>NC_140586.1:405439256-407839256 GCF_964204655.1 Triturus cristatus
AAAGCTTTTCAATTCACCTAATGGTGAAATCAGAAGAGGTCACACTCTCAGTGATGTCTGAGGCTAAGTTTACCTGAACTCTTTGGAACCAGGTGCCACTATGTATCAGCCACCAATAAACATGATGCCAATGTGGGGATTAACTGTAAGGGTGTATGGTAAACTCCGCTCCACTGGCAGAATTTTCAGAGTTTTCGGATTCAGAGTTCCACTTACAAATGCAAAGTTTGACAAACAAAACCCTGCGAACCGCCAGCAGAGAGGAGTTTAATGGTGCGTTTGTGTCTCACCCTACATGGCTGACCTTTATACAGGGACGGACTGGGAACGAAAACTGGCACTGGTAAAGTGCTCACCTGCCCCCCAGTGTGTTGGGTGTGCGGCTGAGCTGTTTGCCAGGGCCGGTTTCAACCAATTTTGTTACAGGGGCCGATATTGCAGCTATGCTGCAAAAACAGCCCTGCAACAAAAATGGCCCCCCAGGGGCCCAAAACTGGTACCTACCCTGGCGGCCACCAGGGAAATGCCCAGTGCCCGCTACGGCCAATCCAGCCCTGCCTTTACACTACATTGCCCAAAAGGCCAAGTAGCTGGAGAGGACATTGCGCATGTGCCTTCCCCTTACCATCTCCCCTGCCTTCTCCCCCTGTTGCCAAGTTTGGAACATTGAATGAGTCCATTGACGTTGAGCCAGCAGCCCCAGTCGAGCATGTAGCCACCGAAACTCACCTAAAAGAGAAGGCACCATTTCAGGTGATAAAAACCAATGCAGGCTTAGCACGGCTCTGTCATGCTGAGACCCAGAACTGGTTCGCAGCAAGAACCAGTTGGCAGGCATCTCTTGGTACAGGCACTTCTGGGGATCCCTGTGTGCTGCCTTTGACTGTGGGGGTCAGTCCGACTGACTTCAGAAGAATGCACAAGCCATTCAGAGAAATCCCAAGGGCATCCGGGGCTGAGCCACAAGTAGATAATAACCTGAACGGCCAAAGTGGGCTTCCTCCACCTGCTGACCTGGTCAACTGAAGAAAAGTATGTTCTAACTTTTTAATTTCATTTGATTTAATAACTGTTTTTTTAAATATTCCAAGTACTGAAGGCCGAAATGTCCTAAACACAATCATGTGTCCTAGTATCTATCAGTGCAGAAGAAACCTACTCCTAATTTAAAAGAAACATTGTTTGTGCGGGTCGTGGATTGGGCAAGCAGAGTGTGTGTTTACTGGTGCACATGCACACGCAGCAGCGCAGAGCATACGTGTCTAATCGTTTAAAATAATGCCTTCTGTAAATTAGTGTTTACACATTGTGGAATTCATCCACAGTTTAATAATGATGCAGGGTCGGTGACTTTTAGTTTTAGACTATTTTAAATGTTATTTTGTAAGCGCCTGAGTTTTTCTTTGGATTTTGCCCATGGCTGAACTCACCAGAGATGGGCAGTAGTACTGCTGTGTGATTGTGGTGGGGTGCTCGGCCGCTGCACTGTCACACATGCGCATGCATGTTTTAGAATGCAGATGCAAGTTAGGCAGTACACCCTACTAGAGTGAGAGAGAGAAAGAGAGAGAGCTCTCTACCCTGGGTCACATGAGCTCACTATCTATCACTAATAAAGTGCCCTGATGCACTGTAAGACTGCACTTTGCTCTATTAATGAGGCTTAATTTCCGAGGCCCAGAAGGACAGGAACCTCAGGTCAGCACAGTGGTGGAGAGGGGCTGGCCAGGCAATGACTGTTGGTCTGGGTGGGAAGTTGGTCTGTGGCCAGTAGATCAGATTGAGATTACCCTTCTCAGCAAGTGTGGATCCTGCACACACAGGGCCCTCGGAAGAGCAATCCAAAGGGGCCGGGCTGATAAGAACAGCGTCAGGTGCCCCAGGACTCAGGGCCGGCACTAGGCAGGGGCAGTGTGGGCTGCTGCCCAGGGTCTCGCGCTCAGATAAAAAACAGGGGCCCCCCGCTTCACTGTGAAATGCCACACATTCACAGTAAGCCCACCTCCTCCTCCTGTTGAAAACTAAAACAGCGATGTGATTAAGCATTCACTAAAGACATGAATTCTCTCCAGTTAAAGCATGTTTCTTGTCTTATGCTGACTAAAGTCTGGACTCCATTTTGTATTGTCATGTCTCCACATGCTTTGCACGAGAAGAGTCCTACCTTTTCGCTAGTTGTTCTTGTAATCTGCCTAGTAACAGTCTATAAATAGCTCCTTTGTCCGTCTGGCGCATGTCCAGACTTGACCACATCTGTTATCAGTTAGTCCTTGTTTGACCATGTTTTCGCGGGCTCAGGAAATTGTTAACTCCGCCCACATATTGATCCTGTATCGAGAATGTCCATAAATGGTAATGAATTCTGCTCTATGTTGTATCCACCCACTTATGAGCCCCTCTGTTGTGTATAAAAGGGGACCACGTACGCAAGTTCTAAGTGCTACTCTATGCAATACTGAAGAGTGTTGTGTAGGTTGTAGGACCACCCTTAAGGGTTAATAAACTCTGTCTTTGTATTTGCAGTTTCCGTGCCAACTTCCTTCTAGCTTTTGTTACAGGAGAGCGAACCCTTGTATTCTGCGGGCCTAGCTGGGGCCTGTACTCATCAATTGGCGCCCGTCACGTGGGGCTCATCGGCGACTCGGATGCTCGAAGGACTGGTCGTGACGAAGGTGAGGAATTTGGCCGGGGATGTGATCACTGCCAGCGGCGTCTTTTAGCCCTGGCATCCCGAGGTTTTCTTCCTTCCCTTCCGAGCTGACCATCTGGGTGGCGCTGGTCCTCGACTGAGACCTCTTCTGTCGGTTTGCCGTGTGACAGCCGTTTGGGCGAATTTTGGAACTTGGCAGTTGGAATCTGGACACTCTTGATTGGTAAGAACCGTTGTACGGTACTTGCTCCGAGTTTTGAAGCCTGGGTTGGCTATTTGAGTTTGATTTGTGATGACCGGTCATATTTTGTATTGATTATTGTGAGAATATATGCGTTGCAACACATATAGGCAGGTAATGTGGAGATATTTCTCCGGAGCTGTTTAAATCTGAACGGCACAAAGTTTAAGTGCCATTTTTGATAATACTGCATATTTTGCATTATTTTTGAGCATGCCTGCTTTGAGCGCACTCCGTAAGTGGTGCTGCTGTTTTGTGTATAATTGGGTTTATACTCCCTGGCATAGGACTGATGTTATGGCATTAAAGAATGCATTGACCGACCCCCGCAAGAATCCAGCGGCCTTTTATGAAGAGGTCGAAGGGGCTTTGAATTCTTGTACTATGACTTTGGCAGATATAGATTTGTTCTTTGGGCTTATTTTACCACCGGATATGTGGCGATCTGTGCAGAAGGTGGATGATCAAGCCGCTTTTAAGGCTAAATGGTCTGAGATTGAGGATGAGGATAGGGAGAGAAAACCCGCGCAAAAACCGCCCCAGCTTATTTTAGATCTTCCTGCTGCTATCTTGACTAAGTTGAAAACGATTATCCCCCCTAAAAAGATTGACTGGAATATGTTAGCCTCATGTAAACAGAAGGTTGATGAATCAGTTTCAGACTTCTTTACGCGCTTTGAGGAAACATTTCATGATTTCAGTGGTCAGTCGCTTACGGATGATACGGGTCGACACCTTTTTGTTGATAAATATGTGGCGAATTTATTACCGGGAATAGCAGCTCGATTAAAGGCGAGTGAAAGTTCTTGGTCCACCTCGTCTCCGGCATCCCTCCTGACTATGGCTCAGTATTATGAGCGTCAGGAACAAGAAGCGAAGGGGAATGAGGAGAAGAAATCGAAAGATTTGAAAACTAAGGTGATGCTAGCACAAGTGTATGGTCCGCCTCGTCGGGGTGTCGAAAGAGGTAGAGGAGGATTCTATGGTCCCCCTTCGGGTCAGTCAGATGTTAATAGAAATCAATGTGCGTATTGTAAACAGCTGGGTCATTGGGCCGGTACTATATGCACCCCGTCAGGGACGTGGTCAGGGACCGTCGAGAGGTAGAGGGGGCTTTTCGAATTTTAGAGGGAACTCCAATGATCGTGCTCGCTTTGAGCCTAACGTGCAGCAATGAGGTAGACCTAATGTATTTGATCGGCAAAATCAGTATCAAATGTCTGGGAATGACCGTTCTGGGTACCATGATTCGCAGCATGCGTAGGATTGCGTTGGATGGGGGTTGGAATCAGTTGAAGTGCCGGTTGATCAGAGGGGTCCTTATGTTTCAGCAAATGTTCTGGGTTCTACTGATCAGTTCCTAGTTGATACAGGAGCTACTCGCAGTGCGCTGTCTAAACAATTGGTTCCGAGGGCTCCCCCATCTGGCTTAATGGTTACATCGGTAGGGTTTGATGGTACACTCTCTCGAAGCCCTCGATCCCGACCCCTTGCATTTCGTGTTGAACAACTTTCCGCACCTTGTCCGTTTTTGCTTGCCCCGAACACACCTGACAACATTATGGGTCTTGATATGCTCAAGCACTTCAGAGCTACGATCCGCTGCTCCCCTACTGGAGTACGCGTGATATTAAACGATAATCACCCTATGGCAGAACGGATGTGTGTGCTTGCAGAGGATACTGTATTAGCTTCTCTCCCTCGTACTTTGTGGGCCACTTTGGATACTGATGTGGGAGAGATGGTGATTCCGCCTGTCCACATTAGTGTCCAGGAGGGTGCGGTGTTACCACGCCTCCCTCAGTATCGTATTTCCCAGGAGGGGGAGGAGGCACTCATACACATTGTGCAGGATTTGATTAAGGTGGGAGTAGTGGAGGAAGTTCCCTACAACATCTGCAACAGTCCTATTTTACCCATTTTGAAGAAAGATATCGATACTAGGGTTTATCGTTTTATCATTGACTTAAGGGAAGTGAATAAGATAGTGATACCTCAGTATCCAGTGGTTTCTGATATCACAACGTTACTTACTCTGGTCCCACCAACGGCGACCACATTTTCAGTTATCGATTTGAAAAATGCTTTCTTTTCGATTCCTATTCATCCTGATAGCTGGTACCTCTTCTGCTTTACTTTGAATAATAGGTCTTACAGATTTTGTAGAGTCCCTCAGGGTTATACAGAGAGTCCTAGTATTTACAGTCAAGCATTGAAAAGACAATTGGATTCCTTTGTTCTGCCTGATGGTGTCGCCCTTATACAATATGTTGACGACATCTTGTTGGCGGCCGACACTCCTGAGCTGTGTAAGAAGTGTACGTTATCCTTGCTTTCCTTTTTGGCGTCTCACAATCACAAAGTGTCGAGGAAGAAATTGCAATTCTGTAGACCAAAGGTGACTTATTTGGGTCACCTTTTGTCTAAGGAGGGGCGTGCACTCACACCAGATCGTATTCAAGCAATTTTGGACACGCCAGTACCTTCCACACAGAAGAACGTGCGTGCATTTTTGGGTCTTGCTTCTTTTTGTAGGCGATGGATATTGGGGTTCTCACACATAGCTAAGCCATTGTTAGCACTTTTGACAAAAGATACCCCAATTCCTCTTCACTGGTCAAATGAGTGTGGAATTGCCTTTCAGCAATTGCGACGAGCCCTTTGTTCAGCACCAGTGTTAGGGACCCCTGATTATACGAAGCCCTTTACATTGTATGTACATGAGAAAGATGGATGTGCATTATCAGTTTTAGTGCAGATGCACGGCAACAAGCAGCGCCCTTGTGCATATTTTTCGACTGTACTTGATCCTGTTGCCCGAGCATTGCCTGGTTGTTTTCGCTCAGTTGCAGCGACAGCTGTGTCAATACGCCAAAGCGAGGGAATTGTGTTATCTCATAAGCTGTTGGTATTAGTCCCCCATGCTGTTGATGCCCTGCTTAATCAGACAAAGACGCAGCATTTGACCAGTGCTCGTTTAACGGGATATGAGTTGATGCTTTTGGCTCCTCATATTACGTTAAAGAGGTGTGCAACGTTAAATCCAGCCACATTGTTGCCGTTCCCGGAAACTCAGTCTGAAGTACGAAAAGCACACGACTGTATTCTTGTGACTGAGGAACAGACAAAGGGTCGTATTGATCTCCAGGATACGCCCTTTACAGATGTAGATGGAGAAATGTGGGTGGACGGATCATGCCTGAAGCTACCAGATGGTACGACTTCAGCAGCGTATGCAATTACCACATTACAAACAATAGTGGAGACAGCATGCATACCGCAGAAATCAGCTCAAGCAGCGGAACTGATAGCATTAACACGAGCATGTGAGCTCAGTACAGGATTGTGTGTAAATGTTTATACAGATAGCCGCTATGCCTTCGGAGTAGCGCACGATTTTGGCCTAATCTGGAAGGAGAGAGGGTTTCTAACATCACATGGAGCACAGATAATGTACGGGGAGTAAGTTCACAACCTTTTGACTGCATTAACATATCCAAAGAAGATTGCTATAGTTAAATGTAGTGCCCATAAAAAGGTGGTTGATAAAGTTGGAGAAGGGAATGCTTTTGTAGACCGGGTGGCACGAGAGACGGCGATGCAGCCTGGCTCTACTGCAATGTATGTTGTAAAGTCACAGGCAGAAAGATGGCACGATGCTAGGAGAGAAGTGCTGGAGATACAGAGGACCGCTTCCGCTAAGGAACGGGAGCAGTGGTCCAATGATGGAGAATTAGATGACGAAGGGTGTTGGAGAAGTAAGCAGATGGATAAATGGAAGTTACCCACAGCTTTTGTACAACCTATGGTTCAGATGGCACATGGACTAGCGCATGTCGGAGCTTCCGCAATTGTCAAATTACTCACACGAGTTTGGGAGCATCCGGAGATCGCTAGTACGGCAAAGAGGGTAGTGCAGACCTGCATGATTTGCCTGAGGTACAACCCAGGAAAGGGTACACGAACTCCAGCAGGAGGATTTGCAACACCCACGGCACCCTTTGAGGTTTTGCAGATGGATTACATTCAGCTTGAGCGCTGTAACAATCTGAAGTATGTTCTAGTAGTGGTTTGTGCCTTCAGCAAATGGGTTGAGGCATACCCTACGAAAGACAATACTGCAATGACTACAGCCAAGATGCTATTGAAGGAGTTCTTCCCTCGATATGGTGTTTGTAGATTGTTGTGGAGTGATAACGGACCTCATTTTATAGCAGACGTTATCAAGTATGTCCTGAAAGGACTGGGAATTACCCAGAAATTTCATGCAGTGTTTCACCCTCAGTCTGCGGGATTGGTTGAGAAATATAACGGTACTTTGAAGCTTAAGATCGCTAAGATCCAAGCTTCGACTTCTTTGACTTGGCTAGACGCTTTACCGCTGGCATTATTGTCAATTAGATTGATACCGTATTCTCGGACCGGTCTCACACCCTATGAGATTGTGTTTGGACGCCCAATGAATATTTGGGGTCCACCGAAACCAAAGTCAGTGTATGATGTACCTTGTGTAATGATGAATGATTATCTGGCACAGTTAACGGATAATTTGGTTTCTATTCATCAACAGGTTCGAGAAGCGCTCCCTGATCGGTCCACAGGTGAAGGACATAACCTCCGGCCTGGAGACCATGTTATGATCAAGGTGTTTGAAAGGACGAACAGTCTGGAGCTGAGATGGGTTGGTCCTGAGCAAGTCTTGCTCGCAACGAGGACAGCTGTGCGAGTCTCCAATCGGAAGAACTGGATCCACTCCTTGCACTGTCGCAAAGTGCCGCCTGGATTAGTGGAGCCTGCTGTATTGACCGACCATCGAGAAATCCTGACTGCAGAGAAAGGCCGTGCTGTGGAACCGAACGACACTGAGGAGCTTTTCCCGGACCAAGCGATTCCTGGAGGAGGAAGATATCATCTCAGACCGAGGAAGTGTTTTTTTTCTGTATCCAGATACATTGTCAGAACGGCCCTTAGGTTAGTGAAATGGAGAGCCAATGAGGCAAGGGGGGGGGATCAGCCCTGCATTAGTGTAGTGACACCCGTCTTGGCCCGCTGGTGAAGAAATCAACGGCTGCCTAAGGGGAAGAGTTCTGACAACCTTTTAGTTTCAGGAAGATATTGACTTTTACTATAAAATGGAGAAGAAGAAGATTTTTTGTGCGACAAGCTTTATTATCATTGTAGCCATTGTTGGTATAACCACGTGGTTTGTTGAGGATGTGACTCCTGCCCGTGAGTTGCTTGTTTTGACTACTCCAGTGCCTGAGGAGCACTACTTTTATACCCTTCCGTATCAAGAATTAAAGCATCGTCAGTCTTATTTGAATAATACTTTCATCCAGATGTTGCATCATACCCATGTTGCTACAAATGCTACGAACTGTTGGATATGTGGTATGATGCCAGCTCATCAGAAGAAAGGAGGAACGCCGTTTATACCTCTCCCTTTCTCTCATAATGGCTCTTGTAGAGCATGGTACACTTTGCTTTTTGCCACACGGAAACCTACAGTGGGACGACTACTTTTTAGACTTAATAGGGAATGTCATCAAGATAAAGAAGGCTATCCACAAGCGAATGGGACAATATGGGAGTGGGAAGAATATCGACCAGACAATGAATCAATCCCCTATATCTTCATGAACACCAGAGACACTGCTGGGAATGAACAATTTGTGATTCAAGTGGCACAAGCTCAAGCGGACCTGTGTGTTCAGAGTGTGGGTCATATTCCTGTTGGTGTTAGTGACTGTATCATTGTTTTGAATATAGATGGATTAAATAATAGTACTTTCTTAGCTTCCCATAATACATATTTCGTATGTGGGAATAAGGGTTGTTATCGCTTACCAGCCGGCTGGTCCGGAGTATGTTATGTAGCGTTCTTATTACCCCCTGTATTCTTAGCGCCTGTATCCTATCATAAAGATTTGAAGTTATTGAACAATGTAACTGTAAATAGGTATAAACGTACTCTATCTATTGATGATGTTGATCAAACTGATACTAGCTTACAGCAGTATGTTGATTTTAACTTAGGATTGTTTTTCTTTGTTGGAGCTGCCCTAAATAGTAGGAAGGTTCGAAGATTAACAAAAGTTGTAGAGGCTGTAACGAATCAAGCTGCTGTTGCTCTTGGGAATCTTACGGAAGAATTACAAATCACTAGAATTGTTGCGTTACAGAATCGTATGGTATTAGATGTTATGTTAGTTGACAGAGGTGGAGCATGTAGAATTATCGGAAGAAGTTGTTGTGTATTTATTCCTGACCACACGCCATCAGTCTATAACGCCATTAATAAATTGCATAAAATTGCAGCTGAAATCCATACAGAAAACGGCACTTGGACCTTTTCTGGATGGTTTTGGGCATTGATCACTACATGGGGATGGAAAGTTTTAACTGGTCTCTGTATTATTGTAGCAGTTCTGTTTTCCTGTTGCATCTGTGTTCAGTGTGGTCCTTTACTCTGTTCCTTATGTGTGTCATTCTGTATTCCTGATAAGAAAGCTATTGCCAATGTCACCTATCAGAAACATTTAAACAAAGAGGTGGAAGAGATGATGAAAATTGACATATATGATGATTTTCCTGACAAGCCGAATGTCTTCAGTAAATGCTGAAAGGGTCGTCTGTTGAAAACTAAAACAGCGATGTGATTAAGCATTCACTAAAGACATGAATTCTCTCCAGTTAAAGCATGTTTCTTGTCTTATGCTGACTAAAGTCTGGACTCAATTTTGTATTGTCATGTCTCCACGTGCTTTGCACGAGAAGAGTCCTACCTACTTTTTCGCTAGTTGTTCTTGTAATCTGCCTAGTAACAGTCTATAAATAGCTCCTTTGTCCGTCTGGCGCATGTCCGGACTTGACCACATTTGTTATCAGTTAGTCCTTGTTTGACCATGTTTTCGCGGGTTCAGGAAATTGTTAACTCCGCCCACATATTGATCCTGTTTTGAAAATGTCCATAAATGGTAATGAATTCTGCTCTATGTTGTATCCACCCACTTATGATCCCCTCTGTTGTGTATAAAAGGGGACCACGTACGCAAGTTCTTTGTGCTACTCTATGCAATACTGAAGAGTGTTGTGTAGGTTGTAGGACCACCCTTAAGGGTTAATAAACTCTGTCTTTGTATTTGCAGTTTCCGTGCCAACTTCCTTCTAGCTTTTGTTACAGGAGAGCGAACCCTTGCATTCTGCGGGTCTAGCTGGGGCCTGTACTCATCACTCCAGGACCCCTTGACCCACACAATCGCACTACAAATGCGAGATGTCTTGACCTTGTTTGTCAGAGCATGGTAGCATTCCTGGGGATGCAGGGGTGGGAGGAGGGACAAACAGATTGGGGAAGGCACAGAAGCCGGGCCAGCAATTATCTTGGCTCACAGTGTCAGTGGTGGGGCAACACCTCTGTTAAGTATCGGACATTCTCTTTCTGCATTTTGTTTCTAGGCGACAGAAGGCCCTTTTGTTTCCAGGACCAGCCAGACACAGGTAAGGAGAGGTGGGTGAGGGGAGGAGGGAGTAGCCAGATCCAGTAGCTTTCGTCAACTTTCGAATCACCTGCTTTTTGACGGATATGTACATTTAAAATGTATGTAGAACTGCCGTGGTATGGCAGTGATTTATGAAATGGTAACTGCTTCGATGCCCAGGGAGGGGGACCCCTTTCCCTGGGCCTCTAGAGCAAGCTGCAAGGTCCAGGTGTGGGGGCCTTCCTTTATGTGTTCCCAAAAAAAGAAAAACACTTTTGCTGGAACGGTCGTATTTTTTGGACATTTTTCACTTCCAAAGTGCACACTCGGGACGGAGAGAAATAAAAGGTTAAAAATTTGAAAAATAACTAAAGCAAGACAGAGTGGGTTGAAAAGGGGCCAGCTTGATTTTATTCACACCCAAAACATATTAGCGCCACTTTACAGAGTTTGCCAGTAAAGCGCTGCTTTTGTTTTCTTTCTCTGAACAGCACTGTTTTCCCCGGGTGGGAAAGTGCACAATTCCTGGATGTACTGCAATATCTGCTTGATAGGTGGATTTGAAAACAAAGTGCATACCTCGGCTCAGTGTTCACGTATGTGGTCTTGTCTTTTTAAACCATACTGCTTACGTTTTGTAAGGATATAAGCAATGGACATCGAAACAGTTCTCTTCCAGCCTTGTAGTCATGTCCTCAACTTTTCATGCAAAAGCACTCATTAATTACTGAATAATAAGTGCAGAAGCATTAAGGTAATCAATGTGTTCCTTTCACATGCCTTACTTAATCTTGCATTCCCTATGAGTGTTTGCTTTTTCCAGGATGTAGTTACTTTTTTTTTAGGCAGCATGTTACTGTAGTCTATTGCGTAATTTGAATTAAGTTGCATCCAGGTCTTTATAGTGGGCGCAATTGGGATGTAGTTGAAGGCAGTGCAAGTTTCTCTCATTCGGGCAGTATGGTGTTCAGTGGGAGGAGGATGTAGCACTATGACCAGAGCTGCTGACTTGGGAACTGGAGAACCAGGTTCAGGCTTCATGACCAGTCCCCCAGACCACTCTCCTGAGGGAACACATTCCTGTGATAGACCTTAGAAGGCCCTGCTAGACCTTAGAAGCTCTGGTGTCTTAGTACCAGCAGGTGGACCCTAGCGGTGGCAAGTGTGGGTTAATCTTGAAGGCCTGTCCACCACAACCCTTATTGAATCACCTCAAGTCTTTTGGGGTCAATGTTGTTAATGTCGCTCTCCTCCTTAGGTGATTTTTAGTAGCTTTTAAATGGCTGTCATCTGAAATTGCACTTTACCCCGTTCGCTGATATCTTGTATTTCACAACAAAACTTGCTGCTAGCACAATTGCACTTTAAACTGTAATAATGTTAATAATATTGTATTTTAATAGGCAGATTTTTGTTGTTTTTGCATTTTCACTTTAACTTAGAACCCAATTAGGTCCTTAGAGCTCTAGGATGTGTGGAGCTATATTGGATTCAGCAGCTTTATTTTGCATTTGCACTTTATGCGTCTATATTTTTATTCGATGCCAAGTGTACTGTATTTGTCAAGGTTAACTTCGGTCGCTATTGCACTGGGCATATCATCCTGGATTCTTAATCTTGTCCTGTGTGATTCAAGATGAGTTTCTTTGTTGTGTTGTATGTTAACTTGTAGTCATATTCTGCATTTGCACTTTATTTGCCAACTTGTCTATGGACAACGGAACGATATTTGTCTGCTTACTAAATAGGAAAATGCATAGCATTTTGTAAGTAGCCTTTCAACAAACCAACGTCAATGGTGGGTTTAATTTTGGTGTTTCAATTATTGCATTTGCACTTTATTCGTGATGCTAAGAGTACTGTATTTACCTTGGTCGACTCCGGCTGCTAATTGCACTGGGCACTTTAATCGGGAATTTAATCTCTGCCTCGAGTTAATATTGTGTCTGTCTTGTGTTTCAGCTGAGTTATAAGTCAACTTGTTGTTATATCTTCGCATCTGCACTTTTTTTTTTTTTTTTTTTTTTTTTTTTTTCTCATGTGACTGCCTAAAAAAATATGAATAACTTACTGCACTTTGCACTTTTGCAGCTTGTTTAGCTAGTAGCCCACCAACAAATCTACATCTACGGTTGGTTTAATTATGGTGTTTTTGAATGTTGCTCTTGAAAATTCTGTATGTACCTTTTTTGCTCTGCTCAATAAAAAATAATTAAAAAAAAAAAAAAAGTATTTTGGGCAGGCCTATGAAGCAGCACACCCCACAGCAACAGAGGTCACAGGACCCTTGAGCAAGGAGGCTCTTGGGTGGTGCGACCGGTGATATCGCACTGAGCACTCACTTCGGATGCGGGCATCATGTTTGCAAGTATATTATGATTTAAAAAGCGCTTGCTGCTTCCTTCCTGGCCTCCAGCAATTTTCAGCTACAATAAAAATGTCATGATAACTCCGGTGATTAATGTTCTTCCTAGAGAGAGATGGAGTTTTGTCAAGTGGTAGTCTTGACTCATGGAAAGGTGGTGCAGAGGGTTAATGTGCCTGCTGCAATGAACTTGTACCATGCACATCACAAAGTGCACATGATGTAAATAGGTTAGTCGGTTGCTGCTTTTGTCATTGAGATCTTTTTGTTACTTGCAGTTTATAGGTCAAAATCCTAACATTGAACAATTAGCTATTAACTCTCATCTAAGAGCTGCATGCAAATTGCAATGTATGAATTAGAGTGTCATGGTGTTTTCCCCAGTCTTTGACTATCCTAATGTTGCAAAAAGGGTTTGTTTGGGTAGAAATCAATTCTGATTATTAAAGAGAACCAAGCAAACACAAGGAGATGATGTACGGAAATCTGAAACTTTTCAGACACTTACCCCTAGGCTAGCTTAAATCCAGTGGCAAAGTGAGGAAGGGACCCATGTCTGCACATACCCTGCCAACTTATGGCAAACAAAGCAAACACAAGGAGATGATGGACGGAGTGCTGAAACTTTTCAGACACTCACCCTCTGTCCCAGATCTGGGTTGAATCCATCATCGTTCTTCAGCTCACTTCGCCACCTCAGTTTAGACCCAGTTATATGCACGTGTGGCGGTCGGTCCCATCACCGTTATGGTGGCGGGCGTACTGATGTCCACCCGCCATTATAATGAGCCCCTATGTTATATGATAGCAATGTATAGTCTTAAGAAACACATTTTCACCCCAAAGGGGCCCAGTATCTGCTGCAACACTTCTCTTTCTTCAAGTCCTTCCTGAGTGTTTTCTCTCAAGTCAGGAAAAACAAGGGAAAACTCCAGTGCTCTAAATTCTGGAACCTGGTGGTACAAATGGGCGCTGTTAACTTGATTGTCCACCTCGCAATGAGCAGATCTTCTGCTGAAGAAGGGATGATGTTTTCAAAAACTGTTTATGGTTTCAGAAGCCAAAGACCTCTTTTTGCAAATGCCTGAGAGATGCCATGGGGAGTGCTCTAAATAAAAGAGCTAATATGCTACCCTGAAAGAAAGGACCTTTGTGTTTACTGTCTACAAGGGTGAAGTTCCTCGCCTCTAACCCTCTTCTCATCATTCCCTATTCTTTCAATGGCACACATTCTCTTTCATCAGAGCATCAACCCCAGCATTTCAAAGATAGGATCACAACTCCTGCTGCTCAGGAACATGTTGCACAACAGCACACATACAAACTCATGACATACAAATGCATAAACAGTAAAAACCCTTGAGAAAAAACACATCTGATTTGTAAAAACAACAAATGTAACTTTGACAATTTGAAAATGAATTATTCAACAATAAAAGCTAAATTGTATGTGATAAGGCTATTGTAGGTTAACCATACAGAGATGCAATGTCATGCACCAAATGCCTTTTTGTGGCTATGCAGTGCAGAGTACACATACAATATTGTTATTACCCTACACATACATGGTGGTTGGCAGTAGGTAGTTATAGTTAGGACCAAATTTTCCATAGGCAAAGCGTTTTGTTTTGCCAATAACTTTGGTGTTGCTTAACAAATCTCCCCTAAATGTTCACCAACTTCCCCTTTTTGGTTCAGCTGATGTATGAAAGTTTTGGGGTCATCTGTCAAGCAAGGGCTGAGAAAAAAGGGGGGTCCCAGAACGCGTTTCCTCCATCTTAAGTCTATGAGAATTTTTCATTTTGTGAACACGACTACAGCCCCAACTGCTGAACATATTAACACCAAATTTGGCAGAAAGCTAGATGTTGTTCCAGAAAGCGTGCATTTTGTGATCTGGGGTAAATCCATTCAGTAGTTCTTAAGATATCTATCTTTAAAAAATATAGATATCTGGGGACGCTAGTCCTTGCAGTGGACTCGCAAATCCTACTAAAATTTGATTGGCTGCCAACACTTGAACTAGGAAGTGTGGACAGCCATATTGGGACTCGGCTTGAAGCCATGTCCCTTAAAGAAAAGGGGGCAAAGTAGCAAAACCCTGACTCCCCAGATATGGTGGGGGGTCCCTGGGGGACCCAGTCAGGGGTAAGGAGCATTGTGTTTTTAAAATTTTGCCACAGATATGCAAATCTGTGGAAGAATAAAAAAAAAGCACTTGCTTTAAAATAAAACAAAGCTGTGCATGGTGGAGCGTTTGTCACAGGGCCTGGCATGTGGCCAGGCACTGTGGTCTACCCCCCTAAAGGAAGCCTATCCCATGCTGGCCAGGGCCTGGCAGTTCAGCCTGTACAGTTCCCATGAGGAGCAGGGTCAAGACTGATTTGTATATGGCTAGGTCCAAACTGGAGTGGTGTGTTGAGCATAAAAATGAAGGATTTAGTCCCAGACTGGACTGGGGGTGAATTTTTTACACTGTTCAGCATTCAGTCGATCATATTTGTTTTGCAATTTTTGCATGAAAGGCAAGGGTATGCCCAGACATGGGTCCTGTGCTCACTACACCTTCGGATTTAAGCAATCCTGGCTGAAGAAGGGTGAGACCCCGAACCCCATCTTGGGATGCTTGTTTTCTGGCCCAGGAAGAACCTGGCCTGGCAGTTCATGCTTGACTGTTCCCATGAGGAGCAAGGTCAAGACTGATTTGAATATGGCTGTGTCCAAACTGGAATGGTTTGTCAAGCACAAAAACCACACTGGACTGGGGGTGAATGTTTGACATTGTTCAGCATTCCGTCCATCATCTTTGTATTGCCATATACATTTACATAATCTACTCGCGGTCGCCAGTATATAGTTATAGTTAGGACCAAGTTTCTATAGGAAAAACATTTTTTCATGTGCTAATAACTTTGGTGTCGTTTGACGAATCGTTACGACATTTTCCAAAAAGTTTCTCTTTTTTGATCAGCTCCAATCTTGAAAGTTAGGGGGTGATTGGTCAAGGGGGGGGCTGAGAAAAAAGGGGGTCCTATAACGTGTTTTCTCAATGCATTTTCCATTGGAAAATTTAGACTAGGCTACAGGTCAAACTGCTGAATGGAATTATAGCCAAATTGGGCAGGGAGAAAGGTCTTGGTCCAGAAAGCACGCTTTTGTTGAAATGGTGTAAATCCGTTCAGTAGTTTTTGAGATATTAAAGGGAAAATAAATATATATATCTGGTCGGAGCCTAACTCCCGAGCACAAGCTTGCCTCTGATTGGCTGCTAACTCTTCAAACTAGGAAGTGTCCTCTGATTGGCTGCTAACACTTCAAACCAGGCAGTGTTAGCAGCCATCTTGTGCCTCGCATCGAGTGAAAATATAAAACAAAGGTGCAGGGGCAATTTAATATACCGGAGCTCTGTCTGTGAGAGATACCCCTTTCACGCTCCCTCTGCCCACATCACCAGTTCGCAGCTATGCCTTTAGAAGGCAGTCCGTCGGCTTGCAGCTCTCTACCTTTGCGAGCTAGTACGCTGCTGTGCCTCTTTGTGAGTGGACGTGCCACATTTGGCAGGGAGAAAGGTTGTGGTCCAGAAAGTACGCTTTTGTTTATACCCCTTTCATGCTCCCTCTGCCCACATCACCAGCTCGCAGCTCTGCCTTTAGAAGGCAGTCTGTCGGCTCACAGCTCTCTACCTTTGCGAGCTAGTATGCTGCTGTGCCTCTTTGCGAGTGTACGTGCCACATTTGGCAGGGAGAAAGGTCATGGTCCAGAAAGCACGCTTTTGTTTAAATGGAGTAAATCCGTTCAGTAGTTTTTGAGAAGTATCATATTGTACAGATATCGATATTTGAGAATTCTGACATCTGATTGGTTGAGGAGTTACGAGCATGAGCTTGCGGCTCATTGGCTGCGAACTGTTGAGACTAGGAAGTGTTGGCAGCCATTTTGTGATTCAGTCCATCATCTCGTATCTCTCTGTCATTCTACCTCTGCGAGGCAATACTGAAAATATACCGGAGCTCTGCCTGTGCGAGATTCCCATTTCACGCTCCCTCTCCCCACATCACCACTTCTCAGCTATGCTTTTAGAAGCCAGTCCAAAGGCTCACAGCTCTCTACATTTGCGAGCTAGTACGCTGCTGTGTCTCTACCTCTGCAAGCTAGTACGCTGCTATTCCTTTGGGAGCGGACGCCCCATATATTTCTCCCTCTGTGAGTCAAGCCCACGGGCTGCAGCTGTCCCTCCGCGAGCCTGGGTGCGATCTGTTGATAAGTCACACTATATGAGCATTGAAAAGCCATTTTGTGATTCAGTCTGTCAGCTCGCATCTGTCTGAGGCAACTCTGAAAACATACCGGAGCTCTGTCTGTGCGAGATACTCCTTTAATGCTGCCTCACCCCACATCAGCAGGTAACGCACCCTCTTCCCACATCACCAGCATACCCCCAACAACCTTCTTGGGCCCGCAAGTCTCCCTCTGCAAACCACCGGTAGGCTCGCAGCTCTTCGAGTGAGATTTCTCAGGCCCGCAGTTGTATCTGTGAAGCCAAGACTGGAAATATACCGCAGGTCTCTCTCTGCGAGATACCCCCTTCACGCTCCCTCACCCCACATCACTGTTCCTCAGCTATGCCTTTGGAAGCCGATGGCCCGCACCTTTCCCTATACCTGTCGGCCCGCAGCTGTTCCTCTGCAAGCTGGTCCGCAGCTCTCCCTCTGTTAACTGACGGGCCACGGCTCTCCCTCTATGAGCCAGCCAGTCGGCTCGCAGCTCTTCATCTACTAGCCAGCCCGCCGGCTCACAAGTCTCTGAGAACAGATGCAATGGAGCCAACAATCATGCAGGTCTGACAACCAACATTGCTCCGACACACCCCAGCAGCAGCTCCTTGTCCACCATCCCCCCTCACACCCACACCCCACAAACAAATGTGACAGTCACGTTAGGGAATCTGGAACGTAAAAAAATGGCTAATGTTATACAATTATTAATAAGGAGATGCTTGTGAGGTTGGACAAATAAGAATCTTAGCCATGTATGGATTTACATATAAAACATTTTATTTAAATAAAAGAACAAAATAAAAGTAGGTACAGGTATGGTGTGTCATCCCTCGACAATTTGTGAATCACAGCCTGCAAGACAAAAAGAAAGATAAGATGGTGCATCGTGCGTCCAGCAAAGGAGAGAGAAAGAGTGAGAGAGAGGAAGAGAGAGAAAGAAAGAAAGAGTGAGAGAGAGAGAGGAAGACAGAGAAAGAGTGAGAGAGAGAAAGAGTGAGATACAAGGAAGAGAGAAAGAGAGAAACAGTGTGAGAGAGAGGAAGAGAAAGAGAGAAAGAGTGAGAGAGAGGAAGAGAGAGAAATAATGAATGAGAGAGAGAGGAAGAGACATTGAAAAAGCGAAAGTGTGAGAGAGAGAAAGGAAGAGATAGAGAATAAGAGAGTGAAAGAGTGTGAGTGACAGACAGGAAGAGATGGAGAGGGAGAGGGAGAGTGAGTGTTGACACTGTGGAGAAAATCTTCTAAGCTCACCTTTCTGCCACCGGTGTGTCTCCAACCACGTACCGGGATATAATGCAGCCCTCAAGTTTAGTCATCTGAAACATAGTATAGAAACAGTGATGGCAGAGTACGTACAACTGCACATGTGCAATTCTCTGTTTCGTCCCTGCACACTCAGGCTGCTGCACCCCATCGACTCCTGCTGCCCAGAGGTGTCTGCCCACGTCTGCGCACCCAGGCTGATGTACCCCATCCACTCCCACTGCCCAGAGGTGTCTGCCTGCTGCTGTGTACCCAGGCTGCTACACCCCATCCACTCTCAGTGCCCGGAGGTGACCGCCTGTTCCTGCGCATCCAGGCTGCTGCACCCCATCCACTCCCAGTGCCCGGAGGTGTCTGTCCACTCTTGTGCACCCAGGCTGCTGCACACTATCCACTCCCACCGCCCAGATGTGACTGCCCGCTGCTGCGGAAACAAGCCTCTCTGCTCACCTTCTGCCACCGGCATGTGTGTAAGATGGTGCACCACGTGCCGAAGCAACCTTCTCAGGCATTGCGTACACGTGGTACAGCAGAGCTCACAATTCAGACTGGGTGTTGATTGTCAGGATGGCCATGCATCATCGCAGGCTGCACACGCATTCAGCTCTGGTGGCACTGAGTGGCGGGAGTTCCGTGTTGGGGGTGGGACGTCAATCCATGAATCACAGCCTGTTAGACAAAAAGCAAGATACGATTGTGCATCATTCGTCCATCAAAGGAGAGAGAGACAGAACGAGTGTGAGAGAGGAAGAGAGTGAGAGAAAGAAAGAGTGAGAGAAAGAGAGAGAGAAAAGAAAAAAGAGTGAGAGGAATATAGAGAAAGAGAGAAACAGTGAGAGTGAGAGGAAGAGAGAGAGAAAAAAAGAGTGAGAGGAAGACAGAGAGAAAGAGTGATAGAGACGAAGAGAGAGAAACACAGGCAGAGAGAGGAAGAGAGAGAGAAAGAAAGAAAGAGTTTGAGAAAGAGGAATAGAGAAACAGAGGAAGAGTAAGAGAGAGAGAGAGAGAGAGAACGAGTGAGAGAGAGGAAGAGAGAGAGAAATAGAGAAACAGTGTGAGAGAGAGGAAGAAAGAGAGAAAGAGTGTAAGGAAGAGAGAGGAAGATATGAGGAGGGAGAGTGAGTGCCCACACTGTGGACAAAACTAGTCCTGGGCGTAGAACTACGCTACGCTCATGTAGTTTGCGTAATTTGCGCAACTACGTGCTATGCGAATAGCACGTAGCACAGTGCAAAAACACTAAGCACAGCGGGCATTTTTTGCTTGCTCGCGGGCCTCAAAGTCAAGTTGCCAACCGCGAGCGAGCAAAATAACATCCCGGCGAGACTTTTTTCTCGTTCGCGATGAGCAACATCAAGTTGCCAATCACAAGCATGGAAAATAAACCTCCCGGTGAGATTCTCGACGCGGGGAGGTCAGGTTTCTCATTGCGAGTGGTCGCGTATGCTCTCAACCGTTCGCGATGAGAAACTACCAGTCCGCGTTGAGAAAGCTGCTGCTCGAGTAAAAATCTACTCGAGTGGCAGAAAACAACTGATTGCACTGTGCAAGATGCGGTTTGCAATGATTGCACAGTGCGGACATGCATCCGGCACTGTGCAATCAGTGTGAACAGCATTTTGCACAGGGCACTACGCAGCTCGCGTAGCTACGCGTAGCTCGCGTAGTGCGAAGCGCACTTCTCGTAGCTACGCGTAGTGCTACTACGCAAACTACACCCAGGGTTAGATAAAATTCTCAAAGCTCACTTTTATGCACCACTGTGTCTCCAACCACGTGCCGGGACCTAGTTGAGCCCTCAAGCTCCCACATCTGAAACATAGTACAGAATCAGGAATGGCAGAGTATATACGACTGCACACGGCTAAATCGCTATCCCGCCTTTGTGCCTACAGGCTGCTGCACATCATCCACTTCCACTGCCCAGAGGTGTCTGCCTGCCGCTGCGCACCCAGGCTGGTGCACTCCATCCACTTCCGCCGCCCAGAGGTGTCTGCCCACCCCAGCGCACCCAGGCCTCATTGCTCACATTTTGAGGACAGGGCACCCTCCACATCATGCAGCCCCGCTCCGCAGGCTACCAGGTCTAATATTTGGTGCTGAGTCTTGATTTTACCAAGGCAAAGGACATACCAGTACACCCACCATCATCGCAGGTTGCACACCCGCTCAGCCCTTGCGGAGCCACTAACTCAGTGACCAGTGAGGCCACGCACGTGGCGGTATGCCCTCGCTGTTAGATGGCTCAGGCCTACACTGCATTCCAGCAGGGCACACAAAACATGAGCTGTCTGGACCACTGGGACGGGGGATCATCGGAGGCGGCACACCCGCTCAGCACTTACAATGCCCCTACCTCAGTGGACCGAAATTCATCATTTCGTGGCAGTGTGCCTGAGCCGGCCGCAGGCATTCGGTGAACCAAGTCTGAAATGGAAATGGCGTGGAGCACATGCGTCCGGTCGTTTTTATTGGCAGGGTCACGTGTCCTGTGACGCCGGTGCTTGATGGGTGTGGTGTGAATGTAAACCAGCTGTCAGGGAGTGGCTGTGGCATACTGAGAACTAGACTTGTGAGCAGCAGATCACTACAATGAAAAGCTGGGCCATGTAGTATTGTTGTCACTCCCTGTATTTGTAAACGGATTGGGCTGGCCTGGCGTATGCCAGTCCTACGTGAGGCTGTGAACAATGACTCCAGAGCTCTGGGCGTGGTTCCGTCCTGGGCTGCATGAGGAATCAATTGATGCGGGTGTCCCTGTTGTAGTGGTGCCGCCATCCAGGCCGCAAGCGCCAATGTGTCACCCTGTACTCTTGGTATTGTGTGCATTATTATTGGTGGGTGACTTGCGTTCTTCACACATGTTTGGTTGCCACATCTCGCTACATTCAGCTATTGTATGGCTGAGGGGCCATGCCGTTTGGGAAGGTCTGCTGTCCTGTTGTGCGCTGTCTCAGTGGTAGTAGGTAGTAGTGGGTATGTGGCCTTCTTGGGTGTTGGAGGTGCATGAACAGTAGCTCTATGACATGTGTTGATCTTCAGATGTGATTCAGGGCTGGGTTCCCTTTCAGACTGTAGGTAGTCGTCCATATTTTATACCAATAAAAGGCAGATGTTGCATTCTTACTGCTAACACAGCTTATCCCCTGTTTTTGGAATGCACAACAGATTTGGCTGCTCGTTGAAAATATTGGGAAGTGGTGTTTTCGTGTTATTTCTGCACAGGAATGCCTACTCTGCATATTATTTGCGTTAGTTGTTGCTCTCATCTGTGGCAATTTTTTTTGGCAGGAGCTATTGCTGAAAAACTGGCGATATTGGCTGTTTTAACCAGTTTGAGAATGGAATGATAATTTAAAATCACTGAAAAAACTATAGGTTTAATGAACATTAAAAATCTTTGAAATTCACTGAAAAAAACCATAGGTTTTACAGACGTTATAGTTAGAAATTAGCATTTACAAAACCTTTGAAATCCACTGAAAAAAACGTAGGTTTCAGGGACTTTATAGTTAGAAATTAGCATTTAAAAAACCTTTGAAATTCACTGAAAAAACATAGGTTTCAGGGACGTTATAATTAGTTGGTCATTTCACTCGTACAAAAACAGAGAAATTCGAACGTTATAGTTAGTAGAGCTAACTATAACTCGCACCCCCACAATGCACTGCTGATGATGTCACATATTACATCACTCATGACATGGTCAGTGACATCACTGATGACATCACTGATGACATCTTAAATGACATTACTGATGACATCACTGATGACATCATCCACATGATAATCGGATGCACCTCCTCACACCCTAATATAACCTTTGATACACCCAGTCTAAAATACTGACTACCATTTTCGAAACCATAGACAAATCAATAGCAGTTACTAAATACCCACTGACTATTTCCTAGCTATACACACACATTCATTCATTCACCCATACAGTTACTCATACATGCAGTCCCTCATGAAAGCAGCACTATTATATGTACTCATACACCTATGCAAACACTCATACACCGTCACTCATCCATAGAGTTATTGACACACCTAGCTAGTTATGTAAAGAATCAATATCACTGGTGTTTACTCACCTATACAGTTATACATTCACCATGTAACCTATTCGTACCGATACTAACATATACTTACTCTCTAATACAATCACTGACACAAGCACACACTCATTTATACAGCCACTCTCACAATTACTCACTCTGACATATAGTCATTTATGTACTGCCTTTCACATATGTAGGTACTCGCACATATACCAATGAGACATACAACACACTGATAAACACACCGACTGACCTTTACAGCTATATCCACATGCACTATTGAACCCATACACCCAGTAAATTATCCACTCACACATGTAGGCAGAAAGGCACACACTGCCCACCCACCCACACACACGAACACTTAGGCACCCATACAGATACTCATGCAACTAATAAATAAGTAACCCATACAGACAGTCATGTACCTAATCATCAACCCATGCAGCAGCTTACACAACAACTGAGAGACTGATACAGACATTCACACAGTTTGGTCACTAACCCATGCATTCAGTAAGACACATTTAATCACTAACTTATACAGTCAGTCACACACCTATTAAATGCTTCACCCACACACTTATACACCAACTCATTCTTCAATACACCTTGCCATTAACATATATAAAATGTATTTAAACTTTACAAAAACACACATTCACTGAATGATGTCATCAGTGATGTCATTTAAGATGTCATCAGTGATGTCACTGACCATTTCATGAGTGATGTAATATGTGATGTCATCAGTAGTGCATTGCGGGGGCGCGAGTTAGAGTTTGCTCTACTAACTATAATGTTTGAATTTCTCTGTTTTTGTACGAGTGAAATGACCAACTAACTATAACGTCCCTGAAACCTATGGGTTTTTCAGTGAATATGCACTTTCACTTTATTTCCAGTACTGCTGTTTCTAGGAGAAAATGTTTGTAGCAGGGCCATGTGACCATTTATACTTTTTACCGGTCCGTTACTCGTATTGTTTATTTTGTGTATTTGCACATAAAACGATCGGTGCCATACATGTTTTTACTAGCACTAAGGCACTAGCACTTTATCTAGGACGCAGTATTTTAACAATGCATTATCCATTACAGTTTATTTGCATTTTATAATTCTAAACTGGTTTTATTAGTTTGTGCAAATATGTATTAACATTTATATATGCGTGGATGTTCATGTGTAGATTTATGTCATTTTGTAGTTCGCTGCCAATTTTGTATGAAGGAACAATTTAATAATACAGTATAGATCTAGAGGTGATTTATTGAATAATGGTCTACATCAATTTTACATCATGTACATTATAGGGCTGTATAGGTTTATGTTGAAGAGGTTTATCCGCAGGTAGCGATGTTTTTTGCTACAGAATATTTATTATTTTGAAATTCTGATTCCTTCTGGTTGTCTCATATAAGGCAAATTTTAAGGATATGCGAGCACATTTTTCTACTTCAGGGTACGTTTTAACTGTGTAACCACTAAGGTTTAATTTGGATTGATGTAGCTATCCAACTTGTTTCAGAATATTTGCACAGTTTGAGTATTTCTTCTCTCTTTTTTTAGTTCACCCTTGATGTAATGTGGAAGTTTGCTGTTCTGTATGCCGCTATCCTACTGGCTCATATATGAGGGAGGAGTCAACATTTTACTATATCTGATGTGTATGGTTCTTCAAGTGTCATGTGATCAAGGCCGTGGCAACACAGCCGAAAGGCGTCATGCCTACAGACTCTAACGAATAAACCTGTTCGTAATACATTCTTCAGCGTGTGGTGGTCTGTACCTGTTCCAGCTATCTACTGGAGTCTGGGAACTCCTCTTGTTATATATATATATATATATATATATATATATATATATATGCAACCAATCCTGTTGTCAAGGTTCAAAAACAGGCGTAGACTCCGTGAGAAATGAGCATGAAGGAATTATATATATATATTTTTTTTTTTTAATGAAAGCGGCAGCAGACATCTTTAGAATCCCAATTGAGACCCCCGTAAGAACAGAGGGGGACGTAATGTTAAATCCCACTGCTAGCAACTTACACATTTTGTATCAACAATTAGAGAAAGCAAAAGAAAGAGAAATTAGAAAATGGTGGGAAGCAACTTCTCTTCAGCGTTATGTGGATTGCAATAGAATTCCCAGGGGCTTACGTATTTTTACTGTACCGTCATATGAGAACCCTGACCCCCAATTACTAAAAGACTGGGCAGAATACACTGCTGAATCAGCAAAGGGGATGGTACAAATGTTGATAAAGTACGCCTGGAGTGACCGGGAGAAATTCTTGGCAGAAATTCAAAAGTTAGAAGATATGATAAGTAGGCCTGGGCTAAAATTCTGTTCCGCTCGCGGAAATTGCGATAATTTGACATTTTCGCATTCCCCGGAGAGCGCGAAAATGTCAAAATTTCCGCAATCCGCATCTTTCCGTAAATTTTTTTCTTGCTCGCGCTGTAAAAAAATACATTCTCGCGTGCGCACGATCGCCTTACCTGAATCCCCACGTTCGCCGACAAGTTTTCCCGATCTGGTCGCGTTCTCCACGAGATGTTGGATTGTTGGTCGCCATTTGCGCTGTCTCGCGACAGTTCGCGCCCGCATTAACGTCATTTGTCACGCGATCACGTCATTCGTCGCGCGATCACATCTTTCTTCTTGTGATCATGCACCGCGAGAGTATGAGATGATTGAGATCTCGCGCCCGTGAGCAACCGCATGGGTAAGTTGGCGAGCCGCGATCACGCAGAAAATATCGCGAATGGTCGGGAAAAAACACTTTCACATCTTCGCGATATTTACTCGTGTTTGCGGAGATTTTTAACATTTTCACAATAGTTTGCGAAAGTGAATTTCGCAAATTCCGCCCACCCCTAATGATAAGCAAGGACACAGATATTAAATCTAGCGAAACTCTACGGCAAGCAATGATGAAGAGATTGAAGGAATATGAGACTGGAATTAAAAATAGAAAACAAACAAAATTCCAAAGGGATGAACAGGACTATCGGACTGGAAGAATTTTAACCTTTGCTCGTAAGTTCGATGTAACTAGAAAAAGACTGGCTCAAGGAACCCTTAATACCAATAACAGAGACACATCTGAGTCAGAAGCGGAGATTTCAGAAGGAGAACAATCCACGAGCACAGAACAAGAAGGAAGAGGCAATATACCTCCTCCTTTTTTCGACGAGTATCAGGTTATGAAAGAGACACGCCAATGACCATCCCAACGAACGCATCCCTCGAAATCAGATCAAGCCCAAAAAAGAAATGCAAAAAGAGGAGGGGCAGGAGGGGGAGATGCAGTAGCACCTACACCTATGGTAACACGCAGCAAAGGTGGAAGGAATCGATGGTGAAAGAAGATAACACAGTCATAAATCTTTCAGACAGAACCTTGACACAGGATGAATTGAAGGTACTACAGAAAGGTTTGACATTCTCTCCAACAACAAAATTTGATTTTGTCCAAACGAGAATAGACCTGTTCAAATATGTTAGGAAATTAAAATTCCCCAAAATCTTTTCACTACATCCAAAAAATGAGAACAACATGGGGCAACAGATTAATGTGAACAATGAGGAGTTATTGGACAATGACTTTGAAACTCTGATGACAATGCAATCTTTAGTGCAGTTAGACGATATTCCGAATTCCATCGAAGGTCTAGAAATGGCAGGGGTACTGCAACAGAGAGATCAGAGTAACCTCAAGAGGAAATCAAAAATACTCCCGCAGATGCCCCATGATGCGATAGATGTTTTCTATGAAGCTGTCCTTTTGGATATACAGAAACTGGCACAAACATCAAGAGAACAAGACATAGTAAAAAATTCTAACATCACGAGAAAAGAGTGGGAAGCTATTAAATCCCTCAAATGTGATTCTAAAATCGAAATTAAATCCTCGGACAAAGGAGGACATGTGGTGGTGTTTAACAAGGAGCAATATGAACAAGAAGCGCTGAGACAATTAACAGACAGGGACTGCTATGAGACTATATCAAAAATGGAATATGTAAAATGTACTTTGGAGTACCAAAAACTTTTGGAGGGGTGGAGGGATGAAGGGATGCTAAATAAAGATGAATTTGATTTTTTGCAATGTGAGGCACCCGTCATCCCCACTTTTTATCATCTCCCTAAAATACATAAAGATTTAAAAAATCCCCCTGGGAGACCTATAGTCTCATCAATAGGCAGTCTCTTGGAAAATACTTCTAGACTTATTGACACCTACTTGGCACCACTGGTTAAAGATTTGTCATCATATGTGAGGGATACTCAGGATTTTCTAAGATTGATTGATAATATAACATGGGAACCAGATATGCTTCTATTAACACTAGATGTTACGAACTTATACATGTGCATAAGTCATAAAGAAAGAATATCAGCCGTGAAATGGTTCCTGAATACAAAATCTTTGAAATTCCACCAACACAATCAAATGCTCATGAAAATGATTGAATTCTGCCTTGAAAATAATATCTTTCTGTTTGCAGGCAAACTTTACAGACAAAAACGCGGTACGGCTATAGGCACGTGCTTCGCCCCCAGCTACGCAAATCTTTTCGTGGGCTGGTGGGAGAAGCACGTGGCCGGGAGAGGGGCCAATGAATGTTGTATGGACAAAATTATGATATGGGCAAGGTATATTGATGATCTTTTTGTCGTTTGGCGTGGCGACCGGGACTCTGCTGAGAGTTACGTTGCCACGCTAAACGACAATTGATTCAATTTAAGATTCACCAGCACTATAAGTGAGACCTCGGTGAATTATTTGGATCTGGAGGTCTATGTAGTAGACAATGTCTTACAGACACGACTCTATAGGAAGCCGACAGCAGGAAATGTTGTTTTGCATGCAGCCAGTCATCATCCCAGAATTCTGATACGGAACATACCGTTTGGGGAACTCCTCCGCCTAAAACGCAATTGCTTGGACAGGGAGACTTTGAAAAGGTGCAAAATGAGGCCATAATGAGATTCCAGGCGAGAGGATATCCAAATAGGACTATAAATGAGGATTCAGAAAGTGTGCGAGGAATAGACAGGAAAGATCTACTTGTGGATAATGTAAAATGAAAAACAGAAGGCCCCATACGTATGATTACAAATTTCAGTGCAAGATCAGGGAAGCTGGTGCATGTGTTTAATAAAAACTGGCACATTCTAAAAACAACAGTTGGCAGCAACACTGTGCTGCCAGCCCAATCGCACAGCTTTAAAGAGTCAATATGCAACTTTTTCATTTTCAACACGTTTATTCAATATTTGTCCATATTTTTCAACTTTACTGTCTTTATCACGAAAACACTGTCCAAAGGCCCATATTGCTTCACATGAGGCGGTTGTGCCCATCCAGGCCTCTTACCACATCACGACGGGGTTTTAATCCATTTTTGCAGCTAAAATCTCAATCCCAATGCATTTCGGGCTATTTTTATGCCCTTCGTCAGGGGAGCTGTTTAAATACGAAAATAACATAAAGCTCATGTTAATCTGCTGTATTTGAACACTGTACTGGTTTTACATGAATGCATTCAACCATGATACTAATGATATGTAAAACGTGACACTACCCAATTCCCACTCAATAATTACCAAAACCAAAGAATCAATAGAAAATTGTCAATGATAGTGTTCTTTCCATCGCAAGAGTTTACCGCAAGCGGAGAGGTGTGGCTCACTGGTTAGAGGTGGCAGATCCGTGAGCAGAGAATCAGCCAGGGACCAAGGTTCAATTCCCGACGTGGCAGGGTCGTGGACCAGGGTCAAAACGGACTCGATAATTCTCGCCCCGGTACCTACTCTAACCAGGAACACACTCGGCAACTCTGGGCATTAAGCTTGCCTCATCTCTACAACGGCCCCCCACAGACGCCGGGGATGCCTGGTTTCACCTTGGAGATACCCAGAAAGGGACCATCTCACAGGGATAGCCAGGACGGGTTCCCCAGCGGTCTATAGCGCCGGGACACTTCCGAGTAGCTGTGCGCTGTATAAATGAAAATAACATAACACATAACAAGCGGAGACCTCCCCCACTCCTTCCTCGATCCTAAACCTGCCATTCTACCCGCATTGCTAAATAAACACTCAACTTGCCTCGTGTTTTTTCTAAATTAACTTAGTGCTGACATTGACCCTGACCTCTACCATAAACTAAACTTAATTATAAATAAACATCGTAGCCATTCTTAAATTCGCTACTGATTAAAAAGGTTACCTATTTGTAATTCAAATGTCGTTCTGGCCACTTGGTGCTCTCCTTTTCTAAATTCTACCGTCTAACCCAGCCTTCTCCTGAGTGAACAATGTAAACATTTCCTCAATGCTGATTCAACCAATGATGGCGGTTCAGTTAAATAAGATTAATTCTGACTGGACACTGCAAGATTTGATTCGCCCTTAACAACGAAACTCAGTTCCTAAGTTAATTTAGAAAAAACACGAGGCAAGTTGAGTGTTTGTTTAGCAATGCGGGTAGAATGGCAGGTTTAGGATCGAGGAAGGAGTGGGGGAGGTCTCCGCTTGCGGTAAACTCTTGCGATGAAAAGAACACTATCATTGACAATTTTCTATTGATTCTTTGGTTTTGGTAATTATTGAGTGGGAATTGGGTAGTGTCACGTTTTACATATCATTAGTATCATGGTTGAATGCATTCATGTAAAACCAGTACAGTGTTCAAATACAGCAGATTAACATGGGCTTTATGTTATTTTCGTATTTAAACAGCTCCCCTGACGAAGGGTATAAAAATAGACCGAAATGCATTGGGATTGAGATTTTAGCTGCAAAAATGGATTAAAACCCCGTCGTGATGTGGTAAGAGGCCTGGATGGGCACAACCGCCTCATGTGAAGCAATATGGGCCTTTGGACAGTGTTTTCGTGATAAAGACAGTAAAGTTGAAAAATATGAACAAATATTGAATAAACGTGTTGAAAATGAAAAAGTTGCATATTGACTCTTTAAAGCTGTGCGATTGGGCTGGCAGCACAGTGTTGCTGCCAACTGTTATTCATATCCATGTACGTGCAAAGAGGCGAGGCACGGTTTACCCAGTCTGCACGCAAATGGGAATAAATTGAGAAACAAGAAAAATGGATAAATAATGGTGTGCAACTGCGACTCCTTTGCGCATTTACATTCTAAACACAGACATGAATCTAAGAAAACACCTTCCTGAACACCTTTCATTAACTTGGTGACCAGCTCGTTCATAGTCATTTTGAAAAACCGTCTAAAGTTCCAGCCTTGAAAAATGTAAAGGGTTTTTATCCATGTCTCCGTTGTAAGGCCTGCAAAAATAGGAAGATCAGATGACTCATGCCCCACAAGAGAAATAACTACATTCCTCAACTGCAAATCAGACTTCACGGTATATTGTTTGGAGTGTCCGTGCTCCAAGCGATACATTGGAAGTACAATCCATCCAACAAAAAAACAGGTCCTAGAACACATGCACGCAATAACAAATTGAGATAAAACATATCCCGTGGCACGCCACTTTGAAACACATCATAATAGTGATAGGGACCTTCTGACATTCTTTTGTTTGGATAGAATGGAGAGAAAAGAAAGGGGAGGGGACCGAACAAAAGCTCTGAGAGTGCTGGAATCAAAATACATCATAGACCTCCAGACAAAGGCCCCTATGGGACTCAATAACGATGAAGAGCTTTGGGTTCACTTACAGTGAAGTTTCTTTAAAGGAATGATCAGTAAATGTTTGAAATGAACATATGGGAGAATCAATAGAGCTGGTTTATTTCGCTCCTTCATTATCCGCGATACCGCATTATGGTATTTTATGATTTTTTTTAAATGAAATCTTTCTTTAATTTGGTCAACACACAACAAAGCCCATACAGGGCAGGATATAAAATAAGGTTATAGACAAGAATATATATGACATACATATGTTTAAGAATTATTAGTTGAAACAACGAAGAAATCAGCTACGTTTGCGGTACTAAATGCAATTAGGATAAGGTTACTGCAAATACTAGCTTAAAGAAGATGACATATTATATTTATACATAATGTGCAATTTCTTTATCCTTTGAAATTTGGTTTTATACATAATGACACTTGCACTTTATTTTTATTCGACTGTTTTTTAAATAGGATATGTCCTAAAGGAAATATGTTACAAGATGGCTGCCATTAAGGCGAATGAAAAAGTCAATTTTTCATGTTTACTAGGACTCCCGCGACCGCAATCCTCTGCTGATGACGTCAGATATTACATCACTGATGACATATGTGTCTTTATGAAAAATAAATATTTGTAATATATGTATAGCTAAAGATTAATGGAAGAAGACATGGGTAAATAAGTGTCTAAATACAGTGATGTAATATCTGACGTCATCAGCAGAGGATTGCGGTCGCGTGAGTTATAGTTGCCTGCACTAACTGTAACGGGGGAATTTCATTGGTTTTTTAAGAGTGAAATGTCCAGCTAACTATAACATGTGTGAAACATATGGTTTTTTAAGTGAATTTGCAAGGTTTTTTAAATGCTAATTCGTAACTATAACGTGTGTGAAACCTATGGTTTGTTCAGTGAATATATATATATATACAAAAGCGGCGCCCCCTCGCCCAAGACAACGTTCCTGGTACTAAGAGGAGAGAGCAGCAGATTACTGCTGATTTGGACAACTGCAGATGACATTTGCCGCCATGGTCCCCGCAAGGAGTGGATAAGCAGACTCATATGCTGGCAACCGCCAGGGCATTACTGAATGCACGGACTGGTTACTTAACCAAAGTTCGCGATGTGGGACTGTTGACTCACACAGTGCGTGGGACAATATGGACTGCGGGACTCCAGTTACCAGCATACTTTGCGTTTACCATCCACAGAGATTGAAGAGCTATCAAACAGTAAGCAAAGTTCCTGGACATTTTTGAACTTGTTTTAAAACACAATGCTGGCAATGATTAAGGCATTCGCCGAAACGCGTCTGCCAGGTGTTTTAGTACTTACCTGCTGTACTGGTGGCAAATAAATCTTACCTGCAGTGGTCCAATAGCATGTGTCGGACCCGTTCTTTTAAGAGGCGGGACTGGTGGTGGATGTTAAAGTGCAGCAGTCGACGCTGTACATCCGACACGCCTCTCGGTCAGGTGCTCCGCTTGATGTCGACAACTTCTGTGGTGTGCTGTGCGGAACGCGCAAAAGCGGCGCCCCCTCGCCCAAGACAACGTTCCTGGTACTAAGAGGAGAGAGCAGCAGATTACTGCTGATTTGGACAACTGCAGATGACATTTGCCGCCATGGTCCCCGCAAGGAGTGGATAAGCAGACTCATATGCTGGCAACTGCCAGGGCATTACTGAATGCACGGACTGGTTACTTAACCAAAGTTCGCGATGTGGGACTGTTGACTCACACAGTGCGTGGGACAATATGGACTGCGGGACTCCAGTTACCAGCATACTTTGCGCTTACCATCCACAGAGATTGAGGAGCTATCAAACAGTAAGCAAAGTTCCTGGACATTTTTGAACTTGTTTTAAAACACAATGCTGGCAATGATTTAGGCATTCGCCGAAACGCGTCTGCCAGGTGTTTTAGTACTTACCTGCTGTACTGGTGGCAAATAAATCTTACCTGCAGTGGTCCAATAGCATGTGTCGGACCCGTTCTTTTAAGAGGCGGGACTGGTGGTGGATGTTAAAGTGCAGCAGTCGACGCTGTACATCCGACACGCCTCTCGGTCAGGTGCTCCGCTTGATGTCGACAACTTCTGTGGTGTGCTGTGCGGAACGCGCAAAAGCGGCGCCCCCTCGCCCAAGACAACGTTCCTGGAACTAAGAGGAGAGAGCAGCAGATTACTGCTGATTTGGACAACTGCAGATGACATTTGCCGCCATGGTCCCCGCAAGGAGTGGATAAGCAGACTCATATGCTGGCAACCGCCAGGGCATTACTGAATGCACGGACTGGTTACTTAACCAAAGTTCGCGATGTGGGACTGTTGACTCACACAGTGCGTGGGACAATATGGACTGCGGGACTCCAGTTACCAGCATACTTTGCGTTTACCATCCACAGAGATTGAAGAGCTATCAAACAGTAAGCAAAGTTCCTGGACATTTTTGAACTTGTTTTAAAACACAATGCTGGCAATGATTAAGGCATTCGCCGAAACGCGTCTGCCAGGTGTTTTAGTACTTACCTGCTGTACTGGTGGCAAATAAATCTTACCTGCAGTGGTCCAATAGCATGTGTCGGACCCGTTCTTTTAAGAGGCGGGACTGGTGGTGGATGTTAAAGTGCAGCAGTCGACGCTGTACATCCGACACGCCTCTCGGTCAGGTGCTCCGCTTGATGTCGACAACTTCTGTGGTGTGCTGTGCGGAACGCGCAAAAGCGGCGCCCCCTCGCCCAAGACAACGTTCCTGGTACTAAGAGGAGAGAGCAGCAGATTACTGCTGATTTGGACAACTGCAGATGACATTTGCCGCCATGGTCCCCGCAAGGAGTGGATAAGCAGACTCATATGCTGGCAACCGCAAAGGCATTACTGAATGCACGGACTGGTTACTTAACCAAAGTTCGCGATGTGGGACTGTTGACTCACACAGTGCGTGGGACAATATGGACTGCGGGACTCCAGTTACCAGCATACTTTGCGTTTACCATCCACAGAGATTGAAGAGCTATCAAACAGTAAGCAAAGTTCCTGGACATTTTTGAACTTGTTTTAAAACACAATGCTGGCAATGATTAAGGCATTCGCCGAAACGCGTCTGCCAGGTGTTTTAGTACTTACCTGCTGTACTGGTGGCAAATAAATCTTACCTGCAGTGGTCCAATAGCATGTGTCGGACCCGTTCTTTTAAGAGGCGGGACTGGTGGTGGATGTTAAAGTGCAGCAGTCGACGCTGTACATCCGACACGCCTCTCGGTCAGGTGCTCCGCTTGATGTCGACAACTTCTGTGGTGTGCTGTGCGGAACGCGCAAAAGCGGCGCCCCCTCGCCCAAGACAACGTTCCTGGTACTAAGAGGAGAGAGCAGCAGATTACTGCTGATTTGGACAACTGCAGATGACATTTGCCGCCATGGTCCCCGCAAGGAGTGGATAAGCAGACTCATATGCTGGCAACCGCCAGGGCATTACTGAATGCACGGACTGGTTACTTAACCAAAGTTCGCGATGTGGGACTGTTGACTCACACAGTGCGTGGGACAATATGGACTGCGGGACTCCAGTTACCAGCATACTTTGCGTTTACCATCCACAGAGATTGAAGAGCTATCAAACAGTAAGCAAAGTTCCTGGACATTTTTGAACTTGTTTTAAAACACAATGCTGGCAATGATTAAGGCATTCGCCGAAACGCGTCTGCCAGGTGTTTTAGTACTTACCTGCTGTACTGGTGGCAAATAAATCTTACCTGCAGTGGTCCAATAGCATGTGTCGGACCCGTTCTTTTAAGAGGCGGGACTGGTGGTGGATGTTAAAGTGCAGCAGTCGACGCTGTACATCCGACACGCCTCTCGGTCAGGTGCTCCGCTTGATGTCGACAACTTCTGTGGTGTGCTGTGCGGAACGCGCAAAAGCGGCGCCCCCTCGCCCAAGACAACGTTCCTGGTACTAAGAGGAGAGAGCAGCAGATTACTGCTGATTTGGACAACTGCAGATGACATTTGCCGCCATGGTCCCCGCAAGGAGTGGATAAGCAGACTCATTTGCTGGCAACCGCCAGGGCATTACTGAATGCACGGACTGGTTACTTAACCAAAGTTCGCGATGTGGGACTGTTGACTCACACAGTGCGTGGGACAATATGGACTGCGGGACTCCAGTTACCAGCATACTTTGCGTTTACCATCCACAGAGATTGAAGAGCTATCAAACAGTAAGCAAAGTTCCTGGACATTTTTGAACTTGTTTTAAAACACAATGCTGGCAATGATTAAGGCATTCGCCGAAACGCGTCTGCCAGGTGTTTTAGTACTTACCTGCTGTACTGGTGGCAAATAAATCTTACCTGCAGTGGTCCAATAGCATGTGTCGGACCCGTTCTTTTAAGAGGCGGGACTGGTGGTGGATGTTAAAGTGCAGCAGTCGACGCTGTACATCCGACACGCCTCTCGGTCAGGTGCTCCGCTTGATGTCGACAACTTCTGTGGTGTGCTGTGCGGAACGCGCAAAAGCGGCGCCCCCTCGCCCAAGACAACGTTCCTGGTACTAAGAGGAGAGAGCAGCAGATTACTGCTGATTTGGACAACTGCAGATGACATTTGCCGCCATGGTCCCCGCAAGGAGTGGATAAGCAGACTCATATGCTGGCAACCGCCAGGGCATTACTGAATGCACGGACTGGTTACTTAACCAAAGTTCGCGATGTGGGACTGTTGACTCACACAGTGCGTGGGACAATATGGACTGCGGGACTCCAGTTACCAGCATACTTTGCGTTTACCATCCACAGAGATTGAAGAGCTATCAAACAGTAAGCAAAGTTCCTGGACATTTTTGAACTTGTTTTAAAACACAATGCTGGCAATGATTAAGGCATTCGCCGAAACGCGTCTGCCAGGTGTTTTAGTACTTACCTGCTGTACTGGTGGCAAATAAATCTTACCTGCAGTGGTCCAATAGCATGTGTCGGACCCGTTCTTTTAAGAGGCGGGACTGGTGGTGGATGTTAAAGTGCAGCAGTCGACGCTGTACATCCGACACGCCTCTCGGTCAGGTGCTCCGCTTGATGTCGACAACTTCTGTGGTGTGCTGTGCAGAACGCGCAAAAGCGGCGCCCCCTCGCCCAAGACAACGTTCCTGGTACTAAGAGGAGAGAGCAGCAGATTACTGCTGATTTGGACAACTGCAGATGACATTTGCCGCCATGGTCCCCGCAAGGAGTGGATAAGCAGACTCATATGCTGGCAACCGCCAGGGCATTACTGAATGCACGGACTGGTTACTTAACCAAAGTTCGCGATGTGGGACTGTTGACTCACACAGTGCGTGGGACAATATGGACTGCGGGACTCCAGTTACCAGCATACTTTGCGTTTACCATCCACAGAGATTGAAGAGCTATCAAACAGTAAGCAAAGTTCCTGGACATTTTTGAACTTGTTTTAAAACACAATGCTGGCAATGATTAAGGCATTCGCTGAAACGCGTCTGCCAGGTGTTTTAGTACTTACCTGCTGTACTGGTGGCAAATAAATCTTACCTGCAGTGGTCCAATAGCATGTGTCGGACCCGTTCTTTTAAGAGGCGGGACTGGTGGTGGATATATATATATATATATATATATATATATTACCTACTGGCGGTCGCCAGTAGGTAGTTATAGTTATGACCTATTTTCCACAGGAAGTCCGAAACATTCTATTCCCAATAAGTCTGTCGTGGGTTGACGAATCTTTGCGAAATTTTCCAAACTTTTGGCCAACTCCGGTCCGCTCCTATCCTGAAAGTTTCGTGGTGATTCGTCAAGCGGGGGTCAAGAAAAAAGGGGGTCCCAAAATGCATTTTCCCCATGCAATTTCCCATAGGACCTGTTGACGCAGCTACAGCCCGAACTGCTGAACGGAATTACACCAAATTTGGCAAAGAGGTAGTCCTTAGATCAGACTCATGCCTTTTGCATGAATGGTGTAAATCTGTTCAGTAGTTCCTTAGAAAATTAGACTAAAAAAGATAGATATATCTATGGCCTCGGAGGATCCGCGCACCCTATGCGCACCCTAAGCGCACCCTCCCCGAACCGAGCACGCACCCTCCCGATCACGTGCTGATTGCTAATTGGCTGTGAAGTGTCTGTCTACATTCGAAACCAGGAACTGTTGTCAGCCATTTTGAGCCTCGGTAGAAGCGAGGCTGTAGAAGTAAGGGGAATAAGTGGACCAGCTGACTACCATTGATGGCTGGCTAACCCAGGCAGGCGATGAGTTTGCTCCCCTGAGACGGGTCACGGTGAAGCGTGCCCATGCTGCCAATCGCTGGTTTACCCCCGATCTTAAGGAGAAGAAATTAGCCGCACGTAGAGCAGAGCGCGCATGGAGAAGAGAATATAGTCCCGCCAAAAAAATCATCTACCTCTCTGTGCTCAAAGTATACAAACAAAGCATACTTGACGCAAAGACCCTGTTCTACTCTAACAGGATACTAGCAGCTGAATCTCAATCTAAAGAGATTTTTGCTACAGTACATGAGCTTGCCTCGTCTAATAGAGCCACGGCCTCGATCCCCCCTTCTCAACCGCTTTGCGACTCCCTCAACGACTTCTTCGTTGATAAGGTCGCAACAATCAAGGCTAATATCTCCCCCCCTTCCCTCACCTTCACTAATCCCTCCCCCCCTGCTACCACTTCCAAATTCACTACCTTCCCCCCTCTGACCACAGTTACACTCCCCCCCCTGCTCCAAAAGGTAAAGTCAGGTTCCCCCCTAGACTTTGCCCCTGCTCGTATCCTGCGAGAAGTCTTCCTACACTGCCCTACCCCTTCCCTTACACTTTTAAATGACTCACTCAAATCTGGAGTGGTCCCCACTGCCCATAAATTTGCGGCAGTCATTCCCATTTTAAAAAAACCCGGTGCCGACCCTTCATCCCCTTCCAATTACCGTCCCATTTCCCTGCTACCCTACCTGGCCAAGGTTTTGGAGACCCATGTAACCAGCACCCTGAGCACCTATGTGGAAGCCAACCACTGCCTCTCCCCCCGGCAGGCGGGCTTTCGCCCCCTCCACTCGACGGAGAAGGTAGTGATCTCAGTGATGGACAGCCTACGTGAGGGCATTGATACCAACGTCCCTCAGGCCCTCATTCTTTTAGACCTATCCGCCGCATTTGACACGGTGGACCACTCCATCCTCCTCACCCGTGTCAAGGCGGCGGGTATAGAGGGCCCGGCCCTCACCTGGCTTAAGTCCTTCCTAAGTGACAGGGCTCAGGCAGTCCACCTTGTTGGCTTCACCGCTGCCCCTTGTAAGGTTGCATGTGGAGTTCCCCAAGGCTCCTCCCTCTCCCCTCTTTTGTTTAATTTATACATTTACCCCCTCATTTTTATGTTACAGCAGCTCGAGGTCACGGTGTTCAATTACGCCGATGACCTCCAGCTAATTTTTGACCTTTCCCACTCCACTTCCTCTGCCTCAAATGTCCAATCCGTCATGCTGTTCATCCAGGATTGGATGAACTGCAACCACCTCAAACTCAATCCGGACAAGACGGAATTAGTCCTGACCAGAGGTGGTTGCAGTCCCTGGTCCCCCTCCCACTGGCCCCCCTCACTTGGTGTTCCCCCGCTCCCAGTTCCTAAGGTCAAGACCCTTGGCATCCTCCTGGATCCCTCACTTTCTGTTCACTCTCAGGTCAATTCAGTTGTTTCTTCCTGTTTTTTTTCCCTTCGAATCATTAGGAAGATTTCTCGTTTTTTTTCTTTACCTGCCCTAAAAATTATAGTGATGGCCATGGTGCTCTCGCGCCTCGACTACGGGAACATCATCTATAATGGCGCTCCAGCCTACGCCACTCACCGTTTGCAGCTAGTGCAGAATCAGGCTGCCCGCCTGATCCACGGCCTGCCCAAACACCATCGAGTTACTCCCCTACTGCAGGCCTTGCACTGGCTACCGGTGAAAGAGCGTGCTCTGTTCAAGCTTGGCTGTACTACTTTCCAGGCGAAAACAGGCACTGCCCCGGAATATATCTGTTCTGCCATCACCCCCTACATACCTGGACGAGAGCTTAGGTCTACTCATCAGGCTTTGCTAACCATCCCCCGCTTCAGCAAGAAAAAGACTGGCGGTACGAAATTCGCAGTGCTCGCTCCTGCATTTTGGAACTCCCTCCCTCCGGAACTCCGCATGTCATCTTCCTACATTGAGTTCCGGAAGGGTCTTAAAACTTTTCTCTTTTCCCGCGCTTACAATGTTTAAATTCCCCTTTGCTCCTGCCTGCTTCTCACAATCCAACAGCGCCAAGAAAGCGCTTGGTAAAAGTGCGCTATAGAAATGTTTTTAAATTCAAATTCAAATATAAAGGGGGCAGGGTAGAAATACTCTGACCCACTAGTGTTGCTTAGAGGGTCCCAGAAGGACCCCCTGGGGCCCCATTTAAAAAAACAAAAACAAAATCGTAGAAAATGCGTGCAGGGTGCGTGGATCCGGAGGAAAAAAAATAATAATAATTAGCCCCCGGGTGGGCCAAATCCCGGGGGCAAAATGTTGGAAAATTAATAGGTGGAGGGGGGCTGTGTAGCCTCCCTCCTGGAGCCCTCAAGGGCCCTGGGGACTGCCCCACCCCAGGGCCGGCTCCTACAGTGTCCTGGGGTGCCCATCCCCAGGACACTGTTGTTTGCTATGAGAGGGCGGGAGTCTCCCGCCCACCCATAGCAAACTTCGTTAGGATTTTGAAAGAAAGAGTAGGGAAACCCGCTCTCTCTTTAAAATCCAAATGATATTGCTTTTCCACACAGGGAGCTGAATGTCAGCAGCTCCCCATCTGGAAAAGCAATGCCGGCTCCCGAAGGGCGTGGGGAGCTGGCTGGGACCGTGGGGGCATTGGGGCTCCCCCCACGTTCTCCAACGTTTTTTTATAAGCCCCGGGGGCTGGGGTCCCCGGGGATAATAAAAATTAGTGATAGGGGCTATTTTTTTTTTTTACGGTAAAATTAGGAGTCGTGCATCCTAATGCGTTGGGTGCACGGTTTCTCTTGCGTTGGGTGCGTGGATCCAAGGAAAAAAAACGGAAATTTTTGGGAGATAAACATCAAGCTTAAGTGTTTTGTTCTTGAGTGGCTCTAAAAAGAGCCGTTGTGTTCATTGAGAGTTTTTGGTACTTATAAGTAAGTACCTATGCAGAGTCTAAAGTTGTTGAGGAAGACTCTGTTTCCTTCATCAGTAAAGTGTACTCCATCTCTCCTATACATCTCTTGCATGTGAAAGCGCAGATTGTTATTGTAAATGGACCCCATTCTATAGTCTCGGAGAAAAGCAGAAACAGATTTATTCACATATTTCCTAGCTTTCTCAATTTGTGGACAAAAATGATTGGACCAGTTCCATTTCTGCCTTTGGCATATGTTAGAATACACAAAGGCAGTTTTGGGAAAAAGTGAAATCAATTCTACAAACGTGTCCTTCATAAGCATTTCCAGACATACCCCAGTCAAAGTGCCTAGGTCATTGCCACCACAGTGCACTATTATGAGGTCAGGGTGTTGGATATGCATAAAGGATTTTACCAATGGCATCAATTGGTGCCACTTTAACCCTCTCTGTCCAATCCATTTAATGTCTACATTTGGCAAACCTAGGTCTTTGTGAATGCCTTTCTTTTCTGCATACCTTTGGCCCCAGAAAATATAGCTGCGTTCCACAATCCACACTCTAAGCATCTTGAAGGGAGGTCTGGATGCACTCAGATGGTCTCTGTACATGAAATGGCATTTTGAAAAGTAAGATTTTTCTAAAATGGTGGCTAAGATGCAGTTTTGAAAAAAGACAAGAAATCATTGGTTGTTTGACAACATTCTACACTGAAAGGTAGGGTGCATGTTTCTGTTTTTTAAAGGCATGATTCTTATTGGTTAACAAAAAGTGAGTGAAAGGAACATTATATATGATAAGCTGATATGTTGAAAAGTCAAGCACACTTGCTGTTTTGATTAGCAACATTGTGTGCTGAACTTGTGACCTGTGTGCTCAGTTCAGTGTTCCATGACCTGTTCCTATGGTAACAGGCAGAAGGCAGTTTGGGGGTAGGGTTCAAATTTATGTAATTTGGAAAGAGTTGAAATGTTTAACCAATAGAAATGTGTTTGCTTTTGACTTTATGTGGGAAGGAATGTGATGTGATGTTTACATGTATATGTGTGGAAAATTAGAGGGAAACTTTGCCATTCTTTGGTTTTGCTGACAGGTGCACAGTGCAGAGATTCTGTATAAGTAAATCTGGTGTGTGACTGATATACTTCTTAATCTACAAAACAACTTGAAAGGTGAGTTATTTAATTGTGAGGGGATGTATGTGCTATATTTTGATTTTAATCAGACTAATGTATTTCTCCTGGTAAAGTGCAGGGAGTACTTTTTTTGTCTACAATCTTATTGACAGTGTGTGTGCATGTAGAAATCATTCTGTGATAAGCATTTGTGTGTTTCATGTGTTTGCAGAAAGATAACTGTGCTGTTTTTATATTTTGGTACAATTAGAAATCAGTCATTGTTTATACATTTGCAAAATGAGTCATGTTTCTACACTAAAATGTAGTATTCGTAGATTAGGAAATGGGTTTTGGTATAGTGCAAGGGATAGTGTTGTTTGTCTAGGATCACACAGTGAGTCTGTGTGCATTTAGGAATCATTTTGAGAGAAACATTTTGGTACTAATCTGTAGTAGTAGATTTTTTGCAATGTGTGCAGTCACCTTAGATCTTGTAGACTAGTAAATGTGTTTTGTACAAGGGATAGTATCACACTGTGAGTCTGTGTGCATTTGGGTAAGGATTGTGAGAGAAGCATTTGGTAACATTGTGCATTTGCTAACAGATAACTGTTTTAAAACCTTTCTTGTTGTCAAGTTTTAGTAGCATTAGAAGCCAGTCTTTGCTTATGTATTGACAACATGAGTTAGGCTTTGACACTAAAGTGCAGTACTTAAATATGTAGATTGTGTGCAGTCCCCTTACCCCTTCCATAGTAGTGAATGAGTTTTGGTAAACTCCTAGTGATAGTGTTGTTTGTCTAGAATCACACTGTGAGTCTGTGTGCATTTGGGAACCACTGTGAGAGAAGCATTTGGTAACATCATGTATTTGCTTACAGATAACTGTTTTAAAATCTCTCATTTTGTCAAGTTTTAGTAGCATTAGAAGCCAGTCTTTGCTTATGCATTGATAAAATGAGTCAGGTTTCACACTAAAGTGCAGTACTTTAATATGTAGATTGTGTGCAGTACCGTTACCCCTTCCAGACTAGTGAATGAGTTTTGGTAAACTCCTAGGATAATGTTGCTTGTCTAAAATCACACTGTGAGTCTGTGTTCCTTTCGGGTAAGGATTGTGAGAGAAGCATTTGGTAACATTGTGTATTTTCTGACAGATAACTGTTTTAAAACCTGTCATGTTGTCAAGTTTTAGTAGCATTAGAAGGCAGTCTTTGCTTATGCATTGATAAAATGAGTCAGGCTTTGACACTAAAGTGCAGTACTGAAATATGTAGATTGTGTGCAGTCCCCTTACCCCTTGCACAGTAGTGAATGAGTTTTGGTAAACTCCTAGGGATAGAGTTGCTTGTCTAGAATCACACTGTGAGTCTGTGTGCATTTGGGAACCACTGTGAGAGAAGCATTTGGTAAATTCATGTATTTGCTGACAGACAATTGTTTTAAAACCTGTCATGTTGTCAAGTTTTAGTAGCATTAGAAGCCACCCTTTTTGCTTATGCATTGATAAAATAAGTCAGGCTAAGACACTAAAGTGCAGTACTTAAATATGTAGATTGTGTGCAGTCCCCTTACCCCTTCTACAGTAGTAAATGAGTGTTGGTAAACTCCTAGGGATAGTGTTGCTCGTCTAGAATCACACTGTGAGTCTGTGGGCATTTGGGAACCACTGTGAGAGAAGCATTTGGTATCATCATCTATTTGCTGACAGATAACTGTTTTAAAAGCTGTCATGTTGTCAAGTTTTAGTAGCATTAGAAGCCAGTCATTGCTTATGCATTGATAAAATGAGTCAGGCATTGACAGAAAAGTGCAGTACTGAAATATGTAGATTGTGTGCAGTCCCCTTACCCCTTCTACAGTAGTGAATGAGTTTTGGTAAACTCCTAGGGATAGTGTTGCTCGTCTAGAATCACACTGTGAGTCTGTGTGCATTTAGGAACCACTGTGAGAGAAGCATTTGGGTACTTCATATCTTTGAATACGCATAACTGCTTAAAAACTTTCCTGTTCTCAAGTTTTGGTAGAATTAGAAGGCAGTCATTGCTTATGTATTCACCCAGGAACTGTCTTTGCAATACTGTAAACATTCTGTTAATATTCAAGTAGTAACGGAGTGAGGCAGGCCCTAGCACATGCATTGATTCAAATGCTTATCCACCATGCATGCAGTTCTCTAACCATCTACACAGTTCACTTTCACACCTTTAATTCCATTGTCAGTATCCATACACTTCAAGCAAACTCCCTCTCACTCTCCATGTACTCCTCTAGTGACCCATTCAGCAGCATATACTAAACCATTCACTTCGCCAAAACCCAAACACTTATAAATTCACTCAGGCACTCTCTTTGCAGTACTCTCATAATTCAGTCAGTATCCAAGTACTCATGCAGCGAGCCAGGCCTTACAACATGGACTGCTTCAAAGCCCTATCCGGTATGCATACGGGCCTCTAGTCACCTACACACTTGTCTTTCACTTCTTTAATTAACTAGTCAGTATCTATATACTTCAATAAACATCCTGTCACTCATCTTGAACTTATCCAGTGACTGGTCCAGTACCATGTACTAATCTTTTTACTGCGCCAAAACTGAAAATCTTAAAAGTTTTACCCAGGCACTCTCCTAGCAGTAGTCTAATGATTCAGTCAGTTTCCAGGTACTCATGTAGTGAACCATGCATTACCACATAGAGGGCTACAAATGCCTATGCAGTATGCATGCAGTCTTCTAACATACGATACACTTGTCTTTAACAGCTTCAATTCCCCAGTCAGTATCCATGTACTTTCAGCAAACATCCTGTCACTCCCCTTGCAGTATTCCAGTGACTTATTTAGTACCATGTAGTAATGCATTCACTGCGCCAAAACTGAAACACTTGTAAATTCACCCAGGTACGCTTCTTGCAATAGTCTAATCATTCAGTCAGTACCTAAGTACTAATGGAGTGAGGCAGGCCTTAGCACATGGATTGATTCAAACGTGTTTCCAGTATGCATGGAGGCCTCTAACTACCAACACAATTGCCTTTCAGACCTTCAATTTCTCTGTCAGTATCTATAAACTCCAATAAACACTCTGTCACTTTAATTGCACACCTCCACTGACTCATTTGGCAGTAAGTACTAACATATTCACTGCACTAGAATCCAAAATCTTAAAAAGATTCACTGAGTCACTCTTTTTGTAGTACTCTAATGATTCAGTCAGTTCTGAGGTAGTTTCGCAGTGATCCAAGTGTTACTCTATGGACTGTTTCAAACGTCTATCCACTATGGATGTAGGTCTCTAGCCACCTACATACTTGTCTTTCACACTTTCAATATCCCAGACAGTATTCATACAGTTCCCGCAAACACTCTGTCACTCTCCTTATACTTCTCCAGTGACCCATTCAGCACCATGTACTAATCCATTCACTGCGCCGAAAGCCAACCACTTATACATTCACCCAGGCACTCTCCTTGCAGTACTCTAATCATTCAGTCAGTACCCAAGTACTCATGCAGTGAACCAGGCCTTAGCGCATGCATTGCTTCAAACGCCTATCCAGTATGCATGCAGTCCTCTAACCACCTACACACTTGTCTTTCACACCTTCAATTCCCCAGTCAGTATACATACACTGCAGCAAACACCCTCTCACTCCCATGGCACTCCTCCAGTGACCCATTCAGCACCATGTACTAATCCATTCACTGCGCCGAAAGCCAACCACTTATACATTCACACAGGCACTCTCCTTGCAGTGCTCTAATCATTCAGTCAGTACCCAAGTACTCATGCAGTAAGCCAGGCCTTAGCACATGCATTGCTTCAAATGCCTATCCAGTATGCATGCAGTCCTCTAACCACCTACACACTTGTCTTTCACACCTTCAATTCCCCAGTCAGTATACATACACTGCAACAAACACCCTCTCACTCCCCTTGCACTCCTCCAGTGACCCATTCAGCACCATGTACTAATCCATTCAGTGCGCCGAAAGTCAACCATTTATAAATTCAACCAGGCTCTCTCCTTGCAGTACTCTAATCATTCAGTCAGTACACAAGTACTCATGCAGTGAGCCAGGCCTTAGCACATGCATTGCTTCAAACGCCTATCCAGTATGCATGCAGTCCTCTAACCACCTACACACTTGTCTTTCACACCTTCAATTCCCCAGTCAGTATACATACACTGCAGCAAACACCCTCTCACTCCCCTTGCACTCCTCCAGTGACCCATTCAGCACCATGTACTAATCCATTCACTGCGCCGAAAGCCAACCACTTATACATTCATCCAGGCACTCTCCTTGCAGTACTCTAATCATTCAGTCAGTACCCAAGTACTCATGCAGTGAGCCAGGCCTTAGCACATGAATTGATTCAAACGCCTATCCAGTATGCATGCAGTCCTCTAACCACCTACACACTTGTCTTTCACACCTTCAATTCCCCAGTCAGTATACATACACTGCAGCAAACACCCTCTCACTCCCCTTGCACTCCTCCAGTGACCCTTTCAGCACCATGTACTAATCCATTAAGTGCGCTGAAAGTCAACCATTTATAAATTCACCCAGGCTCTCTCCTTGCAGTACTCTAATCATTCAGTCAGTACCCAAGTACTCATGCAGTGAGCCAGGACTTAGCACATGAATTGCTTCAAATGCCTATCCACTATGCATGCAGTCCTCTAACCACCTACACACTTGTCTTTCACACCTTCAATTCCCTAGTCAGTATTCATACACTTCTAGCAAACACGCTGTCACTCCCCTTGCAGTCCTCTAGTGACCCATTCAGCACCATGAACTAATCCATTCACTGTGCAAAAACCCGAACACTTATAAATTCACCCAGGCACTCTCCTCGCAGTACTCTAATCATTCAGTCAGTATCCAAGTAGTATTGGACTGAGACAGGCCTTAACATATGGATGGATTCAAACATGTGTCCACTATGCATGTAGGTCTCTAATCACCTACACACTTGTCTTTCACACCATCAATATCCATGTCAGTATTCATACACTTCTAGGAAACACCCTGTCACTCACCCAGTGTGTCTCATTATAGTATTGTTATCATTCAGTCAGTTAGCATGTAGTCTTTTAGGGCCTCATGTAGGAAGCCAAATACCGGTCGGTAACGGCCGATTTTCGGTAATTATACCGTTACCGACCGGTATTTTGGCCATTGGTATGTAGGGGGACAAACTTTGCTTTCGGAATTTACCGAATCGGTAAAATTACCGATTCGGTAATAATACCGAATCGGTAATGTTACCGAATCGGTAACTTTTCCGAATCGGTAATTTTACCGATTCGGTAAATTCCGAAAGCAAAATCGAGATGTAGGGGGAGTGTGTGTGTGTGTTTAAGAGTCGGTATTTACCACCAACTTATAGTTGGTGGTAAATAACGAATGTATGTGTAAATGCATTTTCACGCGCGTAGCAGTGTGCAATGTGGCATACATACATGCCCTTAGGGCATGTATGTGTGCCACATGTGCACACATGGCCGAATCAGGGGTGCAACAGGGTGTCAATGTGACACCCTGCCACCCTTGTATGTGTTCCCCCCATTACCGAATCGGTATTTACCGATTCGGTAATGAGGCATACCTTCCCATCAATGGGAAGGTATGCCTCATTACCGAATCGGTAAATACCGATTCGGTAATTACCGACTAGTATCGATTCGGTAAAAAATACCGACTCATTACCTACATACCAGTTACCACTTCTAAAATACCGATTCGGTATCGTTCGGTATTTTAGAAGTGGTAACTGGTATGCTACCTACATGAGGCCCTTAGTGAGGTAGGCTTTAGGGCATGAACTGCTTCAAAGTAGTATGCACTATGCATGTAGTGTTTTAACCATCGTCACACTTGTGCGTCAGGGCTAAAGTTTCTTAGTCAGTTTTTATATAAAATGTGTTTCTACAGCAATAGACTAGTATACATTTGAAAGTTATTAGTACACTTCTATTTGTGATTCTTTTTTACAGATACTGCTTTTCAACGTTAAAATAGAGAAATCATGCCAGAAAAAAAAAGAAAAAGAAAAGAACAGAGACAGGAGAATTACTTGAAGAAACATCAACCACAAGTATTGAATGTACAAGATAATGTGGCTAAAAAGAAAAAATCTTCTGGTAAGATCACAAAGCAATTTATTAAAAATGTTTGTAGGAGCAAACAGAATGCACAGAATGCTGAAACCACTGAGAATGTTTCATCTAGAAAAAAACTAAAATAAGAGGAAAAGCAAAAAAACAAATGTTCAGTTAAAGGAGATAAAGTATGCTAAAAGAAGGCAAAATCAGTATAAGGAATTATGCAAAAAAATATTTTACAAGAGAGTAGTACATAATTTGCTGAAAGATGTGAAGAAATATAAAAAGAGAGCTCTATTTTATAAAAAGAAGAAGCATATTGAAAACATTGTTGAAAAGGCTTTTGAAGTAAAAAGGAAACTATTCATTTTAGTATTAAACAGAATTCGATCACTAGATAAACCAATCAATTTAATGAAGGTTAAAAGTAGGGGGAAAAGGGTAATTAATAGAAAAAAAAATTGTGATTTTTTTTGGGAGAATGGAAAAACAGTTCCAGTTATGAACCTTTCTTTAATGAAGAGAGTTATTTACAGAGCAAAACATTACTGTTTGCAGTTGACACCAGTGGTAGAGGTTATGAAGTTAGAGATGGTTGTCCAATTGAGAAAGAGCAAATGGTTGAAAGAAATGCAGAAGAAGTGATAGCTGATGAAGTTCTAGGGAGACATCTTAAACACCCTGTGTATACTTGGGATTGCAGTAGTATTTGTAGTGTACGACAGGAATCTATTCATAAATTATGTCGTTTTTTACGAGCATATAGTAGAAAAAAGTGTTAAACAAAAGATTAAGGTGTTGCAAGGACTAGACCCTTGCATAGTGAGAAAAAAACTGGTTTGCAAGGTCATTCTCTGGCTTGTCTTTCTAGGAAAGTTTGTCAAAGTGTTTTTCACCATTTCAGGATGCTGGCAGTACATCATACTCAAATGCGGAAGTTAGTGAGAAGATTGTATTATGCGAAAAGTCCAGCACTAAAGTTAAATGAGTTGAACAGTGCTCTTTTGCGTGGCTCAGTATCAGATGTGAAGATGGTTTGTGACGATATTGAGTTTTGTTACTTTGGTCCTCAGCAAAAGGGTGCAGAAACTGACACATTAGTAGAACAAAATGTTAAAGACAATGTAGAACCCGTAATTACAAAAACTTTTGAGGATGAAATCACAAAGTTTAAGGTAATTTCAGGTGAAAGACCAAATGTTTCTTTTATTTGTTGTCGGCGAACTCACTATAAAAATCAGACTAGGGGTGTCAATCTGTATTTAAAAAGTGAAATAGAAGATAATGATAAGTCGATGGAATTTGCAACTTATTTGTTGGTAGAGGATTGTTTTGATTTGGGATCTGAGAAGCATATTTGCAAATATTGTAATAACAAATTAGATGAGAATAAAATGCCTGCTAGAGCTGTTCATAATAACCTAGGGTTGGTTGCTATTCCTCCACAGCTGATAGATTTAAATACGTATGAGTCTATTCTCATTCAATGTGTTCACCCGTTTGAGGCTATTGTTCGTATGGAGCCTAAAACAGATAAATTACCTCCATCAGAGTTGCAAAGAGGATTGAAAGGAAGAGTTGTGCATTTACCGTTAGATTTAAGGAAAAATATTGAAACTATTGGTGTAGGCCATGCAGAAAATGGGCCACTAGTCAATCTAGTTAATGGTTTTCCTACTAAGATTAAGAAAATCTGGCAAGAGTTAGTGGATGTTAGAAAAGTGCAAAAGGCATCATTGTATCTGTTAAAAAATAATTAGTACTATAGAAATGTGTTTGTAGGAGAAGAAGAAATAGATTTAGCAGAAGATACTGAAACATTAAGTGGACAAATTGAAAAAGTGGACATGTCCAGATGTGAAGAAATCTATGAACATTACAGTGTACATCCACTTCATTCCAAAGAGGTGATGGGGAATACGATTGTGTTGTTCCAAATGAAAAAAGCAACAGGAAGTCCCATGAGTGTATGGGAAGAGAGCTTGGAAGCTCATTGTTTCCCGCAGTTGTTTCCAACAGGAAAAGATGGACGATATGATGAACGTCCTGTGCAGATTCTTGCATCTGAATATCGGACAACAAGATTATATGCAGAAGATCCAAGATTTCGACAATGTTTCCCCTATATGTTTCATCTTCTGTTTGAAAGTGACTTGTCTGGACTTTCATATGCAGTAAATCACATTTTAAAAACTGGAATGCATCTGCAAAATGTAATTGCAAAGGATTTTATGGATAAAGTGCATCAGAGAGATGATCATTTAGAATCTCAGCTGATTAATCTGATGGCATGTCAGCGTGGGACTAATGAATATTGGTACCATCGTCATGGAGAACTGAAATGTATGCTACGGAACTTGGGAACTCCTACATGGTTTGTTACACTAAGCTGTGCTGAGTATGCTTGGGATGGTTTACTTGAATTTCTTCGAGAGGCAAATTCCAATATAAAAAAATGGAATACAAGACACCTGGAGAATTGTGCTCATTGGATCCTGTTAATGTATGCAGATATTTTAATCATAGATTTGAAGCTATGATGTCTTTCATCTGCAATAAAAAGAAACCTCCTCTTGGAGATGTTGTGGATTTCTTTTGGAGAAAGGAGTATCAAGCAAGAGGTGCTCCTCATATACATATGTTGTTATGGATCAAGGACGCCCCCAAATTTGGAACAGATTCAGATGAAACTGTTTTGTCTTTCATTGAAGATTATGCCACATGTGCTGTACCCAATAGCAGAGAACATAAAAACTTAAAACAACATGTCTTACGATTCCAAAGCCATCGATGCGGAAAGTACTGTTGACGAAAGTACAAGTCAAAGGATAAATTCTATACCAAATGTCGTTTTGGATTTCCACGTCCTGTATTATCCAAAGGAAGAGTGAACAGTTTTATGTCAGCTATGCGACATACCATCACAAGAAATTCTCCAAAAAATACCTACAACTTAAGAAGACGTGAAGAATCAAAATACATGAATGACTACAATCCAGTTATTTTATCCATGTGGAATGCTAACATGGATATTCAGTATGTTGCGGACAATTCCATTGCTGTTGCACGATATGTAACGTCCTAGATTACTAAATCAGAAAAGACGGAATTGAAAGAAATGTGGGAAGAGATTTCTCACGAGAAGACTCTAAGTAAGAAATTATGCAGTTTCAGTTTGAAGATGTTATCGCATCGTGAAATTGGAGCATATGAATGTTCAAATCGGTTATCATCTTCAAGTCTATATTCCAAAAGTAGAAGAATCATTTGGGTGAGTTTAGGTCTTGCAGGAATGCGCAATCGGGTACTGAAATCTGTTCAAGAAATTGAATATTTAGCAGAAAAAGAACCAGAAAGTACAGATATTTTGAAAACTAATATGTTGGACACATTTTACCCAAACAGAAGTCATCATCTTGAGAACATGTGTCTCTATGAAGTGCTGCAAAACTACACTTTTAAACGGAATACTACAGAGAACATCAAGGATGGAAAATATGCAGTGATTGGTTCCGAAGTATGTCTGATGAAACAATGGAAAGGAAATGTAATTAATCACAGGGAACTGAGTTGCGACACTGCTGATGAAAAAGGGAATTTTACTATTTAGCCCTTTTGCAAATGTTCAAACCATGGTGTTCAGAACTGGAATTACTTGGAGATGCTATGAAGATTCATTTAATGCTTGTAAATATAGCATACAATGCAGTGCTTTTGCAAATTATGTGAAAATGTTGAATGATGAAATTGATCAAGAAGCTACAATTGCAGCTGAGATGGCTAGAGACAGTTCTCAAGACAGTCAAAGTTCTGCTGCACTGAGTCAAGATCCACTTGGACAACCAATTGTTGAAAATGAAGCAGCAACAGCCATGAATGAGGTGGAAACAGCAATGTATCAAGCTCAAGAAGATGTAATACAGTTAGGAAACTTGTAAGAACAACTAAATGTTGAACAGAAACAAATATATCAACAAGTGAAAGAGCAGATTGACCATAGATTACTTCATGAAAAGAAAGGGTGCTCATGCACATCATTTCAACCTATCCGAATGTATGTGAGTGGTCAAGCTGGAACAGGAAAAAGTTTCTTAATTAAAGTAATTACAAGTTATCTGCAAAAAACAACTGAGTCGCATTTGTCTTGTGTTGTCACTGCTCCAACTGGGTTTGCAGCACATAACATTAAAGGAATTACTTTATATCGTTTACTAATGCTACCAGTAGAGCATGAGAACAAATTGGAATACCAGACGCTATCTGGAGAAGCTTGTTGTGAAGTTTCAAGAGTCTTGAAGAAAATGAAACTTCTCATTATTGATGAGGTGAGCATGGTGTCAAACTTGATGCTTGCCTTTGTGCATTTAAGAATGCAGCAAATTCTTAAAACAGAGTAAGATGTGTTATTTGGAGGAAAACACGTCATAGTTTTTGGAGATCTATTGCAACTGACTCCGGTAAAAGGACAACCGGTATTTAAAACACTTGCACATGAAGATACCAGAAAGTCTCTTGGTAGTGTTGGTAATGTGAACATTTGGACTAATTTTGAATACAAAGAACTAACAACAAATATGCGAAAGGCAAATGATACTGAATATGGAAGTTTTCTTCAAGATATAAGAATTGGAATTCTTACAAAGCATGGCAAACAAGCTTTGGAAAGTCGATTACTTTGCAATGTCTTTCCAAATGAAAATGTAGTTCCTGCAAAAGTGAACATGAAAATTGCTGAAATCAATGATCTGTTTAATGCCAACACTGCGTGAGTGTTCCATATTCAACGAAGAACTATTGAAACTGGAAAATGAAGAAATTATAAAAATGGAAGCCATCGATGAAATAGAGCATGAAGGAATCACTATTATTTTGATGGGAAAGTTGAAAACAAAACTGGATTCTTTAGAAAAAAAAATATCTAAAACAGCTGGTTTAGAAAAGACACTATATGCGTGTGTAAACTGTCGGGTAATTTTAAGGCATAATTTGGATGTAGAAAAAGGGTTAGTGGCGCAATGGGTAAAGTGGTGGATTTGGCTAATTATCAGAAAAAAGAAGGAATTGAATTTTTTTAAATTAAATTTGATCAGATTGAAGATGATACAGAAATTGGTTGTTGTTCAGTTCGTTTTTTGCTTGTTAAAGATTTATATGTCCGTAGGAAACAATTTCCATTTTCTCTGGCATATGCAGTGACTATTCATAAATCTCAAGGATTAAGTGTAGACAGTGAACATTGGATCTACTGTATTTAAAGAGGGTATGGCATATGTTGCTTTGTCGCGAGTCAGAACATTATCTGGTTTGTTTTTGATTGATTTTGATGAGACAAAGGTTACTGCAGATCAAACGGTGTAAAAGAGTATAACAGGTTAAGAAGGGTGTATGCTCCAAATTTAGGTCAATATCCTGTATTTGAAAAGCGTGTGATTGGTCGAAAAAGAGGGGTTTGAGAATATCTGTTCTGAAGGTGTCGAGAAGGGAAAAGAACAAGATAATGTTGTGATTGCAAGTAAAAAGAAATTGGACACTGTTGAAGAGGTTGTTGGTTATCAGTTTGAAAATAGTTCAGGTGTCAACTGCTATGCTAATGTAGTGGTCAATGTTGTTTTATATCTTGAAGGTTTGCAAGAACAAATTATGCAGAATCGGCAAAAAAGATTTTGTTCTCTGTTGCATTCTGTTTATGAAAAATTGACAACAGATACAAGTAAAATACAATCTGTTTCAGATGTTTGTAAACTTTTGGATGTGTGTTCTGGTTCTACACAATTTACACAAAATATCCAACAAGATGCTCAGGAATTTTTAATGTATATGCTTACCATTTTTGAAAATGAAGGTGTAGAAATAGAAAATATTTTTGGCCTTTCTTACAAATGGGAACATCATTGCGAAAATTGCATGTACACATGTAGCACCAATGTAGACACTGAGAGATTTCTGTATTTAACATTACCAGACTGTCAATCAGTGTCTTTCAATAAATTAGTTAAAGGTGCAAATCAAAACTTGGAATGTAGCCAAAGTAAATCTGAAATGTTATCCACATTATTTTTAACAAAATATGTACAATACATAATTTTAATGATGCAACGTTGTACAGCTGATGGAAGAAAATTGAATACTTTAATAAAGCAGTTTGTAGCAACACAACTATCAATATAAGGAAGGACTTTTGTAGCAATTGCAATAATTTTCCATGATGGTTCTTCCACCACATCTGGACATTACACTGCCTATCTAAAATGTGACAAAGGCTGGACACTTTGTAATGATTCCCAGTTGGTTTTCAAACGTTTGCCTAGGGAATTACCTAATTCCTACCTAATATTTTTAAAGTCAAAGTTTTAGGAAGATAATTCATTCTCTGAGGAATTTATTATTATAATTTAATAGGACTACCATTGGACAATTTACATAAAAAGAAGTGCAAAAATACCATTTGGCCTCAAGGAAAGGTATATGTTTGAATTATGTACTTTTTTGTGCTCATTGACTCTGTCAATATTTTTAAGCGACAACATTTACAGTTTTTATATGTTAAACTTATAAAATGTTGTTAGCCATAAGCATTTCATATAGGTGTGATTTGTATCTTGTGGTATTTTACTGAGAATAGCATGTTGTTGTTTTTTAAACAATCTTTTTGATTGTTTTTTTTTTGCCCGCTGTTATGTGATGAGTACGATTGAAATCACTATTTCTAGTGAAATTCAATATATTCTGAGAACAGCAAAAAAGGCAAACAAATTACTTTGTTGAAATTATGCTGTGTTGTAAAAAAATTATTATTACATGTTATAACTATTTTTTCTTTTCTTTACAGATCATAATTCTAAAATAAGCAGTTTACATCAATTTTTATTGAAAACAAAATCTGAAAAAAAGTATACCATTTTTAATTTCTATTACTGGGAAGGTAAGTTTAACTGAGTATTAATATGCAGAATGTGCAGATCTGCAAGAGCCTACAAAGATTGAACAAGTTCTTGAAAACACTCTGTTTATACCGATGTAGTTTTGAAATCTCTCTGTTACCGGATATTATGTGACCTCCAAAAAAAGAGATTTGAGTGGTTCATAATATTTCCCATTGTACCTATTGAAGGACCGCAATCATTTCAATCATTCTTGTTTGAGCATCTTTGCAGACAAAACTCTGTGCTTACCTTCTATCATTCCAAAGCAATTTTAAAACAGAAATATGTCACTTTTTGTAACATAGTTATTGCACAAGACACTCTTTCATATTTACAAAGAGAGGAAAAGGTGCTCTATGTACTTTTTCTACTCCATGTAAATACAACCTCATCATACACACCACTTTGTGTTGAAAGGTTGTTCTATAAGTGTTGTTGTGCATGATTGCACTGAATACTCATAGAACAAATACATCTCCAGATTTATCAGAAATCATGACTCTCGATATGTGTGTGAATGCTGCACCATTATCTAATTGGTGTACGAAAGCACAACAAGGAGAATTTTTTTGTTTTCTCCTCATTTTTAAATCTTCAATGCATGCTAAAATGTTCAGCATACATTGAAGGAGACAAATGTGTTTACTGATTGTTTTTGTGCAGGGAGGTGTGTCTTTCTGCACAAAAACAAACAGCATATGACACAGATATCCTTCCACTATGGTGCAAGGGTGCCTGTGTCACCACATGGCTGCAATTTAAGCAGCCGTGCAGATAGAAGCATAGATGTGCAACATATTTATATACATATGTTGCATCCCTGTGCTTCGGAAGTACTACAGCACACTGCAGTTAAAGAGGTTACTGTGTGATGATGCAGCACTTCCTCATAGTTCTGCACTTATACATTCACCATACGCTATTAATGCATTCATTCAGTCAATTATGTTCTACACATACATTCATCTAAACTTTCACACACCAACAGACACATATATAGCTCTTTTTTTAAACCAGGAAAGTTAGTTCTTAGAAGAATTTTTTTTTCTTCTTTTTTCTTTTATATTTTTTTTGTTTTTTTTTTAACAATTGTTAATTTTTTTGGGGATTCTCTTGAAAAAAAAAGGAAAAAATAGAACTGGAGGAACAAAACAATGAACTTCAGGAAAAAAAAAACTGGCAATGGTGACTTTCTCGCCTGCGGCAGATCAGGTCAATAGACTGCTCCCTGTAGCATAAAGTAGCATTGCATTTTATGCAGAGCACTTTCAAATATTGGAACTGCGGGCGGATGTCCAAATTTTGTGCAGAAGGATGCACTCTTGAAGTGCTTGGCTGTGATGAATCCGTAGGAGCAGGAACGACTCTCATCCTTCGGCATTCCTCCCGAGCAAGGTTTACTGGATGAAGGGTCATTAGATGTTTCATCATGCTCGCAGTTCCGCATTAATATTTTTTGTGTGGATCCCCATGAGACAGCACTCTCTGGCAGATCTTGCAGGTCACCAAGGTGGCATTGGTCTTTGTTTGCCCCTCTGGATATGTGAAAAATTTCCACACCACAGATGAAAAACATGGTGTGCGTGGTGGCTTTTCCAAAAAATCATCCTCAGATGAATGAGGAGATCCAGGAGATGCCTGCTGCCCCGAAGCCATTGTTTGGTAAGAAAAAAGTTTGAGCTAAGTTAAAACCTGGGCAAAAAAGCTTCTTCTCTGCAAAAAGATGCTTCTCCAAAGAAGAATGATTGAAATGGCTGGGGTCTTTCAATAGTTACAACAGGAAGTGTAATGAACCAATCAAATCTCTTTTTTTCAGGTCACATGGGATCCGTGCACCATGCGCTTAAGCAGCACGCACCCAGCGCGCATCCGCAAAATTTAATTTAAAAAGAATATAGGATTAAATGTAAAAATATATTACTTTTATGAGTCGTTTACAGTTAATCTTCAATTAATATTCACATACAATACATATATATATATGTTTTTTTAAATGTTAAATATTTCGCGGGATTCGCGCACCCACCGCGTCATGCACGCACATGACTAGGGGTGGGCGGAATTTGCGGAATTAACCTTCGCAAATTATCGCGAGAATGTTTAAAATTATCGCAAACAAGCAGAAATATCGCGAAGATGCGGAAGTTTTTTTCCGGCATGTTCGCGCGATTTTCTGCATGGTTGCGGGTCGCCAACTTACCCATGTGGCTGCTTGCGGGCGCGGCCATCTTGTTTTGAGTTGTTCTCGCGGTGCATGATCGCGAGAAGAAAGACGTGATCGCGCGACGCATGACGTCACTGCGGGCGCGAACTGTCGCGAGACAGCGCAAATGGCTAAAAACAATACAACATCTCATGGAGAACGCGACCGGATCAAGAAAACTTGTCGGCGAACGCAGGGATTCAGGTAAGGCGATCGCGCGCGCGCGAGAATGTATCATTTTACAGCGCGAGCAAGAAACAAATTATCGCCAAGCTGCGGAAACCGGAATTTTTGACATTTTCGCGCTCTCCGCGGAACGCAAAAATGTCAAATTATCGCAATTTCCGCGACCGGAACGAAATTTTTGCCCAGGCCTACACATGACGCATCGCGGAAGCACGCAAGCGTCGTGTCACGAGCATCGTACGTGTCGCGTATAGGCTTGGAGTCGCATACCAGTCGCATTGAAATTGCGCAGCAAACACATACCCAACGCTTACCATACACGGATGCTTACGCGTAGGGGTCGAGATGGGTGGGCATAGGGTGCGCGGATCCCCAAAAAATGGGGAAAAAATAAATAAATAGAGTTTTGAAAATATAGTTTAAAAAATATTTTAAAAATATATAAAAATATTTTTTAAAACATTAACAATTTTTTTTAAAAACCCCAATAAAAACAAATATTATTTTTTAATTTTTTAAAGAATTAATTGAAAAAATACATTGAAAAAAGGTGATAAAAATGAATTTAAAAAAACATAATTAAAGGAATTGACACAATAAAATTGAAAAATTTAGAAATTCAATGAAAATCATTAAACGTCATAGCTTTAGAGACAAATTATAGATAGGAATTAGCATTTAAAAAACATTTGAAATTCACTGAAAAAACCATAGGTTTCATGCACGTTATAGTTAGGAATTGGCATTTAAAAAACCTTAAATATTCACTGAAAAAAACCATAGGTTTCGGGGGTGTTATAGTTAGCTGGACATTTCCCTCATACAAAACCCTAGAAATTCCCCCATTATAGTTAGTTCAACTAACTATTACTCGTGCGCCCCCGCAATGCACTGCTGATGACGTCACATATTACATCACTCATGAGATGGTCAGTGACATCACTCATGACATCACTGATGACATCTCAAATGACAACACTGATGACATCACGGATGACGTCATCCATGTAATAAATTAGAGCATCTTCTCACAACCTAATATAACCTTTGATATACCGACTCAAAATTTCAGACGGCCATTCTCAAAACCATAGATACTCCAATACCAATAACTACATACTTTGACTCTTACATCTACACACACCTGCACTCACTCACCTGTAGAGTCACTCATACCTACAGTCACTTAGTACAGGACTATCATGCGCATTTATACACCTATATAGACACTCAGGCACTGCCAATCATCCATAGACATACTCACACACCTAGTCAATCATGCAAATAATTAATCACACTCCAATTTACTCACCTATACAGTTATACACACACAGGTTCACTTACTTATAAAAATACTAGCACATTCTTACGCTCTTATACAATTACTGATACAAGCACACACTCATCCATACAGCCACTCTCACAATTACACACTCTCACATATACCCAGTTATATACTCTTACACACATATACCCTGCCTTTCACATATGTAGTTATTCACACATGTACCGCTGAGATATACATTCAATCACTAACACACCCATACATACACTCACCCAACCATACAGTCCATCACAGATGCACTCTTAAAACCATGCACCCATAGAATCACCCACTCACACATCTATGCACAGAGTCACACACACCCTACCCACACAAACACTCAGGCACCCATACAGATATTCAGACAACCAATCATTAACTCATATAGACACTCATATAGCTATTCACAAAACCATGCAGCCACTTATACACCAACAGACAGACAGATACAGACATTCACACAGTTTAGTCACTATTCTGCAGTAAGATACATTTAATGACTCACTTATAGAGTCAGTCACACACCTGAAAATCATCCATTCACACACTTATACACTCACTCATTCTTCCATAGGTCTTTCCCTATATATATTAAACATATTAAAACTCTACAGAAACACAGACTCACTGGAAGACGTGAGGTGTGTGTAGACGTTAGAGTCAAAGAGTGCATATGTAGTTATTGGTATTGGAGTATCTATGGTTTTGAGAATAGCCGTCTGAAATTTTGAGTCGATATATCAAAGGTTATATTAGGGTGTGAGAAGATGCACTAATTTATTACATGGATGACGTCATCAGTGATGTCATCAGTGATGTCATTTGAGATGTCATCAGTGATGTAATCAGTGATGTCACTGACCATGTCATGAGTGATGTAATATGTGACGTCATCAGCAGTGCATTGCGGGGGACACGCGAGTTATAGTTAGCTGAACTAACTATAACGGGGGAATTTCTAAGGTTTTGTACGAGGGAAATGTCCAGCTAACTATAACACCCCTGAAACCTATGTTTTTTTCAGTGAATATATATATATATATATATATTATCTACTGGCGGTCGCCAGTAGATAGTTATAGTTAGGACCGAGTTCCCATAGGAAATCTGAAAATTCTATTTTGAATAACTTTGGCGCCGGTTGCCGAATCCTCGCGAAATTTTCCAAACGAATGGGGCACTCCGCTCAGCTCCTACCCTGAAAGTCTCGGGGTGATTCGTGAAGTGGGGGCTGAGAAAAAAGGGGGGTCCCAAAACACGTTTTCCCCATGTATTTTCCCATAGGACCTTTAGTCGAAGGTACAGCCCGAACGGCTGAACAGAATTACTTGAAATTTGGCAAAGAGGTAGTCCTCAGGTCAGGCATGTGCCTTTTGCATATATGGTGTCAATATGTTCAGTAGTTCCTGAGAAAATTGCAATTAAAAGTACATAAATATCTATAAACGCGCACCGTGCGCACCGTGCGCGCACGGGGCGCGCACCATAACGTGCGCGAGTGTAATTCGGATTGGTGGTTACATGTCAGTCAACATTCGAATCGGTCGAAATCAGGAAGTGTCGGCCACCATTTTATGTGTGACAGTGAAAAAGAAAGGTGGAGAACGTGAAAAGGGGGCAGGGTAGAGAGTTCCTGACCCCCTAGCCTTTGTCAGGGGGTCCCTGAAGGATCCCGAAGGGTGAAAAAAACATTTTATATTTTTATAAAAAATCGCGAGGTGCACGCACCGTGCGCGCACCGTGCATGCACAGCAGAAAAAATTCGTAAAAAAAATAGAATCAAAAATCAAGTTTAAGTGTTTGGATGTTGGTTTGCTCTAAAAAGTGCAGTTGTGTTAATTGAGGAACAGAGGAACAAAAAAAAAAAAACCAATTAAGGGGTGGAACATGTTTGCTGCTGTATCTTGTTCTCTATTAGGTTAATGCTGGTCTCACCATAACAGAGAACAGCAGTGCACACTTTGCACCGTATATGCACCTTCTGGAACAGAGGGTGCATATCCAGAGGTCGAGAAGCAGGTGAAGCTGAGGCCGCAGATGATGTGCTCGGCTGAGCTGCTGGAGGGTTGTCTCTTGCAGCTCGAGTACACTCCCGAGCATAAGCCACAGGATGCACTTTTTGGAAGTGCCTTAACATGGAGTAAATACTAAAGAAGTATTTTTTTTTAGGGTCTCCTCTCGATAAGACCACTCCACAAACAGTGCAGATGACTTTAGGAGCATTCACCTTCTTCTGGCCCTCTGGATAAGTAAAAAAATTCCAAATAAATTAGTCCTTCTGTTTCCTCTGCGTTGGTGGCACAAAGGTCTCCTCCTCACTCCCTGAAGATGAATACTGCTCTGCCATTTTCAAGTACTGGAGTACTGGAAAAGCTGATCAGCTCCTTCTCCAAGGAAATAAGAAGAAATAGTGAGGGAATGGGTGTGGTGTTTGAAGATTCTGAAACAGAAACTACTATTAACCAATGAAGAGTGTTGTTTCGTAATCACATGACTTGCGTACGGAGCACGCGCGAACACGGAGCACATACGCATGCGCACACGGAGCACGTACGCATGCGCACACGGAGCACGCTGAGTGGGACACCCACTCACAAACCCACATATGCACTTAAAATTATATCCCTTTTGACTCTGTTATACCCACTATGAAATCCACTCAGAACCCTTTCATAGAAATATTAAATGTGCCCTTTAGCTTGAATGTGTGGTTTTGGCTTGTGGAGCCGCTGATTGGGACATAGGGTGGCTCTTAGAAGAGATGTTGTGCTACTTGTGTGTATATGATGATTACATTAACGAGCAAATGCAGAGTTTCAAGTTGTTCAGACAAAATGTTGCCTTCATCTGTGAAGTGAACACCATCCTCCTTTATATTTCATACATGTTGAAGTGCAGGTTATTATTGTAGACAAAGCCCATGTTATGGTCTCTGATGAATGCTGAAAACTGATGTATTAACATGTTTCCTGCCATTCCCTAACTGTAGACAAAATTCAGAAGACCAGTTCCATTTCTGGCTCTGGAATATGTTAGAAAACACAAAGGCAGTGTGGGGAAAAGGTTGCATTGATTGGTCAAAGGTATTCTTCATTAGGATTTTCAGTCCTACCCCAGTCAATGTGTCCAGGTCATTACCACCACAGTGGACAATCATGAGGTCTGGATTTTGGTTCTCCATAATGCTTTCAACAAATGGAAGCAGTTGATGCCACTTTAACCCTCTCTGACCAAACCAATTAATATCCACAATATAATAATAATTACACATTTGTAAAGAACAAACTTATCAACCCCAAGTGTATGCAGGAACATGGGTGCTGTCGGGGAGATTAAGTGATCTATTGCCCAGAGTCACACAATGCTGAGCTGAGCTGTTGCCAGATATCGATGCATAAGCCTGCGCTCCGGAGTCAGTCCCTCTGGTTGCTGCCCCACACCTCTCACTTAGGCTAACGTGGGTCTGTGCAAATCCTTCTGTTTCTAGCAAACTCTCTTGCTCAGAACACAACACTATTAACTACAATCCACACACTAACAATCTGAAGGATGGAGCAGTAGCACACAGAAGATGTCTGCAACTGAATGAGGCATTTTTTTAACAGGAAGTCAGTAAAACATTATTCTAGCAAGTGATGTTTAACACGTCACATTTGATTGGATGGGGTAAGTAAGGTAGTTTATTAAAACAAGATTGTGTAAGTACATGTGTTATTGGTTATGTGGAGTATGTTTGTAATTGTATAAAATCAATCGTACCTGCATAATTTGGCTTGGGAGTTAGCATGGTGCTGTCAAGACAGTTGTGAACTTCTACTGCTAGCAGAGAATGTTACATTTTTGGTTACCATGGAAACAGTGCTAAAGGAGTATTGTTCATGAAAGAAATACTAAATAAGAATTGTTTGGGTCTATATTTAGGGATTTGTTGGAAGTGGTGTGTATGTGGTGGTGTTTAGGAAGAGTTTTTAAAGAAGAATTCAAGTTGTTGCGTGGTTCCTCTGCGAGGTACACGGGGGGAGGCGCATAGACCTTCACATACATTTGTGAATCCGCAAATTCTGGCCAAAACCTCTACTGAGTTGGGCACTCTTTAGAGTAGTTAAATAAAGGGATAAGAAATGTGACCATTCAGAAGAGCTATATGATTAGTAAGGAAATGAAATGAAATGGCAGTAGTATTTCTATATTTATTTGCGGCCTCCGTAAGCTTGAAAGCAAAGTTAAAAAGAGTGCCACCAATGGTTGTCTTGTATGCCAGTGGTTTACCATTCTTCTGTTCAGTTTTTGTGTGCTTTCTTGAGACAAGTTTGAGACAGAAAAAAACTCACCAACAATCACATTTAACAGGTATGCGTATTAAGCTGTAGAATAAAAAAAATTGATACGGAAGGACTGAGTGTAAATAAGGTGAATGAAAGTCATCAAGATGTTTGAGAAAAGTTCAATGAAATGTTGAAAGTGAGTAGAAGATGAAATAAAGTAAAGTGTATTGATCAGGACCTATGGATAAAACGTGGTTAAGAACAACAAAACAGAGGTATACACCAATGTAGGGTGTGGCACAAGGAGTGAAACGCTAATGTATGCAGTGAGATATTAAGGCATTTTATTAAGTAATATAGTCTTGCAATTAAATCTACACAGATATGTGGGTTAAGATGAGCCTGTTCATGCTGATGCTTCAGTTTAGACAGAAAGATATAGTTAAATATATCTAATTTTCACACATAAAGTTAGAGCTGTGCATTCAGTAACAGAGCAAATGGTACAGTGATGCATACATTTTCATTCTGAGAAGGAAGCTGCTGTGAGCAGTAAGTCACTTAGAGAGATATTAATGTATGCAATTAGATACCTAGCTAAATAGTAAAATGTAAGTGATATATTCTGAGAGAAATTGTAATATATACCAGTCATGTAGATATAGTGGAAGTTATAAGGAGAAATTAAAATACACAATTATATATACAATAACACACTTATAGACATAGGCACAATGTAACAGGGCTGTAAGGCAGGTATGACATACACATACGTACTGTGAAATTCTATGCAGACAATGCAATGTAGGGACAACCAGTTTAAAGTAGATTACAAAATTTCTAGAAAGATATACAGCAAAGGAATACAAACAATGTCACAACCATTGACATACCTGTACAGACACTGTCACATCCTCTGACATACCCATACAGACACCCCTCTATTCAATTATATACCCATAGAGAATCTCTGATACCCGCTCACATACCCATTCAGATCTTTTTATTCCCATCCACATACCCATACAGACAGTGTGATACCCTTTCACATGCCTATACATTGACTCTCCCATCCTCCACATATCCATGTAGACAATATTACACACATTTACATACCCATACAGGGACTTAATGTAATGTTTATTACTTTTCCATATATACAGTTTTGGAAAGAAGAAGAGCAACAATGCCTTACAAAACACAACAAATAGTATTATCAACTTGAAAGCGAGACAGAAAAACAAAATAAGGTGGAGAATGTCCAGAAGAAGAAAAGAGAAGCTGGCAAGAGTAGTAAGCAGCTTCTCAAAAAATATGTTGTAAAATGCAGAGTGAGAGTAAGTCTTATCTTAAAATGCAATTTGCACACAGAAGGGCCGATTCCGATAGCCGGTCAGACAGCTGTCCGTAGCCTTACCGTGCGACCGACACGTACCCAGAGCCGGTCCCTCCTGTAGAGTAAGTACGAAAGGCATAACTGCCAAAAACCCGACCGACATGTAGGCTGTGATTCAAGCTCCATTCTCTGTCCGAGCCGTAGCTCCTAACGCTGAGCCGAGTCACCCGGAAGCAGTATCCATAGCAGTTCTTGGCATGACAAGTACGATGCGTACTTCCTACGTGCCGGACGGGCCATCACGTACGGGATGTCACAGCATCCGGGAAACAAGCATATCAGCTATGATTCGCTCCACAACTCAATCCACGGCTATGAGACGGACCAGCTTGCAGTGGGTACCGAGACGGAGCAACAAGCAGCGTGTACGACACGAGCACATCATGAATCCCATTGCGCAGGTCATACCAGTACTCTACATATATGACCGGCTCAGGAACCAACGCCAACGGCGCAGGCGGTAAGTGAGACACCTACCACATAAACAAATGGCACGTACCCGCAAAATGGCACACACACACAGGGATCCACATCCTGGCCACTAACAACAGCCCACCATAGGGGTTGCATGGCCAGCACCACTAACACCCCCACCCATAGGGCTTATGTTGCCCATCACTACTGCCACCCCCACCCATAGGGGACCTGTTGCCAATCACCCCTGCCACCCCCACCCATAGGCCTTATGTTGCCCATCACCCCTGCCACCCCCACCCATAGGGCTTCTGTGGCCCATCACTACTGCCACCCAACCCATAGGGCTTATGTTGCCCATCACTACTGCCACCCCCAGCCATAGGGCTTATGTTGCCCATCACCCCTGCCACCCACACCCATATGGACCATGTTGCCCATCACCCCTGCCGCCCCCAGCATAGGGCCTATGTTGCCCATCACTACTGCCAGCCCCAGCCATAAGGACCATGTTGCCCATCACCCCTGCCACCCCCAGCCATAGGGCTTATGTTGCCCATCACTACTGCCACCCCCATCCATAGGGGGTATGTTTCCCATCACTACTGCCACCCCCAGCCATAGGGCTTATGTTGCCCATCACTATTGCCACCCCCAGCCATAGGGCTTATGTTGCCCATCACTATTGCCACCCCCACCCATAGGGGACCTGTTGCCCATCACTCCTGCCACCCCCAGCCATAGGGCTTATGTTGCCCATCACTATTGCCACCCCCACCCATAGGGGACCTGTTGCCCATCACCCCTGCCACCCCCACCTATAGATCTTATGTTGCCATCACTACTGCCACCCCCAGCCATAGGGCTCATGTTGCTCATCACTGCTGTCAGCCCCAGCCATAGGGCTTATGTTGCCCATCACTACTGCAGCCCCCAGCCATAGGATGGGTGATGCACAACACATCCAGCATACTCCAACATCAGGTATGTCAGCAAAATACATCTCCCCTAACATCATGTCAACAGTGTGTAGTCTGTGACAAATGCCTACAACAGTGATTATGACTATGGACATACAATGTAAGTAACAGCACATATGTGACCAACACATGAGTGTGACATACACAAGGCAAGCATCACCATAGCACTGTGGCAATGTAAAAAAACACCCCTCACTGTGTAGAACAGAAGGTAAGTGTGGCCTTCCAAAATGCAACAGATGTTGAGCATTGTGGTGATGGGGAGTAAACCCCCCCTCATCACAGTGACCAAAAGATAAGTGTCATCATGGTCAAAGCTGCAAATAACAAACAGCATGTATGATCTCTGCTCCCAACACATTAAACAACACATTAAACACTTCTGGGGCAAACTAGTGGTTGTGTCCCATACACACAGAGATGTGGTGAGGCTAACAGTGCTGTGAAAACATAACACACTCTCGGCCATGTGCAGACAAGCGCCACACATAGGGCTGACAATGCATACAGTGTACAATGACACAAGAGCAGAAGTGACCATCACCAAGCATGCACACATCTCGAATATAGGCACACCAATCAAAACAACATGTGTAGACTGTAGGTGTCAGCTCACAAACTCACATTCCATGCCAGCAATGGCACCTGACAACCAGGATGAATGTGCACAATGATGTGATATGACTCACAGGGACAGCAGGCAAAATCACAGAAACAGCATCCAGACAAAGGCCCATAACAGCAATACCAATGCACTGGTGCAGATGCACAAACCCAAACAGGCACACTCACACTGCACATCTGACACAGCATGTGTGTGTGTGTGTGTGTGTCACAGTATCCCCAGGCAACTACACAACACATGAGGGGGCAGAACCACAGTGACACAGATGTGGACACAGTGCCATACAAAAGTAAACCATCATTGGGACACCCTCAGTGGGCAATCAGGCATTGGGAGATGAGAGGGAGCACAACAGACACATGTGACACAAGCTGGAATGTAAACCAACTAACACAGCAAGAGACTGACACACAACAGCACTACCCCCAGGGACTAGACATTGCAGTGACACAAGCATGCATGTCACCTCCACTGTGATGACAAAGGCAGATGTCGTACAAACTGGGAAACCCAGACATGTGTCCTGTGACACAAACGTACATCACACATACACAAACCCAAATCACTCAGCATGGCCCCTCATTCATGGACAAATGGGAGCTAGGGGACCATCCATGCAAACATTCACATCACTCCACCCTCAACACCACACACCCTGAACTGCTACTATGTGTATCTGTGAAGCCCACATGGACAATTCCTGCCACAGTCCCAGGACAATGCAGAAGCCAAGGAGAACCACAAGGCACACATTCTGACACCTGCCAGCATTGCAGCCATGAACACGACAAGTGGGAGCAGTCACACACACATACACATGTCTCAATCACTGAAAGGCACCACCTAGGGACAACTACATGATTTAGCAAATAAATAGGTGCCTTGAGGAACCCTGACTGTGTCCCATCTGTGTCTGACAACATCATCACCACTCAGAACTGACAAATCTCCATGCCACTGGAATCAAGCTGTCCTGGCTGACGAGGGATGAAAGCCCGAAACCGGTCCTAGGATGCTTGTATCCAGTCCAGGGAGGACCTGGCTTGGCAGTTCGGGCTGGACTGTTCCCATGGGGCACAGGGTCAAGACTGATTTGCATATGGCTGGGCTCAAACTGGAATGGCATGGTGAGCAAAAAAACGATGGATTTAGGCCCAGATCTCTGTACTGGGGTGAATGTATGACATTGTTCTGCATTCTGTCCATCATTTGTTGTTTTTGCATTTGTCACCCCGAGTGGGAAGGGTATGCTCAGACGTGAGTCCCGTGCTCTCCATGCCACTGGAATCAAGCTGTCCTGGCTGACGAGGGCTGAAAGCCCGAAACCGGTCCTAGGAGGCTTGTTTCCAGTCAAGGGAGGACCTGGCTTGGCAGTTCGGGCTGGACTGTTCCCATGGGGCAAAGGGTCAAGACTGATTTGCATATGGCTGGGTTCAAACTGGAATGGCATGGTGAGCAAAAAAACGATGGATTTAGGCTCAGATCTCTGTACTGGGGTGAATGTATGACATTGTTCTGCATTCCGTCCATCATTTGTTGTTTTTGCATTTGTCACCCCGAGTGGGAAGGGTATGCTCAGACGTGAGTCCCGTGCTCTCCATGCCACTGGAATCAAGCTGTCCTGGCTGACGAGGGCTGAAAGCCCGAAACCGGTCCTAGGATGCTTGTTTCCAGTCCAGGGAGGACCTGGCTTGGCAGTTCGGGCTGGACTGTTCCCATGGGGCACAGGGTCAAGACTGATTTGCATATGGCTGGGTTCAAACTGGAATGGCATGGTGAGCAAAAAAACGATGGACTTAGGCTCAGATCTCTGTACTGGGGTGAATGTATGACATTGTTCTGCATTCTGTCCATCATTTGTTGTTTTTGCATTTGTCACCCCGAGTGGGAAGGGTATGTTCAGACGTGAGTCCCGTGCTCTCCATGCCACTGGAATCAAGCTGTTATGGCTGACGAGGGCTGAAAGCCCAAAACCGGTCCTAGGATGCTTGTTTCCAGTCCAGGGAGGACCTGGCTTGGCAGTTCGGGCTGGACTGTTCCCATGGGGCACAGGGTCAAGCCTGATTTGCATATGGCTGGGTTCAAACTGGAATGGCATGGTGAGCAAAAAAACGATGGATTTAGGCTCAGATCTCTGTACTGGGGTGAATGTATGACATTGTTCTGCATTCTGTACATCATTTGTTATTTTTGCATTTGTCACCCCGAGTGGGAAGGGTATGCTCAGACGTGAGTCCTGTGCTCTCCATGCCACTGGAATCAAGCTGTCCTGGCTGACGAGGGCTGAAAGCCCGAAACCGGTCCTAGGATGCTTGTTTCCAGTCTAGGGAGGACCTGGCTTGGCAGTTCGGGCTGGTCTGTTCCCATGGGGCACAGGGTCAAGACTGATTTGCATATGGCTGGGTTCAAACTGGAATGGCATGGTGAGCAAAAAAACGATGGATTTATGCTCAGATCTCTGTACTGGGGTGAATGTATGACATTGTTCTGCATTTTGTCCATCATTTGTTGTTTTTGCAAATCCCAATGATGATACACCAATTAATAGTAGTGTGTCATGCACCCACACATCTGGTAGCCCATTGGAAAAGTAGTGGGATGAACCCAGTACCACCCAGCAAGCATCAACAACAGGAAAATATCAAGGGAACACTGTCTGTGTATGAACAGGGATGTCAACACACACACACATGATCATACAACACACACCATGGGCTCAGGCCATGTCACTGGACAACACACTTACTTGAGGGGACCCAACTCCTGTGGAAGCTCAGCTGTGCCAAACATATTCACCGCAAGTCTCACTCATGTCTGCAGAACACTTGGTCAGTCCGCCATCAGTTACCACACAATGAAGGCTCTGGTCACAACAGCCTGGGTACGTGAGTCTCCCCTAAGTCATCTGCACATACCCAAAACATATGTCTAGCAAGTTGCAAAGAGGACCCAGTTGCTCCTATACCAATGATGCCCACATCTGTGGGTCCAGTGATGATGAGCACAAAGTATGTGGAAGTGACAAATTGGACAATGGGAAGCACATCATATGTGCAGGGGTGCAAGCCAGAGATGTGACCATGCAAATGAAATACTCACAGAGAGATGTCCACAAATAGTTGATCCAAGTAGCTGCAAAGGATGACATGGATACCCCCAGAATAGTATACATACCTCATGGACCACAGGGACTACCTCACAGCAACACATCAGTATTCAACATTGTAAACAAAGCATCACAGGTGGAAGGGCATGTTAAACATCATCAACATAACGTACAGCTAAATCTATTTCAAAGGGATAAAGAAAAAAGCTTTATTAAGCATATTAAAAGTTAAACGCCTGTTCAAACAAAAGGCCAATGGCCAGTCCATGTCCAAATGCCAAGGAGTGAAGTAGAGTGACAACTGTCACACCTTGCTTGCCTGCACTGCTAAGGACCGGGGTCATCCCCTCGGAGGGGCATACATGGGGGCAGGCCAGGCACTGCAGGGACAGGATCAGGGCGCAGCAGAAGGAGGCAATGAAGAGGTGGTGGATGCAGGCGAGACACTTGCAACTGCAGTGAAGCTGACTGAAGTGGTGGGTCCTGTCACAACTGTGGGGCACAAGTCAGATGGGGTGGGTGCCTGCACAACTCCAGTGGGCAGGTCAGATAGAGTGGATTGGGTCACCACTGCAGTGCCCAAGTCAGACGGGGTGGTCATGGACTCCAATGCAGTGCCTACATCCATGGGAGTGGAATGGGGGCAGGTAAGGTGGGCAGGGGGGGACACAGTCCCCACATCAGAGGCACTAACCATCTGTACAGGTGTGGAGGAGCAAGTGCTAGGGGGGATGGGCTTAGCATTTTGGGGATGGTGTATCTGTGGGTGGGGGAAACCTGGGCAGGGAGCTGCGGGGGAACCTCTGGAGTGGTGGCCTGTTGGATGGAGGACGGAGACTTTGCCTTGGAGCTGCGTGGTGGCGGGGAGTCTTAATCTTCTGGCACCGGGGAGACTTGCGGGTGGGGGTCTCTGTCTGACTGCACCTGGGGGAGGGTGTCCGGGTGTGAGGGGCACTCCCCTCAGTGTGTGGGGACTTCCTCTTCCCCTTGTAATCAGGATCTGCTGGGTCAGTGGGGAAGAGGCCAAGGTCACAGAGGAAGAGCTTCTGGGGAGATGCGGTTGCAGGTGATGCAAGGGAAGGGGGCTGGGAGGGAGAGGTCTTGGAGGACTGCGGAGTGGTTGTGGATGACTGCAAACCAGCCCCTGTGAGTGTGGTATCAGTCCCCTGCACTTGCTTGTGTGCACGTCTAGACCTTGGTTTGGGTGTTTCTGTGCTTGGGACAGGTAGGATGCTAGGAATCGTGGGTGGTGCAGGGGTAGGAGGGGTGCGGGACTGTTGGAGGAGGGACACTGCTGCCGTCAGGGAGGAGGCCACGGACTGATTGGTCCTCTGTAGGGCAGACATGTCCGAGGAAATGCCCTCCATGAATGACACCAGTTGTGTCAACAGACCTGTGTGTGCATGGAGGACCTTCAGCATCGATGTCTGCCCTAAATGGATCTGTCTAAGTAAGTCCACAGACTCCTCACTCAGGGCAGCAGGGGCACAGGGGCAGGGGGTGCGGTGCCTGGCACAAAGGAGACATGCTCACAAAAACGGGAGCCCACAGGGACCTCTGGGATGGGAGCCGATGGGAGTGTGGTGGTGGTGGTGGGGGCGGTGGTGGGGACAGCCTCACTAGCTGGGGTTTGGTGGCTGCTGACACCCGCCTCCACAAGGGAGGCATCCTCAGAGCTGCTGTGGCCCTCAGCTGGAGGGGGATGGTGCTGACGACTCCTCTGTGTGGCTCCACTCGCCCTCCGTGCCACTGGGTCCACCCGACTCCTCTCCTTCTGTCCCTGTAAGGCTCTGTGGCTCCTCCTGGTCCGTGGAGCTGTCCCCTCCTGTGGACGTGAATGTATCTGGATAGGAATAGGAAGAAAGAGAACAACATCAGTCACCTGCACCGACTGCACACACCACAGTGAGTACATCACATCAAAGGGAAAGCCCTGGCATCATCAGCTGAACACAGCTCAAAGTGCCAACACTGTTTAGAATAAGACAATTGTCATTCTCAACATCAACCATGGCACACATATCCCTCCTTGACTTGCACACATATGTCTGTTGCATGTGGGATGCTAACACCCCAATGTGCCAATATGCACCACCCACACATTAGTTGTACATGGAAGTGAACATGTAGGAGTATGTCACCATACACACAGCACATCTCTTGCTACTGACTCAGTACAGGTGTCTGGATGAAGGGATGGGCAGAGACTCATTTCACATGCTTGTGATGCATGCCAGCAACACACACTATGATGTACTCATGTCCTAATGGGCAAAGCCACAATGGTGTGCATGATGCACACTTGAACACAATGCAGGATCACGTTAAATGCCATGGTAGTGGGATGCCCTGAAAGTCAGTCAACACTGTCTCCTGTCACAGGGGCAGGGCATCCAGACAACAACAATATGCACTGACTCACAATCCTAGCTCAGGGGTAAGGCTAACTCTGCAGATGACCGGCGCACTTGCTCAGCCCATGCAAACAGCATATCCAGGACCCAGAAGACCCCACATCATGCAAATCATACATATGAGTCTCTGCAGACACAAATCCCTGTACAGTAACACATCACAGTCTGCCATGCATGTAACCTAGCTGCATGAAGGACACAGTTGCATACACCATTGTGCGCTGTCAGATGATCACACACCTATATGTCAAACAGGTCTTGTCTCTCACAGTTACATCTCAGATGTCATGCTGACCCTCTGAATCATGGACACCCCAGTTGTACGTAACAACAAGCCACACCCTAATGACACAGAGGCAGACACCTGAGGGCACATGTCACCAAGCACAACCTGCAATTTCATACACAGGAGTGGGATTACAGAGTGTTTCTAAATGCTCTTGAGGAGGCATGACTGGGCAGGTCTACGTGAAACAGTGTTTGGCCCTGGACCGTAGTCAGGTGGTTAAGCATGTGTGACATACTTGATATACATACTCCAGAGGCCCAAAAATTGGAGTCCCCTGCTGCATGGGTTTGTTTGGAATACCCCAGCCACATGTTGCGAGTCAGACCAGCAATTGGTACACATCTCAAGGGCACACACAGATCACATATCAGATCTAAGGCATTGTGTAAACAATTGACCCACCCACGAAACACACAACAGAGTCACGGGAACAGATGCAGACTGGTAGCTGAAGCATAGCTGACTGCAGGGGCACAGTGCCCTAGTGACACAAGCAACAGACTGTAGGGGCCACACCTGTGGAACAGATGAGGAGGGTGCATCACATAATTGAGGGACTTGAGTATTGGACTACAAGACCTACGTAATCTGGAAGAGTGACCAGGCCAAAAGACTGCTATTAGCATGTCAGACATAGTACACAGATCAGGCATGGACTTACCCCCTTCCTGCTGCTGTCTGCCCCCCAGCTGCCTATCCAGGTCTGGGAACACCACTGCCAGGATACGGAGCATGTGGGGAGTCAGGCTCCGGTGTCCGCCCCTCCTGCATGGAGGTGACAGCTTCAGCTGGACTCTAGCTATCCTCCGGGTCCAGCCCGAAGGTCCTGCCACCTCTTCTGGCAGTTGCGGATCCGGCGCTTGTAGGCCCCCACAGAACGAACAGCCCGGGCGATGATCAGCCTGATCTCCTGCTTCTGGTGGGCATCAACCTGTGAGGATGACAAAGTAAAAAGTACATTAACACACATGCCCCAGATTTGTGCAGCACACATTTGGATATGCATGTCATCATCACAAAGGGAAATGAATTACACAGGTAGTTCAAACATGGGGAAGGAAAAATCACCTGCATGTCTGACATGTTAACAATGCTTGGATAGTTTAAGCTTGCAATAATGCACTTTAGCAGCAGGAAACCTATTCATTACATGTACCTTCACACTTTGGAGGATGAAAGTAGTCAGTGAGAATGCTTGCCACTGGTGTACACACTGTTAGTACTGCTAGTCAGACAACATGCATAATTCGGAAGGCAGTGGACTGCACACTCCTCTGCTCCACTGGTTTCCCATAGAGCTTGCTGTACTGTGGAAGGAGCCCATCCAGCAGGGCCTGGTTCTCCTCCTCAGTGAAGGCTGAGGCCCTCTCCAGAGTATGTGCAATAGCAGGAGCCAGAGGATGCAGAGACAGCAGCAGTGGTAGCAGGGATGTTGTTCAGTAGCATGTAGTGCAGGCAAGTGAGCTCCCTGGGGGCCAGTCAGCCTTATATCTGTGCTGCAGAGGCAGAATCTGTGCCATGTGTCCCAAGTGATAGGTCCAACATGGTTGCATTCCATGAATATGGCCAATCCATTTAAAAGTACGACTCGTACACGTCTTCCGCATCGTTCAAATCTTCACCTTCATGGAACACTTGAAATTGCAACATTGTTGTAGGCATCCAACTGAATTTCCAGTGCACAACTTGTACAAGTTTTGAATCCGCATCCGTCTCCATGACAGTCCGCAGCCAATGGGTGCACCCTGTTCATTCAACTGACTGTACAACACGTATTTTGAATATGCACATGCACCCGTCTCCATACGATTCAATGGCCAAGGCGTACGCCTGTCTCGAACCATGCCTGCCCAACGCGTATGCATGATAGTCACCCGCGTCAAACCTCATTGCATTCAATGACATAGGGTACGCACGGCTCGGACATGACCCGTGCAATGCGTTCGCATTGTCACCCGCGTCGGACCTCATTGCATTCAATGACAAAGCATACGCACGGTTCGGTCATGACCCGTGCAATGCGTATGCATTGTCACCCGCGTTGGACCTCATTAGTGTGACTATTATACAGATGCAACACACATATACTGGCCAGGGACACCTGTGCACACCTACCACACTACCACATTGGCCACACAGTGTCCCATGGCATGTAAGGCTGCATTCCCTGGGTGTTTGGGGAGGCCACATCTGTGTTTTTGGCTGGCACTTTGTGCAGCCACTCCCAGGCTGTGCACGTGTACATGGGAGCAGAATCCTTTGTGTGTTGTGCACATTACCACTGTGATGTGCAATTGTACAGTAATGGGCATGAGTCACGGACACAGTGTCAGGTTGGATATATTTAGGACAGGTCACATTTACCCTGAGTCCTGGGGGTGATGGCATGTACATCACATTGAGACCTCTAGCCACAATAGTGATGTGCACCCACAGTCTGTGTGCATGTCGTGTCTCAGATGTGTCTCATCAAATGTGCCCAATGGGTGACAGTCTCCACATCCATGTGCTATATGCATCATCCCTGATAGGGTGTGTGTCTAAGAGACATACATGTAGGGCCGTCAGGAACAACAGTGGCCACTACATGTGGGACTTACGCTTGCCTTGTGGTGTGTACGTGCTACGCCATGTCCATTGCTGTGTTGATGTGGCAATACAGGGACCCTGGGTTTCTGCATGGCAATGATGTGTGATGCCTGGGAGACATGAGGCCTCATTTGTCACTGTGGTGTGTGTTTGGAACGTTGCAGCAGCACATAGGGTGGGTGACACAGCCAGATGATTGGCCATTGCACTACATGGGGCTCATGTGGACATGTGGAATTGAGATGTGAGGTGGTGGTCATGTAGGTGACATATGTGTCCATGCCCAACAGCACACACCTCAGTACATTGCGTAATGTCATGATCTAGCATGTGATATTGATCGTGGTCATGGCCACATGGGTGGATGAACTGACAATCTTCCTTTTTTCATCTTTGTACTGCAGGGCACCAGCTGTCCATCGGCCGTTCCCAGACCTTGCAACCATGCAGGAACGCGTCTGCATCAGACTGTATCATTTCACCAGGCCACAGATTGCAGAGTTGGCGGAGCAGTTGACGCCACATCTGCTACCTGGCCGGACATACCCTACAGCACTGACCCCAGAGGTGAAGGTGAAGCCAGCCCTGCACTTCTTTGCTACTGGTACCTTCCAGTACACTGTGGCTACTGCTGGTGGTATGTCGCAAACAATGTTTAGTCGGGTGCTATGCGATGTCTTGGAGGGGAGGTTGCAATTCCTCGAACTGTATATCATGTTCCCGAGTACAGCTGAACTCCCTGAAATAAAGGATTCCTTTTATACACTGGGGAGGATGCCGAACGTCATCGGATCTATTGAAGGGACACATGTTGCCCTGATACCACCACAGGCACATGAGCAGGCATACCGTAACAGGAAGCATTACCATTCGATCAATGCTCTGGTGGTCTGACTTGCTGACATGTCGACCATACATGTGTGTGCACAGTTCCCGGGTTCTGCACATGATGCCTACATTATGAGGAGTAGTCGCATTGCAACGCTGATGTCACAGATGCCAGCTCAGCATACCTGGCTTGTCGGTGTGTACTGACTGTTTCTCATTGTGTGTGTTTGTCAATGTTGTCTTCCGCATTCCTACAAAACTCAGATACTTGTTCATTTTTGTATGTGTGGGTGACTCCGGATACCCCAACATGCCGTGGTTGCTGACACCCCTCAGGAACCCTGTGACACCAGCCGAGCTGCGCTAAAATGAGGCACATGGTCGGAGCAGGAGGGTGATTGAGCAGACATTCGGCCTCCTGAAAAGCCGCTTTCGCTGCCTGGACAAGTCCGGAGGGGCCCTCCCATATGAGCCTGCAAAGGTGTGCAAAATAATCCTTGCCTGCTGCATGCTACACAACATGGCGGTGCAGAAGGAGGTTCCTCTCATCCAGGATGACGATGACGATGACCAACCTCCGGCACCTGTGGAGGATTCCGTCCTGGGCGAAGATGCCAGTGATGATGAAGATGATGGTGACGTCCGCTCACAGCTCATCAACAACTTCTTCACTTGAATGTGAGTTTCCAGGGTTGTTATGTGAATATATGGAGGTAGCCTGGAATGTGTTGTGCCAGCTCTGTTGCTGTCTGAGTGTGTCTGTGTGCCACTTGACTGGATGAGTGCTGTGATGTGTCCATACAGGTGGTGTGTACTCCACAATAGGGTAGTACTGCTAACTAGTGTTTGTGTAGGTGTCTTACAACATGTTTTGTGCATGTGTATTGCATTTCTCTCCTCTTCTTCTGTGATTTGACTGTATCTTGTCTGTCCTTCCCAGGGTACTTTGCCTGTTGTGTGGTCAACTCGACCCCAAACACCCAGAAGCCAACACCAGTGTGGAAGTTGACAATTCCCATCAACTGATGTACCACACATCCCTGGACTTCCATTCTCCAACACATTGAGAGTGTGTGTCCACTGTTATGTAGAATTACCGTGCAACTATTGTGGAATAAACGTGTTGCTGATGTGTAATAAACCTGTGCTACGCTTTGTTATGTGCGTTGTCTGTCTTCCCACATCTGAGTGACATCTGCTTACCTCACCTGTGGACTTGTTACCACTGACTGGGGTTGGTGGTTGAGTCTGTGCATGCCAATGTGTTTCAGGTCAATATCATTGTGCGTGATGAGTAACATGGCCATGGTGAGTATGTTTTGTGTTGCCATAGTGGTGTGTCTCCCTCACATGTGTCACATCACCATGACTCACCTTACTTTGGTCACATTGTTGCAGTATTTGGCATGCACTGTGTTGTGTAGCAGATCGACATCTCCCTGAACAAGACAAGTTGGAATCACAACAGAGGCAAGTATGGTGTACTGGTTAGTTTATTTACAAACATGTGTGTGGGAAGTGCACAGGATGGTGGGTGCTGTACATTGGTTTGGGAATCCAAAGTTCACATCGGAGTTGGAAGTGCTGGTAGATGAAATGTCCAGAGTAAAGTCCACAGTCATCTGCTATATTGGCCCAACATGAACCCTCCATGTCATGTGGGCGAGTTGTGTGCGATTGGACAGGGTGCACGGGTTGTGCACAAGGAACATTGTCCAGAACAGGTTTAGAGGCCCTGGGAGATGTGCTGGGACATCTGACTCTCACATGTCCTTCTTCAGATGACCCCTCTTCTTCCGGGGGGGAGATCCTCAGGTGCAGGCCTCTGTGGTGCAGGGGACTCTCTGCCAGAGTCCTCCTCCCTCCCTGTGGCACTGGCAGATGGTGTTGCGACAGATGTTGTGGACACACACGGAGGTGTGGACAGGTTGGTGTTGATCTGGCGGAGGCATTGGAGTATGTCCCGATGCACCGCAGTAACGGCATCCCACTTGGCCTCCATGCGGGCATGGTGGGCGACCTGCTCGTGTTGCATGTCCTTGAGGATCCCCACTACCTGGCAAATCCTCCGGTGCTATCCTGGTACACATCTAAGATGCGTGACAGGTGGGGGTCATCATGCAGTCCAGACCCCTCTCTAAGGCGCGCCCTCTGCCTCCCATCCCCTCATAGCACCCCTATCCTCACGGGCAGGACCAGTGGCGGGATGCACAGGTGACACTGTGACACCTTGGGTGGTGTTGCTGGTGGTGTTTGCTGTAGCTCCAAGGGGGTCCTGTGTCCCTGTGCTTTGGGTGTTGATTAACCTTGGTCTGTCCATGTTGGTGGGGGTGCCCTGTCGGTGTTCAGATGCTGGAGGCGTGGGTACAGGGGGTGCAGATGTTGATGCGGCTGGTGCTGCATGATGGCTCACACCGGAGGGGCCAGGTTGGTCGTCGTCATCCGAAGAGGACAGTGAGACCAGAGAGCTCAGGGGCCAATTCATAGAACTAACTTAGGACAAAATCCTAAACTTACTACTTTTGGTATTCACAGAAGTTAGGATTTTGTCTTAAGTTTGTCTTAAGACAAACTTAAGACAGACTTAAGACAGACTTAAGACAAAATCCTAACTTAAGTCTGTCTTAAGTCTGTCTTAAGTCTGTCTTAAGTCTGTCTTAAGTTTGTCTTAAGTCTGTCTTAAGTCTGTCTTAAGTCTGTCTTAAGTTTGTCTTAAGTCTGTCTTAAGTCTGTCTTAAGTTTGTCTTAAGACAAATTTAAGACAAAATCCTAACTTCTGTGATTACCAAAAGTAGTAAGTTTAGGTATTGTCTTAAGTTAGTTCTGTGAATCGGGCCCACTGTTTCCGCCAGAGTCTGGGACTGGGTATCCTCATCATTTGGTGCTGGGTACCCAGCACCACCTGTGTTTGGAAGAGACACACAATGTGAGTTATGTTTCTACATGCATTGATAGTTCACAAACATGACGTTTTCTACTTTTCGAACAGATGCCTGCCTGTAAACTGCTTTTTCCCAGCTTGTCACGGACAGAGTTTGATATTGTTGGCCATTTCCCAGCATAGCCTTGTGCTCCCCACAACAGAGCCTAGTGTCAGACTTCTCGTCAGTCCCTTCCCACTCCCTGTGGGGCGAGAATGGTTCAGTTTGATCTTGCTGGGCCATGTGGGTGGGTGTAGATTATCTGTGACTGCGAGTCCCATCATACTCTTGGCTACACCCCCCTTCCCAGCATGCACATACTTCCTCCCTCTTGACTCTGCTTCCCTGTGAGGGGGTGTGACAGCAATGGCAAGATGGCTGACTGTGAAGTCCTGATGTTTGTTGTTGGCCATTTCCCAGCATGGCCTTGTGCTCCCCACAACAGAGCCCAGTGTCAGACATCTTGTCAGTTCCTTCCAACTCCCTGTGGTGCGAGTATGGTTCAGTTTGATCTTGCTGGGCCATGTGGGTGGGTGTAGATTGTCTGTGACTGCGAGTCCCATCATACTCTTGGCTACACCCCCTTCTCAGCATCCAAATACTTCCTCCCTCTTGACTCTTCTTCCCTGTGAGGGAGTGTGACAGCAATGGCAAGATTGTTGACTGTGAAATCCTGATGTTTGTTGTTGGCCATTTCCCAGCATGGCCTTGTGCTCCCCACAACAGAGCCCAGTGTCAGACATTTTGTCAGTCCCTTCCCACTCCCTCTGAGGCAAGTATGGTTCAGTTTGATCTTGCTGGGCCATGTGGGTGGGTGTAGATTGTCTGTGACTGCGAGTCCCATCATACTCTTGGCTACACACCCCTTCCCAGCATGCCCATACTTCCTCCCTCTTGACTCTGCTTCCCTGTGTGGGGGTGTGACAGCAATGGCAAGATGGCTGACTATAAAGTCCTGATGTTTGTTGTTGGCCATTTCCCAGCATGGCCTTGTGCTCCCCACAACAGAGCCCAGTGTCAGAAATCTTGTCAGTTCCTTCCCACTCCCTGTGAGGCGAGTATGGTTCAGTTTGATCTTGCTGGGCCATGTGGGTGGGTGTAGATTGTCTGTGACTGCGAGTCCCATCATACTCTTGGCTACACCCCCCTTCCCAGCATGCCCATACTTCCTCCCTCTTGACTATGCTTCCCTGTGAGGGGGTGTGACAGCAATGGCAAGATGGCTGACTATAAAGTCCTGATGTTTGTTGTTGGCCATTTCCCAGCATGGCCTTGTGCTCCCCACAACAGAGCCCAGTGTCAGACATCTTGTCAGTCCCTTCCCACTCCCTGTGAGGCGAGTGTGGTTCAGTTTGATCTTGCTGGGCCATGTGGGTGGGTGTAGATTGTCTGTGACTGCGAGTCCCATCATATTCTTGGCTACACCCCCTTCCCAGCATGCCCATACTTCCTCCCTCTTGACTCTGCTTCCCTGTGAGGGGGTGTGACAGCAGTGGCAAGATGGCTGACTGTGAAATCCTGGTGTTTGATTGGCTACAAGTCCAAAGTGAGCCCCTGTGCTTCACAAAGCAGCACCCAGTACGGGGTATCTTTTGCTGATATTTCACTGAGGTGTGTGTCAATGCATTGTACCCGGTGAGTTGTGTGGAGTTTGTGCTGAGGGGGGTTGTCTCCCCATGCTGGTAAGGGCTGTCAGTCCTCCTTCCCATCATGAAACGTGCTTCCATTGAAGGGTGTGCAAGTTGTCTTTCAGGATGTCAGTCAGTGGTGTCCTGCTTCTGATTTGCACACAACCCCGAGCAGGGTCTTGTGCTCCCCACAGCAGGACCCAGTGTCAGGCATCTTGTCAGTCATTTTCCACTCCCTGTGATGTGGGCATGTTTCAGAGAGGTCTTGATGGGCCAATCAGGAGGGGAGCATTATCTGTGACTACAGGCCCCATCATGCTTTTGGATACACTCACTTCACCTGCATCCCCACTATTCCTTCCTGACAGTCAGCTGCACTGTGAGGTGGTGTGTTTGTGGCGGCAAATTGTCTGGCAGGGTCTATTTGGCTTTGTGCCACTGGCTTGCTCTATTTGTTTGTAGGTTGGTGCATGGCATGACACAGTTCCCAGTCACTATGAGATGACTGGTATTGTGTTTGTCTGACTGGCATGCACATCTTTGGCTGATTATCTATTGGTTAGTGTAGCTTTGCTTGCGGTGCATGGTTTCACTGTCCCCTTGTCACACAATCTTGGGTATGGTGTTTGTGTACTCACCAGGCCCTGGGATGTCTGTTAGGCTATGGACGCTCTCTGGTGGTAGGATATCCCTCACCTTCTCCTCCCAGGTCCTGAAGTAGACTGGTTTGGCAGGAGGGCCACCGCCGGTGCACTGACTCAGGGTGTGATCTTTTTCGATGAGTTTCTTGACCCTCCTGCACATGTCATCCCACCTGTTCTGGATATCATCCTTTATGCGTCTTGCTGGTGCTTGGGCGTTCACCTTGTCCGCAATCCTCGCCCACATCTTGGTTTTCTGTGAGATGGGGTCCTTTGGACCAATGTACCAAACGAATGTGGCTGTACTCTGATGATCTCGTCTACCAGAACATCTAACTCACTATCTGTGAACTTTGGATTCTTCTTTGGGGGCATGGTGATGGGTGGTGGTGGTGAGGGATGTGTGTGTGAGGGTGCAAGTGAGGGTGGTTTGGTGTTGGTTTTGCTGGGTATATGTGTGTGTGCTTATGTATGAGGTACTGATGGTGTGTGAGTTGTGTGATGGGGGAGTTGTGAGCGTGTCTGTGGTTGCTGTGTACTGGTGTTTGCTGCTGGCTGTGTCTCCTGTTTGCAAGGGATGATGGTAGTGATTGTAGTCCTTTATATAGTTGGAGTTGTGGGTGGGTCTTTTTCCTATTTTTTTTTCTTTGGTATTTATTCGCTTTGTCATTGCTTGTTTGGTCCTTTTTTTGTCTTTTTTCCTTTGGGTTTTGTAGGCATGAAGGAGACGTTCATGTGACGGAAACGGACGCTGCTGTTGTCTCATGTGGGCTTCCCTGCCTCGTTCACGCTGCCTATCTTCTGTGTTTGGTACGCGTCGGTCGCGGCGGTCTCTATTGCTTGTGTGCCGGGTTGTCTGTGCATGTCGGTCGTGCGGCTCGGTCTGGTTTTACCCGCATTGCATCGTACTGCACGAATCGTATATCGTGGGTACGGGTCGGTCGGGTTCATTCCGGGTTCGTGTTGGTCGGTGATAATCGCGTCGGTTTTCCGGCCGGATCATTATTTTCCCTACGGCTCGGTTGTAAGGCTTGTATTCCGTAAGTGTCAGTTGTAATTCACACACGTTGCATCGTACTGCAAGGGTCGTACGGCGCTGGTCCGTGTCGGTCGGTATTCGGTCCGAGTCTGTGTCGGTCGGTTCATTTTGTGGCCAGAATCGGATTCGGCCCCATAGTTGAAAAAAGCAAGGAGTACATGTTTCACAAAGTAGGAAATGTTCTAAGAAATCAGAGAGTGTGTCATGGAGACATAAACAGTTTAAGGAGTTAAGAGCTAAAATGTTTCCTACTACAGTAATTTAAAATTTTCAGAAAAGAATGAAAAACTATCTGAGGAGAAGTGATGCATTTAATTAAAAGCAACATATTGAGAGTGTTGTAAAGAAAGCATTTGCTTTGAAGAGGAAGGTATGTGTATTAACAATAAATAGAATGAGGACACTAGATGAAACAGTGTTACGTACAAAGAAAAGAAGTCTTAGAAAAAGGCTTATTAATAGAACTAATTTTTCTCAAACTTTTTAAAGGTGAATAGAAGTACACGTCTAGTACAGAACCTTATTTCAATGAAGAAATCTATTTCTAAGAGAATACACTAGTGCATGCTGTTGATTTAACTGGTCATAATTTTGAAATAAATGATGGTACTCATGTTGCAAAAGAAGAGACGGTTCCTAGGAATGTAGAGGAAGTAATAGCTGAAGAGGTACAAGGAAAGCGTGGACAGGCCCCAGTATACAAATGGATTTGTACTAATATTTGCATGGTTTTACAGAAATCAATTGATTTAGTACACAGTTTCATAAGTGACTTTCCAAGCAGATGTCTAAAAAATTAAGGATTAGATCCATGCAAAGTTAGGAAACATAGAAATGTATAGGGACATTCACTGGCATGTCTTTTAAGGAAAGCTTGCAGAAGCACATTTCATCATATTAGTATGTTAGCTATTCACCACTTCAAAATATAAACTTTGTTTAGAATACTTTACTATATAAAAACTCCTGCTTTATGTTTAGGAGAGATAAATAGAAGTTTATTGTATGATACATTAGCAGAGGTGGAGAATGTTTGTGAAGTTTTGGTTGTTTGGTGCCGAAAAAAAGTTTAGGGAAAATGAAGAGTTGATTGCTGGAGGTGTAGAAGAACAAGATACAAAAATTATAATTGAAAACATTGTTCAAGACATTACAAAGCTTAACACAGTTTCATCCCCCCCAAAAAACTGTCTTTGTATTTATTGTTGGCACACTCACCACAAAATGAAAACGTGGAATGTAGTTGTGTTCTCTAAAATTAAAAGATAGTACAATGATTAGTGGCATGAATTTGGTGCATTTTTATTTATTGAGGAAAAATTTGATTTACCCACAGAACAGATTATCTGTAGGTACTGCTGTGACAAGTTACAGAATAATAAACGGCCAGCTAGAGGAAACATAACAAGTTAGAATTGATATGCATTTCACAATAGCCTAAAGCATTGAATGTTTATGAATCAATTATGTACAACACATACTTCCCTTTAAAGCAATTATTTGTATGGACCCACTGACGGGGAAATTAACTCCAACTGAGCTACAGAGAGGACTAAAAGGAAGAGTTGTCTATCTACCTTTAGATTTTAAATATAATATTGAAACTGTAGAGGTAGAGAGAGGTAGAGAGAGAGATAGAAGAACCAATCATCATTTTGGTAAATGGGGTTCCAACTAGGAATAGAAAAATCTGGTAAGCGTTAGTAGATATTAATAAATAGATTGTTGATGAAGTTCAAGAAAAAGATGAAAACTTCGACTATAACGTGATGAACTTGATGGCATGCCAATGGGGAACGAATGAGTATTGATATCATCGCAATGGAGAATTCAAATGCATCTTTAGAAACTTAGGAGCACCTACTTGGTTTGTTACAATCAATCAATAATATCTAAAGTCCATAGAAGAGCAAGATAAATACATAAATGCAGATTATACAAAAGAAAAGAAAATATAAGCCTATACAAGAGATAAAAGAGATGTAACTAGATATATTACAATAAAACCAGAATAAAATATGTTAAAACGTTTAGTATACAGTAGCATTAGAGGTACACCTTTTTCTGTCTTAACATCTACATAAACAGTTCACTGACACAACATTGATGTCATAAATATTGATGTATAAAATAACGATGAAAGAATATGGACAGCAAAAATATCACCTTCTATAATTAAACAGGTAAGTACAAAAATATCAACTAAAAAATATTGATGTCAAAATATAGATGTATAAAATATTGACTTTTATATAAATTTAAAATAAAATAATATATATTATATTAAATATTAATGTACATTTTAACAAAATAAAATAAATTTAATAAACATTTTAACATAAAAAACAAAGAAACTTAATAAAAAAGATAAAAACACAAACATAATTATTTATACATATATATTTACTTTAAAATAATTAATAAACTAATATTTTTCAATTATGTTAAACATTTAAAATTATAAAAAATATAAAAATATATATCAATGATTTAAAATATAAAAAACTGAAAATTCTATAATAAGTTAAAACATTAAACTACTAAGAAAAATTTAAACTTACCTTTAAGAATACAGTCAGAGCAATGTGTTGAATAGAGGAGGGGTAAAAGTAACTATTCCCACTCCAGTGAGTGCAACAGTAGGGTAAGTGTTAGATAGTGAAGTAATTAAATTTACTATTCCAACTCCAGTGAGAGCAGCAATAGAGAAAGTGTTGGATAGCTGAGGGGTAAAAATTACTATTCCCACTCCAGTGAGAGCAACAGTAAGGAAAGTATTGGATAGCGGAAGGACAAAAATTACTATTCCCACTCCAAAGAGTGCAACAGTAGTGAAAGTGATAGATAATGGAGTGGTAAAAAATAATGTTCCTACTCCACTTAGAACAACAGTAGGATAAGTGGAGGGCTAAAATGTACTATTTCCCCTCCAGTGAGTGCAACAGTAGGGAAAGTATTGGATAGCGGGTGGGTAAATATTACAATTCCCACTCCAGTGAGAGAAACAGTAGGGAAAGTGTTAGATAGGGAAAGGGTAAACATTTCTATTCCGATTCCAGTGAGTGCAACAGTAGGGAAGGTGTTGGATAGCAGAGGGGTAAAAATTACTATTCCCTCTCCAGTTAGGGCAACATTAGGGAAAGTGTTGGATACCAGAGGGGTAAAAATTACTACTCCCACTCTAGTGAGTGCAACTGAAGGGAAAGTGCTGGCTAGCGGAGGATTAAAATGTACTATTCCCATTCCAGTGATTGCAACAGTAGGGAAAGTATTGGATAGCAGAGGGGTAAACAATACTATTCCCACTCCAGTGAGTGCAACAGTAGGGAAAGTGTTGGATAGAGGAGAGGTAAAAATGACTATTCCCACTCCAACAGTAAAACAATATATATTAAAAATAAACAAAGTTATAAAAATAATCAAATAATATTGATTATTTTTTAAATCAAATATTTTAAACATATAAAAAGAAAGCATATTATAATATTCATTACATATAACAAATACCTACAATTATTATATACAAAATAAAATAATTAATATATTTTTTTAAAGTAGAACTTTTTTACAAACCAAAACATGAATTAATACATAAATGTATCACTTTTATTTCCTAACCGATACACCACACCAATAACAACACACTTCAACATTTTAAAATACATTTACTTCCATAATTAACATAATTATTAATCAATTAGAAAAATAATATTAATTGAAAAAACTAATAAATATTAATTAACTTCACACACTTTAACACTATAATGTCCACAATACACACCTAAATTAAACTATAAAATAATAAAACACAATTAAAATTTATTTTTAAACTAAAAACTATTAATATAAACAACTAATAATAAAGTAATTAAAATGTATTTAATACCCACACTTTACCCCTTTAAAAGTAAAGACAATACAAGAAAAATAAACAACTACCAGAAATAAATATCAAATTATTAACATTCATTAAAACTATATTAATTAAACACAAACTAATTCCGACCCTTTACCCCTCTAAACACCACAACACACTTAAAATTTATTACACATTTGCCGTAATGTATTTTTAATTAATTTGATTAATATCAATTGAAAAACAATACTTAATTGAAAAATACTTAACACCCTTTACCCCATAAACCCCCAAAAATACAACTAACGTTAATTACACTATTACCATAATTAATTACCAATGAATTAAATTAAAATTAATTAACAACCAATTATTAATTCATCAATTAAAAATAAATTAAATACCTCCCTTTACACCTATAAATACCAAAACACATGCCTAAAATTAATTACACAATTACCATAATTAATTACCAATTAAATATTTATTATTAAATAACAACCAATTATAAATTAATTATTAATACATTACTTTACACATCTAACACTCTAACATCTCAATTAAACAAATATTAATAAATAAAAATAAAAAATTAATTTAATATAATTATATTACTTCCCACCCTACTCCCCTACAAACCCACAACCCGCTACAGAACTAAAAATGCAATATTAAAATAAAATAAAAATTATAACTACAAAAAATTAACTTATATATTAAAAATGCAATTATTATATAAAAAACATACATTGCATACATTTAAAATATATACTAAAAAACATAACATTAATTAAAAAATCTATATTTTTAAAAACTATATTTTTGCAAGCGATATTAAACACTTCTATATATTTAAAATCAATATTACTTACCTTAAGTCGATATTCTTGACCACGATATTCTTGCTGTCAATATTTCTTAACCAAGATATTTCTGACTCGATCTTTGTGCAACTCGATATTCTGTCTACACACCGACACAGCAGATATCTTCAGACAGCAAAGACAATGGGCTGACTTGTGTTGCTTCTGAGTATTCTAAGGGCGATGTAATTCCTCAGACCCAAATTACGACAAAGTGGCAAAATCCACTTTTTCCTTGGGCCATATAGGCTAGGCAAAATAGAATTACATGTTCAACCCCTTCGATCACCCCATTCAATAATGGCATGATTTGTCAGACTTCATATTCCCAGGCCTCCATTCAGAGGTAAAGGCTTGAATTGGGAGGATCCCTAGACGGAACTTCATGTACATGGTTCTAACATAGGGGATTCCACCTCATCCAAATAATGGTCCAAAGCAGTGGTCAATGTTGAACTCCAAGAAAGAAGCAGTGAGGGATACCACCCTAGAGGTACTCACAGTATATTGGTCCACTTATTGCCAATAGGCTCTTTTCAATTCCTAAAAATACTGTAGCTGGGGTTTCAGGTTTAGGTAACGGCGCCACAGGGAAATTAAGCATAAATTATCTAATTAGCTGAAGTGATATGACGGTGCTAAAAGGTGGGAAGTACCGCCCAACTCCCCAGAAAAAAGAGCCAAGGCTCTACACAGTTTAGCAGTCAGTCCTTAGCACACATCCTTTTTCTATCAAAAAAACAAGTTATTTAGTGTTTCCACAATGACAGTACAAATTTGTAGGTGAAGAAAATAGATTAGTCTCCTCTTATGGGTGGTTCTTTATTCATTAGGTGTCTTCCGTGCGATATACAACATCCAGCCGACACGTGTTTCGTCGCTACAGGGGAAAATTATTCCCGCGACTTTTTCAAGGCTGTGTTACAAAAGAAAATTAAGAACCTATATAGTACATAACTTGAAAACATGTACTCAGCGGCAATGCCAAAGCAACTTGGTGGTGAAACTCAAGAACCGGCTACAAGTGGGTGAGCAAGTCGTCCATGATACACAATATGCATAGTAGCTATAACGTTTGTTGTGTAAAATAGTAATAGTAGACATAAACTAAATATGATTCTAATAAGATGGAGAGAGCTGGATAAACGTGCTAAAGTGGGGAAATACACTAAAAGAATCAAAGCTATTCGTGAATTGGAGTGGCAAACGTGAACAGTTTCGTGGTGTGATGAGGCTTGGTTCATTGTTGTGTATTTAGAAACCGGACGTGGTGCGTCTATATGTGCGGTCATGCAACGATATTTAATGTGCCATGTGTCAGTACAATCAGACCATGACAGTGAATTCTTATGTTGTGCGGTCATAGCTACCTATTCTTCGTTCGTTTGAGTATTCCTAAAAAAAGATACAAATAACCTTATTTAGTACTCATAAACAGGACTTAAAAATTCTAGGGCCAAAATAAACATAGGCAGTGTTCGTTAAAGATGAAACACCTACTTATTAAGTGGTGATAATTCCAAACCACCTATGGTTTCAGTAGTGGTGGCGTCAGTATTCCTCTGTAGTTGTTCAGTGGTCAGGTGCTATTAGATTCTATTTCCAGTACTGTAAAAAGTAAATTAAAAAAGTAAATAAATCTAGATCATGTATTGCATCTTGATTTTAGCGTCAAAAAGCGGTGTGTTCACTTTAACTAAATGTTCCGCTTGAATCTAAGTATTATTAATATTGACACACGAGAATACGCTGGTCTTGTAATCGTCAAAGCGTTTTTTCTCGAGTGGTGGCTGAGTAATTATTGAGCGCTAAACCATGCGCAGGCTCAAAATTGAAACAATGATGAGTATATATATGCCCTGGTAACTGTCTGTCCCCTCGTTTGAGTGTGCCTGATTAGTTTGTGAGAATAGCGTAACTCCCCAATTTGTGCTTAAACAGGCTCTGATGAAAGAGCCTGGTATCAATCAAATCACTAACAGAAACCCGAAAAATATACCGGGTGAGGTTTCTGCATTGTCCTCACAGCGCACGGTGTCAAAGTTACTAGTTAACCGAAAACGCTTGTGTGGCGAGTACTACGCTTACCTTATTCGGCTGAAAATCGGGCCGGAATACTGCCCGTCACTGGTTTCCCTTTCGAAGTGTTCATATGCGAGTGGCTTCCCTGGTGATTATATTTCCGGTTTCGGAACGTGAAACGTGATCACGTGACTTGTTGCATTGCGTGCCTCTTCTCATGCAGTGAGTGGAAAAGGGACTTAAGGTGAAATGGCTATTGATTCGGCCATCTTGGAGCTATGTTTAGTATCTTAGTATTGACGTTAATATTTAATGAATAGATCTCTCCAGCTATTAAAAACAGTACACGATGATCAGAAACTCCAGCAAATAATAGATAAATCAAACATTGTTAAGATAAGGCATATCGTAAAAACATCTATAATGTTAATCTCCATGAATAAAATGACATCATGTGTTCCACAGCTGTGATCAGAAAAAAGTTGCAAATTGGAAAAACATACAGTTGTAATACAATGTATACAGTAACATATCTCTAGATAAATATAGCATGTGATATTAGTCGTTCGGGTTATTAATGCTACTCTAATCAATGCGTGGTAGTGATTTGGGTAGAATAACCCAATAGTTTGTAGTGTAATAAGTCATGGTAAACAAGGAACTGTGAATAGGACTATGTACACGGTAACTCGAATATAGGTACTGAGGCTTTCATCTGCCTAAGAAGTAGTGTAGTTCATGGTCAATGTTAAGACCATGTTCCACACTACGCATTTTTAAGATCCATTGGGCCTCTCTTTGTCTTAGTGTCAATTCTCTGTTGCCTCCTCTTGGACTAATTGGGACATGTTCTATTCCATAGAATTTGAATATGCGATTGCCTGTTTGTGCATTGCAAGTAGACATATGTGCTGCTAGTGGGTATCTCATGTCTACTTGTTTGATCGCTCTGGTATGTTCCCCTATGCGGTCCCGCAAGGGTCTAATTGTACTACCAATGTAGTGTTTGTCACATTTGCATTGTATTATATATACAACAAATTTGGTTAGACAGTTAATGTTAGAGTTTATTTTGTATTTTCTTCCCTCTGGTCCTAAAAATTCAGTTTTGCGATCATCAGCCCATTTGCATGAGCTACAGTGACCGCATGTGTAGAAGCCACATGAATATTGGCTAAGCCAATTAGTCCTGCCTACTGTTTTTGGATAGCTAGGACTCAGTAGGTTCCTTAGTGAGACCCCCCTCCTGTATGTTATGGTTGGTTTGTCCGTGACGTACTCCCTAAGGGTATTGTCTGCCTTTAGTAAGTGCCAGTGTCTGTTGAGGATCCTTTTTAGAACTACCGACCAGTTGTTGTACCCAGTAATCAATCTGATCCTTTGATCATTAACATCCTGTTTGGGTTTTTCTTTTAATGTTTCGTGTTGGGTCATTTTATCTATTCTTTCTTCAGCTTTCTTAAGTAAGGGTTTGCTGTAGCCTCTCCTTTTGAACCTTGATATTATTCCTTTCTTATGTGTGTGGAATTCATCATCCCTACTACAATTACGTCTGGTTCTTGTCAGTTCTCCAAATGGAATGGAACGTATCTGGTGATAGGGATGTGCACTGCTGGCGTGCAACAGAGAATTACATGCTGTTGCCTTGCGGTACAGTCTACTCTCAATTTTGTTATTGTAAATATATAGTTCCACGTCTAGAAATGGTATGTGTGTTTTACTGTGTTCCATGGTGAATCTAATATTACAATCATTATTGTTCAGAAATTCAAAGAAACTTAAAAGTTTGGTATTTGTCCCTGTCCAGATCATGATACAGTCGTCAATATAACGACCCCAAAATAAAATAGAGTCGTTATATTCAGCACCCAATGGGCCCCAGATTCTCGTCTCCTCGAACCAACCCATAAAAAGGTTGGCATACGAGGGAGAAAATCTGGAGCCCATCGCTACTCCCTGTGTCTGTCTAAACCATTGTTGTTTGAAGAGAAACACATTGTTGTCCAAAATGAGTTCTATCATCTCAATGAGCATTTCTGTATGGTTCCAGGAGCTCGCTGCCCTTCTGTTCAACATCCTTTTGACAGCTCTAATGCCAATATCCCTTTTTATACTGGTGTACAAAGCGGTTACATCCAGTGTAACCATAGTCATATTGTCTTCCCAGTTTAGGTCAGCTAGAATACTCAGAATATGTTTAGTGTCCCTTATGTATGAAGCTAAGTTGGTTACTAAAGGCTTCAGAAAGATGTCTACATATTCAGATATTCTTTCTGTCGGCCCACCTATCCCAGATATTATGGGTCTACCAGGTGGGAATGGAAGGTTCTTGTGTACCTTTGGTACAGTATACAAACATGGGTATCTTGGTCGATCAACTTTGAGATAGGTGTATTCGTTTTCGTCGAGCAGTCCCTGTTCTTGCCATTTTCTTAGTTGAGTATTGATATACTTCGTTAACATCCAAATAGGATTACCTATTAGGGCTTCATAGCAATCTGGGTCATTTAGTTGGGTCTGTATTTCTTGCTCATAGTCTGTGCTACGCATGACCACCATGTTTCCCCCTTTATCTGCCTCCCTTATGGTTAAATCCTTGTTGTTACTGAGTGTTCTAAGTGCTATTCTTTCCTGTTGTGTGAGGTTATCCTTCTTCATACGTGAGGCCGTGTTCTTGATATCATGTTTGTCTAGTTCAGCCGTGACCTATTTATAAAATAGGTCTATGTTATTGCCTGCTGTGAGTGTAGGTGTCCATTTAGATTTTTCTTTTAGTTTACTAGTGATACTGTAATCCGGGTCAATGTTTAGGTCTCTCATTATTATGTCAGTCGACACTAATTCGTCTTCACAATCAGTTAAAGATAACAACAATCTGGTATCTAGTAGGTCCTGAATTGTTTGTTCATTGGGTAATAATAGACCAAGATTTTGCTGCATGTCTTTATTTGCCACTTTGTTCAATTCAAAATGCTTTTTCAATTTGAGGCGTCTAGTGAACTTAAACAAATCAATTTTAGTTGTACATATATCACCAATGCTACTAGGGCAAAAGCTCATCCCTTTGGAAAGTACGGACACCATATCATTAGTAAGCTCTAAATCTGACAAATTCATAACTGTTAAATCATTCATTTCCTCACATTCCAAGATCTGGTCCTTACCCCGGGACGCTCCGTATCTCTTGCCCCCTCGTTTTCCCCTCCTTGTTTTTCTCCCTGATTTGGTCTGCGATTTTCTCTGTTGCCTTTTTTTATCCGTCTGACTTCTAACAAAAAACTTGTTTCGTTGGAGACATTACCCGTAGTATCTGCCCTTTCCGGATCACTGTCACTAGTTAAGTCTGTGTCTAGTGAGGTGGTACTAGAATGAGCAGATGTACCCTCCCCCGTTTTAGTGGGTACTGTTTTGGGAATCAGGTGATCATACTTTTTGGCAAAAGTAAAAATTCTACCGCTAGCATAGTCCCGTTCATCTCTTTTGATCTTCCTCATTTTCCGCTGTTTGATATCAGCGACATGTCGTTCTATGATCTCATTTAGAATTACATAGTTCTTTGTCATTACCTCTGGTAAATTAAGGTATTTTATTTCCGTTTCTATCGTTTCAATGTCTTTCTGCAATTTTGCAACCTTCCTGTCACAGTTTTCTATTAGGATCTCCATCAGTCTATTTGAATTACTGTTGAGTTCCTTTTCCCAGTCCGCCAATAAATCTGGTTCCAAATCCTCATATGTGGGTATTATTTGGGATCTCAGTCCTCTGGGTACTCTTTTTACTTTTATGTATTGTCTCAAGGTTGCTGCATCCCACCACCTAGACATTTCACTAAGTCTCATCTTTTCAAGTCTCAAGAACTTATCTTTCATACCCTCTTTTCTAGAGGATTGACCACTTGGTTGTGGAGTGGTATTTGACCCTTGGTTGGTCAAGTTATTAAACAGATCATCTGCCTCTTTGTGTCTTCTCTCCTTATCACTCGCAAATGTATTCATAATGCCTTCCCGGCTGCCTCCTAGATGAGTAAGCTAAAAATACTGTAGCTGGGGTTTCAGGTTTAGGTAACGGCGCCACAGGGAAATTAAGCATAAATTATCTAATTAGCTGAAGTGATATGACGGTGCTAAAAGGTGGGAAGTACCGCCCAACTCCCCAGAAAAAAGAGCCAAGGCTCTACACAGTTTAGCAGTCAGTCCTTAGCACACATCCTTTTTCTATCAAAAAAACAAGCTGACTTGTGTTGCTTCTGAGTATTCTAAGGGCGATGTAATTCCTCAGACCCAAATTACGACAAAGTGGCAAAATCCACTTTTTCCTTGGGCCATATAGGCTAGGCAAAATAGAATTACATGTTCAACCCCTTCGATCACCCCATTCAATAATGGCATGATTTGTCAGACTTCATATTCCCAGGCCTCCATTCAGAGGTAAAGGCTTGAATTGGGAGGATCCCTAGACGGAACTTCATGTACATGGTTCTAACATAGGGGATTCCACCTCATCCAAATAATGGTCCAAAGCATTGGTCAATGTTGAACTCCAAGAAAGAAGCAGTGAGGGATACCACCCTAGAGGTACTCACAGTATATTGGTCCACTTATTGCCAATAGGCTCTTTTCAATTCCTATTTGGAGACCAGTGAAACATCAGTTGCCATTGAGCAGAATTTGACAAAACCAATCTGTCTCAACCGATACCTGACCACCCTAAGCCAGGAAATCCTACTGGACCCCAACTTCCAAGGCTTGGGAGTCAACCAAAGTCTTTGCCAAGACATTAAGGTGCCGATTCCAATCCTGTAAATCCCAGGTACAATTCGTCGTATGGAGCGTATTCTCCGTACGACTCGTACCCGGGAAATCCACCGTACAATCCAGCAAGTACGATTCGTACAGAAATAGCATTTCCGTACGATTCGTACAAAACACCGTACGGCTAAAAAATACCTACGAGTCTGATCCTGGACAGCACGTACGCGACATCCGTATGGAGTCAATCAGTGTTTTACGGACCAGAAAGTACGACTCGTCCCTACATCACTCCGCACAGCTATTTTTTTACGGTAGCCAAAAAATGCTGGAAAACTGAGTCTGATGCGAAAACGGAGCCCCGGTACATGACGGACTGCTATGGACCCCATCCTACGTGTCATCCCGGCCCTCTTAGCCTATGACCCGGTGCACCGAACCCCACGCACACGCCACAGAAGGTGAGAACAACACCCAGGGGCCAAGGAGGGGTGAGGGGCAGGAAACATACCCCCTACCCAAATTAAAACCTACAATATTGAGGACATACATTACCTCCAGGGTCTGGTCACTCCGTGGGGCGTTTCCACAAAACCCTGCGTCCCGCAACAACGGAAGTGGACGTGTATGCGTACCCCTACGGCAACACTACAATAGTGATATGCACCGTACTCACACATCCATAGCATGGGTACAGTCCGTAGCACTATAGTAGTGGTGCCGTGGGGGTACGCGTGGCACGGACCATATACATGCTCTCAGAGCATGTGTACGGGCTGTACCACGCGTACTCCTACGGCACCACTACTATAGTGATACGGACCGCACCCACACATACATAGCGTGGGTACGGGCCGTATCACTATTGGATTGGGGCCGTAGGGGTACGTGTGGTACAGACCGTACACACCCTATGAATGCGGGGGTACGGTCCATATCACACGTACCCCTACGGCACCAGTACATTTGGGATACAAGGCGTACACACGCCACAAATGTTGGCCTATGGCCTGGTGCAGCATATTACCTTTATATTGGTGTGTGTGTTTAGGCCCAGGACAGCAGTGTACTGCACCAAGGGGGTGGGTGGGTGGCTGCATAGGATTCCCAGAAGTGGACAGACATGTGAGGGGTGGGTGTATATGACTCCCAGCAGTGGACAGACATATATGGGTGGGTGCAGAGGACTCCCAGCAGTGGACAGAGACATGGGGGTGGGTGCATATCACTCCCAGCAGTGGACAGACATGTGAGGGGTGGGTGTAAATGACTACCAGCAGTGGCCTGCAATATGAGGGGTGGGTGCATATCACTCCCAGCAGTGGACAGACATGTGAGGGGTGGGTGCAGAGGACTTCCAGCAGTGGACAGAGAAATGGGGGTGGGTGCATATCCCTACTAGCAGTGGACAGAGACATGGGGGTGGGTGCAGAGGACTCCCAGCAGTGGACAGAGACATGGGGGTGGGTCCATATCACTACCAGCAGTGGACAGACATGTGAGGGGTGGGTGTAAATGACTACCAGCAGTGGCCTGCAATATGAGGATTGGGTGTATATCACTCCCAGCAGTGGACAGACATGTGAGGGGTGGGTGCATATCACTCCCAGCAGTGGACAGACATGTGAGGGGTGGGTGCAGAGGACGCCCAGCAGTGGACAGAGACATGGGGGTGGGTGCATATCCCTACCAGCAGTGGACAGAGACATGGGGGTGGGTGCAGAGGACTCCCAGCAGTGGACAGACATATAAGGGGTGGGTGTAAATGACTACCAGCAGTGGCCTGCAATATGAGGGGTGGGTGCATATCACTCCCAGCAGTGGACAGACATGTCAGGGGTGGGTGTAAATGACTACCAGCAGTGGCCTGCAATATGAGGGGTGGATGCATATCACTCCCAGCAGTAGACAGACATGTGAGGGGTGGGTGCAGAGGACTCCCAGCAGTGGACAGAGACATGGGGGTGGGTGCATATCCCTACCAGCAGTGGACAGAGACATGGGGGTGGGTGCAGAGGACTCCCAGCAGTGGACAGAGACATGGGGGTGGGTGCATATCACTATCAGCAGTGGACAGACATGTGAGGGGTGGGTGTAAATGACTACCAGCAGTGGCCTGCAATATGAGGGGTGGGTGCATATCACTCCCAGCAGTGGACAGACATGTGAGGGGTGGGTGCATAGGACTCCCAGCAGTGGACAGAAATATGTGTGTGGGTGCAGAGGACAACCAGCAGTGGACAGAGACATGGGGGGTGTACATCATTATCAGATGACCACAACTCCATGGGTGTATGTAAGCATCCCTAACTTTGGACAATGATGATAGTGCCATAACAACACATCACTGACAGCAGTGTCCCACTCCCAGGAGGATGGATGTCTTTCCCCCACTGCATGACACACCACACGTGGGTGTGAGGACAAATAACACATGCATACCCACCCCTGGTGGATGCAGCACAATACACACCCTGAGATCATGCCACAAGACTGTATAGTCATGTCACTGCCTACTAAACTAAGAGAGCCAAAGGGAACACACACTGTCACGCACATCCCAGGACTGATAGGAATGTACAGGTGCTGGGCCAGCCACCAAGACGTTGTCTCTCATGGAAGGAATAGGGTGGAGTTCCCACAGATACAATGCCCACAATTGTGAGTCAGGTGCCCAAATACCCTGCAGAACAAGTACCATATGTGTGCTAGGCCGGGAGTACACACATGCATAGTGCTGAAAAGGGAGAATTTCTTCATGAAGGCATTTTGACATACTCAATACACAAGTACAGTGACTAGCAAGGATGGCACAGACGATGCAGCCGGCATGGCCATAGTTGCAGGGATCCATCAGCAACAAAGGAAATGTAGACACAGGTCAGCACAACAATTGTGCAACTCTTTGCAGGGAAGATGTCAGGTGCCACAGAGGAAGGAACACTCCTTGGGACAATGTCTCAAAACCAAAATAACACACACTACCAATGATTCTTTGCAGAGACCTTGGGATGGCACACAGATACCATGGTCCACCTCATGACCATCAGACTAGAACATTTCTCAGAACCATAACACATTACCACAACACCAACTCCTGGAGCCTCAGCACCAACATCAATACCTGAAATGCAATAGTGTTCAAAGTAAAAAAAAATGCTTTGTGCAGCATAAAAAACAAATTATTAAATCACACTATATACAAAGGCCAATGGCCAGTCCATAATAGAAGTCCTTGGGGGGACACATGGGCACGCGTCTCCCCTGGATGCATGACGTAACAACGTGAGTCATTACAACGCGTGCAGTTACATCGCGGTCGTTACAACGACTGCGATGTTACTACGCTATGCCATTACAACGCAAGTCTCTACATCGACTTGCGCTAGATGGCGTGCTAACATTAGAAAAGCGTAATTTACTATTCCAACTCCAGTCCACTTAACAGTAGGGAAGGTGTTGGGATAGTAAACTACACTATTTGTAATGTTAGCACGCCATCTAGCGCAAGTCGATGTAAAGACTTGCGTTGTAATGGCATTGCGTGGTTACATCGCGTTCGTTGTAACGACCGCGATGTAACAGCATCGCGGTGTACTGACTGCGATGTTAACGATGTTTCCCGTCTCCCCTAGCTTGCCTGCACAGTGGAACCCTCAGGTTCGTCGACCGGGGGAGCATCATGTGGGGAAGGACCAGGCACCGCAGGGACAGGAGGGGGAAGGGTAGGTGTGGTGGGTGCAGGGGTGGACGTCTCCCCTACAGTGGGTGGGGCAGCGCCAAAGGTGGAGGTGAGCTCGGCACTGCACACTGCTGCCAGGGCGTCCAGGGTAACCCCTGCACCGGAAGAAACCCCAGGGCCAACGGAGGGGGGTGGCCGAGGGATGGGGTGCAGCACTCTTGGGGGAGGGGTGGACAGGGGGGGGACTCAACTACCCTGCCCCGGGACTTCCTCGCCCTCTTGCACGGTGGTTGTCACAGTGGTGGTGATGGACAGCTCACCCATGTCAACCTCTATGGGTGTCAGTTTGGCAGGGGAGCCAAGGGGAGTGCTTTTGAAGGGACTGGGTTGTGAGGCCTGCGGACTCAGACTGTGGCTGCGTGTATGTCTTTTTGCCCCAGACCCAGTGGATGTGCCTACATCCCCCTGAGTGTGCGTGCCAGGAGGTGTGCGCTTGCCCTTACTTGGTGGTGTGCTGCCTGTGTCTGGTGGGGTGCGTGCTTGGGAATGTCTGGGTGTGCGTGGGAGAGGGAAGTGTGGATGGGGCTGGGGTAGGGGGGACAAAGCGCTGCAGGAGAGTCACTGCTGCCGTCAGAGAAGAGTCCATGGACCTCAGAAACCTGCGTTGTTCAGACATTGTTGCTGACATGCCCTCCATGAACGACACCATCTGTGTCAGCAATGTGGTGTGGCCATGGTGGACAGTCAGCACCGATGCCTGCCCAACCTGCAACTGCCGCAGTATGTCCACAGACTCTGCACTGAGGGCAACAGGGGTGACAGGGGCAGGGGGTGTGGTGCCTGTCCCGAAGGAGACATGGTGGTGCCCTGCACGTACAGAAGGGACCGGAGCAACTGGGAGGGCGGTGATGGGAATGGAGGAGGCGGGGACAGATGTTGGGCTGCTGCCAGGTGTTGTAGCTGCCTCCGCCCCCTCGATGAGGTCAGCCTCGGACCCGTCTGTGTCGTAGTTGGAATCGCCACCAGACAGGTCCTCCGACTGACTCCCCTCGCCCTCCGTGCCACTGGCTCCCGCAGACTCGCCAGCACTGGTGGCACTGGTGCTGGGTCCTTCATCCAGGTCCGTGCAGGTGTCTCCCTCGGTTTCCAATGATGATGCTGTGGGCAAGGTGAAGATACAGAAAAACATCACTCACCTGTATACATCTGACACATGAGTACAAAACCAATAGATCACAGTGCATATCAAGCAATGCATCATGAGTAACAGCTAGATTACTCCGCACATATGTAAGCCCTGTACTCCCCAGTTGGTAGACACACCATGCCACTTGGACACAAGGAAAAATAGGACACACCAGCCCAAAACTTGAATGAGAAATATACTGAGGAGCTAGTGTCTGGGAACAGGTGAGCACAGCAATACAATGAAGTCATGCCACCTCTTGTTTACCCTGAAAGAAACAGTAGTGGTGCACCCAAGGCAAAGTAACACACCTCAATACCAAAGGTGTCCCCACACTCAGAGACCTGTAAGTACTTTGGAACACAAAACGAAAAAATGTTGGTCCCTTGGGAATCACAATACTTTACACAATCGACATGGTCAGAATGTGGGAATGTGCCATTTTGTGACCAGAACACACATGTGCCTTCATAAAAGATGGCTCCCAAGGAGGTGCACACAAAACTACATTTACCCAGTCATTGAAGAAGCTGGCAGCCTTCTTTAAAGAAGCCACTGTTAGAAAGAAATGGTGTTGCAGAAAGTACATATACATGGGCCCACGGAGGTCTTGATGACTTGACACTCGTAAGTTGGTATCACCAACAACCAAGGACTTACCCAATTTCCACAACACTGGGGGAACATGTATATGTATAATCTGAAAAACAGTCTCATTAGAACAGTGCCTTCTTTTAAAATGTGCCAGCTTGTTCCCTGAAAGTGTAAAGGTGGTTTGTTGTGCACTTCCTTGGGAGACATTTGTCATGCAGGCACATTATTGTTCTTAACAACAAAACATCAAACTAAAGCATTTAAAACATGAAAACCTGTTGACAAGTGCTGTAAGTGCCAAGGTACCTTGTGACTAACAACTTGAATTATGTCAGTTGTCACATGGCCATCCGTTACCTGATGACACAGTTGGCAACACATCTGACCCACTGCCTGTCATGTGGAGTGGCACACATGTCCAAACCCAGGACAATGCATGAGCTAATGGGCCTGCAATTGTGTCGTAAAAAGGCATACCTGCACTGAGGAGACAACCTCATGGCAAGCCAGAATGTCCACACAGATGTCAGCACACAAAGACCAAACTACGTAGCATCTGGACCACACACTGGTGCAAAAAATGTATGAGCAGGAATCATGTATTTAAACAATTGACACATGCTGCAAAGCACAAACATTAAACCCTGCACAACATCACTGAGTCACTGCACGTTGAGTCTCTGTCCAGCCAATTATCACACACAGGTCAGACCTGGCAAGGAGACATAAGGTTTGGCCATGTAGACCTCGCCCGCACAAATCCCCCATACCTGAGACAATGTGATTGAGACAGATCAAGAAGTGACACCTCTTAGTCGGGGTTTACAAAAATGTGCTGCAAGAATTCCCAAATGTACTCCACATCACCTCGTGAGGCTGCCAACACATATTTGTGACAAACAACCATCGACAGATAGTTGTGAATAGACACACAGGCACTGCCCAGTGTGAGTATGCACAAGCCAAATTGGGTCTCCCTGTCCAGTGGACACATGTAGCACACTTTGGATAAATACAAATGAGGCCAGGGAACAATGCCACAGAGGCAAACATATGCTGAACACACTGAGAATGGACACAGTGTTGGATGACACACCTGATTACGAGGCAAGGGTGTCTCAGGGGACTGTAGTGGGCACACTGCTCCTTGTTCCAGGAATGATCTGACTGTAACATGAGCAACCGTCCTGGCACTATGCATATCTCCCACTCATTTTTTTTTTTCTTTTTTTTTTTTGAAAAACCTTTATTATTCGCAGTTGCATCATCTTACAATGTACATTCACCATCCAAGGTGTCGAATCAGTTAGACAATAAGCACACGTTTCCAGATGGTAGGACACAGCCATTCAGCAGGCAACCCGGAGGTCCGGCGGCGTTGTGCAAGTTGACATTTTTACAGGAATTAGGTGCGTACATTGTTAAAAGGTAGGCCTATGGTGCTTTTCGGTGTTTTGTTGTGGTGTTCCTTATGCGCGTTGTCAGCAACAGAGGATGGCGCTGTGTTCCAGCCCACACCGCGGCTATTTCGGTTCCCACCCAGGCCCTTAGCTTGAGTCGTACAGGACACCGTGGTTACCCCCAAGTGCAAAGGCCTCCGGGCAGCTTAGCGCCAGCGTCGTGCTCATAGTGTAGGCTGGAGGGCGACAAGGACGTTTTGGTATAGCTCACTGTGGCATATATGGCAACACATATATCCGGCGAGTCCAGCTTGCAGCTTCGCAGTTCAAGTCTATGTGTGTGCTACGTGGCGCGCATCCATCCCTCCAGCGCTGCGCCCCTCAAGCCGCTAAGTGTCTGGGCACACCTGGTATGCAACACAGTGCGCTCTGGGTAAGATCTTTCTGCACTTTCCGGGCGTATCCGTCCCTTGCAGGGAGTGTGCGCCATCGCTGCCTCATCATCAGTAAGCAGGGCACGCTAGGTAGGGTAGCGCCTCGGGGGCGGCGGACGACGCATCCTTCATCTGTTATCTGCGGTTAGGTAGGGATCCGGTCAGGAAACTTAACCAATAAACAAACTGTTCCCTGTGCATGTGCGGCGATAGGGGGAATCGAGGTTAGGGTCGTAAACTCAGGCGGGGTCGAGGGGAAGGGGAGGAGGGAGGAGGAGATCATTCTGCATTGGAGAGGGAGGGGGCATCAACTGTCGAGAGGAGCACAGCGGGACCACGCGATATACGCGGGAAGCAGCAGGCCAGAGGGGGGGGGAAGGGGGCTGTCAGGAAGGCTGGGATCCCATAGCGCCGGTGCCCGCACCCATTTTCTCTATGTATAGGACGCTCCTCTGTGCCAGAGAGGGAGCGGCTGGGTAGAGTGGAGTGGTCATGCCTTCCCGTCCGGGCCCGCAGCCGGACATTGTGCGCGTTGCTTCAGACTGCGGCAGCAGCGGTCACTGTGCGCACGCTATAGTTGTACAGCGAGTAATTCCCGGCAGCAGTCTCATGTAGGGTGGAAGTAGGGGGCACCAGGGGCAAGCAGAAGAGGGCGGGAGCTAACTCCGTCGCGGTCTTAGGGTTGTCGCTGCCCAACCAGCAAGGGAGCAGCAAACTCCAGAGACTCAGGTTATCCCTCGGTCTTGGCAGGCCACCTGAAACGCCGTGAGGAGGTTATCCCAAAGCTGGGCGATGGGGAAATTCCGGAGCCCTGCAGTTTCCTCGCGAAGAAGCACCGCACTCTCCGCCCGCGCCCAATTAACGAAGGAGGCTTTCCAATGTCTGATGTGTGGGGGGGCTGCTGCCTTCCAATGCTTAGTGAGCAAGCGTTTGGCCGTTATAAGACCCATGTCCCAAAAGCGTGCCTGCGCTTTGTTATCTTTTGTGCGCGAGCAGTGTCAGTACGTCGTCCCAGTATGTCTGTATATCAGGGCAGTGCCATAGCATGTGTAAGAGGTCCGCTCCCGGTAGCGAGCACCACCGGCAAGTTGCGTCTGCCCGCGAGAAGTATCTGTTAATCTTTTTGGGCTTGAGGTATGCGCGCTGCAGTATGTAGTATTGTATAATTTTAAAGCGGGGGTTGCATGGGATGTTGGTCGGGCCGGCCAGTATCAGTGCACATTCTTTGTCTGTCCAGTCTCTTCCCCTGTCTGTCACCAAGCGCTCCCTCAGTGTTAATGTGGATGGTTGCGCCTGCAGTGCCTGTGCTAGCCAGTGTATGATGTGCGCACCATTACCCATAACGTGCAGGTATTGTATGAAGGTATGCGTCAGAGGTTCCACCGCCATGTCGCCCCAGGAAGTCGTGAGTGTGTGCAAGAGGGAGGCATGCAGGAGGAACTGCCCCGCCGGGAGAGCCGTGTCTTCAGCCAGGTTGACGAATGTGAGTAAGTCGCCATCCGCATACAGATCGCTCAGCGTGGCCACTCCCGCTTGTTCCCTGCCAGCCAAGTGGACCTCTGTGAGCGGCCCCGTCGGGCCAGGCATGCCCAAGAGTGGCAAACTCGGGGCATATGGCGCAGTCGTGCACGTGAGACTGAGGCACCGCAGGAAACATCTGCGCGCCACCGCCAGGTAGATCTGTGAGGGGCAGGGCGTGCGGGTTATCGGGTGGAACAGCGTATTTATTTGCGTTCGTGTCCAGGCAGCCGCGTGCGAGGCAGTGTCCTCAAGCTGCTTGCTGCTCAGCCATCCCGCCACCCATTGCATCTGTGCCGCGAGGTAGTACAGTTCCATATTAGGGACCGCCAAGCCCCCCGAATCCGTGGGCATGTATAATTTAGCCAGCGCCACTCGCGGTCTCCCCTTGTTCCAGATGAGGCTACGCAACAACACCTCTAGTTCGCGGAATAGCTTGGTGGGAACATACAGAGGCATGTTCGCAAAATATTAGAGTAGGCGAGGCAGCACTATCATTTTGGTCAGTGCCACGCGGCTAGGCACGTTAAGGGGTAAGGTGTTCCAGAAGCCAACTTGTGCTCGGACAGAAGCGATTGCGCGAAGGAGGTTCCCCTCCAGGACGTCTGCTGGGGTTCTGTAGATCCTTATCCCCAAGTAGCGGAAGGTGGTGGGATGCCATTGTAGCCTGTCCCCTCCCAGCCGGATGTCGCATTCAGGCGTTTCTGGGCTAAAGGGATAGGCCCCCGACTTGGCCCAATTGACTCTCAGGCCCGATACCTCCTCAAAGGTGCGGAAGATGTTAGTGAGGGAGGCAGGGATGGCAGTTATGTCCCTGACGTACAGCAGCAAGTCATCCGCATACAGTGACACCGCATGCAGACCGTCCGCCAATGGGATTCCCCATTCCAGCCCGTGCGTCCTGAGAGTCGCGGCCAGGGGTTCCATGGCCAGTGAAAACAGCAATGGCGACAGTGGGCAGCCCTGGCGAGTGCCTCTGCGGACCCGGATGGCAGCTGAGAGGAGGCGGCCCGTACGGACTCGGACTGTCGGTCTGCCATAAAGCAGGTCAATCATAGCACTGTATCCCCCCCCAGCTGATTCTTCTCTGTGACCGCCCTCAGATACGGCCACTCGACTGAATCGAAGGCCTTCTCCAGGTCCAGTATCAGGCATCCCGCTCTTGGCCACTGCTGCGTGGCGTATTCCTGTACCTGAAAGCGGCGGCGGATGTTGTAGGAAGTGTGGCGCGTGGGGACAAATCCATTTTGGTCTCGGTGCACCAGAGCGGGTACATGAGGGGCCAGCCTCCTGGATAATGCAGAAGCCAGGATTTTATAATCCGTGTTCAGCAGCGCCAGTGGGCGGTAAGAGCCCACCCGTGTGCTATCCTTGCCAGGTTTAAGAATAGAGACCAGCATGGCTTCATTTAACATTGGGGGTAAAGCGGCATCTTCCGTTGCCGCGTGGTACATTCGCAGTAGTTCCGGGACGAGGATGTCCAAGCCGGCCTTGTAAAGCTCAGCCAGCAGCCCGTCCGGGCCCGGGGTTTTGCCATTTGACAGGTTAAAGATGGCTTCTCGGAGCTCGTCCGACTCCAGCGGGGCTCCCAACTCGTCCTGCTGCGCAATAGTCAGTTGCCGCATTTGCAGGGGGGAGAGATAGCCGGCTATATCAGGATGAGGGACTGATAAGCGGGAGCGATACAATGCGTCATAGTGATCAGTGAAGGCGTCATGTATGCCAAGTTGCGTGTATACTAGTCCCCCCCCCTCCGTCCGTATGGCCGCCACCGGGGTCGAGCAGGCCTCTTGAGAGATCAGCCACGCTAAAAGTTTGCCTGGTCTGTCGCCAAGGTGATGTGTTCTCGCCGAGTGCGCGGCATAGTTGACATTTCGGAGGTGCTCCAAGAGGCGCGCATGTTCCGTGTGGGCCTCGTGTAGCGGGTCCCCGTCTCCATCTATAGCCCCCTCCTCTCGTGCAAGTAAGTCCGACTCCAGCCTAGTTAAGTCCCTCTCCAGTTGGTGCCTCACGTGTCCTTGTGCATGCAGGCAGTGTCCCCGGAGCACTACCTTAAAGGCGTCCCACTCCACCTGTGGAGTGGATGCCGTACCGGCATTATCCTCAAAATATTGCGCGGCGCGCGCAAGCAAGGCATCACGGAAAGCCGCGTCCAGTAACAGCGCAGGTTGTAGGCGCCATGTGGGTACGGGTGGGTGCGGGCGGACCCAGGCCATGGACATGAAGTGTGGGTTGTGATCTGAGTGCGTGCGGCCCATGTATTGTGTGTCTGTCACGTGGGGTAGGAGGTCAGTTGATGCCATGAACCGGTCCAGGCGGACATGTAAGTCGTGAGCGCCAAAGTAGTAGGAATAAGTCCACGTCCCCGGGTTGCGCAGCCGCCAAACATCATGTAGATCCCATTGTGCGGCCCATTCCAATAGTGCTTTCGTGGCTCCCCTTGTAGAGGCGTTAACCGGGGGTGGGAAGGAGCGATCCAGTGTTATATCTAGAGTGCAGTTATAGTCGCCCCCTATTATCCACGAGGTTGCATGCCAAGGTGCCATGGTCACTGAGAGCCGCGCCAGGAAGCCACCCTGATCGACATTGGGGGAATAGAGGGACACCAGTGTAATAAGCTGGCCATCTAGCCTGCCCTGCGCAGCTGTATATCTGCCCTCCCGATCCACTACAGTTTCTGTGGTTTCCCAAGGAGTCCCAGGGCGGACCCCTATCAGTGTTCCGCGAGCGTATGAGGAATATTCCGTAGCATACAGTTGCCCTCGCCATCTACGGTGCAGTGCCCGCACCTCAGCTCCGTTCAAATGGGTTTCTTGGAGCAGCGCTATGTTGATTTTATGTCGCTTTAGGTATGAGTATATATGATAACGTCTAGCCGGTGTGTGCATTCCCCTGACGTTCCAGGTGCATATTTGTACATTAGCCATAGCAGTCGCGTGTGTGCGCGCCTCCCTCACCCCCCCAAGGCGTGGCTCCCAGCCCAATGGCCCACCAGGTCCAGCAGTCCGCTCCCACTGTGCAGTGAGGTTGAGCGTCGTGCGCGCAGTGCCTTGATCTCCAGCAGGGTAGGGGGATAGGGAAGAAAGGGAATACATAAAGCCTTAACATGGCAACAAAGTCCAAAATACCAAAAGGTCGGCTGCACAACATTTTGCCGTCCAAACACTCAAGTGAGCCCGTAAACTATACAGTCTTAGGGGGATCTTGTGGGTTATATCTTATCAGTAATCAAAACAGTGCAGTCCTGGATGCGCCCTGCATCTCTCCCGGGTGAGGTGTGCAAGCCGCTGCTGACCGGCGGACGTCTAGTGTCTGTCGCTCAATGCCGTGGCAGCTGTACGCCCAGTTACCAGTCAAGTGCAGGCAAGTGCAGGCAAGGGTGCCCGGGGGGGCATGCCCCTCTCCAAGTGGTTCTTGTGGCAGTGGGCCGGCGGTAGAGCACTGTGGGGCACATTTGCGTATCTGCGCAGTGGGTGTATGATTCACGTGTCTATGGTTAGAAAATGTACTTACAGTGTCCAGCTCCGTGTTCGAGTCCTCCAGGGCAGCGACGGTGTGGGCGCAGGGAGGCCCGAGAAAGTTCGAGTGGCAGGCGGGGCAGCTAAGCAGGAACTCAGGTAGGCCCGTGCCACGCGGCTGATGGCAGTCCGCCACCGGGTCCCGTCAACCAAAGAGATCCACTGTTTGCGGCGTGACCTCTGGGGGTCCCCCAGAGCTCTGTGTATCCGGGATGCCATAGATCGCCTCATCGTCCATTGAGGACACTGCCGGGCTAGCGCCCGGGCGGAGCGGCGGCGCCGGGGAATTGCTGATTGCCGCCACCCTGCGCAGAGCATCTCGCTGTTCCTGTTGAACGAGGTCCACCGGTGGGGAGTGACTCATCGCTCCTCTGACCAGCGGCGGCGTGGGCGACCTGCGGCGGCGCCGCCATCTTGATCCTCTGGCCCTCTCTGTTGTGGCAGTTCCCGGCGCCCTTCGCGGCGCGTCAGGCATTCCTCCATCCAGCCAGGCCTCTGCTTCCTCGGGGCTCGTGAAGAAATGTGTCTTGTCACGCGCTACCACTCTCAGTTTGGCAGGGAAAAGTAGCGAGTACTTGAGGTCCGCTTCGCGCAGTCTTCTTTTTACTGCCAGGAAGGAATGCCTCTGCCTCTGCAATCGCGCTGTGTAGTCCGGAAAGAACATCACCGCGGCGTTGTCTATGGTGACTTCCCCTAGGTTCCTGGCTTCGCGCAGTATGGCATCCCGATCTCTGTAGTTGAGAACCCGAAGGAGAAACGGTCTAGGGTTAGAGCCCGGGGGGAGCGGTCTCGTGGGCACACGGTGGGCTCTCTCCACCACAAAGTAGGGGGAAAGCGCGCTGTCTGGCAGCAGGTCTCGTAGCCAGTCCTCAACCCTGCGGGCGGGATCCGCTCCTTCCCATTTCTCCGGAATGCCCACTAGGCGGATGTTATTTCTTCGTGCCCGACCCTCCGCGTCTTCGGCTCGGCCTGCCAAGAGTTCCACTCTGTTCAGGAGATCGTGTACCTTTTTGTCTGTCTGCACCGCCATTGGCTCGATAACTGCCATTGTGTCTTCCAGCGTCTTTGTGCGATCTTGCAGCTTTTTATGATCGGCTCGGAGGTGGGTTAAGTCTATCACCACGCCATCGATTCTGGTCTCCAGGGAGGTGCATGTCTGCTGCAGGGATTCTTCCATCCGTTCCATGGCAGCCAGGACGCTATCCAGCTTCGCCGCTACTTGCTCGGTATCCATCTTGGGCGCTGCTTTCACTTGTTTTCACCTCGCCGTTGCAGTTCCCGGTCCGGTGCGTGTTCGCACCCCTCTAGGCATGGAGCTGGTGGCGCGTGCAAGGTATTCTCTCCTGCCGCAGAGGGGTGGAGGCCCGTCGCGCGTGGTGAAGCACCTCTGCGACGTCAAGGCTGTCGTTGTGGGCCTTGTACCACCTCCAGGGAGAGGGGCGGCTCACACGTCCATTCCAGCGCAGCGCCGGGTTCTGCTGCTCCAAGCCGCCGGGCCGCATGCAATGCGTCGCGGTCGCCGCGGGTCCAGAGGTTCCGAGCAGCGAAGGGTCCAATGGCAGCTAGACGGATGTCTGATGGCTCCCTCCAAAGGGTTGGGTCGTGCTTGCGCCCCCTTTCCACTCCGCATTCGCGCTCTTCCCCCGCAGTGGCCAGAGGCGCAGGATTTGTGCTTCGCGGGTCTAAGGGGTCCAGCCAGGTACCCTGGTAGTACCCTCAGTGCCCTCGGGCAGCGGCGACATGGGCTGCTGTGTTCTGCAGAGGTGCAACCCCTGTCCGGAGCGAGTCCGCCCCCAGCGCCCAAAGGCTTGCAGGAAACTAGGAGGGGAAGAGACTGTCTCAGTTCAACAGTAGCCAGGCCAGAGCGGGGGGGGAGGTGGAGCCTCTGTGTCCCTTCGTAGGTCCTGGGATCCCTATTGTTGTTGCAGAATCCCGCTCTTCCCAAAGGCCATCCCAGCCCGGCAGTAGCTCGAGGGCATCCGCTTATATGCGGCAGTGGCTAGGCACCGTCTTCTCTCCGGCTCCACCCCGCCGCTCCCAGGGCCCCAGTCAAACAACTCACTCATAGGCCAGGCGCCGCAGGCTGCGTCCACTTGTCCACTCTAGGTCGTCCCCAGCTCGCCACCACCGTCAATTAGCTCTTCGTGGGGGAGGGGGGGTCCCCAGGCGTCTCCAATCGCAGTGCCAGTCCTGCGGGGGCACCTCCGCAACGGTCGTGGGCCTCCGTTCGTTGCCACGATATTTCCCCCGTAGGCCGCAGCTCAAGGCCCAGGGGACTGTCTGAAGCCGCGGACTCGTGTAGTCGCTGTCTCCAGGCGCGCGTCCATCAAGGCGGCCTCAGTCTCGTCGTCGGGGTCGGTGCGGGGTCCCACCTCCGATTCGTCCCAAAGTCAGCCAGGGCAGGCAGTAGTTCCCGGAGCAGGTCCGCCAGCAGTATCGGGCCGTGTAGAGGAGTTTTTAGCGGAGAAACGACCCGGGGCAGGGAGGCTCAAGCGGGAGCTCTACCCGGGCACGTCTGTTCTCATCGCGTGCTAAGCCATGCCCCCCTCATGCATATCTCCCACTCATGCACATCATGTCTGAGGTCACAACATTGGTCATGCATGCAGCAAGTGTGTTCATTTGAAACCTCACACTCCCATGTTGAGACTCATCATCAGTGCCAACAAATGTCGACCCCCAACAGAGTGAACAGGTCAGGGCACAGGCAAGGTACCAACACATGTCACAGACTACCCTCCGACATGATGCAGAAAGCAATTTGCACTTGGATGAACTGGCAGCCTAGATGACCATGTGCAATTGTGATTACACACAGACCAGGGGACACATGTCAAGGAGGGGAAGGGACGAATAAGAGCACCGGTTGCCTTTGGGAACAGAATATGCACTGCACATATAAACCCTGGCAGTGTATCCAGGCTACAGAGCACTTCCAAAAGCTGGGGACACACAACACAAAAAACAGACATGTACCTACCCCCTCCTTGCTGCTGTCTCTCCTGTAACTGCCTATCCAGGTCAGGGAACACCACCGCCAGGACACGCATCATGTGGGTGGTCAGGCGTCGGCGCCCGCCGTGGGGGCGTGGATGTGAGAGCCCCAGCTGGACCCGGGCGATCCACCGGGTCCAGCACCGGATGTCCTGCCATCGTTTTCGGACTTGGGCTAGGCGCCGACTGCGATCCCCCACCGATCTCACGGCCCTGACGATCTCCTTCCAGATCCCACCTTCTCGTAGGCAGTTACCTGTGAGGATGACAAAGTGAGACAACATCACTACACCTGCTCCATGTCACAGAGACACACATTTGAACATCGTTGATATGTTGAACAGGGCATAGGATGCTGCCAAGGAAAAGCATTTTTCTCATATAGCCATTGGCCTCTGTGGAAGCCCCAATGCACTACATGGCATTGAAAGTACACAGGTGGCAGGAGGGGTGCGACACACTCCTTGATCATGGCACACACTGTGCATCACATGCAACACCAGACTGATGGACAGCACCTCAAAATAGTTACATGCCCCAGGCCACTGCCGCAACCTCAGCAGAGTACACAGACACACAAAGGCACAGATCAATCACCTGCCATTGGCAACAGCGGATACATACCTCACTCTGCGCATGTGTCACTTGCCTGTGGGGTGTCACAGGTGTTGGGCTAGCTCAGCAAGTCAGACACACAGCACGGCTTACTTCTCACATCAGATGGGTAGAGCTGTTGCCTCCTCCATGCAGCTGTGGTGCAACACTTCACATAGACACTCACCCACATGACAAGGAACCTTCACAGACATCAATGTCCAGGAGGGCATACACATCACTTGGACACTCTCACCACAGCTCCACTCAACTCATACACATCTGTGGGTACAGTCACCTGTCACACCGGGGGGACCACTGAATCACCTCAGGACAATAGACAAAAAATGCCACCAAGGACTTGTCAGGCTGAATGTGTCACGCACTATGCAGTGAATGTCACAGTAAGCACAATGCAAGTGATGAGTGCACACAGGAACTACATCATGCTCTGCATGACAGACATAAGCCTTTACCCCCCCTGGGACCCACTCTCAACCACATTGCATGTCTGTCACACCTGGACACAATGCCAGAAGTGACAGTCACAAAAAAGGTGCACAGTCAAAGGTAGTGTAGTCAGCACTCACCTGCACCCCTGGTCTCTCATACAGGCTGGGGTACTGTGGGAGGAGGACATCAAGCAATGCCTGATTCTCCTCAAGTGTGAATGGCTGGGCACACAGTACGCGACATGGTGCCAGAGGAAGCACAGACAGCAGCAGTATGGTCGACAGGAAAGTAGTGCAGGCAAGTGTCCTCTCATGGGTTCTGGCTGACTTATATCTGTCTTGCTGGGGGCTTTCTTTTACAGGAGTACAGAGTGATTGGTCAGACTCATTTGCATCCTACGTTTCCTCCAATCTCTTTAAACATACACCAATGACACAAATTTGCATGGTTCAAATTTTGAGCATCATAGCAAGGCAAACACCACTTTGCAACATTGTAATTTTTGGGCCAACTGACTTTTCAAGCCCACATGAAGGCCACATTGCAACTGAAATCTCTGTATCCATGACAACCAGCATGCATTTTGGGCCTAATACTTGTCCCCTATGTAATATTTGACTCCAAAAAACATGTACGGTGCATTTCACACGTACCCGTACACGTACGGCACCACTACAATAGTGATATTCACTATACTCACACATCCATAGCGTGGGTATGGTGCATATCACTATAGTAGTGGTGCCGCAGGAGTACGCGTGTGTGTACGGTCCGTACCACGCGTACTCGTACGGCACCACTACTATAGTGATACGGACCGTACACACGCTCTGAGATCATGTGTACGGCCCGTACCACGCGTACTCCTATGGCAACACTACTATAGTGATACGGACCGTACACACGTACTCGTATGGCACCACTACTATAGTGATACGGACCGTACACATGCTCTGAGAGCGTCTTTATGGTGCGCTTCACACGCTTACACTGGTGATAGGAGGCGCACACGAAAGGAATGGAGGTCTTCAACTCACACAAGGCTGTACATCAAGTCATTGTCATTGCAGCCTTTCATGTGCAGGGCCTAGGTGTGTCAGGCAGTGATATTGCACATGTCGCCTCATGTAGTTGCGCAATTGATGTGTGATGACCTGTGTACACATGTGTGATGGGGCACTATGTGGCACACTTCCCCTTCACACTTTGCACATGTGTGCCTGTAGTACAAACGTGTCAAGCACAGTATCACTGGTATGGCACAGTCACCACCACCCGCAACTGTCCCCTGATGCCAGGGACAGGGACACTAACAACTGACATTTCACGATCAGCGTGCCCCGATGTGAATATGTCATGTGTGTGTCATGTGTTCCCATGTGCTTGCTGTTAGTGTTCCGTCAACTACATTTGCTGTTGTGGAATCCAACATGTGTCTGTGTGGAGATGGGCATGGCACACATCTACGCACACCATGCCACATGTGGATTCCCACGTAAGCAGGGTCTGTATGCATCGGACATGATATTTTCACATGAGGACATATCTGCGTCGTTTCAATGTCTGTGTTTTCTGTTTTCACGTGTACCCCTTCATCGCAATGTGTTTGATCTGTACATTTGACATTCCATGTGACCTGTGCGTCTAGCTTGCTGTCAGCTGTCTGTATGAGATGACATCCTTTAAATGCAGCTATGTGGATGTATGTCACTCCTGTGATGTCTCTGGCTGTTCACTCAGACTGTCCCCCAGCTCGTTTCAGGGCATGTCATGTAGACTTGCCAATCAACGGTTGTATCTGGCTTTTCGTAGGGGTATCACCAAGCTGGCATACGTGTCCTGGATGTATTGCACAGACCAGACTCTGTATTTAGCTGATGTGTAGTAGCAGTTTAGCATGTGCTCTGTTCATTGACATTGATGTTGTTATGCTCTCAATCTTCGTTATTCAATACAATTTTCTGCAGGGCACCGCCTGTCCCCCGACCAATGCAAGACTTGGGTGCCATGAGGGAACGTGCCTGCATCCGACATTACAGATTCACTCAACAGTTGATTGAGGACTAGGCCTGGGCGGTAAATTCCGTTCCGCTCGCAGAATTTGCGGGATTTGGGTAATTTTGCATTCCGCGGAGAACGCGAAATTGCCCAAAATTCTGCTTTCCGCAACTTCGTGACATTTTTTGCTTGTTCGCGTTCTCAAAATGCGTGTTCACGAGATATTTCTCCCCGAGCACGTAAACAGCGATTGTGAACAGGAAAAAAGCATCGCGAACAAGCAATTCCGTGTGTCCGTGGAATTTCTGCGTGTTCGCAGAGATTTTTTACCGTTTCGCGGAGATTTGCGTAACGCGATTACGCAAATTCCGCCCGCCCCTATTGAGGACTTGACACAGGTATCCTACTGCCCTGACCCCCAAGATGAAGGTGATGGCAGCCCTACATTTTTTGGCCACGGGTACGTTTCAATTCACTATAGCTGATGTTGGTGGCATGTCACAGACAATGTTCAGCCGTGTCCTGCGTGATGTTTTGGCAGCCATGTTGGAGCACCTTGATGAATTCATCCATTTTCCTACTCCTGAGGAGTCGACAGGTGTCAAGGGGGATTTCTATGCCCTGGGAGGGATGCCCCATGTCATTGGGTCCATTGATGGGACACATGTGGCTTTGGTACCACCACAGGCACAGGAGGTAGCCTATCGCAACCGTAAACATTACCACTCTATAAATGCCCTTGTGGTGTGTCTTGCTAACATGCTGATTTCCCATGTCTGTGCACGTTTTCCAGGGTCAGCACACGATGCCTACATCATGAGGAGTAACAGGGTGCCACAAATGATACTGCGGCTGCACAATGAACGAGCATGTCTTGTTGGTGGGTATACTCTGTTTGTCCTGTGTGTTGTGGTATCTTTGGCTCTTACGGCATCTCCTGACCCACTTATTTACATGATGTTTCCATTTAGGGGACACTGGCTATCCCAACATGCCATGGCTGATGACGCCTCTCCGCAACTCAAGATCAGCTGCAGATCACCGGTACAACAATGCACACGGGCAGGCCAGGCAAGTGATTGAGAGGACGTTTGGCCTCCTGAAGAGCCGATTCCAGTGCCTTCACAAGACAGGCGGGTCCCTCTCATATGCACCAGTGAAGGTTTACAAAATCTTCCTCGTGTGCTGCATGCTGCACAACATGGCAGTGGAGAAGGCAGTGCCACTCATCCTGGAGCAGGATGAGCAGGAACATCCACCCATGGAGGATGAAGGGCTTGGTCACGAGGCAAGTGAGGAGGAGGAGGAGGAAGAGGATATCCGGAGTCAGCTCTTACGCAACTCCTTCTCATAATGGTGAGTCACTGGGTCTGAGTGTGCACGCTTGTAGCCTTGGGTGGCATGTGTTGCAATGTGTGTGTCCAGCTGACTGTATGTTAAGTGACTTAGATGTGTGTTCTGATGTGTCACTCGAGTGATGATGTCATTCCACACATTTTAGCTGAGACACTTTCTTTTAAATTAGCATGGGGACAACATTGTTCATGTTTAGTATATGACCATGTATGTGGAGAAAAATCTTTTAGCTGACTTCTTGTGTGTCTGTCATTCCCAGGTTCTTGCGCATATTGTCTGCTCGTGTCATCGTTGTCCTCCTGCTATTCCTCATGAGTATTGCAACGTGTGCTGAATCAGCGTTCCATGCACGGACATGGGGAAATCTCATTTTGGGTAAGGATTGCAGCAAGGCATTTTGGGGGTGGTACGTGTTTGGAATGTATGGGGACTGCTTCTGTGCATGTTGTGTTACCATGCATACATGTCGACTCACCATGGGGCACATAACATGTAGCATGACTCCCATGAACTGATAGTCACCCTTCGTGACAGTCATCTGTAATGGATTTTGGATTCTGATGAAGGCATCAATGTGTGTAAAACTTCCCTCTGAAACATACGGGATGCTGCGGGTGGACATAGTGTGGGACATCCCCATAACAGGCTCAATGGGGAATTGCAGCCTCTCCGTGTGCAGCAGGAGGTGTTTGGCTCATCCCCTTAACTTGTGTGCCAGTTCATTTGGATTTACATCCGTGTTGTGAAGGGGGTGTCCAGCGTAGGTCCCACATGTTCAGTCAAATGACCTGTGAGTCTGTTCATATTGATGCATTTCCCTTAATGTGAGCTTGAGTAATAAAGGTGTTCCTCACCCTCCAAAGTGCCTCATCTCTGTCAATGCAGGTCTCTTGCCACTTTGCAAGCGTCATGCTCTGGCATAGTTGTCAAAGATTGTGCATATGAGTGTATGTGTAGTTCGGCAACATGCATGCAGTTCTTCATGGCTAATAATCTCTATTGTGCATGAAGTCCATGGTTGTGTATGTATTTGGGCTGGTTGCTCCCCCCAACGGGCCGTCAACACCTGCTGAGGGTGTGTCTCCTGTGCGCAGCTCGGCCTTCTGTTTCCTGATCCTGTGTCAGTCATCTTTGGTGATTGTTCATCCATTTTCTCCGGGTGAGCCATGAGTAACCTGACACTCCTTCCTTTACATACGCCTGTTGCAGTTGTCCTTTCTGACATCCTTGTCTTTGTGTGCTACTTTCGGCCTAGTTTCCAGTACATGCTGCCTGCTGCTGAGGCCCCAGCGGCAAGGGCCCACCAAGTTCCCGGATTCTGCAACCCACACACGCCTCCAAGATGCTCCTCCCTTCCTCCCTCCACACATTCATTAGGCTGTCATCAGCTTGTCTGAATCCACGTCTCCGAAGAGCAACACACTGCCACACACCCCGTTACCAATCCCCCAAAGATGCTTGATGTAAGTCAACACAGACATGCTGTGTGGGACACTGGAACCAACACCACCAACACACCCTGCAACCTAACACACTGGATCAGCAACTGATCCAACAATCTAGCCACATTGACGGACTTTCGTGTGACGCACATCAACAATTAAGCCACCTGGGACAAGGCAGACCTACTGGACTCATACACGTCTAGCAGGACTCTTGTGCACAGCTTGCAACACAAATAACCATCAGTGGCCTTACAACCCTGGAAACCGGCACACACAGCCATCACCATATCATCAGCAAGGACAATTGGAGATCCTTCAGATGGGGCCGAGGCCAAAAAAACGCACGACATCAAGGAGCTCATCAGCATTGTGAGTGCACTGACATCAGCTCTCCATCCAAAAGACACCCCACCCTTGCAAGGCTGAGCCAATCCCTTGCAACTTTCTACCACTGCAAGCTCATGGACATACACGCAAGCCTTGGCACACAGAGGCAGAATGCACTATTATACGCGGGACCAACCCACCTCAGGTTTTGGACTTCCATCATCAGGAGATACAACACCCGGCTCATGTGTAACATCCCCTGGGGATCTCCATCCGGCCCCTTCCCACATAACATCTCAACCACATCATTCCCCATCCTTGTAGCCCCTGTCCAGCACGTCATGTATGTATCATTGGAGTTAGCCACATTCCATGGTAGATAGAGGCATGCAGTGACCCAGCCCCTTCTTAGACAATGGACGGCAGGAACGCTGGCTCTCAAGGAACATCACCGTGCTTCCCTAGCCAGCAAATGTCATCAGGAAGACAGTCAACGAGCAACTGACAAACTTCCTCCACGCAAAGAGCTCCAGGCAACTTGCACAAGACCGTCTTCCACAGTAATCACCCCACTGCAACCGTCTTCATTGCCACCAACACCGACAACTTTGCCCTGCTCAACAATGGTGAGGCCACCCCCCTTGACCTCTCCCCAGCATTATACATGATGTGCTCACACACTGTCAGCTCACACATCTCCAACAATGGTATCCAGGGGATGGACCAGGATGAAATCACCAAGTAGCTCACCAGCAAGGCCATGGGAGTGGGACTCAAGCCTTCAGCATGCAGTACAGTGGTGTCATCTGGCACATGGCCCAGGGCTCATCTCTCAGCGTGTCAATCTTCAATGTGTCCAGGACCCCCCTCTCCACCATCACATGCGCACACAACCTCATCATCATCTCTTATGCCATTGACAGCCAGCTGCTCCTCACCCTCATCAAAGACACAGCCAATGCCAGTTCCAACCTTCAAGAAGGCATGAGGTCCGTTGATGAATGGCTGAACATCAGCCACCTGAGGATGGACTTGTACAGGACTGAGGTAATCATCTGAGGATTGTCCCCTTACAGCTGGGTCAACTCCTTGTGTCCCACCCGCCAGGGCACTGCACCAGCACCCAGTGGCCATGCACACAAGATGGTGTGCATCATGGACTTGTTGCTCACAATTGCCATGCAACTCACCAGCATCTGTGCCTCATGCTGCAACACCCTCCGCATGATGCACATGATCCACAGATAGATCCACTCCAAGGCAAGACAGACAGTCCCCGAGGTCAACAACACCAGCCGTGTCAACTACAGCCCCGCCCTCTACGGAGCAAGTATAGCCAAACTCCCGGAAAACTTGTCCACATCCAGGGTGCATCTGCACACCTCAGCTTCAACATCCCGCGCCCCAGCCACATCACCATCCACCTGAGATAGCTGCAATGGATCACTGTCTGCTGCAGGATGACCTTCACACTCCTCACCCACACTCAGGAGGCAGTCCACAACCCCAAACCCCAAACCAACCTTGGACGTCTGTCATCCAAGACCCCATTGGGACAACTCCGTGCATCCAACCTTGCCCTGGCCACCATTCTTCACATCCACCGAACTCCAGCATGCAGGAGATAGTTCTCCCACCTGGCCAAACATACCTGGGACTCCCTCCCTGGGAACCTCCACATGAGCCATGACCTCTCCGCCTTAATGATAGTATTCCAAGCCCCCCCTCAGCAGCTTGAGGCCATCAGGGGTGAGTATTGTGCTCCATGTTTGTATTGGATGATACATTGTGACCCATGTGTGTCCTGTACCGGACTCAGATCCCAGGGTATGGATGGCTGGGGTTAGTTCGACACTCAGGCATAGTTTGACATTTCCCCACACGTATGTTGTGGACTCATGCAAAATGACTGCAACATCTAATTAAAGAAATTTAGTTTTATTCTCAGTGGGGGGCGTGTTTTGTGGGGAAAAATAGGTGCTATACAGTGTGCCTAGAATCCAAAGTTCACAGGGGGAGATGGGATCCTTGGCATTTGAATTCATCAGAGTCCAGAACACACTGTTTGTCATCATTGGTCAGACTGTGACCAGCAAGTCCATGTGGCAGAGAATATCAGTGAATGAGGTGATGCTGTTGCGCATGAAGGCCAGGTGCCAGGCCAGGTGACCTGGGAGATGTGGATGGTCCACTGCCTCTCACGGTCTTTTCCGTGGACGACCCACTTTCCTCGCGGGACCCTCAGATGCAGGCCTTGACAATGTTTGGGACGCTCCGTCGGACGAATCCTCCTCCTCCTCCCTCCCTGTGGCTGGTGGTGGTCTTCGCCTGGTGGCACAGGGAGGGTTGCCCATGTTGTCGGCGATCCGACGGAGTGAACGGCTTATGTCCGTTTGCACCGCTAGGAGCTCAGCCAGTCTTGCCTCCATCCGTCCTTGGTGTTCTTGTTGACTGGCGTGTTGCTCGGCCTGCTGGTTCGTAATCTCTGTGAGGGTCTCCACTACCTGGCTGATGGCCCTGGTGTCATGCCGGTATGCGTCCATGATGTTGCGTATGTGTGACATACTGGTCCCTTTAGCTGGCTGGTCAGGTTCTCGCCTCTGCCTGCCTCCACTTCCACCATCCCTGCCCACACGAGCCTGGCCTGCCTTTGTGGGCACATCGGGTCTACGGGACCCCTGAGGGATGGCAGTTTCGGGGTTGTCTGCCTCCTCCTGGCTGACCGGCGAACATTCTCCCTCAAGGTCAGAATGGCTCAGTTGTTCACTGCGGGCAGGGCTCCTGGGTGTCTCCTGGGATGTGGCAGGAATGGGGGTGGTGGTTGGCACAGATGTTCCTGAAGCAGGTGCTGCAGGGGCTTGGACACCAGAGGGTCCAGGTGGGTTGGGGTCATCCGCGGAGTGTTGAGAGGCGTCGCTGCCGGTGGGCTCAGGCTCCTCCCGAGCCTGGGACTGTGATTCTTCCCCCCATTGTTGGGGGGAGATCCATGAGGTTGCCCTGTGTGTGAGAGAGAGACAATGTTAATGCTGTTTCATGCAACATCCATGTTTCATACATATTCAAGTTGGCACAGTTCCTCCAGGTAGTTGTATGTGCCTAGCATTCTCCTCAATGTTCACTTGTGGATGGGTATGTTGCGGGGGACAGATTGATATGTTCTCCTAAGTGTTTGACATGTAGATTTTTTGCTTGGATGCTTCTTTGGCTATGGATTGATCTTGTTTAAGCCTGGGCAAAGCACTACGCTTCGCTCGCGTAGTTTGCGAAGTTCGCTCTACTTCGCACTACGCGAACTGCACGTAGCACAGTGCGAACACGCGTAGCGTAGTGTTGCGTAGTGCTGCGGTCATTTTTTGCTTGCTCGCCGTCCTCAACGTCAAGTTGGCGACCGCGAGCAAGCAAAATGACATCCCGGCGAGACTTTTTCCTTGTTCGCGATCAGCAACTTCAAGTTGGCGATCGCGAGCATGGAAAATAAACGCGAGGAGGTCAGGTTTCTCATTGCGAGTGGTCGCGTATGCTCGCGACCGCTCGCGATGAGAAACTACCAGTTCGCGTTGAGAAAGCTGAAGCGCGAGTAAAAAATCTACTCGAGCAGCAGAAAACCACAGCTCGCACTGTGCAAGATGCCATTTTCAATGATTGCACAGTGCCGGTTGCTTGTCCGCACTGTGCAATCATTGAAAACGACATCTGGCACAGTGCGAACAAGGTACTACGCAGTTCGCGAAGTGCTACGCGTAGCTCGCGTAGTGCGAACTTCACTTTGTGTAGCTTCGCGAAGTGCTACTTCGCGAACTACGCCCAGGACTAATCTTGTTGTGCCACATGTCCATTGTGAGAGTGGGTAAATACATTGCCTGCCCCAGGGGTGTGTGCTTGTGTAAGGGGTGTGTGTGACAGCTGGTGGGTGTAGTGTGATTTGGCAGTGGGTCTCCCAGGTGATGTATCTGTCCCCCATGGAGCATGCTGCCATGACAGTGAGTGTGAGTTCCTGTCCTAGATATCTGAGCTTGTTGGTGTTTGAGTTTGCAGTGGTCACAGGAGGGCCTTGTGCTGCCTACAGCAGGGCCAAGTGTCAGCTACCTTGTCAGTACTTTGCCAGTCCCTTTGCATTGAGCATGGTGCATGGGTATGTCCCTGGGCCATTTGGGCTGAGGGCAATGGTGTCTGATTCTGAGTTGAACAATGTGTTTTGTGAGCCCCACCCTCCCAGCATCCCTGACATCCAGTCTTGGGTTTGTGCTTCGTGTAGCCTGGGACATGGCATGGCCTTGCTTTGTGGATGGGGCATACACATGTTAGTGGTATGAGCGTTGTTTTTGAGTGTGGTGGTGTCCGGTGAGGGCTTGGAGGTAGTTGTGTGCATTTGGTGTAGTTGGGGTGTGGATGCCATTACCCCCATGTTACGTAAGTTGTTAGTGTACTCACCAGGCTCTGCAACTCCTTTGACTCCGTGTACTCCTACCGGAGGAAGCAGGGCCATCCCCTTCTCCTCCCAGGGATGGTAATGTACCGGTCTGCGGGGCAGCCCACCTCCAGTGATGTTGCTCTGGGCGTAGTCCTCGTTCATTTTCCACTTGACTGCCCTCCGCAGATCGTACCACCTGGCTTGGCATTCATTCCTGGTCCTTCTGATGGGTGCAACAGCATTCACCCTATCGACGATCCTCTGCCACAGGCGTCATTTTTCGGCTATGCTGGTCTGTCTGACCAATGTTCCAAAGAGCTGTGGCTCGACTCTGATGACTTCGTTGACAAGGATGTCCAGCTCCTCCCTTGTGAACTTTGGATTCTTGTCTGTGGGCATGGTGTGGGGTGAGGGTGTGGATGGTTGTGGGTGTGTGGGTGTGAATGTGAAGGTGTGCGTGGGAATGTGAAGAGGGGGTATGTGTGAAGGAGTTTGTGTGAAGGTGTATATGTTAAGGTGTATGGGTGCAGTTGTTGGGGTGTGCTCTGTAGCTGCAGTGAGTCTGTTGCAAAGGCTCATGGTTTGTGTGTGTGGGCCCTTTTTATTGGTCCATTTGTGGGTGTGCCTGAGTTTGAAATTTTGGTGGGTGTGTTATAAGAGGTGGTTGTGAGTTTGGGCCTCTGTTTGCCTGTTTGGATGTGCCAGGTCAGTCATTTTGATGTTTTTTCTACTTTAGACGTGTTTTGTGGTGTTGTGCGAGTCGAATTGACCCTCCTTGTGCTGTTTTACAGTGTCCTGGTTCAGTACGAGTCATTTTTGCGTATGTAAGGTGCATATATACTCGATGTTGTTGTACCGTGCTCGCATACGCAATGTTGTTGTAATGTCTGTACATACGCGATGCTGGGGTACGGGGCTGGGGTACGGTGTGTCCAAGTATGGGACTGGGGTACGGTGCTGGGGTACGGTGCGTCCAAGTACGGGGCTGGGGTACGGTGCAGGGGTACGGTGCGTCCAAGTACGGTGCTGGGGTACGGTGCTGGGGTACGGTGCGTCCAAGTATGGGGCTGGGGTACGGTGCGTCCAAGTACGGGGCTGGGGTACGGTGCGTACAAGTACGGGGCTGGGGTACGGTGCTGGGGTATGGTGCGTCCAAGTATGGGGCAGGGGTATGGTGCTGGGGTACGGTGCGTCCAAGTACGGGGCTGGGGTATGGTGCTGGGGTACGGTGCTTCTAAGTACGGGGCTGGGGTACGGTGGTGGGGTACGGTGCGTACAAGTACGGGGCTGGGGTACGGTGCGTCCAAGTATGGGGCTGGGCTATGGTGGTGGGGTACGGTGCGTCCAAGTACGGGGCTGGGGTACGGTGCGTACAAGTACGGGGCTGGGGTACGGTGCTAGGGTATGGTGCGTCCAAGTATGGGGCAGGGGTATGGTGCCCGGGTCGGTGCGTCCAAGTACTGGGCTGGGGTACGGTGCTGGGGTACGGTGCTTCCAAGTACGGGGCTGGGGTACGGTGGTGGGGTACGGTGCATACAAGTACGGGGCTGGGGTTTGGTGCGTCCAAGTATGGGGCTGGGGTATGGTGGTGGGGTACGGTGCGTCCAAGTACGGGGCTGGGGTACGGTGCATCCAAGTACGGGGCTGGGGTACGGTGCTGGGGTACGGTGCGTCCAAGTACAGTGCTGGGGTACGGTGCATCCAAGTACGGGGCTGGGGTATGGTGTGGACATGGGGGTGGTACGGTGCTGACATACGGGGGTACAGTGCTGACATACGGGGGTATGTGCGGACATACGCGGGGGGGAGCTGTACGACTCGTATCCCGGGCACAAGTTTACCCGGGATACGAGTGGTACAGAGTTCGCTACGTACGGGACGTTTTACATACGCTTGTGGTACGGATCGTACTTGTGCGCTCGGACTTCAGTTTTACGATTTGTACGTGAAACTGTCCGGGTACGTCTCATACACCTTTTCCCAAAGCGATTCGTATGTATTTTTCACGTACGAATTGTACTTCACCGGTGGGACGGGACTTGTACGATTCGTACGTAAAAATATACGGATACGAGTTGTACGGGAATTTTTTTTACCGGATCGGAATCGGCACCTAAAGGTTTCAGACCCACTACATTGTTAACTATCTTTAATCCATGATATAGTCATAGGGGGTGTAGGGGCATGCTAGCTAGGAGTATGTTCAAGCCCTTCGAAAAATAATTTTCCGTTATTTCAAGGGGCCTGGCTTTGTTACACTTAATTATGCTGAATACCTATGGGGTGATTGGCTTGAATCTTTGAGAAAGGTAAATTCAAATATTGAGGAAATATATGTAAAGACAGCAGGAGAACTTTCGATAATGTTATGTTTGCAGATATTTTAACTACAGATTCCAAGCCATGCCATCTTTTCCTACAACAAAAGTAATCCTCCTCTTGGTGAAGTAGCTGATCTTTTGAGGCGTATATAGCATCAAGCAAAAGGTGCTACTCATATAGAAAAAAACAGACTTGCACAGTATTGAAAATGATGTGGCAAATAAAAGGCGACATTCAGCACTGTATTAGCATATCAGTTGATACTATTTCTATTTTCTAACTGAAACCCTATAATTTTGCCTTCATTTTACTGTTTTCTCTACTCCTTATCCTCATAGTTCTCTGTCTTTTGCAGAAAATCCATTGTTTGCTTATTGTGTTCACACTTAAGACATATTGTCTGTTTCGCATAAATAGGATACTGTCCTACTGTCCTAAGTGTAGTCACCTCTCCAACAATTATGCTCTCTAACATAACCAGTATCAGCACTAACTTTGTTTTCATCAAAATCAACTAAAAACAAACTGGATAATGTTCTACCTAGTGACAATGCAACATATGACATACCTTCTTTGAATACACAACTCCAATATTAATAAAAGCTGCACCTACACTTAAACATTAAGATTTATGGATAGTTACTGCATATGCTAGAGAGAATGGGAACTGCTGCCACTTCACATATAAATCTTTCACAATCAAAAACCAACCAACACATTGGCTAATCTGTTTCACACCATCAAGCTGATCAAATGTTACAGCTACATATTCAATTTCATTACTATTTGGAAAACTAACAAAGTCAATTACTTTACCCATTGCACCATTTACTAAGCCTTACTCACCACTTAAATTTCACAACACTTTTCTAATCTGGCAGTCCTGGATACCGATTTTACTAAAGTATCAAATTTTACTTGCTGCTTCTCAGCCAGCAGTACTGTTACTCCCTGGTGTTCCATTTTGTCAATAGCTGTTAGTTCATAAATGTTACTTTGTTTCCAATTTCAGTAATTCTTCAATTAAGTTCCTTCACTCTTGAAGTTTAAGCATTAAACACAGTATTGATTTTCCATCTTCAATCAAATTGAACATAAGCTGTTCTGGTGTCTCGTTAGAGTAGAATAGTATTTTGGTTAATCGACTTTGTAAGTTACTATTACTGTCCTTGGTCAGAACTCCAACTCTAATGTCCTTCAGAATATTTCCCTATAACCTCATCAGACGCTGTGTTTACATTTCCAATACATCCTAATGAATTACATGTTTGTTCATGGACAATGGTCTTGAAAACAGGTTCTCCTTTCAAAGGGGTTAGCTGCAGGAGGTTACCAAACACAATTAAATGCCTTCCTCTGTTCTTAACATTTGTTGCATTTGTAAGTAAATGAAAGCAAGCATTCAGTTTGAGACCATGCTTACCTCATCAATGATTAAAAACTACATTTTCTTTAAAACTCTTGCCACCTCATGGCATGCTTCATCAGATAACTTCTGGTTTTCCAGTTTATTGTCATGTTCCACAGGAAGCATTAGTAGGCAATGTAGAATAAATCCTTTAATATTGTGTGCAGCTAATCCTGTTGGTGCTGCTACTGCACACAACAAATTTGATTGTGCAGTTCTTTGTAGGCAAAAGACACACAATTGATGGATGGAATGCAGAACAAATCAAAACATTCACCCCCAGTCAAGAGATCTGGGTTAAATTCATCATTCTTTTGCTCACCATGCCACTCCAGTTTAGATCTGGTCATATGCAAATCAGTCTTGACCCTGTGCCTCATGGGAACAGTCCAGCCTGAACTGCCAAGCTAGGTCCTCCCTGGACCGGAAACAAGCATCCTAGGACCGGTTTCGGAGTTTCACCCCTCTTGAGCCAGGATAGCTTGATTCCAGTGCCACAGTGAGCCCAGGACCCACGTCTGGGCATACCTGGCGCACTTAGGGCGAGAAAGCAAAAGGCACACAATTTATGGACGGAATGCAGAACAAATCAAAACATTCACCCTCAGTCAAGATATCTGTGTGTGTCTTTTGTGTTCTTTGTAGGCAAGCAGTCAGCACTTTAATTAAGAAGTTTTTCCCAGTTCCAGCATGACCATTAATTTATAATAGAATTGGTTTAAAGGAAGAGCAACTGCATTTCTTTTATTCATGGAGAAATCCATGTTCTTCTTTCCCTTTTACTTCCATATAAATGTCTTTCCGTTCATTGTTCAGTTGTGCAACTAACTGTTCCAGGCTTTCACTTCCTGCCTTGCTTGATCCATTACATTTTCCCCCTCATGCATTGCTATTGCAGCTTCTTTTTGAATAATCGGTGCTCCAAAAGGATGTTTACAGCTTTGAGAACTATCCCTAGTTACCTCTTCATCAATTGCTTCTTCTTGCTGAATCTCATCACTTACATTTGCATATAATTTTGAAAGACTGAAAATTGAATTATGACTTTTACAGTATTAAATGAATCTTAATAGCAATTATAGTTTCAAGTAATTCAGATTCAGCACACCGAGGTTTGAAAAGTTGAAGAAGAGCCAAATAGAAAAACTCTCTTTCCGCTTGAGTTTGGCAACTAAGTTTCCTTTGGTTAGTGAGATTTCCCTTTTACATGTTTTATTAAACAAGCATCACATTCGAGAACAGCAAATTTGCCTTCTCCTATGTTTTCTTTTACATTGCTTCAGTAACTGTGGTACTAAAAAATGTCATATAGGCACATGTTTTCCAAGTGTAAACTTCTTCTTGAGTAGTAGCTATTCAACATGTTTGTTTTTACAATGGGGTCGATTACGATGTCGTTCGGAAAGGCTCCGAATCAGATTCGGGTCTGCAAAATCCGATTCGGAACCCGTCTTTCCAACCAATTCGGAAATCTTTCTGAATGACCGATTATGATGTTTGGAAAGTGTTTGGACTTTCGGAGTCTGTTCCAACTCGGTTCCAGATGGTATTCGGAGGAACCGAGTCATTTGAAGCCGACTCATACCATTCAACAGACTGCGTTTCCAACCAAGCGATTACGATGTTAGATTCTGACAGCCTTTCCAAATAGTTTTTTCTGACATGGATCGGCTGTCGAAATATGACTTTGGGGGCCCATAGCAGACCCTCCTGCACCTGCAGCCTTCTGAATGGGGGCTGTGGGGTACCCAAAGAACCCCTCTCTGCAACAATGCACCGTGTGGCAGGCACCATGGGGTGCATGTTGCATGATTTTCCCCATCCACCCCTTTCTTCAATGTGCGCCTGTGTATTAGGTCGGAACACAGAAGCCCATTGAAGTCAATGGGAGTCCAACCAAATGGTATCTGGAACCATCGTAATAGGTCGGTCAGACTCCCCAAATCTGATTCGGACCGATTCAATCAGAATGCTTACCTAACAACATTGTAATCGACCCCTATGTCTGTACTTTCCTGGTCAAACTCTGCTATATACTAAATTTCCAGAAAATACTTTAACACTCTATTTCATGTACTTGCAAGGCCTAAACATACACAAACGATTCCCCTTTTCTTAGAATATAAACTTGACGAGCTCAACCTATCCAAACGTTCATAAGACAGAATCTACCTGTGCAACAACATTATTAAATTGTTGCTTCACAACTTTTTTATAAGACTCTTTTCTGCACTAATCGCTCGCAACATCTCTTTCATCTCAGTCTTCTTTGGTTTTGTAATGTATGAAGTTACATAGCGAGCAACAGATATAGAGTAGTCTGCCACAAATTGTAAGTTCACATTTGCATTCCACATTTTCAGAATGACTGTGTTGTAATCATTAATGTATTCGGACGCCTCTGTTATTATCAGCTTGTATGTGTTTTTCGGCAACTTCTGTGTTACTGTGTGTCTCACTGCAGACAAAAAGCTGTTCACTCTGGTCCTTGTGAAATATTAGGTCGAGAGATTCCAAAATGACATCTCATGTAATATTTTCCTTTAGATCTGTGTTTTCTACTGCAGGATTTCCCACTTCTATGTGTTTGAAACTGCAGAACTTGTTGTCCCAGGCCTTTGTCAGGAGTGTGTTTTGGGGTGGCGGATGTTAAATACTGTTTTATGAAAGAGAGCACCCACTCACACTCTCTTTTCCAAATTTTGGAGCATCTTTTATACATAACAGCATGTAAATATGAGTACCGCCTCTTGCTTTTTTTCTAACATCTATGTGATTTATTTTCCTTTCTGTTCAACGATGAGAGTTCATACTGTATATTATTTAAGATGCATCATATAAAACCTCAGAACAGCAAAAAATAAAATATAATGTTTAAGATACATGTTTAATTGCTTTAGAGATTTGCCTCTCTGTAAGGTTTTTTAATTACTATTTATATGTCAGAAACTTAAACTTTGCGATGTAAATCTATACCGTGTAATAGTAACTTATCTTTATGTTTTCTATCTTTTATCACAGATCCAAGGAATGATTTATTGCGGAATTTATATGTTTAATATGATAGTAAGAAAAAAAGAGACAAATTAACAGAGAGACTCTTCTGTTTCTTCAACAACAAAATAATGTTCTCATATTTTCAAATGACATCTTGGAACAACTACTATTTAATCTTCAGTGCTGGATGATGAAGTTTTAATTTTCAGAGATGGCTGATTGCACATCTTCCAGCTTCTCCGTCACTTGTGGAACTTCCAGTGTCTTTGACAAGTATAAAATAAGCACATGTCCTTGAGATTTTACAACAAAAAGGAATTAACAACTGCGTCACTTCACCTTCTCCAATATGGTGAAAAGGTCATCATTTTCTTTCAAAACAAGTTGTTAGCAATTAGAACAGTGAACAACCATTTCTTTAAACTCTGCACAAGTTGCTGCAATGGCAATATTTGCAAAGGTTGTTTGGGAGTAGATGAAGATCCCCTTAATTCAGGAGAAGATGTTGCTTTCTGCTACAGCATCTTTAAATATGCACATTCATAGTTGCTATTGATGTGCTTCCACATCGAGGATGTGCCATAACTATACTTTTTCATAGCTGTTTGCCACACAGCTTACATTCAACATATATAGAAGTAGCTTGCTTCCCTCCAGAAGGCACAACAAAACAGTTTCACAGGATCAAAGTTGCTGGGACGTAGATGGGATTTTTGGTATGGATGGGTTTATTGCCTTTTGGGCTAAAGCTGAGGCCTCCCAGTAGAGTAGAGCAGAAGGGGGCCTTGCAACGTTCATACGTTTAAGATTAGATTGCACCTCAGAGCTAATAACATTTGAGTTTGGAATTATCATGGAAGTGCTACTATCTTTTGCCCATAATTTCAAGGTGCTGATAATCAATATTTACAATTCACCATCTACAGAGAAAGCACTGGACATAGAGCTCAGAAGATTTTGCGAAAAAACATTACCTCCTCATCAGATCTCCCCGTGACAGTCCTTACCATATGAGAAATATCTCCTCCCCACAGAAATCCCAGGTGAAAAAACTCCCTTGGCCCCATCCCTACCCTCCAGGCCACTCCCAAATCCTGTGGCACATAACCACTGACCTACTGATCAACATCCTGTTGTTTTTTTCTGCAGATTCGACAGGCGGAGAACTCTTGGTTATGCTCGACTCATAGAATTTGCTAAATGTGAACAGTCTGCTACAGAGACCGCTTTTATATGTTAATTGGAGTCCCTGCTGTAGTGGGAATGTTTAATGCTCGGCTATGGAGTTTTTTTATGTTTGACAACCAGCGCATAGGGCGTGGTGGTTTGACTGGCTTGTTTAGGAGCCATGCGTAGCACTGGGTATTTGTGTCTCCCCTTCTGGATGCCGAGTGTGGTATGAGGGGGGAGTTGTCTAACAGCCCTGGGCGCAGTTGCTTGATGAGGTTCCTCCTTCAGCAGCATCTCCTGGTGCACTGTAGTATGGGTTGTTAGCTGCGCTGAGCTGGCTCGCCTGGGCCTCATTAGCGTTAAGGAGCACTTGGCATATGCCACATACTGTATGAGGCAAGGGTCCCGGCTGCATGGAATCACTGGGTCCTTTGTAAGGGGTGAAGTCTAGCTCCAGCCTCGGTAGCTGGTTGACTTACAGTGGGTAATGTAGGGAATTGTCCAGTTTGCCGGTTCTACCTACTTGTTGGTCTGGATAGTGTCTGCGCATTCGTGTGTCTCCCTGGCTCTAACAAAGGCACATCGAGGGAAGTGGAGTTCTTTTGGTTTATGGATTTTTTTGTGCTGTTAGAATGGCTGACGGAAGGGGTGTTTCTCCAGCCTTCTTGTGATTGGTTAGACAGCTATGCATCTGGTTGTAATTGGACCTTGTTTTCTGCTAGGTGAGTGGTCTGGCTATATGTATTGGATGTACTGCCTCTGGCTTTTGGCTCATCATGGATGGTGTTAAGAGGTCAGAGAAGTGTAAGCTCATGGAGGAAGAGGAGGTGGTTGCTGGGTCTTCCACTGCACCTTCCTTGGCGGATGTGCAAAAGATAATTGAGGCTCTGTTGCTGCGGCCTTTCTGGCTAATTAGTCAAAAGGGCCAAATAGGCAGAAATTGGATGCCTCTGTGTCAGGGCTCACCTTCAGCTTCTCGCTGGTACCGTTGTCTTGCACAGGAACAGAAGTCGCTAGATCCCCGACTCCCACTACTAATCACTCAGCCCCAAGAAATGTCTTTGGCTCTAACTGATCAGCAAGGGGGAAGGGGGAAATTGGATAAAATAATAAACAACAGAAGAGACTGGTTCTGGACCTTCTGGTTTTCCTATCTGGAATTCTTCTTCAGCTATCACTCTGCCTTCTGAAGACTCCTAAGGGTAACTAAGCACACAACAAATTATTATTCCTTCTCTACTTCTCTTATGATTTTTCTACCTACCCAGAATCCTGAACTCTGTGCCTCTCTTCCTGTTCAACTCTGCCTTTTCTTCTTTCTTGCTATTGATGTCACTAATTATCTGTAAAACATATATCTTTTTATCATACCTATTTATTCTTTGTTTTTTTTGTTTTTGTTTTTTAAAACCTTTATTTACACATCGAATATTCACAGTCATGGGCCTACAACCGCCTGGGCCGGCCGCTAATGTAGAGAAAACTAGGGGTGGGCGGAATTTGCGTAATCGCGTTACGCAAATCTCCGCGAAACGGTAAAAAATCTCCGCGAACACGCGGAATTGCTTGTTCGCCATCCTTTTTCCTGTTCGCGATCTCTGTTTGCGTGCTCGGGGTGAAATATCTCGCGAACACGCATATTGAGAACGCGAACAAGCCAAATATTTCGCGAAGTCGCGGAACGCAGATTTTTGGGCAATTTCGCGTTCTCCGCGGAACGCGAAATTACCCAAATTCCGCGAGCGGAACGGATTTTACCGCCCAGGCCTAGAGAAAACAACAATACAGCAGTTAGAAGAGCCGAAGCGAACCGCACACATAGCGACTGCAGCCGCCCACAACTGAACAGAGTATTACAGAAAGGTTTCTTATTAACTTTTTACAAATAAAACAACAAAAAGAAACTTACACCAGGCAAAAGAACTCCATTAACAGGGACTTGCTCTCTCATGGGCGGGGGACAACAGCGACAACGCAGCCAATTACACATTTATTTGCGTGAAAAAGGGCAGGGGGGGCAGGGAGAAGATCGATCATCACTCCCGCAAAGCGACCAGGAACATCAAAGTCAAGGGGACATCGTTACGTCTGGTGGGACCACCAAGGGGGGGGCGCAGATATCCCCCCGATAGGAATTCCAGGGACCCCACATCTTACTCCATGCCCTAGGCTTGCCTCTGGCCACATAAACCGTCTTCTCTCGGAACATGCACCAATCCATGTTTTCTGTCCATTTCGTAACTGTGGGGGGCCGGCCAGACCCCCAGAGCTGCGCAATGTCCCTTTTAGCGATCATGTTGCCCAAAGTTACCCAACGTTCTTGTGCCACATCGCAGTCAGTCGGTTCACACACATTCAACACACATCGCTGAGCCTCAGGGAGCAGCGCCACACCCGTAACCTCCTCCATCACTGCATGTACACCAGTCCAGAAACGTATCACCTTCGGGCACTCCCACAGAATATGAAGAAAAGTACCAAGCAAGCCACAACCGCGCCGACATAAACCATCACTTGTGTAACCCATGTGAAGCAAACGGGGACCGGTGACATAGACCCTATGTTGTATCTTCAACTGCACAAATCGAAGGCGAGCCTGTATAGCAACCTCCCTCGGTGAGGCTACGGCCGCGACCCAGTCCTCGTCATCCAACTCTAGGCCATCAGCGACCCAGACCTCTCGCAAATGTGTGAGAAGGTCCGCTCGGGTATTAATCAGTTTTTTGTAGATCAGGGAAATAGTACTATGTGGCAGGTAACCATCAAGCAGACGATCTTCCAACGGGGAGGCCTCGGGGATAACTGCAGGATTCGGGAAAGCGGAAAGTAGCGCATGGCGCATCTGCGCATAACAAAAGAACTCCCTATCGCTCAGCTTATATTCCGTCTGAAGAGCTTCAAACGATTTAAAAGCGCCCTTCGTCCAAAGATCCCCCACACGACTAATTCCGATCAAGTCCCACTTCTCAAAGCCTTTCGAACGCCATAAACCTCCCAACGCGTCCGACGCATATAGTGGAGTCGCACGAGACAGACGGCCCGTCCATCCCGTAGCAGCGGTGGCACAGTGCCAGGCGCGCACCACATTTTTCGTAGGACCGGTCAATTTAGTACTTCCCTTCGTAGAATAAAGCGCCCTATTGAAATCTCTGCCCGGCAACAGTAGCTTATCCATCTCGTACGCGGGGTTCACCGCCGGGCCGTATGTCCCATGATTCACTGCCACCAACTGGGACGCCCAATAATATCGTCTAATATCAGGGAGAGCTATGCCACCGTCGTACCACGGTAGGGTCAATTTAGCGAGAGCAATGCGCTGTCTCCCATCCCAAACTAACTGCCTCTGTAAGCTCTCTACCTCACTAAAATATCGGGCGGGCACCACGTCCAGCGTATTCTGCAATGCATACAGAAAGCGTGGAAGAGACATCATTTTGAATAAGGCTGCCCGGCCAAGCGGCGATAGCGGAAGCTTACGCCAACGAGCTACATCGGCCCGCAGCCGCTGGAGCGGGGGCAACAGATTCAGAGCATAACGGACCGCCGGATCGAGGGATACGTGGATACCTAGATATTTGAATCCAGAATGTGAAATCTGAATTGGACAGCCACGCGGGAGAAGAGGGGGGTCGCCGACCAGCACATAGACACAGGATTTCACCCAATTAATGACAAGCCCTGAATTGCGACCAAAGGAGTTCAATACATCAAATAAGACTATCAACGATTTCCGCGGAGAGGTGAGATAGAGCAAAATATCATCTGCGTAGAGCGACACGCGATCCTCAAACGTCGGTGTCCACCAAATACCCGTCATGGAGGGTTCCCACCGGAGCCACCAACGCAAGAGCAAAAAAGAAGCGGGGACAGGGGGCAACCATGCCGCGTGCCCCTGCCAAGCAAAAAGGGGGCAGAAACTCTACCATTCACCACCACCTGCGCCAGTGGTTCCACGTATAACAACTTCACCCATCCAATGAATCCAGGTACAAAACCAAACCTAGCCAGCGCCGCCCAGAGATACGGCCATTCCAGCGTGTCAAACGCCATTGTGGCGTCCAGGGACGCCAAAACGGCAGGCTCCCGAATAGAGTCAACTCTCGCGAGGACTCCATGGAGGCGCCGCAGGTTCAGCGCGGTGTTGCGGTGCGGAATAAAACCAGACTGGTCCGGGTGTACCAGTTCACCGATGACTTTAATCAGACGGTTAGTGAGCACTTTAGCGAGAATCTTGGGTTCAGCATTTAGGAGGGAGATGGGCCTATAAGACGCACAGCAATCACGCGGCTTGCCCTCTTTATGGAGCACCACAATGGTCGCTAGACGTTGATCACGCGGTAGGGCGCCGGCCTCTCGGGATGCAATAAACACCTCGCGGAGATGAGGTGCCAACCTATCTGGACGAAGCTTGTAGAGCTCGATCGGAAGGCCGTTGGGGCCGAGAGCCTTTCCTGAACGGACCGAGCGAATCGCCGATGCTATCTCATCGTTTGTAAGCGCCGCGTCCAGCAGTTCTTTATCATCAACCGAAAGGCACGGTAATGCAATATCTCGCAGCAATTGACGAGAGTCGTCTTCTGGCCTCTCCGAAACCGGAGAGTAGACGTCCCACAAATGGTCCGCAAAGCAGCTCACAATCTCCCCCGGATCCGTAACACTCACACCATCAGCACGCACAATCACCGGGACCACACGACTCGCTCGCTCTCGCTTCTCCACCCATGCAATCAACCTTCCAGCCTTGTCACCAACATCATACAAGCGCCCCTGTTGCTCCCTACTAGCGAGCTTGGCAGCATCCGTAACCAACGCCCTGTAATCCGCTTGTTTCAGGCAAAGGGCATGGAGTTTGTCCCGTGTGACCCCCTGCCCGAGATCTTCTTCCAAGTCAGTTATGTCCGACTCCAGGCGCACAACCTCTTCAGTTTTACGCCTCTTAGCATGGGAGATCAGGGATAGGGCCTGCCCACGGATGACCACCTTGAAAGCCTCCCACAACTTTACGGCCGATGAGACTGAACCCTGATTTTCCTCAAAATAACGGTCCAGAGACTTAACCAAAAGGGCACGAGTTGTGGGGTCATGCAAATACCAGGGATTAATCGGGGCCACCCTCCCCTCTGCCCCCATGGCCACATATAAGTGGAGCAGGACCGGGGAATGATCAGAGATGCCTCGGGCCAGATGTCTGACCTCCCCGATCATTTGGGCTTGGGCGGCCGGCAACAGCACATAGTCCAATCTAGATAAGGAGCCGTGGACGCCAGAGTGAAATGTAAATTGGGCGAGCCCCGGATGCATTGATCTCCAACAGTCCACAAGCCCCATAGTGTCGATAAAGCCACCCAGCCAAGAGTGCGCCCCGGGGAGGTCTCTGGGAGGGTGCCGATCCTCTCTACCCGACACCACAGAATTGAAGTCACCACCCACCAGCAAGAGGCCCTCCGGGAGCCCAAGCAGCAACCCTCCCAAGTCCGCAAAGGTCGTGGTTTGCAACCCCGGGGGGACATAAACTGAAACCAAACACAAAGTCTGTCCTTCCCACCGGCCCACCAACACCACGTAGCGCCCCAGGTCGTTGTGTATCACCTCATCAATTTCCAGCGGGAGAGAGGATCGAACCAAAATGCCCACCCCTCTGGAGCCGGTAGTAAAACCAGAGTGGGCCACCAAACGGTAGCCCTTTCTATTCATAGCATGGCATGAGTGTCCCACCAAATGCGTCTCCTGCAACAGAACCACATCAGGAGAGAAACGTTTCAGATACTGTAGCACCACCCCTCGCTTCAATCGGTCCCCCAAACCATTGACATTCCATGTTAAAATGCGCAACCCCGTACCCCCCATTTCCACAGCAACGGACACCCCACCCACGTTGAGAGCTAAAAACAGCACACTGATTGCCTGGCATAAAACGAACACCACACAAAAACAACATCCCTACCGCCACCCCCCCAACTCCCGCTACACACCCCCCCACCCTGCACCCCTGCACAGGACCATTAAGCCACCCCAAATCGCAGTGTGCCTGTCGCCCCCCCCATAAACCTACTCTACGGAGAGAAAGAAAAAAAAAACCCTGAGGAGGAAGAATCTCACCAGATACCCCGCGGCCTCCCAATGATGAAGGAAGGGTAATGCAGCCCTAGAAAAGAAAAACCCCAGTACATCAAACCCAAGTCGGGGGTGAACACAAGATTGTCAAGGAACCACAAGTCATTCATTCACCCTTGTTCCGCTGATCCACCACCCTCATCCACAGCTCGTTCCTCCCCGCCTTGCCGACGGTGCAAAGTGTCAAGCCAGTCCTCAACCGCCTCGGGACGGTCGAAAAAATGAGTCCGTTCTTCCAGTTCAATACGTAGCTTGGCCGGGAAAAGCATAGAGTACTTCAAGCCCATGTCCCTCAGCCGCCGCTTGACAGTCATAAAGCCCATTCGCTGTTTTTGCACCGATTGTGTAAAGTCAGGATAGAAACTGATATCCGCATTGTCATATTTCGTCGGGCCATGCACACGGGAGGCCTGCAGGATTGCGTCACGGTCCCGAAAGTTGAATATCCTGGCAATGATGGATCGCGGTGGGGCCCCAGGCCTCGGCCGGCCCCCCGGAACTCTGTGTGCCCGCTCCACCGTAAGGAAGTTGCTGAGGCCTTTCGGCGCTAGTTTGGTCAGGATCAAATCTTCCACAAAGAGATCGACCGGCCCATCCTCCGACCTCTCCGGCACACCGATGATGCGTACATTATTCCGTCGAGCCCTGCTTTCAAAATCCTCCAGTCTCTTAGCAGAGAGGTCGCTGAGGGCCCGCAAACTACGGATCTCCGTCTGCAGTTCAGAGACATCCGTCTTGAGGCCTGATGACGTGAGATCGAGCGATTTGACCTTCTCACTAGTTTTTGACAGATCTGCCTTAAGTAAGTTGATATCGATCAACACGGTGTCAAGCTTGTGGGCCAGCGAGTCGAATTGCTGGCCGACCGAGGCCTTCATGGCGTCGATGGCACCCGTAACATCTTGTAGTGACAATTCCGTCGAGGGTGACGGGCCCTCCTTGGCTGCATCTGAAAGCCCACTCGATCCGGGAGATCCCTTCTGCTGGGCATAGCGGTCCATGTTGTTAGCTTGCACGTAGCTACCCCTCCGGGGAGCTCTAGACTTGTGCTTGTCACCGTCCAGCCGGGTCGTCATCACTCAGCAGGGAGAGCAGATCTAGTATGCCTGTGAGGTGCAGCAATCACCTTGGGGAGTCCACCCGACTGATGGACAGCCCCCTTTATCAATGCCACTCGACCGCTACAGATCGGTCCCAACACAGAGTGACTGCGAGCGCCTGCCACCAGACTCGTAGAGGAAAGTCAAAAACAAAAGTGAAACCAGGGGGGGACGGGCCCGCCCAAGACCCTAGAGCTGTTGTTGTTCGATTGGAGCTCAGGGACAGTGCCAACCCGAGTCCTGGGTGGCGCCACGGAGCAGGCATCTTTCTGGAGTACAGGATAAGTCGAGTTCCCAAAGTCCGATTTAAGTTCCGAAAACGGGAATCACCTCCGCTTCGGTTCACCAGGAATATTCCTTCAGATTAACAGGATTACAGCCAGGATAGACGTGGGAGGCCGCGAAGGTCCCGGGAGCCCTGTGCCTACGCGTCCATCTTAGTTGCGCGCTAGGCTCCTCCTCCCTATTCTTTGTTTTTTAAACATCTTCTAACTCTTTCTCTTTTAAACCTACCATTAATGTTTCTGTGTGTGGCCTTCTCTTTCTTCTCGTGATTTCTCTTCTTTCTTTTCTTGCCTCTTGCTATTCTAAAAACTGTCGTCTTCTAAATTAAGCCCTTGGTGCTTTAACTTTTCCTGTTTGCTTCCTCTCCTTAGGTTACTGCGGAGCTGCTATAACTCTGGTAAGTCTTTCTCCTTACTTTCCTAGTTAACTGTTGGTATTGTCTATTAATTTTTCCTTAGGAACCGTTTCTCAGTAAATCCTATAATGTTCTTCATTTTCTGTTACAGGACTCTGTATGCTGATCTCTGCTGACCTTGGTAAGTGTTATACTTATTGCGTCACCAAACACTGCTTACATTTTAATGTGAGCGAATAATCTATCAGTAATTCACTTAGCTTTCTTCGGTTTTCTTTTCAGGTGCGGCTGAAGTCTTCACTCGTTTTTTCCCTGTAGAGACGAGGTGACTCCGTACTCGACTCCCGGTAAATAGCCCACTACGGACTCTAGCGGCTTTTCTGACCTCTTTTCTCGAAAACGAAACGCCTATTGAATTAAGTTCCTTGCGCTTCGCTTTGGGACTCACATTAGGGATCCTGACAGTACCCCCCACCAAGGGTAGTCCTTCCACTCTGGGCTTGGTTGGATTGCGCTGATAAAAAAGTTTTATTAGCCTAGGAGCATGAACATCTGAATCTAATTCCCAAGACCGCTCCTCAGGACCGTAGCCTTTCCAATCTACCAAATAATACAGTTTACCTCTGACTAATTTTGAGTCCAGAATTACTTTCACCTCAAACTCCACTCCTGTATCTAGCTGAATTGGGTTTGGAATCGATTCTTTTCTCAAATTAGGAACTGCCTTCTTCAAAAGGGAAACATGAAACACTGGGTGAATTTTGAATTGGGAGGGTAAAGTCAATTTATAGGTCACTGGACCGATCTGCTCTGCAATTGGGTAAGGGCCGATAAATCGTGGCTGAACTTTTCGGTTCCCTTTTAGCCTTAAATTTTTTGTATTCAACCAGACTTTATCTCCTATTCCTAGTGGAGGAGGTTTCTTTCTTTTCTTATCTGCGTACTTCTTATATTTTTCCTTAGCCTGTACTAGATTCTTTGATGCTTTTTCATGTACTGAATTTAAATGAGCTACCAAATCCTTGACTGCTGGGACTGTGAGCTCTACATCTTGTACTGCTGAATTTGGATGTCTACCATAGTTTAAGTAGAACGGGGAATATCCAGTGGACACATTCTTTGCGTTATTATGAGCGAATTCTGCTGTCCACAAGTAGTCCGGCCATTCTCCCTCCTGTTTCAACAAGAACAACCGTAAATATCGCTCCAATTCCTGGTTCACCCTTTCCGTTTGTCCATCCGTCTCCGGATGGAAACTGGTGGAAAAACGAGTTTCTACTCCTAACCCTTTCATAAAAGCCTTCCAGAAATGCGAAACAAATTGGGTTCCCCGGTCTGATATTACGATCTTGGGTATTCCATGTAATCTGACAATCTGGGTACTAAAGTGCCTTGCTAACTGTTTTGCTGTAGGGATTCCCTTTAAGGCCAAGAAGTTTGTCATTTTCGTGTATGCATCTACTATTACTAGTATTGTATTTGTCCCTTGACAGGATGGTAAGTCTGTAATTAAGTCTAGGGTGATTGTATGCCAAGGATGAGGAGGAATGGGCAGGGGTTGCAACAGCCCTTGAGGAGCGTGCCGTTCTGATTTTCCCTGAGCGCATATCTCACAAGTCTTTACATATCGTTCTATGTCTTTACTCATCTGTGGCCACCAATATTTTCTTTTAATTAGATCTGCTGTCTTGAACTCTCCCTTGTGGCCAGCCAACAGGTGATCATGGCATTCCTGCAAGGCTTGCTTCTGCAATGCTGTAGTCGGCAGATACAATGCACCTTCTTTAAATGGTAATTCATCACGAATTTCTCTTCCAGGTTCTAGTTGCGCCCATTTCTGCATTTCTTCTGGGGTTAGAGCTTGGATTACTTTTTCCTTAAAGTTCAATATATCTGTGGCGCCTATAATCTTGGTATCCGGTATGATCACTTGAGCGCTTAGTGGACTTCTTTCTTCTCCGATTCCCAACCTAGACAAAGCATCCGCCTTTCCATTCTGTGCACCCGGCCGATAAGTTATCACGAAATCGTAATCGGCAAAGTACAGTGACCAACGGAGTTGGCGAGGTGTCAAGGTTCTGGCTGACTTCAGGAATTTTAAGTTTCGATGGTCCGTGTAGACTGTTACCACGTGGTGGGCCCCCATTAGATAATGTCTCCACTCCTTGAAGGCGTCTTTTATTGCCAGCAACTCTTTTTCCGTAATCGTATAATTGATTTCCGCTGGTGTCAATTTCCTGGATCGATAAGCCACCGGGTGTAACTGGCCCGTTACCTTATTCCTTTGAGAAAGAACTCCACCAATCGCAAGGTCCGAGGCATCTGTCTCGACATAAAAGGGCTCCATTGCATCGGCATGAAGGAGGATAGGCGCAGTGGTGAACTCTATCTTCAAATCTTTAAAGGCTTGCTCTGCTTCCTCCGACCATTCGAATCGTGTGCCTTTCTTCAGTAGTCGTGTCAAGGGTAGTATTCGTCGGGAAAATTCTCCAATAAATCTCCGATAGAAACTTGCGAACCCAATAAACGCTTGGACTTCTTTCACACAAGTGGGTGACTTCCATTCTTGTACGGCTTGAATCTTCCGTTTGTCCATATGAATTCCTGCTGGCGAGATTACAAAGCCCAAGAATTCTACCTGTGAAACTCCAAAAGCACATTTCTCCAACTTGACAAATAGTTTGTTCTCTCGCAGTTTTTGTAAAACTCCTCGAACCTGTGTTTGATGCTCCTGCGTATCCTTTGAGTAGATTAGTATATCATCAATATACACAATTGCACATTGATCAATGAATTCACTGAGCACATCATTTATGAAGTGTTGAAACGCTGCAGGCGCATTACACAACCCATAGGGCATCACCTGGTATTCAAATAGGCCCAAGCGTGTCCTGAAGGCCGTCTTCCACTCGTCTCCCTCTCTCACTCGAATAAGGTGATAAGCTCCCCTTAAATCCAACTTCGTGAACATCTGTGCTCCTTTGATCTGGTCCAACAAGATGGAGATAATGGGAAGAGGATACCTGTTCTTCTTTGTTATTCGATTTATGGCTCTATAATCAATGCACGTTCTCAACTCGCCCTGCTCCTTCTTAGGCACAAAAAATAGTGGCGAGGACACTGGCGATTGGGAAGGACGTATAAATCCATTGGCCAGGTACTTGTCAATATACTCCCTCAGGTGATGATTCTCTTGTTCCGTCAAGGCGTACACTCGACTGCAAGGCAAATTCGCCCCTGGCTCCAAGTCTATTTTGCAATCGTAAACTCGATGAGGCGGCAGTTGCTCAGCTTCCTGTTCGTTGAAAACGTCCTCAAAATCTTGATATTCTTGTGGAATTGTTTGCGTATTTATTACGCACACGGAGACTCCAGCTGAACATAAGGCGTGAGCCGGGTTCTGTTTACTCATTGCCTCGTAAGCCCCAAAACAGTTCTCTCTACAATATGCTGAGTTCATTTCAATTGTTCTGTTGTTCCAATTGATTGAGGGATTGTGCTCTGTGAGCCAAGGAAGTCCCAATATGAGTTGAAATTGGGGGGCATCAATTAAATTAAAGTGTATAGCTTCTCTATGCCCATCTTCTCGAATCAGCTCTACTAACTCTGTGTGACTCGTGATTGGCCCTGAGGATAGATTGGTACCATCGATTGCTCGAACTGGTTCACTTCTAGCCTTGGTAATTGCTTGCAGCCCAATCTTAGCCGCGAATTTCAGATCGCAGAAATTACCTGTGGCTCCTGAGTCCACCATCACAGTCACTCCTTTCATTATTTTTTCACGAAATCGGATTGTCAAAGATAAAATCAAATGGGGCGAAGACGACTGTAATGTATTCGCCAGCCGATGTTCCTGAGGAGTTGATTTCTGTTTCGCATCCACCTGCACAACTCCTTCTACAGGTGGTGCTGCGAGTTTTCCTTCAGCTTAAATGGGCCCTTTGGCTTTCTTGGACAATTTCGCACAAAATGTCCATTAGATCCACAATAATGTTCCAAAAGAGCACTCTCGTGTTCTACACTGGCGCACTGCGAAAAGTGGGAATCATTACCCGCAAGAATATTCCAATCATCCAAGTACTCCCATGTAAACTCTTTCACCATAACATTATTGTTGTCCGATATTGTTTCCATTAACGCTTTATCTTCATCACAACGGAGACAGCCTGATTGAATCTGTAATCTTTATTAGACTCTTCCAATACCAACTGCTCGCCACTCCAGGCTTTTAACAATGGTACGAACAGATCGCTCATGGTATGAAGTTAACACCTTGTGTAAAAATCCAATGCATTTCGAGCCCATCTGGCTCTTCATCAGGGATTGCTAAAACAAATACAATAAACAGCTTAGCCACAGATCATTTTAAACATAATAAATTGTAAAAAGACCCAACATCAATTGTGCAAATACATAATCTCATCGGTGTGCCAAATGAAAGAAAAATCAAATTGAAAGAAAAATCAAATTTAACTACTACTACTTTCTACCCCCACTCCCCCTGAAGCCTATGATTACCTTAAAGATACTGTGAACCTAGAACAAACCAAATAACGTACATTCCACTAAAAACTCAGTGCACCCCTCGTAATTCACCCTTGTCATCCACCCCCTTCTCTTCAGCTCTCTCCCCCTCCATCTCTCTATCTCTTGCTTTTACCTTCTAGAGCGCTCTGTTATCCTCGTGCTGTTCCCCATGAATACACTGCTTTCTCCCTCTATCCGACCGTTAGTTGAATTGTCCGCTGCGCTCGTTTTCACGTTTAAATATAAGCGCTGTGTGTTCCCAGGCCGATATCACATGACTCATCTCCCCAACAGCTGTGTTCAATTACCTCCGCTATTCTACCAAACAACTCGAGCTCCCATAATTCACTACGCTCCCAACCGCTCAAAGCAACCCACCCATTCTTCTACGCTGAATATTTTGCGCGTAATAATTCATACCAAAACCCTCTGAAAACACTGAGCCCCCGCCATTAGGGCTAAATATTGCAGACGAGGTATAATGAAAACCACTTATCGTGGAAAACACATAAATTAATTTGAATACTGAACATCAATGAAAGTAAATGAAAACTAAAAATATTAAATATAGCAGTATACAAGTGCCTAGTTTCAAATTGTATCAATCATGTGCTTTGACAATAACTGTTCATAGTACGTGTCCTTTGATGTTAATGAACTCCACTCCATTTATTCCGTCTCCGCGATGACAAACTCATATAGTTTCATTAATCTTCGTTTAACATTCGTTGTAACAGTGGGGTGCATCAGCTCCTTGAGGCGATGAAATTGCTAAGCAGGGAAAATAGACGAGCATGCACACCTTTCCTTTCATTTTAACTTCATGCTTCAAAAGTTTTGTATAAGTGCGTGCAGCCAGTGTCCGTGGATCGCCCCAACCACAGTCAATACAATAATGTTCCAAAAGAGCACTCTCGTGTTCTACACTGGCGCACTGCGAAAAGTGGGAATCATTACCCGCAAGAATATTCCAATCATCCAAGTACTCCCATGTAAACTCTTTCACCATAACATTATTGTTGTCCGATATTGTTTCCATTAACGCTTTATCTTCATCACAACGGAGACAGCCTGATTGAATCTGTAATCTTTATTAGACTCTTCCAATACCAACTGCTCGCCACTCCAGGCTTTTAACAATGGTACGAACAGATCGCTCATGGTATGAAGTTAACACCTTGTGTAAAAATCCAATGCATTTCGAGCCCATCTGGCTCTTCATCAGGGATTGCTAAAACAAATACAATAAACAGCTTAGCCACAGATCATTTTAAACATAATAAATTGTAAAAAGACCCAACATCAATTGTGCAAATACATAATCTCATCGGTGTGCCAAATGAAAGAAAAATCAAATTGAAAGAAAAATCAAATTTAACTACTACTACTTTCTACCCCCACTCCCCCTGAAGCCTATGATTACCTTAAAGATACTGTGAACCTAGAACAAACCAAATAACGTACATTCCACTAAAAACTCAGTGCACCCCTCGTAATTCACCCTTGTCATCCACCCCCTGGCGGGGGCTCAGTGTTTTCAGAGGGTTTTGGTATGAATTATTCATTTGGCACACCGATGAGATTATGTATTTGCACAATTGATGTTGGGTCTTTTTACAATTTATTATGTTTAAAATGATCTGTGGCTAAGCTGTTTATTGTATTTGTTTTAGCAATCCCTGATGAAGAGCCAGATGGGCTCGAAATGCATTGGATTTTTACACAAGGTGTTAACTTCATACCATGAGCGATCTGTTCGTACCATTGTTAAAAGCCTGGAGTGGCGAGCAGTTGGTATTGGAAGAGTCTAATAAAGATTACAGATTCAATCAGGCTGTCTCCGTTGTGATGAAGATAAAGCGTTAATGGAAACAATATCGGACAACAATAATGTTATGGTGAAAGAGTTTACATGGGAGTACTTGGATGATTGGAATATTCTTGCGGGTAATGATTCCCACTTTTCGCAGTGCGCCAGTGTAGAACACGAGAGTGCTCTTTTGGAACATTATTGTATTGACTGTGGTTGGGGCGATCCACGGACACTGGCTGCACGCACTTATACAAAACTTTTGAAGCATGAAGTTAAAATGAAAGGAAAGGTGTGCATGCTCGTCTATTTTCCCCCATTAGATCCACAATACATACATAAGTTGTTGGCTCGTCTTTTTTCCTTCTCCTCCTTTGTGAGCGGTCCCCGAATCGTTCCTATTTGCATAGGTTCAGATCCTGTGGTTCCTTCTGTACTCCTTCCTGTTTCAGCCTTAGCTCGGTCGAATCGCGGAACCGTACTTCTGTACTCTCGTCTTCTCTCTCCCCTTCGCTCTCCCTGTCGGAAATCCAATTCTAGCACTAGGTCTATCAGGGCGGAAATTTCAGTTGGACGATTCGGTATTTGAGCCAAACCATCTTTTAGTTCATCTCGCAGGCCACGATAAAATATTGCTGTCCTCTTGTACTCTGGCCAATCAGTCTCCATTACAAGTTTGTTGAATTGAGCTAGATAAGCCACTAAGTCTCTATTTCCCTGCTTCAATTCCAAGAGTTCGTTATCTACTGCTTGAGAGATCCGTCTTCGGTCAAAGATTCTCAGAAATTCTTTCTTGAACTCATCAAAATTCTGCAATAATGGATCATCTCGTGAGACTATCGGCATCGACCATGCCGCTGCATCTCCACTTAAATATGACAAAATGAAGGCTACCTTAGACTGCGCATCAGGAAAGATAGAAGGGCGACACAAGAAATGAAGTGAACATTGTGTAATAAACACCTGCGCCTTTTGTGGGTCCCCACTAAATCTCTCTGGCACTGCCAACGGTATCACTGGCGATAAGGAATGGATTACTTGTGTTGTTAGCTTATTTGCTTCTCCCATTGATGTGGTGGGACCCACCCTTCCAGTTGAATACGGTTGTTTTATCCTCTGTGCTAATTCTGCCGTCTCTTTCCTAGAATTCATGACCTCATGCCTTAGACTTTGATTCTCTTCCTTAACTCCTACCAATTCCTTTTGTATCGCCTCTAGGACTGACCCTAAGGTCTTTAAATGTATTCCCTCAACCATTTCTTTTCTGTTCGGGTGCAAGATTAATACGTTGGCACTTCACTCTGTCAGGGCTCACCTTCAGCTTCTCGCTGGTACCGTTGTCTTGCACAGGAACAGAAGTCGCTAGTTCCCCGACTCCCACTACTAATCACTCAGCCCCAAGAAATGTCTTTGGCTCTAACTGATCAGCAAGGGGGAAGGGGGAAATTGGATAAAATAATAAACAACAGAACAGACTGGTTCTGGACCTTCTGGTTTTCCTATCTGGAATTCTTCTTCAGCTATCACTCTGCCTTCTGAAGACTCCTAAGGGTAACTAAGCACACAACTCTGTGCCTCTCTTCCTGTTCAACTCTGCCTTTTCTTCTTTCTTGTTATTGATGTCACTAATTATCTGTAAAACATATATCTTTTTATTATACCTATTTATTCTTTGTTTTTTAAACATCTTCTAACTCTTTCTCTTTTAAACCTACCATTAATGTTTCTGTGTGTGGCCTTCTCTTTCTTCTCGTGATTTCTCTTCTTTCTTTTCTTGCCTCTTGCTATTCTAAAAACTGTTGTCTTCTAAATTAAGCCCTTGGTGCTTTAACTTTTCCTGTTTGCTTCCTCTCCTTAGGTTACTGCGGAGCTGCTATAACTCTGGTAAGTCTTTCTCCTTACTTTCCTAGTTAACTGCTGGTATTGTCTATAAATTTTTCCTTAGGAACCGTTTCTCAGTAAATCCTATAATGTTCTTCATTTTCTGTTACAGGACTCTGTATGCTGATCTCTGCTGACCTTGGTAAGTGTTATACTTATTGCGACACCAAACACTGCTTACATTTTAATGTGAACGAATAATCTATCAGTAATTCACTTAGCTTTCTTTGGTTTTCTTTTCAGGTGCGGCTGAAGTCTTCACTCGTTTTTTCCCTGTAGAGACGAGGTGACTCCGTACTCGACACCCGGTAAATAGCCCACTACGGACTCTCGCGGCTTTTCTGACCTCTTCGGTAAGTATCGGTTTCTTGACTCGGAACTACTCTCAAGCGTTACTCTGGAAAGCTTCTTACTCAAAAATTCACTTCAGAACTGGGAACACACTCGAACACGTCTTCTCTGAGGAAATGTCTTGGTGAAGTGCGCATTACTTCAGGCGTGCGCACGTCACATCGTCTCTCTGGATTTGTAAACAACTAGACCGCAGACCCCAGCGCCTGAGCGGCCATCTTGGAATTGCGGGCATGCCACAAACTCGACCATTGAAGCCCATTCGAAAACGAAACGCCTATTGAACTAAGTTCCTTGCGCTTCGCTTTGGGACTCACATTAGGGATCCTGACACTCTGTTACTCCTGATCCTGATGATGATTCAGAAGAAGAAGTGAAGGGCCAGTTTATTCATGGGGTGGACCTTCAAAATGTTCTCCAGCATGTTCGGGGCAATTTAGGGTTCCCTGATCCCTTGGAGGGTGAGGAGTCAGAGCACTTCTTCGCCAATTATCAGAAGCAAGAGCCTGAAAGTTTTCCAGTTCATAAATCTGCACAGAATGGGCTGTGAGGAGAATGAAAGGATGTAGATAAACATGCCTTATCCCAGTTTCTGGCTAAAAAATATCCTTTGCAGGGATTTTCTGAGGAATTCCCTCCGGTGGTGAGGGTTGATTCCCTGTTGGCTGGACTTGCGTCAGAGAGCCTGAAAGTTTCCGAGGATGCATTGCCTTCTGATCCTGGGGACAAGAGGGTTGAAGGGGCTTTAAAAATGTCCTATTCAGCTTCCAACCTCGCTGTTCCTTCAGCCGCTTACACTAGTTTTCTGGTTTAGTCTCTGCTGAAGGAATGTCAGTGTATTTCAGAGCAGGTGTTGCAGGAGGAGGTTCCATCTGAGTCCTTGACAATGTTGGAACATCAGTTGCATTTCTTTTTTGACTTATCCTTTGATTTCCATAGTGCTTCAACCGTGGCGGCTGGCACCTCAGTGACAGATTTGAGGTAGTTGTGGCTTAAGCCTTGGAAGGCTGAGGCGGTGCAGAAGACTGCTCTCAGGAAGATTCCTTTCACAGGCTCCAAACTGTTTGGGGAACCGTTGGAGGCTCTGATAAAGAAAAAGAAGGAGGACAAAAAAGTTGTTGGCTCTGGTCTGCTCTTCGCAGAAGGGAAAGTTTGCTGGCTACAAACAGGCATTTGAGCAGACGTTTCAGTCTAAAAGGGCCTTTCAGCCCTTTCGTCATAGGGGATGCCGCCGGGATGTCCCTTCCTTCCACAAATCCCTGGGTCAGCAGGGAAACTCTGTTGCTCCCAGTCAGTCTAAATCATGGCTATGCTGTGTAGGCAGGAGGAATAGGGGTAGGGACATGGATTCGGATAACAGAGGACAGGAGGGACATGGAGAGGTGCACCAAACTGACCCTACAGGGCAGGCATCAGGGTTTGCAGCAGCACAATACACCACACAGAGCATGCGGGACTGGAGTGCAGCACAACAATCCATAGAAAGCAATAGGGAGGGGACAGGACTATGCACATGGACAACAGAGAAAAGAGAGGAAAGAGGCAATGGCAGCTAGTTGACCATAATGGACAGACAGGAGAGAAAGCTGCAGCTTAACAGACCATAAAGGGCAGGAGGAACGGATCAGGGGCATTACAATGGAACAGACAAGCCAGGAGGGAGGGAATAGGGGTCTGCACATGGAAACAGAGGGCTGGGGGCAAGGTGGCAGGGCAGGAGCAGCAAGATGTCCATGGAGGTCAGGCAGGATGGGCACTAGAAACAAGACACACCATGGAGAGCAACAGTGAGACTATGATGGCATACACACAGACCATGGAGTGAAGGTGGGAGGGGGTCAGGGGCAGCTAGCTGACCACACAGCGAAGGTGGGAGGGGCCATGGCAGAACAGAAGACCATGCATGGCAAGCGGGAGGGTTAGTGGCAGCCCAATGGCTATGATGGGCAAGAAGGAGGGTGCAGGGGCATGCACAAAGGACCATGGAGGATAGAAGGGAGGGTCAGGACCTGGGCACAGACAAGAGAGTTCAGGGGAAGGGGCCTCACAACAGACCGCGCGGGGCAGGCAGGAGGAGCAGTTGCAGCTCAACAGACCAGGGAGGGCAGAAGGGTGTGGCAGTAAAATGGACCATGGAGGACAGGAGGAAGGGGGTAGGGGCATGGCATGTGGAGAGGCAGGGTGGAGGTGGCAAGGACAGGTTACAGTCATCTGACAATGCTAGGCAGGTGGGAGGGAAGTGGCAGCTCAACAGAACACTCAGAGTAGATAGGAGTGGCAGGTCCATGGAACATGGTGGGCAAAAAGGATGGAGCAGGGGCATGCACAAAGACATCGGAGGGCAGGGGAAAAGAGAATAGGGGCAGCAAGCTAAGCACAGAGGCTAAGCAGGAGGTCAATGATGGGCCATAGAACTGGGCAATGGAGGGCAGGAGGAGTGGACTGGTACATCATGCTAAATGGAGGGCAGTGGCAGCACATCAGACCATGCATGGCAGGAGGGAGGAGGGTAGTCCATGGATTCAGACAACAGAGGATAGGGAGGAGGTGGATGGGGCAGCAAGCTAACTGTTCAGAGAAGGTGGGTATTAGGAACTTTATTGTTTTTAAAATGTGTATCTGTGCGAACTACTTAAAATATGAACAAGTATGCAGCAAAATCTCACTTTTATTCAGGAAGAAGAGGACGCTTGTGACTGTGACTCAAGGCTCACTTGGCAAAAACACCCCCTGACCCTCCACCCCCCATCGCAAAATGTAATGCCCGTGAAAAGGGTAGGTGGACGCAGTGTTATATAGAACATAGTCCTGAGAGCACGATTGAAAATGAAAACTAGATATAGTATATGGTATAAACTATGGACCAAAAAGTGTGATATAAGATGAACCGGGGCGTGAAATATAAAATGCAATACATTGTGTGCAATGACATATTCATTGGAGAGCGCGAGATAGCACAGGCACTAGCGCGTGCTATGCGATATGCGCCTTGGAGTGTAATATGCACAGGCCAGTGTTGTGTAACCTAACTAGTCTCTAAAGTTGTAATATAAAATATGTGCTGGGGAGTGTAACGTTGCATATGCACTGTGACAAAGATATGGATCCCAGATTGTAATATGTATGGCATAGCGCTGTGTGTTATAACATAGGCATCGAGGAAGGCACGTTAGATGGGGCAATATAACCCGTGCGAAGGCAAGTGTGGCATGACATATTCACGGAGTGGTGTTACAGTGCACATGGGCTACAGAGTGTCATAGCATACGCACTAGCTGGTGGAATACAACACAGAGGTGTGTGGCACTCGGTGGGCACTGGTGGGTGTAACACAGCATTGGGCTCAGCCAGGAGCACGCTGTGACTCTCAAGTGAGGTTCGTCTCCTTTCCAGAGAGTAAAATAAAAAGTATTACACATCCGGCGGAGGATGTGTATTTTATTAACCGTGAGGGGGGTTTCTTGCATAGTTTGCTCGAATTTTTGTCGGATCCCCTTTGAATGGCTTGGTGTGCATGTTTAATAAATGTGCCCATCAATAGCTACCCATGTTTGTATAAATAAATGACAAGGGTGTCTACTTGGAGAGTATCCACCGACGGGGGTGCTGGGATTAGGCACGGTAGGGCATCAGACACGTCAGAGCTTCACTAGCAGTGTAAATACATTCCACGTGGATTCATTGTATGCATAGTCGCCCTTTAATGAATATCACACAAATCGTCATGGTGATAGGTACATACGATTTGTCCAGCATGTCCTAGGTGTTTCTATAAATATATTTTAAAAAAAATAATAAAAAACAAAGGCCGGCCCTGGGGGATGGGGTCTGTCGTACTTTAGAATTTGGGACCGCGTAGGAGGCAGGGCCCTACCCCTGTCTATCCCGGTATTAGTGAACCGCGAATGGTTAATGCGGTATGTACAAGTGCTTTGTGTAACGTTTTAGCTATAAATGCACTGTGTATACGCTATTATACATCACTACGTGGGTTCCATTTTAGATCGGTGGCCATCTTATGGTTGCCCTCACATAGGCTACATAGCAAGAAGCCAATACGGGCCTTTTAGAGCACATGTGCCTTTCTTTGACTTTTCTGTGACCTGGGCAGCTTGGCTCCGCTGCCCCAGGTCAGTCCGGTCTCACGAGTTCCCCGTCCTCTGGCCACCTGTGATTAGCATCAGGGCTTGACATACCATAAAGTCTTTTCATCCTACACAAGCCTCCAGCTAATCTCTTTCTCACCTGACTGTTCCTCCTTTATGGCTTGTTTTCCAAACAGGAGATGCTCATGTTTATTGGGGCCTATCGGTATCTGATGTGGGATCTGAGCCTTGCTGGGTAAATAATTGCGGGCTGGCTTAACTGGAATGTGGGATGGTCATCATGACTCTGCCTTTTCGTTTGTAATGTATACATGTAATGGCCATATCGTAAACTAAGGAATGTATGCCTGAAGCAGGATATTCTGTATTTAAGAAGAAGCCTGTTTCTGTGATTTTTAGCAGTCTCCTGAGAACATACACGCTGTTGTACTTCTAGGATACCTGTAATTGGTCTGCAGCCAATAAACTGATCTTTGACTTCACCCAGAAGACTCTGTGTTTCTGTAGGTCTGAAACAGGAAGAACCCCGAAGTCATAGGGTGTGTTCCCCTGCACCGCTGGGCTTAAAATACCCAGTACTTCAGTTGGCGCCCAACTCGGCGCGATTTCAGCGGTACCGGTCCAAGCCAGAGGTTTGTGAGGAGCTTCGTGTGGAAATTCTGGAGGAAGGCCGCCACTTCATCGACCCCTGCATGTCGACGTGGTCCAAAAGTCTTTTCTGCGAGGTTCTCCGCGTCCCGACGGCTACGAAGGACTGCTGCCCTGATTAATCGCCCTGTTTTAGACCCTTGACGATTTTTTGGTAGAGCGAAACAATCGAGAGAGTCTTCTGGTGACGCCATCGATCATCAATATTCAGTTAAGTATAAGTGGAGCGTCTCCTAGTTTGAATTTGGTATCCTTCGGGATCATTTTGATTTGGTGCTTGCAAGTCCCAAAGCCAGAGGACTCGTGTATTCACGAAACTATCGTATTCGATAATCCTTTGACGTTTGAAACTAGACTAGTGAGCGAAGATGCCTGGTTCTAGTGTTTTTTGTAGATTGTTTTGTTTGGGTTGTGGAAGGGATTTCCAGTTAGAGGATTCATGTCCGGTTCCTCCAATTGGAACTCCTACTTATGAGCTTTATGTAAAACATGGCGTGGGCCCCATTGCATATAATGAAGTATGGATCCGATACACCAGAAAGGACGGTGTTTTAAAATAGCCCCAAAATGGTAGTTTCAATACAGATATCTTAGATAATTTGGAAGTTAAATTGTTTAAAAAGAAAGCCCGGCCGGCGATGTTTGATTCTTTCCGCCTATGGCGAAAGGAAGCCAAACAGAAGGAAATTAAGCTAGCAAAAAGAAATAAGAGAGAGAGAGGTATGTCAGTGATGCAAGCAGCTGTGCAATTTAAAGATAATGAGGAGGAACAAATGAAGGAACAGCTACACAGACAGCGCAAACTAGGGATTGATAAATGTTACCCTGTTTTGTCACCCCTTGTGCAAGATGAGACAAAAGAGAATGAGAAAGATTCCCTAATGTCCCATTTGCTAAGTTCACCACCCCCATATGCGCAAAACGCCACCGCACCTCCACAGCTTGTAAATGCGCAGCCTCCAGTAAATATGCCGCAAGCCTTCCCACAGCCGCCAGCTCCTCCTCAGCTGGCTCCTATCCCTGCAGTGCAGCCCTCTCAAGGGCCGCCAGTTTTGCTACCTGGTGCCCCTGCGCTTCCTGCGACTTTGCCTGGCACGCCAGCGGCTTCCCCTGGTGCTCCTTCTTACACTACCCAGGTACCTGTATCTGAATCTGTTTTTCTTCCCTCTGTCTATCCCCCCGTTGTCGCTTCAACTTCTCCTTCAGCACGACAACGACTAGCTAATGTAGTGACTACTTTAATGTCGCCTCTCTTTGGGTCATCTGGTGCGACCCCTGGTTTACAACGTAAGCAATTGCGCAGTCAGCTGCCTGATCCTGAAGAGAAAAAGGTATTAGATCATATGGCGCGTAGGTCGATTATTTTTTCTTCACTCTATGAGGTGGAGTCAGTTGTTGACGTTTTTCACCAATGGGATGCCCCGAAACAGAGGTATGTGTTCGAGAAAATGTGTGAAAACCTCTGTGAGGAATTGGATGATCATGGTAGAGATCCAAACCCGCAGGAGTTATGTCGAGTGAGATTCGATTTTGGAAAAGGCACGATTGTGGGCCCCGATGTGAATAAAGCAGTTGCGACCTTATTATCTTTGAGGAATGATGATTGCCAGCAGTTGTTGTTTGAGCAGGATTTCCCTGTGGGGAAGAAGGTAAAAGCGCGCCAATATCCGATGCGTGAGGTTCCCCCAGTTTTGAGACCTGCTGATCCGAATGCTAATCCACCTGTCTTAGCACATTTTCAGCGTGTTTGGGTGCATGTCCCATGGAAGCGATCTGAGGTGTTAGCGCTTAAGCAGACATTGCCTGACCCCCGTAAAAACCCTACAGGGTATTATAAGGAGTTATCCCAAACTGCAGAATCGTGCGTCATGAATCTGGCTGACATAGATATGTTATTTGGGAATGTTGTTCCACAGCCTTTATGGGGATCCATCCGTAATACGGATCATGCTGCAGAACTAGGGGGTACATGGGCTAATATTGTTGCTGCAGACACTAGACAAGTTGGTGGCGCAAAGCCTGACCCTTTAGTGGCAGAACTGCCTGGTCGAATTATTACATACATGAAGACCATAATGCCCGCGATGCGCGTAAATTGGGACAAACTATCTGCATGCAAGCAGAAGAAAGATGAGAGTGTCCGATTTCTTCACCAGGTTTGAAGAAACGTTTATCGACCACAGTGGTCAAGACATGAGCACTGAAGGTGGCCAACGGTTATTTGTTGATAAATTTGTGCAGAATCTACTTCCCGAGTTGAGTAAAAAATTAAAGGACTCAGAAAGTTCTTGGGCTGTTTCCTCTTCAGCGCAAATACTGGCTACTGCGCAGTATTATGAAAATAGAGACAAAGATGAGAAGGATAGAACAGATAAGAAAACTAAAGAACTAAAAACAAAGGTCCTCTTGCAGCAGGCCTACCCGCCATGTGGAGGACAGAATAATTATAGGCAAACACAAGGTGTCTATCACCAGCCCCAACAGTTTCAGAATAATCAGCAAATGAATGGGTATTATCAACCACGTATCCCTATAGGTCCCAATCAATGTTCATATTGCAAAGAGGAAGGTCATTTTAAATATAGTTGCCCTAAATTAATGCAGCGTAACAGTAATGCGTATGGCGCAAGAGGTAGAGGTGGTCAGCAAGCTCCTAGAGGCAGAGGACGTGGAAATGTTCCCCAGAACGCGCGTCCTCTTCCGCCCCAACATACCATAAATAGCTTTGATCAGCAAGCCAACGCGACTGGTAATACAGCTCAGTACTACAATAATGATTATTATGCAGAAGACGGCAATGTAGAAGATAATGATTACTAGGACAGCCGTAGACAGAGAGAGGGAGTTGTTTCAGTGCCAGTGGATCAGAGCGGACCTTATGTTAAAGTAACTACAGCAAATGTAACAGAGCCCTTTCTGCTGGACACTGGTGCTGCAAAGAGTTCAATCATGCATTCAAAACTCCCTGGTGCGCCTTTGTCTGGCGAAATTAATGTTTCAGTAGGTTTTTCTGGCGCCCCAGTTAGGAACCCGATTTCTAGTCCTATGTCTCTTTCTGTTGGACCTTGCGAGCTAAAAGCACCTCTCATCCTAACAACAGGTTGTGGTGAGAATTTGTTAGGATTAGATTTGCTAAAAAGATTGCATGCTACGCTGTATTGTTCTCCCTCAGGAGTACAACTTACATTAGGTAAGAAAGTGATTTCCCCAATGTATTTGTCTAAAAATGCAATGCCGCCTGAATTGTCATCCCTTCCGGATGTCCTGTGGGCTACTGGGCCCAATGATGTGGGTCTCTTGGAAATACCGCCATATGTGGTAACTTTAAAGGCCAATGTCAGATTGCCACGTATTCCCCAGTATAAGATCTCCAATAAAGGTCAGAAAGCGTTGTTAGAAATTGTCAGCGATTTGATTAAAAAGGGTGTGATTGAAGAGACAAGAGGCAACGTTTGCAATAGTCCTGTTTTACCTGTCTTAAAACGAACGGACCATTCACAGCCACCTGTTTACAGATTTGTGATTGATCTTAGAGAGGTTAATAAGATTGTTGTGCCACAGTTTCCAGTTGTCCCTGATATAACTGCCTTGTTAACTATGATTCCAGCCTCCGCTGCATGGTTCTCAGTGATCGATTTAAAGAATGCTTTCTTTAGCATCCCAATTGCAGAGGAGAGCAGAGACATTTTTGGCTTCAGTTTAGGAGGTCGCAGCTTCCGTTTTAAACGCGCTCCTCAGGGCTACTGTGAAAGTCCATCAATATACAGTCAGGCTTTAAAAGCGCAGCTTGATGCACTGGTTTTACCTAGTGGCGCTATCCTCATTCAGTACGTTGACGATTTACTGATCGCCGCGGATACTGAAAAGATTTGCAAAGAAGCTACATTGTCATTGTTGCGTCATTTGTCTGCCTTTCATCACAAAGTGTCTCTCTCAAAATTGCAATATTGTTGACAAGAAGTGACCTCCTTAGGTCATCTCTTATCGAAGGAGGGAAGGAAACTGACCCCAGAAAGAATTCAAGCCATTGCACAGTTGAGTGTGCCAAGAACACAGAGAGAAGTGCGTGCTTTCTTGGGCATTACTTCATACTGTAGGCATTGGATTCCTATTTTTTCCTTGTTGGCAAAACCTTTGTTAGCATTAACATGCAAAGACACACCGAATCCTATCCCATGGTCTGAAGAGTGTCAGAAAAGTTTTTGGGAATTGCGTAATGCGTTATGTTCAGCTCCTGTGTTGGGTACCCCTGACTACAGCAAGCCTTTTACATTGTATGTTCACGAGAAAGATGGTTGCGCATTATCATTGTTAACACAGCCTTTTGGCGACAGACCGCGTCCATGCGCATATTTTTCGTCAACCTTGGACCCGGTATCGAGGGCATTACCAACTTGTCTGAGAGCCACAGCCGCCGCAGCTATGTCTATTCGACAGTCTGCTGGCCTAGTAATGGATAATACATTGATTGTCATGGTTCCACATGCTGTGGACACATTGTTAAACAGGACCAAGACACAACACTTAACTAGTGCGCGATTATCTGATTATGAGCTGACACTGTTAGCAAATCATATACACATAAAGAGATGCAACACATTGAATCCAGCTACACTATTACCAATTCCAGCAGACCTAGATGAGATTGAGCAACATGATTGTCTGTTCAGAACAGAAGAAGTGACGAAAGGGAGAGTAGATCTTAAAGATACTCCCCTGACTGAGTGTGATGGTACTTTATGGGTGGATGGTTCGTGTTTCAAGCTTCCGAATGGTGATACGACTGCTGCATATGGTATCACGACTTTGCACACGATTGTGGAAACTGCGCGTGTGCCACAAAATTCGGCTCAAGCAGCAGAATTAATTGCCCTTACGAGAGCATGCGTGTTGTCTGAAGGAATGAAAGTGAACATATATACGGATAGCCAGTACGCCTTTGGCGTGGCTCATAGTTTTGGGCGATTGCGGAAAGAACGTGGATTCCTGACTTCGCATGGAGCTAAGATTCAGAATGGCAAGTTGGTGAATGATCTCCTTGAGTCACTGACCCTACCCTCACAAGTTGCGATTATGAAATGCAGTGCGCACAAGAAAATCACTGATGATGTTGGTCGTGGTAATGCGTTTGCTGATGAAGTCGCGAAAGAAACAGCAAAAGATGTAAAGACTCGAATGTATGTTGCAGGCCCTGCCAGATGGGTTGGTGATGTTGGAATGTGTGAAAACACAATAGAGAGTGTAAAGTCCCTTCAAGCTGAAGCCACAGAGAAAGAGTTGAGCAAGTGGAGAGAAAGTATGGGTAAGTTGGATGAGAATGGTTGTTGGATTGATTTGTCAGAACATAGGCGATGGTTGTTACCTGATGCATATGTGCTTCCAGTGGTTACTATGGCACATGGAATGGCACATATCAGTACGAAAGGAATCTGTAAGTTGTTGGCTCCAGTATGGCAGAATGCTGGAATTCCTAAGTGTGCAGAAAATGTGGTCAAGAATTGTATGGTATGCTTGAAGTACAACCCTGGTAGGGGAACCCCAACTCCAGCTGGTCATTTTGCGCCTCCATCATATCCATTTGAAGTTTTGCAGCTAGATTTTATCCACATGGAAAGATGCAACAACCTGAAATATGTATTGGTGGTTGTTTGCGCTTTCTCAAAATGGATAGAGGCCTATCCTCTAAAAGATAACACTGCTCTGTCCACAGCCAAAGCCCTTGTGAAGGAATTTCTCCCCAGGTTTGGAATGCCAAGAATGGTGTGGAGTGATAATGGAAGTGAGTTTGTGGGTAAAGTGATGAAGAATGTGTGTGAGGGACTAGGTATAAAGCAAAAGTTCCACGCTGCAAATCACCCCCAATCAGCTGGATTAGTAGAGCGCTACAACAGCGCTCTAAAACTTAAATTGGCCAAAATCCAGGCGAGCACTGGTCTTAAATGGCCTGACGCTCTGCCTTTAGCACTCCTATCCACAAGAATGACCGTGCACTCACGAGTGGGACTTAGTCCTTATGAGGTTGTTTTTGGCCGCCCGGCCAATGTATGGGGTGTGCCAAGACCTACGAAATTCAGTGAAATCGAGCATCCACTACTGCTTGATTACTTGTATGATTTGACGGTTAAACTGCGTGTTTTACACCAACAGGTGCATGATACTCTCCCCCCGGCCTCTGAGGCTCCAGGACACCCCATTGACCCTGGCACGTGGGTGCTCATCAAAAACTTCCAGCGGAAAAGCAACGATGAGCCCCGCTGGATGGGCCCTCACCTCGTGCTAATGTCTACAAGATCAGCTGTTCGAGTGAAGGGGAAGAAGAACTGGATCCACGGCACCCACGTGAAGAGGATACCTTTGCCTCTGCCGTATGACCAGTGGGTCCAGGAGGGTATCGCAGACTCTGAAACAGACACTGTACCTCGTTTGTGCCGTTCAGTGATGCACGCATAAAAGGCCCAACTTCAGCACAGGAAAGTGACGATATTTTGCAAGAAGCTGTGCCACCGTCAATTCGATTGGACACCACAGAGCCTGAACTCTTGTTTCAAGATCAGACAGTACCTGGCCGTTTTCATTATAATCTAAGACCAAGGCCTATGGACAAATAAATATTATTTTTCCTTACCCTTTTAATTTTTTGATAACCAGAGCTCTCCCATCTGAAGGACTTTCTTGATTTTTTGTTTTTCGAACCACCATCCGGGTTCAGCCGCAGGGTCGCGGTGCCAAGACTTTGGGGTACAGGCCGAAGACGTTAGGTCGACGGTTCTGGTTGGTCTAGGGCGTTCCCTGGACTGACAGGCGTACTCCTTAGCAGAAGATACTCACCCGCCGCGAGCGGCACGATTAGAGGATGGAGTTTTTCAAGATGGAGAGACCCGCTGAGGAAATGAACTTTAATGCAAGAATGTGTAAAATAATGAAGAGCAAACGTTTTGTATTTTTATGCCTGTTTGTATTATGTAGTATGGTAGTGTTTACTGTAGGATTTGTATTCTTCTCCTCTCAAGAGCCCATTGCACCCACTGTACAGCCTATACCTCCTCCTACTGTCTCCTCACACTCTTTTCACCCTCTGCCTGAACATGAACAAGCTAGACGGTCTGAATTTGTAAACAACTCGTTTATTCAGCTCCTGCACCAGCACCAACTAGTCATGAATACAACCAATTGCTGGGTGTGTGGTTTAATGCCACATACCATTAATAAGGGTATTCCCTATCTTGTGCTGCCGTATAGTTACAATGGATCGTCATGGGCATTCCAGACCATGTTTCTCTATGCATTGGATGCGTACTCCCCGCGACAACCGCGTTCCATCAGACCTAGCACCAATAACAAAGCTTTAATGAAAGGAGTTGCCGATATGAGCAGAGATATCGACGCATACTCATCTATTCCCAAAGAAGAGTTGAGAGCTTATGTAGGGTGGAACGCAACGGGGTATAGTATTAGTCTGGGTGAAAGACAGCGAAAAATCTCATCACCAATCTGGGTCGTACCCCACATAGGTCGGTTCTGTTTGCAAGGTAATGGTCAGAATCCTAGAGCTCAACTGGGAAGAAGTGACTGTACTGAAACGTACACTTTTCCGTCACAGTTTTCCCTTGCGTTTTTGGCTGCCAAGGGTACATATTTTATCTGCAATGACTGAGCATATACATGGTTGCCCCCTGATTTCTCGGGCACATGTTATATTGCAAATCTGATACCGCCAACATTTACTGCCGCCTCTGACTATCACAAGACCAGAGTTGGGAGAGGCGTGATTAGTAAGGAGGATACTGCCGGTCAGGAAGCGGGAGATTTCTTTTTGGGTTTCCTGCCGTTTTGGGGACCTATGGTCAATAGTAGGAATCTGAGACAGCTGACTCGTGTGGTTGAATCCACTGTTAATGTTACGGCTGGTGCCCTTGGTAATTTGACAGCTGAGCTCCAAGCGGATCGCCTCATGACTTTGCAGAACCGCATGGTTCTAGACGTCATACTTGCAGACCGCGGTGGGGTATGTAAGGTTATCCAATCCAGTTGTTGCATTTTCATACCAGACAACGCTCCAACAGTTTATCAAGCCATTTCCAAACTACATAAAATATCTGAGTCCATACACGTGGATAAAGGAGATTGGTCACTGGTGGGGTGGTTCTGGGAACTGATATCTACCTGGGGTTGGAAAGTTCTGATGGTCATTGGAATGATCTTATCCATCCTTTTCCTGTTCTGTCTGTGCATACAGTGTGCTCCTGCGATATGTGGCCTCTGTGCTACATTATGTGTAAGGAAACCTGTATCGAGGGACGAGCTAAGTAATAGGATGATGCTACAGCAACATCTCCATGACTTCGTGAATATTGATCTAGACTCGGATTGAAATGAGTATAGTTATTGCCTATGTAAGGGCAAAAGGAGGATCTGTCGTACTTTAGAATTTGGGACCACGTAGGAGGCAGGGCCCTACCCCTGTCAATCCCGGTATTAGTGAACCGCGAATGGTTAATGCGGTATGTACAAGTGCTTTGTGTAACGTTTTAGCTATGAATGCACTGTGTATACGCTATTATACATCACTACGTGGGATCCATTTTAGATCGGTGGCCATCTTATGGTTGCCCTCACATAGGCTACATAGCAAGAAGCCAATACGGGCCTTTTAGAGCACATGTGCCTTTCTTTGACTTTTCTGTGACCTGGGCAGCTTGGCTCCGCTGCCCCAGGTCAGTCCGGTCTCACGAGTTCCCCGTCCTCTGGCCACCTGTGATTAGCATCAGGGCTTGGCATACCATAAAGTCTTTTCATCCTACACAAGCCTCCAGCTAATCTCATTCTCACCTGACTGTTCCTGCTTTATGGCTTGTTTTCCAAACAGGAGATGCTCATGTTTATTGGGGCCTATCGGTATCTGATGTGGGATCTGAGCCTTGCTGGGTAAATAATTGCGGGCTGGCTTAACTGGAATGTGGGATGGTCATCATGACTCTGCCTTTTCGTTTGTAATGTATACATGTATTGGCCATATCGTAAACTAAGGAATGTATGCCAGAAGCAGGATATTCTGTATTTAAGAAGAAGCCCGTTTCTGTGATTTTTAGCAGTCTCCTGAGAACATACACGCTGTTGTACTTCTAGGATACCTGTAATTGGTCTGCAGCCAATAAACTGATCTTTGACTTCACCCAGAAGACTCTGTGTTTCTGTAGGTCTGAAACTGGAAGAACCCCGAAGTCATACGGTGTGTTCCCCTGCACCGCTGGGCTTAAAATACCCAGTACTTCAGGTCCCCGGGCCATTAGTGGCCTGAGGAGGGGGGCAACGCAGCCCCCTCCTAAAGAATTTTTTTTTAAAACAGCCAAGACCCGGGTGTTGCGGTCCCCGGGCCGATTAAGGCCTTGGGAGGGGGGCCACGCGGCCCCCTTCCAAATTTAGTTCTTTCAACAAAAATAATTAGGGTGCAGGCGCTGGGGGATGGGGTCCCCAGGGCCAATAAATTAGAAAAAAAAGTGGGACCACACAGCCCTCCTTCTTAAAAAAAGAAAATAAATAAAAGACCGGCATCATGCCGGAGGCCACGCCCCCTCCTTGCAGCACTCTGCAAATGCGCCCCCTGGCCAGTTGTAAGTTGGGGAATTAATTCCCCTTCAATATTGAGGGTGCCTGAGGGCCAACTAGCCCACCAGGTATCTCCAGTATGCGCCAGGGAGCTGCGTTGCAGACAGGTGTTCTGAGGCCATGACCCTTTTTACACCTCTATGCAACGCAGCTCTGTGGCGCTTACTGGAGGTACCTAGTGGGCAAGTTTGACCCTAGGGACCCTTAGGATTCAAGGGGACTTAATCTCTCAACTTAGAACAGCCACAGGGCGTGTTTACACAGTGGTGAAGGGAGGGGACGGGGCCTGAGTTAACGTGCGCAAACACGCCCTGTGGCGCGTTTTAAATTGGGGAAATAATTCCCCTTCAATCCTGAGGGACCCTGGGGGCCAACTAGCCCACCAGGTGCTTCCAGTAAGTGCCACTGCGCTGCATTGCAGAGAGGTGGTGCAGGCCGTGCCCCTTTTTACACCTCTCTGCAATGGTGCTTACTGGACGTACCTAGTGGGCTATGCCTATTTTGCCCCTAGGGACCCTCAGGATTCAAGGGGACTTAATCTCCCAACTAAAAACAGCTACAGGGCGTGTTTACACAGTGGTGAAGGGAGGAGACGGGGACTGAGTTAACGTGCTCAAACACGCCCTGTGGCGCGTTTTAAATTGGGGACATAATTCCCCTTCAATCCTGAGGGACCCTGGAGGCCAACTAGCCCACCAGGTGCTTCCAGTAAGTACCACTGCGCTGCATTGCAGAGAGGTGGTCTAGGCCGTGCCCCTTTTTACATCTCTCTGCAACGCAGCTCTGTGGCGCTTACTGGAGGTACCTAGTGGTCTAGTTGGACCCTAGGGACCCTCAGGATTCAAGGGGACTTAATCTCCCAACTTAAAACGGCCACAGGGCGTGTTTACACAGTGGGGAAGGGGCCTGAGGTGACGTATGCAAACACACCCTGTGGCGCATTTTAAGAGGTAGTTTTAATCCCCTGCCCTATTATATACTAGGGGCTTACAGAGGAGGTCATGCTAATCACAGGGGGACCCCAACGCATAGTGTTCCCTAGTGTATGTAGGTTTTTTCACTGTATTCTGAGTGTCTTATAACATAGCACTGGCTCTAGGACTGGTTAGTCAGACTCAGTTACCACCAGTATCCGTCTGAAAAAGTTGAGGGTACAGGATGATTTTGCAACAAGGCTTCTTTCTGTTCTTCTGTTGGTTCTTTCTGCACGTTATCCTTCTTCCTGTACTTTTCTTAGTCTTTGAGGACTTCTGTTGCTTCTTTCTGCATTTTTTTTTCTTCTTTCTTCACATGTCCTATCTCTGTAGGCATAGTTAGAAATTAGCATTTAAAAAACCTTTGAAATTCACTGAAAAAATCATAGGTTTCAGGCACGTTATAGTTAGGAATTAGCATTTAAAAAACCTTAGAAATTCACTGAAGAAACCATAGGTTTCAGGGGCGTTATAGTTAGCTGGACTTTTCACTCGTACAAAACCATCGAAATTCTCCCGTTATAGTTAGTTCAGCTAACTCTAACTAGCGCGCCCGCAATGCACTGCTGATGATGTCACCTATGGTTTCTTCAGTGAATTTCTAAGGTTTTTTAAATGCTAATTCCTAACTATAACATGCCTGAAACCTATGGTTTTTTCAGTGAATATATGTATACATGTATATGTATATTCACTGAAAAAACCATAGGTTTCAGGGGTGTTATAGTTAGCTGGACTTTTCACTTGTACAAAACCATTGAAATTCCCCCGTTATAGTTAGTTCAGCTAACTATAACTCGCGCGCCCGCAATGCACTGCTGATGACGTCACATATTACATCACTCATGACATGGTCAGTGACATCACTCATGACATCACTGATGACATCTCAAATGACATCACTGATGACATCATCCAGTGAATGTGTGTTTTTCTGAAAATTAAATATGTTTTATATATGTATATCTCAAGGTCGATGGAAGAATAAATGGGTATATAAGTGTCTAAATGGATGATTTGTTTTTGAAAAATTGATTGTGTAACTGACTGATTAAGTGTATCATAGTGAATACATGGCTTAGTGAGTAATGTTTAAATATGTAAATATCTGTATCAGTCTCTCACTTTGTGTATAAGTGGCTCCATGGGTTGAGTGACTCACTGTATGTGTTGAACACAGCATGTGTGCAGGACTGTATGGGTGGATGAGTGTGTGTATGGGTGTGTTAGTGAGTGAATGACTGTCTCTATAGTGTCTTTATGAGTAACTACATATGTTTTAAACTAGTATATGTGACTATTGGTGTATATATGTGAGTATATGTGAGAGTGAGAGATTGAAAGAGTTCCTGTATGAATAAGTATGTGTTTCTATAAGTGATTGTTTAAAAGACTAAGTATGTGTAAGTTTCCGTAGAAGTAAGTATGGTGGTGTGTGTATAACTGTATATGCAAGTAAATGTATGTTTGATTCTTTATTAGCATGAGTGACTATGTGTGTGAGTAACTCTATGGATGAGTGGCATTGTGTAACAGGATGTATAGGTGTATGAGTACATATGATGAGTGAGTACATGTATGAGTGACTGTATAGGACTGTTGGTGAATGAGTGGATGTGTATGTGGATCTTAGAATTACTGAAGAGGTTGTTGTAACTGGTATTGGTATGTCCATTGTTTTGAACATTTTAGTCTCTATTTTTGAATGTGTGTATCAAAGGTTATATTAGGGTGAGAGGAGGTCTGCCACTCTATCACAAGGATGATGTCATCAGTGATGTCATCAGTGATGTCATTTGAGATGTCATCAGTGATGTCATGAGTGATGTCACTGACCATGTCATGAGTGATGTAATATGTGACGTCATCAGCAGTGCATTGCGGGCGCGCGAGTTATAGTTAGCTGAACTAACTATAACGGGGGAATTTCAATGGTTTTGTACAAGTGAAAAGTCCAGCTAACTATAACACCCCTGAAACCTATGGTTTTTTCAGTGAATTTCTGAGGTTTTTTAAATGCTAATTCCTAACTATAACGTGCCTGAAACCTATGGTTTTTTCTGTGAATTTCAAAGGTTTTTTAAATGCTAATTTCTAACTATGCCTACAGAGATAGGACATGTGAAGAAAGAAGAAAAAATGCACAGAAAGAAACAAAAGAAGTGCAGAAAGAAGCAACAGAAGTCCTCAAATACGAAGATAAGTGCAGGAAGAAGGATAACGTGCAGAAAGAACAAAAAGAAGAGCAGAAAGAAGCCTTGTTGCAAAATCATCCTGTACCCTCAACTTTTTCAGACGGATACTGGTGGTAACTGAGTCTGACTAACCAGTCCTAGAGCCAGTGCTATGTTAAAAGACACTTAGAATACAGTGAAAACACCTACATACACTAGAGAACATTATGCGTTGGGGTCCCCCTGTGATTAGCATGACCTCCTCTGTAAGCCCCTAGTATATAATAGGGCATGGGGATTAAAACTACCTCTTAAAACAGGCCACAGGGCGTTTTTGCACACATTAACTCAGGCCCCGTCCCCTCCCTTTACCACTGTGTAAACAAGCCCTGTGTCCATTTGTAGTTGGGAGATTAAGTTCATTTGAATCCTGAGGGTCCCTAGGGTCCAACTAGCCCACTAGGTACCTCCAGTAAGTGCCACAGAGCTGCGTTGCAGAGAGGTGTAAAAAGTGGCACGGCCTGGACCACCTCTCTGCAATGCAGCTCAGTGGTGCTTACTGGAAGCACTTGGTGGGCTAGTTAGCCCCCAGGGGCCCTCAGTATTGAAGGGAAATTATATCCCCAATTTAAAACGTGCCATAGTGCGTGTTTGCACACGTCACCTCAGGCCCCGTCCCTCCCTTCACCACTGTGTAAACGCGCCCTGTGGCTGTTCTAAGTTGAGAGATTAAGTCCCCTTGAATCCTAAGGGTCCCTAGGGTCAAACTAGACCACTAGGTACCTCCAGTAAGCGCCACAGAGCTGCGTTGCAGAGAGGTGTAAAAAGGGGCTTGGCCTCAGAACACCTGGCTGCAGCGCAGCTCCCTGGCGCATACTGGAGATGCCTGTTGGGGGCGCGTTTGCAGAGTGCTGCACGGAGGGGGCATGGCCTACGGCACGATGCCAGTCTTTTATTTATTTTAGTTTTTTAAGAAGGGGGGCTGTTTGGTTCCCCTTCTTATTCTAGTTTATTGGCCCTGATGACCCCATCCCCCAGGGCCAGTCTCCTAATTATATTTTTTTGACCCCAATCCCCAGGGCCGGCCACTGTTTTTTATTATTTTTAAAAAATATATATTTATAGACACACCTAGGACATGCTGGACAAACCGTACGTATCTATCACCATGACGATTTGCGTGATATTCATTAAAAGGCGACTATGCATGCAATGAATCCACGTGGAATGTATTTACACCACTAGTGAAGCTCTGACATGTCTGATGCCCTACCGTGCCTAATCCCAGTAGACACCCTTGTCGTTTATTTATACAAACATGGGTAGCTATTGACGGGCACATTTAATACACATGCACACCAAGCCATTCAAAGGGGATTCGACAAAAATTCGACCAAAACTATGCAAGAAACCCCCCTCACGGTTAATAAAACACACATCCGGATGTGTAATACTTTTTATTTGACTCTCTGGAAAGGGGACGAACATCACTTGAGAGTCACAGGGCGCTCCTGACAGAGCCCAATGCTGTGTTACACCCACCATTGCCTGCCGAGTGCCACACACCTCTGTGTTGTATTCCACTAGCTAGTGCATATGCTATGACACTCTCTAGCCCATGTGCACTGTAACACCACCCCGTGAATATGTCATGCCACACTTGTCTTCGCACGGGTTATATTGCCCCATCTAACGTGCCTTCCTCGATGCCTATGTTATAACGCACAGTGCTATGCCATACATATTACAATCTGGGATCCATATCTTTGTCACAGTGCATATGCAACGTTACACTCCCCAGCACATATTTTATATTACAACTTTAAAGACTAGTTAGGTTACACAACACTGCCCTGTGCATATTACACTCCAAGGCGCATATCGCATAGCACGCGCTAGTGCCTGTGCTATCTCGCACTCTCCAATGAATCTGTCATTGCGCACAATGTATTGCATATTATATTTCACGCCCGGTTCATCTTATATCACACTTTTTGGTGCATAGTTTATACCATACACTATATCTAGTTTTCATTTTCAATCGTGCTCTCAGGACTATGTTCTATATAACACTGTGTTCACCTACCCTTTTCACAGGCATTACATTTTGCGATAGGGGGTGGAGGGTCAGGGGGTGTTTCTGCCAAGTGAGCCTGGAGTCACAGTCACAAACGTCCTCTTCTTCCTGAATAAAAGTGAGATTATGCTGCATACTTGTTCATATTTTAAGTAGTTCGCACAGACACAATGTTTTAAAAACAATAAAGTTCCTAATACCCGCCTTCTCAGAACAGTTAGCTTGCTGCCCCATCCCCTTCCTCCCCATCCTCTGTTGTGTGAATCCATGGACTAGCCTCCTCCCTCCTGCCATGCATGGTCTGATGTGCTGCCACTGCCCTCAATTTAGTATGATGTACCAGTCCACTCCTCCTGCCCTCCATTGCCCAATTCTATGCCCCATCATTGACCTCCTGCTTAAATTCTGTGCTTAGCTTGCTGCCCCTATTCTCCTTCCCCCTGCCCTCCGATGTCTTTGTGCATGCCCCTGCTCCATCCTTTTTGCCCACCATGTCCCATGGACCTGCCACTCCTATCTACTCTGAGTGTTCTGTTGAGCTGCCACTCCCCTCCCACCTGCCTAGCATTGTCAGATGACTGTAACCTGTCCCTGCCACCTCCACCCTGCCTGTCCACATGCCATGCCCCTATCCTCTTCCTCCTGTCCTACATGGTCCATTGTACTGCCACACCCTTCTGCCCTCCCTGGTCTGTTGTGCTGCAACTGCTCCTCCTGCCTGCCCCGTGTGGTCTGTTGTGAGGTCCCTTCCCCTGAACTTTCTTGTCTGTGCACAGGTCCTGACCCTCCCTTCTATCCTCCATCGTCCTTTGTGCATGCCCCTCCACCCTCCTTCTTGCCCATCATAGCCATTGTGCTGCCACTAACCCTCCCACTTGCCATGCATGGTCTTCTGTGCTGCCATGGCCCCTCCCACCTTCCCTGTGTGGTCAGTTAGCTGCCCCTGACCCCCTCCCACCTTCCCTCCATGGTCTGTGTGTATGCCATCACAGTCTCACTGTTGCTCTTCATGGTGTGTCTTGCTTCTAGTGCCCATCCTGCCTGACCTCCATGGCTATCTTGCTGCTCCTGCCCTGCCCCCTTGCCCCCAGCCCTACTCCCTCCCTCCTGGCTTGTCTGTTCCATTGTAATGCCCCTGATCCGTCCCTCCTGCCCTTTATGGTCTGTTATGCTGCAGCTTTCTCTCCTGTCTGTCCATTATGGTCAGCTAGCTACCATTGCCTCTTGCCCCTCTGTTCTCTGTTGTCCATGTGCATGGTCCTGTCCCCTCCCTCTTGCTTTCTATGGATTGTTGTGCTGCACTCCCGTCCTGCATGCCCTGTGTGGTGTATTGTGCTGCTGCAAACCCTGATGCCTGCCCTGCAGGGTCAGTTTGGTGCACCTCTCCATGTGCCTCCTGTCCTCTGTTATCCAAGTCCATGTCCCTATCCCATTTCCTTCCATGATCCAATGTACCATACTTGCGAACATTTTGAACTTGGTAAGAGGGAGATTTTGAAAAAAAACTGGGGTATTGATTTTCCCCTTTGAGTTACATTGAAAAAGAGGATATTGTAGACAGGAGACAGATCAAATAAAGCCCATTTGAGCTTAAAAACATTGGACGTTTCCTGGCTGAATCGGGTCTGTTGGCATGTATGGTTGTACTACCATTGCCTCTTCCTTCTGCCCACAATGGTCTATTACATTGCCACAGCCTTGAAGGAGGGTAGATTTTGTATCACAGGGGCCCCCTGGCCCGTTCTGTCCACACCTGAAGTATGAGACCCTTGTCCTTGCCCTGCCAGCTGCATTTGTAGGCCGTATTAAATTGACCAGCGGGTCCTGTGTTGCTATATATTTATCCTGAGACATCCTTACCACTCAGCCAGCATAAAACCCCTGTGTAGGCCCTTCTGTTCAATATGTAGGCCTCTTTGTTAAATTGACCATAGCTCTGCAATTTTAGTGTATAGCAGTCTGAAGGCAGGTCTGCGAGGCCTTCTGCTCCAAACTAGTAGCCCCCACCCTACCCGAGTGCTCCGTGCTCGGTATCAAAGTTCAACATCCCCCTGAAGCTGTCGACATACAGTAGGCTGCATCCTGGACTGGTACTTGCTTCCTGGGCAGGTTTCCCGCTTTTAAGGAAGTGGCAACCGCAGAGCGTCAAGTTAGGAGAACTGATGAAATTTTATACATGAATATATTGAATTCCCGTACAATACCCATTATTTTCTGCTTGCTCTATGGAACTTACGATAAGCGATTGGCCTGAGAGACTGACCTTTTCACCCAGTCCATTGTCAGCATTAAGTGGGTAAATGACGAAATGTCTGGTAAAATCTGCAGACGAAGCTTTTGGGTAGCATACGTAGGTAGATGTAGCGTGCAAAGGAGCCCACAAAATGATATAAAAAGGGAGCACCCACAGATATCGACGGACTACCTCGCCGTCTGTATGTAGGTTAACAGGCAGTGCAGGTTTTCCCCAAGAGCTGGGAGCTCTTGTCTTCCTTTGCTTAAAATGTCTTGCTCTGCTTTGCTTGAAGTATCTTATTCTATTTTACCTATATGAAATGTCATGTTATGTTTAACCATTGTTCTCTTTACTTTTGCATTTAAAAGATTTTGTATTGTAATTGCAGGAATGCTTGCTCTAAGAGTAAACGTGAGTGTTCCTAGGTAACATTTTCCTTGGTGTAACTTGTTTCTCATGATGCATTTATAGATGTGTTTTCTCTCTCTCTCTGTCAGTACATTAATTGAGATACAGAGAATATCATGACAGCTGTATGATTATCTGGATTCTGTATTTTGTACTTTGTCTCTATTCTGCGGTTTCTTTGAAGTTGCATCTTCTCATTAAACTGCCATTGTATTCTGCCTCCAATTCCATGTCTCATATGTCTGTTTTCTTCATTTTTGGAGCAAGCGTTCCTAGGCACCCCGGCTCAAATTAAGGTGCCCCTTTTGTCCCTGACTCACTCTCCTGCTCAGTTCTGTGGTGGCTCCCGGGGATATGGGGACCGCCCCTAGCTTCCTTGACCCGTAATAGATCTTCCCTCCAACAGCCTCTCTTGCAAGTCCTGTATTGTTGGTTTGTTGCCCCTGCCCCCCTTTCCACTGCCCTCCATAGTCTGTTGTGCTTCCACGGCCCTTCCTGCCTGCTCAGTGTGGTTAAATTGTTGCCTTTGCACCCTCCTACCTGCCTTCAATTTTCAGAGTCCGTGCCCCTGGCCTCTGCCTCTCAACAGTATCCTAATGAACAACTAGATTGCTAACATTCTATATTTATTACAAAAGTGTGGAACGCCTGACATCATCTTGATGTAATCAAAACTGTAATACCTAGAGCATTTCCTTTAGAAATTACATATATGAGAGGGTCTTATTGGCATCAAAATTATGGTTAGTGTTCTAAAAGACTAAAATAAGGACATATTTTCTGAGTTTTCAAATAGCGACAAAGCACTTTTAAATTATTTGTTATCTTTATGTTTTTTATCCAGTTGACCACTTGATTAAATTTTGCACTTAGGGGAGAGGATGTGGTGTTACTTCCAGAACTGCAGACTTTGCAACTGGGGAACCAGGTTGAAGTTTCTGCTTCAGCTCGACATTCTGTGATTCTGGTCAAATCACTTAGTCTCCCCATGTCTACAACCAAAATGAATTTGTTCTTGTGTGATGTAACCAATGCTCATGTAAAGCACTCCAATACCTGACAAGTCTGCACTATATAACACTGCAAAAACACAAAATAATAAGTGTTTTGCACACTTCTGTCATTGGGCTATATTTGGGCTACATCTGGGTGATTTTGGGCTACATTTGGGCTCTTTTGTCTCCGGTGGCCATCTTGGGAGATTTATTTGTTATGAAGTTTCCTAATTTCCTCATGTACTGCAGTCTCCTCAGTAGGAAATGCTTTCAGTTTTTTACTTTGATTCCATCATGAAGGTATTCAGATATGTCACACATTTGCCATAAATTCAGAATGTTAGCACTCTAGTTGCTCATTAGATCACTGTAGTAAAACTACTGCACCATGGAAGTCTGCTCCTGGTATTAAAAGTGCATGTTTCAGTCTGCATGTCAGAATTTTTTAATGAAATAGAAGAGGATTTGAGAAGTCACTCAAAATGTGCCCTCATTTTCTTTCTTCAGCATTAATCATAATTTCTATGGCAAAATGAACCTCCTCATTGTGTTCCTTTTTAAATTAAATGTTTTAAGTGTTACCAGTTTATTCCAATCAAGATGGCTTCAGGTGTGCCATACTTTTGTCATAATGAAGACAGTAAGCGCTCTAGTTGTTTTTAAGAACATTCTGGGACATTCTGTCATTGGGCTATACTTGGGCTACATCTGGGTGATATTTGGGCTACATTTGGGCTCTTTTGTCTCTGGTGGCCATCTTGGGAGACTTATTTGTTATGAAGTTTCCTAATTTCCTCATTTACTGCAGTCTCCTCAGTAGGAAATACTTTCAGTTTTTTACTTTGATTCCATCAAGAAGGCATTCAGATGTGTCACACTTTTGCCATAAATTCAGAATGTTAGCACTCTTTTTGCTCATTAGATCACTGTAGTAAAGCTACTGCTCACCAGGGAAAACTGCTGCTGGTATTGAAAGTGCATGTTTCAGTCTGCATGTCAGAATTTTTTAATGAAATAGAAGAGGATTTGAGAAGTCACTCAAAATGTGCCCTAATTTTTCTTTCTGCAGCACTAATCATACTTTTTATGGAAAAATGAACCCCCTCATTTTGTTCCTTTTTAAATTAAATGTTTTAAGAGTTACCACTTTAATCCAAGCAAGATGGCTTCAGGTGTGCCATACGTTTATCATAAGTAGGACTGTTAGCGCTCTAGTAGTTCTTTGGAACACTCTGGGAAGCTGCAGTAGAACACAAAGGAATCAACTGACAGTCTCTGCCCTTGTTGGATGTACATGTTTTACTGAGAATGTCAGACTTCATTCTCACATGACTGAGAAAGATAATGTGAATTTACAGAAAATAAGCTCTCAGTTTAGCCTATAGATCACCTTCCAAACCTCTGTGGTAAAAGCATGAGAAAATATTTTTCTCTCAATCATGATATCCCAGCAGAAGGCTTTTTCACATGGTAAAATCACCTTAGAACATACCACAATTCCTAAAATGAGTATGGTACCATCAACAAATGATTTATAATGTAACTAAAGTCTTAAAACCTTCTATTAACTGCAATGCTTTTTAATGAGGTGCTATCATGTATATTGGTCCCAAGATGGCTGCCAACACTTCTTGGATGAAGTGCTGACAGCCAATCAGATCTCAGGATGAGATGTGTGGTTAGGCTCCGCCCACATATATATATGCTTTTAAATGCTATTTTCTCAGGAAATACTGAACAGATTTACACCAAACCTACAAAAGGCACTTCCTTGACCTTATGGCTAACTCTCTGCCAAATTTCAAGTAATTCTGTTCAGCCGTTCGGGCTGTAGCTGTGTCTAAAGGTCCTATGGAAAAATGCATGGGGAAAACGCGTTTTGGGACCCCCCTTTTTTCTCAGCCCCCGCTTGACGAATCCCCCCGAGACTTTCAGGGTAGGAGCGGAGCGTAGCGCCCCACCTATTTTGAAAAATTCGCGAGGATTCGTCGACCGGCGCCAAAGTTATTCAAAATAGAATGTTGCGGATTTCCTATGGAAACAGGGTCCTAACTATAACTACCTACTGGCGACCGCCAGTAGGTAATGTATATGGATATGTATATATATATATATTGAGTTATAATAGTTGTAATAGTTATATGTAAAATATTAATGGTGTTGAATTATTTCGTCCAAATAAATGTAATATTATTGTTTATATTTTGCTGTCATCTATTTTTCAGATCTATCTACTACATTGCTTCTTACATTATCCAAAGACTTAATAATTTCACCTTTGCAGGCACACACTGATGCATACACTAACACACCCAAGTACTCATTGAAGCATACACTAACACACCAAGGCACACACTGAAGCATTCACTCACATGTTCACCCACTCACTCATACACAGACTAAGACACTATGAGACTCACTCAAACATACACTGGCACAAATATAAACATGTCAAACACACACAAGACCTGTCACCCAGGGCTCCTAAATTCACAAATGTGGAGGTGTAACTTTTTACCATTTTTCTTCACCAATCACACCTCACTTTCTTACGAGGTAGTGTCCTTCCACTTTATTTACCATATTTTATAAAACAATGTTTTTTGTCAAGTGTCAGTCATATATCCCATCTAATATTGAAAATGGGAAAATTGGTGCATCTACCAAAAAGCCACACCTGGAGATGTGTTTATATTACAAAAATTGTGAAAAAAGAAAAATAGCACCTCACGTGCGCACCACCAGTCGAGCTTGCTGATTGGTACTCACCAGCTATGCTCACTTTTGTCATCATCGGTAACCATTTTACTTAAAAAAGTATATAGTGTCCCAAAAAAGTGCTAAAAAAAATCCCAAAACACCGTATGTGCTTTGCGACTACCACACAAACAAGACCCAGTGAAATATAAAACTGAACTAAGACGCACAGTTTACCAATTTTTTACTTTCCTTGTGCGCTCATTCAGAAATGTAAATCCGGCTGCATTTATGCAGACCACTTCCTTTCTCAGCCGACATGTTTCATTGCCAATCAATCTTTCAGGCAATTTCGTCAGGGCAGGGTCATTCATCGCTATTGTTGGACACTGGTGCAATTTCTAAAAATGACTGTCAAATGACAGAACAACATCATAGCCAGGTTACTATAACACATCTTCTCTCTCAACTTTAAAACACATACATCACTACAGGGCATTTCATTACTCGTCTTTACTATGTGGGAGCCCAAGTCAGTCGTACCAACTCTCCACTCTTTGTCAGAAAAGAACTCCAGCCATAAGTTCCTCTTCTCATAGGCGTATCCTAGAATAGGTTTCTAGATATATACGAAATGGATGAATGCTCTTGTCTTTTCACCATTTATACCTCTTCCTATCCCTTTTTGAGACTCTACGGGCTTCTACCCCGCCTTCTTATATGCTCATGTCTTTTTGCCATTTGATCCCTCTTTCTATCCCCATAGGGGACACTACTGGCTTATCCCTCGCCTTCTTATCTCGTCATTTCCTTATACATTGTAGCTGAAACACGCGCCACGAGTATGTTTAACTCTGTGCACATGCGGCGTTTCAATTTCTCACAATCTGCCTCACCTCAATTTCGCTTCTATGAAATGCTTTGTCACCTCACCAGTCCTTATCTTAAATTCTACATGATGCTTTCCACATATACTCTGCTATATGCTGCAAGTCCCATTTATCTTATCACCCTTCTTGACTTGGGGTGCGTCTTCTCATCCCTCGGTGCCGGCTAAGCTGGCCCTGCATGTTTTACAAAGGCTACGTGGACAGCATCTCACGTTACTCGCTTCTAGTCATGTGGTACAGTATAGGATACCGGCGGCCATCTTTAACTTCCCTCTTTTCTTAAAATCACGCTACAAGTCTGGTGATCCACACTCCCTGGAGCCCATTTTTTCTATATTTTCATTGTGTTCTTTTGTTTGTGGTCATATATCATAATATATCAAGGCGAGCCCCAACCATTTCCGTGATTTAAGGTTTCACATACTTAAAATGATTAAAATATGGGATAGCATTAAATTATGATTTCCTAATGCCATCCACGTTTAGCTGTGCTGCCCCCACATTCTCAGGGATATACGAACTATGACCTGGAGACAAATTATGATAACCCATTTCAGACTCATTTATACCACTCATTATTCACAGTGGCCATTTTGGATTAGGACCCTGTCTCAATAAACGTTATTGTCCCTACACTCCAAGCATCAAAAAAATGTGTTTATACATCAAATGGAGGAACCAGGGAAGGTCCATCTCACGGACACCAACAGAACCCAAATCTTATGAATGGATATTTACACTCTCTTAATTTCTTACTTTGTCCCATTCAATAAAATCGTTTAATCCAGTTTGGTCACATCTCTCTTGGAAGATCCAGCGTGCCTCTTTCATTGCAAGGACCCTATCTATACTGTATGGATCTCCCGTGACCTTTTCCAGCACTACCCACGTAAAAGAATGTTTACTTTTTTTATAGTGTTGTACTAATCTTGTGGAAAGTTTGCCTGCTCTAATAGTGCTCAGATGTATTGTAATCCACATTCACATGTCAGTCGATATATCACGTTCATCGTGTTGCAGTTACTGAATTGGGTCAAATGCCACACTCTCCCAGAGTTAAGCACCACCTCCCCAGTTTTTTTGGTCAACTTACACACTGAGCACATACCACACGGGTAGTGCCCAGGCGAAACAGTGGTTTCATTATGTGGGGATCTACGGCGAGAGTTTACCAGTTTGTCTTTCAAATTGCTTGATCTTTTAAAAGCAAACCTGGGTGGGGGCATTTTGAACTCAGTCATCGATAGTATAGCCCAGTGTTTCCTTATAGATCGTCTAATCTGGGTCGCCAAAGGATCAAACGTCATCACAACCGGAAGGCAATCTTCCTTAGTCCTCATATTTTTCTCTAACAAAGCACTGCGAGGAGTGTTCAGCGCTCTTTTTCGTGCCTGATTCGCAATTCTGTGTGGTTAATCTCTCTTTCTTAATTTTTCACATAGTTCTTCTGATTGTGCCAGAAATTATGTCGTCGTGGAGCAATTATTGTGGTACCACAGGAATTGACCCACAGGGAGATTATCGCGTAATGCTCTTGGATGATATGATTTGTAATGTAGCAAGGAGTTCTTGTAGGTTAGCTTTTGATGTACTTTAGTAGTTAGCATGTTGTTCTCTGCCTTAATATCCAGATCAAGGAACACCACTCCCTGATTACTGTAAGTCCAAGTGAAGCATAAACTGGCATCCTGGCCATTCAGCCAGTTCAAAAACTCCACCAAGGACTCCACTTCACCGGATCAGATACATAGCACATCGTCTATATATCTCTTCCAGAGGTGGATATTCCTCTGGAAGGGATTAAACTGATTGTGAATACAGTTTTCTTCGAACTGGCCTACATAGATGCAGCCCAAGCTTGGTGCCATGGTCGCGCCCATTGATGTACCCGTAGTTTGAAATACAGGGCGTCTTTTGTAGCAAAAATAGTTGAGGGCAAGTGCTACCTCTATACACTGTAGTACGAAGGACTGTGGTGTATCATAGAACCATTCATGTTGCCCCAAGGCGCGCGCTGCTGCCACCAGTGCAGCGTCTTGGTGTATGCAGGTGTAAAGTGACTCTATCTCAATTGTTACAAGGAAATCACTGGCGGTGTCAAACTCAATGTCCTGTAGTATATTTAAATCATCAATGGTATCCTGAACAAAAGATCTTTGGTTCACCACTGATTCCCTCAAGAAAAAATCTGAGAATTGGGACAACGGCTCTAAAACCGACCCTATGCCCGAGACAATTGGTCTACCAGGGGGGGGGCCTTTGGGGTTTATGAATTTTGGGTAGCATATAGAAAGCCGGAGTTCTTGGCTTATTGTTAATTAAAAACTCGGCTTCTTTGGTTGTAATCCATCTTTTTTCTTTAGCTACTCCTACCAACTCCTTTCTCATGTCTTGGAGTTCATTTACTGGGTCACGCATAAGTGGTTGGTAATTATTCCGTGCCCCCAGCAATCTCAAGACTTCTGCATCATTGTCCACAGTGTTCATGAAAAACACTGCTCCGCCCTTATCGGCAGATTTTATAGTGAGCAAGTGGTTGTTTTGTAGACTTTTGACTGCGCTCCAATCCTCCTGACTCATGTTGTCATAACCCTGATATCTATTCTTCTGTTCTAATCTAGTGATGTCCTCCAATACCTTGTTTTCAAACACCACCACTTCAGGGCCCATAATAGTATTTGCGGGGCAGAATTGCGATAGTTTCTCTAAAGTTGTGGAAAACAAAGAAGGGGGATCTTGTGGCTTATTTACAAAAAACTTTTTTAGTTTGATTTTCCTCATGGTCTCTTGGAATTTGAGCCTGCACTTAAAGCTGTCGTGAGTCGGTCTCGAATTTACCCCAAGCCCTTATTCAACACTTTCACCTCACTATTCGTGAGTATATGGTCAGATACATTGACCACTATATCATCGACAACTGGTTCCGTCCTCGACTCCGAGTTATTCTGGGGGAGTATGTTTGCCATGTCTGACTCTGGTTGCTCTGACCTCGACCTCTGCCTATGTGGCCACCCCCTCTTCCGCCCCTTTGGTTCTGCCCTAAAAAAGAACGGAGTAATGCTCCCAGGTCTTGATTGTTTTTTTCTTGTTGGTTGAACCTGACTCTATTTGGATTAGAAACCTGTGGACCTTCCTCCTCTTCGCTTGAAGTATTATCAAATGTCCAATTCTGGGGGGTATGTCTATTCCTTTGTTGTCTCCCACCCCTTGCCTGGCCAATGAACTGACGCTGTTCCTGGCTAGGTAGATAATACTTATCTTCTATGTAGGGGAAAGCCCATTCATGTGTGTACCATTCTAAATTATGTTTTAATCCTTTTATTTTCTGGTTAACCATATAGTTTCTATATTCACCAAGATCCTCTTGGATCCTTTGTAGATGTTATATGGTGTCCGTGAGGGTGGTATCCCTCTTGATGGTCTCCTCCAACTCCAAACTTTATTTCCGCAGCTCTTCACTTAATCTTTTTGCCGTATTAATGATTAAGATTAGCCAGTCACGGGTACATTTATTTGCTATGTAGCTCCAATCAATCCTAAATCTCCTATCCTCTAAGAAGATTCTCGGTTGAATCTGTACCAACAAGCTCGCTGGGGCTGCTCCTGCTTTTAAATATTCCGTCATTAAAGCCCCATGAAGGGCAATCATTTTTTGTCTCTTTTTAATGTTGCTTAGCTTCTCCCATTCCTCCCTCGCAGATGTCATACTTAATAAAGGGTCTTCAGGGAAAAGAGAAGGTCTTGATAAAATAGCTGCAATTTGGTCGTCAGTAAAGGCTAAGCAATTCTTGTCCATTACTCACAAAATGCCCACACAGTGACGTATATAAAACTTGCACCGTTAGTACAAGGAGAAGAGTGCAGCACCAATGACCCGTTACACAATGGAAAAGCTCTCACGGCTGAACCGCCGTTCAATATACTATACCAACAAGGAGCTGTAGAGGGAACAAAATGAGCAGGTAGACCTCCTCTCAGTTTATGTCAAACACACACAAGACCTGTCACCCAGGGCTCTTAAATTCACAAATGAGGAGGTGGAACTTTTTACCATTTTTCTTCACCAATCACTCCTCACTTTCTTACGAGGTAGTGTCCTTCCACTTTATTTGCCTTATTTTATAAAACAATGTTTTTTGTCAAGTGACAGTCATATATCCCATCTTATATTGAAAATGGGAAAATTGGTGTATCTACCAAAAAACCATACCTGTAGATGTATTTATATTACAAAAATTGTGAAAAAAACAAAATGGTACCTCATGTGCTCACCACCAGTCGAGCTTGCATAAACACACCAATACCATCAATAACTCATTCATACACACCCTGCCACACCCAGGGTCTGACTCATATATACACTGACACAGTCATGAATTCACTGACACACTCAGTCACTCTCTCACACATAGACTCAGACACCCGATGACACACTATTAGATACACTAACACAGCCATGCACCCACTCAATAATTGATAGGCTCAATCAGTCATTTAGTCATGCATAAACCTAAAACACCCTGTTACACATTGATACATACACTGGCACACCCATGCACACACTCTTTCATGCACTGACAGCCAGAGACACACTAAGAAATACACTGACACACCCAGGAATACACTCATTCATTTGGTGACAGACCCAAACATACACTTACACATACACTGACACAAGCAGGGACACACCTGCACATGAAATGAAATGAAAAATGAAATGAAAAGGGGAATTTAATAAAGCGCACTGCGGCCAAAGCGGCTTCCTGGCGCTGGGGGCTCATACATACTCACCGAGAAGACCCAAAAGGACTAGCCAGGAAAAGCCTGAGAGAAAAGAAAAGTTTTGAGGGCCTTGCGGAAGTGACGGTAGATGGGGATAGAGCAGATGGCAAGAGGGAGGCTATTCCAAAGCCGAGGGGCCAGAACCGAGAAGCGAGTACCCCCGGTACGAGATTTACGAAAGCGGGGAATGTGAAGCAAAGACAGTGATGAGGAGCGAAGAGTGCGAGCAGGAGCATGAGAAGTGATAAGGGAGTTAATGAACTGTGGAGCGGAACGATGGTGAGCCAGGAAGGCAAGGCAGGCGAGTTTAAAAAAAGATCTGAAATGTACTGGGAGCCAGTGAAGAGACCTAAGGGCAGGAGTGATGTGAGAACATTTGGGTAAACAAAGAATAAGTCGGGCCGCCTGATTTTGGATGGTCTGAAGACGGCGAGTTTCATAGGCCGGGATGCCAACATACAGGCCATTCCCATAGTCAAGGCGGGAGATGATTAAGGTGATAACTATAGTTTTGAGAGCATCAGCCGAGAAAAACCGAGAGATCTTGCGAATGATACGGAGGGAAAGGAAACATGAAGAAACAACAGAACTAATTTGTGAGTGCATAGACAGGTCTTGGCTGATCTTAATGCCCAAAGTCCGGACAGAAGAGACAGGTACAGGGGGAGGACCAAAAGAAAGAGGCCAATGAACAGGGGACCAAGGGTTGGAAGGGCCACCGGTGAGGACGAGCTCCGTTTTATCTGGATTGAGCTTCAAATGATTGGAGCTCATCCACTGCGAAATAAAAACTAGAGTAGAGCAAAATTTAGGAAGGGAAAGAAGAGGGGATGAAAGATCGAAAACAAGCTGGAGGTCATCAGCGTAGTTGTACACGGAAACCCCCAGCTCGAGAAGAGAAGAGACAAGGGGGCGGATATAAAGATTAAAAAGAAGAGGGGAAAGAGAAGAGCCCTGCGGCACCCCACAGGTGACCAGACGAGGGGGAGCGGAAAATCCGGAAAGATGAACCGCTTGCGTCCTGCCTAAAAGGAAGGACGCGATCCAAGAGAGGGCAGTGCCCTGAATGCCCGCTGCGCTGACACGGTCAAGAAGAATGGCATGATCGACCGTGTCAAACGCAGCGGACAGATCGAGGAGAACCAGAGCCTGGGGGAGACTGATATCAGCTTTCCCCTTAAGTTCATCCATGACCGCCAGCACCACGCCCTCTGTAGAGTGGCCAGGGCGGAAACCTGCCTGGTGGGAGGCCAAAAGACGATTCTCCTCGAGATAGGTGGATAAGCAAGTAGTGACGTAGCTTTCAAGGATCTTCCCAAGATAGGGAAGCAAAGAAATGGGCCTAAAATTAGATAACAAAGAGGGGTCAAGACTAGGTTTTTTAAGAATGGGAAGAACGATAGCAGATTTGAATGAAGAAGGGACAGTAGCCAAAGTAAGAGAAGCATTAAGAAGAGCAAGAGGGGGAGCAGGGCAGCTGGAATAGAGTGATCTAAGGATGCGAGCAGGAGCACAGTCCGCAGGAGAGCCGGACTTGACTTTAGCAAGCAGATCCAAGAAAAGCTGAGAGGAAATGGGTTGAAAGTGATTAAAAGAAGAAGAGGGTGAAGAAGAAAAGGCAGAGAGTTCAGGTTGGGGCACGGGAGGAATGTTGGCCTTAATAGTAAGGATCTTATCAATAAAGTAATCATTGAGTGAGGAACATAAAGATTGGGAAGGAACCAAAGAAGTGCAAGTGCGGTCAGAAGTGGCAAGATTATGAACTAAAGAGAAAATCTCACGCGATTTGTTGGCAGAGGAGGTAACTCTCTCAGTGAAGTATTTGGTCTTGGCCGCTAAAATAGCACTTTTGTACTCGTTCAAGAGGGTTTTGTATTTAAGCCGGAGAGTGGGACAGTAGTTCCGTCTCCACTGACGTTCAGAGCGCCTGAGACCCAGTTTAAGAGTTTTTAGTTCACAAGTAAACCATTTGTGGGCATCATAAGGTCGGACACGCTTAACCCTCTTGAGAGGGGCGGCCTGATGACAAGAGGAAGAGAGCCAGACACTAATGGCGTCAGCCTGATCTTCCAAGGGCAAATCAGTGAGGTCGGGAGCAGATAGGGCCAGAGAAGATGAGAGAGAATTAAGATCAATCTGGTTCCAGCTGCGTGCCAGGATGGTTTTAGAGAGAGGAGCTTTCTCGGCAGAACCCAGATGGATAGAAAAAGAGATCATAGAGTGATCCGACCAGACACAGGGAAGAATAGAAGTGGATGAAATGTTACAACGTGAAGACCAGATTTGATCCAGGGTATGACCCTGTGTATGAGTGGGGGCCAAAACATGAGAGAGCTGACAGAGCTAGGAACACTGACAGAGCTAGGCACACAGTCATACATAGAATGACACACCGACGAACACACTCATTGATACTCTGACATAGCCAGGCACACACCTACGCATACACTGACACACCCAGACAGATACTAGCATATAAACTAACACACCCATACACACATTCATTCATTCACAGAAAGACCCAAACACACACTGATGCATAAACTGTCACACCAAGGCATACACTGACAGATAGATTGATACACCCACATACACACTTTGTTTTGCAGTGACACATCGAGATTCACAGTAAGACATACAGTGACACATCAAGACCCACATATATTTAAACAGTGACATACCCAGTGACACACATGCATACACTGACACACCAAGGCATGCACTACACATACTGTGACACCCTGAAGCACACACTGATGTATATACTTACACATGCAGGGACACAGTAGCACATACACTGACACACCCATGCAGACAATTATTCATACACTAACACACCCAGACAAACAGTAACACATGCACTAAGACACCCACCCTTGTTAAAATACTGATACAGCCATACAATACCAAGAACATTGACACATCTCTTTATGGAAAATGTAGTGCGTTTCTTTTTCTTTTTAATATTTATTTTGCAAAGAAATGCACTATATACCATAATAAAAGTGTAATGAGTGAAATTCTAAGCAAAACTCTTGCATATTAAAAAATATACTGTTTTGAAACAGTAAAAATAAGAAGAATTAACAAAGGAGACTGCAATTTTTTCAACAAGAAAATAGTGTCCTAATATTTTCAGATTACGTCTTGAGACAACCACTATTTAAGATGCAGAAATGGTTGGCTTATGGTACATCTTCCTGGTTCATTGTCACTTGAGGAACTTCCATTGTCTTTAACAAGTGTATGATTAGCACATGTTCTGCTTTTACAACAAAATAACCCAAACAATAATAAATTGACAACTGCGTCCCTTCACCTTCTCCAATATGGTGATAATGTCATAATTTTCTTTTAAAACCAGTTCTTGCCATTTTGCACAATGAACAACCATTTCCTTAAACTCTGTGCATGTTGGTGCAATGCTGATATTTGCAGAAGGTTGGTTGGACCCAGATGACAGTGCTCCGGTGTCAGTATAAGATGTTGCTTTCACCTTCAGCTTTATAAAATATGCAGGTTTGTGGTTGCTTTTGATGCGCTTCCACATCGAGGACATGCTGCAACTGTACTTTTTCATAGTACCTCTTGAAGGCTGCTTCCCACACAACTTGCATTCTTTTTTTTTTTTTTTTTAAACTTTTATTTTTATTGAAGTACTTTAGTGACAATAAAGACTGCTGGTCAAACATATACAGTATCAAACACCATAAAAGACAGCTTCAGCATAAAGGATTCTCAAATAATAAAGTTAAGCATCATCCACTAAATAACCATCAGTCCGAATCAAAAAAAGAACCCTAAATTTTATCAAATTTTCTCCCACCTCCCACCCGCAGAGCATAAATTTGTTCACTCTTTCTTACTCTCCTCATTTTCTGTATCCACTCTAATTTACTTGGAATCTGTTTTGACCGCCAGTTTTGCAGTAGTAAAGATCTTGCAACTGCCGTTACTATATACAATAGTTTAGTCAATTGGGCGGATATTTTAAGATCTGAATCAAAACCATATAGTATCAGTTTTTCATTAAAAGGAAGCGTAATTTTGAAATAAATCTGGCAGAACACAAAAATATCGTCCCAAAATTCCCTTATATTGGTACAATGAGCCATTACATGAGACCAGTTGGCGGATATGTGTTGTGTACATCTGAAACAGTTTGAAGGATAGTTTGAATACATTTTGGAAATAGCAGCAGGAGTACGATATAATAACCATTTCCCCAAAAATAACATTCTTCGCCAATTAGCTCCCCGAAGTATATTAAAATTAAAATGGTTAATAGTCTTCCAAGTATTCATAGATAGTACATGGTTTTCTTGTTCCTTCCATTTTTTTATTACTTTTTGACTTAAATCCGTTTCCCTACAATATGCTAAGCAACGTTTCCATTCCCCTGGTCTCTTTATACACTCATTTATAAGGAGATCTTTAACCAATTGCGTTGGTTGATTAAGCTGTTCAATATCAAGTTGGCCCAAAAATTTAAAAATAGTATTATATGACAAAACCAACAAAAAATTTGTCTGAACAAGACTTGCCATCTCTCTAGGAGTTATCCAGCCTCCATTTTTTTTAAAATCAGTTACTTTACTAAATCCTACTCTGGCCCAATTGTCCGCTATATCAGATCCACCTTTAATACCCATCAGTGGAAAAATACTGGACAGTGGAGTTGTTGCATTAAATAGTGGGAGTGAATATCTATTAAACATAACAGTACGTTTTTTAAGAAACCATAAGAGAATCTTATAGCGAACTAATTTGGGAGATTTAAAAATCTGCGGGGGAGGGGGTAGCTCATTTTCAAAACAAATTAAGTCGAAGAAACAATTAATAAACAAGTTTTGACCTTGAGTTTGATTCCTAAATCTCGACAGATACTGTATAAAATAAGCATTATAATAATCTCTAATATTTGGCAGAGAAAGTCCTCCTTGATCTAACTCCGCATAGAGAGTATTAATTGCTATACGAGGAGGCTTCTTTGCCCATACGAATGCAGAGAACATAGATTCAATCTTGGAAAAATACCTTCCTGATAAAAAACAAGGAATAGTAGAAAACAAAAAATTAAATAACGGAAGAATAGACATTTTTATCAGGGCAACCCGACCCAGGATTGATAGTGGCAAGGAATTCCAACGTGTAAACATTAAGCGGATCTTTGAAAGAAGGGGATCAAAGTTAAGCATATATAAGTCCTTAACTGACTGTGAGAAATAGACCCCGAGATATCTTTTGGGTTTAGTATTAATACAACACTTTAGATCGGGATGTATTTCTGGATCTCTATTCCCACAGATCAAAATCTCTGTTTTCTTTTTGTTGATCCGGTAACCCCCTAAGGCTTCGAACTCTTCGAAGATCTGAAGCATCTTAACTTGCGAATGAAGCTCAGGTTTAATTAATAACATAATATCATCCGCATAAAGTTTGATCTTACTTATTGAAGGAATTGGGGGAGAGATATTAACACAGTTCCTTATTGCAGCCGCAAGGGCCTCAATAAAGAACGCAAACAAGACTGGGGATAAGGGACATCCCTGTCTCGTACCTCTCTTAACGAAAACAGTACCGACCATTACCATATTTATAATAATATTTGCTTTGGCCATAGTATACAGATTTCGAATTAAATTTACAATTTTATGGGGAATACCAAAGTGCCTTAAAATAATAAAAAGTGTCTCCCAAACCACCAAATCAAAAGCTTTTTCTGCATCTAATAAAAAAATCAATGCTGGGATCCCTCGTGTCTCAAAATAATCTAAGGCGTCAACTAAATAATGTGTGTTTGTAAACAGTTGCCTTCCTGGAATAAAACCGTTCTGATCCGGGTGGATCAATTCTGTTGAGATTTGATTCATGCGCATTGATATTAATTTAGTAACGATTTTATAATCTGTGTTTAGTAAGGTAATTGGTCGGTACGAGTTTGGATCTTTAGCATCCTTCCCCTTCTTCAGAAAACTCACCACCGTTCCTTCTCTAAAAGAGTCCGGGATCGGGCCTCCTTCCAACATCGAATTTAATAATAGCAAAAAAATATTTGAAAAAGTGCAAAAAAACATATTAAAAAATTCCGCTGGCAATCCGTCTGGGCCAGAAGCCTTCCCATTTGGTAGGTTTTTAACCACCAATTCTACCTCTTCCAATGAGAAAGGACATAACAATGCTTCATGATCGGTTTGAGAAAGGCAGGGCAATGCACAATTTTCTAAAAAATCCGATAGTTTTATTTGATCAATATTATGTTGCTGACTATAGATTTTATTATAGTGAGCGAGCATTATCTTCCCTACCCCAATCGAGTCTATTGTATCTATTTGAGTCGCTGGGCATCTTAATCCTCTAATCAAATTAGCCGCTACTTGTTCTCTCACCTGCCAAGCTAGAAACTTCCCAGTAAAATTACTGTCTTCGTATATTTTTTGAGAATGTCTGCGAGAAATCTCCTCGCTTTGAGCATAATAATGTGCACTTAATGCCCTTTTGGCTTCATCTAATTGATGTGAGATCGTATTGGATGAGTTCGCCTGTCTTAATTTGTTTAAAGCTTGTATTCTTTGTTCCAGCGCCTCTTTTTTACTTTTAATTGCTTTAAATACTGCTGCATCTTTACTTATAATTATACCGCAAATAAAGGCTTTCATAGCATCCCAGATAATATTAATCGGGGCCGAGTTGGCATTACGAGATACAAAATCATTGATCTCTGTTTTCAAAGTCGTTACCCACATTTCATCATTCAAGAATGTTTTGTTGAATACCCAACGCTTAGGAGTCTTTAAGTTTGGATCCAAAGCAAAGTTAATAACCAACATTGCATGATCTGAGAACCCATTATGGATAGGCCTTTGATTCAACATATTAAGCTGTCTAGAGGCTAGAAAAAAGTCAATCCGCGAAAAAGACTTAAACCTGCCTGACCAACATGTGTATTCTTTTTTTAACGGGTATTGAGTGCGCCATGGATCACAAAGGTCTAAAGTTTTTTTATAATTAAGAATAACTTTCAATGATTTAGGTTTGACTTGTTTCCTAGATTGCGTGGTCTTATCCAGCCTTAAGTTCATAATTAGATTGAAATCTCCTCCAATAATGATATCTCCTACCACCATCAGTAAAGATTGAAATAGATCCTCATAAACTGAGGAGCAATCGTCTACCGGAGCGTATAAACTGACGAATGTAATAGGTCTCAATCTGTTTTTTATTCTACAGGAGGCCCAGCACCAACGTCCTGAGCCATCCTCATTTGTTTGTATGATCTCAGGATAAATATTCTTATTCAGAAATATGGCAACCCCTCGCTGAGCCTCTGAAAATGAGGAGAAACCACGATATGAGGCCCATTTTTTAAACATAGAGAATTGATCCAATTTTACATTTGGGATATGAGTCTCCTGCAGCAATATTACCGAAGGATTTTCCGACTTAATCCATAGCTCTATGGCCCGTAGTTTCTTTTTGTTATTTAAGCCGTTCACATTGAAAGAAATAATTTTCAAACAGTCGCTACTCAGTATTTAGATAGATTACATATTTTCTGGAGGAATCTCTCATTTTATACACAACTTGCATTCAACACACCTTGCAGTCGCTTTTTTTATCCAGAAGATACATCGAATCAGTATCACACATTACTCTCCTTTTTGGGTGGAAGTAACTTCTGTTTGTTCCACTACTCCTTCTTCCTCTGGTGCAGCTACAACAGATGATACATTTTCTTCTGCCACAATGGAAGGCTCCAATCAGCTTTGCATCTTTCTCCAGCAAAATGTAGGTGTGGTTCAAGAGGAACCAATATTAATAAAGCTTTGGTTTTTATTATTGAGCGAGTCCGCTGATTCCGACACAAATCATTCCATCAGAAAATTGAAAAGAAACATTAAAAATGTTTTATATATAGTTATCATAATACTGTAATATAATTATAAAGTTCCTACACCCCTAAATTAATTCTTTAGTATTTCAGCGAATTCATGGATCCTATCCTCAAGTTCGCTGCTACCATGTAATCGGAACAAATACCATAATATTAGAACTGGAGAAGCCTGTCGTTCCGCAAGAAATCTGAGGATTTCAAATGTTATAAAAAAAATATATATGCAGCTATAATACTTTATTCAATTGTTTTCTCAAAAAAATGTACTGTCATTATTTTCATTTTACTATGATTATCACTCATCTCTCATCTATTTTGAACTCTATGTTCTATAGTGTTTACTACCTTTTTGCATCATTGTCACTGCTTCCACTTTACTATTTCTGCATTATTTACACTACGTTCTGATTGTATTTGTCTAACAAATTATTATTTTCACCTTTATTCCCATATTTTGTATTTGCATATTGTTTTTTTTCAATATCATGTAAACTAATATTATTCAATAGGATTCGCCAATGACTGTTGTGGTAGCAGATTTCTTGTGAACAATCTACAACAGCATCAAAAAAACATAAAATTGACTGTAAAAAATAGAAAGAGATGTTATACTTAGTATGCCTAATTTAAGAACTGTAGTAATTTTGTGAAAAATCAGATTACAGGAATGTTACACTAACAAAAGTAAAAAAACTTTAAAACGTAGACATTCACAGAAAAAAACAAAGGTTACAGGGACTTGATAGTTGGGAAAAAGAATTTAAAAGACCTTAGCAATTCTCAGAAAAAACAAAAGTCACAGGGATGCTATAGTTAGGAAAAAGAATTTAAAAAATATTAGGAATATTCTGAAAAAACAAAGGTTACAGAGACATTATAGTTAGGCTGAAGTTTCATTGGTACAAAACCAGAGAAATTCAGCAGTTACAGTTAGCTAAGCTAAATATAACTTATGCCCTCACAATGCAATGCTTATGGCCTCATATATTACACTGCTCATGACATGGTCAGTGACATCACTCATGACATCACTGATGACATCTCAAATGATAACACTGATGACTTTGCAATCTGGGTTATCCTTCTGTCCTGTCAACTCCTTTAACCCCTTCAGCGCTGCACGGATTCCCCCGCGGTGCTGAAGGGTTCGAGCGCGGGCGGGGCCATGACGGAACGGTTCCGTCATGAGCACAGCTCAACCGATGCTCATGACGGAATCGTTCCGTCATGAGCATGGAAGGGGTTAATAATGTTCAAAGTAGAATATATCTTTATCAGTTAAAAAGGAAGTTAAATTACATAAATGGCATAAATTGAAGGTCATGTGTACTGCTCCCTTCCTTTCAGGAAACCGCCCAGAATTAGTAATCTAACAGCTGGCGATATTGATACCAAATTGAACATGGAAGCAGATGAATCCAGTGAGGAAATAGTAGATCTGTAATCATTAGGGTTTGATCAAAGCGAGGGTTGCCCGAATTATTTTAAACCTAAATCAACTTTTAATCCCACTCTTCTCCCATTTGCTATTGACACATTAGAAACTCTGGAAGCCCAGGATCTGAACTGTATGGTGAAGGAAACCAGATGGGGACCTCATAATCTGTCAAAAACAAGAGATTGGTCCTTTGTGGATTGCAGGAGGACCCCAGCATTGCCATCTGACAGTCTGATAATGGTGGCAATGTTGTGTCCTGAGATGTACAGGATTATCTCAAAGAAGGCATAAGACAACTGAACAATGAAGAATGCTTTAAAAGGTTTCTAAGGAAACCATTGAAAAGTCTAATACCTGTTATCACACAATGATTGACTGAATTCCACAAGCAGGGACTCATTGAGTTTGATTAATATACTTTTCTACTCAAAAGATTTCCCAAAAAAGTGGTACATTACTTATTACCTAAACTACATAACAGCAGAGATAAACCACCCAGGAGAACTATTGTCTCCTCCATTGGGTCTCTGCGGAACATACATCAAAATACATTTGTGTTTGCCCTGCATACTTACAGACACAATAGCAAGGACTTTTTACATAAAACACATGATGTTGTGTGGGAGGACAATTTTCTTTTGATTACGCTGGATATGTGCAGCCTGTACACCAGCATCAGACATGGTGATGGTGGACAGGCCTGTAGACAGTTTTTTAAAAGTATCTCCCTACTGCATTCATCACTTTGAGATGCACATCTCCATGATACAATTCTTCCTTGAAAATTTCAACAACTCCACCTTTGGACAGATACAGGGCACCATGATGAGCACTTACATTGGTCCCAGCTATGCCAATCTCATGATGGGGTGGTGGGAGCAGCAGCAGCTGTCCGGTAGCCTTGAGGACTATTGTGCAGACGTGGTACTGTGGTCTGGGTATATCAATGATTTATTTATCATCTGGAGAGGGAATCAGGATCAGACAGCCAGATTCATTACTGACTTGAATGAGAATTTGAAGATCACATTAGCAAACGGTTTGAGTTTCTGGACACTCAGATATCTGTAGTTGACAATAGCTTCACATCCAAATGAAACAGGAATCTCACATGCCCTATATACATGTAGGAACTGCAGCTCGGAAATGAGCTTTCAGGTGGAATGCAGGTTGATGACAGCTCGTTTAAAGGAGAGAGGATACAGGGAGTCCATCCCCAAAGGTGCCTTGGCGAAAGCACAAAAAGTCAATAGAGAGGTTGTGCTAGTGTCACAAAATTTACTTGGACAGATTACTCAGGAGCAGAAAGATGCTTATTCCCAACGCCCCTTCGGGAATTCAACAACCCAGTGTTATGCTTGAGTTTAGTTGAGTTTCCAGGGGGGAAAGGGGATGGGGAGATAAGAAGAGACAGCCTGGTAGTCGTTGTTCTTCTCAAATCAGCATTTCTCTACCGCTAGCACTCTCAGTCCGCCCTTCTTATTTAAGGAGAACTGCAATAGAAAAACAGAACATGTGTAATTCTACTCTAATATCTACATTGTAATATGCTATCCTTAAAACAATGCTACTGAACCCAGAACCATCTAGGCTATTGCTTCTCTTCTGATTCTAATATATATGTTCTTATTCTTATGTTGTTAATTTCTTATAGAGGATAATAATAGCAGACTTGTATCACATTGTTAATCTTTCAACTTGTCTTTTACAGTTACTACTTGCATGTCTGGATATCGTGAAGAGAAGCTGACTCTTGTCTTCATTCAGGTAAGGAAATGCAGTAGTCTTACTTCAGTACTTTTTTCTCTGGAAGCGCTTATTCATTGACGTTGACAGTAATTTCACTTTTCTGTTGCACTCAAACTTGATTAAAGCTCTACTGAATTTCTATTCGGGAACAACTTTTATCTGAGAGGAATTACCTTGGGTTTCCTAGTGACTCAGGATTGCTAATGTGCAGCGAGACTAAGGAGAGTACCATGTGTGCATGCCCCTACAGAAATCATTGACGAGTACTACATTCCCAGCTGAGAAAAAAACACCTAATTATTCTTCAGGTGCCACTTGGTTGCGAATGCGCAGTATTAAACAAGGTGAAATGCTAAGAGCGTGTCACAGTACGGAGGCTTAGAGCGGGAGACTCAGTGCGAAGACACTAACCAAAGGAGTTGCGCATGCTCTAAAAGGTTTTCAATGTACAGGCATTAATTTCGCATGACCTGTAACCCAAGAAGCAAAATGACGCCAGACACCACTACCATAACTATCTAGCGTGTCGGAAAGGCTGCTACCACAGGAATCTCTTCAGGTGAAGTGCGCGTTTGTTTGCCTGCATGTGCTTCACATGCCATCATAATTAATAAAGAACTAGACTGCTTCAGGCGGAGCTGAGTTGGCAGACATCTTGAGTTTCCAGTGCTGCCAGCTCAGTCTCCAATTATTGCCTTCTGTACCATGTTTCCATCTACCATTAGTTTTGCTATCAGATATACTGGCAATGGTTGTGGGAATCCTCCTAAGGATCCTGACAACTAGCACCTGCAGTCAAACCAGATTTAACAAGCATTCTGATTATGAGATTCATTACCACATATAACAACAGAGCATTTGACATAAAAAAGGAGTCTGAGTAAACACTGGGTAATCCTCAAGAGAGGAAATACATTGCATAATGTTATAGAGGACTGTCCCAGAATCTCTTTTAAGAAGGGCTCTTCCTTAAATGATAAACTGTGTAACAGTGAGGTCATGGACTTGAATCCTACTCAGACTGGTGTTAAAGGTTTCTGTATGTGTACATACTGTAAAGCGTGTAAATATATGCCTAATGTGGTGAAAGTTTTCTCCCTTGTAACTAAGACACATAGAACGATAGAAAAATATATATCATGCATGTTGGAATATTGTGTTTATGTGTTGACGTGCCCATGTGAAAAATCTTATGTAGGGAGTACTATGTTCCCAGTCACAAAGAGAGTATTGGGGCACATGAGAGCCATACAAATCAAAGACAAACAATACCAGGTAACATGCCATTTTGAATAAAAACGTGATAGCAGTAGAAACCATTTACTGTTTTTTGCTTTTGAACATAAACATAAACCCAGCAGAAGAACTACTAGGGTAAAGAAATTATGACAACTCGAATCAAGGTACATACTGGAATATGACACCAGTTACCAAGGGGCCTAAACTCCGATGAGGAGATGTCGACACATCTAGGGGAATTAAATTTAGATGTAATAACTACCACATCTTCCCTTATCCTCCTCTCTACCTGTTGGAGTAAGATATATATATATATATTATCTACTGGCGGTCGCCAGTAGATAGTTATAGTTAGGACCGAGTTTCCATAGGAAATCTGAAAATTCTATTTTGAATAACTTTGGCGCCGGTTGACGAATCCTCGTGAAATTTTCAAAACGAATGGGGTGCTCCGTTCAGCTCCTACCCTGAAAGTCTCGAGGTGATTCGTCAAGCGAGGGCCGAGAAAAAAGGGGGTCTCAAATGTCATTTGAGATGTCATCAGTGATGTCATGAGTGATGTCACTGACCATGTCATGAGTGATGTAATATGTGACGTCCTCAGCAGTGCATTGCGGGCGCATGAGTTATAGTTAGCTGAACTAACTATAACGCCGGAATTTCTATGGTTTTATACAAGTGAAATGTCCAACTAACTATAACGTTCCAGAAATCTATGGTTTTTTTAGTGAATTTCTATGGTTTTTTAAATGCTAATTTCTAACTGTAACATGCCTGAAACTAGGGGTGGGCGACAATTTCCGTTCCGCTCGCGGAAATTGCAAAATTTTGACATTTTCGTGTTCCGCGCGGAATGCAAAAATGTCGAAACTTCCGCGATCCGCTGCCGGAACGGACATATACAGGTGCAGGACAGGATTCATTCTGGCACGATGCTCCTGTCACAAAAATTAAACCTCAACAGGAAGCACTTACAAATATAAATAAAGCAGGGGACATAGTTGAAGCTCAAATTCAGTAACGCATTAATCAGCACAAAACATTCGGGAGCTAGGTCGAGGCTGGGCAGGTGTGCTGTTTTCTCCCCACATCTACCGTCAAAAACTAGCTGTGATCCTTGATGGAGCTCTGTACATCCACGACTTTCTCGAGCGCAATCCCCGTGTAGCTACCGATGTTGCAGGGATTCTGCGTATGCACAGATTTATGCGCAGGAAACCAGGACCTCAGAGAATTGTGGTGTACCAGAAACTCCCCTCACAACCATGAACCCCATATCCGGCTAGCTTAGTGTCCCATTCGTTAGCCTAGATCTAGCTAGGCGGTCCCAATGTATAGACAACCCAGAACATGCGACTTAGATATTTCTCAGGAGTGGTGGGAATCTGAAATACCTGTTTGTACTTATTTAGCAGTCCACAACATAATAATACAGACACGGTAAAGTTTAAAGAGTTTATTTTATAAACCTCGTGTCCTAAGATGCAGTACTTTGGCTAACACTAGCAGACAAATGGTTAAGATCAGAACCATCAGCATTGTTACAATACCATACACAATGAAAGGAGAAATCATAATAATAATGACAGTGGTAAGCAGCCACACTCCTTTCTCTAGTAACTAATAGGTTTATTATACTAATAGAAGGTCTCTTAGGCTAACAGGGGGAACCCCATACCGTATAGATCAGCTTAGTAGAATCACATCACACGATCAGCTAGGCTCTCTCATGCATCAGCTCTTCATTTCGAATGAATCTAAAACATTCTGTCTTGTAATATTAAAGGCACTTGCCCTTCAGATATTGGCAGCTGCATGCATGATATGTCTAAAAAGTGGTACGATCAATCTGAAGACAACACTCTGCACCGTCTAGTGTCCTAGACTTGTTCTTTACATGATGTACAGACGAAGGTCGCAGCACACTGTTAAGAATGTTAAACAATACACTGTTATCCTGTAAGACAAAGTCGAGTAAGCATTGCTAAAATGAATAACGTATAACAACAGTGTCGCGTGCAAAGCAGCAGAAACGGCAAGCTGGCTTTCCTAACAGTTGTCTCGGTTATGCTAACTTAGTGTTGTAAATAGGGAGTGACCAACCCATACTACACCCCCCCTTGATCGAATCACTAACCACTACGGGCACACTTATCAAGAACGCAGAGTTCAAGTGATATAGAACAGAACCAAGGGCATGAACTATGAGTCCATATAAGGTAAGTGTAAAGTTCGAGAAAAAAAAGAAGAAAAAAAAATTGTGTAAAAAATAAAAACGATGTCCCAGAGAAAAAACCCTTAAAAATATGTTTTCGATAAAAAAATTTGACATCTCTGGATGCATCCTGTCTTGACTATGTGAAACAGTCAATCCATCAAGGTATATGCACCATAAGTTGCAACAGCTTCCAAGAGGAAATCATTGGAGCGTTCCGCAAAAGTATCTGCCATCCAATTTAGTAAGGGAAAGGAACACACGTGTTCTTCAATCATCGGAGCATCCAGCACCATAACAGGACAACCGTCAGCATCCTCGAGATAACTTCGTTCAAGGAATTCAATAGCGGCCTCTCCGATATCCCAGGTACCAAGGACTCCTTGTGTAGCACCCAAAGCCATGAACCCAATTCCAGAACAAGCAAACTCATGATCCAGTAATGGACTCATTAGTTCATCAAAATCCGGGTCAGGTGACACCAAGTTTGACAGACACAAGTCCAGAGCCCATTGGAAGGGACAATCTAGGCAATGAAAGACGGGCTGCACACAGGTAAAATAAGCAAACCGGAATGACAATCCATACTTGACGCTTAAGGTCGCCAGAGGTAAAGTGCCGTAGTAATCAAGCATCCGGCTACGAAGAAGGAGCAGGCGGAGCATTCTGTCTTGTAACCCCAGGCGTGCAGCCATAACGAAATGCGCAGATCAACAAGAGGATCCCGGCCCCAAGAGCGAGGAGCAAGGGAAACCCTCCGAAAACACTCGAAAAAATAGAATGTAAAAACACCAAAAATAGTTTGGAAAGATGTCACGAGGCCTGAGCCTACAATTTAAAAAAAATTAACAAGGCCAGTCATAGACGAAGCATTAAAGATAGTCTGTATCAACGTTCCAAAATGTAGGGGGAGGTCAGTATTTAAAAGAGCTTGTACTTCAGTACGTGTGTTTGCTATGTGAAGAAGATATGTTTCACGGGACGAAGTCAAAGAAACTTCTTTTTGAGACAAAAGAGCTCTTATTCTACTCATCATGTTGAACTCTGCGTTCAAGGTTGGAATCGCCGGCCAGATGGATATATCGAGCCTGCCGTGCGGGGGTGGGAAAAGGACGTTATTACAGCAAACCACCCTTTGTGAAACGGTGACTATGTAAGGAATAACCACTAGCATCCCACAGCAAGCTTCATTATTTAAAAGCAAATAACTACCGTTGGCAAGCAGCTTAAAAGAAGACGTTATAACTGGCATTGGAATGCCTTTTAGGACACAAGCTAAATTAGGAGCGTGTATATTGCAAGTGCCATGTAATTGTATATGTCTACAAACCACAGAATGATCAGGAGCTGAAGTGCACTCTTCACCTTTTAAGTAAACTTCCTTGCCATCCCTCACGCATCTATATGTGAAAGGAAGTGACCAAACTACGTGCAGGAAGGCATTACCAAGCTGTTCATATCTGCCTATGGCATAATGCTTCATGCACGAACTGAACTTAAACCGGGAAAAAGGCAACGTGATCAACCCGTGTACAAGCCACACAGCCGAATTCAACTCAGCAATAGAAAAAGGTAAAGGTTCTAGTTTTTCAATGTGTAGTAATGCGTAAGTTGCGTCTTTCATGGACATGAACTGCTGTTTTTCGGTCAAATTAAAAGGAAGGAATAATGAAGACGTATTCATGTAATCCCAAGGGACTTTCCCTGCTTTTAACGTTTGCAAGGTCCATGCAAACTGCATAATTGAACGCAACTGATTTTGACCATGATATAACACAGACATATCATCTTGCACAATGTCTACGACAGATGAAACAATATTATCTAATGTATAAATTCTTGAAGACAAGGTGTTAATACTATTATCTATAACAGCCAATACTTTCTCCATATTGGCCTGGTCAATAGCACGCAGCCTGGAAGCAGCTTCAATTTCCGACAACTTCCAAACTTCATTGTAAATAGCATAAACCCATCTCTTGGACCTGCCAGTCGCAGGACCCTTAATAAAATCATTTAAATCTACTTTGTCATTTAACCGTGATAAATGAAGCTTAACTGAAGCTAATGTGGAATGTTGCAACCATGACTGGCATAACTTACCTACCGAGTAGGTAGTTACCGTGTGTGACGATGGGAAACGAGGGTCTACTCTAAGCTGTGTATACCCTGGTGTCAAATCCAGAAACCGTTGTTGACAAGAATCTGAACCCGTCTGCCATACCAACCATCCTTCAGGGTCTATTGCTGAAATATTGAAGGTGGTGTTGGAGACGAGGGACTGCAACATAGTAAGGGACAGATCTGTGTGATTTGTCCAATTAGGATAAGCACCCAGATCCGGGATTGTGGGGGAATTCAATTTTTTAGATATAGCCAATCCAAAACAGGTGGTCTGAAAAATAGTTGAATTTAAAAATAACATATGATTTGGGATAAGACAGGCACGATGCAAAGCTTCTGTTCCTTGTACCTGCCACGGTTTAGTTCCCCAAACCGATTTAAGATCGACAGTAGCTTTCCAGAGGTCATAACCTCCAATAGCCAATTCATTCAGAAAGGATTTGGAATATAATAATTTGGTGTGTGTCAGTCTAACCTTAGAAGCTGGTTCCACTCCTACCTTAAAATAAAAAGATTCAGGGTGAGACACACTATAATCCGAAAAGTATGTGAATTTTTTCACTAAAGTGGCAGAGCTGCCAGGCATAGGGACAGGACAATGTTCCCACTGAGTAAAATTAACAACATTTCGAAAGGTGTTTGCTCTGTGTAGGAAATGTGTGCCATAATGTTGATAGCAAAATTGTTCATCGTAATTTGCAGTATTTAAATACAAATCATCTGCATCAAATGCAGCATAATATTTTAAATCAGAAAACAGTGCTTCTATCGCTTGCACATCCCAATCATCTGATCGGATGTTCTGTTTAACTACATCACCCATAGAAACACGAAAAACAGTGGGCACATTAATCACTTCGGTGGGACCATGAATTTGAAAGTTCACAGCATCCCAAGCAATTCCATCACGTACAGGCCAGGCGGTGATGTTCACAAAAGTCTGGTCCCTTTTCATGATGTGTGATGAGGAATGGGGGGCTAAAGTTCCATCAATTAAGTGAATTGTAGATCGTCCATTCAGGTAGTGTCCATTGATCAATTTAAAAAACACTACCACAAAGCCAATGGACATGAACAAAAAAATGCTTATTAGCACCAGCCAGATGTAAGTCCAAGGTGCAACCAAAAAATGTCTCTTGAACCAAGCAAAACATTTCGAAATTTTGGAAGGGGCAGTGGAAGTCAATGATTCAGTTTCAAAGGAAGAATGTGACTGGGCACTTGTTGTTGAATGTAATAGAGGCAAAGGTACATCTGTTGGATAAGCATACTCAGGATCATCAGGTAAACCACCAGCATTAGATGGCATAGAGGGAGCAGCAACTGCAAGCTCAACTGAAACTTCAGGCAAGATGTTAGAGGGTGGTACCACAACAGAGTTTCTCAGCATCGAAGGGCAAGAAACTGCAGGTGTCATACTATGGAGAACCGGCCACACGCTATAGCTTGACATTGTCAATCGAGATGTACCTGTTATCCTTGCGACCAGGAAGTGGAGGTAAAATAACTGTACGCGTACCCAGGACTCCAAGCACCGGGACCGGTGCACGATAAGAGGGACCGAACTCCTTCTTCTTCTCCACCTTCTCACGGACCAGGTCACCAACTCGAGGTAGCCAGCCGACTACCGGAATCTGGAGCGTAGCTTCTGATATAGAGGGTACGTGTCCTTTCGCTAGAGTGTCTCTGGCTTCTTGTAGATTCTGCAATACAGCACAGTGGTCATCTAGGTCAAAAGGGGCAGCCGCTGCCGCCATGTCTAGACCATCAAGGTCCGGGACAAACATTCTTACTCCAAAGAGCATCATGTACGGGGTCCTCCCACCCAGAGACCTTCTAGGGAGATTATTAAGTGCACGTTGTACGTCATACAAGTGGGAGAGCCAGTTCCGGCCTGAACCTAACACCCTCACTGTCAAAGATTGCTTTAGGTCACGGTTCATCCGCTCCACAACACTGTTGCCCTCAGGCCGGTATGGAGAAGAAAATTTGACTTGGACCTCCAGTTCTCTCATGGCCTCCTTGTACGCCTTTGAGGCAAACGCAGGACCCTGATCAGAATGAAGGGTACCACATGCAAAACTCCCTATAAAGACACGCAAATCCTTGATGACAGTTCTGGCATCAGCACTCCTTTGTGGCCATACCCACAGGAAACGTGTGCACGAATCAACTGCAACCAAGATATATTTGCACGCAGTATCAGAGGTGATAGGACTGCAGTGATCTAAATAAACGCACGCAAGTGGTTGATTAGATATATGCAACTGTGTTTGTGGAGGACGCGCTGCAGAGGAAGGTTTAATCTGCTGGCAAATGTCACAATTAAGAACGTATGCCCGCGCTTGTTTGTACAAACCATACCACCAGTAACGTTGTTGCAAAAGAGATATAGTAGCCGATACTTCGGCATGCGCAGACGCAACATCCTCGTGGGCAGCTGATATCAGAGATGGTCTGCAGTCCGCGTTGGGAATCAATCTGTCACCAACGTCGTTAATCCTCACTAACGGGACGTTATCCGGACTTAAGCGATAATGGTAGCGAGAAGGGAAACCCTTCGGAAAGTTTTTCCCAGTCTCGGAAGCGGCAATAGCCGCCAAGATGTCATCATCGATCTTACTTTTTGATCTTGTAACTGCTGCTACTAGATATGTCGCCACTGCTGTTTTTGCTGCCTCGTCAGCCAAACTGTTACCGACAGCATGGACGCCAACTCGTTGGTGACCAAGAGTGTGAATTACATTCACGAGTGGCAGCAATTCTTTAAGTGCTGCCACTCGAACCCAAAGCGTTTTATGCTTTATTGTGCTACCTTTGGAATCATGGAAATCATTCTGAATCCAAAAATGTAGATTGTCATTGTAAGATTGAACACAATAGAACGAATCACACACCACAAGAGTGGGGATTCGAAGATCAGAGTACTCCAGCGCAAGCACCAGAGCACGAACTTCAGCCAACTGCGCGGTACAATCACCCAATGTCTGTGTATGCACAGCTTCAGATTGGAACTCTCCATTCACGAAGGTACCCACAACAATTGCGCAGGCAGCTGAATAGGCGTGCTTCGATCCAGTAGCGGGTTGCGCCGACCCATCAGTGTAAATGACACAACGGTACTCCTCAAGTGGGCGCAATGTCGAAGGAGTCGGATGAACGAATTCATAATCCAAGAACTCCTGAGACTGCAACGCCGCGTCAAATATATATGTGACGTCTTGCGAAGCCAAGGAAGTTGCCCATTGTATCCACCTTGGATGCAAAGCCTTAGAATTTGGTACACTAGCTTTAGTGACCGCCTCGAGGGCAGGGTATGGTGTTACCACCAGCATGTGCTTTCCTTGTGATAGCGCTCGTTCTTTCAGGATCGCCATCTGAACTGCTGTCAGTACTTTTTCGACAGCGGAAAAGCGCAGCTCAGCTGAAGTGTACAGATGAGATTTGTAAGCAATGGGAACGGTGTCGCCCTCATTGAACGTTACGTACGTGAAACCCACTGGGCCTGGCACAATTCTAATGACCAGGTTAGTGTGTTTATCACGAGTTTGTAAGTATTTTGAAGCAAGAAGATCAGATTGCAAAGTTTGTAATGCAGCTGTATGCTCTGGCAGCCAGCATGATTTGGTAAAAGTAGGTTGTACCAAGGCATAAAGAGTCTTGATACGCTGGGCATAATCAGGAATGTATGTACGACCGAAATTCAGAAAACCCAGCAATGATTGCAATTTCTTCAGCGTTGTAGGAGTACAAAGGCGAGCGCACTTCTCAAGGAAGTGCGGAGCCAAGCCGCGACCCTCACTGTTGAGTTCGTACCCCAAGAACAACACTGTGAGCTCGGCAATGTGGCACTTCGCAAAATTGAATTTGTATCCGAAGTCTGCAAACATAGTAATTATGCTATCCACGCGAGCAAGGTGTGGAAGCAACTCGTCGTCTGTTAGATAGATGTCATCAACATACGAGTATGCATCCGGGTCCATATACTCTAAGAGCGAGACCACTCAAGCAGCAAAGACCCAAGGGCTGTTCTTATAGCCTATCGGAAGCCTCTTAAACTTTCTTTGTTTACCTCCCGAGGTAAAAGCCATCCACTCACTACTCTGAGGGGACAGGTTATGGCTGTAAAAGCCATTGGAAATGTCAAGTGTTGTTTTAAACCGTTTTCTCACAAGACTATCGACGAGAGCCGACCCGTGAGTATTCTGTACCGCGCACGTCCACAGCTCGGTGTTCATTTGTCTGTCCCGAACAGCAGGTACCCCCACCTGCACGTTGCGCGACACGTACTGCACCAAAGCCCTATGGACCGTAATCAGGGCAGTGTGTAGTACCCATAAATCTGCAATCCCAACTGTCATGTAGTTGGGATGGGGTGTAAAACCGGCCAGCACCGGCCAATCAGCCCTTGCAATGGACAAAGGGCCAAGCCTAGGCGGTGCCACCGTATGGGGAAGGGCGCCATTAAACTAAATGTTATGCTGCCAGGCAGATATATGTATTTCTAGTGTCCTATACGGAGCATAAGCTGCAGGTACTTGTGTGGCAGTGTAGGTGTGGAACGTATCATCGTCCGCATTCACCTCTGGAAAAGTTACCCAAGAGTAAAACAACTCATATGGGTGTGCTGCGTCAGCAGCTACCACAAAGACCACAGCCAGCCCGTCATCAGGCACCCCATACGTCCGCAAATGCTGACGTAGAGGAGCCCGACTATGTGCGGCTATATCGACCGCCATTAGGACACACTAAAGAATAACGACAAGTTCTACAGTAGCACTTGGGTTCAGTAAAAACTAATCTTTTTAATTGTCAAGCTTGAACGAACCTTTAGTCGAAACTCAGGTAGATTAAGCCGTCACTCCCATTATCTGGAAACCAGAGTGAGTGCGTTGTGGACTAATAAAAGTACTAGTAAGGCGTATCAGAACTTAACCACGTTGGGCGCCATGTTGCAGGGATTCTGCGTATGCACAGAACTATGCGCAGGAAACCAGGACCTCAGAGAATTGTGGTGTACCAGAAACTCCCCTCAGAACCAAGAACCCCATATCCGGCTAGCTTAGTGTCCCATTCGTTAGCCTAGATCTAGCTAGGCGGTCCCAATGTATAGACAACCCAGAACATGCGACTTAGATATTTCTCAGGAGTGGTGGGAATCCGAAATACCTGTTTGTACTTATTTAGCAGTCCACAACATAATAATACAGACACGGTAACGTTTAAAGAGTTTATTTTATAAACCTCGTGTCCTAAGATGCAGTACTTTCGCTAACACTAGCAGACAAATGGTTAAGATCAGAACCATCAGCATTGTTACAATACCATACACAATGAAAGGAGCAATCATAATAATAATGACAGTGGTAAGCAGCCACACTCCTTTCTCTAGTAACTAATAGGTTTATTATACTAATAGAAGGTCTCTTAGGCTAACAGGGGGAACCCCATACCGTATAGATCAGCTTAGTAGAATCACATCACACTATCAGCTAGGCTCTCTCATGCAGCAGCTCTTCGTTTCGAATGAATCTAAAACATTCTGTCTTGTAATATTAAAGGCACTTGCCCTTCAGATATTGGCAGCTGCATGCATGATATGTCTAAAAAGTGTTACGATCAATCTGAAGACAACACTCTGCACCGTCTAGTGTCCTAGACTTGTTCTTTACATGATGTACAGACGAAGGTCGCAGCACACTGTTAAGAATGTTAAACAATACACTGTTATCCTGTAAGACAAAGTCGAGTAAGCATTTATAAAATGAATAACATATAACAACAGTGTTGCGTGCAAAGCAGCAGAAACGGCAAGCTGGCTTTCCTAACAGTTCTCTCGGTTATGCTAACTTAGTGTTGTAAATAGGGAGTGGCCAACCCATACTACACTGACGCCAGGAGGTTCTGTCTCCTCATCTGCTGCTCTGATCGGTCTCTGGCCCTTTATAAACAAGAGGCATGTAACTGCGGTGGGCAACGTCTTACCTCCCTTTCCCCCAATATGATGGACAGCTGACTCGAGGGACCCCGGGGCCCGTCGGCGTGGTGGCAACGTTACAGACACACATGGTCACCATAGACAACTCTTCTGGCCCTTTACGCAGCTGTAGTGTGGGAAAAGCACTAAACATTTACCCACCGAGGTAGCACTTACTGATTAGCCAGTAGAAAGTACTCCAGTTGAGGAGAGGTATTGCACAAAACGGTGGCATTTTCTTGGGTAAATATGCAGGGTAGGATTCATTCTGGCACGATGCTCCTGTCACAAAAATTAAACCTCAACAGGAAGCACTTACAGATATAAATAAAGCAGGTGCCCGAGTTGGAGCTCAAATTCAGTAACACATTAATCAGCACAAAACATTCGGGAGCTAGGTCGAGGCTGGGCAGGTGTGCTTTTCTCCCCACATCTACCGTCAAAAATTAGCTGTGATCCTTGATGGAGCTCTGTGCATCCACGACTTTCTCGAGCGCAATCCCCGTGTAGCTGCTGATGCCAGGTGGTTCTGTCTCCTCATCTGCTGCTCTGATCGGTCTCTGGCCCTTTATAAACAAGAGGCATGTGAACTGCGGTGGGCAACGTCTTACCTCCCTTTTCCCCACTATTATGGACAGCTGACTCGAGGGACTCTGGGGCCCGTCGGCAACGTTACAGACACACATGGCCACTGTAGACAACTCTTCTGGCCCTTTATGCAGCTGTAGTGTGGGAAAAGCACTATACATTTACCCAACGAGGTAGCACTTACTGATTAGCCAGTAGAAAGTACTCCAGTTGAGTAGAGGTATTGCACAAAACGGTGGCATCTTCTTGGGTAAATATGCAGGGACAGGATTCATTCTCACACGATGCTCCTGTCACAAAAATGAAACCCCAACAGGAATTCAGTACCGCTTTATTTCAGCACACAAAAATCTCCACGATCACGCAAAATTTTGCGTGATCGCGGAGATTTTTTGCCGTTCGCGATATTTTGCGAAAGGCACTTTCGCAAATTCCGCCCACCCCTACCTGAAACCTATGTTTTTTTCAGTGAATTTCTATGGTTTTTCAAATGCTAATTTCTAACTATAACGTGCCTGAAACGTATGTTTTTTTCAGTGAATTTCAAAGGTTTTTTAAATGAAAATTTGTAAGTCTAATGTACCTCAATCCTATGTTTTTTTATTTTCTATATATATATATATATATACATATATTTTCACATATATTTATATATATATTTAAAAATAATTGTGAATAATTTTTAGTTTGGAAAACTATAGTCAATCTTTTTTTTTAAATATATTATACAGAAGTTGCGCACCCTACACAATGGCTGCGCGCATTCTGGTATCCATTTTGAAAAGTCGCTGTGGGGTCGTGACTTCGGCGTAATTTGTAAAGTATGAAATATCTTTAAATTAATTATAAATAAGGCTCTCGCCAGTCCATTTAAACGGACTTTTACATATAAATACAGACGGAAAGATATTTATTTTCCGTCTGTATTTATAAATAGAAGCGGTAAAATACAACCAAATCGGATTCTCGGATTCCGAGAATTGTTTCGTGATCAATGCTCCAGCCAGGGTTGCCTGCCATGCCCCTCTTCCTGATTGTGCTGTACGCCTGCCCACATTAGCACCTGCTGTGCCATTAATCTCTGATAGGTGCGAGAAATTCCTTCAGCTGTTTCTTCGACATCTCCGGAGCTCCGGCGCTGCACCAGCACCCCAGTCAGTTTTAGGTCACAGGTAAGTGAAAGGGTGGGGGTGGACTTGTATTTCACTGTTTGCACCACTACAGGTGTTCAAATTAGAGGAGGCGGTTACGTTGTTAGTAGCGCGAGTACTTGGCGCTAACTAAGACCGGAAGAAATGTGTGACCCAAAAAGGTCAGAAAGACCGGCTGTGTAAACATATTAGGTCGCATTCACTTTCAGATATTTTCAGGCCTTAAATTGACACTTTCCTCCATGATTTGGTGCAACATGAAGAAACAACATTCCTGAGAGACTGAGACAGCCGGGGCATATCTGTAAGCACCTTTTCAAGTTAAATCGGTTTTTTTCTCCACTGTGTGAGGAAGAACTGTGGCTGCAGCTACGCTGTGTGGGATTACACCATTACAGTAAATTGTTCAAATGCTACTAGGCAGTACAAAGTAAAATAAGGAAAGTGATACTCGCCCAATGTCTTCCAAGCAGAGACTGTTTAACTTATGGAAAAGGGTTTTGCATTAGCGAAGGATTTTGTTTAAAAAAAATGTGAATCAAAAGCTGCCAGCTCACATGAGTGTTGTTGGATATTTTAGGCTTCATGCTTCAGAAATGTGAGGGAAATAGAGCCTGGCAGGACTAATGCAAGGGCCTTTAATTTTTTTCTAAATTGAGAACTTGCTGCAGTCTTTGGCCAGGTCACTGAAAGTGCACAGGTGCACTTGTCTATATTGTAAATGTGTTTACATTTAATAATCAAGGCTAGAGACAGTGTTTTCAATATTGTATCACAGCAGCAGATCACTGATATTACTGCAAGTAATCTCTGTGACGCCACTCACATTTCTCATATGTGAGTTCCTGTTTTGATCCAAAAGAAACATTTTTTTGTGGATGTTGCATAAAACATATTTGGCGCATATATACATATAGCTAAACCTATAACAACCGTGAGCACTGTCTATTTAAATAAATGTGGAAAAATACTAGCTGCAACGTCTTTTGTTGCTTGCGACAAAAATAAATACAGATATATACAGATAACATGACATAAAAATAAATATGGATAAATACAGACAGAAATGTTAAAAAAATAAATACCAGAAAACCGGGAGCCCCAATTATAAATAAAAGTTTTCCTTTAAGTGTTTGTCTAAATTTATTAATAAAAGTATTTTTAAAGTATTATTTTAAATATAATTTTGACAAAAAATTATTCGATTATTATTGGATTCGGAGGTTAGGGGGGATGGCCATTTTGCTTGATCTGTTTTGCAAGATTTTTTGGTCTAGTCAGGTAGACACCCTCCTCCGGGTGAGGTACGGCTTGGGGATTCTATTCAAAAGGTGAGGAATCCAGAGGCAGAAATATCCATCAGAGGAACAAGTTACTTACCTTTGGTAACACTTTTTCTGGTACAGTATCTGTCTGTGGATTCCTCACTGTCCCACCCGCCTCCCCGTTGTCCACCTATTTCTAACAAAAAGATGCTATTACTGTTTGGCATGAATTTTTTTAATGTCTTAATCATGAGTATGTTTTAATAGTGAGAAATGCTTGATCTGCTGCTATTTATTTATGCCTTGATTGGTTATGCATTTGTATGTATATATATATTACCTACTGGCGGTCGCCAGTAGGTAGTTATAGTTAGGACCACGTTTCCATAGGAAAACCTCAACATTCTATTTTGAATAACTTTGGCGCCGGTCGACGAATCCTCGCGAATTTCTCAAAATAGGTGGGGCGCTACGCTCCGCTCCTACCCTGAAAGTCTCGGGGGGATTCGTCAAGCGGGGGCTGAGATAAAAGGGGGGTCCCAAAACGCGTTTTTCCCATGCATTTTTCCATAGGACCTTTAGAACGAGCTACAGCCCGAACGGCTGAACAGAATTACTAGAAATTTGGCAGAGAGGTAGTCCCTAGGTCAAGGAAGTGCCTTTTGTAGGTTTGGTGTAAATCTGTTCAGTAGATTCTGAGAAAATAGCCTTTAAATCAATATATATATCTGAGCCCGCTTACGGTACGCTTACCGTACGCTTACCGTACGCTTACCGTAAGCTTACGGTGGCGTGCGCGAGCGCGATTCTGATTGGCTCTTAGATCTTAGTAAACATTCGAATCGGCCGAAACCAGGAAGCGGCGTCCGCCATTTTGTCTCTCGCACTGAGTGTTGTTTATCAAACATGATGGCCAAAAACATGTTACGGGGCTGTTTTGACAACTCCCTCCCACATAGTCATGTTGAGGGAGTCCCCAAACATCCCCCAAGAGCAAAAACGGTTTTATTTTTTTTTCGGCAATTTCGCGGGGTACGCTTACCGTACGCTTACCGTACGCTTACCGTACGCTTACCGTAAGCTTACCGTACGCTTACGGTAAAAAAATAAAAATAAAAAAAACACTATCCACACTTACCCCACCCCCTGTGCTTTTGGTGGCCGCAGGCCACCAAATGTGCAGGGCTTATTAATAGAGAAAAAAAACGTAATTTTGGCAACATGAAATTATAAAATCGAAATAAAAAAAACACTATCCACATTGACCTCACCCTCTGTGCTTTTGGTGGCCGAAGGCCACCAAATGTACAGGGCTTATTAAAGTTGATAAAAACCGTGCACGGAACGAACTGCGTTAAGTGGGCGCGCACGCCACAAATGGCGTAAAGTAACTTAGCATTTAAAAAACCGTACAAATTCACTGAAAAAACCATAGGTTTCACACACGTTATAGTTAGGAAATAGCATTTAAAAAACCTTGCTAATTCACTGAAAAAACCATAGGTTTCACACATGTTATAGTTAGCTGGACATTTTACTGATAAAAAACCAATGAAATTCCCCCGTTATAGTTACTGTAGGCAACTATAACTCACGCGACCGTAATCCTCTGCTGATGACATATGTGTCTTTATGAAAAAAAAATATTTGTAATATATGTATAGCTAAAATTTAATAGAAGAAGATATGGGCAAATAAGTGTCTAAATACAGTATTAGCATCAGCAGAGGATTGCGGTCGCGTGAGTTATAGTTGCCTACAGTAACTATAACGGGGGAATTTCATTGGTTTTTTATCAGTAAAATGTCCAGCTAACTATAACATGTGTGAAACCTATGGTTTTTTCAGTGAATATAGTTATAGTTAGGACCCCTTTTCCATAGGAAAACCTCAACATTCTATTTTGAATAACTTTGGCACCGGTCGATGAATCCTCGCGAATTTCTCAAAATAGGTGGGGCGCTACGCTCCGCTCCTACCCTGAAAGTCTCGGGGGGATTCGTCAAGCGGGGGCTGAGATAAAAGGGGGTCCCAAAACGCGTTTTTCCCATGCATTTTTCCATAGGACCTTTAGAACGAGCTACAGCCCGAACGGCTGAACAGAATTACTAGAAATTTGGCAGAGAGGTAGTCCCTAGGTCAAGGAAGTGCCTTTTGTAGGTTTGGTGTAAATCTGTTCAGTAGATTGTGAGAAAATAGCCTTTAAATCAATATATATATCTGAGCCCGCTTACGGTACGCTTACCGTACGCTTACCGTAAGCGTACGGTGGCGTGCGCGAGCGCGATTCTGATTGGCTCTTAGATCTTAGTAAACATTCGAATCGGCCGAAACCAGGAAGCGGCGTCCGCCATTTTGTCTCTCGCATTGAGAGTTATTTCTCAAACTTGATGCCCAAAAACATGTTACGGGGCATTTTTGACAACTCCCTCCCACACAGTCATGTTGAGGGAGTCCCCAAACATCCCCCAAGAGCAAAAACGGTTTTATTTTTTTTTCGGCAATTTCGCCGAGTACGCTTACCGTACGCTTACCGTAAGCGTACGGTAAAAAAAAAAAAAAAAAAAAAAACACTATCCACACTTACCCCACCCCCTGTGCTTTTGGTGGCCGGAGGCCACCAAATGTACAGGGCTTATTAATAGGTAAAAAAAAAAAGAATTTTGGCAACATGAAATTATAAAATCGAAATAAAAAAACACTATCCACATTGACCCCACCCCCTGTGCTTTTGGTGGCCGAAGGCCACCAAATGTACAGGGCTTATTAAAGTTGATAAAAACCATGCACGGAACGAACTGCGTTAAGTGGGCGCGCACGCCTCGAATGGCGTAAAGTAACTTAGCATTTAAAAAAACGTACAAATTCACTGAAAAAACCATAGGTTTCACACACGTTATAGTTAGGAATTAGCATTTAAAAAACCTTGCAAATTCACTGAAAAAACCATAGGTTTCACACATGTTATAGTTAGCGGAAATTTTACTGATAAAAAACCAGTGAAATTGCCCCGTTATAGTTAGTGCTGGCAACTATAACTCACGCGACCGCAATCTTCTGCTGATGACATATGTGTCTTTATGAAAAAAAAATATTTGTAATATATGTATAGCTAAAAATGTATGGAAGAAGACATGGGCAAATAAGTGTCTAAATACAGTATTAGCATCAGCAGAGGATTGCGGTCGCGTGAGTTATAGTTGCCAGCACTAACTATAACGGGGCAATTTCACTGGTTTTTTATCAGTAAAATTTCCGCTAACTATAACATGTGTGAAACCTATGGTTTTTTCAGTGAATATATATATATATATATATATTTAGTATACTATTTATACATGTGAAAATGTCTCGGTCCGCCTGTTTGCCTCAGTGGCACGGAAAAAATGGGTGGAACTGACGTCAGCATGCCAATGAGGTCCTCTTATGGCTCCGATGATGTCATACGGTGTCGCGAGCGGAGCCGTGCTACTATGACGTCCTCGACAACGTGGGAGAGCTAGGAAAGAATTTTTGTGGAATGCTGGTGCACGGGATATTCACCTAAGTGTTCAGGCTAGTCCTTTGGGAGCAACTTTTTATGTTACCACTCCAGAAACTGAAACCAGTGATCCGAGAGCAGAGGCCCTGCAGATGACACACGAGGTGGGGTGCCCAGTCGTGTAAACCGGCGGGGCAGTGAAGTGACAAGCACCACAACCCACAAAAAAGGTAACGAGGGCACTGAATAACACAGGATCTTCTCTTTGTATCTGGCAGGAACAACGAGGTTAAAATGCCCTAGCTCCAAAATGTAGAATTAGTGCTACAACGGTCTTCAAGAGGACCTGTGATGCCACTTCTGTCTCCCGTACCCTGGAGGCGGCACATGGGTCACGCGGTACGGTCATACCGCTGTGGGACACACACTCGTTGACCTCTCATGGCACTGCTCCACACATCAGGGAGGACGCTTTCCATTAGCTGTGTTTTCTGATGACGTGTCACGCCTGCCCCGTCCAACAACATAACTCCTTTCGATACAAACAGACTCTTCCATTCTTTCACAAGTGCTGACACTTTCACAATACAACAGCCGGGAATGCAATTTTCGGTTAAAAAAACACATTCCTTCCTCCTACTTTATCAAATAAATGACTCACTGAAGAACAGGGGCCAGCTTCAATTGGTAAACAGCAGTTACAACAACTTTTTTACTTTGCGACTACATTACAACGCATGCATCACGACGCATGCGTTGTACATCGCAAAGTCATTACTATGCATCTTTTTTACAACACATGGTCAATAACCAAGCACGCCTTTACAATGAATTTCATTTTAAAGGTATGTATGGTAAATGACCATGCGTTCTAAAAAACATGTAGGCGATCCACATCATTGTTAGGAAACAGAGGCTGTTCTATTTCCTCACAACGACGTGCACCGCCCCTCAGAGACGACGTGAAGTAGGAACCATGAGGAGAGAGGAACCACGAGGAGTGAGAGGTAAGCGGTATTTGGCATGGGGTGGGGGTTTCTTTTCTACGGTTTAGGGTAGAGCAGTGGTGTTTGAGTAGTGTAGGGGGTCGTGCTGGGGGTAGTGTTTTAGGGTTTAGGGTAGTGCAGTGGTGTTTGGGTAGTGTAGGGGTCGTGCTGGGGGTAGTGTTTTAGGGTTTAGGGTAGTGCAGTGGTGTATGGGTAGTGTATGGGGTCATGCTAGGGTAGTGTTTTAAGGTTTAGGGTAATGCAGTGGTGTTTAGGTAGTTTAGGGGGTCAATTCAATTCAATTCAAATCATCTTTATTCCAATTTTTCAAATTCATAAAAGCAATCGCATATATACAGACCCAAATATAATACCAGTATATATTTGTACAACACACAATACATGGTCACATATTATTTTGCGCAAAAATTATTTCAAGGGTTTTCCATTGTTTTGCGTACATAAGTTACAACTCTCAAAAAGGTGCAAACACGAAAAATCAATTCATCAGTTTCCAGGGTGAGCAGCATCACATAAGATTGTTCCAGAGAAAGTGGTCTTTGTTTTTTAAAATATGGGAGTAAAAACCATTTAATATATTTTAAATAAAATTTACAAAAAAAGAAGAAATGTAAATCATTTTGTAAACTCACTCCATCACATGGGCATAACATATTATCTGATTTCGAAGAAAAATAACCTAATGGAAAACATAATAGAAATCTGACAGTACCTGCCCTTAGACGAAGCAATAATGATCTTTCCCAATTTATCATTGGTAACGTAAGATATAAAGGAATTGATTGTCTATATAAGTCTTTGTTTACATAGGCCTGGACAGTTGATTTGGTTAATTCCACTTCCAGTCTCCTGTTACTATAAAGTGCATACAGTGCAAGCTTAATTTCATTTTTATCTGTGGGCTCAATCTTAGTAGGATCAGTAAATAAATGACCTTTGCCCACACTACATAGTAACTTAAAAACACCAGCAAGCCACGGAATTCTCAACCCTTTCTCACAATTTAGACAATCTCTTATAATTTCATGAGTTAAAGAGGCCGCTGTATTCCTCCAAATTGCCAGCCAGAACAAGGCAGGTCTCATTGCTAAAAAATCTGTTATATAATGCAAATTTAATTCGCAGTGACAGATATACTCCGATGTAGCAATGGGGGCTCCAAGGAGTTTCCTACAGAATCGATTTTCCTCAGTTTGAATACTAGGAGTCTTAGCCAAACCCCATATCTCGTCCCCATAGGTTGCTACCGGTGCACATTGCGATTTAATTTTTTTTAAAATAGCTTTAGTAGCTCCTATTTTCTTAGGCCGTGGGAGACTAAGAATAGAATTGATGGATTTTGAGAACTTGCTCGTGGCGTGGGCCAAATGCCCACTCCACGAGCCGTTCGCAGCAAAAACCATTCCTAAATAGGGAAAAGTATTTGTAGAATATAACTTATCGGTTCCCACCGAGATGGCACTAAGCTGTCTTTTCCCTGGCCCGCAGGACATAATAAGAGATTTTTTTAAATGTACTTTAAGATCCAACTTATCCATATGCAGTACAAAACTTTTGACCAAAGTACGCAAGGCGTTCGGGGTAAGACCCATAAGGACCGCATCATCTGCATAAAGCAATGTTGGTAGAGGACCCCCCCTTATTTTTGGGACATCCATAGTTGTCAATTTTAAGGAGTTACTTAACCCATTAATATAAATGATGAACAGCAGGGGTGCTAAAACGCACCCCTGCCTAACTCCTCTTTCCACTCTAATGGCCCCGGAGGTTTCCCCCGCCATCCCAATCCTTACTTGGGCTTTTGTATCGGTATGCAAATAGGCAAATAAATGTACAAGGGGAGCATCTAGACCATAATTTAGAAGGATAGACCACAATTTGGATCTATTTACAAAATCAAATGCGGACGATAAGTCCATAAAGGCTAGATAAATTGGTGACGACCTTGCGATATTATATTTGCTAATTACTAAGTTTAAATTTAGACACTGCTCTGTCGTCCCAACCCTACTTCGGAAACCCATTTGACACGAATCCAAGATACCTAATTCCTCTGCCCATGTGTTTATTCTATTGTATAGGACTCGTCCCAGAATTTTTAGTGTATTATCCAAAAGTGAAATAGGTCTATAATTTACTGGGTCTGTTCTCTCCCCTTTCTTGTATATTGGTACAATTATACTTGTTGACCAAGTGTCAGGCATAGGTACTAGGGGTAAGCTATTAAAAACATTCATTAAGATCGGCGCCCAAAATTCCGTTTTCCATTTAATTATATCTATTGGGAAACCATCTGGCCCAGGGGCCTTATTGGCAAGACTTTGTTTAATGGCCACAGTCACCTCGCCTAGACTGATCTGTATAGAGCATAATTGACCAGATATATACTCAACATTAACTGTTGGAGGCATGGCATATACTTTTGAAAAGTGATCTTCCCATCGATCACTCGAAATAATACAATTAATTGTGGATAGTTGGCTTCCCATGTTGCGCATTTTTTTCACTACCGGCCATGAATTAGATGCATTCTTTCCTGTTGCAGCATCAGATAGCTCCTCCCAATGCTCTCTCAGAATCACTGCCTTGCGTACCTCTATTGTAGACTTATATTCCTTTCTTGCCGCCCTAACCTACAGTTGAGATCTTGGTTTTGCACTCAATCCTTTGCGTAAGGCCCTATTAGCAACTGAGCAATTTCTGTCAACCCACCTAGGGTCCTTACCTATCCTTTGATTAGGCACGGATAGGAATGATTTTATAGCTATACATAAGCTGGTAAAATCTTTGATTATCCTTTGATTATTCCCATCTGAGGATATGCATGAGTCAATTAAATGTTGGTGCTTATTTATAACATGCTCAACCACCCTTCCACTGTCAACCCCTCTCCATTTCAGCCTCAAATTATTTGTGGTGGGGCTGATATCTCTAGTGCCTGGAAAGCTTGTAAATACTGGTGGTGAACCCAGTTTGATTGCTGCCACTAATGCATTGTGGTCGCCAAAGGCAGTTTCTAGGACCCCGGCCGTTAAAAGGCAATCAATTAGCTCAGGTGACATAAAAATATAATCAATGATTGAACTATGGTCTCTACCTCTGAATGTCGGAACATTATCAGTTGTAGAGATATCATTTATGTCCATCACGTTAATTAAAACATGTTCACGGATAAAACAATCCAATTCTATACCGCGTTTTAATGCACGGTCAATGTGCGTATCTCCTTCTTTTACTTTTAATTTGGTAATTTTAGCATTAAAATCCACTGCTAGAATGATCCTGTTACCCCTACTATTTTCTGATCGTTCGATAATATCTGATAAGAATTTAAAAAGTTCTATAACATTTTGATTTGGAGTTGAATAAAAATCATTATTATAAAAATTAATCACGTAAATGGGAGCCTTACTTTTATATTCAATAACCTGAATATTGGGGTTATTGGTTGGTATTATCTTTATGCTTCCACCTGCTGTTATCCTAACACCAATTAGTAACCCACCCTTAGGACGACCATAATTAGTCTTGGTTGCAATTACACTGTTACAATGAAAACCTTCTATCTGAAGGTCCGTAATAGCCCAAGTCTCCTGGAACATTATTATGTCTTTATCTTGTAATATCCTTAACCAGTTGGTATCCAATAATCTAGGCTCCAGCCCTGCGACATTCCAGCTAAGGATATTAAAGCTAGTTTTGGTCGACTTATCTAAACAAGGTTTTTGGCTTTCCCCATTTTCGGTCCCCATATTTAAAGATCTATATCTGGGCTTTACAGTCCCTTCACTACCCCCAGTGTTTTCCATTACAACAGTCCCTACATTATTTATCCCTGTTACCAATGGACATTGTGTAGTAGGTGCTGCAGCTACATCTATATCTGTGTTCCTATTCTCCAGAGTTAGTTTTGGGTGGCTGTGGACCATCTGGTTGACTCTACCATTATTCATTCTCTGCCCCTCCCACTCTCTGGTTGGGGAACCAATAGGAGCTAAGGGTCAATCTACAGACTCCAGACAACTATACCTGTTAAAAGTCGGGATCCCTCTATATTTTCCCAAAAAGCTTCTATCACTACGATTCCGCACTCCCCACTCCCCCCGGTCCCTTCTCCAATCCCGGTGGCCTATTGTGCTCCAATTTTCGTCTTCGTAACCTGACCCAAAACAACTCATAGAGGGGTAGAAAAAAGCAAATCTTTTTGTTTCAATACGCTCATTACATCCTTGGTTTCTCCATGAGCATATGTAATCTACGGTGTTTGGGTCCTCAAAGTTAATAATTACGCAGTCGCCATGGATCTTTTCTCCTCTTGCCCCACCCATGGCACTCTACGCACCATTAAGATCCTGCTTGACCGGTTGGGGGGTAATGGGCGATTAGTATTAAGCCAGTGCTGGACTTTATTCTTTAATGACCAACTCGATTCCTCTATATGATCCGCCATTTCTGGAACCCCTGTCATGATCACCACATAAGGGCTTGCTTCAGGGGGCAAATTAAATTTGAATCTATCCTCTTTCGCTCCCATATCCCGGTCCCTTTTAGGAAGTGTGGGGGCCTTAGATAGAGTATTTTCCTGTCTATTGGGCACAGTTGAAATAGCCGATCTATCGGCCATTTGCTTATCTGGGGCCTGCAAGGTACTTAATTGTACATTCAAGGGTATCACCGGCAAATTAGGATCAATAGATTTAGTTTTTGTTCCCCCAGGTCTTTGGGGCCCCATGCTTAAGAGCACTCAATGTGGTCAACTGTTTTTCTATATGTATAAGTCTGGACTCTATAGGGGACAAATAAGTTTTAAAAAGGTCCCCAATTCTTGCCAACAACTGATTGTTTGTTTCACAGTTATTACATTTATTGCATTTATCGCATATTCCACCCGGAATATCCGAGGACTTTATACTTTCAACATCTGAGACAGCATTTATCACATCTAAATAAGTATCCCCTCTGCCATTGTTTCCATGATAATTTAATTCTTTCCCTTGCTTTCTCTTCGACATGCAATGTTTTTTAGTTTTTGACATAGTTATCTGTTTTGTTTGTTTCCGTATGGCACCCTCTCTCCTACCCCTTAAGCACCTCGTGCTTATCTCAATTGGTGTAGTGCTGATAAGTAATTCCGGAGACCTTTCCAGTGCCAAACTCGATTGTGAGTCTGTTAAAAGATGTGATGCTGACAGGTCAACCTCGTTTGGCATACTATATACTTCTACTACAGTGGAGGCACTATCTTTAGCCTGCACTGGAGTTTTGGCTAACGCAAGTGATCCCAAGGATGATCTTTTTGCCAAGGCTAAATCTTGGGAGACTCTACGCTCTGGAAGGCTAATACCTTGATCTATGGCTTCATTTGCCCTTATAATGAAATTATCTATCGGGCCTTTCCCCTGTACTCCGCCACTAGCTAATTTATTTCTACTGCCCTTTATAGACATGATGCTAACAATTATTTAATTAAATCGGCTACAGACGGGTAATTTAATTTATTATAAGAAAACTCTGTGGGAAGAGGTACCAGCTGTAAATAAAATAAAAATACAGCTGCTAAACCTCGCAGTCCCAACAAAATGGGGACGGGCCCTAAGAGGTCAAAGGTCCATACAATGGGTGTTTAAAATTAAATATAAAATGTTAAACAATCACAAGTAAAAATACAGAACAATAAAAACCATCAGATAAAATATCGCATAAGCAGAAAATACGATACAGTATCTTAAGTGCAAATGCAGAAGAGGAATGAGGCCGGGATAAGGTGACTCGTGCTAATAGAAAAATAATAGAAAAACACAATACTTAAAAAACAACAAGCCTCCAGGATCTAAAGTGCAAATGCAGGGAAGAGTAAGGCCACAATAAAGTGACTCGTGCAAGTGCGGTACTTAAAAACAACAAGCCTCCAGGATCTAAAGTGCAAATGCAGGGAAGAGTAAGGCCACAATAAAGTGACTCGTGCAAGTGCGGTACTTAAAAATAACAAGCCTCCAGGATCTAAAGTGCAAATGCAGGGGAGAGTAAGGCCACAATAAAGTGACTCGTGCAAGTACAGTACTTAAAAACAACAACAAACCTACAGGATATAAAGTGCAAATGCAGGGAGGAGTAAGGCCACAATAAAGTGACTCGTGCTGGCAAAAACAAATGCAATACTTAAAAGCAACAGGCCTACAAAGGCCTATGTAAGGAGGGAATGGTGAGGTCAGGATAAAATAACATGTGTTAACAGACAATCACAAATGCAAGGAAACTGAATTAGTCCAAATATTAGCACCCTACTATGCTAAATGAGCAAATAAAATCATATCACAAATTAGCCAATCAGGGCAGCTGGATCCAAAATAACAAACTGGATAACCAAGTCCCTAAAAGGAAATAAAACTGTTACCTAGTGTATCAAACTATGCATACATCTTATACCATAACGCACCTACACTAATATATGTCATTACTCAAGGTACGCAGGGCAAAAGACAAATGTTAGAGCTGTAGCCCAGCCCGGCCTCCTCTGGCCCCGGACGGCAACAGACGGCCCGCCCTTTGCCCAGGCTTAGCCCGCGCGCGGTCCCGCGACGCGGGGGGTGGAGTTCTTTCTGAAGCGCCTTCGGGCGCGAAATGCAGGGGGTCCGCTTCCGGTGGGCTAAAGCGGAGGAGCCTGGGGAGTGTAGTTCGCTGGACCCTCCACACAGCGGTCGCCGTTTACACAAATGCGACGGCGGGAGGGAGAGGCTTGCGCAACAACGAAGACTCGACAATCCCCAGGAAGAGTAAGCAGGTAGGCACAGCACCAGCTTCGCTGCGGCTCAGACGTTCAGGCAACGATAGTTGCAATTTAATGTTTTTCGAGTTCAAGTTCAGAGTCGAGGCTTAAGGCTTGATAATATGTGCTTTTAATCCTCCTCCTGACTCTGAGTGCCTATTGCTGTCCCCACTTTAGTTTGTACTGAAGTTGGTATCATACGGTGATGCGTGTTTTCGGCTGCCTCCTCAATCTCCTCTGTGCACTCTAACCTTGTTCAGGCCACCGCTATTGCCTTCTCAGTGCTGCTCCTCTGCTCTTCCGGCATTGGCATTTAGACGCTGCCTCTGCCCTGTTGCTTTAGGCTGGGGCTGTTAGAGCACGGCGGTGATAACCAAAACCCCCTACTGGCAGGTGCGTGGAGAGGAGAAGTTGGAGAGAGATGGTGGGGGAGATGGTGGGGGAGATGGAGGGAGAGACAAGGCAGGGCGAGCAAGGGCCAATGAGGCACACCGGCAGGTCGCTCGCAGGCAGGTCACAGGCTGCACCCTGGTCTATTGGGCCGCCTCTGCCCCGCGACCAAACTGTCCAAACTGTCCACCAAGTGGCTCCTAAAAACTCGCCCCCACTGAACCCCTGCTCCTGCTCCCGGCCAACAACGGCCTGCCACGGTGTTTGGGTAGTGTAGGGAGTCGTGCTGGGGGTAGTGTTTTAGGGTTTAGGGTAGTGCAGTGGTGTTTGTGTAGTGTAGGGTGTCATGCTGGGGGTAGAGTTTTAGGGTTTAAGGTAGTGCAGTGCTGTTTGTGTAGTATAGGGGGTCATGCTGGGGGTAGTGTTTTTGGGTTTAGGGTAGTGCAGTGGTGTTTGTGTAGTGTAGGGTGTAGTGCTGGGGTAGTGTTTTAGGGTTTAGGGTTGTGCAGTTGTGTTTGTGTAGTGAAGGGGGTCGTGCTGGGGTAGTGTTTTAGGGATTAGGGTAGTTCAGTGGTGTTGGTGTAGTGTAGGCGGTCGTGCTTGGGGTAGTGTTTTAGGGTTTACGGTAGTGCAGTGCTGTTTGTGTATTATAGGGTGTCATACTGGGATAGATTTAGGGTTTAGGGTAGTGCAGTTGTGTTTGTGTATTGTGGGGGTCATGCTCAGGGTAGTGTTTTAGCGTTTAAGGCAGTGCAGTGGTGTTTTTGTAGTGAAGGGGATTGTGCTGGGGGTAGTGTTTTCGGGTTTAGGGTAGTGCAGTGGTGTTTGTGTAGTCTAGGGGGTTGTGCTAGGGGTAGATTTTGGGTTTAGGGTAGTGCAGTGGTGTTTGGGTACTGTAGGGAGTCGTGCTGGGAATAGTGTATTAGGGTTTATGGTAGTGCAGTGGTGTTTGGGTAGTGTAGGGGTTCATGCTGGGAATAGTGTATTAGGGTTTATGGTAGTGCAGTGGTGTTTGGGTAGTGTAGGGGGTCATGTTGGGGTTAGATTTAGGGTTTAGGGTAGTGCAGTGGTGTTTGTGTCATGAGGGGGCTATTCTGGGGGTAGTGATTTAGGGTTTAGGGTAGTGAAGTGGTGCTTGTATAGTGTAGGGGGTCATGATGGGGGTGGTGTTTTAGAGTTTAGGGTAGTGCAATGGTGTGTGTGTAGTGTAGGGGGTAGTGTTTTAGGGTTTAGGGTAGTGCAGTGTTGTTTGTGTAGTGTAGGGAGTCATGCTGTGGGTAGTGTTTAAGGGTTTAGGGTAGTGCAGTGGTGTTTGTGTAGTGTAGGGGGTCATGTTTTAGGGAATAGGGTAGTGCAGTGGTGTTTGGTTAGTGTAGGGGGTCATGCTGGGGTTAGTGTTTTAGGTTTTAGGGTAGTGCAGTGGTGTTTGGGTAGTGTAGGGGTTGGTGCTGGGGTTAGTGCTTTAGGGTTTAGGGTAGTGCAGTGGTGTTTGTGTAGTGTGGGAGGTCATGGTTGTGATAGATTTAGGGTTTAGTGTAGTGCAGTGGTGTTTGGGTAGTGTAGGGAGTCGTGCTGGGGGTAGTGTTTTAGGGTTTAGGGTAGTGCAGTGGTGTTTGTGTAGTGTAGGGAGTCGTGCTGGGGGTAGAGTTTTAGGGTTTAGGGTTGTTTAGTGGTGTTTGGGTAGTGTAGGAGGTCATGCTTGGGGTAGTGTTTTAGGGTTTAGGGTAGTACAGTAGTGTTTGTGTAGTGTAGAGGGTAGTGCTGGGGTAGTGTTTTAGGGTTTAGGGTTGTGCAGTGGTGTTTGGGTAGTGTAGGGGGTTGTGCTTGGTGTAGTGTTTTAGGGTTTAGGGTAGTGCAGTGGTGTTTGTGTATTGTAGGGGGTCATGCCGGGGATAGACTTAGGGTTTAGGGTAGTGCAGTTGTGTTTGTGTATTGTGGGGGTCATGCTCGGGGTAGTGTTTTAGCGTTTAAGGCAGTGCAGTGGAGTTTTTGTAGTGAAGGGGATTGTGCTGGGGGTAGTGTTTTCGGGTTTAGGGTAGTGCAGTGGTGTTTGTGTAGTTTAGGGGGTTGTGCTGGGGTAGATGTAGGGTTTAGGGTAGTGCAGTGGTGTTTGGGTACTGTAGGGAGTCGTGCTGGTGGTAGTATTTTAGGGTTTAATGTAGTGGAGTTATATTTGGATAGTGTAGGTTGTCGTGCTGTTGGTAGTGTTTTAGGGTTTAGGGTAGTGCAGTAGTGCTTGTGTAGTGTAGGGGGTCGTGCTGGGGGTAGTGTTTAGGGTTTAGGGTAGTGCAGTGGTGTTTGGGTAGTGTAGGGGTTCATGCTGGGAATAGTGTATTAGGGTTTAGGGTAGTGCCGTGGTGTTTGGGTAGTATAGGGGGTCATGTTGGGGTTAGATTTAGGGTTTAGGGTAGTGCAGTGGTGTTTGTGTCATGAGGGGGCCATGCTGGGGGTAGTGATTTAGGGTTTAGGGTAGTGGAGTGTTTTTTGTGTAGTGCTGGGGTAGTGTTTTAGGGTCTTGGGTTTTGCAGTGGTGTTTGGGTAGTGTAGGGGCTCGTGCTGGGGGTAGATTTTTTGGGTTTAGCGTAGTGTAGTTGTGTTTGGGTAGTGAAGGGGGTCGCGCTGGGGTAGTGTTTTAGGGTTTAGGGTAGTTCAGTGGTGTTGGTGTAGTGCAGGGGGACGTGCTGGGGTAGTGTTTTAGGGTTTACGGTTGTGCAGTGGTGTTTGTGTAGTGTAGGGGGTAGTGCTGGGGTAGTGTTTTAGGGTTTAGGGTAGTGCAGTGGTGTTTGTGTTTTATAGGGGGTCATGCTGGGGATAGACTTAGGGTTTAGGGTAGTGCAGTTGTGTTTGTATATTGTGGGGGTCATGCTCGGGGTAGTGTTTTAGCGTTTAAGGCAGTGCAGTGGAGTTTTTGTAGTGAAGGGGGTAGTGCTGGGGGTAGTGTTTTCGGGTTTAGGGTAGTGCAGTGGTGTTTGTGTAGTCTAGGGGGTTGTGCTGGGGTAGATGTAGGGTTTAGGGTAGTGCAGTGGTGTTTGGGTACTGTAGGGAGTCGTGCTGGTGGTAGTATTTTAGGGTTTAATGTAGTGGAGTTATATCTGGGTAGTGTAGGGTGTCGTTCTGTTGGTAGTGTTTTAGGGTTTAGGGTAGTGCAGTAGTGCTTGTGTAGTGTAGGGGGTCGTGCTGGAGGTAGTGTTTAGGGTTTAGGGTAGTGCAGTGGTGTTTGGGTAGTGTAGGGGTTCATGCTGGGAATAGTGTATTAGGGTTTAGGGTAGTGCCGTGGTGTTTGGGTAGTATAGGGGGTCATGTTGGGGTTAGATTTAGGGTTTAGGGTAGTGCAGTGGTGTTTGTGTCATGAGGGGGCCATGCTGGGGGTAGTGATTTAGGGTTTAGGGTAGTGCAGTGGTGCTTGTATAGTGTAGGGGTCATGCTGGGGGTAGTTTTTAAGAGTTTAGGGTAGTGCAATGGTGTATGTTTAGTGTAGGGTTTTGTGCTGGGGTTAGTGCTTTAGGGTTTAGGGTAGTGCAGTGGTGTTTGTGTAGTGTGGGAGGTCATCCTGGTGATAGATTTAGGGTTTAGTGTAGTGCAGTGGTGTTTGGGTAGTGTAGGGAGTCGTGCTGGGGGTAGTGTTTTAGGGTTTAGGGTAGTGCAGTGGTGTTTGTGTAGTGTAGGGAGTCATGCTGGGGGTAGAGTTTTAGGGTTTAGGGTTGTTTAGTGTTTTTTGTGTAGTTTAGGGGGTAGTGCTGGGGTAGTGTTTTAGGGATTTGGGTTTTGCAGTGGTGTTTGGGTAGTGTAGGGGCTCGTGCTGGGGTTAAATTTTTTGGGTTTAGCGTAGTGCAGTTGTGTTTGGGTAGTGAAGGGGGTCGCGCTGGGGTAGTGTTTTAGGGTTTTGGGTAGTTCGGTGGTGTTTGTGTAGTGTAGGGGGTCATGTTTGAGGGAATAGGGTAGTGCAGTGGTGTTTGGGTAGTGTAGGGGGTTATGCTGGGGTTAGTGTTTTAGGGTTTAGGGTAGTGCAGTAGTGTGTAGGAAGTGTAGGGGTTCGTGCTGGGGTTAGTGCTTTAGGGTTTAGGGTAGTTCATTGGTGTTTGTGTAGTGTGGGAGGTCATGCTGGTGATAGATTTAGGGTTTAGTGTAGTGCAGTGGTGTTTGGGTAGTGTAGGGAGTCGTGCTGGGGGTAGTGTTTTAGGGTTTAATGTAGTGCAATTATGTTTGGGTAGTGTATGGTGTTGTGCTGGTGGTATTGTTTTAGGGTTTAGGGTAGTGCAGTGGTGATTGTGTAGTGTAGGGGGTCATGCTGGGGGTAGAGTTTTAGGGTTTAGGGTAGTGCAGTGGTGCTTGTATAGTGTAGGGGTAATGCTGGGGTTTAGGGTTTAGGGTAGTGCAGAGGTGTTTGGGTAGTGTAGTGGGTAGTGTTTTAGGGTTTAGGGTAGTACAGTGGTGTTTAGTTAGTGTAGGGGTTTGTGCTGGGGTAGTGTTTTAGGGTTTAGGGTAGTGCTGTGGTGTTTGTGTAGTGTGGGAGGTCATGCTGGGGGTAGATTTAGGGTTTAGGTAGTGAAGTGGTGTTTGGGTAGTGTAGGGAGTCGTACCGGGGTTAGTTTTTTAGGGTTTATGTTAGTGCAGTGGTGTTTGTGTAGTGTATGGACTTGTTCCGGGGGTAGTGTTTTTGGGTTTAGGGTAGTGCAATGGTGTTTGGGTAGTGTCGGGGGTCATGCTGGGGATAGTGTTTTAGAGTTTAGGGTAGTGCAGTGGTGTGTGTAGTGTACGGGGGTCATTCTGGGAGTAGTGTTTTAGGGTTTAGGGTAGTGCAGTGGTGTTGGGGTAGTGTTGGGGGTAGTGCTGGGGTAGTGTTTTAGGGTTTAGAGTAGTGCAGTGGTGTTTGCGTAATGTAGGGGGTGGTGTTTTAGGGTTTAGGGTAGTGCAGTGGTGCTTGTATAGTGTAGGGGTAATGCTGGGGTTTAGGGTTTAGGGTAGTGCAGAGGTGTTTGGGTAGTGTAGTGGGTAGTGTTTTAGGGTTTAGGGTAGTTCAGTGGTGTTTAGTTAGTGTAGGGGTTTGTGCTGGGGTAGTGTTTTAGGGTTTAGGGTAGTGCTGTGGTGTTTGTGTAGTGTGGGAGGTCATGCTGGGGGTAGATTTAGGGTTTAGTGTAGTGAAGTGGTGTTTGGGTAGTGTAGGGAGTCGTGCCGGGGTTAGTTTTTTAGGGTTTATGTTAGTGCAGTGGTGTTTGTGTAGTGTAGGGACTTGTTCCGGGGGTAGTGTTTTTGGGTTTAGGGTAGTGCAATGGTGTTTGGGTAGTGTAGGGGGTCATGCTGGGGATAGTGTTTTAGAGTTTAGGGTAGCGCAGTGGTGTGTGTTGTGTACGGGGGTCATTCTGGGAGTAGTGTTTTAGGGTTTAGGGTAGTGCAGTGGTGTTGGGGTAGTGTTGGGGGTAGTGCTGGGGTAGTGTGTTAGGGTTTAGGGTAGTGCAGTGGTGTTTGCGTAATGTAGGGGGTGGTGTTTTAGGGTTTAGGGTAGTGCAGTGGTGTTTGGGTAGTGTAGGGAGTCATGCTGGGGGTAGTGTTTTGTGGTTTCGGCTAGTGCACTTGTGTTTGTGTAGTGAAGGGGGTCGTGCTGGGGGTAGTGTTTTAAGGTTTACGGTAGTACAGAGGTGTTTGTGTATTGTAGGGGGTCATGCTTGGGGTAGTGTTTTATGGTTTAGGGTAGTGCTGTGATGTTTGTTAAGTGTAGGGGGTCATGCTGGGGGTAGATTTGGGGTTTAGGGTAGTACAGTGGTGTTTGTGTAGTGTAAGGGGTCATGCAGGGGATAGTGTTTTAGGGTTCAGGGTAGTGCAGTGGTGTTTGTGTAGTGCAGGGGGATGTGCTGGGGTAGATTTAGTGAATAGGGTAGTGCAGTGGTGTTTGGGTAGTGTAGGGACTTGTGCTGGGGGTAGTGTTTTAGGGTTTAGGTTGGTGCAGTGGTGTTTCTGTAGTGTAGGGGTCGTGCTGGGGATAGTGTTTTAGGGTTTAGGGTAGTGCAGTGGTGTTTGGGTAGTGTAGGGTGTCGTGCTGGGGGTAGTGTTTTTGGGATTAGGGTAGTTCAGTAGTGTTTGGGTAGTGAAGGGGGTCGTGCTGGGGTAGAGTTTTAGAATTTAGGGTAGTACATGGTGTTTGTGTAGTGTAGGGTGTCGTGCTGGGTGTAGTGTTTTAGGGTTTAGGGTAGTGCAGTGGTGTTTGTGTAGTGTTGGGGGTCGTGCTGGGGGTAGTGTTTGAGGGTTTAGGGTAGTGCAGTGGTGTTTGTGTAGTGTAGTGGTTCATGTTGGGGTAGTGATTTAGGGTGTAGGGTGGTGCTGTGGTGATTGGGTAGTGTAGGGGGTCGTGTTGGGGGTAATGTTTTAGGGTTTAGGGTAGTGCAGTGGTGTTTGTGTAGTGTAGGGGGTTGTGCTGGAGGTAGATTTAGGGTTTAGGGTAGTGCAGTGGTGTTTGGGTAGTGTATGGAGTCGGGCTGGTGGTAGTGTTTTAGGGTTTAATGTAGTGCAATTATGTTTGGGTAGTGTATTGTGTTTTTCTGGTGGTAGTGTTTTAGGGTTTAGGGTAGTGCAGTGGTGATTGTGTAGTGTAGGGGGTCGTGCTGGGTGTAGTGTTTTAGGGTTTAGGGTAGTGCAGTGGTATTTGGGTAGTGTGGGGGTTGTGCTGGGGTAGTGTTTTATGGTTTAGGGTAGTGCAGTAGTGTCGAGGGTCATGCTGGGAGTAGTGTTTTAGGGTTTATGGTAGTGTAGTGGTATATGGGTAGTGTAGGAGGTCATACTGGGGTAATGTTTTAGGGATTAGGGTAGTGCAGTGGTGTTTGGGTAGTGTGGGGTGTCATGCTGGGGGTAGTGTTTTAGGGTTTAGGGTAGTGCAGTGTTGTTTGTGTAGTGTAGGGGGTCGTGCTAGGTGTAGTGCTTTAGAGTTTAGGGCAGTGCAGTGGTGTTTGGGTAGAGTAGGGTTCATCCTTGGGATAGATTTAGGGTTTAGGGTAGTGCAATGGTGTTTGGGTAGTGTAGGGAGTCGTGCTGGGGGTTAGTGTTTTACGGTTTAGGGTAGTGCAGTGGTGATTGTTTAGTGTAGGGGGTTGTGCTGGGGGTAGTGTTTTAGGGTTTGTGGTAGTGCAGTGGTGTTTGGGTAGTGCAGGGGGTAGTGCAGGGGTAGTGTTTTTTGGGGTTTAGGGTTGTTCAGTTTTGTTTGGGTAGTGAAGGGGGTCGTGCTGGGTGTAGTGTTTTAGAGTTTAGTGTAGTACAGTGGTGTTTGTGTAGTGTAGGGGGTCGTGCTGGGCGTAGTGTTTTAGGGTTTAGGGTAGTGCAGTGGTGTTTGTGTAGTGCAGGGGGTCGTGCTGGGGGTAGTGTTTTAGGGTTTAGGGTAGTGCAGTGGTGTTTGGGTAGTGTAGGGTGTCACGATGGGGGTAGTGTTTTTGGGTTTAGGGTAGTTCAGTTGTGTTTGGGTAGTGAAGGAGGTAGTGCTGGGGATAGTGTTTTAGAGTTTAGGGTACTACAGTGTTGTTTGTGTAGTGTAGGGGTCGTGCTGGGCATAGTGTTTTAGGGTTTAGGGTAGTGCAGTGGTGTTTGTGTAGTCTAGGGGGTTGTGCTGGGGATAGATTTAGGGTTTAGGGTAGTGCAGTGGTGTTTGGGTAGTGTATGGAGTCGTGCTGGTGGTAGTGTTTTAGGGTGTATTGTTGTGCAATTATGTATGGGTAGTGTATGGTGTTGTGCTGGTGGTAGTGTTTTAGGGTTTAGGGTAGTGCAGTGGTGATTGTGTAGTGTAGGGGGTCATGCTGGGGGTAGTGTTTTAGGGTTTAGGGTAGTGCAGTGGTGTTTGGGTTGTGTAGGGTGTCATGCTGGGGGTAGTGTTTTGCGGTTTAGGGTTGTTCAGCTGTGTTTGGGGAGTGAAGGGTTCATGCTGGGGGTAGTGTTTTAGAGTTTAGGGTAGTACAGTGGTGTTTGTGTAGTGTAGGGGGTCGTGCTGGGCGTAGTGTTTTAGGGTTTAGGGTAGTGCAGTGGTGTTTGTGTAGTGCAGGGGGTCGTGCTGGGGGTAGTGTTTAAGGGTTTAGGGTAGTGCAGTGGTGTTTCTGTAGTGTAGGGGGTCATGCTGGGGGTAGTGTTTTAGGGTTTACTGTTGTACAGTGGAGTTTGTGTGGTGTAAGGGGTCATGCTGGGGGTAGATTTAGGGTTTAGGGTAGTACAGTGGTGTTTGTGTAGTGTAAGGGGTCGTGCTGGGGTAGTGTTTTAGGGTTTAGGGTAGTGCAGTGGTGTTTGTATAGTGTAGGGGGTTGTGCTGGTGTAGATTTGGGGAATAGGGTAGTGCAGTGGTGTTTGGGTAGTGTAGGGAGTCGTGCTGGGGGTTGTGTTTAAGGGTTTAGGGTAGTGCAGTTGTGCTTGTGAAGTGCAGGGGTTCATGCTGGAGTAGTGTTTTAGGGTTTAGTGCAGTGCAGTGGTGTTTGGGTAGTGTAGGCGGTCATGTTTTAGGGTTTAGGGTTGTGCAGTGGTGTTTGTGTTGTGTAGAGGGTCATGCTTGTGGTAGTGTTTTAGAGTTTAGGGTAGTTCAGTGGTGTTTGGTTTGTGTAAGGTGTCATGCTGAGGGTAGTGTTTTTGGGTTTAGGGTAGTGCAGTTGTGTTTGTGTAGTGTAGGGAATTGTGCCGGGGTAGTGTTGTAGGTTTTAGGGTAGTGAAGTGGTGTTTGGGTAGTGTAGGGGGTCATGCCGGGGGTAGTGTTTTAGGGTTTATGTTAGTGCAGTGGTGTTTGTGTAGTGTAGGGACTTGTTCTGGGGGTAGTGTTTTTGGGTTTAGGGTAGTGCAGTGGTGTTTGGGTAGTGTAGGGGGTCATGCTGGGGATAGTGTTTTAGAGTTTAGGGTAGTGCAGTGGTGTTTGTGTAGTGTACGGGGGTCATTCTGGGATTAGTGTTTTAGGGTTTAGGGTAGTGCAGTGGTGTTGGGGTAGTGTTGGGGGTAGAGCTGGGGTAGTGTTTTAGGGTTTAGGGTAGTGCAGTGGTGTTTGTGTAAGGTAGGGTATTGTGCTTTGGGAGTGTTTTAGGGTTTAGGGTAGTGCAGTGGTGTTTGTGTAGTGTAGGGGGTGGTGTTTTAGGGTTTAGGGTAGTGCAGTGGTGTTTGGGTAGTGTAGGGGGTCATGCTGGGGCTAGTGTTTGGTGGTTTAGGCTAGTGCAGTTGTGTTTGTGTAGTGAAGGGGGTCGTGCTGGGGATAGTGTTTTAGGGTTTAGGGTAGTGCAGTGGTGTTTGTGTAGTGCAGGGGGATGTGCTGGGGTAGATTTAGTGAATAGGGTAGTCCAGTGGTGTTTGGGTAGTGTAGGGAGTTGTGCTGGGGGTAGTGTTTAAGGGTTTAGGGTAGTGCAGTGGTGTTTCTGTAGTGTAGGGGTTGTGCTGGGGGTAGGGTTTTAGGGTTTAGGGTAGAGCAGTGGTGTTTGGGTAGTGTAGGGTGTCATGCTGGGTGTAGTGTTTTAGGATTTAGGGTGTTTGTGTAGTGTTGGGGGTCGTGCTGGGGGTAGTGTTTTAGGGTTTAGGGTAGTGCAGTGGTGTTTGTGTAGTGTAGGGGTTCTTTTTGGGGTAGTGTTTTAGGGTGTAGGGTGGTGCTGTGGTGATTGGGTAGTGTAGGGGTCGTGTTGGGGGTAATGTTTTGGGGTTTAGGGTAGTGCAGTGGTGTTTGTGTAATGTAGGGGTCTTGCTGGGGGTAGTGTTTTTGGGGTTAGGGTAGTGCAGTGGTGTTTGTGTAGTCTAGGTTGTGCTGGAGGTAGATTTAGGGTTTAGGGTAGTACAGTAGTGTTTGGGTAATGTATGGAGTCGGGCTGGTGGTAGTGTTTTAGGGTTTAATGTAGTGCAATTATGTTTGGTTAGTGTATTGTGTTGTTCTGGTGGTAGTGTTTTAGGGTTTAGGGTAGTGCAGTGGTGATTGTGTCGTGTAGGGGGTCATGCTGGTGGTAGTGTTTTAGGGTTTAGGGTAGTGCAGTTGTATTTGGGTAGTGTAGGGGGTCGTGCTGGGGTAGTGTCTTATGGTTTAGGTTAGTGCAGTAGTGTCGAGGGTCATGCTGGGAGTAGTGTTTTAGGGTTTAGGGTAGTGCAGTGGTATATGGGTAGTGTAGGAGGTCATACTGGGGTAATGTTTTAGGGATTAGGGTAGTGCAGTGGTGTTTGGGTAGTGTGGAGGGTCATGCTGGGGGTAGTGCTTTAGAGTTTAGGGTAGTGCAGTGGTGTTTGGGTAGAGAAGGGGGTCATCCTTGGGATAGATTTAGGGTTTAGGGTAGTTCAATGGTGTTTGGATAGTGTAGGGAGTCGTGCTGGGGGTTAGTGTTTTAGGGTTTAGGGTAGTGCAGTGGTGTTTGTTTAGTGTAGGGGGTTGTGCTGGGGGTAGTGTTTTCGGGTTTATGGTAGTGCAGTGGTGTTTGGGTAGTGCAGGGGGTAGTGCAGGGGTAGTGTTTTAGAGTTTAGGGTTGTTCAGTTTTGTTTGGGTTGTGTAGGGTGTCGTGCTGGGGTAGTGTTTTTGGGTTTAGGGTTGTTCAGTTGTGTTCAGGTAGTGAAGGAGGTCATGCTGGTGGTAGTGTTTTAGGGTTCAATGTTGTGCAATTATGTTTGGGTAGTGTATGGTGTTGTGCTGGTGGTAGTGTTTTAGGGTTTAGGGTAGTGCAGTGGTGATTGTGTAGTGTAGGGGTAATGCTGGGGTTTAGGGTTTAGGGTAGTGCAGAGGTGTTTGGGTAGTGTAGTGGGTAGTGTTTTAGGGTTTAGGGTAGTTCAGTGGTGTTTAGTTAGTGTAGGGGTTTGTGCTGGGGTAGTGTTTTAGGGTTTAGGGTAGTGCTGTGGTGTTTGTGTAGTGTGGGAGGTCATGCTGGGGGTAGATTTAGGGTTTAGTGTAGTGAAGTGGTGTTTGGGTAGTGTAGGGAGTCGTACCGGGCTTAGTTTTTTAGGGTTTATGTTAGTGCAGTGGTGTTTGTGTAGTGTAGGGACTTGTTCCGGGGGTAGTGTTTTTGGGTTTAGGGTAGTGCAATGGTGTTTGGGTAGTGTAGGGGGTCATGCTGGGGATAGTGTTTTAGAGTTTAGGGTAGCGCAGTGGTGTGTGTTGTGTACGGGGGTAATTCTGGGAGTAGTGTTTTAGGGTTTAGGGTAGTGCAGTGGTGTTGGGGTAGTGTTGGGGGTAGTGCTGGGGTAGTGTGTTAGGGTTTAGGGTAGTGCAGTGGTGTTTGCGTAATGTAGGGGGTGGTGTTTTAGGGTTTAGGGTAGTGCAGTGGTGTTTGGGTAGTGTAGGGAGTCATGCTGGGGGTAGTGTTTTGTGGTTTCGGCTAGTGCACTTGTGTTTGTGTAGTGAAGGGGGTCGTGCTGGGGGTAGTGTTTTAAGGTTTACGGTAGTACAGAGGTGTTTGTGTATTGTAGGGGGTCATGCTTGGGGTAGTGTTTTATGGTTTAGGGTAGTGCTGTGATGTTTGTTAAGTGTAGGGGGTCATGCTGGGGGTAGATTTAGGGTTTAGGGTAGTACAGTGGTGTTTGTGTAGTGTAAGGGGTCATGCAGGGGATAGTGTTTTAGGGTTCAGGGTAGTGCAGTGGTGTTTGTGTAGTGCAGGGGGATGTGCTGGGGTAGATTTAGTGAATAGGGTAGTGCAGTGGTGTTTGGGTAGTGTAGGGACTTGTGCTGGGGGTAGTGTTTTAGGGTTTAGGTTGGTGCAGTGGTGTTTCTGTAGTGTAGGGGTCGTGCTGGGGATAGTGTTTTAGGGTTTAGGGTAGTGCAGTGGTGTTTGGGTAGTGTAGGGTGTCGTGCTGGGGGTAGTGTTTTTGGGATTAGGGTAGTTCAGTTGTGTTTGGGTAGTGAAGGGGGTCGTGCTGGGGTAGAGTTTTAGAATTTAGGGTAGTACACGGTGTTTGTGTAGTGTAGGGTGTCGTGCTGGGTGTAGTGTTTTAGGGTTTAGGGTAGTGCAGTGGTGTTTGTGTAGTGTTGGGGGTCGTGCTGGGGGTAGTGTCTGAGGGTTTAGGGTAGTGCAGTGGTGTTTGTGTAGTGTAGGGGGTTGTGCTGGAGGTAGATTTAGGGTTTAGGGTAGTGCAGTGGTGTTTGGGTAGTGTATGGAGTCGGGCTGGTGGTAGTGTTTTAGGGTTTAATGTAGTGCAATTATGTTTGGGTAGTGTATTGTGTTTTTCTGGTGGTAGTGTTTTAGGGTTTAGGGTAGTGCAGTGGTGATTGTGTAGTGTAGGGGGTCGTGCTGGGTGTAGTGTTTTAGGGTTTAGGGTAGTGCAGTGGTATTTGGGTAGTGTGGGGGTTGTGCTGGGGTAGTGTTTTATGGTTTAGGGTAGTGCAGTAGTGTCGAGGGTCATGCTGGGAGTAGTGTTTTAGGGTTTATGGTAGTGTAGTGGTATATGGGTAGTGTAGGAGGTCATACTGGGGTAATGTTTTAGGGATTAGGGTAGTGCAGTGGTGTTTGGGTAGTGTGGGGTGTCATGCTGGGGGTAGTGTTTTAGGGTTTAGGGTAGTGCAGTGTTGTTTGTGTAGTGTAGGGGGTCGTGCTAGGGGTAGTGCTTTAGAGTTTAGGGCTGTGCAGTGGTGTTTGGGTAGAGTAGGGTTCATCCTTGGGATAGATTTAGGGTTTAGGGTAGTGCAATGGTGTTTGGGTAGTGTAGGGAGTCGTGCTGGGGGTTAGTGTTTTACGGTTTAGGGTAGTGCAGTGGTGATTGTTTAGTGTAGGGGGTTGTGCTGGGGGTAGTGTTTTAGGGTTTGTGGTAGTGCAGTGGTGTTTGGGTAGTGCAGGGGGTAGTGCAGGGGTAGTGTTTTAGGGTTTAGGGTTGTTCAGTTGTGTTTGGGTAGTGAAGGGGGTCGTGCTGGGTGTAGTGTTTTAGAGTTTAGTGTAGTACAGTGGTGTTTGTGTAGTGTAGGGGGTCGTGCTGGGCGTAGTGTTTTAGGGTTTAGGGTAGTGCAGTGGTGTTTGTGTAGTGCAGGGGGTCGTGCTGGGGGTAGTGTTTTAGGGTTTAGGGTAGTGCAGTGGTGTTTGGGTAGTGTAGGGTGTCACGATGGGGGTAGTGTTTTTGGGTTTAGGGTAGTTCAGTTGTGTTTGGGTAGTGAAGGAGGTAGTGCTGGGGACAGTGTTTTAGAGTTTAGGGTACTACAGTGTTGTTTGTGTAGTGTAGGGGTCGTGCTGGGCATAGTGTTTTAGGGTTTAGGGTAGTGCAGTGGTGTTTGTGTAGTCTAGGGGGTTGTGCTGGGGATAGATTTAGGGTTTAGGGTAGTGCAGTGGTGTTTGGGTAGTGTATGGAGTCGTGCTGGTGGTAGTGTTTTAGGGTTTATTGTTGTGCAATTATGTATGGGTAGTGTATGGTGTTGTGCTGGTGGTAGTGTTTTAGGGTTTAGGGTAGTGCAGTGGTGATTGTGTAGTGTAGGGGGTCATGCTGGGGGTAGTGTTTTAGGGTTTAGGGTAGTGCAGTGGTGTTTGGGTTGTGTAGGGTGTCATGCTGGGGGTAGTGTTTTGCGGTTTAGGGTTGTTCAGCTGTGTTTGGGGAGTGAAGGGTTCATGCTGGGGGTAGTGTTTTAGAGTTTAGGGTAGTACAGTGGTGTTTGTGTAGTGTAGGGGGTCGTGCTGGGCGTAGTGTTTTAGGGTTTAGGGTAGTGCAGTGGTGTTTGTGTAGTGCAGGGGGTCGTGCTGGGGGTAGTGTTTAAGGGTTTAGGGTAGTGCAGTGGTGTTTCTGTAGTGTAGGGGGTCATGCTGGGGGTAGTGTTTTAGGGTTTACTGTTGTACAGTGGAGTTTGTGTGGTGTAAGGGGTCATGCTGGGGGTAGATTTAGGGTTTAGGGTAGTACAGTGGTGTTTGTGTAGTGTAAGGGGTCGTGCTGGGGTAGTGTTTTAGGGTTTAGGGTAGTGCAGTGGTGTTTGTATAGTGTAGGGGGTTGTGCTGGTGTAGATTTGGGGAATAGGGTAGTGCAGTGGTGTTTGGGTAGTGTAGGGAGTCGTGCTGGGGGTTGTGTTTAAGGGTTTAGGGTAGTGCAGTAGTGCTTGTGAAGTGCAAGGGTTCATGCTGGAGTAGTGTTTTAGGGTTTAGTGCAGTGCAGTGGTGTTTGGGTAGTGTAGGCGGTCATGTTTTAGGGTTTAGGGTTGTGCAGTGGTGTTTGTGTTGTGTAGAGGGTCATGCTTGTGGTAGTGTTTTAGAGTTTAGGGTAGTTCAGTGGTGTTTGGTTTGTGTAAGGTGTCATGCTGAGGGTAGTGTTTTTGGGTTTAGGGTTGTTCAGTTGTGTTTGGGTAGTGAAGGGGGTTGTGCTGGGGGTAGTGTATAGGGTTTATGGTAGTGCAGTGTTTTTTGTGTAGTGTAGGGGGTAGTGCTGGGTTAGTGTTTTAGGGTTTTGCAGTGGTTTTTGGGTAGTGTAGGGGCCCGTGCTGGGGGTTGATTTTTTGGGTTTAGCATTGTGCAGTTGTGTTTGGGTAGTGAAGGGGGTCGTGCTGGGGTAGTGTTTTAGGATTTAGGGTAGTTAAGTGGTGTTGGTGTAGTGTAGGGGGTCATGCTGCGGATAGACTTAGGGTTTAGGGTAGTGCAGTTGTGTTTGTGTAGTGTGGGGGTCATGCTGGGGGTAGTGTTTTAGCATTTAAGGTAGTGCAGTGGTGTATTTGTAGTGAAGTGGGTTGTGCTGGGGTGGATTTAGGGTTTAGGGTAGTGCAGTGGTGTTTGGGTAGTGTAGGGAGTCATGCTGGTGGTAGTATTTTAGGGTTTAATGTAGTGCAGTTATATCTGGGTAGTGTAGGGTGCCGTGCTGTTGGTAGTGTTTTAGGGTTTAGGGTAGTGCAGTGGTACTTGTGTAGTGTATGGGGTTGTGCTGTGGGTAGTGATTAGGGTTTAGGGTAGTGCAGTGGTGTTTGGGTAGTGTAGGGGTTCATGCTGGGAATAGTGTTTTAGGGTTTAGTGTAGTGCAGTGGTGTTTGTGTAGTGTGGGAGGTCATGCTGGGGTAGATTTAGGGTTTAATGTAGTGAAGTGGTGTTTGGGTAGTGTAGGGAGTTGTGCCGGGGGTAGTGTTTTAGGGTTTAGGGTAGTGCAGTGGTGTTTGGGTAGTGTAGGGGTCATGCTGGGGATAGTGTTTTAGAGTTTAGGGTAGTGCAGTTGTGTTTGTGTAGTGTAGGGAGTTGTGCCGGGGGTAGTGTTGTAGGTTTTAGGGTAGTGAAGTGGTGTTTGGGTAGTGTAGGGGGTAATGCCGGGGGTAGTGTTTTAGGGTTTATGTTAGTGCAGTGGTGTTTGTGTAGTGTAGGGACTTGTTCCGGGGGTAGTGTTTTTGGGTTTAGGGTAGTGCAGTGGTGTTTGGGTAGTGTAGGGGGTCATGCTGGGGATAGTGTTTTAGAGTTTAGGGTAGTGCAGTGGTGTTTGTGTAGTGTACGGGGGTCATTCTGGGATTAGTGTTTTAGGGTTTAGGGTAGTGCAGTGGTGTTGGGGTAGTGTTGGGGGTAGAGCTGGGGTAGTGTTTTAGGGATTAGGGTAGTGCAGTGGTGTTTGTGTAAGGTAGGGTATTGTGCTTTGGGAGTGTTTTAGGGTTTAGGGTAGTGCAGTGGTGTTTGTGTAGTGTAGGGGGTGGTGTTTTAGGGTTTAGGGTAGTGCAGTGGTGTTTGGGTAGTGTAGGGGGTCATGCTGGGGCTAGTGTTTGGTGGTTTAGGCTAGTGCAGTTGTGTTTGTGTAGTGAAGGGGGTCGTGCTGGGGATAGTGTTTTAGGGTTTAGGGTAGTGCAGTGGTGTTTGTGTAGTGCAGGGGGATGTGCTGGGGTAGATTTAGTGAATAGGGTAGTCCAGTGGTGTTTGGGTAGTGTAGGGAGTTGTTCTGGGGGTAGTGTTTAAGGGTTTAGGGTAGTGCAGTGGTGTTTCTGTAGTGTAGGGGTTGTGCTGGGGGTAGGGTTTTAGGGTTTAGGGTAGAGCAGTGGTGTTTGGGTAGTGTAGGGTGTCATGCTGGGTGTAGTGTTTTAGGATTTAGGGTAGTGCAGTGGTGTTTGTGTAGTGTTGGGGGTCGTGCTGGGGGTAGTGTTTTAGGGTTTAGGGTAGTGCAGTGGTGTTTGTGTAGTGTAGGGGTTCTTGTTGGGGTAGTGTTTTAGGGTGTAGGGTGGTGCTGTGGTGATTGGGTAGTGTAGGGGTCGTGTTGGGGGTAATGTTTTGGGGTTTAGGGTAGTGCAGTAGTGTTTGTGTAGTGTAGGGGTCTTGCTGGGGGTAGTGTTTTTGGGGTTAGGGTAGTGCAGTGGTGTTTGTGTAGTCTAGGTTGTGCTGGAGGTAGATTTAGGGTTTAGGGTAGTACAGTAGTGTTTGGGTAATGTATGGAGTCGGGCTGGTGGTAGTGTTTTAGGGTTTAATGTAGTGCAATTATGTTTGTGTAGTGTATTGTGTTGTTCCGGTGGTAGTGTTTTAGGGTTTAGGGTAGTGCAGTGGTGATTGTGTCGTGTAGGGGGTCATGCTGGTGGTAGTGTTTTAGGGTTTAGGGTAGTGCAGTTGTATTTGGGTAGTGTAGGGGGTCGTGCTGGGGTAGTGTCTTATGGTTTAGGTTAGTGCAGTAGTGTCGAGGGTCATGCTGGGAGTAGTGTTTTAGGGTTTAGGGTAGTGCAGTGGTATATGGGTAGTGTAGGAGGTCATACTGGGGTAATGTTTTAGGGATTAGGGTAGTGCAGTGGTGTTTGGGTAGTGTGGAGGGTCATGCTGGGGGTAGTGCTTTAGAGTTTAGGGTAGTGCAGTGGTATTTGGGTAGAGAAGGGGGTCATCCTTGGGATAGATTTAGGGTTTAGGGTAGTTCAATGGTGTTTGGATAGTGTAGGGAGTCGTGCTGGGGGTTAGTGTTTTAGGGTTTAGGGTAGTGCAGTGGTGTTTGTTTAGTGTAGGGGGTTGTGCTGGGGGTAGTGTTTTCGGGTTTATGGTAGTGCAGTGGTGTTTGGGTAGTGCAGGGGGTAGTGCAGGGGTAGTGTTTTAGAGTTTAGGGTTGTTCAGTTTTGTTTGGGTTGTGTAGGGTGTCGTGCTGGGGTAGTGTTTTTGGGTTTAGGGTTGTTCAGTTGTGTTCGGGTAGTGAAGGAGGTCATGCTGGTGGTAGTGTTTTAGGGTTCAATGTTGTGCAATTATGTTTGGGTAGTGTATGGTGTTTTGCTGGTGGTAGTGTTTTAGGGTTTAGGGTAGTGCAGTGGTGATTGTGTAGTGTAGGGGGTTATGCTGGGGGTAGTGATTTAGGGTTTAGGGTAGTGCAGTGGTGTTTGGGTTGTGTAGCGGTTGTGCTGGGGTAGTGTTTTAGGGTTTAGGGTAGTGCAGTGGTGTTTGAGTTGTGTAGGGTGTCATGTTGGGGGTAGTGTTTTTGGGTTTAGGGTTGTTCAGTTGTGTTTGGGGAGTGAAGGGTTCATGCTGGGGTAGTGTTTTAGAGTTTAGGGTAGTACAGTGGCGTTTGTGTAGTGTAGGGGGTCGTGCTGGGCGTAGTGTTTTAGGGTTAAGGGTAGTGCAGTGGTGTTTGTGTAGTGTAGGGGGTCATGCTGGGGGTAGTGTTTTAGGGTTTACTTTAGTACAGTGGAGTTTCTGTAGTGTAGGAGGTCATGCTGGGGGTAGATTTAGGGTTTAGGGTAGTACAGTGGTGTTTGTGTAGTGTAAGGGGTCATGCCGGGGTAGTGTTTTAGGGTTTAGGATAGTGCAGTGGTGTTTGTATAGTGTAGGGGGTTGTGCTGGTGTAGATTTGGGGAATAGGGTAGTGCAGTGGTGTTTGGGTAGTGTAGGGAGTCGTGCTGGTGGTAGTGTTTTAGAGTTTAAGGTAGTGCAGGGATTTTTGGATAGTATAGGGGGTTGTGCTGGGGGTTGTGTTTAAGGGTTTAGGGTAGTGCAGTAGTGCTTGTGTAGTGTAGGGGGTCATGCTGGGGGTAGTGTTTTTGGGTTAAGGGTAGTGCAGTGGTGTTTGAGTAGTGTAGGGGGTCGTGTTTTAGGGATTATGGTAGTGCAGTGGTGTTTGTGTTGTGTAGAGATTCATGCTGGGGGTAGTGTGTTAGAGTTTAGGGTAGTGCAGTGGTGTTTGGGTTGTGTAGGGTGTCATGCTGGGGGTAGTGTTTTGGGGTTTAGGGTTGTTCAATTGTGTTTGGGTAGTGAAGGGGGTTGTGCTGGGGGTAGTACAGTGGTGTTTGTGTAGTTTAGGGGGTCGTGCTGGGCGTAGTGTTTTAGGGTTTAGGGTAGTGCAGTGGTGTTTGTGTAGTGTTGGGGGTCGTGCTGGGGGTAGTGTTTTAGGAATAAGGGTAGTGCAGTGGTGTTTGGGTAGTGTCGGGTGTTGTGATGGGGGTAGTGTTTTTGGGTTTAGGGTAGTTCAGTTGTGTTTGGGTAGTGAAGGAGGTCATGCTGGGGGTAGTGTTTTAGAGTTTAGGGTAGTACAGTGGTGTTTGTGTAGTGTAGGGGTCATGCTGGGCATAGTGTTTTAGGGTTTAGGGTAGTGCAGTGGTGTTTGTGTAGTCTAGGGGGTTGTGCTGGGGTAGATTTAGGGTTTAGGGTAGTGCAGTGGTGTTTTCGTAGTTTATGGAGTCGTGCTGGTGGTAGTGTTTGAGGGTTCAATGTTGTGCAATTATGTTTGGGTAGTGTATGATGTTGTGCTGGTGGTAGTGTTTTAGGGTTTAGGGTAGTGCAGTGGTGATTGTGTAGTGTAGGGAGTCATGCTGGGGGTAGTATTTTAGGGTTTAGGGTAGTGCAGTGGTGTTTGGGTAGTGTAGGGGTTGTCCAGGGGTAGTGTTTTAGGGTTTAGGGTAGTGCAGTGGTGTTTGGGTTGTGTAGGGTGTCATGCTGGGGGTAGTGTTTTTGGGTTTAGGGTTGTTCAGTTGTGTTTGGGTAGTGAAGGGTTTGTGCTGGGGGTAGTGTTTTAGAGTTTAGGGTAGTACAGTGGTGTTTGTGTAGTGTAGGGGGTTGTGCTGGGCGTAGTGTTTTAGGGTTTAGGGTAGTGCAGTGGTGTTTGTGTAGTGTAGGGGGTCATGCTGGGGGTAGTGTTTTAGGGTTTACTGTAGTACAGTGGAGTTTGTGTAGTGTAGGGGGTCATGCTGGAGGTAGATTTAGGGTTTAGGGTAGTACAGTGGTGTTTGTGTAGTGTAAGGGGTCGTGCTGGGGTAGTGTTTTAGGGTTTAGGGTAGTGCAGTGGTGTTTATATAGTGTAGGGGTTGTGCTGGTGTAGATTTGGGGAATAGGGTAGTGCAGTGGTGTTTGGGTAGTGTAGGGAGTCGTGCTGGTGATTGTGTTTTAGAGTTTAGGGTTGTGCAGTGATTTTTGGATAGTATAGGGGGTTGTGCTGGGGTTGTGTTTAAGGGTTTAGGGTAGTGCATTAGTGCTTGTGTAGTGTAGGGGGTCATGCTGGGGGTAGTGTTTTAGGGTTTAGGGTAGTGCAGTGGTGTTTGAGTAGTGTAGGGGGTTGTGTTTTATGGTTTAGGGTAGTGCAGTGGTGATTGTGTAGTGTAGGGGGTCATGCTGGGGGTAGTGTTTTAGGGTTTAGGGTAGTGCAGTGGTGTTTGGGTAGTGCAGGGGTTGTGCTGGGGTAGTGTTTTAGGGTTTAGGGTAGTGCAGTGATGTTTGGGTTGTGTAGAGTGTCATGCTGGGGGTAGTGTTTTTGGGTTTAGGGTTGTTCAGTTGTGTTTGGGGAGTGAAGGGTTCGTGCTGGGGGTGGTGTTTTAGAGTTTAGGGTAGTACAGTGGTGTTTGTGTAGTGTAGGGGGTCATGCTGGGCATAGTGTTTTAGGGTTTAGGGTAGTGCAGTGTTGTTTGTGTAGTGTAGGGGGTCATGCTGGGGGTAGTGTTTTAGGGTTTACTGTAGTACAGTGGAGTTTGTGTGGTGTAGGGGGTCATGCTGGGGGTAGAGTTAGGGTTTAGGGTAGTACAGTGGTGTTTGTGTAGTGTAAGGGGTCGTGCTGGGGTAGTGTTTTAGGGTTTAGGGTAGTGCAGTGGTGTTTGTATAGTGTAGCGGTTGTGCTGGTGTAGATTTGGGGAATAGGGCAGTGCAGTGGTGTTTGGGTAGTGTAGGGAGTCGTGCTGGTGATAGTGTTTTAGAGTTTAGGGTTGTGCAGTGATTTTTGGATAGTATAGGGGTTGTGCTGGGGGTTGTGTTTAAGGGTTTAGGGTAGTGCAGTAGTGCTTGTGTAGTGTATGGGGTCATGCTGGGGGTAGTGTTTTAGGGTTTAGGGTAGTGCAGTGGTGTTTGAGTAGTGTAGGGGGTTGTGTTTTAGGGTTTAGGGTTGTGCAGTGGTGTTTGGGTAGTGTAGGGGTTCATGCTGGGAATAGTGTTTTAGGGTTTAGTGTAGTGCAGTGGTGTTTGTGTAGTGTGGGAGGTCATGCTGGGGTAGATTTAGGGTTTAATGTAGTGAAGTGGTGTTTGGGTAGTGTAGGGAGTTGTGCCGGGGGTAGTGTTTTAGGGTTTAGGGTAGTGCAGTGGTGTTTGGGTAGTGTAGGGGGTCATGCTGGGGATAGTGTTTTAGAGTTTAGGGTAGTGCAGTTGTGTTTGTGTAGTGTAGGGAGTTGTGCCGGGGGTAGTGTTGTAGGTTTTAGGGTAGTGAAGTGGTGTTTGGGTAGTGTAGGGGGTCATGCCGGGGGTAGTGTTTTAGGGTTTATGTTAGTGCAGTGGTGTTTGTGTAGTGTAGGGACTTGTTCCGGGGGTAGTGTTTTTGGGTTTAGGGTAGTGCAGTGGTGTTTGGGTAGTGTAGGGGGTCATGCTGGGGATAGTGTTTTAGAGTTTAGGGTAGTGCAGTGGTGTTTGTGTAGTGTACGGGGGTCATTCTGGGATTAGTGTTTTAGGGTTTAGGGTAGTGCAGTGGTGTTGGGGTAGTGTTGGGGGTAGAGCTGGGGTAGGGTTTTAGGGTTTAGGGTAGTGCAGTGGTGTTTGTGTAAGGTAGGGTATTGTGCTTTGGGAGTGTTTTAGGGTTTAGGGTAGTGCAGTGGTGTTTGTGTAGTGTAGGGGGTGGTGTTTTAGGGTTTAGGGTAGTGCAGTGGTGTTTGGGTAGTGTAGGGGGTCATGCTGGGGCTAGTGTTTGGTGGTTTAGGCTAGTGCAGTTGTGTTTGTGTAGTGAAGGGGGTCGTGCTGGGGATAGTGTTTTAGGGTTTAGGGTAGTGCAGTGGTGTTTGTGTAGTGCAGGGGGATGTGCTGGGGTAGATTTAGTGAATAGGGTAGTCCAGTGGTGTTTGGGTAGTGTAGGGAGTTGTGCTGGGGGTAGTGTTTAAGGGTTTAGGGTAGTGCAGTGGTGTTTCTGTAGTGTAGGGGTTGTGCTGGGGGTAGGGTTTTAGGGTTTAGGGTAGAGCAGTGGTGTTTGGGTAGTGTAGGGTGTCGTGCTGGGTGTAGTGTTTTAGGATTTAGGGTAGTGCAGTGGTGTTTGTGTAGTGTTGGGGGTCGTGCTGGGGGTAGTTTTTTAGGGTTTAGGGTAGTGCAGTGGTGTTTGTATAGTGTAGGGGTTCTTGTTGGGGTAGTGTTTTAGGGTGTAGGGTGGTGCTGTGGTGATTGGGTAGTGTAGGGGTCGTGTTGGGGGTAATGTTTTGGGGTTTAGGGTAGTGCAGTGGTGTTTGTGTAGTGTAGGGGTCTTGCTGGGGGTAGTGTTTTTGGGGTTAGGGTAGTGCAGTGGTGTTTGTGTAGTCTAGGTTGTGCTGGAGGTAGATTTAGGGTTTAGGGTAGTACAGTAGTGTTTGGGTAATGTATGGAGTCGGGCTGGTGGTAGTGTTTTAGGGTTTAATGTAGTGCAATTATGTTTGGGTAGTGTATTGTGTTGTTCTGGTGGTAGTGTTTTAGGGTTTAGGGTAGTGCAGTGGTGATTGTGTCGTGTAGGGGGTCATGCTGGTGGTAGTGTTTTAGGGTTTAGGGTAGTGCAGTTGTATTTGGGTAGTGTAGGGGGTCGTGCTGGGGTAGTGTCTTATGGTTTAGGTTAGTGCAGTAGTGTCGAGGGTCATGCTGGGAGTAGTGTTTTAGGGTTTAGGGTAGTGCAGTGGTATATGGGTAGTGTAGGAGGTCATACTGGGGTAATGTTTTAGGGATTAGGGTAGTGCAGTGGTGTTTGGGTAGTGTGGAGGGTCATGCTGGGGGTAGTGATTTAGAGTTTAGGGTAGTGCAGTGGTGTTTGGGTAGAGAAGGGGGTCATCCTTGGGATAGATTTAGGGTTTAGGGTAGTTCAATGGTGTTTGGATAGTGTAGGGAGTCGTGCTGGGGGTTAGTGTTTTAGGGTTTAGGGTAGTGCAGTGGTGTTTGTTTAGTGTAGGGGGTTGTGCTGGGGGTAGTGTTTTCGGGTTTATGGTAGTGCAGTGGTGTTTGGGTAGTGCAGGGGTAGTGTTTTAGAGTTTAGGGTTGTTCAGTTTTGTTTGGGTTGTGTAGGGTGTCGTGCTGGGGTAGTGTTTTTGGGTTTAGGGTTGTTCAGTTGTGTTCGGGTAGTGAAGGAGGTCATGCTGGTGGTAGTGTTTTAGGGTTCAATGTTGTGCAATTATGTTTGGGTAGTGTATGGTGTTGTGCTGGTGGTAGTGTTTTAGGGTTTAGGGTAGTGCAGTGGTGATTGTGTAGTGTAGGGGGTTATGCTGGGGGTAGTGATTTAGGGTTTAGGGTAGTGCAGTGGTGTTTGGGTTGTGTAGCGGTTGTGCTGGGGTAGTGTTTTAGGGTTTAGGGTAGTGCAGTGGTGTTTGAGTTGTGTAGGGTGTCATGTTGGGGGTAGTGTTTTAGGGTTTAGGGTTGTTCAGTTGTGTTTGGGGAGTGAAGGGTTCGTGCTGGGGTAGTGTTTTAGAGTTTAGGGTAGTACAGTGGCGTTTGTGTAGTGTAGGGGGTCGTGCTGGGCGTAGTGTTTTAGGGTTAAGGGTAGTGCAGTGGTGTTTGTGTAGTGTAGGGGGTCATGCTGGGGGTAGTGTTTTAGGGTTTACTTTAGTACAGTGGAGTTTCTGTAGTGTAGGGCGTCATGCTGGGGGTAGATTTAGGGTTTAGGGTAGTACAGTGGTGTTTGTGTAGTGTAAGGGGTCATGCCGGGGTAGTGTTTTAGGGTTTAGGATAGTGCAGTGGTGTTTGTATAGTGTAGGGGGTTGTGCTGGTGTAGATTTGGGGAATAGGGTAGTGCAGTGGTGTTTGGGTAGTGTAGGGAGTCGTGCTGGTGGTAGTGTTTTAGAGTTTAAGGTAGTGCAGGGATTTTTGGATAGTATAGGGGGTTGTGCTGGGGGTTGTGTTTAAGGGTTTAGGGTAGTGCAGTAGTGCTTGTGTAGTGTAGGGGGTCATGCTGGGGGTAGTGTTTTTGGGTTAAGGGTAGTGCAGTGGTGTTTGAGTAGTGTAGGGGGTCGTGTTTTAGGGATTAGGGTAGTGCAGTGGTGTTTGTGTTGTGTAGAGATTCATGCTGGGGGTAGTGTGTTAGAGTTTAGGGTAGTGCAGTGGTGTTTGGGTTGTGTAGGGTGTCATGCTGGGGGTAGTGTTTTGGGGTTTAGGGTTGTTCAATTGTGTTTGGGTAGTGAAGGGGGTTGTGCTGGGGGTAGTACAGTGGTGTTTGTGTAGTTTAGGGGGTCGTGCTGGGCGTAGTGTTTTAGGGTTTAGGGTAGTGCAGTGGTGTTTGTGTAGTGTTGGGGGTCGTGCTGGGGGTAGTGTTTTAGGAATAAGGGTAGTGCAGTGGTGTTTGGGTAGTGTCGGGTGTCGTGATGGGGGTAGTGTTTTTGGGTTTAGGGTAGTTCAGTTGTGTTTGGGTAGTGAAGGAGGTCATGCTGGGGGTAGTGTTTTAGAGTTTAGGGTAGTACAGTGGTGTTTGTGTAGTGTAGGGGTCATGCTGGGCATAGTGTTTTAGGGTTTAGGGTAGTGCAGTGGTATTTGTGTAGTCTAGGGGGTTGTGCTGGGGTAGATTTAGGGTTTAGGGTAGTGCAGTGGTGTTTTTGTAGTTTATGGAGTCGTGCTGGTGGTAGTGTTTGAGGGTTCAATGTTGTGCAATTATGTTTGGGTAGTGTATGATGTTGTGCTGGTGGTAGTGTTTTAGGGTTTAGGGTAGTGCAGTGGTGATTGTGTAGTGTAGGGAGTCATGCTGGGGGTAGTATTTTAGGGTTTAGGGTAGTGCAGTGGTGTTTGGGTAGTGTAGGGGTTGTCCAGGGGTAGTGTTTTAGGGTTTAGGGTAGTGCAGTGGTGTTTGGGTAGTGAAGGGTTTGTGCTGGGGGTAGTGTTTTAGAGTTTAGGGTAGTACAGTGGTGTTTGTGTAGTGTAGGGGGTTGTGCTGGGCGTAGTGTTTTAGGGTTTAGGGTAGTGCAGTGGTGTTTGTGTAGTGTAGGGGGTCATGCTGGGGGTAGTGTTTTAGGGTTTACTGTAGTACAGTGGAGTTTGTGTAGTGTAGGGGGTCATGCTGGAGGTAGATTTAGGGTTTAGGGTAGTACAGTGGTGTTTGTGTAGTGTAAGGGGTCGTGCTGGGGTAGTGTTTTAGGGTTTAGGGTAGTGCAGTGGTGTTTATATAGTGTAGGGGTTGTGCTGGTGTAGATTTGGGGAATAGGGTAGTGCAGTGGTGTTTGGGTAGTGTAGGGAGTCGTGCTGGTGATTGTGTTTTAGAGTTTAGGGTTGTGCAGTGATTTTTGGATAGTATAGGGGGTTGTGCTGGGGTTGTGTTTAAGGGTTTAGGGTAGTGCATTAGTGCTTGTGTAGTGTAGGGGGTCATGCTGGGGGTAGTGTTTTAGGGTTTAGGGTAGTGCAGTGGTGTTTGAGTAGTGTAGGGGGTTGTGTTTTATGGTTTAGGGTAGTGCAGTGGTGATTGTGTAGTGTAGGGGGTCATGCTGGGGGTAGTGTTTTAGGGTTTAGGGTAGTGCAGTGGTGTTTGGGTAGTGCAGGGGTTGTGCTGGGGTAGTGTTTTAGGGTTTATGGTAGTGCAGTGGTGTTTGGGTTGTGTAGAGTGTCATGCTGGGGGTAGTGTTTTTGGGTTTAGGGTTGTTCAGTTGTGTTTGGGGAGTGAAGGGTTCGTGCTGGGGGTAGTGTTTTAGAGTTTAGGGTAGTACAGTGGTGTTTGTGTAGTGTAGGGGGTCATGCTGGGCATAGTGTTTTAGGGTTTAGGGTAGTGCAGTGTTGTTTGTGTAGTGTAGGGGGTCATGCTGGGGGTAGTGTTTTAGGGTTTACTGTAGTACAGTGGAGTTTGTGTGGTGTAGGGGGTCATGCTGGGGGTAGAGTTAGGGTTTAGGGTAGTACAGTGGTGTTTGTGTAGTGTAAGGGGTCGTGCTGGGGTAGTGTTTTAGGGTTTAGGGTAGTGCAGTGGTGTTTGTATAGTGTAGCGGTTGTGCTGGTGTAGATTTGGGGAATAGGGTAGTGCAGTGGTGTTTGGGTAGTGTAGGGAGTCGTGCTGGTGATAGTGTTTTAGAGTTTAGGGTTGTGCAGTGATTTTTGGATAGTATAGGGGTTGTGCTGGGGGTTGTGTTTAAGGGTTTAGGGTAGTGCAGTAGTGCTTGTGTAGTGTATGGGGTCATGCTGGGGGTAGTGTTTTAGGGTTTAGGGTAGTGCAGTGGTGTTTGAGTAGTGTAGGGGGTTGTGTTTTAGGGTTTAGGGTTGTGCAGTGGTGTTTGGGTAGTGTAGGGGTTCATGCTGGGAATAGTGTTTTAGGGTTTAGTGTAGTGCAGTGGTGTTTGTGTAGTGTGGGAGGTCATGCTGGGGTAGATTTAGGGTTTAATGTAGTGAAGTGGTGTTTGGGTAGTGTAGGGAGTTGTGCCGGGGGTAGTGTTTTAGGGTTTAGGGTAGTGCAGTGGTGTTTGGGTAGTGTAGGGGGTCATGCTGGGGATAGTGTTTTAGAGTTTAGGGTAGTGCAGTTGTGTTTGTGTAGTGTAGGGAGTTGTGCCGGGGGTAGTGTTGTAGGTTTTAGGGTAGTGAAGTGGTGTTTGGGTAGTGTAGGGGGTCATGCCGGGGGTAGTGTTTTAGGGTTTATGTTAGTGCAGTGGTGTTTGTGTAGTGTAGGGACTTGTTCCGGGGGTAGTGTTTTTGGGTTTAGGGTAGTGCAGTGGTGTTTGGGTAGTGTAGGGGGTCATGCTGGGGATAGTGTTTTAGAGTTTAGGGTAGTGCAGTGGTGTTTGTGTAGTGTACGGGGGTCATTCTGGGATTAGTGTTTTAGGGTTTAGGGTAGTGCAGTGGTGTTGGGGTAGTGTTGGGGGTAGAGCTGGGGTAGTGTTTTAGGGTTTAGGGTAGTGCAGTGGTGTTTGTGTAAGGTAGGGTATTGTGCTTTGGGAGTGTTTTAGGGTTTAGGGTAGTGCAGTGGTGTTTGTGTAGTGTAGGGGGTGGTGTTTTAGGGTTTAGGGTAGTGCAGTGGTTTTTGGGTAGTGTAGGGGGTCATGCTGGGGCTAGTGTTTGGTGGTTTAGGCTAGTGCAGTTGTGTTTGTGTAGTGAAGGGGGTCGTGCTGGGGATAGTGTTTTAGGGTTTAGGGTAGTGCAGTGGTGTTTGTGTAGTGCAGGGGATGTGCTGGGGTAGATTTAGTGAATAGGGTAGTCCAGTGGTGTTTGGGTAGTGTAGGGAGTTGTGCTGGGGGTAGTGTTTAAGGGTTTAGGGTAGTGCAGTGGTGTTTCTGTAGTGTAGGGGTTGTGCTGGGGGTAGGGTTTTAGGGTTTAGGGTAGAGCAGTGGTGTTTGGGTAGTGTAGGGTGTCGTGCTGGGTGTAGTGTTTTAGGATTTAGGGTAGTGCAGTGGTGTTTGTGTAGTGTTGGGGGTCGTGCTGGGGGTAGTTTTTTAGGGTTTAGGGTAGTGCAGTGGTGTTTGTATAGTGTAGGGGTTCTTGTTGGGGTAGTGTTTTAGGGTGTAGGGTGGTGCTGTGGTGATTGGGTAGTGTAGGGGTCGTGTTGGGGGTAATGTTTTGGGGTTTAGGGTAGTGCAGTGGTGTTTGTGTAGTGTAGGGGTCTTGCTGGGGGTAGTGTTTTTGGGGTTAGGGTAGTGCAGTGGTGTTTGTGTAGTCTAGGTTGTGCTGGAGGTAGATTTAGGGTTTAGGGTAGTACAGTAGTGTTTGGGTAATGTATGGAGTCGGGCTGGTGGTAGTGTTTTAGGGTTTAATGTAGTGCAATTATGTTTGGGTAGTGTATTGTGTTGTTCTGGTGGTAGTGTTTTAGGGTTTAGGGTAGTGCAGTGGTGATTGTGTCGTGTAGGGGGTCATGCTGGTGGTAGTGTTTTAGGGTTTAGGGTAGTGCAGTTGTATTTGGGTAGTGTAGGGGGTCGTGCTGGGGTAGTGTCTTATGGTTTAGGTTAGTGCAGTAGTGTCGAGGGTCATGCTGGGAGTAGTGTTTTAGGGTTTAGGGTAGTGCAGTGGTATATGGGTAGTGTAGGAGGTCATACTGGGGTAATGTTTTAGGGATTAGGGTAGTGCAGTGGTGTTTGGGTAGTGTGGAGGGTCATGCTGGGGGTAGTGATTTAGAGTTTAGGGTAGTGCAGTGGTGTTTGGGTAGAGAAGGAGGTCATCCTTGGGATAGATTTAGGGTTTAGGGTAGTTCAATGGTGTTTGGATAGTGTAGGGAGTCGTGCTGGGGGTTAGTGTTTTAGGGTTTAGGGTAGTGCAGTGGTGTTTGTTTAGTGTAGGGGGTTGTGCTGGGGGTAGTGTTTTCGGGTTTATGGTAGTGCAGTGGTGTTTGGGTAGTGCAGGGGTAGTGTTTTAGAGTTTAGGGTTGTTCAGTTTTGTTTGGGTTGTGTAGGGTGTCGTGCTGGGGTAGTGTTTTTGGGTTTAGGGTTGTTCAGTTGTGTTCGGGTAGTGAAGGAGGTCATGCTGGTGGTAGTGTTTTAGGGTTCAATGTTGTGCAATTATGTTTGGGTAGTGTATGGTGTTGTGCTGGTGGTAGTGTTTTAGGGTTTAGGGTAGTGCAGTGGTGATTGTGTAGTGTAGGGGGTTATGCTGGGGGTAGTGATTTAGGGTTTAGGGTAGTGCAGTGGTGTTTGGGTTGTGTAGCGGTTGTGCTGGGGTAGTGTTTTAGGGTTTAGGGTAGTGCAGTGGTGTTTGAGTTGTGTAGGGTGTCATGTTGGGGGTAGTGTTTTTGGGTTTAGGGTTGTTCAGTTGTGTTTGGGGAGTGAAGGGTTCGTGCTGGGGTAGTGTTTTAGAGTTTAGGGTAGTACAGTGGCGTTTGTGTAGTGTAGGGGGTCGTGCTGGGCGTAGTGTTTTAGGGTTAAGGGTAGTGCAGTGGTGTTTGTGTAGTGTAGGGGGTCATGCTGGGGGTAGTGTTTTAGGGTTTACTTTAGTACAGTGGAGTTTCTGTAGTGTAGGGGGTCATGCTGGGGGTAGATTTAGGGTTTAGGGTAGTACAGTGGTGTTTGTGTAGTGTAAGGGGTCATGCCGGGGTAGTGTTTTAGGGTTTAGGATAGTGCAGTGGTGTTTGTATAGTGTAGGGGGTTGTGCTGGTGTAGATTTGGGGAATAGGGTAGTGCAGTGGTGTTTGGGTAGTGTAGGGAGTCGTGCTGGTGGTAGTGTTTTAGAGTTTAAGGTAGTGCAGGGATTTTTGGATAGTATAGGGGGTTGTGCTGGGGGTTGTGTTTAAGGGTTTAGGGTAGTGCAGTAGTGCTTGTGTAGTGTAGGGGGTCATGCTGGGGGTAGTGTTTTTGGGTTAAGGGTAGTGCAGTGGTGTTTGAGTAGTGTAGGGGGTCGTGTTTTAGGGATTAGGGTAGTGCAGTGGTGTTTGTGTTGTGTAGAGATTCATGCTGGGGGTAGTGTGTTAGAGTTTAGGGTAGTGCAGTGGTGTTTGGGTTGTGTAGGGTGTCATGCTGGGGGTAGTGTTTTGGGGTTTAGGGTTGTTCAATTGTGTTTGGGTAGTGAAGGGGGTTGTGCTGGGGGTAGTACAGTGGTGTTTGTGTAGTTTAGGGGGTCGTGCTGGGCGTAGTGATTTAGGGTTTAGGGTAGTGCAGTGGTGTTTGTGTAGTGTTGGGGGTCGTGCTGGGGGTAGTGTTTTAGGAATAAGGGTAGTGCAGTGGTGTTTGGGTAGTGTCGGGTGTCGTGATGGGGGTAGTGTTTTTGGGTTTAGGGTAGTTCAGTTGTGTTTGGGTAGTGAAGGAGGTCATGCTGGGGGTAGTGTTTTAGAGTTTAGGGTAGTACAGTGGTGTTTGTGTAGTGTAGGGGTCATGCTGGGCATAGTGTTTTAGGGTTTAGGGTAGTGCAGTGGTGTTTGTGTAGTCTAGGGGGTTGTGCTGGGGTAGATTTAGGGTTTAGGGTAGTGCAGTGGTGTTTTCATAGTTTATGGAGTCGTGCTGGTGGTAGTGTTTGAGGGTTCAATGTTGTGCAATTATGTTTGGGTAGTGTATGATGTTGTGCTGGTGGTAGTGTTTTAGGGTTTAGGATAGTGCAGTGGTGATTGTGTAGTGTAGGGAGTCATGCTGGGGGTAGTGTTTTTGGGTTTAGGGTTGTTCAGTTGTGTTTGGGTAGTGAAGGGTTTGTGCTGGGGGTAGTGTTTTAAAGTTTAGGGTAGTACAGTGGTGTTTGTGTAGTGTAGGGGGTTGTGCTGGGCGTAGTGTTTTAGGGTTTAGGGTAGTGCAGTGGTGTTTGTGTAGTGTAGGGGGTCATGCTGGGGGTAGTGTTTTAGGGTTTACTGTAGTACAGTGGAGTTTGTGTAGTGTAGGGGGTCATGCTGGAGGTAGATTTAGGGTTTAGGGTAGTACAGTGGTGTTTGTGTAGTGTAAGGGGTCGTGCTGGGGTAGTGTTTTAGGGTTTAGGGTAGTGCAGTGGTGTTTGTATAGTGTAGGGGTTATGCTGGTGTAGATTTGGGGAATAGGGTAGTGCAGTGGTGTTTGGGTAGTGTAGGGAGTCGTGCTGGTGATTGTGTTTTAGAGTTTAGGGTTGTGCAGTGATTTTTGGATAGTATAGGGGGTTGTGCTGGGGTTGTGTTTAAGGGTTTAGGGTAGTGCATTAGTGCTTGTGTAGTGTAGGGGGTCATGCTGGGGGTAGTGTTTTAGGGTTTAGGGTAGTGCAGTGGTGTTTGAGTAGTGTAGGGGGTTGTGTTTTAGGGTTTAGGGTAGTGCAGTGGTGTTTGTGTTGTGTAGAGGGTCATGCTGGGGTAGTGTTTTAGAGTTTAAGGTAGTGCAGTGGTGTTTGAGTTGTGTAGGGTGTCGTGCTGGGGGTAGTGTTTTTGGGTTTAGGGTTGTTCAATTGTCTTTGTGTAGTGTAGGGGGTCGTGCTGGGCATAGTGTTTAAGTGTTTAGGGTAGTGCAGTGGTGTTTGTGTAGTGTTGGGGGTCGTGCTGGGGGTAGTGTTTTAGGAATTACGGTAGTGCAGTGGTGTTTGGGTAGTGTAGGGTGTCGTGATTGGGGTAGTGTTTTGGGGTTTAGGGTAGTTCAGTTGTGTTTGGGTAGTGAATGAGGTCATGCTGGGGGTAGTGTTTTAGAGTTTAGGGTAGTACAGTGGTGTTTGTGTAGTGTAGGGGTCGTGGTGGGCGTAGTGTTTTAGGGTTTAGGGTAGTGCAGTGGTGTTTGTGTAGTCTAGGGGGTTGTGCTGGGGTAGATTTAGGGTTTAGGGTAGTGCAGTGGTGTTTTCGTAGTGTATGGAGTCGTGCTGGTGGTAGTGTTTTAGGGTTCAATGTTGTGCAATTATGTTTGGGTAGTGGATGGTGTTGTGCTGGTGGTAGTGTTTTATGGTTTAGGGTAGTGCAGTGGTGATTGTGTAGTGTAGGGGGTCATGCTGGGGGTAGTGTTTTAGGGTTTAGGGTAGTGCAGTGGTGTTTGGGTAGTGCAGGGGTTGTGCTGGGGTAGTGTTTTAGGGTTTAGGGTAGTGCAGTGGTGTTTGGGTTGTGTAGAGTGTCATGCTGGGGGTAGTGTTTTTGGGTTTAGGGTTGTTCAGTTGTGTTTGGGGAGTGAAGGGTTCGTGCTGGGGGTAGTGTTTTAGAGTATAGGGTAGTACAGTGGTGTTTGTGTAGTAAAGGGGGTCGTGCTGGGCATAGTGTTTTAGGGTTTAGGGTAGTGCAGTGTTGTTTGTGTAGTGTAGGGGGTCATGCTGGGGGTAGTGTTTTAGGGTTTACTGTAGTACAGTGGAGTTTGTGTGGTGTAGGGGGTCATGCTGGGGGTAGATTTAGGGTTTAGGGTAGTACAGTGGTGTTTGTGTAGTGTAAGGGGTCATGCTGGGGTAGTGTTTTAGGGTTTAGGGTAGTGCAGTGGTGTTTGTATAGTGTAGCGGTTGTGCTGGTGTAGATTTGGGGAATAGGGTAGTGCAGTGGTGTTTGGGTAGTGTAGGGAGTCGTGCTGGTGATAGTGTTTTAGAGTTTAGGGTTGTGCAGTGATTTTTGGATAGTATAGGGGTTGTGCTGGGGGTTGTGTTTAAGGGTTTATGGTAGTGCAGTAGTGCTTGTGTAGTGTATGGGGTCATGCTGGGGGTAGTGTTTTAGGGTTTAGGGTAGTGCAGTGGTGTTTGAGTAGTGTAGGGGGTTGTGTTTTAGGGTTTAGGGTTGTGCAGTGGTGTTTGTGTTGTGTAGAGGGTCATGCTGGGGTAGTGTTTTAGAGTTTAGGGTAGTGCAGTGGTGTTTGGGTTGTGTAGGGTGTCGTGCTGGGGGTAGTGTTTTTGGGTTTAGGGTTGTTCAATTGTGTTTGTGTAGTGTAGGGGGTCGTGCTGGGCATAGTGTTTTAGTGTTTAGGGTAGTGCAGTGGTGTTTGTGTAGTGTTGGGGGTCGTGCTGGGGGTAGTGTTTTAGGAATTAGGGTAGTGCAGTGGTGTTTGGGTAGTGTAGGGTGTCGTGATGGGGTAGTGTTTTGGGGTTTAGGGTAGTTCAGTTGTGTTTGGGTAGTGAAGGAGGTCATGCTGGGGGTAGTGTTGTAGGGTTTAGGGTAGTGCAGTGGTGTTTGTGTAGTCTAGGGGGTTGTGCTGGGGTAGATTTAGGGTTTAGGGTAGTGCAGTGGTGTTTTCGTAGTGTATGGAGTCGTGCTGGTGGTAGTGTTTTAGGGTTCAATGTTGTGCAATTATGTTTGGGTAGTGTATGGTGTTGTGCTGGTGGTAGTGTTTTAGGGTTTAGGGTAGTGCAGTGGTGATTGTGTAGTGTAGGGGGTCATGCTGGGGGTAGTGTTTTAGGGTTTAGGGTAGTGCAGTGGTGTTTGGGTAGTGCAGGGGTTGTGCTGGGGTAGTGTTTTAGGGTTTAGGGTAGTGCAGTGGTGTTTGGGTTGTGTAGGGTGTCATGCTGGTGGTAGTGTTTTCGGGTTTAGGATAGTGCAGTGGTGTTTGAGTAGTGTAGGGGGTCTTGTTTTAGGGTTTAGGGTAGTACACTGGTGTTTGTGTTGTGTAGAGGGTCATGCTGGGGGTAGTGTTTTTGGGTTTCGGGTTGTTCAATTGTGTTTGTGTAGTGTAGGGGGTCGTGCTGGGCATAGTGTTTTAGTGTTTAGGGTAGTGCAGTTGTGTTTGTGTAGTGTTGGGGGTCGTGCTGGGGGTAGTGTTTTAGGAATTAGGGAAGTGCAGTGGTGTTTGGGTAGTGTAGGGTGTCGTGATGGGGGTAGTGTTTTGGGGTTTAGGGTAGTTCAGTTGTGTTTGGGTAGTGAAGGAGGTCGTGCTGGGGGTAGTGTTTTAGAGTTTAGGGTAGTACAGTGGTGTTTGTGTAGTGTAGGGGTCGTACTGGGCGTAGTTTTTTAGGGCTTAGGGTAGTGCAGTGGTGTTTGTGTAGTCTAGGGGGTTGTGCTGGGGTAGATTTAGGGTTTAGGGTAGTGCAGTGGTGTTTTCGTAATGTATGGAGTCGTGCTGGTGGTAGTGTTTTAGGGTTCAATGTTGTGCAATTATGTTTGGGTAGTGGATGGTGTTGTGCTGGTGGTAGTGTTTTAGGGTTTAGGGTAGTGCAGTGGTGATTGTGTAGTGTAGGGGGTCATGCTGGGGGTAGTGTTTAGGGTAGTGCAGTGGTGTTTGGGTAGTGCAGGGGTTGTGCTGGGATAGTGTTTTAGGGTTTAGGGTAGTGCAGTGGTGTTTGGGTTGTGTAGGGTGTCATGCTGGGGGTAGTGTTTTTGGGTTTAGGGTTGTTCAGTTGTGTTTGGGGCGTGAAGGGTTCGTGCTGGGGGTAGTGTTTTAGAGTTTAGGGTAGTACAGTGGTATTTGTGTAGTGTAGGGGGTCGTGCTGGGCGTAGTGTTTTAGGGTTTAGGGTAGTGCAGTGGTGTTTGTGTAGTGTAGGGGGTCGTGCTGGGGGTAGATTTAGGGTTTAGGGTAGTACAGTGGTGTTTGTGTAGTGTAAGGGGTCGTGCTGGGGTAGTGTTTTATGGTTTAAAGTAGTGCAGTGGTGTTTGTATAGTGTAGGGGGTTGTGCTGGTGTAGATTTGGGGAATAGGGTAGTGCAGTGGTGTTTGGGTAGTGTAGGGAGTCGTGGTGGTGGTAGTGTTTTAGAGTTTAGGGTAGTACAGTGGTGTTTGTGTTGTGTAGAGGGTCATGCTGGGGGTAGTGTTTTAGGGCCTGATTTACAGAACAAACTTAAGACAAAATCCTAAACTTACTACCATTCTGGTATTCACAGAATGCACCTACTACTTCTGGTATTCACAGAATGAACTTACTACTTTTGCTATTCACAGAATGAACTTACTACTTTTGCCATTCAAAGAATGGATTTACGACTACTAAACTTGCGTCCACACTCGGGCCGGAATTTCCACACCCGGAGCGGAATTTCCACCCCCGGAGTGGAATTTCCGCACCCGGAGCCGATAAGTCCGCTCACGGGCCGGAAAGTCTACCTACTGGCCGTAAGTTCCGCTCTCGAGCCGGAAGTTCCGCTCTCGGGCCGGAAGGTCAGATTTGGGGCCAGACTACATTAACTGTGGCCATTGATCATTTGAGCCAAGGGTAAACACCTGTCCAAGTCCCTACCATCCCCCACCATGCATCAGCTGACACGCTCCAGCCAATCCCAGCCAACAGCTCCAGTTTGCCATCATGTTGCTAGTGCCTACCATCCCCCACCATGATCCAGCTGAAGCCAATTTACACTAATTGACCAGCAGCAAAAAACATTTAAAAGCAGCACACAGTGAATGAACAGGTTTGGCCACAGAGAGTTTGTCTTTGCAAGCTGACACTGGCTGAGAACAATGGAGCTACTGAAAAGGAAGAGGAATTTTACAGCAGAGGAGACCACCATGCTTGTGGAGTTCATAGTCAGGCACCACAAACGCCTCTATGGACTCCCACCCTACTGCACCAGTGGGACACAGAAGGCATTCCTGTGGCAGCAATTATCCACTGCTGTCACAGCATTGGGGGAGGAGAGGCGCACAGTCCAGGACATAAAAAAAAAAAAAGTGGCAGGATGAGCGGCTGAGGGTGAAGGAGAAATACTCCCAGATTGAATTACATCAGATCCTACCTGCTGCATACTCTGGACCCCGCGTCCGCCTCACCCCACTGGAGGAGGATATCCTGACCACGATACACCCCCACTTGATCCATGGGCTGCCTGTCAGTGACGTCCGCTACGTGGTACCAGGTAAGTGGGATGAAAAGAAAAAGTGCATGAAAAGATTGTCTGTGTTGCACTGTCATTGTGAATAAGGAAGTAGTCCAAAGTGTATATAAAAATCATAGTCAGTCAGAGACTCATGTGTCATCCTCTGTATGTAGCACCACAAGTCCCACAATCCTTAGCAGTAATACACCAGCCCGCTAATTAGCAATTGACAAATATCAGCAGAGATGCGCCAGTAAAAATACGACACGCAATCCGACTCTTGTGCAACCGCGGATGGGTCACATTTACAATGCGGTGCACTGTGGCGCTGGGATAGACAGATGTGTGTCGCAACTGATGGCATTAGGGGGGTGCTCTGCTGGAGTAGTGTCGCAAGTGTGACGCAACTCAAACAATGTCCATGGACCGCCTACACCTAACGTTCTGGGCCACTCATTACATGTGCCTCAATCAGGCGTAAGTTTGCATAGCACCACCCTATGAGAAGTGACTACGTGAAATGCCGTTGATTACACTGCATCACTTGTACGAGGCATAACCAAAGAAACGCACACCCTGCCTACATCACAGATGATGCATGTTTAATGTTGCGCAGGACTGCACAACGTGACGCATCCCCATAGATGCATAACGTTGTGAATAAGTCTAAATGTGTCACCTGTATTGCCCCACCGCTGTGTCACAGAAGTGACGCAACTGCGGTGTAAATGTATTACAAGGGGCGTGTAAACCTGCCACAAAATATCAAAGACGTAAATCACCCCGTGCCAGCTTAAAGCACAAAGCAGAAGGTGAGAGAATCATCATATCAAAAAAGTCATACACCTATTCTGTTGTACATTTCCCACCCTGCCACGCCATTGCGTGCCAATGCACCACTGCTCCTCCCTGCCCAGTCAGCGGCAGTACTTCACAACACTGTTAGCATGCAGAAGAAATGGGGAAATCACATAAAAGTTCCACAAGCACATTCACCATTTGTTTAGTTTTCTCTCTTCTCACCCATTGACACATTCAGCCAGAGCACAGACAACTGCCGCAGCAGAGGTCCCTGCATCTACTGGGAGGAATCGCCACCGTACAGTGATAGCCATACCACCCTCACCGACTGGTAAGTCAAAGTGGCCAGGAGATGGTCAAAATGCATAAATTGTCAGGAGTGACTGAGGGACATATAGTGCCCACATATGAAAGTCAACCAGAGATGAAAAAATAGCAGCATTACTATTGGAGTTGTCAATGGACATCCACCTTTAGCTAATTATAATTGTGAACAGCTAAAGACAATATATTAAATGCCTTGGCTCATCAAACCTTCGTAATTGTGGAACATGACATGTTTTTCAGCAACAGCCCCAGACCTGGCAATCCAATCCTGTTATCGAGTGCCACAACTACTCAAAAGGGTGTCCCCACTATGTTGTAATGGTGTCTGTAGACCTAATCAATAAATCTAATTGACAGAAATATGGCAATGATGAACAAGAAGTGAGATCCCAGGGTCATTAGTAATGACAATGCATACACTGTCCAACTTTGAATGTTTCCAATATAGATCAAATGCCCAGTCTACACAGCTGGTCATGTACCACTTACATTGGCTGGCTTTTGTGTTGCCCATCAACAACACACGATAGTGGACCTCACATCATGATCCGTAGACATGTCATTGTGATATATGTTGCATCCAGGTAGTGGGCCCATTCGAAGTTATGTGGGAGCAATCATGATATTACGTATAACACACTTCAGCAACGCTGGTGCCCACAACTGCTTGTGCTCATCCTTTGTGCCAGAAATCTAGCGCATCACATGTGGCTGCAGGAATGTAAAGTAGCAAAATACACTTATCATTGTAGGTACAACGAGGTCCTCCCAGAATCAAAGACACACACTGACTTCTGCTACAAGGTTGGCTGTGACATCTGTTCAGGGCCCACACACTGTTCCGGTGCTGGGCCAAGGGAAGTAAACCCAAGAACATATCAGGTTGAATGCTCATTAAATATGCCTTTCACGTCCGCCGTATGTTGTGTGTGTTGTACAACACTGTTGTCCTGCATCACAATATGCTCACATATGGCATTTGAACCCATGCAAGATCAGACCCTGGTGGCTAATGAAAGGATGACACAAAATGTATGCCAAGTGAGTGCAGAATGGACATTCAATAGTACCATGAGTCATATGAAGTGACCAAAACACAACCGGCTTGCAATTCAATGATCGGAAAAACCATGATGAAAATAGCATGGCTGAGGTCAACACTGATGCCAGTAGTGTACCTTTGAGATGGCTGTAGGGGCTGCTAAGGTGAATCTTCATGCAATGGCACCTGCTAAATAACTTGGCTGAAGAGCAACACGCTAATCCAGTGCAGGCAGAGAGCATCAAAGCTTCTCAGCCTATCCGCAATGTGTGATCATAACCAAATGTTACATTCTGCTTGCCTCCTCTCCTACCGTATTCACATGTATAGGTGAGTGTTTGACATATGAGGTTTGGATGTCTGCTGTACAAGACACCAATCGTCGTCAGCTAAGTAGTACCATGATATTGGAAATAGAGTATGCAAAGAGAGGACACTCAAAGGATGGCCATAAGGCATCTGTGTTCTCTCATACAAAAATGTGTGACTTCATGCGTGGGGAAACACAAATGAGCAACATCATGTCCCTGACTATTGCACATCTCACACATGAAACCCTTTCTGACTTGTCAACAGACAACACGAGACTCTGGAAATATGTAAGTCTTAATGGCAAAGGTGAAAGCTGTGTAATGGGGAGGATTCCGGGTCATTTATCCCTTCCTATCAGTAACCTTCTCATACATGTGTGTCTGTTGATGTGTCATCTTATTGATGTCACTGCTGTCAGGATGACACCACAGCAGCGAACACCGTCCCGGGGACTGCATGACATCCTGGCTGCAGCAGTTAAACCCTCGCGCACCTGTCCTTCAGGTAATTCTAGCATGAGGTGTGTCTGTTGATGTGTCATCTTATTGATGTCACTGCTGTGTGGAGGAAACGGCTGCCAACTGGTGCATGTGAGCAGGTGCCCACATGTAGAGTTCAGGAGCTAAACATGCTGCACATTGTTCTGGATTACCCACAATTGGTCATTGAGAATGACATGTTGGCTCAGAGCTACCATCTGTGGTTGAAAAATATAGACCTGTATGTCTTATCACAGCTGCTGACAGGATGACGCCACAGCAGCGTGCACCATCCCGGGGACTGCATGACAGCCTGGCTGCAGCGTTGAAACCCTCACGCACCTGTCCTTCAGGTAATTCTAGCATGGGGTGTGTCTGTTGATGTGTCATCTTATTGATGTCAGTGCTGTGTGGAGGAAACGGCTGGCAACTGCTTCATGTGAGCAGGTTCCCAAATGTAAAGTTCAGGAGCTAAACATGCGGCACATTGTTCTGTATTACCCACAAATGGTCTTTGAGAATGACATGTTGGCTCAGAGCTACCATCTGTGGTTGAAAAATATAGACCTGTATGTCTTATCACAGCTGCTGACAGGATGACACCACAGCAGTGTGCACCATCCCGGGGACTGCATGACAGCCTGGCTGCAGCATTGAATCCCTTGCGCACCTGTCCTTCAGGTAATTCTAGCATGAGGTGTGTCTGTTGATGTGTCATCTTATTGATGTCACTGCTGTGTGGAGGAAACGGCTGGCAACTGCTGCATGTGAGCAGGTGCCCACATGTAAAGTTCAGGAGCTAAACATGCTGCACATTGTTCTGGATTACCCACAAATGGTCATTGAGAATGACATGTTGGCTCAGAGCTACCATCTGTGGTTGAAAAATATAGACCTGTATGTCTTATCACAGCTGCTGACAGGATGACGCCACAGCAGCGTGCACCATCCCGGGGACTGCATGACAGCCTGGCTGCAGCATTGAAACCATCGCACACCTGTCCTTCAGGTAATTCTGGCATGAGGTGTGTCACTGGCTTAGACTCCGAAGCCATGACAGAGATCCTGATTCCCCTCTGCATGTAATCAGCAGTTGTTGTTTACAAAGTGAAATACAAATCAGGAGTGTCATGTGCCTGTCTGTCAATTAGTGATGCAGATCATTGAGAATGTTGTCACTTCCCTCTACAGCTGCTGGATCAGGGACAGCTATGCCTACAAAAGCTGTGAGGAGACAGGTCCAGCAGGTGACACTAGGGGGGAACACCAAGGGACAGAGAGTTGTGCCTGGAGCTGGTGAGTTTGCCTGTATCATGTGCATCTCTGTGTAACACCTCAGTGCTCTGGTGTGAGCTGTCATTTGTGGTGGTACCCTACACAGGTCACATGATCCTCATCTGTTGATGCAAAGTACAGTTAATACAAACCCTTGTGTTGCACCACATTGTTATACCAGGTCAATCCCTAATACGGTTGCAACCTCTGTTCCAGGGGATGCTGAGGACAAGGATGACAGGCCTATGACCAGTGTGGGCCGACGGGGAATCAGAGGGGAGAATCCCCTGATCCTCCAAGCTGTGATGTCGGCAGCTAGTACTGCTCAAGAGGAGGAGGATGAATTTCCTGAGGACGTCTACTTGGTGGATGATTGTTCTGCTTGGGTCTTCGGATCAGATAGAACCCGCTCAGCAGAGCCTCTCTAACCCAGCCAGAACGTTACCCTCTCCCTAGGGCCTATTCACAATAAGTAACCACATGTATATACCACCTAAGGACAGGGAATTCCTACTCATATATATATATACCAAGACCTCTTATAATCGGCGGCCTCGCGATCCCATACGGATCCAGGACTTCCTACCCAGACGGCAGCCTCAGCCTCGCGATCCCATACGGATCCAGGACTTCCTACCCAAATGGCAGCCTCAGACACAAGTGGCGGCCTCGCGATCCCACACGGATCCAGGACTTCCTACCCAGACGGCAGCCTCAGCCTCGCGATCCCATACGGATCCAGGACTTCCTACCCAGACGGCAGCCTCAGACACAAGTGGCGGCCTCGCGATCCCACACGGATCCAGGACTTCCTACCCAGACGGCAGCCTCAGCCTCGCGATCCCATACGGATCCAGGACTTCCTACCCAGACGGCAGCCTCAGACACAAGTGGCGGCCTCGTGATCCCACACGGATCCAGGACTTCCTACCCAGACGGCAGCCTCAGCCTCGCGATCCCATACGGATCCAGGACTTCCTACCCAGACGGCAGTATCAGCACAAGTTCATCCTATGATCACCATAACATACAGGAAGGGAATCAGTCTCACTATTCATCAGATCACACAAGGATTGCTAGTTCGAGCACAGCCTGTTCTCTGGTTCGAGGGGCTCCTCTCTCCCTTATTCAGTTACCACTTACCTGATCAGGGTTAACATCTGTTCATGTCAAGTCACAGCTGACTAGAAGAATAGGCTACCCTCTTATACAAGAACACGCAGCACATGTTGGTTCACTACAAACTGGGTACTTTATTACTCATCACATACGCAACCACATAACATTACAATATAACACATAACCTGCAAAAAAAAGTGAAAGATTAGGTTATACACTCTAATAAGAAAGGGGTCGACATCACCTTAGTAGTGTGTAGCCTGCACTCAATGGTCATCTAGGTTCCCTTCTCGTCTGTGCCTCGGCTCGCCTGGAAGTCACACCTCCGCAGTCACGGATCTGTTCCGAGTCACTGGGACCTCTTCCTCATCGGCTACTCTCTCCTCTCTGGCTATTCTGCTAGAAGAGTATCTGTCTCTCGGTTTTTCTCCGCCTTCAAGTTTGTCATCTGTCTTCCCTGGAATAAGTAGTAGCTTTACTGCTAACGGCTTGATGCCGCCTACGGACTGAAGCAAGTGCCAAGTATCTGCCTCGGACTTTCACTAATATAGAGGTGCATTTCCTCATGGAAAATTCCGGCCCGTAACCTGCCGCCCACCAAATTCTTGTACCTCCCCGTACCAAGGACACGTTCCCAGCCGGCGGGCCTGATGTAGTGTCTTCGGCATGAAGAAAAATACAATCCTTCGATAAGGGCCGGCCTGAACCGGTTCTCTCCAAGCGAATAACACCTCATAACTAAAACATTACATTTGACCTAGAAGCATCCCAAGCTGCCGGAGCAGAAAGAATGATGGAGTCTCTCCCGTTTGAGGCCTACCAGGCCTGAATTCAGCACGGCTCCATGAAATACCCTCACTACAGGACAGGTTATCCCTAATACTAACTAATCTATCCCCTAGGCTATGTGTGCAAGCCCTGATCTATGGGGAAGAGCACAGGATCATGTCGAGGTGCCTAGTAAATAGGCTCCATTCACTATTCTAACCCTTAGACTTGGATGGTAAGAGACTGAAGTCACATTCATCACCCTTCAACACAAGAAGGCCGGGAAACTCGAGCAGTACATTTCACCCTTGACTTCAGTCTATTATACATTCATTAAACAGAACTAATATCTGTGGAAGAATAATATGAAACAAAACTAACTGATCTATGTCCAGTACCAGGTGTGCAGAATTGAAGTAGTGAAGGAATACACTGAATAAAGCAACAGATAGAAATCAAAATGGCGATAGTAATCAGAATACCTCCTAATATTTGGCGTAACATATACAAATCAGGTAACCAATTAAAGAGCCAGTCAAACCAGCCCTGGTCAATGTGTTTTCTAACTTCTTCCGTCAAGTCATGTAGCTTGTCAATGTGAGCTCGAATGGATTGTGTATGATCACACAAGTTAAAACAACAAAGACCCTCAAAATCAGAACAATCGTGTCCATGTTTAAGCAAAAGATAATCAATGGCCGCTCGATTTTGCAAGATAGATCTACGTTCACCCTGGGCGTCTAACAGCATGTCAGACAGGACTGTAGAAGTATGATTAATGGATTTCGCCATCCAACAGGCCATTTTCTCAATGGATTTGGCATTATAAACAGCCAAGGCAGGAACACCAATAATTGAAATAGCCAGGCTAAGGTATTCAGACTTAGAATATAAATGCAAAGATGAGTCACAATCCTCCTGTAACCTCACTGTATCTCGAATCACACGAGAGTTGGCATTCGGATGTGATGAGAACATCAGCAAACTCAGTCTAGTAATGGCACAAGGGCCTCCAGAAATATTTGCGGGGACATATGGCCAGGAAGTATTACCACATGAGAAAAGCCATCCGGCAGGTAGTAACATCGTGCGATAATGACTGGGGGCAACTACCAAACTCTTGCAAGTCATGTTATTCTGAACAGAAGCACATGTTTTCGGTGTCCTTTGAAAGCACAAAGTTCGTTCATGAGCGGTAAAGGAAGTGGCACCTTTCAATTTTAAACGCAGACATTCAGAAATTGCACTAGGATTACACGTAAGGAAAAAACACAAATCACCCTGTGTGATATTATAGGTAACTATTTGGGACTGGATGGGGGGTATCGGGTCTGACAGTTCAGTACACAAGGGGCAATACTCATGGGTAGCAAAATCGCCCAGAAGAACATTGGGGCGAGCATTCGATATATTGAAAATATGAGTCAAAGTCTCCAACGAAGCAGGGACAGCAACCAAACAAGTCGCCAAAATGTTGTTCACTGATCTCATCGGTGTCAAGCAGAAATGAGGGGCATTAGTCACCCGTTTGGCCAACATGGTCCAAAAGTTCGATGACGAATCCCACGCAGCGAAGGAACGCGACACTCGGGCTCTCAACTCATCCCGGGTTGATGGGATCCCTCCTCTCTCGCCGTACCAGCCCAAAAACAGTCCAACGCCGACACATCCTGCAGCAACAGTCCAAAGAATGATCTGAAAGAGAATCAAATACAGGCATTATTCATTCTCGTAAGTAACATTTGTCAGCCGGGACTGCTTCCCAGCTATCTTTCCCTGGTCTCATGACTAAAATGGTGTTGTCTTGACCGGTGGCAATGACCTCTGCTTGTTCAGGGGGATTCTTAGGCGACTGCACCCAAACTCTGGCCCCAGGATTATCTGTGGAGCCAAAACCTTTCTGGCCTCGTACAGTTAGCAACGTTGGGGCAGTGCCTTTCGTTATCTCACCACTGAAAACAGGCATTATGAGCAATTGAGCCACTCGGTCAGTTTGATGTATCAGTAAGTCAACCTCACTGCTATTCAGCAGGAGCACCTTAATCTCTCCCTGATAATCACTGTCAATGATTCCTCCAAGCACCTGAATGCCTTTTACAGCCAGCCCCGATCTAGGGGCGATTAATCCGAAATTCCCAGTTGGTATATGAACACCAACACCGGTTTCAATGATGACCCGATCTTTACTTTTTATAACGGTGTCATCCATGGCATGCAAGTCTAAACCTGCCGACCCTGGGGTCGCTCTACATGGAGCCAAAGCTCCAGGAGTAATTTCCCAGTACATCACAGTCTCTCTGATTTCATTGGGCGTGGCATTAACTTTCGGAGGAAACAAATGCATAAGTGGGGATTCAGCATTTAGGAAAGGACGATTATTCAAAATCAATAGCACTTGAGGCAAAAAGTCTCGCCAATTCTTATACTTGTCATCTGTTAACTTGCGTAATTGCTCTTTTAGCAGGCCATTCAATCTCTCCACAAGACCCGAGGCCTGTGGATAATATGGTATATGAAACACCCATTCAATATTGTTTTCCACACAGAATTCCTGTACCAATCTTCCACGAAAATGGGATGCATTATCAGATTGAATTTGGAATGGCACACCATAATACATCATAATCAATTCCAATGTTTTAATGGTATTCAATTGGGTAGCTTGCTTACAGGGAAGGGCCACCAACAGGCCACTGTATGTATCAACAATAGTGCAAACATATTGACAATTCCTACTCATGGGAAGTGGACCGATGTAATCAATCTGCCAAATTTGAGCGGGCAATTTCCCGCGATGTAAATGACCTTTAACAATTTGGGGCACTTTGCGCTGTCTGATATGCTGACAAACGGGACAATGTAAAATAACATTTTTGATTAAATCTAGGGGAATATAAATTCCTCGATCAGCAGCCCACCTGCTAGTGGCTTTCTCTCCAAAATGTCCTGCCTTCTGGTGGGCCCATTTCGCCAATCCCGCAATATCAGAATCTTACCTGTCCACCACTGCCTCAGCAATTTTAGATTTCTCATCTGCAATGTTATGAAAAAATTTGTCAAGAGAATCTATCGGGGTGTGAGCATCCACATGGAAGATTGTAACAGTACTCTGTGGGAGCATTTCCCAAATCTCCTGCCATAATTCTTTTCCCCACAATTCTTTTGAATGCAATTTCCAACTATGGGAATGCCAAGTCGGTAACCAAACTGCCAGTCCATTGGCAGTAGACCAAGAATCGGTGAAAATATGACATGTGCCAGGTAACTCTTGTTTCAGAACTTGATAAACAGCATAGAGTTCAGCAAATTGACTACTCTTACCCTCACCAGTTGTGCTCAGCAATTTTTGTGTGATCGGATTATAGGACACCGCCTTCCAGTGCCGTTTCGTCCCTATGAACCTTGCTGAACCATCCGTAAACCAGACATGGTTTCTGTCCTCTGCGGACAAATCATCAAAAGGTCTACCCCACTTAACAGGAGACTCCTGTACTAAAGGTACGGAACATTCACTCTCAGTCTCAGTCGATGGCGCTCGCGCCACCTGCTCATGCAAAGATGCAACTCCTTTTTGTCCCACACGTGCCCTGTCTTGTATATACCATTTCCATTTAATCACACTCGCCTCTTGAGCGTGTCCAATTCGGTGAGTTTTCGGCGAACTCATAACCCACTGCATGATAGGAATTTCAGGTCGCAAAACTATATCATGTCCCAAAGTCAATTGCTCGGTATCCACCAGAGCCCAATAACATGCAAGTAACTGTTTCTCAAAAGGTGTATAACGCTCACCAGCATCAGGTAACTTTTTGGTCCAGAAACCTAACGGTACTCTACTCCTGCCTTGTTTCTGCCACAAACTCCAATTCGCATAAAGGCCTTGTACAGACACATTTAAATCCACATCACCATCACGTACGGGCCATAAATCCAGAGCATGCTGAATTGCTTCTTTTGCTAGACTGAACGCATCTTGCTGTGGTTTATCCCATTCAAATGCATTCTTTTTACGAGTGACACGGTACAAAGGGGCCAATATTTGACTCAAATGAGGATTATGCTGACGCCAAAAACCAAACAAACCAATGAAGCTTTGGGCTTCTTTCCTATTCCTCGGAACTGCAAAATCAAGAATTTTCTGTTTAACCTGAGGGATCACTTCTCGGTGCCCTTCATGCCAATTAATACCCAAAAATTTCACAGCCTGGGACGGACCTTGTAATTTATCCGGGTTGATTTCCCAACCTTTCTCACGCAGGCACTCAATGACTCTGTCCAATTGGGTCTGAACTTCCTCTTGTGTTTCGCCTTGGATCAAAATATCATCAATATAGTGACATATCTGAATTTGCGGCTGAACTGGCACCTCAGCCAAATGCTCTGCCACCAGCCGGTGACATATCGTAGGACTATGCACATAGCCCTGAGGAAGACTTCTAAACGTCATCTGACGCCCGTTCCACGTAAAACTGAACTGTTCCTGACACTCAGGGGCAATCGGAATCGAAAAGAAAGCATTAGCAATATCAATGGACGCATACCATGTACCTGGATGTTTTTGGATTCTTTCAATTAGAGTAATAACATCCGGTACTGCAACAGTCAAAGAGGGTGTGTGTTTATTCAATTCTCGATAATCAACAGTCATGCGCCAAGAATTATCACTCTTACGTACAGGCCAAACAGGATTATTCCAAGCAGAAGTAACTGGGGTTATAACTCCTGCATCCACCAACTCCTGAATAGTGGTACTAATCTCTTCATGACCACCTGGAATACGATACTGCTTCTGACAAACCACTTTTGTCGCCTGGGGAACTTTTATGGGGGGCATTCTTAAACGACCAACCCGTACAGGTCTGGACGATATATAATGTGTAGTTCCAAATTGGTAACATCCATCATCTAAATGCAGAGTCATTCCTTTCAAAATATCAATTCCAATTATTAATTCTAAAAGTGGCACCACTAATACAGAGTATTCTTTTCTAGGGATTCTACCTATTCTCATTTCAAGTAAAGTTTGAACTGTGGGAGTTTCCTTTCCACCTAATCCGGTAATTGTAAAAGGCTGACCTTTAAACTTCTTTGATTTTCCATGAATAAGAGTGGCCTCCGCTCCTGTATCTACCAATGCTCGGGCCCTTTGGATATTACGATGTCTCCAATAAATATCAATATCTACATAGGGTCTATTATCTCTGTGAGCCCATCTGTGTACTGGAGCTTGACCTATTTCCTAGTCATTTTTACTGCATTCTGTGTACCAGGATAAATCAGGATAAAGACTCTCACGTTTCTTAGGTATCGATACCTCCTGTTCATATCCATTCCCAGTACAAAATGGATTCGTGTCTTCTGCATTGTACTGCGGGTTTCGATCGGCCAAACTGTGGCGATCCTCTCTCCTCCTCAACTCAGGGGATTGATCCCTATCATCTCTACGTCTGCTGTGAACATAATCGTCTCTCCCCCTTTCTCTTTCCCTCTCTCTCTCTCTGTCTCTCTCACGACGGGGGGACCAATCACGTACAGAACGTCGATCATCACGACGATCAGAGCGCCCACGGCGGTCGTCATCACCGCTCCCGTCAGAACAACCACGATCACACTCAGTCGTCCGAACACGCCGGGCACCCTCCTTTCGATCCAAGCCACGTTTGCGAAACATTTCCCACAAACGAGTAGTAGTCTCACCGTCAATGTCCTCCCTCCGCACACCATCGGCCAGAAGACCAGAAAAGATATCGCGTCTAGTAAGTTTATTGTCACCAGGAGTACGAGTGTCAGGCCGGGACTGCCGTTCAGGTTTAAACCACTCACCCAACTCACCGAGTTGGCGCACCGAGTCTAGCACCGTAGATAACACGTTACCAGTCTGATTAATCAATAAAGTCATCATGACCTGCTTATAAGCAACAGGGGAAGAACGAATAATACGATTCCGCACAGAAGATGTCAACAAACCATCAAGCAACCTGTCAGCAGTACCCAGAAAAATTGCCGTTTTCATCACCTCCTCTTTGAGACGTTGTGCAGCGTCGCGCAAAGTATACCACGGTTTGTCATTCACAGGCCAGTCAGACTCAGTAGGATATTTTTGATTACAACCCACAGTCGCTAACTGAAGCAAAGAAATTTGACCACCACCATTAAAGTTACGAAAATGATCTTGTACAGTAGAATCCGAACTCAAGGAACAAAACTTCAAACAATCGCCAGTATCCAACATAATACCAGCAGCGCCCAGTTCATAAAGGCGCACCATCCATGTGAGCAAGGTCTCACCAGCTCGCTGCCGAAATCGCTGCAAAATATCACTAATTTCTTGTTGAGTAAAATCCTCCAAAGAGTCTAAAGAAACACCATTCGGAGCAGTGGGAGACTGCTGCAACTTCCGTCGAAAAACTGGATGCACCGAGACCGCGGGACGAGCATCACAAGGAGCTCGATCAGTACTCGTAGAGGGACAATCAGTGTAAGAAGCATCGACCCCACTCGAAGGACGAGCGCAATCACGGGGTGCACCATCAGAGGTGCGAGAAGCAGACTTACAATCACGGCCGGAGCGAGAGGACTCGCGCTTGGCAGACTCCTCACCCGAGGAACAAGAATCACTCGAGTTCCAGATATTACCATCCCATTCATCAGGATTCCAATCTAGTCCGGCTTTCGCCACGACCAGACGCACCTTTCGCGTCGAAACCCGACCACGCCGATTCTTGTATTTATAACGAGCAATTCGCACAGCCGCCCTCTCGGCAATAGTTTGGTAAGTCTCAAGTTTGTCAGCAAGCAACTTATTTTGACACCGCAACAGAGTATGAGAATTCTGAATCTCAACAAAGTGCGCTTCCACATCCTTAAGAGATATCTGTAACTTCAACAACCTCTCATGCAGAATCCTGTACGCAGACAGAACAATCCAACCTCTGCGCCCCAAAATGGGAATCTCCTCACCCTTCGATACGGGTGCCTTCTGTAAACAAGTAATCACATTAGCCGGCTCCGCCAGCTCCAAAGAAGAATTCCAATTCTCACTCAAACCAGTAGAATCAGCCCACTCACGGGCTAAGGCTTCATAAGGCGTCGAATCCCAGCCGGGAATATCAACGGGCAACTTAAAAGTAGATTTTGACTTTCTAGAAAACATCGTGGAAAAGAAAAAGAAGAAAAAGAAGAAAAAAAAAAAAAAAAAAAGAAGAAAATAAAAACTATACACACAATTATACAAAAATAAAATACAAACAAAACCACGCACGCGCCGGAAGCAAACACAAGACAACCACAACGCACACAGGTTTCGTAAACGGTTCGTGACGCCAAATGTTCTGCTTGGGTCTTCGGATCAGATAGAACCCGCTCAGCAGAGCCTCTCTAACCCAGCCAGAACGTTACCCTCTCCCTAGGGCCTATTCACAATAAGTAACCACATGTATATACCACCTAAGGACAGGGAATTCCTACTCATATATATATACCAAGACCTCTTATAATCGGCGGCCTCGCGATCCCATACGGATCCAGGACTTCCTACCCAGACGGCAGCCTCAGCCTCGCGATCCCATACGGATCCAGGACTTCCTACCCAAATGGCAGCCTCAGACACAAGTGGCGGCCTCGCGATCCCACACGGATCCAGGACTTCCTACCCAGACGGCAGCCTCAGCCTCGCGATCCCATACGGATCCAGGACTTCCTACCCAGACGGCAGCCTCAGACACAAGTGGCGGCCTCGCGATCCCACACGGATCCAGGACTTCCTACCCAGACGGCAGCCTCAGCCTCGCGATCCCATACGGATCCAGGACTTCCTACCCAGACGGCAGTATCAGCACAAGTTCATCCTATGATCACCATAACATACAGGAAGGGAATCAGTCTCACTATTCATCAGATCACACAAGGATTGCTAGTTCGAGCACAGCCTGTTCTCTGGTTCGAGGGGCTCCTCTCTCCCTTATTCAGTTACCACTTACCTGATCAGGGTTAACATCTGTTCATGTCAAGTCACAGCTGACTAGAAGAATAGACTACCCTCTTATACAAGAACACGCAGCACATGTTGGTTCACTACAAACTGGGTACTTTATTACTCATCACATACGCAACCACATAACATTACAATATAACACATAACCTGCAAAGAAAAGTGAAAGATTAGGTTATACACTCTAATAAGAAAGGGGTCGACATCACCTTAGTAGTGTGTAGCCTGCACTCAATGGTCATCTAGGTTCCCTTCTCGTCTGTGCCTCGGCTCGCCTGGAAGTCACACCTCCGCAGTCACGGATCTGTTCCCTTCACCCTTCTCCGAGTCACTGGGACCTCTTCCTCATCGGCTACTCTCTCCTCTCTGGCTATTCTGCTAGAAGAGTATCTGTCTCTCGGTTTTTCTCCGCCTTCAAGTTTGTCATCTGTCTTCCCTGGAATAAGTAGTAGCTTTACTGCTAACGGCTAGATGCCGCCTACGGACTGAAGCAAGTGCCAAGTATCTGCCTCGGACTTTCACTAATATAGAGGTGCATTTCCTCATGGAAAATTCCGGCCCGTAACCTGCCGCCCACCAAATTCTTGTACCTCCCCGTACCAAGGACACGTTCCCAGCCGGCCGGCCTGATGTAGTGTCTTCGGCATGAAGAAAAATACAATCCTTCGATAAGGGCCGGCCTGAACCGGTTCTCTCCAAGCGAATAACACCTCATAACTAAAACATTACATTTGACCTAGAAGCATCCCAAGCTGCCGGAGCAGAAAGAAAGATGGAGTCTCTCCCGTTTGAGGCCTACCAGGCCTGAATTCAGCACGGCTCCATGAAATACCCTCACTACAGGACAGGTTATCCCTAATACTAACAAATCTATCCCCTAGGCTATGTGTGCAAGCCCTGATCTATGGGGAAGAGCACAGGATCATGTCGAGGTGCCTAGTAAATAGGCTCCATTCACTACTCTAACCCTTAGACTTGGATGGTAAGAGACTGAAGTCACATTCATCACCCTTCAACACAAGAAGGCCGGGAAAATCGAGCAGTACAATGATGAGGACAACATGTCTGATGACGATGCAGATGCCAATGCGAGCTTTCGTGCCAGATTGGCAAAATCGGTCAGGGCATCACATCCTCTGCCAAGCAACGTTCGTCAGCCTCCTCCCAGGCATAGCATGGCCTGTCCCCAGCCTCGAGCAGACCAGCCACAGCACCCACGCATCACAACACAGACATCACTCCCTCACAGTCCTCACGTCCAGGACCAACATGGTGGTTCCCCTACCCGCTCTTCCCTAGACAGTGTATCCCTGCCATCCTCTCCACCATCTGGGGGTAGTACCAGCCCTGTTGTGGTGCCGGTATCCCCTGGGCACCATTCACCTGCCCACAGGCTCCCACCTGCCACCCCCCCTGCTGTTGGACCTGTTCGTCCCATCCATGGCAGACAGCTGCAGAGAGGGCCTGCACCGGGCTATGATGGCCAGTGGGAGCAGGACTTCTACCAACAGCAGAGCGATGTGAGGCAGGACATTTGTGCCATAGGGGCTACCCTGTCCGACATGTCGGAGTCCCTGCAGGACATGTTCCACTTCCCTCAGGTGGTGGACAGGCTGAGCCAAGTGTTGGATCGGATGGATAGGACTTGGCAGGACATGTCCAGAAATATGCGAGACATGCTATCCATCCAAAGGGAAGAGGGTGCAAGACACCATGCCTTGGCCATGAAGATGATGGAGGGTATATTGAAAGTGAGCCAAACTTTCCCTTCACGCTCAACGCAGGGAGGGGAGCCATCATATCTGCCCACAGGACAGCACATCCCCACACCTGTACCAACTGCACAGCAACAGAGCAAAGGGAGACATCCACACCAGCGGGCTGAACTGGCACTCCCACCACCAACCGCTGTACAGGCACTCCCGCCACCTGCACAACCACCACCAACCCCTGTACAGGCACTCCCGCCACCTGCACAACCACCACCAACACCTGCACAGGCACTCCCGCCACCTGCACAACCACCACCAACACCTGTACAGGCACTGCCACCACCTGCACAACCACCACCAACCCCTGTACAGGCACTGCCACCACCTGCACAACCACCACCAACCCCTGTACAGGCACTGCCACCACCTGCACAACCACCACCAACCCCTGTACAGGCACTGCCACCACCTGCACAACCACCAATAACCCCTGTACAGGCACTGCCACCACCTGCACAACCACCAATAACCTCTGTACAGGCACTGCCACCACCGCAAAACCACCACCAACCCCTGTACAGGCACTGACATCACCTGCACAACCACCAATAACCACTGTACAGGCACTGCCACCACCTGCACAACCACCAATAACCCCTGTACAGGCACTGACACCACCTGCCCAACCACCACCAACTCCTGTACAGGCACTCCCACCACATGCACAACCTGCCCTTGTCCAGGCACAACCATCAAGTGTGCATACACCATCTGCCCCAGCACATGTAGATGACCCTGGACAGTCCCTTGGACAGTACCCACCTCCACGTAGGCGGCGAGCCAGACCTGAGCACTCCGAGCGGTTTACCCCCCCAAATTGCGATGTCACAAGCACGATCGCCAGTGACAAGAACCCAGGACAATGTAACCACGTGAATGTGTGTTCACCAAATAAAGACCTACAAAAAAAAGATTCTGTTGTGTATCATGTCCTGTGTAACGATGTAGGTGGCCTCGAGATGTGAGAAGGTATGTGTGTGTGTGACACAGTTACAAGTGTAACCCATCATTGCAACAAGCCATTATGTGCATAGCAGATGACTCACCAAATATGTGTCCATATTCTGAACCAGACATTCAAAATGAAGTCAAACAAGTTGAAGTAATTAGAATTCCTTAAAGATATTTATGTATGAACAGAAGAACAACCGTCCGTTTGGAAGGGAGGAAGGAAAACAAATGATGGTCTTGATGCAGAGGGAGAAGGGAACCTGGATTGGGGTGGGGCAACAAAAATACAACACGTCAGGGAGTGTCAGGGAAAACAGTCTATTTACAAGGGGAAAATGAAATAATAGTTCACGTCAATGTCTCCGTCAAAAGTCAAGTGTCCTTCTGGTCATCCTCTAGGACCACAATGTCCAGATCCTCTGAGTCCGATGCAGGCACACGTCTGGCGGGTGCAGGAACAGGCACCACTTGTGTTCGTGACACACGAGGAGTACGGGGGAAAACAGTGTGGGGCAATGGACAGGGGGAGACATTGACGGTGGTATGGGAAGGGATTTGGGAGACAACAGACGACATGTAAATTGATACTTGTATAGCGCACTACTCACCCGCAAGGGTCTCAAGGTGCTTGTACGAATACCGCTGTGGAACCCATCCTGGCTTTCTCTGTGAGGCGTCCACTCCTGGGGGGGCTGTTGTGGAGATTAAGCAAGCTATTGCCCTGAGTTGCAGAGTGGGACTCCATGATTGGAATGGCACCGAGGCGAGAGAATTATCAGGTCCGTGGAATTTTTTAACCCTGGTCCCGGGCTATACCTCTGCATCAGGGTCTGCCGCTCTAATCATTGAGCCACACTTCTCCACATGGCTGTGGTCATTGAATTGATGCTGGTGGTGAGGGTGGCCAGAGATCGGAGAATGTCCTCCCACATCATGCGTACCTCCATACACACTTATAGCATGATGCGAGCGGACATGTCTGGCTGACCCTCACACATCCACATCAAGTCCACTGGCACAGCCACAGGAGGAACAACACCAGGAGGGATGTGGTGCCTGAGGTCCGGAGCCAATGATGTTGTGGAGCTGGCGGCTACGATGAGGGGGACTGGTTGCAGGGGATGCAGCTGGAGCCCACGATGGAATGGGGAACTCTAGAGGTAGGGAGGGGCTGATGGCAGGCCCAGATTGTTTGTTGGCCTGCCCCGAGGACAGCTCCTCAGGGCCCACAGGTGAAGAGTCTTGGGGAGAGTAGCTCTCCAACACATCATGGGCCGAGGTGTCGTGTTGACCCCCCCTTCAATGTCTGCAACCTCCACCCGGGATGTAGCACCAGCATCAGGGTGTCCCTTGTCAGTCCGGGTGGGCGCAATCCCCTTGCCTCTTGATGTTGAGGGTCCCTCCTCATCCTCCTCTTCCTCGCTGGTGGAAAGAGGGTGTACCCGCCGCCGCACTGGTGGCCTCGCGCTCCGGACCTGTTCCTGCTGCCCTTCCGTTTCGCCAGCTGTGCCTGCTGAACTGTAAGCAAAATCCTAATGTTATGGTTGTGTCATGCAGGACGAGACACATACATAGAGGAGCCAAGGTCAGACTTATTTTCCTCTGATCACACTCTATAGTTGTCAGTGTCTATGAGCTGACATTACGTGTATGTTCACTGTCATTTACTGGATTGAGTCAGACATGGCCATCTCACATGGATGTTTGTGGCTTTCACAACATGCCACTGCTACATGTGCAGGTTCCAAAAGCAGTCCACCAATGGAGAACATGAAGAGTCCTGATATCTCGGATTTTGGCCATTCATAGGGAGTCGCAGCTATTTAAGGTCTGGACAAGTGCCATCTGCTTTGTAGAATTGTATGGGACAAGACAAGTGGTGAATGTGGGTCACACATCCACTGAGGCTCTGGGCTATTTCTGTAGCTACATTGTGAGTCTAGCCTTTGGCTGTCCCCACACAGGATCTGACAATCCAGTGGCACATATTGGCTTTGGTGACTGATATGGTAATTCAGTACACCGCTGAACAGTGGGGGATTGTTGTGACAGCTACCTGTACATGTGAAATGTCAAACAGGTCACTGAGGGTGAGACGTCTGTCAGTGGACACCCCTTGCAAATTTAGAAGCGCTTAAGAGTGATGCAAGGATGTCAAAGTCTGTCTTGACTCCATGGCACATGATGATTTGTCACAATTGGAACCCAAACTCTACAAATGCAATGCAAGTCATAGCATCCAATACCCTTTGGCCTGCCATGCGCACACTGGACAGTGTCTGTACCATTGCTCATCCAATGCACACATGAATTCTTAGTGCCAATTGTAGTGGTGCGGGATGAGCAGATTTCAGTTTAAATGCACAATTATGGCTCATTTAGCCAGTTGTCATGACGGAACTACAACTCCCAAAATGCACTCTGCCCTGTACAGTCCATATGCCACAGTGTGCCTTTTTAAGCTTGGTGACTGCTGCATGGACACAGAATCTGTGAATGGAGGCATCGGACACACAATGGTACAGCACTGTTTCACTCACATCATACTCCCAGACACATTTAGCATATCATGCACTTACCATGTCCCTGCTGCTCATGCTCCTCCAGCTGAGCATGGAGGGTCGGCCAAGCTGCTCGCAGGACCCACCTGTACAGTGGGGATAGGCGAGGACGATGCACATGGTGCTGGGAAGACTGGCCCACCAGCTCCTCAGCCTTGTTCCGGGACCACCGTTTTAGGTCCTCCCAGCGCTTGCGGCATGCCCTCGCACTCCTGGTGTGGACTCCCACTGCACTGCAGCGCTCACCGATGTTGGCCCACAGCCTGGCCCGGGCTGCATTGCGCAGCTGGTGTTCAGGGTCCCCATATAGCTGAGGATATTTGGCCAGCACCCCCTCAGCCAAGATGTCTAACTCACTTTCAGTGAAAGGGGGTGCCTTCTCTTCGTAACCCTCAGCCATTATGGGGCTAATAAGAATGATGAGAGCAGCAGGATGTCAGAGGATCTGATCTGTGATAGAGGATGACTCAGAATGAACACAAAATGTCTGCCAACTATTCCAGGTGATGTATTTCCTGCCTCCCACTTCCTGTAAAACATTTCCTGTATGAAATAATGTGTTCCAGGTCATTTTCGGAGTTTACGGCCCGTAAGCGCAGTTTCCGGTTCTGGAGTGGAGGGTCCGCACATGCACCGTATGCTCCGTAATCGGGACTTCCGCTTTTGGGCCGTAAACTCCGAAAATGACCCGGAACATATCATTTCTTACAGGATATGTTTGACAGGGAGTGGGAGGCAGGAAATACCTCACAGGAAATAGTTGGCAGCCATTTTGTATTCATCCAGATCCATCCACAATCAGGAATCAAATCTACTGCCATCCTGCTGTTCTGTTGTGGATAAAAAAGCAAAGACAGTGCATGTGAGAATTATTAAAATGTAACAAGAGGGGGAAGAGACCATTTAAAGACTTTTCTGCACTTATGGGCGGGGGGGCTGACACAACATCAAACCTCTGTTTCAGTTTCTCATGCTTTGCATTATGGTACATATAGTCCATATTGGGTGCTCATTAGCAGAGTTGTGTGATGTGTTACGTAACATTGGGGTGGAGAAGTGTGGATATATCACAGACACCAGGTGTCAGATTCACCCATGACATCACTCACGTTGTAGGCACATCATTTGTGGGGGAGTCACATCTGTTGATGGCACAGGCCCGACAATGCTATGGTTATGGCCTTTTCTGATTAAGTGACCCATCCTCATGAGGTCTGGCTAGGTCTCTCAGTACATGTATCATTTTCCGTCTGCGTCATTAGATTCTTTCGGGACATCCACTACACTGATCGCTGACATTGGCACATGAGCTGAAGCACGCTCAACCTTTTGACTACTGTCAACAGCTGTGATTAACATGCAGTTAGTGTGGCTTGCAAAGTTGTTTCAGGAAGGAATTTATTTACACAGTCATGTATATCCAAGTTTCATCATTGGCAACAGACAGCAATCCACATTTAGTCCATTCCACTACAGGTTGCTCATGTGAAAAATGTGGCAACGAGCTTCTCATGGACTTGCATGCCCTGACCTCGGTTATGTGCCATGGCCCGGTTTCCCAGATTCAGAGCTAGCCGAGGTTCCAGGGGTATATGTAAGCCATGCGTTAAGGCAATGTTGTGCAAGACACAACAGGCTAATATGATCTTGCACACGACTTCCGGGGAGTACTGCAGCACCCCCCCTGTACGGTCGAGACATCTGAATCGCGACTTCAACAGACCAAAAGTGCGCTCTATGATGGCTCGAGTCCGTATGTCTGCCCTATTGTACCTACGCTGTGGTACAGTGTTTGCACGCCTGTAAGGGGTGAGGAGATGTGGGGTGAGTGCATACACAGCGTCACCTGAGGAGAGGGGAAAGGGCAGTTGGTTACATTTCCCTCTTTGAATTGCACAGGACATGATCTATACTGTATTACATGCAGTATCTGTTGGGCCATGTATGTAGCTTTATGATTCTTATTGTACAATGGTTAATGTTGGGGGGCATTCAGACATTTCAAAAACACATTTTCCTCATTTCTAACGCTTGGTACTTACCCAGTAGCCACATGTTGTCAAATTCTCCCGCAGCCATCCGCCGGGCAAGAGGTGACATACGGAATATGAAGCTGTCATGGGTACTGCCTGGAAACACCGCATGCACATTAATGAACCTCCCCCTGGCATCACAGACAGCTTGCACGTTGATGGAATGCCATCGGTGTCTGTTGCAGAAGATGTGTGCAATGTGGCGGGGTGGCTGAAGGGCCACATGGGTACAATCAATTGCACCCAGCACACGTGGGAATTGTGCAATGAGATAGAAATCTCGTGCTGCCCTTTGTCTCAGGGCCAGTGTACGTGGCATTTGTATGTGGTTGTGGGATCTTGCAGTGATGCATCTCAGTACCTGATGCAGGCACCGCGACTGGCTCACCTGGGATATGCCCACATTGTCACTGGAGATCCTTTGGAAAGACCCAGTGGCAAAGAAATGGAGCGCAGAGAGGATCTTGAGATATGCTGGGATTGCATGTGAGCAGCAGGTCACAGAGTCAAGTTCCTGTTCCCACTCACATACCATATCCAAGATGACTTCTGGAGGGAAATGGTACCTGGCCCTTACATCTTGACTGGAAATTCCAAATAGGTTGATCCTCTGTCTGAAGATCCTCTTTGCTCTCCTCCTCCTCCTCAAGTAGTTTTGCAGCATGGCAAGGGGCAGTGCAACAAACAAATTCAGTGACATGTTGTAAGGGTTTGTGTGTGTGTCTGCTCTGCAGTTATACATGCTGCCGAGCTAGGATTGGCTGGAGTGTGTCAGCTGATGCATGGTGGGGGATGGTAGGGACTTGGACATGTGTTTAACCTTGCCTCAAATGATCAATGGCCACAGTTAATGTAGTCTTGCCCCAAATCTGACCTTCCGGTCCGAGAGCGGAACTTCCGGCCCATAAGCGGACTTTCCGGCCCGTAAGCGGCCTTTCCGGCCCACATGCGGACATTCCGGCCCATAGGTGGACTTTCGGGCCCGTAGGCGGACTTGCCGCTCCGGGTGCGGAACTTCCGCTCTGCAGGTGGAAATTCCGGCCAGAGTGCAGACGTAAGTTTAGTAGTCGTAAATCCATTCTGTGAATACCAAAAGTAGTAAGTTCATTCTGTGAATAGCAAAAGTAGTAAGTTCATTCTCTGAATACCAGAAGTAGTAGGTGCATTCTGTGAATACCAGATTGATAGTAAGTTTAGGATGTAGTCTTAAGTTTGTTCTGTGAATCGGGCCCTCAGAGTTTAGGGTAGTGCAGTGGTGTTTGGGTTGTGTAGGGTGTCGTGCTGGGGGTAGTGTTTTTGGGTTTAGGGTTGTTCAATTGTGTTTGGGTAGTTAAGGGGGTTGTGCTGGGGGTAGTGTTTTAGAGTTTAGGGTAGTACAGTGGTGTTTGTGTAGTGTAGGGGGTCGTGCTGGGCGTAGTGTTATAGGGTTTAGGGTAGTGCAGTGGTGTTTGTGTAGTGTTGGGGTCGTGCTGTGGGTAGTGTTTTAGGGTTTAGGGCAGTGCAGTGGTGTTTGTGTAGTGTAGGGAGTTGTGCCGGGGGTAGTGTTTTAGGGTTTAGGATAGTGCAGTGGTGTTTGGGTAGTGTAGGGAGTCATGCTGGGGATAGTGTTTTAGAGTTTAGGGTAGTGCAGTGGTGTTTGTGTAATGTACGGGGTCATTCTGGGGGTAGTGCTTTAGGGTTTAGGGTAGTGCAGTGGTGTTTGGGTACTGTTGGGGGTAGTGCTGTGGTAGTGTTTTAGGGTTTAGGGTAGTGCAGTGGTGTTTGTGTAATGTAGGGGATCATGCGGGGGCTAGTGTTTTAGGGTTTAGGGTAGTGCAGTGGTGTTTGTGTAGTGTAGGGGGTCGTGTTTTAGGCTTTAGGATAGTGCAGTGGGGTTTCGGTAGTGCTGGGGGCGTGCTGGGGGTAGTGTTTTGGGGTTTAGGGTAGTGCAGTTGTGTTTGTGTAGTGAAGGGGGTCGTGCTGGGTGTAGTGTTTTAAGGTGTACGGTAGTACAGAGGTCTTTGTGTAGTGTAGGGTGTCATGCTTGGTGTAGTGTTTTAGGGTTTAGGGTAGTGCTGTGATGTTTGTTAAGTGTAGGGGTCATGCTGGGGTAGATTTAGGGTTTAGGGAAGTACAGTGGTGTTTGTGGTAGTGTGAGGGGTCGTGCTGGGGGTAGTGTTTTAGAGTTTAGGGTAGTGCAGTGCTGTTTGTGTAGTGCAGGGGGTTGTGCTGGGGTAGATTTAGGGTTTAGGATAGTGCAGTGGTGATTGTGTAGTGTAGGGGATCATGCTGGGGGTAGTGTTTTAGGGTTTAGGGTAGTGCAGCAGAGTTTGTGTAGTGTAGGCGTCATGCTGGGGTAGTGTATTAGGGTTTAGGGTAGTGCAGTAGTGTAGAGGGTCATGCTGGGAGTAGTGTTTTAGGGTTTAGGGCAGTGCAGTGGTGTATGGGTAGTGTAGGGGTAGGGCTGGCGTAGTGTTGTAGGGTTTAGGGTAGTGCAGTGGTGTTTGGGTTGTGTAGGGTGTCATGCTGGGGGTAGTGTTTTTGGGTTTAGGGTTGTTCAGTTGTGTTTGGGGAGTGAAGGGGGTCGTGCTGGGGGTAGTGGTTTAGAGTTTAGGGCAGTACAGTGGTGTTTGTGTAGTGTAGGGGGTCGTGCTGGGCATAGTGTTTTAGGGTTTAGGGTAGTGCAGTGGTGTTTGTGTAGTGTAGGGGGTCGTGCTGGGGGTAGTGATTTAGGGTTTATGGTAGTACAGTGGTGTTTGTGTAGTGTAGGGTGTCATGCTTGGGGTAGTGTTTTAGGGTTTAGGGTAGTGCTGTGATGTTTGTTAAGTGTAGGGGGTCATGCTGGGGGTAGAATTAGGGTTTAGGGTAGCACAATGGTGTTTGAGTAGTGTAAGGGGTCATGCTGGGGTTAGTGTTTTAGGGTTTAGGGTAGTGCAGTGGTGTTTGTATAGTGTAGGGGGTTGTGCTGGGGTAGATTTAGGGAATAGGGTAGTGCAGTGGTGTTTGGGTAGCGTAGGGAGTCGTGCTGGAGGTAGTGTTTTAGGGTTCAATGTTGTGCAATTATGTTTGGGTAGTATAGGGGGTCGTGCTGGTAGTAGTGTTTAAGGGTTTAGGGTAGTGCAGTGGTGCTTGTGTAGTGTAGGGGGTCATGCTGGGGGTAGTGTTTAGGTTTTAGGGGAGTGCAGTGGTGTTTCAGTAGTGTAGGGGGTCATGTTTTAGGTTTTAGGGTAGTGCAGTGGTGTTTGTGTAGTGTAGAGGGTCATGCTGGGGGTAGTGTTTTAGAGTTTAGGGTAGTGCAGTCATGTGTGGGTTGTGTAGGGTGTCGTGTTGTGGGTAGTGTTTTTGGTTTTAGGGTTGTTCAGTTGTGTTTGGGTAGTGAAAGGGGTTGTGCTGCGGGTAGAGTTTTAGAGTTCAGGGTAGTACAGTGTTTTTTGCGTAGTGTAGGGGGTCGTGCTGGGCGTAGTGTTTTAGGGTTTAGGGTAGTGCAGTGGTGTTTGTGTAGTGTAGGGGGTCGTGCTGGGGGTAGTGTTTTAGGGTTTAGGGTAGTACAGTGTTGTTTGTGTCATGTAGGGGGTCATGCTGGGTGTAGTGTTTTAGGGTTTAGGGTAGTGCATTTGTGTTTGTGTAGTATTGGGGGTCGTGCTGGCGGTAGTGTTTTAGGGTTTAGGGTAGTGCAGTGGTGTTTGTGTATTGTAGGGGTTCGTGCTAGGGTAGTGTTTTAGGGTGTAGGATGGTGCCGTGGTGTTTGGGTAGTGTAGGGGGTTGTTTTGGGGGTAGTGTTTTAGGGTTTAGGGTAGTGCAGTGGTATTTGTGTAGTGTAGGTGTCTTGCTGGGGGTAGTGTTTTTGGGTTTAGGGTAGGGCAGTAGTGTTTGTGTATTCTAGGGGTTTGTGCTGGGGGTAGATTTAGGGTTTAGGGTAGTGCAGTTGTGTTTGGGTAGTGTAGGGTGTCTTGCTGGTGGTAGTGTTTTAGGGTTTAATGTAATGCAATTATGTTTGGATAGTGTATGGTGTTGTGCTGGTGGTAGTGTTTTATGGTTTAAGGTAGTGCAGTGGTGATTGTGTAGTTTAGGGGGTCGTGCTGGGGGTATTGTTTTAGGGTTTATGCTAGTGCAGTGGTGTTTGGGTAGTGTAGGGGTCATGCTGGGGTAGTATTTTAGGGTTTAGGGTTGTGCAGTAGTGTAGAGGTTCATGCTGGGAATAGTGTTTTAGGATTTAGGGTAGTGCAGTGGTGTATGGGTAGTGTAGGGGGTCTTGCTGGGGTAGTGTTTTAGGGTTTAGGGTTATGCAGTGGTGTATTGGTAGTATAGGGGGTCATGCTGGCGTAGTGTTTTAGGGTTTAGGGTTTTTCAGTTGTGTTTGGGTAGTGAAGGGGGTCGTGTTTGGGTTAGTGTTTTAGAGTTTAGGGTAGTACAGTGGTCTTTGTGTAGTGTAGGGGGTCATGCTGGGTTTAGTGTTTTAGGGTTTAGGGTAGTGCAGTTGTGTTTGTGTAGTATTGGGGGTCGTGCTGGGGTAGTATTTTAGGGTTTAGGGTTGAGCAGTAGTGTAGAGGTTCATGCTGGGAGTAGTGTTTTAGGGTTTAGGGTAGTGCAATGGCCCATATTGTAGGGGGTCATGCTGGGGTAGTGTTTTAGGGTTTAGGGTTGTGAAGTGGTGTATGGGTAGCATAGGGGGTCATGCGGGGGTAGTGTTTCAGGGTTTAGGGTTGTTCAGTGGTGTTTGTGTAGTCTAGGGGGTTTTGCTGGGGGTAGATTTAGGGTTTAGGGTAGTGCATTGGTGTTTGGGTAGTGTATAGGCCTGGGCAAAAATTTCGGTCCGTTCGCGGAAATTGCGATAATTTGACATTTTTGCGTTCCGCGGAAAGAGCGAAAATGTAAAAAATTCTGCATTCCGCAGCTTAGCGATAATTTGTTTCTTGCTCGCGCTGTAAAATAATACATTCTCGCGTGCGCGCGATCGCCTTACCTGCATCCCCGCGTTTGCCGACAAGTTTTCCCGATCCGGTCGCGTTCTCCACGAGATGTTGGATTGTTGGTAGCCATTTGCGCTGTCTCGCGACAGTTCGTGCCCGCAGTAACGTCATGCATCGTGTGATCCCATCTTTCTTTTCACGATCATGCACCGCGAGACAAGTGAAAACAAGATGGCCACGCCCGCGAGCAGCATGGGTAAGTTGGCGAGCCGCGACCACGCAGAAAATACCGCGAACGGGCGGGAACAAAACTTCCGCATCTTCGCGATATTTCCGCGTGTTTGCGGAGATTTTTAACATTTTCACGATAATTTGCGAAAGTGAATTTCGCAAATTCCGCCCACCCCTAGTAGTGTATGGAGTCGTGCTGGTGGTGGTGTTTTAGGGTTTAATGTAGTGCAATTATGTTTGGGTAGTGTATGGTGTTGTGCTGGTGGTAGTGTTTTAGGGTTTAAGGCAGTACAGTGGTGATTGTGTAGTGTAGGGGGTCATGATGGGGGTAGTGTTTTAGGGTTTAGTGTAGTGCAGTGGTGTTTAGGTAGTGTAGGGGTCGTGCTGGTGTAGTGTTTTAGGTTTTAGGGTAGTGCAGTAGTGTAGAGGGTCATGCTGGGGGTAGTGTTTTAGGGTTTAGGGTAGTTCAGTGGTGTATGGGTACTGTAGGGGGTCATGCTGGGGTAGTGTTTTAGGGTTTAGGGTAGGGCAGTGGTGTTTGGGGAGTGTATGGGGTCATGCCGGGGTAGTGTTTTAGGGTTTAGGGTAGTGCAGTGGTGTTTGTGTAGTGTATGGGGTCATGCTAGGGGTAGTGCATTAGGGTAGTGCGGTGGTGATTGGGTAGTCTGGGGGTCGTCCTTGGCTTAGATTTAGGGTTTAGGGTAGTGCAATGGTGTGTTTGTAGTGTAGGGGGTAGTGTTTTAGGGTGTAGGGTGGTGCTGTGATGTTTGTTAAGTGTAGGGGGTCATGCTGGGGGTAGTGTTTTAGGGTTTAGGGTAGTTCAATTGTGTTTAGATAGTGAAGGGGTCGTGCTGGGGGTAGTGTTTTAGAGTTTAGGTTAGTACAGTGGTGTTTGTGTCGTGTAGGGGGTCATGCTGGGTGTAGTGTTTTAGGGTTTAGGGTAGTGCATTTGTGTTTGTGTAGTATTGGGGGTCGTGCTGGCGGTAGTGTTTTAGGGTTTAGGGTAGTGCATTTGTGTTTGTGTAGTATTGGGGTCGTGCTGGCGGTAGTGTTTTAGGGTTTAGGGTAGTGCAGTGGTGCTTGTGTATTGTAGGGGTTCGTGCTAGGGTAGTGTTTTAGGGTGTAGGGTGGTGCCGCTGTGTTTGGTTAGTGTAGGGGGTTGTTTTGGGGGTAGTGTTTTAGGGTTTAGGGTAGTGCAGTGGTTTTTGTGTAGTCTAGGGGTTTGTGCTGGGGGTAGATTTAGGGTTTAGGGTAGTGCAGTGGTGTTTGTGTAGTGTAGGGTGTTGTGCTATAGGTATTGTTTTAGGGTTTAATGTAGTGCAATTATGTTTGGATAGTGTATGGTGTTGTGCTGGTGGTAGTGTTTTATGGTTTAAGGTAGTGCAGTGGTGATTGTGTAGTGTAGGGGGTCGTGCTGGGGGTAGTGTTTTAGGGTTTATGCTAGTGCAGTGGTGTTTGGGTAGTGTAGCGGTCATGCTAGGGTATAATTTCAGGGTTTTGGGTTGTGCAGTAGTGTAGAGGTTCATGCTGGGAGTAGTGTTTTAGGATTTAGGGTAGTGCAGTGGTGTATGGGTAGTGTAGGGGGTCTTGCTGGGGTAGTGTTTTAGGGTTTAGGGTTGTGCAGTGGTGTATGGGTAGTATAGGGGGTCATGCTGGGGAAGTGTTTTAGTGTTTAGGGTTTTTCAGTTGTGTTTGGGTGTTGAAGGGGGTCGTGCCGGGGGTAGTGTTTTAGAGTTTAGGGTAGTACAGTGGTCTTTGTGTAGTGTAGGGGGTCATGCTGGGTGTAGTGTTTTAGAGTTTAGGGTAGTGCAGTTGTGTTTGTGTAGTATTGGGAGTCGTGCTGGGGTAGTATTTTAGGGTTTAGGGTTGTGCAGTAGTGTAGAGGTTCATGCTGGGAGTAGTGTTTTAGGGTTTAGGGTAGTGCAGTGGTGTATGGGTAGTGTAAGGGGTCATGCTGGGGTAGTGTTTTAGGGTTTAGGGTTGTGCAGTAGTGTAGAGGTTCATGCTGGGAGTAGTGTTTTAGGGTTTAGGGTAGTGCAGTGGTGTATGGGTAGTATAGGGGGTCATGCGGGGGTAGTGTTTCAGGGTTTAGGGTTGTTCAGTGCTGTTTGTGCAGTCTAGGGGGTTTTGCTGAGGGTAGATTTAAGGTTTAGGGTAGTGCATTGGTGTTTGGGTAGTGTATAGCCCTGGGCCAAAATTCAATTCCGTTCGCGGAAATTGCGATCATTTGGCATTTTCGCGTCCCGCGGAAAGCGCGAAAATGTCAAAATTTCCGCATTCCGCAGCTTAGCGATAATTTGTTTCTTGCTCGCGCTGTAAAATAATACATTCTCGCATGTGCGCGATCGCCTTACCTGAATCCCCGCGTTCGCCGACAAGTTTTCCCGATCCGGTCGCGTTCTCCACAAGATGTTGGATTGTTGGTAGCCATTTGCGCTGTCTCGTGACAGTTCGCGCCCGTAGTAATGTTGTAAATTAAGGCAGAATGTGATTAAGCATTTACTGAAAACATTAATGCTTTCCCTTGCGATCATGTTTTCTTCGTTATGTTGACCGAAGTCCGGACTCCATTTTGTATTGACATGCTGCCACGTGTTCGTCACGAGGAGAGTCCGACCTCTGTGTTAGTTGCTCTTGTAATCTGCCTAGCAACAGTTTATAAATAGCTCCCTCTTGTCCATCTGGCGCATGCCCAGACTTGACCACATCTGTTATAATTAGCCCTGCTTGACCATGTGTTTCGCGGGCTCAAGGAGCGTGTTGGCTCCGCCCATGTATTGATTCAGTATCGAGAATGACCATAAATGGTAATGTTCTTCGGCCTTACGTTGTATCCACCCACTATGAGCCCCTCTGTTGTGTATAAAAGGGGACTGTGTACGAATGTTCTTTGTGCTACTCCAGGCAATACTGAAGAGTGTTGTGTGGATTGTAGGACCACCCTTAAGGGTTAATAAACGTTGTCTTTGTACTTTGCAGTTTCCGTGCCAACTTCCTTATAGATTCCGTTACAGGAGAGCGAACCCTTGTTCTCGCGGGCCTAGCTGGGGCCTGTATTCATCAATTGGCGCCCGTCACGTGGGGCTCATCGGCGACTCGGATGCTCGAAGGACTGGTCGCGACGAAGGTGAGGAGTTTGGCCGGGGACGTGATCACTGCCAGTGGCGTCTTAGCCCTGGCATCCCGAGGTTTTTCTTCCTTCCCTTCCGAGCTGACCGTCTGGGTGGCGCCGGTCATCGACTGAGACCTCTTCTGTCGGTCCTGCCGTGAGAGCCGTTTGGGCGATTGTGGAGCTTGGCAGTTGGAACCTGGACTCTTGATTGGTAAGAACCGTTGTACGGTACTTGCTCCGAGTTTTGAAGCCTGGTCTGGCTATTTGAGTTTGATTGATAGTGACTAGTCATATTTTGAATTTGTCTTTGTGAAAATATATGCGTTGCAACACATATAGGCAGGTAATGTGGAGAAATTTCTCCAGGAGCTGTGTTAACTCTGAACGGCGCAACGATTAAGTGCCATTTTCTTTATAATATTGCATATTTTGCATTATTCCTAGCATGCCTGCTTTTAGCGCACTCCGTAAGTGGTGCTGCTGTTTTGGAAACCGGTTGAACCTCGAGGAATCTGCTCCAGCTCCCCAAGAGGGGACTCCTAATAGGGATATGTATGTGAAGCATGGTCTTTCTTCCATAATGTACAGCACGCTATGGAGGAAATACACGAGGAAGGATCCTGAGTTGCGATGGCCTTTGTATGGATCGTTTGATATACGTAAGATTGAGTATGTGGAACAGTGTATGTGTAAGCGGCGTGCTCGTCGGGATATGTTTGAATGTGTGCGATTATGGGTGAAGGAAGTGCGTGAGCGAGAGAAGCGTGAGAAAGCGCTGTTTGATAAAGAACAACGGAAGAATGATCATGTGCGAGCGCAGGAAGCGAAGCGTCGGGAGGACAAAGAGCACACGGACAGACAAGAGAAAGAGCGTAGGCTACAGGTTTCGGGTCAATATGTTGTTCGTCAGCCACTTTATCCTGTCCTTAATAATTCTGATGATGATTTTTATTTGCTAGATCGCTCTCCGCCCCCTTATGTTGGCGCATCTGCTCCACGGCCGCAAGATTCTGACCCGGTTTCGGGTAAGGTAGACACACGGTCCATGCTGTCGGCCGAGCAAATGGCTGAGCTTCGGACACTTTCCTTCCGTGCGCTTAAAGGCAAGGTATCCATGGAGGACTTATTTCAGACTTGGGGGCAGTGGCAGGAGAGAGATAAAGTGTATTTTCTGGGTCATTTCGCGGAGGAAGTGATTACTGCTTTTCGAAAATATTCTCATGTTCTTGAGCCTGACGAAGTGTCTTCGGACGCTAGAGCAATACGTAACGGTGCTTTTTCTCCCTCTAAGGCTCCTGAGGCGGCTCGGCGGCTGTTCGCCTTGCGGGACGAGGTGCTGGCCCTTCGAGAGAAAGCACGTCAACAAACGGAGGAGGAGAAGCAGTCGGATTCGTCTGCAGCAGGGGGCCACCCATCCGCCTCCCAGTCAGATAAGGATGACATAGTGCATGCTAAACCAATGCGAGAGGCGGCGCCTTTGTATGTTCCTCCTAAGGGAGCAGGGACTAGCTCGGATATTAACTCCGCCGATGCAAGGGGATATTTCGTATATAATTGGGTTTACACTCCATGGCATAGGGCCGATGTTATGGCACTAAAGAATGCGTTGCCTGACCCCCGCAAGAATCCAGCGGCCTTCTATGAAGAAGTCGAGGGGGCCTTGAATTCTTGCATTATGACCTTAGCGGATATAGACCTGTTCTTTGGCCTTATCCTACTGCCGGATACGTGGCGCTCTGTCCGAAAGGTAGATGATGCGGTTGCCTTCAAGGCCCGGTGGTCTGACCTTGAGGATGAGGATAGGGAACGGAAGCCCGACCAGAAACCACCCCAGAATATTTTAGATCTCCCTGCGGCTATTGTGGCTAAGTTGAAGACGATTATCCCCCCTAAAAAGATTGACTGGAATATGTTAACTGCATGTAAGCAGAAAGTTGATGAGTCAGTTGCGGACTTCTTTACGCGCTTTGAGGAGACGTTTCATGATTTTAGTGGCCAGTCGCTTACTGATGACACGGGCCGCCACCTTTTCGCGGACAAATATGTGGCTAATCTGCTACCGGCAGTTGCGGCCCGGTTAAAAGCGAGTGAAAGTTCTTGGGCCTCCGCGACACCGACGGCCCTTCTGACCATCGCTCAGTATTATGAGCGTCAGGAGCACGAGGCGAAGGGCCAGGAGGAGAAGAAATCGAAAGATCTCAAAACCAAGGTGATGTTAGCACAAGTATATGGCCCGCCACGACGGGGTAATAATAATAGAGGAAGGGGCGGATCTTATGGTCCCCCTTCGGGCCGATCTGATTTGAATAGGAACCAGTGTGCGTACTGCAAGCAGTTGGGCCATTGGGCCAGGGATTGCCCAGCGTTGCGTGCTTCGCGTCAGGGGCACACTCCGGGTGGCCCGAGAGGTAGAGGGGGCTTCTCGAACTTTAGAGGGCATTCTAACGATAATGTCCGTCTCGATACTGCCGGGCGGCACCGAGATGGCTCAAATGTTTTTGATCGCCAGCACCAGTATCATGTATCGGACATCGATCAATCGGGATATCATGATTCTCAGCATGCATAGGAATGCGTTGGATGGGGGTCCGAATCAGTTGAGGTGCCGGTCGATCAGACGGGTCCTTATGTATCGGCTGAGGTTTTAGGTTCTACTGATCAGTTCCTAGTGGATACAGGAGCGACACGTAGTGCATTGTCTAGGTACTTGGTTCCGGGGGCTCCCCCATCCGGCTCAATAGTTACATCGGTAGGGTTTGACGGTACACTCTCCCGAAGCCCTCTTTCACAGCCCCTTACATTTAAGGTTGATTCTTTTTCTGCGCCCTGTCCGTTTTTGCTTGCTCCGTATACACCGGATAACATTATGGGCCTTGATATGTTAAAGTATTTTCGGGCTACAATCCGCTGCTCCCCTGAGGGTGTGAGGGTGATCTTAAATGACAACTATCCCAGGTCTGGGCGGATGTGTACGATATCAGAGGATGCATTGTTGGCTACCCTCCCCCGAGCTTTATGGGCGACTTCGGACACAGATGTGGGACAAATGGTGATTCCTCCGGTCCACATTAGTGTCCAGGAGGGGGCGGTGCTACCACGCCTCCCGCAGTATCGTATTTCCCAGGAGGGCAAGGAAGCTCTCATACAGATTGTGCAAGATTTGATCGCAGTAGGGGTAGTGGAAGAAGTTCCCTACAATATCTGTAACAGTCCGATTCTCCCTATTCTGAAAAAGGATACGGATGCAAAGGTCTATCGGTTCATAATTGATTTGAGGGAGGTAAACAAGATCGTGATACCTCAGTACCCGGTGGTTTCCGATATCACGACGTTGCTTACCTTGGTCCCGCCTACGGCGACCATGTTTTCAGTGATTGATTTGAAGAATGCCTTCTTTTCCATTCCCATTCACCCTGATAGCCGATTTCTTTTTGGGTTCACATTAAATAATAGATCTTATCGTTTTTGTAGAATTCCCCAAGGCTACACAGAAAGCCCTAGTATTTACAGTCAGGCTTTGAAACGACAGTTGGATTCCTTTGTTTTACTCGAGGGGGTCGCCCTCATTCAATATGTCGATGACATCCTGTTGGCGGCTGACACCCTGGAGTTGTGTGAGAAAAGCACGTTATCCTTACTTTCCTTTTTAGCATCCCACAATCACAAGGTCTCTAGGAAGAAATTGCAATTCTGTAGACCAAAGGTGACTTATTTAGGTCACCTTTTGTCTAAGGAGGGGCGTGCACTCACACCAGATCGTATCCAAGTAATTTTGGACACACCGAGACCATCCACGCAGAAGGATGTGCGTGCATTTTTGGGTCTTGTTTCTTTTTGTAGACAGTGGATATTGGGGTTTTCACACATAGCTAAGCCATTACTAGCTCTTTTGACAAAGGACACGCCTATCCCGATCCCTTGGTCAGATGAGTGTGATGCTGCTTTTCAGCGACTGCGACAGGCCCTTTGTTCAGCACCAGTGTTAGGAACCCCTGATTATACAAAACCCTTTTCGTTGTATGTGCATGAGAAAGATGGATGTGCATTGTCAGTCTTAGTACAGATGCACGGCGACAAGCAGCGCCCTTGTGCATACTTTTCGGCTGTGCTTGATCCTGTCGCCCGAGCATTACCAGGGTGTTTTCGCTCGGTAGCGGCGACAGCTGTGTCAATACGCCAAAGTGAAGGAATTGTGTTGTCCCATAAATTGTTGGTGTTAGTTCCCCATGCTGTGGATGCCCTGCTTAATCAAACTAAGACGCAGCATTTGACCAGTGCCCGTTTAACGGGATATGAGCTGACGCTTTTGGCTCCTCATATTACGTTGAAAAGGTGCGTGACATTAAACCCGGCCACATTGTTGCCATACCCCGAGACCCAGCCTGAGGCGCAGAAAGCGCATGATTGTATTCTTGTGACTGAGGAACAAACAAAGGGTCGTATTGATCTCCAGGATACGCCCTTTTCAGAGGTAGATGGAGAGTTGTGGGTAGACGGATCATGCCTGAAGCTACCAGATGGTACGACTTCAGCAGCGTATGCAATTACCACATTACACACGATAGTGGAGACAGCACGCATACCACAGAAATCAGCTCAAGCAGCGGAACTGATAGCCTTAACACGAGCATGTGAGCTCAGTACAGGATTGTGTGTGAATGTTTACACAGATAGCCGCTATGCCTTCGGAGTAGCGCACGATTTCGGCCTACTCTGGAAGGAGAGAGGGTTCTTAACGTCACATGGGGTACAGATAATGCATGGGGAGTTAGTCCACAACCTCTTAACCACATTGACATACCCGAAGAAAATTGCCATTGTTAAGTGTAGTGCCCATAGGAAAGTAGTTCATAAAGTTGGAGAAGGGAATGCGTTAGCGGATCGAGTAGCACGGGAGACCGCGATGCAGCCTGGCGCTACTGCCATGTATGTAGTAAAGTCACAGGTGGAAAGATGGCGAGATGCGAAGGAAGAAGTGCGAGAAATACAGAGGACCGCTTCTGACAAAGAGCGGGAACGATGGGCTAGCGAAGGGGAACTGGATGATGAGGGCTGTTGGAGAAATAAGCAGATGGATAAATGGAAATTACCCACGGCCTTTGTACAAACTATGGTTCAGATGGCACATGGGCTAGCACATGTTGGAGCTTCCGCAATTGTGAAATTGCTTACCCAAGTCTGGGAGCATCCAGAGATTGCTAGCACAGCAAAGAGGGTGGTGCAGACCTGTATGATCTGCCTGAGGTATAACCCAGGGAAAGGCACTCGAACTCCAGCAGGAGGATTTGCGACGCCCACTGCACCCTTTGAGGTTCTGCAGATGGACTACATCCAGCTTGAGCGCTGTAACAATTTGAAGTATGTTCTAGTAGTGGTCTGCGCCTTCAGTAAATGGGTTGAGGCGTACCCTACGAAAGACAATACTGCAATGACTACAGCGAAGCTACTGCTAAAAGAGTTTTTCCCTCGATATGGCGTCTGTAGACTTCTGTGGAGTGATAATGGCCCTCACTTTGTAGCGGATGTTATAAAATATGTCTTGAAGGGCCTAGGCATCACCCAGAAGTTCCACGCCGTATTCCACCCCCAGTCTGCAGGACTAGTCGAGAAGTATAATGGTACACTGAAGCTTAAGATCGCCAAAATCCAAGCTTCAACATCTTTGACTTGGCCAGACGCCCTGCCACTGGCGTTATTGTCAATTAGGTCGGTGCCACACTCTCGAACTGGCCTTACGCCATATGAAGTTGTATTTGGACGCCCAATGAATATTTGGGGTCCACCGAGGCCTAAGGCTGTGTATGATGTACCTTGTGTAATGATGAGCGATTATCTGGCACAGTTAACGGATAATTTGGTTTCTATTCATCAACAGGTCCGAGAGGCGCTCCCTGATCGGTCTACCGGCGAAGGGCATGGTCTCCGACCTGGCGACCATGTGATGGTGAAGGTCTTCGACAGAACGAACAGTTTGGAGCCGAGATGGGTCGGACCTGAGCAGGTTCTCCTTGCAACAAGGACGGCAGTGCGAGTCTCGAACAGGAAGAATTGGATCCATTCCTTACACTGTCGAAAGGTACCGCCCGGATTGGTGGAGTCTGCCGTGCTGACCGATCAACGAGAAATCCTAGCAGCAGAGACAGGCCGTGCTGCGGAGCCAAACGACACTGAGGAGCTCTTTCCGGACCACGCGACTTCTGGAGGAAGGCGATATCATCTGCGACCAAGGAAGTGAGGTTTCCAGTACCGGGACATACTGTCAGAACGGCCCTTGGGTTAGTGAAACGGAGAGCCGATGAGGCAAGGGGGGGGGATCAGCCCTGCATTAGTGTAGCGACACCCGTCTTGGCCCGCTGGTGAAGAAATCAACCGCTGCCCAAGGGGAAGAGTTCTGACAGACTTTTTAGTTTCAGGAAGATATCAGGGTATTGTTTCTTTTGACATGGAGAAGAAGAAAATCCTTTGTGCGTTGGGGTTCATGCTAACAGTAGCTATCGTTGGTATAACCACATGGTTTGTGGAGGAGGCAACTCCAGCTCGAAAGACACTTGTGTTGACGACTTCAGTGCCTGCGGAGCACTACTTTTATACATTGCCATATCAAGAGTTAAAGCATCGACAATCCTATTTGAATAACACTTTCATTCAGATGCTGCATCACACCCACGTTGCTACGAACGCTACGAACTGTTGGATATGTGGGATGATGCCAGCCCATCAGAAGAAAGGAGGTACGCCATTCATACCACTTCCTTTCTCTCATAATGGCTCTTGTAGAGCATGGTACACTTTGCTGTTTGCCACTCGGAAACCGACAGTGGGACGATTGCTTTTCAGACTCAATAAAGAATGTCATCAAGATAAAAATGGATATCCACAAGCAAATGGGACAATTTGGGAATGGGAAGAGTACCGACCGGACAATGAATCCATTCCCTATATCTTCACGAACACAAGAGACACTGTGGGGAAGGACAAATTCGTAATCCAAGTAGCACAAGCTCAAGCGGACCTGTGTGTCCAGAGTGTGGGTTTTATCCCTGTTGGTGTCAGTGATTGCATAACCGTATTAAACATCGACGGGTTAAATAACAGTACCTTCCTAGCGTCCCATAATACCTATTTTGTATGTGGAAATAAAGGTTATTACCGTTTACCGGCTGGGTGGTCTGGGGTATGCTATGTATCATTCCTATTACCTCCTGTATTCCTAGCACCCGCGTCATATCATAAGGATTTAAAACTGTTGAATAATGTGACTGTAAATAGATATAAACGTACTCTATCAATTGATGATGTGGATCAAACAGATACAAGCTTGCAACAGTATATTGATTTTAACTTAGGACTGTTTTTCTTTGTTGGAGCTGCTTTGAATAGTAGGAAGATCCGAAGATTAACAAGAGTGGTAGAAGCTGTGACCAATCAGACTGCCGCTGCTCTTGGGAATCTTACGGAAGAGTTACAAATAACCAGGATTGTTGCGTTGCAGAATCGTATGGTGTTAGATGTAATGCTAGCTGATCGAGGAGGAGCCTGTAAAATTATTGGAAGTAGCTGCTGTGTGTTCATCCCTGATCATACGCCATCCGTCTACAATGCCATTAACAAGCTGCATAAAATAGCAGCTGAAATCCACACAGAAAACGGCACTTGGTCCTTTTCCGGATGGTTTTGGGCGTTGGTTACTGCCTGGGGATGGAAGGTCTTAACTGGTCTCTGCATTATTATAGCAGTTCTGTTCCTTTTCTGTATGTGTATTCAATGTGGACCATTGTGCTGTTCCGTATGCATTTCATTCTGCATTCCAGATAAGAAAGCTATTGCCGATGTTGCTCGCCAGAAGGGTCTAGCTAAAGAGGTTAAGGGAATGATGATAATTGATATATATGATGATTATTCTTGGAAACCGGATGTCTTCAGTAAATGCTGAAAGGGTCGTCTGTTGTAAATTAAGGCAGAATGTGATTAAGCATTTACTGAAAACATTAATGCTTTCCCTTGCGATCATGTTTTCTTCGTTATGTTGACCGAAGTCCGGACTCCATTTTGTATTGACATGCTGCCACGTGTTCGTCACGAGGAGAGTCCGACCTCTGTGTTAGTTGCTCTTGTAATCTGCCTAGCAACAGTTTATAAATAGCTCCCTCTTGTCCATCTGGCGCATGCCCAGACTTGACCACATCTGTTATAATTAGCCCTGCTTGACCATGTGTTTCGCGGGCTCAAGGAGCGTGTTGGCTCTGCCCATGTATTGATTCAGTATCGAGAATGACCATAAATGGTAATGTTCTTCGGCCTTACGTTGTATCCACCCACTATGAGCCCCTCTGTTGTGTATAAAAGGGGACTGTGTACGAATGTTCTTTGTGCTACTCCAGGCAATACTGAAGAGTGTTGTGTGGATTGTAGGACCACCCTTAAGGGTTAATAAACGTTGTCTTTGTACTTTGCAGTTTCCGTGCCAACTTCCTTATGGATTCCGTTACAGGAGAGCGAACCCTTGTTCTCGCGGGCCTAGCTGGGGCCTGTATTCATCAGTAACGTCATGCGTCGCGCGATCACGTCTTTCTTCTCGCGATCATGCACCGCGAGAGAAGTGAAAACAAGATGGCCGCGCCCGCGACCAACCGCGTGGGTAAGTTGGCGAGCCGCGACCACGCAGAAAATACCGCGAACGGGCGGGAAAAAAACTTCCGCATCTTCGCGATATTTCCGCTTGTTTGCGGAGATTTTTAACATTTTCGCGATAATTTGCGAATGTGAATTTCACAAATTCCGCCTACCCCTAGTAGTGTATGGAGTCGTGCTGGTGGTGGTGTTTTAGGGTTTAATGTAGTGCAATTATGCTTGGGTAGTGTATGGTGTTGTGCTGGTGGTAGTGTTTTAGGGTTTAAGGTAGTACAGTGGTGATTGTGTAGTGTAGGGGGTCGTGCTGGGGGTAGTGTTTTAGGGTTTAGAGTAGTGCAGTGGTGTTTAGGTAGTGTAGGGGTCATGCTGGTGTAGTGTTTTAGGTTTTAGGGTAGTGCAGTAATGTAGAGGGTCATGCTGGGGGTAGTGTTTAAGGGTTTAGGGTAGTTCAGTGGTGTATGGGTACTGTAGGGGGTCATGCTGGGGTAGTGTTTTAGGGTTTAGGGTAGTGCAGTGGTGTTTGGGTAGTGTAGGGGTCATGCTGGGGGTAGTGTTTTAGGGTTTAGGGTAGTGCAGTGGTGTTTGTGTAGTGTATGGGGTCATGCTAGGGGTAGTGCATTAGGGTCGTGCGGTGGTGATTGGGTAGTCTGGGGGTCGTCTTTGGCTTAGATTTAGGGTTTAGGGTAGTGCAATGGTGTGTTTGTAGTGTAGGGGGTAGTGTTTTAGGGTATAGGGTGGTGCAGTCATGTTTGTTAAGTGTAGGGGTCATGCTGGGGATAGATTTAGGGTTTAGGGTAGTACAGTGGTGTTTGTGTAGTGTAAGGGGTCATGCTGGGGGTAGTGTTTGAGGGTTTAGGGTAGTGCAGTGGTGTTTGTGTAGTGTAGGGGGTTGTGCTGAGGTAGATTTATGGAATAGGGTAGTGCAGTGGTATTTGGGTAGTGTAGGGAGTCGTGCTGGGGGTAGTGTTTAAGGGTTTAGGGTAGTGAAGTTGTGCTTGTGTAGTGTAGGGGGTCGTGCTGGGGGTAGTGTTTATGGTTTAGGGTAGTGCAGTGGTATTTATGTAGTGTAGGGGGTCGTGTTTTAGGATTTAGGGTAGTGCAGTGGTGTTTGTGTAGTGTAGGGGGTCATGCTGGGGGTAGTGTTTTAGAGTTTAGGGTGGTGCAGTGATGTTTGTGTAGTGTAGGGGGTCATGCTGGGGGTAGTGTTTTAGGGTTTAGGGTAGTGCAGTGGTGTTTGGGTAGTGTAGGGTGTCGTGCTTGGGATAGTGTTTTGGGGTTTACGACAGTTCAGTTTTGTTTGGGTAGTGAAGGGGGTCGTGCTGGGCCTAGTGTTTTAGAGTTTAAGGTAGTACAGTGGTGTTTGTGTAGTATAGGGGGTCGTGCTGGGTGTAGTGATTTAGGGTTTAAGGTAGTGCAGTGGTGTTTGTGTACTGTAGGGGTTCGTGCTGGGGTAGTGTTTTACGTTGTAGGGTGGTTCCGTGGTGATTGGGTAGTGTAGGGGATTGTGTTGGGGGTAGTGTTTTAGGGTTTAGGGTAGTGCAGTGGTGTTTGTGTAGTGTAGGGGACTTGCTGGGGGTAGTGTTTTTGGGGTTAGGGTAGTGCAGTGGTGTTTGTGTAGTCTAGGGGGTTGTGCTTGGGGTAGATTTAGGGTTTAGTGTAGTGCAGTGGTGTTTGGGTAGTGTATGGAGTCGTGCTGGTGGTAGTGTTTTAGGGTTTAATGTAGTGCAATTATATTTGGGTAGTGTATGGGGTTGTGCTGGTGGTAGTGTTTTAGGGTTTAGGGTAGTGCAGTGGTGATTGTGTAGTGTAGAGGGTCGTGCTGGGGGTAGGGTTTTAGGGTTTAGGGTAGTGCAGTAGTGTAGAGTATCATGCTGGGAGTAGTGTTTTATTGTTTAGGGTAGTGCAGTGGTGTATGGGTAGTGTAGGGGATCATGCTGGGGTAGTGTGGCGAAAGCCCCTAGAGTCTCCAGGGGGCTGAAACATGTTGAGCCAGAGAGTGCGTTAGATTGGTAACTTGATCTTAGAAGGCACAATTTTCATTTTAACCTCCCATATCACTGCCTGCCTAATATATCATTGAGGACACAAGTGATATAGTGATTTTAATCACTTCACTAGAGCACAAGCACCTTTTTTTACCCTTATCTCTGACCACTACTGACAGTACCAGCAGGTCTTCCTCCAGGTGGAGGTCAGCATATTTACAAAGAAAAGGACCCAATGATGATGCTGAAACAGTACACAAAGGTGGAGAATCCAGATATACCGCCACTGGCCTGTGTACATGTATGAGGGTTTTTTATAACGGATTCAACATGAATAAAAGACCCTGGTCACACAGGACAAGTGGTACATTTAATGTAGTCATATCTCAATACGTCACACAGCCCGGGGGAAGAGTGTTAGGGTTTGTTGAATGGTTGGGAAGGGGGTTTTGGGGAAAGGTTTGAGAAAGAAAAACAGTACGCATGGACAAACAGCAAACGACAGAAACTTTGTAGACTACCATATCCATATCAATATGTTAAGGGAGAAAACGGAAATGCATGCATGATGATTGATGATAAGGAGAGTCCCGGATTACATACAGTTTGTGTTCAGTGTTACCGGGCTTACTTTTACAGACAGCAAAGAACATTTTAAACTATCTGTAGGGATGAATTATAGACAGAGAGCAAACCTAATGATAATAATAGTAATAACAACAAGAACACACTGTTGTAATGATTGTAGACAAAAAAATGAATCGAATTATTTAAAAGATGATGAAAGTTGATACTGTTACTGCGTTATCCTGGTCAAATGGTGATTTGAATCTCTGCATTCCTCTTGCTCCTCCTTTCCATGGATGCCCCGCCCATCAATCTTGGGTGACTCCACTGCCTGCCTGGCAGATGTAGATTCATTGGTAAGGTAAGTGTGCATTGTTTTCCCAAGTTTAGTACAGTGTAAGGCCCGGCCTGTAATTGTAGATGCAAAAACAAAAGGGATATTGAGATTGAAACCAAGTTGAAAAAAATGGACAAGTTAATGGTGTAGTGCAACAAGAATACTTTCCGAGGCGGCATGGATGCATCATCTCTACTCTAGTCTGTTTCCAGCATTAACCTACAACACCAACAGGACAGAGCAGGCCCACGGTGACTGCACCCTTTGCACATCCTCCATTTAGCGTACATTTTTTGAAAGAGTAGGACAAAGCACATATCCACCAACATAGCATTTTACAATTTACTGCAGTCATACCACCGCTACACTTGACTCCACCGCTACACAGACATTTAGGTCTGCTGTGGTTGTTGTTTACTTGTTTACCTTATATGCCACTCATGACTTATTCCATCAATCATCTCCGATCCGTGTACTGAGTGACTGTGAAGATACTATGTCACTGTGGTCATCATGATGGTGTTGTTCAACTCAGTCTGGGTGTACCAAGTGAGTCCCCTTCCTATATTCAAAATGCAATGTATCGGCCTGCAATAGAAGTACAAATTTGTTATTAAAAATACAAGAAGGGAAAAGGGACTTGAGTTACTTTTAGTGTGTAGATTATTACATAAAGTACACAATGAAGTAACTTCATGCACAACAAACAACAACAAAATCATTCAGTCAGCGTCCAATGCATGGCATCATTCAGTACCTGTTCCTTCTCAACTTCAGTTAATGGGCAGTCTCTTCTCGGATCACAAATGAGGATACCTTTAGTAGTCATCATCAATCATGTTCCACTTATTTTGGAGGGACTTGGAAATATTTTTTCTTCTATTTTGCATCATATCATACTCCTCTGACTTCTTGAGGGCAATGGATTTAGGGAGATTCAGGAGGATGGAGGAGCAGGATTCGGAGGAGTTTACTGTGATATGCAGCCAGCCTAAACTTGTATATGGCAATTAAAACAATTAGAAGACTGTGGTGATGGATTTGTTGTGATTCAAAGTTTCTAACCAGAAAGACAGATACACCAATAAAAGAAAATAAGGGAGGAAGACAGAAAGAACTGGAAGTGCAAGCTTAATTGTTAGGGAAGTATAGCTTGTCCTCGAACTCTGGGGGTTCAACCAGAAGTAGATAATCATCATCTAACACACAAGTTCCGTCACCTGAGCCGCTGTCCTCATCTTCCTCCCTTGATTCATGTATTGTGTAATTTGGTGGTATAAAGTGCTGATTCATTTTGATCATTGTTAATCTCTCCACGTTTTTGGGTGAGAGCCTGGTCCTTCTCACTGTTACAATGGAACCAGCAGCACTGAAGACACGTTCCGAAGAGACACTTGCGACAGGGCAAGCCAGATAGTTTATCGCCAGCCTGCTGAGCACTGGCCATTGGGCCCTTTTCCCATACCAATACCTCGATGGGTTTTCATCAATGGACACCTCTGTTGGGTCGTCCAGATAGGCCTGGACCAGCCGCTCAATGTTCAGGGGTGCAAAACTTTTTTTGGGCTCGTTTCTTGTTGCATCAGCACTGGACTTACCAATGCCTTGCTGTAAATACCAATCCTGTAACGATTTTACTGGGCCTGAAGATCAAGTTCTTGCTGTTGTAGATAGTGTTGGTGAGTGTTCTGAGCCAAACGCACTGCCCATAGACTCCGAAGTTGAACTAGACGCCGGATGCCCTGCTGCAGTACTTGTTATGGGTTTATCTAGCGGGCTTTTAATTAGCAGCCGTTCATTTTCCAACTTTCTCGCTGACTCAACTATCCAAGTTTTCTACTGTGCAACATCCATTTCTGAAAAAGGAATTAATGTCTTTAGTGCCCATTTTGTCTGTGGATCCAGAATTGTGGCACAAATGTAATGTTTTTGTGACAAAATCTTATTTTGCACCCTTGTATTGTCAGCTAAGCGACGGGCTAAGCTCTCCACCAACTCATATGCTTCTTTTTTTCCTCTATATCTTTGTATGCTTCAGACACCTCCTTCAGCTGATGATCTAGCATTTGCAACAATGGGATAGCTTGGCCCATAGTACAGTCCTCCTTGCTGACTTCACGTGTGAAGACCTCGAAAGGAAGAAGCATCTCAGTCAGGCATTTAACCAGGCACCATTGATCCATCTGAAGGCTCATGCCTTTCACAGTAGCATCCCCTCTTCGCATGACATATTCACTGATTGGCCTGTACTGCTAAAACAGACGGTCATGCATGTAATAAGTTGAGTTCCAATGTGTTGCCACCTCCTGGATGAGTGCTTTGACTGGCATTCTATAATTACGTTGAATGATCCTCAGCTGCTTCCGAGCTTTAAAAGAATGGCTGAAATTAGTGCATATTTTTCTGCAGATGGTCAATACGTTGCTGACTATTGCTTCTTTTTTCAGAAAGTCTTGAACAATAATGTTAATGCAGTGCGCCAAACACGGAACCCTGAATAGGAACCAAGCTCCATGGCCTTAAGTACATTACTGCCATTATCTGTGGAAACAAAACCAATCTTAAGCCCTCTTGGGCGCAGCCATTCAAAAACCTTGCTGTGAAACTCTTCCAATATGTTTACAGCAGTATGAGATTTCTCCATGGCGAACATGGATACAGTTGCATGTTTCCGAGTAGCTTTAAAAATCTCAGCTGTGTCAACAGCACCTTCAGATAGCTTATCTCTAACCCCCACAAATGAGACCCAGTGTGCAGTGATGCACATGTAATCAGTGGCTTGGCAACTGGTCCACATGTCTGTTGTTAGGTGGATATTGTGAACAGCACTCTGCTGCAAAGCTTGTCCAACCAATTCCAGCACATCATGATGTAGTGCTGGAACAACAACTCTTGCGAAATAGGACCGGCTAGGAACCTTCCATTTAGGGCAGATGGTTGACACAAATTCAAGGAAACCCACCCCTTCCACAAATGAAAAAGGGAGATGGTCCAGCTCTAACATTTTAGCCAGCTTCGCATTGTACAACCGTGCCGTTGGGTGGTTGCGTTGGCACTGCCCCTCCAACCAAAGCATGCTGTCAATGGTAGTCTGGATTATTTTCCTTTGTGGTGCAGTTTTCTTTAACCCAGTTAGGCTCAATGACTCACTTTGTTTCATAATCATTGCAGTACTGCTTGGTCGCCTTGGTGTCTCAGCCTGACTCAGACTCTTACTGCAGTGCCTCTGAGATGTTGCTGAGGAGGATGTGGGCGGTACTACTACACTACTGGGGACAGGGCTAGAAATGACACCCTCTTGTTTACTTTCCACTGCAATAATATCATCCCCTGATTCTTCATGCCCAACAACAATGGGTTGAGTTTTACTTTGTTCTAAGCGAAGTAGGTGAGCCTCCCACATGATAGTGTGGTGTATTTTGAGATTACTTGTTTGGCCTCTGCTGCCATAGTTTGTACCAAGCTTACACCGCCTAACAGCATGTCGACAAATTGAGCATATAGCAATGTTCTCCTCCTTACTGCTAACCGAAAAGAAGTCCCAAACTGGGGAGGAGAACTTTCTGGTGCTGCTGGATGTGCCACTTTCAATACTAGATGAACTGGAGGGTGTGCTTGGAATGGGACTCTGAGCAGCTACACTGCGACTTCTACCACTACCTTCTGAGGTGGTGGTTGAGCTGGATGTAGGTCCCTGCCTTTCCTTTGCAAATGAAAATATGGAAGCCGGAGGTCCTGGTGGTGTTATCTCTGATGGAGGTATCTGTGCTACATCCCTTGCAGCAATTTTGGATAGGGTAATAATGTTGGTCTCCATATCCTATGGGCCATGATGTCCGTGATGATTGGCTCATCATTACCCTCTTGTACATCTACCTCCATAACTCTAAGGCTTTCTGGAACCTTCCTTTTCACTAGCCTTGTCTTGTGGAGTGCATCACTCTCAGTCTGAGCTGGTGGCTTCCAAGTGGCATCAAGATGATCAGAAGCGGGGCTTGAAGAAGAAGATGATGGAATAACCCTCCTTTTCCTTGCTGGGGGTCTGGAAGACAATGGATCTTCTGAAACAGTGGCTCGCCCCTCTTTGTCTGTAGGAAGCTCGATTTCCTGAAATGCCCCTACTTCAGGAGGAACAACTACTATTGTGGGCTGTTGTTGTGGCTGTTTTTACGGCTGTTCTTGAGGCTGCTGCTGTTCTTGCAGCTGCTTCTGTTCTTGTGGCTGCACCTGCTGCTGCTGTTCTTGTGGCTGCGCCTGCTGCTGCAGACTTATCGGCTGAGATTCCGCATGCGTTGATTGTGTACTACTTTGCGATACTGACATTTCAACATCGCTGCTCATTAGTAGACTGGCTACCTCTGCGACACTCATTGGCTTGGGCCTAGGGTGGTGGGGTTGGCCCGCTGGTGCGGATGTGCTGCTCCCAGATTGGTTCAGGCCGGACAACGATGCCGCAGGCATGTGTTTTTGGTCCCAAAAAACACATTTGTCGGCACACCAGTTGTGGTTAGTGCCTCTTGCTTTTTCTGTTCCTTCTTCTCACCGGCAACTTTCATGGTACTGGAGGACCTGGTACCTTTCTTTGGGCCCATTTTCTTCAGAGGTCAGACAGGACGCAGGTGCACAAATTACAGAGATGTCTGTGGTCACAGTTGACATGATGTGGTGTGCAGCAGGACTTCTGTCTGGCAGTACAACGGATGATGTTGATAATTACCTCCTCCTCTGTCTTTTTGTGCACCTAAAAGCAAATAAGTCAGGAGAAGAACATCAGTGAAATGTTGCATTTGTTGTTGTGGTTCAATTACTACTAGTACAAACAAAAAAATAGAAGATATAGTGTAGCCATTTGTGAGACTTTGGCAACAAGGGCTATGGTATTCTACTTACTGGGTACAGTATACACACACTACACTCTCAGGAAGGATAGGAAAGAATAGGAACATCCACAAAAATACAAATGTAATGGAAGGGAGCTTCTGCTGGCAAAGGGGATGGATGGAAGCAGTAAGCCAATAGGAAAACTATGCCGGACCATATTAACTCCCACCAGAAAAAGCCACAAACCACATGGGCACTCACAAGCAACAAGCAGGAGGCCTGGGAAACAATTAACTGCTAGAAGGCCTATAAAAGAAGCCAGGCAAAAGATGCATGCTAAATCACACTGCTGTGCCTTTTTAATGCAATAAAATGCAAAAACAAAAATCCACAGGGCAAAACAAGGTCTTCAGGGTGCACACCAACACCCTTGGCACACACAACAAAGGCATTTCTTTAACACACCCCCAAAAACAGAAATACCCACTAAAAGACACATTTTAAACTCAATCCAATGCCATCCATGCCCTAAATGATGTTTAAATTCAAAAGAACACACAGATAAACACTTGTTTAATGCACTTGTGGCTACCTGCTCTGAGCCTACTGGATTAAGGCAGGCCCGTGGGCAGACAAGGCCACACAAGCTTGCAGGCCCAGGCTTCAAAATGGCCGCCAGCCACATGGCCAGGCCCACCTGACTACAAGAAACAGAAGACAGACAATGCAGGCCTGTTGCAAAAAACACACTGCCTGCCTTCAAAATGGCCGCCAGCCTAATGGCCAGGCCCACAACAAGAAGCCTAGGCCACAAAGGAATACCATGCAGGCCTATATATGGCAAAAGCAGCACACTAATAACTCCCACCAGAAAGGGCCCACAGCCACATGGACACTCGCAATTCACAAGCAACAAGCTGGAGTCCTGGGAAACAATGAACTGCCAAAAGGCCTATTAAGAAGCCAGGCAAAAGATGCATGCTAAACCACACTGCTGTGCCTTTTTAATGCAATAAAATGAAATACCCACCAAAAAACACATTTTCCAACTCTATCCATTGCCATCCATGCCCTAAATGATGTTTAAATTTAACAGAACACACAGATAAGCACTTGTTTAATATACTTGTGGCTACCTGCTCTGAGCCTACTGGTTGAAGGCAGGCACAAAGGAACAGTTGCTTCATCATGCACCCACCCATGACTAGCTCTGGGCCTACTAGCTACCCCCAACAATTTAAAAAAAGGAATGATAAGTACCAAAGTTGTGGTTGCAGCAACTGCAATGACCCCAATCAAACAGACACAACACCAACTTACGTGTAAAATATCAAATTCAAAAGTCCTCAAATCCGATGATAATGATGCAGCAGACACAAAGAGTGATCCTTCCAGCTGAAATCCAAAGGCAGAATGAACAGGAGATGGACAAAGCACTGGGAGGAACCTGATGGACAGGAACAGGAAGTTGGAGACTCTGTGGCACTTCCTCCCTCTCCCCGCCAAAAGTTTTTTTTTAAAAAGGACTCCTTGCACAAAAAAGGACAGCCAAATGTCAATCAGAGGAGTTTTTTCCATCCAAATCATCATTTAGAGAAGGTTTTATGCAGCTAGAGTTAATATTCTTCTCCAAATCGAAAAGTTGTCGTGTTCGCGATCGCGACCTTCACCACACTTCCGCCGGATGTCGATAGCGAGTCCAAAATGACGTGTTCGCGATCTCAGACTCTTTGTCGCGGGGGAGATTGATGTGTTTACGACCTCACGCTCTCTCTCGCGGTGGAAAATGATGTGTTAGCGATCACAGACTCTCGTGGTGTCTGATGGCGAGGAGAATGATGTGATTGCGATCGTGAACTCTCACGGGATAGCGTGACCGGCTATCAACATCTCGTGGAGCACGCGAACGGATTGGAAAACTCATCGGTGAACGCAGGGATCCGGGTAAGGCAATCGCGCGCGCGAGAATGCATTTTCAAAGCGCACACATGAAAAAAATCTTCACAACGTGGAAAATAGCGGAAATTTGGGCATTTTCACGCTCTCCGCAGAACGTGAAAATGTCAAAATATCGCAATTCCATGAGCGGAACAGAATTTGATGCCCACCCTTACTTCTTAGGCTCTAGAGCAGCTCTGCTGACCTGGTTTCTCTGGCTCTACAGCAGCTCTGCTGATCTGGTTCTCTCCTCTCACGATGCACGCACCCGACTTCGTGAAAATATATTTAAAAATAATATAAGTTTATTATATGTAAAAATATATTATTTTTAGGAATATCTTAGATAATATCTTGCCCTAATATGTATATTAAAGACACATACATATAATTTTGGAACATACATTTTTTTTGCGGGAGTCGCGCACCCCAGCACGTATATGACATCACGCGGGACCCGCAACCGCGCAATCATCTCGTACTGTAATGCGCATGTGTCGCGAATGCACGGGAGCAGGAGTCGTGGACTGGTCGCATACCAATCGCGCACATCACGTGATAATAAATGTATATGATGTAACTGAAAAACACGCAGCCGTCGCACACCGTATGCGGATCCTTCATGACTTTTCTAAAATGGCGGCTAGAATGCGCGCACCCACCGTGATGTGTATGCTTTGAGTGCGCGACTCCGAAAAAAAATTGTAATTGTTTTTTTAAAAGAATATGATATAAATATATTAAAATAAAAAATGAAAACAGGAAAATTAATCAATATTTCAGTTTTATTTTTTTTTATTTTTTTTGCAATTTTCTGAAAAATATGTAATATTATTTAATGAATAAAACATTTATAAATAAACAGTTAAAAAACTGTAGAAAATCAGTACAAAAAATAGATATAACTACTATCACACTTAAAAATTAGCATTTAAAAAACCTTTGAAATTCACTGAAAAAGAACGTAGGTTTCAGAGACGTTATAGTTAGAAATTAGCATTTAAAAAAGCTTTGAAATTCACTGAAAAAACCATAGGTTTCAGAGACGTTATAGTTAGAATTTAGCATTTAAAAAACCTTAGAAATTCACAGAAAAAAACATAGGTTTCAGGGGTGTTATAGTTAGCTGGCCATTTCACTCATACAAAACCATAGAAATTCCTCCGTTATAGTTAGTTCTGAGAACTATAACTCGCGCGCCTGTAATGCACTGCTGATGATGTCACATATTGCATCATTCATGACATGGTCAGTGACATCACTGATGACATCTCAAATGACATCACTGATGACATCATCCATTTGACAATCTGATACACCTCATCATACACTAGTATAACCTTTCAACACTCACTGTAAAATACAGAGTACCATATTTGAAACCATTGACACACCAATACCAGTTACTACATACCCACTCACTGATTCCTAAGTCTACACACACAACTACCCATTCAACAACAGAATCATTTATACATGTAGTCACTAATTAATAGAACACTATCAAATGCACTTATACACATATATAGACATTGACACATCAGCATTCATCTTAGTCGGTTATGCAGTCATCCAATCACTCATGACAAAAATTAATCACACTTACATTTACTCACTTACACAATTATCCAACAACACCTCATTTATTCAAATACATAGTAACTCATAGCTAATATGTTAAAAATAACCATTACAATTATACACTCATTCATATAGTTACTCACACAATCACTGACTCTTACACATACTTATTTATATACATCAACTCTCACATACAATGCCTTTTATTTTTTTACTTTGTTGAAGATGTACAACTAAAACATATATTCGCTCACTATCACACAAATAAATACACTCAGTCACCCAAACAACCGTTTCCACATGCACTCTTAAACCTATACACCTAGTCAATCAACCATTCACACATCTATGCATAGAGTTACACACACCCCATCCAACCACACAAAAACTCAGCTTCCCATACAAATACTCACCCAACTAATCAATAACTAATATACACACTCATGTAGTTAGTGACCAACTGATTCAGCATGTTATACAACAGAGACAGCGCTGCACACATTCACATAGTTTAGTTACTAATCCATGTATTAAGTGAAACACTTTTCATTACTCACTTAAACAGACAGTCAGACAGCTACTAAATCCTCCATCCAGACAGTTATATATCCACTCAATCTTCAATACAGATTGGTATATATATAATACATATTTAAATTTCAAACTAAACCACATTCACTGTCATGTCATCAGTGATGTCATAAGTGATGTCATTTGCGATGTCATCAGTGATGTCATCAGTGATGTCATCAGTGATGTCACTGACCATGTCATGAATGATGCAATATATGATATCATCAGCAGTGCATTGCGGGCGCACGAGTTATAGTTAGCAGAACTAACTATAATGCCGGAATTTCTATGGTTTTATTCGAGTGAAATGGCCAGCTAACTTTAACACCCCTGAAACCTATAGTTTTTTCTGTGAATATATATATATATATATATATATATATATATTATATATATATATATATGTGTGTATATATATATAGTCACATACATATGTATGCCTACATATATACATATTCATAAATACAGACGTACACACACTTATATACACTCATATGCAGGTGCATTCCTATACAAATGCTATACTCATATCGATTCACTCATGCATAGTGTTAGAATGGGGAACCTCTGGTTGGCACAGGTAGGTACTTGTGACAAGCAGTGGTCCCTTCTTCTATTCAGGGCGAGAGAACTACCCTTTCAGAACAACCCCTGCTCACCCTATAGGTAGTGTGGCGCGAGCAGTCAGGGCTAAACTTCAGGGCGCTAGTCAGTTAAGCATTTATGATCACACACAGTAAACCACAACGATCCCCCACAAACGGACACCAGGCGTAAGTTGTATCAAAAATACGGATGCTTTATATAAAAGATTCTTTGTTACGCAGGCATGTACAAGACCATCAATAACGGTTGCGAAATGGAAGCCACAAGATGATAATTAGCCACTGTTCTTGTCTTTGGTAACTTATTCGATCACGAGCGCTTCACAGGGCTCGGTTGAGTCGGTCCAGTCACGATGATGCGCAGGGCACCCGGGATACAGTGATACGGGGAAATCAGAACGTTGCGGACCCCGAGTCCGATAGATAGTTCACTGTACCTGGGAACGTGCGATGTGCTTGGACGAGTCTTCAGGGGAGATGCAGGTTCTGCACCTCGTGGGTCTCCGGATCAAGAATTCAGCGGGCGGCTCTCGGTAGACAGGTGCGGCCCAGGGCCTCCGACACGGACTGTGCGGGAGGTCACTGCGGAGGGCGGCACGGTCAGACTCAGGCTGGGAGGTGAAGCGGGGCGGCCAGATACGTTACGACGTACGGGCGGCCGTCCGAGGCTTGATCTCACTTCCCAATTAGAAATCTGGCGGGAGGGCGAGAGGGCACCAGGCACGCTCCAGTGGCAGGCAGGTGACAGGGAAGCGGGGCGGCCAGCCTCGATGGGTCCAGAGCGACTCAGGTAGAGCGGGGCTCTCGGCGAGGGGAGGCAGCCAGGCTTCTGGGTGTCACGGCCCTAGGAGGGGTGGCAAGGTGCGCAGAGCACTCCGGCGGGAGAAAGCACACGGCTCGAGTTCTCAGACGAGCGGAGACACGGTGAACCCACTGGTCCTGGGGTTCAGTTCAGGGGGCAAGCTCTTCTTCCAAGCCCTTGGAGATAGTTGAAGAACAAAGTGCAAAAGTCTCTTTCAGTCTTTTTCCTCCCCTTCCTCAGCAAGGCACCTACTGCAGGCCAGTCCCTCAGGTCAGGGAAAGTTACTCCTCCTTCAGCTTCTTCCAGGTCCTTCTAGTCGGGCAGAGTTCCTTCGTGGTTCAATCTGGATCTGATTTCTTAGGAGCCAGGCTCCTACTTTTATACAGGGATTCTTTTGTTCTTTAGCGCCAGGGGGCCTGGGCCTGGCTCAGTCCAGTTTTGGAGCACTCTGTTGTGGTGACTCGGCTTGTTCCTTTCAGAAGCAGGGCAGAGACATCAGCCGCTCCACAGGGGGCGGCGCCGGCTTTGTGGTGGCAGAGCACAGGTCTATTCAAGAGTCAGGGTGTACTCCTCCCACCCATCCTGGTGTAATCTCTCTACCCACCACCTGGCAGCCAACCTGTCTCCTGGAATCCCCCAGCCCTGCTCCTGTACTGTTGCTAGGCAGAACACACACCCACAGCAGAGACGGACTGAGATGGTCAGGTACGCAAAGGCTAACTTACTAAAAGTAGCTTTTGCAAACCCAGGATATTAAAATAACCTTTACTAAAAGATGTATTTTATTATCCCTAGTTCAGGCATACTAAACATGACTTTCTACCATGCTCTCTGAGTCCACTGGGGTCACAGCGTGTAGCGATCCCAGCAGCCCATTCTGGCCTATGGATAGCAGGTAGCCTTCAATAGTGAAAAACGAAAATGGCTGTAATTCACTATTAAGACATGCCACACACATCAGGGCATGTCCTACCTTATGCCTACAATGCACCCTGCGCTTAGGCCTACCAGAGGGGTGACTAACATGTAGTTAAGGGAAGGTTTAGGGACTGGTAAGTGGGGACACTTGCTCAGTCAGCGCGACGGTACCAGACCACGCGCAGGTTCTGCAGTGGCAGACCCTAGACACATTTTACCCCGCTGCTTCGGTGGGTGGCACAATCAGTGCTGCAAGCCCACTAGCAGCATTTGGATATACAAGCCCTGGGCACCCCTGGTTCACTCTACTAGGGACTGATAGTAAACCAAATATGCCAAACATGGAAGTCAATTCACATAATACATTTTACCATAGGGAGAGCATATGCACCTTAGCACTGGTCAGCAGTGGTAAGGTGCCCAGAGTCATAAAACAGCCAACACCAGGTCAGAAAAAAATACAGGAGGAAGGCAAAAAGTTTAGGGATGACCCTGCAAAAAGGGCCAAGTCCAACACAACCCCCTTCCAGCCAAAACGCAGGGTAGACCAATCACCACCGTGATGGTCTTCCCTGCTTGGGGCGATAGAACAAGGACCTGGCCCGCAACTGCAGGGGCAGACTCCAGTTCTATGCCAATCTGAACCTATTGGACTCCCTCTGTCCATACTCTCAGGGCCCACCAAGCCAATCCATGGGGAACCCTTCTCCTCACCTGTGGACACCACCTGGGCAACACCTAACCTTAACCGGCCCACAGGTGTGTCCCAACAGACAGACAGCAAAATGCTACAGTGGCCACTGACAGTAGTCAGGGATGAGACCCAGGCCGTATGCCTCTCAGGGCTCTCAAACCTATGTGGTGCCAGGGAGCGGGGGGCAGTAGCCCCAGGTGCTTGGCACCCTTTGTCCATTCTCCCTCCTGTCAGGTCAGGTATGACATCCTGGCCCTGACCCACCAGCCCCAGGCCTGTACCCGGCAGCTGGACCAACGACTGGGGTGGCCTCTCCCACACCCGGTCCTACCTCTTGGGGCTCTGTACCCTCCCACCTGGAGTGGTATCCCCTTCCAGAATTGCCAGGGCACCTGGGGCAGGTGTCCTGCGCAATTCGCCCACCAGTTCAGGGGTTCTATCCTGCAACTGGGCGTCCAGGTCAGGGGGGACACCCTGAACCTGGCCCTCCAACCTAGGGTCTAAACCCTTCAGTTGAGCCGGGGTCAGAGGCGGGGACTCCCTCCCTCTGCACCCCCTTCCAGAGTACTGCCCACTCCCAACTGGAGTGGTACCCCTAGAAGCAACCTGGGTCAGGACACTGATTACCGTTGTCCCACCCTCCAGGTCAGATAACACCTGAACCCGGCTTCCCAACCCTGGGACCAACCCATGCGGTTGAACGCTTGCCTGGCGCACCAGGACTTCCCGGGGAGCACGCATGCCCCCCCTGAGGGTGACACATAACTCATGTGTCGTGTGACAGTCGGCCTGGCGCTGATCTCCTGACCCCTGTCCATCTGACAGTGCCTGAAGATCCCCCAGGACAGAAGTGATGTCACCATGGTCCTTTACTGGTGACGCAGCCCTTCTGGCTGGCCCCTGACCCAATGGTTCTTCCACTGGGGACTCTTTCCCCCTCTCACCCCTCACTCTGGACTTCTGCACCCTCCCAACTGGAGCGGTACTGCCAGATACCAGAACCGGGGGAGGCCTGCTTACAGACACTCCCCGTCCACAAGACACTAGGGGATCCCCCTCAACGGGCGGACCATCAGGACAGCCTAGGCTCCCCGCCTGGTGTTCCCTTAAAGAACCATCCAGGCTCTGAGACTGGGTTTCGGGCACCTGGGGGCACGCAGCCCCACACTCACTCCTTCTCCACTGAGACAGGACGTGAGCCCCTACACCCCTCCCACTACCATGGGACCTAACTGGGCTACTCTGCACCACTTCCGCCACTCTGGGTTGGAAGATACCTGAGCCACTCCCCACGGGGTCACTCCCCAATGCCTCTCCAGACCCTCTGGAATCCACCAAAAGGTCTGCCTCCAATGTGGGCTCTCTGCGGTCAGAGAACTCACCCTCACACAGGTGTTGGCATAGCTCTGGAAAACAGGGACTTACAATATGCTCTCCCACAATTGGATCACACAGCCCCCTAGCAGGGTTAACCAAACTATCCTTCACCTTACCATCCAGTGCCTCACACACGTACTCCACACCACTCTCCTGAGACTGGCAAGACAGTACCTGACTGTCTTTGTCACACAACCCACACTCTTCTGGGCGGTCTTCACACTCACCCACCAGGACTTCAATTTTGGGGGAACCCCTCTCCCTGCACCTCTCAGCTAGAGTCAGTAGAGTGTCCCTCCCTCCACTAGGACTATGAACCCCTGCGCCAGTTACCCTATTCCCTTCAGGGATACTGCGCACTACTGGAGCTACCTCATGCCCTTGAACCTCCTGGTGTATGTTAACCCCCTCCTTTAAGTCAGGCGCCACATCTCTGGGTGTGCGTACTACTCTCTCAGCACTATAAAATTCAATATTGCTGCCACCAGAGGGAAAGTTGTCTAAACTCTTGGCCTCGAGATCCAACTCCCTCATTCGTACTTCATGCTCCATGGCCAGCCTTTGTCTTTCCATTTCCATTCTCAGTTTTGCCATCTCCACTTCATGTGCTCTTGCAGCCCTCCTGTCGGCCATCTCCTCTGGCGACAGGCCTCTGCCAGGCTTAGAAGCACCTTCTGGGGGTATCACCTCCCGTGCATTCTCTGGGAACTTTGATTCGTGCCAGGCTCTCAGCGCTTTCACGTACTGATCCTTGTTGCCAAGTCCATTTTGCTTAATTCTGTACTTGGAGAGATATCCTTTCAGGACATCATTGGTGCACTTCCTCAGTGCCTCTGGCTCCCAATCGATGTCATCCACTCCGGAGAATACAGAGGACGCTCCGCCTCCACTGACTGAGCTAGGCATGGTTTCTTAAGGTGGAGATTCTTCTTTAGCAACAACTGTCAATCAATCTGTGGCTGCGTTATAGGTCTGCTCTACGTGGTGATCAATAATTCACTGTATGTAAATCATAAATGCAAATTCGAAATCCCACCGCTGCCACCAATGTTAGAATGGGAAACCTCTGGTTGGCACAGGTAGGTACTTGTGACAAGCAGTGGTCCCTTCTTCTATTCAGGGCGAGAGAACTACCCTTTCAGAACAACCCCTGCTCACCCTATAGGTAGTGTGGCGCAAGCAGTCAGGGCTAAACTTCAGGGCGCTAGTCAGTTAAGCATTTATGATCACACACAGTAAACCACAACGATCCCCCACAAACGGACACCAGGCGTAAGTTGTATCAAAAATACGGATGCTTTATATAAAAGATTCTTTGTTACGCAGGCATGTACAAGACCATCAATAACGGTTGCGAAATGGAAGCCACAAGATGATAATTAGCCACTGTTCTTGTCTTTGGTAACTTATTCGATCACGAGCGCTTCACAGGGCTCGGTTGAGTCGGTCCAGTCACGATGATGCGCAGGGCACCCGGGATACAGTGATATGGGGAAATCAGAACGTTGCGGACCCCGAGTCCGATAGATAGTTCACTGTACCTGGGAACGTGCGATGTGCTTGGACGAGTCTTCAGGGGAGATGCAGGATCTGCACCTCGTGGGTCTCCGGATCAAGAATTCAGCGGGCGGCTCTCGGTAGACAGGTGCGGCCCAGGGCCTCCGACACGGACTGTGCGGGAGGTCACTGCGGAGGGCGGCACGGTCAGACTCAGGCTGGGAGGTGAAGCGGGGCGGCCGGATACGTTACGACGTACGGGCGGCCGTCCGAGGCTTGATCTCACTTCCCAATTAGAAATCCGGCGGGAGGGCGAGAGGGCACCAGGCACGCTCCAGTGGCAGGCAGGTGACAGGGAAGCGGGGCGGCCAGCCTCGATGGGTCCAGAGCGACTCAGGTAGAGCGGGGCTCTCGGAGAGGGGAGGCGGCCAGGCTTCTGGGTGTCACGGCCCTAGGAGGGGTGGCAAGGTGCGCAGAGCACTCCGGCGGGATAAAGCACACGGCTCGAGTTCTCAGACGAGCGGAGACACGGTGAACCCACTGGTCCTGGGGTTCAGTTCAGGGGGCAAGCTCTTCTTCCAAGCCCTTGGAGATAGTTGAAGAACAAAGTGCAAAAGTCTCTTTCAGTCTTTTTCCTCCCCTTCCTCAGCAAGGCACCTACTGCAGGCCAGTCCCTCAGGTCAGGGAAAGTTACTCCTCCTTCAGCTTCTTCCAGGTCCTTCTAGTCGGGCAGAGTTCCTTCGTGGTTCAATCTGGATCTGATTTCTTAGGAGCCAGGCTCCTACTTTTATACAGGGATTCTTTTGTTCTTTAGCGCCAGGGGGCCTGGCTCAGTCCAGTTTTGGAGCACTCTGTTGTGGTGACTCGGCTTGTTCCTTTCAGCAGCAGGGCAGAGACATCAGCCGCTCCACAGGGGGCGGCGCCGGCTTTGTGGTGGCAGAGCACAGGTCTATTCAAGAGTCAGGGTGTACTCCTCCCACCCATCCTGGTGTAATCTCTCTACCCACCACCTGGCAGCCAACCTGTCTCCTGGAATCCCCCAGCCCTGCTCCTGTACTGTTGCTAGGCAGAACACACACCCACAGCAGAGACGGACTGAGATGGTCAGGTACGCAAAGGCTAACTTACTAAAAGTAGCTTTTGCAAACCCAGGATATTAAAATAACCTTTACTAAAAGATGTATTTTATTATCCCGAGTTCAGGCATACTAAACATGACTTTCTACCATGCTCTCTGAGTCCACTGGGGTCACAGCGTGTAGCGATCCCAGCAGCCCATTCTGGCCTATGGATAGCAGGTAGCCTTCAATAGTGAAAAACGAAAATGGCTGTAATTCACTATTAAGACATGCCACACACATCAGGGCATGTCCTACCTTATGCCTACAATGCACCCTGCGCTTAGGCCTACCAGAGGGGTGACTAACATGTAGTTAAGGGAAGGTTTAGGGACTGGTAAGTGGGGACACTTGCTCAGTCAGCGCGACTGTACCAGACCGCGCGCAGGTTCTGCAGTGGCAGACCCTAGACACATTTTACCCCGCTGCTTCGGTGGGTGGCACAATCAGTGCTGCAAGCCCACAAGCAGCATTTGGATATACAAGCCCTGGGCACCCCTGGTGCACTCTACTAGGGACTGATAGTAAACCAAATATGCCAAACATGGAAGTCAATTCACATAATACATTTTACCATAGGGAGAGCATATGCACCTTAGCACTGGTTAGCAGTGGTAAGGTGCCCAGAGTCATAAAACAGCCAACACCAGGTCAGAAAAAAATACAGGAGGAAGGCAAAAAGTTTAGGGATGACCCTGCAAAAAGGGCCAAGTCCAACACATAGGTACAGACAACAGGTACATATCTAGAAACACATTTTCATGCAATGCATAAATACACAAACATTGCCATATACAAAACTGCTTAATTTATTTATTTAAATAAATCCATATACATACAAACACGTATATATACACATAACTGTGTCCTTCCTATACAAAGTATGGATCCATGTACATACATATATGTACGTATACATTACAATGTCTCTAAATAGAAATATATACATGTGTAAAGAATAAATATAGATGCATTGTTATATAAATATCAGAGCTACATTTTTTCATGTCTTGCTCATAGGATTGCTGTAGATTCTTGTGTGGAGCATTGTGTACATGATTCCACACTGAGCAGAAGAAAACTATTTGCAGGTTAGTATCCTGCTGGTTTATGGTATCTTTTGTACCCCATAGCACAGCACCTAATTAATAAGCTGCGACATTGGGGTTGAAATTCAGACGTGCCAAAAGCAAAGAAATGATTTTTGGAAACACAAAGAAACAGGGCATCTAGTACAGCTGCAAATGCAGTTCCGTTCTGCAATAAAATGTCTCTCAAATGTGAATATTTGTCACAGCCTCCATTCATATCCCACTACTTGTAAAATGAAAATAATTGCAGCACTCAGACTGTAACTGCCAACCAGTCATCTCACTTTCAGTTCACAAAATGAAGGCAGAAGAGAGCTGTAAACCTCCACTGGGGCTATTGTGATGTCACTAGTCAACTGTAATTATCTATTGCAGGCAACTAGTGACATTTGTTTTTATTACAAGTAAATTGTGACATCAGAACTCACTTGTAATAAAAAATATTGGAAGGTTTTGTAGATATATTACTCTAATTCATGTTTCATATGGTTCACTCACAAACCCACAAAAATATTTTAACATGTCACCATACAACACATACTAGAAATGGAAAAGCAACTTTTATTTTATCTTTTCATGTAGGTTAATTGTTTCACAGGAAAGGCATTCAAAACTGATTCTATAAATGACATCAGCAGCACTTTTGACTCAGACATGCTCCTGCCTCAAGTAGGATGATTTCAATAAACATCGATCGGTCACTTATAGAATACTGAACAATGTGTTTCACAAATTGTGATCAATTCTTGCTTTCGCAATTATATGTACAAAATACTTTATATCATAATATAATAATTGATTATTATTATCAGGCCCAAAAGTTCCACCACTGATAACATCCTAGCATTGGGTTACCTGGCATATCAAGCTATACATCTGACACAACTGCCCCTCTTCTGCTGCTTTGTGGATTACAGTGAAGCATTTGACCGTGTAGACCGAGGGAAACTGTGGGTAAATCTAGACTCCTAGGGAATCCCCTGGCAGCTATTAAAAGCAAAAATAGCTCTATACCAGGGAACCTGGGTCCCCATAAAGACCAGCCAATCCACCGCAACAGAGAAGGTGCTAACCAACAACGGTCTGAAACCAATCTGTGTAATTGCCCCTCTATTATTTCATCTTTACACAGCAGACCTGGACAAAGCCCTAGATGGTGCATGCCTATAAACACCGAAGTTTGAGAAAGTGTATCTCCAAATCCTTCAGTATGCCATGATATCGCAATATTGGACCACACGCGGACCGGCCTACGGAAAACTCTTAACGCACACCACAACTACAATCAAGAGAATAACCTTATGGTGAACTAGGAGACCAAGATAGTTGTTTTTGGGAAGCACTCTTGAAAGTAAACTGCCCAATTGGCGCCTTGGCAATCAGCAAATAAAAACATGCTACCTTGGCGTCAGGCTATCAGACACGGCAACACCAACAGCCCACTTAAAACATCTATGACGTAAGGGGGCCGACATCAAGTACAGCTTAAAGTGCCTAAATCAGCTGCTACACAGTCCCACCGCAGATCCCATTCTGAAATTCCTGAGTGCCAAACTCATTCCCTTTATCAACTAGGGTTACTTAGCATTCCCCGGCGCATTCAACAGGTTTCTCATGCATTGTAACATTTCAGCTTATAAAGAGGTTCTAACACTCCCTCGACAGGCTAGGCTAGAAGATACAGAGTCAGACTGGAGCTGGGGCTCGCCTGCTTGGACGTCACATGTTCAGGGGACATAATTAAATACTACAACAGCACCTTGCATGCCCCAGCACTTTCATTAAAAGCCCAAATCAAAACAATTTTGAAGTGGCTGGCTCCCCATGGCAGGCACTGTTGGCAGAGGCTCTAAACATACTTCAAATTGAAGTTCAAAACCTGCAAAACTGTGATATCCCGCCCACCACATGAAAAAAATCAGTGAGCGCACAGGTTAAGAAAATTTAATTCAAAAGATATCTGGAAAGCCTACGCCACCAACTCAACTTCTCCAGACTGGACGCCTCCTATATCATGGGCAAACCCCAGCTTTCCTTCGAGCAAGCCTTGACCGTTCAAACCCTGAAGAAAATTTAATGTATGAGGCTTCTTGCATTACCAGTAGCGGACTTCAATCCATATTGGGCCTGGCGGGCCACCTAATTGCTTGCCGACTATGTAGCTCCTAATGTAAATCCCAGTTTCACCTCTTGTGTTGCTGTCCAAAATTGGCCAGTGAGCGACACCGTCTGGTAGTCCCCGTTTGCAGGACCCATGTCTTAGACATTGCAGAGAAGTCTCAGACCTGTGTTTTTCCATCAAAACAGTACAAATTGCAGCCAGATTAGGGAAATTCACAGATCCGGGTCGCCATCACAAATACAACCAAAGCCACCAGCAGAAATTAACTGGCATTTAGCCAGAACTACAGTGACTCCACAGCTCACACAGCACAGCAAAGAAGGAAATACAATCAATAAAGCTTAGAAGATCAATTGTGCACGTCAGACCATCAAAATCTATAGAACTGAGGTTAATGTCGATAAACCCCGGCTTCTACCATTGACACTCTTAAACGAAGTTTGGAAAAGTTAAAGTTGCACATTTAAACGAACACTAATCCACTGTGTTAAAGGGCTTGTCCAAGTTATAAAGGAACAATAGATGCAGCTACTATTTCAATGCACTAGCATTTCAGATTCAGCCTGGGCCCTGTTTTAATGATTTTATAAACCTTAGCGAATCCAGACAGTTTAGGTGGAATCCGCATGATGGTCACACATTTTAGAACTGTCTTTTTTTATCTTTTCTTTCTTTTTTATCCTCCTCTTCTCTTTCCCTCTTCATACAAAAATGCAGCAGATTGTAACAATTTTAATTAATTGAACAATAGAGTCTCGATCAATGCTATTAGCTGTATTAATACAATGAATCTTCAGTGTTTATGAACATTAACGTTCCACCCAAGATATTTACATTGAAAACTAATGTGTTCAAAAACCTGTGGGGAACCGGTGTTCAAAAGAACCTGCACTGAGCATTTTGGTTGGGAGGACAGTGAGGGTTGGATGATATACTCAGTGGGCTTTACCGCGCTAACAGGGGGTTCAGCAAGCAAGACTGACCCTCTGCTATCATTGAGTGCTCCTCCAAGTCCCGTCCAAGTCCCCCCTTTTACACTCTAATGCTTGCCACAATGGGAGCCTCAGGGAATTGATCGCAAACAGCTTGTGACACTGAACTGAAGCTCTTAGGAACCCGCTTTGTGCAATTTATTTGGGGGCAAAGTGGACTCAAAAAGTAAGTAATGGGCTTTTGAATGTTACGGAGGATCTCAGCAAGGAAGAAGACCATTTCTCTGCTGCCATTGTCTGTTTGTAATGTTCCATCCATGTCATACCTCCCTGACTCTAAAGCTATTCACTTTTGGATCCTTTGGTGAATGAACTTTAGGCCAGTGTGGGGCTAAATTTAATCATTGGCTGAATCATAAAAACCTTTACTGTGCACTCTAGGGGATAGCGAGGGTATGGTGAAGTTAATAGATGGACTTCAGAATGGTGACAGAGGGCCTTGTGAAGACGGCCATTGCTTTGCTTCCATTGGCCATGGCTGCTCAGTCAACCTCAAGTATGCTCCCTTGAATTTAAGCTGTACATGTTGTGAGCTTAAGGGAGTTGTTTTTTAACAACGTGTTGAAGTGATCTGTTGCTCCTAAATCCCTTCACTGCATACTTTGGCAGGGGGCTAGGGAGGATCATGTGAAGTACTTGGAAGACTTCAGAATGATGAAAGAGGGGGCTGGCAAAGAGGATTAGCCTCTCCCACCATTGGCTATCACGGCAATGTCACACTCATATCTGGCTCCTTGACCCTAGGGCTTCTAAGGGAAGAAAGGTGTTGCTTCTTGGAACCTCACTTTGCAGTTTGTTTGAAGACTATGAGCTTCAATTTAATGCTAAGTGGGCTCGGAAGTGATGACCGAGGGTTCAGCAAGTGAGACTGGCCCTCTGCAGATACCGGCCAACTGCTTTAACACCCGGTTCCTGCATGCATGGCTGTAAAGCTCCACGTGTTGGGAGTGTAGATGCCATATCACAAAACAGTTTTGACTGGAGATAATTCATGTCCTTGATGATAAATTAAGGTGCAAACAACTTTTACCACATTATAAAAGTGGACTTAGGGAAGTGGTAATTATTGATTGCTAGCTCATATTAGCTTTAGTTTTGGTGGTGCCGTCTTTTGATGTTTTTGTGCTGCTTTGTTAATGTGATGCATTACTTCAATGGGGTGTTGCGGTTTTCTGTGGTTGTTATGTTTCGTACTGTTTAGACTGTTTTGTTTGGTTCTGTTTGTGCTTTGGAGAAATCAATAAATGCTTCTGCATTTCATGCCAAATGAATCATATGCCTTTAAAGTTCATGTGCCTAAATAGTGGTAAAATAGTCCAGCCCCTGCTCTTCAGCTCGTAGACTATTTAAGACCCCAGTCAAACTACAACTGTGGCAGAGAACATGTCTCATATTAGAACTTGCAATGGGCACTTTATGCAATAGGTCCATAAACATGTTACTTTCAAACCCCTTGTAGAACTAAACGGTTTCTTACGAGAACCCATCGTGTACTTTGTTAGAGGGTAGTTAGGGGGAGGTGAAGTACTTAGTGGGAGTAACAATGCCGATGAAGGGTCATAGCATGAACAACTAGCCCTCTTGTGCCATTATCTGATTGCTATAAAGTCAATCCTAAGAAGCACTTCCATGATTCTAATTCTCCATGCATTGGGAGAGTTTGGGAATTGCTCTTTAAAGTGTGTGGAAATGAACTGCTGTTTGTAAGAACCTGCACTATGCACTTTTCTTGAGAGATAGTGAGAGTTAGGTGGCGCATGTAAGACACTGAGTTATTGGTTGAGGCTGGTGGAAGCTCCACTCATGCAGCAATCACAATCATTGTCAGTATAAACCACAAATAGTCTCTAAATTAATCTGTTCTCAACCCTCTGGTAGCTTGCCACAAAGCAGTCAGTCTTAACTTAAAGGCAATGTGAAAAGTATTTATGCAGCACACAAACAGTAATAAAGCTAAAACACAACACAAGAAAAATCCCAAACCAAAATAAAAAAAGAAAGTACATTTTAATAAATATAATGATATTAGAGTGACAAAAATCCAATCATTCAAAAAAGATAGAGTCAATATTAAATTATCTAAGTAAAAGTTGCACCAAAAAGCACAAAGCACCACTCACATGTTCAGGCCAACTGCAATGGAGCACGGGTTGGCTAGAAGGACCAAGTTAGTTCCACTGAAATGTTACCTTCAGAGTCCAGTGGAAACAGCTCTGTTTGTGGTGGAGGTGGGCCAGAGGAGCAGCTAGAACATCGCAGACAATCATTGCTGTAGTGCCAAAAACAGGTTGGGCTTTACAGCCTGTCTTTGCTGTAGAGCAAAGAACCATTTAGGTATTGCTGATTGTCGTTGCTGTAGCTTCGTATTGGTGGTCACTATGGGCTGGTGTTTCTGTATCGCAAAGTGGAGCTTTTTCATTGCCTGTCATCATTGGCAGTCACTGGAAGTTGCTGGTGGTGCAAAAAGCAAACCTCAATGGAACTTTGCATTGGCAGTCGTTGCTGGCAGCAGAGTGTTTGCATAAATGGACTTATTTGTGGTCGCATGAAGCCCAAACTTCAGGACCTTCATTTTTTTTTGCATAAGAGTGCACTTTAATGCCAGTGATCAGGGGCTCACTTCAGAAGAGGCCAGCAGAGCTTAGGTAGGTGCAGGCAGGACCAGTTGCAGTAGGTCAGTAAGGCAGCTGCATGGATGCCTTTGAAGCTTGAATGTCCCTGTAGCTTACACAGGAGGTCAGCCAGCTGATCCTTAGAATCACTCTGGGTTAACCTGGGATGAAGGTAAGAAGGTTCAGTCTTCATTCTCAGACAGGAACTTAGTAGTTAGCAGCAGGACAGTCCTCTGGCAGCATGGCAGTCCTTCCAATGTAACTTCCACTGGCCCAGGAATGTTCTGAAGAGTGGTTCTGGATGTCCCATGTTTAGACCTGGTGTCATCCTTTGTTTGAAGGGAGAAATGCGCATGCACGGGCGCCCGCGCATGCACATTCGTGAGGAAGAAGCTATCCAGGAAGCAGCAAGATGGAGTTCCGGGACGCGGCAGCTCAGGTAAGTAATTTTCTTTATCTAATGTTTCTGAGTAATTGTAAAATGAGGGCGGGAGGGAGGCGGGTGGCGAGCAACTCTGCTCGGCCGCGGGGTGTGCATAGTCTGCCCCTGTTACGCCGACTTTGCGCAGCACGAAGTGGGCAGTACTACGCACACTCCGTGGGTGGAGCGGAGCACTGCGCCCACCCTTACTTACAAGTAAATTACATGTGCAAATTAGGTGAAGGCCAATTTTACCACGTTCAAAGGAGAGAGCTTGAGCACTTTAGCACTGCTTAGCTGTCACAAATTGCACAGTCCTTAAGCCAACAAAAAAGAAATCAGAAATACAGGCACATTGAGGGAAAAAGGTTTGGGGGAATACCATGCCAAGGATGTCAGGTCTAACAAATTAGTAGGCTACAGAATGCTCACAGAAGATCTCTGCAAGGAATACTGACTCTCTTATGCTATTGGGTGTCCACTTCAAAGTCCTATCTTCATCCCACCTCCACAATTCCAAAGTGTTGGCAACTTCTGAGAGTTGGCTTTTAAACCACATGTGTAGTTGAACTCCTGGTCTCCCTAGATGCGCCACGTTGTAAATGGGGCACATTGTTTGCGCCACCGTTGAGTCAAAAAAAGTGACGCCATGGCGGCGCAAAGAGGCACAAGGGGATTGTAAATCTGCCCCTTAGAGTGCTTCGGAATGTTGTCTAAGGGTCGCTGCAATAACCATGTGTTGCTATTGACTACCCTGCCAAAGACTGTTAGTGGTCCTGTGCCCTTGATTCTAAAGGGCCACAAGTCGATAATTAGTAACGCATCAGCAGACGAGGTGTCTCTGATCAAATGGTAGAGAGATAGCAAGTGCTCTTGTGGGCTCATTATGTCAAATAGTAGGTTATTTTTGTGTCACAGAGGATAGGAAGTATTTATTCGTTATTGATTGGAAATATAGTTGAGTTACGGATTATTATTAAACTGAAATACAGTCAGCTTTGCTCTCCCTCTATAGGTATCAGGGTGATCCAGTGAAAGCAGGTTCAGAAGGCTATGCTTCCCCTTCGAATAACTAAAGGATAACTACATTTACAATATTTGCCTGCACTCCAACAATTCAAAAAGAAGCCCAGGGAAACTTAGATTTACACATATTCTCCAAAAGAAGCTGACAGCCACTTAAAGGACAACTCAAAAAATTGAAATAATGAACATTACATTGATTGACGTTTAGGCCCAAATACACATGGCAGATGCTAAGAAAGGGGATGGTGCTAAAATATACTCATTTCCCCCTATTCATCATATAAAGGTTCTTTTAATATTAAGTGGAGGAAGCAGTTTCTCTGATTTTCAGATGTGTCTGCACGACTTCTGGATTGATAATAGCATTGAGCTTCCAAAGTAATGGTTTTCTCTGATACATGAATCTTTCTCCAATTTGACTTTGATGCAGTCTTTTGTTAGTACAATTATGTCAGCTATGGTGCATGAAGGGAGTTCTGTTCTTACACCTTTCCTTTCCATATACAATAACACAAATAAACATTGACAAAAGCAATAGTTCTTGACTCTAAAAGGCAAACCTATTGACTTTGCCATTACTTTTTACCAATCACATGATTATGCATGCATCCTGACACAGATGTGTCCAGCAATTCTGTAATAGTTTTCTATTGAAGAAAACTGATAGCATGACGGCCGTTGATAGACATGTATGCGTTGTCAGGTGCGTCAGGATGTATGTGTGTTTAGGTGTTCTGATTCATTGAGGCCATTTTAAATTACCATTTTAAAATGGCAGGTGACCATTAGATTACATTTTTTTAAAGTGAAATACAAGATGCACAAAGTGAAAGAGTAAGGAAAACGCCCAAGTGCACTATGCATTGGCTGGACCTTCATAAATAAAATAGAACATTGAGGGTCGTGGGGAGCAGAGAAGGACAGTTGATGGAGCCATGGGAGTGAAAACAGAACTCACTGCAAGAAACAGATTAAAAAGCAGGGTGAAACTAGCGAGGAAACACATGTGGTTCCAAGGATTGCTGAATACAAAATAAAACAAAGAGTCCCCTCAATTCTGCAGTGGAAGGATACAACTCATCCAATTAGATGACTTCGATACGGAAAGACTCCCAGGAGGGACAAACACAAGGATAGAGAGGAAAGCCATTGAATCAAGAGCAAATCACTGAGATAGACAACAAAGCCATCTAGTCATGAGCAAGGGTCTGACCAATAGTCCTTTCTAAGTATATGTTGTGTATGAGTAATAATTATTTATGCAACTTGACTTAAAACCTTGCTTGTTGGAATCCTTACTTCGTGGATGATGGTCGATAGATGTAGAATGTGTGGTGTGTTATATTGAATAACAGATTTTATGTAGATTAATGAAACTCAACGCTCATCAATAGTTGTCTGGTTACTGTGACACTCAACAACAGCGTACTCAATCATAATTCAGCAAGCATTGGAATGTTGGGGAGGCAAGATGGCCGCCGACTATCCGTAGGAAGCAGCAGCCCCTAGACCTGCTCCCGATAATTTTCTATTGAAGATACACTGATGTGATGGAATCTCAATTGGAAAGTTTGGAGAGTAAGGGGGAGTGAATTGAGTCAAAGAAACCGAGAGGGCATTGAAAAGAAGAGATGCTCTGGGAGCCAAACATCTTTGCATCATGGCTGATTAAGAGATTGGGTAAGAAGCGGACTGCACGGAGCAAGCTGACGGCGTTGATAAAGCTGGTGGTCAACTGTGTCTCAGAATATCACCCAAGGGGCAGAAGTGACCTCAGTCGTGACATGGCCCCGAAAGTACAGAGGGCAGTGAAGGAGGTCGCAGGAAGACAAGAGGCGCCGGGGAGTGACTCTGATATGCCAGCCGCAAACCTAAGAGCCAAAAATCACCGGAAGGGACAGGCACGAAAAGAGGCTGCTAGACTGCGTGAGGAGGAGCGCTTGGCTGCAAGCGAGAGGCGAAGACAGGATCGAGAGGTTGAACACAGTAGGAGGAAGGTGCTGCCTGGAAAAGGAGCATCCAACAGAGTTACGAGTGGCGAGAGGCAGAAAGATAGCTCCTTTCGGCAATAGACATTATATGAATCTTTTACCTTGGTTCACCCAGAGCTAATTTTGGTAACTGCACCTGTTGACGGACTTGCAGAGGGAGAAGCTACGGGAGAGACGCTGGCGGTAACTCTGGGGATGACGGCGGCTCAATTGGAGGCCCCAGCAGCGCCTGCGGAGATGAAAGCTGTGGAAGGGATGCCGGTGTCGGCAGCAGCAGCTGCTCCGTTACTGGCCTCAACAGAAGTTACAGAGCTAGTTGACATCGCTCCTCTTGTAGGAGGAGCAGGCGGGGGTGACGTGATCGACGCGCAAGCTGTCAGCGCGCAGTCAGACTTTGCGGAGATTCAAACACCGGCACCGACACCAATAGCAGCAGCGGGTGATAGGGGAGTAGGAGAACCGCTCGGTGAGGCTGATTTGTTGGCTGCAACAAAATCTTCGGAGGTGGAAACAAATTTGCTGGAGGGTAGCCCCAGGCGGGGTGACAGGCAAATAGCTGGGAGCACAGGAAGGAAAAAGGAGACGGAGACGGAGGGTTGGAAGGATGGTGCACCTGCTACAATAAATAATCAGTCCCTTGGCTCTGGCTATGAGGAGAATGGGTCAACTCCTAAGAATCAAGATGCATTGCTTAACTCCCAAGAGAAGCAAAGGAAGGAGGATGGCGGTAAAAACGCTGGGAGTAGCGGCGCCATTGCCACTACACAGAAAGATGTCCAAGTTGTGAATAGATCTACTATTCATGATAATTTAATCAACTGGGATTGTGTGACTAACCAGTCACAGTCAGCAATTGGTGGCGCATGTTGGAAACAGAGGTATTAGAGATACTCAGTTGAGATCTACGGGCTCACCGAGCGACGATTGCTTTTACACAGGAGTTGATGAAAAGGATGGGGGGCTAGAGGACACAGGCTCCAGTACTGGCTCATCTACAGATTTCTCGATGGAGAGCTGCTCAGAGGAGTTAGACTCAGAGGCCTCAGAGCTGTCAGAGGCGATGGTGGGGAAAAATACTGCTTCAAGGAAGAATCACGCAGTGAAGTCAAAGGTGAATCCCAGCAGACCAAGGGGGGGGGCCGCGAAGGAGAACAAAAAAGATGGGGTATCCACCACAAGGAGATATTGCAAAGAGGTTAGTGTGGGAGGCGTCAGCTACCTCACAATCGATTTTGGGGGGTGCCTCAGCCGGAAAACAGCTACACTCAATCCAGGAAAAAGCCGGAGGGCAACCTACTGGTCAAATGGAGGGGCACACGGATAAGTTTGATTTGTTACTCACAACTCTGAAACAGATCCAGAGAGAGGCTCGCCTGGAGAGCAAAAGGGCAAAACATGCGAATAAAAAAATTGAGACCTCGCTCCGCAAGGTCGATAAGCTATATGAAGAAGTATCTAGTAGACTTGAGGAAGTTGAAGAGAGAACTGGCAAAGTGGAGGAGGAGGTGGTGACGCTGCAAGAGTTTAGACAAAAGCAGGAGAAAACAGCATTGGATGTCCTCTGGAAGCTTGAAGATCTTGAGAACAGGCAGATGCGTAATAACATAAGAATTCTTGGTGTGGAGGAAGGGAGGGAAGAGGGAGACATGCGGGCTTTTGTGGTGGAGTTGTTGAAAGGTGCGTTCCCGGAGATGGATAATTGGGATTGGGATAAGGAGGTGCAGCGCGCACATAGATTTCCGCTGGTTCAGAGGAAGAATATGTCAGGAGCCAAATCTAGAGCCATTTTAGTCTATGTGGGGAGCTACTTACTGAGGGAGGAGATAATCATGAAAGCCAAATCAATGAAGAAACGAACATATAAAGATATCTCCTTCTTTGCCCGCCCAGACTTTTGCCACAAAACAGTTGAGAGAAGATGGCAAATGAGGCAACTTATTACACCGTTTCTGAACATTGGGTGTGAAGCGTATTTAATGTTCCCATCACGTCTTAAAGTTATCGTTAACGGACAGACCAGGGTGTTCTTCTCAGAAATTGTGGCACAGGAATATTTAATTTTTTTGAACGAAGAGAAGGGGCGAAGGGGAGAAAGGGAGCAAAACAGGCAAAGTGATTGAGTTGCAGCTATCAGGAACACAGAACGCCTGACATAGTATCATCCATAGTGACATAGCAATATCCCCCAAAAAGGGGGGGGAGGGGAGGGAGGGAAAAAGTTAAGAGTAAAAAGAAATGAAATGAAATGAAAAGAGGGGAAATAGATTTGACTGCAAAAAGTGGGGTTATCACATCAGTGTAGAATGATTTGAAGGCTTAAGATGCGTGGGCAGGTTGGGGGTGCTTCCCGGGAGGACCGGCTGTCACGCATAGGTCGGGATCGACCTATTTGCCAGTAAGGGGGGGGGGCGGGGAGAGTGGGTTGGGGCACTTGGGGGGGGTACAAGGCACGGTGTGCATAGAACAGGTAGGGCTAAAGAGGCAAAACAGGCAAAACAGGCAAGGAGGATATAAGGAGAGGGTAAGAAAGCTGTCAGCAGGTTCAAGTAACTGGAAAACGGCGAGTACATGCAAGCAGAGGGAGGCTAATCTAGGGGGGGAGGGTCAGAAACCAAAAAAGATAATTCAAGGAAGGAGAAAGGATGCGAGTAATGATATCTCTGGGTCCTCATGGGTATTAGGTGTGTAACGTGGAACGTGTGTGGGCTAAATGATGCACAAAAAAGAATGAGAATCTCCATTGCCTTAAGGCAAATGAATGTTGATCTGGTTTTCATGCAGGAGACACATATAATGGACACGCAGGTGTACCTGTTGAATCAGATGGGATTTTACTTATTAGTGAGCTCCAAACAGGGGGTGAAGAAGAGAGGGGTAGCTATCCTTGCTAGGAATAGGAATATTGCGGTAAGGAAGAAAGCGCAGGATCAGTGGGGGCGGTGGGTTATGGTAGAGTGTCTCTTGGATGGGGTATGGAGTGGACCACGCTTATTTCTGTATATGGGTCCACGGAAGATGATCCGGAAATCTTTCAATTCTTAGATGTAGAATTGGCTACCTGGGCCCCGAGAGTTATTATAGCAGGGGATTTTAATATTAACGGGTCAGATGGGCTAGGGCAAGGCTCCTTTGGTAAATATAAAGGAAGGAAGAAAAGAGTGAGCCGGGCAGTGGAAAACTTAATTGTAAATTATGCCCTAATAGATGTCTGGGGGATTAAATGAATGGCTGACAAGGGGTACACATATTATTCAGCCCCACATCAAGTGTGTGTCAGGTTAGATTATTTTTTGGTCTCTAGCTCTGATGTCTCGACTGTACAGATAGGTAAATTACCAAGGATATTTAGCGATCATAACCCACTAATACTTACAATTTTAAGTAAAACAAATGAGAGACAGCGTACTAATTGGACGTTTGAAAGGGGACTGTTAAAAGATGAGGGTTATGTAGGACACATGACTAAGTGGATCAAAGATTTCTTCCTGATTAATAGAGGTAGTGCGGCAGAGGGGGTGGTTTGGGATGCCTTTAAGGCAGGAATCCGGGGCGAGACAATGAGCTTCAGCTCCTATAAACAGAAGCAAGAACGTTCAAGGGGCGAGGAGGCAAGGGGAAAAGTGATCGAGGCGGAGGCAGAACTAGAAAGTTGTCTTTTGAATGGTATCCAAATTGACAATGCATGGAATGAGCTACTCAAGGTTAAAGGGGAGGCTGAAAGGGATGTGGCTATTAAAGCGGCAGAATTGTTCACGTCAAAAAAGTGCTATGAGTGTAGTGAAGCCGTAGGTAGACACCTTGCTGTTCGGGCAAGACAGCAAGAGTCTGTGGGAATAATAAGGGAGATAAGGGATACAGCGGGCGGGCTACATACGGACTCGGAGGAAATTAGAGATGTATTCAGGAGCTTTTATGAGAGGCTATACACTGATGATCTGGGGGATATTGATAAACAGGCTTTGAATGAGTATTTTGAAGGGATACCTGGGGTAGCATTGGAGGAGGAGGAGGAGGAGTGTTTGGAGGGGACATTGCAATTAGAAGAAATAAAAGAGGCAGTTTGGAATTTGCCGGCGGGCAAGGCAGCAGGACCGGATCAAATCCCGGTTGAATTTTATCGGGTTTTCTGGGGGGCACTGAAGGAGGTTATAACAAATATAATGCAGCAGGCGCAAGCAGGATCCTCAATCCCTGCATCGTGGGGGGGTGCGGTGATTGTGATAATACTTAAAAAAGGGAAACATCCGGTGGAGCCTGGGTCTTATAGATCAATCACTTTAATGAACTCCGATGCAAAAGTATTTTCTAAGGCATTGGCAACAAGACTAGCAGGAGTGATTGCTAACACTGTGAGCAGAATGCAACATGGTTTCATTCCAGGAAGGGGGACAACTCATCATATTCGTAAAGTGATTACTCTATTTGACGCGACGGAAGTTACAGGAGACCCGATGGCTGTTATGCTACTGGATGCGGAAAAAGCGTTCGATCGGGTCTCCTGGGGCTATCTATGGGGGGCATTGGAAAGATCTGGTGTAAAGCAGGGATTTATTAAATCAATTAAGGCATTGTATCTGAATCCTGTTGCCTCCGTTCGGGTCAACGCAGGGTGTACGAGGCAATTTCAAATAGGTCGCAGAACAAGGCAGGGGTGTCCTTGCTCACCACTGCTGTTTGCCATCTACATGGATCCATTTATACGGCGAATTGAGGCATGTGGTTTGGTTAGTGCTTTCCCTACCCTAACTGGGCAGTGTAAAGTTTTAGCCTATGCTGACGATGTCGCAGTGGTCACACCAACACCAACGGAGTCCGTTAATCAAATCGAAATTGAGGCCACAAAATTTGGGTATATCTCGGGGTATAGGTTAAACACGGGAAAGACTCAAATAATTAAAAACAGATTTGCCATCTGTACTGATAACCGAGTTATTCGCTCAGGAACATATTTAGGAGTCTCTATATCGGCTGATTTGGATTCTTTAGTGGAAAGGAATATTGCTCCATTAATGAAAAAAGTAGAAAAAGACCTGGACAGATTGGAGAACTTGCATTTGAGCTTAGTGGGGAGGACAAATATAATTAAAATGTTAATTCTCCCTAAATTTTTATATTTATTTAGGGCAATCCCCTTGCTGTTTGATGCTAGGTGGTTCAAAAAGATAGAACACATGCTTAATAGATTTATTTGGGGAAAAGGGAAGACACGAAGGGCACTAAGATTCATGACATTGCCAAAGGAAAGGGGAGGGTGGGCAGTGCCCGATTTAAGACTGTATTATTGGGCTGCAACGTTTCAAAATATGTTAGGGTTGGTAGGGGGTGCGGAGGCTGAAGGAGGTAGCGATCTAGGCACGGTTGCAATATTTGGACTGGTTTTGGGTATGGAGGTAGAAAATGTGTTTCTAAAATTCACGGAGGCCAGCTATTACAAGCGAACAAAATTCAAGACTCTTATGGCAGCCTATGCAGTCTGGAAAGCATTTAGGAAAAGGGCAGGCCTGGGGAGGTATAACCGCTACACTAGATTCACAGATAACCCTAATATTCCAGAAGAGATTTTCGCGGACTCGGTGTTTACAGAATGGGTAGGTAAGGGAGTCAAGAGCATTGGGGACGTTCTGGGGGACTCAAGTGTCTGCCAATTTTTAGAAATCCAGAATAGGTACAATTTGCACAACAGTCACTTCTTAAAGTTCTTGCCCGATTAGGAGTTTCTTGATGAGTAAAGTGGGCGGATCTCTGGGGTTTGGTAGAGACTCGGTAATGGAATTGATACGAATAGGGAAAGAGTGTACGATTAAATGATTTTATTCTGAATTAATGAAAGGGAAGCAGGATGATTTAGCGAAATGGAGTGATAAGTGGAAGGATAGTCTGAGTGTTAGTCAGGATTGTTTTGAGTTATCCCTGGAAAAGGGGCATAGACTTCTGTGTTCTGCATCATTGCAGGCACAGCATTATAAAACGTTGTATCATCTGTACTATACCCCAGCTAAATTAGCTCAGTGGGGAAAAACTGTAGGAACAAATTGTTATAGATGTGGAAGTGATGTGGCAGACTTAGAACATGTATTTGCCACATGCCCCCATTTATACTCGTTGAAGAAGGATATTGGGAATTTCATAAAGACTGGACCAGGAATAGATTATTTCTCATTAACTCCCGCAATTATTCTATTAGGCATAAATGAGGAGGAAGGAGGGATGCAGTCAGGGGGGGAATTCTTGTTTGTAGCGGTAGCAGTCCTCAGATTGTGCCTAGCCTCTGCATGGCTAGATCCTCTCCCGCCTACATTTCATCAATGGCTTGCTAATCATCACTCGATGGAAGGAAGGGAATCTCTAATTTAGTTTAACGAACTGAATGGGTCTGGTAATACGTGTTTATATATCTTTTCTGCTGACTAGAAGTTGCGCAGATAGTGCTTCGTAAGAGTGGGGGATATTGTTTATGGTAATTAATGAATGATTTTCTGTTTTATGGTCTCGTTTGTTTACCCTCTCTATCTGTGCTATGTATGCTTGCTCTTACGATAAAATTTTCTTGCCCTTTTTGCATTTATTGTAGATGGAATATCTCACTGCTGGTACGCTTCTCTTTTGAAATAGTGCACTGTGCCTTGTACATAAATGTAAAAATGTTTAATAAAAAGATTTAAAAAAAAAATAAAAAGGAATGTTGGAAGCTCCATTGAAAACAATGGAGTGCTCCGGGCTTATAATGGCTGGTATAAGCCCGGAGCTCCAACATTCCAATGTTTCTTTGTTCACAGCTCTGGTTGTGAACAAAGGCTTCAGGGAGCCTGAGGGGATTTCAATCCCCTTGCGCTCCCTGAAGGCTTTGTTTAATTTGTTAGAACATTCTGGCAGAATGTTCTAATTGCCTTATAGCCCTTCAAAGCAGGGCTATACCGGCAATTAAAGTCCCTCTGCTTTGTTAAAGTCCCTCGCCTTCGGCTCGGGCCTTTAACACTGCAGCAGGCCTTTAATAACCGGTATAGCCCGCTACGGCGGGCTATAAGGCTATAATATGAATTCCATAAGACTATGTTTTTCTGAGAATATACTACACCTGTTTGTGCGGCACTCGGGGCATTTATGCTAAGCTGCTAAGACTCTCTAAGCAGTGCAGCCTCACTAGGGACTACACCATTCAAAAGTAACTCCTTATGTACTATAATATTTCTTTATTGAGACATTCACTACCTATGTTCTACCTTCCAATCTGCTTGGCCAAGAAAACCTTTTCGTGCATTCTCCATGCAATTTCACTATTTAACAAATGCATGTTATATATCGTTTGTGTGCTTAATAACATGTTACTTGATGGTAAGAAATTAAGACTAGAATCAAAAAGTCATTATCATTTGCAATTATTCTCATTGAGCGTTAAAGTGTGATGTAGCGCCTAAAGGTTTGAAAATTGTAGGGGTGCATCATATTCACTGTTAGTCGGCACCCGCATATAATCAATGCATATTTAGATGTATCGTGCACAATGTATTAAGCAAATGTATCAGTTATATCGCAACACACAAGTATTAGAGATGTGAAGACATATTGTGAATGTATTCAGTAAAATGCATGCTGATTAGGTTCGGTCAATGCAATATATTAGGTTAAACGTGTGACATGATTAAAATTTACTTATGTAGGTCGCTTGTTCATGTAGGTGAAAGTAAAAGTACTAATGCTCAGAAGGTGATTTAATAGTGTGTTAACCGCTTAGAGGCCTGAATGCACGTATATCGTCAGGAAAAAGGCCTGGTATTTTTTATTTTAACTGAATGCGGTAGTCCGCAATGATTTATTCCGTTAGAGGTTTTAGGTTGCAGTAAATTGTAAAAGTTAAAAGATGCGAAGTATTTCTCCATCCCATGATCTCACCGCAGGTGCAAGGACAGTTGGTTCGTTAGTAGAAAAGGTCTTTGTCTAAGAATTGAATTATGGGGGAAGCCAGACATGGGAGTACTTTGGAATGTGCCAATCGCAACTCCTAGTGCGGACGGTGTCTGGGATTCAAGGCCAAGCTGATGGACGATGGAAGATGGACAGCACTGGATGGAAAAGTACTGGAAGAAGACCTGGTCGAGGAGGTGTGCCAGAGGGCGTGTTCTATGATTTGGGGTTTCGTATTAGGGACAGCGCCCCGCGGGTTGAGCAGAACAGAGTAGCCCAGAGCAGAGAGAAGAGGTGGGCGAGGAGCTAGAAGGAATACTTTAGATCGAACTCTCACTAAGAGAAGACTTCTTAGGGAGTTTCACTTCTGACACCTTTTCATGATTTCTTGGGTCTCAATGGAACGCTAAGTAGGGATGTCATCTAGCATAGAATAGGGACAGAGATGCTTTTGTTTAATGATTCCTAATATCGACATTGGATTGGTAGTTATCTACCTCATGCTTTAGAGTTTGTACTTTTGTTTATATTTAGTCGTATGCGGATTCTCCGTAGAGTAGCATTTGTGTTAGTGCCTATTTACCTGTTGTGCCTTGTATTAAGGTGCCTATATCTGCAGATGTTTTTGTTGATAATAAAATCCCGAGAGCAATAGAGATTGAGTTTCGAGTCCTTAATTATGTCAAATTGCGGAAAATATTCTCTGATAATTGTGTTTGCTCCCTCCACACTATTGGGCAAGTAAAAAGGTTCAATCGGCCAGAGTGGGTTCTTGGAGACTAATGGAAACAAGAAAATTGGGCCCCAGCAGTTGGTAGCAGGGACGGATGGTTACTTCCGATAGCGAAGGACGATTAGATTAAGATAAGTGATCCTTGAGACTAGGGGTGGGCGGAATTTGCGTAATCGCGTTACGCAAATCTCCGCGAAACGGTAAAAAATCTCAGCGAACACGCAGAAATTCCGCGAACACGCGGAATTGCTTGTTCGCGATGCTTTTTTTCTGTTCACAATCGCTGTTTGCGTGCTCGGGGAGAAATATCTTGCAAACACGCATTTTGAGAACGCGAACAAGCAAAAAATGTTGCGAAGTCGCGGAAAGCAGAATTTTGGGCAATTTCGCGTTCTCCGCGGAACGCGAAATTACCCAAATTCCGCAAATTCCGCGAGCGGAACGGAATTTACCGGCCAGGCCTACTTGAGACCCATAGACGATAAGTAATGGTGAATCATCAGATGGTGAGCAGCAGACGACATGAACATTGACGGCGAGTAGCAGTGCGGCAGGAAGCAGCAGTCCTTGGAGTGAGTATGAATAGGATGAGATGTTGTAGGTTGCGGTGTTGATTTGTTGTGTGATGTCTTGCGGAGTTGGAGTGAATGTTGAGTGATTGTGAGATCAGGCTGTGAGCGCACGTAGCCCGGGAATTGAGGTGTAGAAGACACCTGTGGTAGATTTTGTTGACCACCCAAAGGAGATCGTGAGGTACCATCGATCACCTGGACCGAGATAGGGGGAGCGAATGTGTGAGTGCACGACAACTCGACGCTGGTCGTGGGTTGCTGTATGTGGATTTGAGTACTTGTAACCTATCAGAGGCGATCTGTCTGGTCGGACGGGGACAGACAGTTGCCAACCGAGGTCAACAATTTTGAGAGACTGTGGACGAGCAGTCAGAGGCTGTGGACGGACAGCCAGAGAAGTAACTTGTTTGGGACGAACGGTTATTTCAGCGTATGATTGGGACGAATGCAGGCGTGAGATGTAAGTGTAAGGAAAGGGAACTGCTGCGAACGAAGGAAGGTGACGTCAGAGAGTGTCGCGGTGTGATAGGCCGGTTGGTGTTAGTCGCGCTGTTATTGGAAGGTTCGACATTGAGAGGTAAACAGTGTGTGAGATCGAATTTTGTCAATCATGAAGTGTTTTAAGGTCTTTCGAGAACTGTGTAGAGGTGACAAACATTTGGTTACTCGAGAGGGAGAGAAAGCCCCTCCTGAGGATACCCTCGCACATTATATGGCAAAGAATGTGGGATTGCATACGATAATCTGGCTTGAGAATTGGCACAAAATGACTCAAAGTGAAGGAGAATTAGCATTCCCAAGGTATGGCTCATTTAGATTAGCAGTGCTGTACCAGTTGAAATCTGTGATGGCGGCCTTACGACCTTTGCCAAGGCCAACACAATTCGAAGCACTACATGCGTGGATTAGGGCAGCGCAGGATAGAGAAAGAGGAAGAAATCAGGAAAGGGTGAAAAAGTCGGTTAGGGCTTTTCAGGATGCCAGATGGGATGCAGCGGAGAAAAGATGGAGGGTACAGGCAATAGAGGGAGATAGACTGTATCCTTTATTGATCAATTCAGAGGGGATAAAGAATGTAAGGTTAGATGATGAGGATGAGAGTGATTTTGAGGATGGTCTATTGGAAAGGTTGTTATCAGAGAGACCACCTCCGTATAACCCAGAGGTCCCGGAAGAGATGTTGGTCCAGATAGAAGACGGCAGAAGAGTAACCTTCCAACCAGCGACGAGAGTAGAAGGAAGGATCTCGATAGAAACAGAGAGTACAGGGAGCCAGTCTGTGGCTAGCGTAAAGGTCGAGAGAGACGTGAGGTTACCGGATGCTCTAAAAGTACCGGTCACTATTGGACCTATTGTTTCGATTTATCACCCAGATTCAGAGGAGGTTGAGAACCCAGAGCAGACAGCCAAAGGGGTAAGGAGAGAGGCCGCGGGAAGTGGCCTAATGGGAAGAAATGGGTTAGTGGGTGGAATGGCTTGGGCTCCGAACCCTATAAAATGGAGTACGCCATTGCCAGCCATGTCAGATTCATCTCAGAGTCAAGGAGAGCAGAGACCAGAGAGGCCGAAGTCTCTGATGGAGTCGAGATCAGATTTACGATCATGGGTACCACCAGTGAGAAATCCGAACCCAGCAGTGATGACAGCGGAAAGAGAGCGGGTCACGTTCCTGAGTCGGTCTGCTCCCATGTAAATACCAGAAGGGAGTAGGTCGCAGGAGCAAGAATGCGAGGACAGCGGTAGAGAAGGGGCAGTTTGCCGAGAGATGCTGAGAGGAGCCCTGAAAGGGGGAATGATAGATGTAGTAAGGTTGAAAGCGGAATTGGATGAGATAATAGGTGGGAACTTACCCCTTGACAGGATATTAATATATGGACCAGATGAATTACTCTTCGTAGTGAAGGATGTGACTCGGAAGGCACGAGTTGCACATGAGAAATTGTCAGAACTGGCTAGGCGAAATGAGGTGGATCTGTCCAAGACTAAAACATTGCAAGGAAGTCATAGGTTGCAGTATAGTGACCAGGAACTGGAGGAGAAAAGGGTTGCTGGACTGAGGTCCCACAGTAGAGATGTGATCGTAGCCATGCGTGTATGGATGATGCTTGATAAATGGGAAGAAAAGTGGTCCAAGAAGAAAACCTCTAGGGGAGCGATGGCAGGGACCCCACCTCCGGGTGGAGGGGCGACAAGGATAGGAAACTTCCCTTTAAGGGAAGTGCAGAATTGAGGATATGTGCATGTACCCGGCTTTTCAGGATGCCAGATGGGATGCAGCGGAGAAAAGATGGAGGGTACAGGCAATAGAGGGAGATAGACTGTATCCTTTATTGATCAATTCAGAGGGGATAAAGAACGTAAGGTTAGATGATGAGGATGAGAGTGATTTTGAGGATGGTCTATTGGAAAGGTTGTTATCAGAGAGACCACCTCCGTATAACCCAGAGGTCCCGGAAGAGATGTTGGTCCAGATAGAAGACGGCAGAAGAGTAACCTTCCAACCAGCGACGAGAGTAGAAGGAAGGATCTCGATAGAAACAGAGAGTACAGGGAGCCAGTCTGTGGCTAGCGTAAAGGTCGAGAGAGACGTGAGGTTACCGGATGCTCTAAAAGTACCGGTCACTATTGGACCTATTGTTTCGATTTATCACCCAGATTCAGAGGAGGTTGAGAACCCAGAGCAGACAGCCAAAGGGGTAAGGAGAGAGGCCGCGGGAAGTGGCCTAATGGGAAGAAATGGGTTAGTGGGTGGAATGGCTTGGGCTCCGAACCCTATAAAATGGAGTACGCCATTGCCAGCCATGTCAGATTCATCTCAGAGTCAAGGAGAGCAGAGACCAGAGAGGCCGAAGTCTCTGATGGAGTCGAGATCAGATTTACGATCATGGGTACCACCAGTGAGAAATCCGAACCCAGCAGTGATGACAGCGGAAAGAGAGCGGGTCACGTTCCTGAGTCGGTCTGCTCCCATGTACATACCAGAAGGGAGTAGGTCGCAGGAGCAAGAATGCGAGGACAGCGGTAGAGAAGGGGCAGTTTGCCGAGAGATGCTGAGAGGAGCCCTGAAAGGGGGAATGATAGATGTAGTAAGGTTGAAAGCGGAATTGGATGAGATAATAGGTGGGAACTTACCCCTTGACAGGATATTAATATATGGACCAGATGAATTACTCTTCGTAGTGAAGGATGTGACTCGGAAGGCACGAGTTGCACATGAGAAATTGTCAGAACTGGCTAGGCGAAATGAGGTGGATCTGTCCAAGACTAAAACATTGCAAGGAAGTCATAGGTTGCAGTATAGTGACCAGGAACTGGAGGAGAAAAGGGTTGCTGGACTGAGGTCCCACAGTAGAGATGTGATCGTAGCCATGCGTGTATGGATGATGCTTGATAAATGGGAAGAAAAGTGGTCCAAGAAGAAAACCTCTAGGGGAGCGATGGCAGGGACCCCACCTCCGGGTGGAGGGGCGACAAGGATAGGAAACTTCCCTTTAAGGGAAGTGCAGAATTGAGGATATGTGCATGTACCCTGGAGCAGGGGTGATTTGGCGGCATTTACGAATGATTTCCCCGGCTTAGGGAGAAGCCCGCAGAGTGGTACAAGCAGGTTGACCGCTTTGTGAAGATCTCGAAGGTATTGTGGATTGATCTGAATACCTTATTTGATATTGTAGTTCTGGGAGATTTGTGGGCAGCCTGCAAGATTGCAGTTGATTGGCCGACTTACGAGCCTGAGAGGAACACGATCACGAATGGTCCGGCAATGATAGTGATGAGGAAGTACGAGCAAGTGATTGAGTGGTTGAAGTCGAAGGTCTCACCACAAGACATTGATTGGGTAAAGAGAGACAGGACAGTGCAGGAACCTAAGGAGACAGTACATGAGTTCGACAAGAGACTTTTGCAGGCTTTCAAGCAGTACAGTGGCCTAGATGCGCTGGAGACGAAAGATATGGGACATTTTGTCTCAAAGTTTGTGTTGGGATTGAAGCCAGAGGTTAGTCTCATGATACAGCAGCATTTGATTTGTTGGTAGAACAAGCCCGTTGATGAGATTTTGCGGTACGCCCGATATTGCACAGAAGAGATTGAATCAAAACATAGGAAGTTGAAAGATAACTTGCTGCTTGTTCAGATGCAAACCGCTCAGGGACAGCCTAATGGGGGAGCGTTGGTGAGGAGACAGGGAAATTATCAGGCGGGAAATCAGAATGTTCAGGGGCAGGGAAGGCCAAGACCAATAGACCCTAGAACAGGCATGGATGTGGCGACATTGAAAAAGACTACAGCATGTCATCAGTGTCACCAGGTCGGACATTGGAGACGCGAGTGTCCCCTGAACCCATGGAATCAGATACAGCCGGAAGGAGAGATAGTTCAGGTCCCTGGGGCGGAAGCGATACAGACAGTGACTAGACCTAGAATGGTAAAAGCGGGGACTGGTGTTCCGCAAGTGCAGGTTCCCCAGCCACCCAGAATACAGAATGTACAGCAGGGAGCTCAAACTTATTTGCAAATGCCAATGTTTGAAGTGAGCGAGGAAAACGATATCAGCCTGTTGGCATCAAAGAGAGATAAGGATTGCATCCTTAGAGCCATCCTAGAGGTAGATCAGAAAGGACCCTTTGTGGAGGCAGACCTTGACGGTCACCCTACAACCTTTTTGGTTGATACCAGATCGACTATAAGATCGGCAGTGGTTCCGGGTTTAGCTCTTTCCGGACAAAGTATCCAGGTTGTTGGCGTGGCAAATAAGAAACTGATTAGTCCACTGACAGAGCCAATTCCAATCAGGATAGGAAATTTCAGAGATCGACACCAGTTTGTGGTGTGCGATTCTAGCCCGGTTTGCCTGTTAGGGAGGGATCTATTGTGCAAGCTCAACTGCACGATCTACTGTACCCCGAAAGGAGTGGAGGTAGAGACGAGAGACGATGACGCGACCTTTAAGGTTGCAAATCAGCATGTGTGTGTGGAAATGTACCCAGCATTGACGGTGGAGGAGCTTCCACTTGACCTGAGGGACTCAGTGTCTATTGACGTATGGGACCTTAGTGGAGAGGAGATTGGTTTAGTCAAGGGAGTAGACCCAGTGAAAATCCAGATTAAACCAAACGTAGAGTTTCCGAGGACACCCCAGTATAAGTTATCTCCTGAAACTATTGCAGGGATTAAACCTGTGATTGAGTCTATGATCAGGCAGGGAATACTAATGGAGATTATGGGTAGCCCATGTAATTCGCCTATCATGGGACTACAGAAACCAAGTGGGAAATTTAGGATTGTGCAAGATTTGCGAAAAGTAAACAAAATAGTTGTTCCATGTTGTCCAGTGGTACCGAATCCATCTGTGATCCCATTTCAGATCCCATGTGAAGCTGAATGGTTCACAGTGATTGACTTGTGTCAAGCTTTTTTCTCGATTCCTCTGCATGAGGAAAGCTGATTTCTTTTTGCATTTCGGCTGGAAAATCGTGTGTTAACGTGGTGTCGCATCCCACAGGGGTATACAGAGAGCCCATCTATCTTTAATCAGACCTTGAAGAAAAACCTTGAAGGCCTTGTGTTGCCACAAAACTCTGTTTTAGTGCAATACATTTATGATCTGCTCGTTGCGTCGGAGACGGAAGACGCCTGCAGAATCGATACCGTTGGTCTGTTGAATTACCTAGGAGAGAATGGTCACAAGGTGTCTCCAAACAAGCTGCAATACTGTTTGAGTGAGGTACAGTATTTGGGGCACCGAATTGAGAAAGGCAAGAGGAAGGTGTCACCAGATCGCATTGATGCGATTCTGAGAATGCCAGTTCCCTCGACTCAGAGGGAAGTCAGAATGTTTCTGGGAATGGTGGGCTTTTGCCGCCAGTGGATTCCGAACTTTTCCTTTGAAGCGAAGCCCTTACAGCGGCTGACGCGAAAGGATGTGAATGATCCGGTACCATGGGATAAGGACTGCTTAAGGTCATTTTTGAGGCTGAGGGAAGCTTTATGCAGTGCACCAGCTTTGGGAATGCCAGATTATAACAAGGCATTCGCTTTATTCTGTTGCGAAAAGGAAGGTTGCGCATTAGCAGTGTTGACTCAGAGTCACGGAGGTGTCCGTAGACCAGTTGCCTATTTCTCAGCTACTTTAGATCCAGTAGCTTCTGCGTTGCCCGGATGTCTCAGATCCGTTGCTGCAACAGGTGTCAGTATCGAAAGATGTGAGAGCATTGTGATGGGTCATCCGCTTACTGTCCATGTGCCATATTCTGTTGAACTATTGATGACTAGGACTAAAACACAACACTTCACAAATAATAGGTTGACTCGTTATGAGCAAGTCATCCTTGCTGCAGACAATGTGACGCTGAAGAGGTGTTCTGTTTTAAATCCTGCTACACTGTTGCCTATTCCAAATGTAGATGTAGATGAAGATTGTGAGGACCATGATTGTCTTGATGTGACTGAACTATGCACCAAACCGAGACCTGACATTGTCGATGAACCACTCCCAGTTTCAGATGAGATTTTCTTTGTGGACGGTTCATGTTTAAGAGACGGTGTTGGTCGACTGAGAGCAGCGTTTGCTGTGTGTACCATCACCGGGGTGGTTGAAGCCGCTTGTCTAGAAGGAGTATACTCCGCACAGGTGGCTGAGCTTATTGCCTTGACCCGTGCCTGTTTGGCCGCTGATAAGATCCGTGTAACGATTTACATGGATAGCCAATATGGGTTTGGTGTGGTTCATGATTTCGGACAGCTATGGTCTCAGAGAGGGTTTATGACATCTTCTGGTTCACCCATCAGAAATGGGGATTATGTGCGACAATTGTTGGAAGCATTGCAAGGCCCAGATGAAATTGCTTTTGTTAAATGTTCCGCACACACTAAAGGAAACGATTTTGTGTCATTAGGTAATAATTATGCTGATGAAGTTGCTCGATTTTGTGCAGAACAGGGATGTAATTTTACCGAGAACCAGGTTGTGGAAAATGAGGAGAAAACAGATTACGATGTGATGTTAGCTATGGCAGACTCATGGGAGGAACTGAAACAGTTGCAAGATGGAGTCTCTGATCAGGAGCGGGACAGCTGGATAAGAGCTGGATGTGAGAAGGGAGATGTAGATGTATGGGTTTCGAATGATGGACGAGCTGTGTTACCGGAAGGTTTGCTGAACCCCATGGCGAGGTTGATACATGGTGCTGTGCATCTTGGCAGGGATGCAATGATGCGAGTGTTTCGTCAGACGTGGTACAATCCAAAGTTTCGGACAGTGGCTGAAGCTGTGTGCCAGAGGTGTGTCACATGTCAACAGATGAATGTAGGAAAGAGGACCGCTGTGACGTTGAGTCACATAGGTAGGTCAGGTGGCCCTTTTAACAGAATGCAGCTGGATTTTATTGAAATGCCGAAGTGTAATGGGTTGAGGTACATATTAGTCATAGTATGTGTCTTTTCCAGGTGGGTGGAGGCTTACCCGACACGTAGGTGTGACACACTCACTGTAGCTAAGTTACTATTGAGGGAACTAATCCCGAGGTACGGTTTCCCGACCTCTTTTGAATCAGATAGGGGAACGCACTTCCACAGTGAAATCATGAAGCTGCTTTGTGCTGCCTTGAATGTAGATCAAAGATTGCACTGTAGTTACTGACCAGAGGCTTCTGGGATTGTGGAACAAGTTAATGGGACTCTGAAAGCCCGAATGGCAAAAGTGTGTTCTTCGACATCTTTGAAGTGGCCAGATGCATTACCTTTGGTTCTCATAAGTCTCCGTAGTGTCCCTGATAGGAGGATGGGATTGTCACCCCACGAGATCCTTATGGGGAGGGCGATGCGCTTGCCAGCAATACCTGATACTGCTTTGATTAATATCACTGATGATATGATACTGGACTATTGTAAAGGTCTGGCTGACGTGGTCCGTTCTGTGTCTCAGCAGGTGCAGACAGCAACGGTTCCAGCCGTAAGTGACCTGTGCTACGACTTGTGCCCAGGGGACTGGGTATTGGTGCGCAAACACGTGAGGAAAAGTTGCCTGGATGCTCGCTGGCGTGGGCCGTATCAGGTCATATTAATTACGAATACAGCAGTGAAGTGTGGAGGACTTCCGAACTGGATACACGCCTCCCATACCCGTAGAGTTCCAGCACCCTTGGAAGAAACAGCCCCTCTCGAGAACAAAAACCCAGCTGAGGTGGCAGAGCCATCTGAGAGGGCAAGTCAAGCTGTAGGGGTTGCTGATGCAGTTGGTTGTGCACTAAACCAAGCCGAAAGGGAACGTGAAAGTAACACGGCAGCTGACTTGGAAGCAGAAGAAGAAAGAGCTGCAGTGGGCAGTGCCGAGTCAAATCCGGCTGAAGAAGAAAGCAGTGCACAGGGTACCAGTAGGGAGACTGGAGGTGCCACCGAAGCAGAAAGGGTTTGGCCCGTGAGTCAGAGATGGGTAAACTTGAGATCGGCACCAAGAACAGATCTCGCCCCAGTTTCTGAAGAATCTGAAGCAGAGCAAGGTGACGAAGATCAACCCCAAGGTGCTTTGAGGCGATCGAAAAGAACAAGAGTGCCGTGCCAGAAGTACGCCTCACCAGATTGGGCATACTCAGTGACTGATGACAGGGTTACTGACCACGGGACGGCTGAGATCGATCACCCTGGTCAGCAGTTCTCCGTTTCCGAGAGTGGAAGTGTTGTTGAAAATCCCAGGATTGGAGATCGAAGGAATATTGACCATCAATATTCCGAATCCGCCACTTCTGAGCATCATCCGTGGTCTGATTTTGGAAACGCTGGACTTCCCAACTTTTGCAGTTATTCCGGCTCCCCAAGAATTGACAACCCTTAAACTTGAAATTTTGCAAGGGGTCCTACAGCTGTTGGGACCCACAGTTATTCTGGACTGATTGAAAATTTGATGTATATAACGTTTGAAAAGAAGATAACCTAGGACCGAGTGAAAGAAGAATACATTTAGGGATTTTCCGTTTGAGGGCGTAGAAGAGCTAGGGAAGCCTTCCAGATCTAAAAGATAAGAACTTGAACTTTGTTAGAGGTTCCCCCGGTTGAAGAGAGCAGCTGAACGGAACATTGCTGGATGAGAAAGAGACTTGTGTCAATGGAGACTGTACTGAACTTTGAGAACGGTTCAAAGATGGCAGAACCTGGAAATACACACCGTAGAGCCAAAATAGTGATAGGCACACTGTTAGGGATAGTGATAGCTGTTATATTTGCAGTAGTAGTAACCTCATACATGGTGGCCCATAGACAGGAGGGGGAGGTTCAGGGAACACCCACACCTGCCACTTTAGGACAGGGAGGGTTCACTATTAGAGATCAGAGAGCTCAGACGCTTGAGGAGAGTCGTATGTTTCATATAGATTTGTCTCGCGCTGATTTCAAACTCAATGCTTATGCGAAGCTGTTGTATGAGTATGTTGATGCGATGGATGCGAAGGATTGTTATGTGTGCATGCAGTTGCCTGCTTCAGTAGACAAAGGTATTAGGTATCATCATCTTCCATTGACATATGGGATTTCTTGTAGCCTATTGCTTAGTTTGTTTTATGACAGGAGACAGTTTGAGTATTTCTTTTCAAATTATGATACAGTACTTCCTGAAGTTCCGGCATACAAGCATTTGAATAAGTATGATTATTACAAGTCAGAGGATAGGCTTTGGAAGTACTTTCATACCGACTGTGAAGTTAGACACAGCTTATGCTCATATACATAATTTGACATGCTGGTTGTCCGAGACAGAAAATAAGTTCATAGCTCAGATAGAGGATAGGTACAGAAAACTGACTCAAACACGAGATACAGGAGAGAGTCCAGTGGATTGGATGGATGAGGAGAGATTGCACAAATCTAAGGGAAGTTATGGCCCGATTGCATTAGATGAAGTACAGAAGGGGAAATTGTGTGTTGCCCGTCCCCAAACTCCTAAGGAGAAAGTTCCAGTGGGACAGAGTACGTGTGATCATACTTTTACCATGGAGGACTCTGCTAACAACTTCTTGCAAGGTCCGGTACAGGTGATTCCGACTCTGTACTATGTATGTGGGAAGAATGCCTATGTGAGATTGCCTGCGAATTGGTATGGTTCATGTTACTTGGCTATCATCTTCCCAAAGATTTATCATGCTGAGGATCTGAAGTTGCTAGAGACGGGACGTCATTTTAAAGCGCGTAGAGCTGTGAGTGCAGGAGTAGTGATTGGTGATATATTCGGAGCGACTATACCTAGTTTGGGTGTGGTCCTGAGTGATGTGAAGATAAGAAGTTTGGCGACTGTGGTGGGTGAATTGTCAATGAATTCGGCAAGGTCATTGTTGTTGGTGAATGGAGAAATGTTATCGATACGGAATATGGTTTTGCAGAATCGCCTTGCGTTAGATGTGTTATTGGCAAAAGAGGGCGGAGTCTGCAAATTGCTGAAAGTTCAGGAATGTTGCACGTATATTCCAGACAATAGCAAGGACCTGGAGAGATATATATCTAATATTACCACAATTCATAAGGAATTAGTAGATTTGGCAGAAGAGAGTGTGTGGGAAAAGATTGGTCTAGGGTTTGGTCGCGTGGGAACTTGGTTTGCGAACTTGGGAATGGGATTTCTTGGATCTGTGTTGAAGCCTATAATAATTGCTGTGGTTTGTGTGATCTGTTTGTGGGGATTCATAAGAGCATGGAAATGGTACAGAGAGAATAGGGCCGAAAGAGCCCTCAGAGCGAATGAGCAGCGAATGGCGAGATTTCAGGACCGTCAGTATCAGGATCTTAAAAGGATGGAAGGGATTCGACAGAGTAGAATGTTGACAACTGCCGTTTAGATCAGCTTTTGATTCCAGTAGGGTGAGAAATGATGGTTTGATGACAGTTGTCATCAAAGGGGGGAACTGATGTAGCGCCTAAAGGTTTGAAAATTGTAGGGGTGCATCATATTCACTGTTAGTCGGCACCCGCATGTAATCAATGCATATTTAGATGTATCGTGCACAATGTATTAAGCAAATGTATCAGTTATATCACAACACAAAAGTATTAGAGATGTGAAGACATATTGTGATTGTATTCAGTAAAATGCATGCTGATTAGGTTCGGTCAATGCAATATATTAGGTTAAACGTGTGACATGATTAAAATGTACTTATGTAGGTCGCTTGTTCATGTAGGTGAAAGTAAAAGTACTAATGCTCAGAAGGTGATTTAATAGTGTGTTAACCGCTTAGAGGCCTGAATGCACGTATATCGTCAGGAAAAAGGCCTGGTATTTTTTATGTTAACTGAATGCGGTAGGCCGCAATGATTTATTCCGTTAGAGGTTTTAGGCTGCAGTAAATTGTAAAAGTTAAAAGATGCGAAGTATTTCTCCATCCAATGATCTCACCGCAGGTGCAAGGACAGTTGGTTCGTTAGTAGAAAAGGTCTTTGTCTAAGAATTGAATTATGGGGGAAGCCAGACATGGGAGTACTTTGGAATGTGCCAATCGCAACTCCTAGTGCGGACGGTGTCTGGCATTCAAGGCCAAGCTGATGGACGATGGAAGATGGACAGCGCTGGATGGAAAAGTACTGGAAGAAGACCTGGTCGAGGAGGTGTGCCAGAGGGCGTGTTCTATGATTTGGGGTTTCGTATTAGGGACAGCGCCCCGCGGGTTGAGCAGAACAGAGTAGCCCAGAGCAGAGAGAAGAGGTGGGCGAGGAGCTAGAAGGAATACTTTAGATCGAACTCTCACTAAGTGAAGACTTCTTAGGGAGTTTCACTTCTGACACCTTTTCATGATTTCTTGGGTCTCAAGGGAACGCTAAGTAGGGATGTCATCTAGCATAGAGTAGGGACAGAGATGCTTTTGTTTAATGATTCCTAATATCGACATTGGCTTGTTAGTTATCTACCTCATGCTTTTAGAGTTGGTACTTTTGTTTATATTTAGTCGTATGCGGATTCTCCGTAGAGTAGCATTTGTGTTAGTGCCTATTTACCTGTTGTGCCTTGTATTAAGGTGCCTATATCTGCAGATGTTTTTGTTGATAATAAAATCCCGAGAGCAATAGAGATTGAGTTTCGAGTCCTTACTTATGTCAAATTGCGGAAAGTATTCTCTGATAATTGTGTTTGCTCCCTCCACGCTATTGGGCAAGTAAAAAGGTTCAATCGGCCAGAGTGGGTTCTTGTAGACTAATGGAAACAAGAAAATTGGGCCCCAGCAAGTGTATGTAACCATCTACCCATGATTGATGCTGCGAAGGACAAAGAGAAATTGAAAAAATACATGGGAGATAATAAAATTGTGAAAATATTAAGACATCCAACCAAGTACTTCCTTCAAAGAATCACATTTAAACAATCGTCTAACATGTCAAATAATCTGTTGAATGTTTTGTTACAGCTCTACAAATTTTAGCCACTGCATGTGAATTCCAAAATGTTGCTTCCTAATTCATTAGAGACCATGGGCCTTATTAAGAATCTGTCAGAGTGGGATCACAGACATAAAATATCCGTCTTATGGTTCCCCCACTCTAATTAGAGTAAGGGGAAGTGTGAGGTTTACATTATAGAGGCCTTTGTTCGTCCCCCCAGTGTAAACCTTGATCTGGTGTCCATTTGCAAAACAGCCGTTAGGTCACAGTGTTGGGTGCCCTGTTTTAAGGTGGGGCAACCACCACTGACTTTCCTTGCCCCTGGATACTCTGCAACACTTGGAGGACATGGCAAGGAAAATGCAGAATGGCCGACATGTAGAGAGAAAGAGAAATTTCTGCTTTTGGAGTTTGTTTTCTCTAAACAAAACATTTACAAGCGAGCACTTTAAATATGACACTCTTTCAGGAACCCTGCATGGCTGTGAAGGAAGCTGCCATCCTCCCTTCACTGCACAGAGATCCCCAACGGGCAGACAGGGATCGCTAAAGAGTGTAGACGGGCTTCCACCAGGGTGGCAGAGGTCCTGTCCACCTGGTGGACCATCGTACCGTACATCAAGGTCTAAATAACCCCCCCATATTAGATGTAACAGTCAAAGAGGATAAGAAGTTATTGAGCTGTCAGAATCTTTCATCACTGAAGAAAACAATAACCCTAACAGAAAACATTGAACAATTACAATAAAATACAAATGAATTGCTAAAAAGTCCTAATTTCCTAGTCTGGTGCAAAATGGGACATCGAGATATGACAACCTTCCACTCCTCTCACAGTGAATAAGGCATTCTACACCATGTGCACAGTAAGTGTCGGAGCAGGGTGCTTGGCTACATATGTTATTCCCCAGCATAAACCAACTCTCAGTTGCTTTAAGTAATTCAAAGTGTTGTCAAAGTGAGCTGGCCTCCTCCTATAGCATTGCAGCCTAATTAGGGCAAGTAGGAGCAGCTAATTACACTCTTGTCACAGAGATATGCTGTGGTCCCCGTGTTTCGCATGTACTTTTTTGCATTTACAAAACAACATGTAAGGGTTATGGTGATGGGTTATTCTTTAAGAACCGAGAAGCTTAAGGTACATTAGCATGACTTGGAACCCTTAACATTTTATGCCGTGCCCTAAATATTTCTGATGCTCGATTAAAGCAAATAGGATGGGCTGAGCTTTCTTGACTAATGATTTGGCGCTCCGCAAACAGGATGCGCTCTGGGAGTGAGGGAAATGGGATTGCTGCGACAGGTCTCATGTTCCAGTAATATCCTGCGCAAATGTAATTTCAACAACAATCTGAGCCATTAAAGCTGGTACAGAAACAAAGGATAAAGAAAGATAGCTGAATATGGATCTTTCATAAGAAGTTTGTCCTGGTTTTGAAACATGAGATTGGCGAGTAATATCATTAATGTGTAAGCATGTTGGTAAAATCGCGTTGTATGTCCCAGTTGCCCAGGCATAAAGAGCTTCACGGCTTATTAAACCACAATTACACGAGAAATGACACTATTACACCATGGCGTCGCCTACTGTACATGATGATTTTAGAAACTCAATACGTTTTTCTGTCAAGAATTTAATTTTTGGGATGCAAGCAATATTATTAGCACCAAAAAAAGCTCACCAATTAAAAAAAATTATAGAGTACAATAGCAGAAATAAATTAAAAAGTTGATTAAGATACCTCAGAGCACGGTGTTACAAGTGAGCAAATAAAAGGACTTTGGGGAATATTAGCAAGAACATGCGATATTTATCACAAAACGCGCTTAGCACGTTTATTTTTATCGCTGCCTATTGCTGGATATTTTAGTGGAGAAAACATGCTATTAGCAACGTTTATCTCCACTGTGCTTAAATATCCCGCGATAGCGGCGAAATGCCTGAATATCGCTGGAAATCCAGCGATATTCACGCATTAACGCCATGGTGGACCTAGCCTGAAGATCCACCTCCCATTGAGGAATACAGGTAAGTCAGGTTTCCAGCAGGTGTTAAATACCAGCGATAATCGCGCTTAGCGCAATTTTTTTTATCGCTTCGCCTGAGTTGGTAATAGGCGATAGCTGTGTTAGCGACTGCTTTCAGTCGCTAACAGTTTGGGTACGCCCACTTTGCATGTTATTAGCGATAAATATCGCTGACATGCAAAACGGGCCCCAAACCGGTCGCTATCGCCTGAAACTGTCGCTAACTGCTGTTAGCGACAGCTTATTGATAGGGCGATAAAAAATGTGCCGCTTTAGTGGCAAAAAGTGCCGCTAAAGCGGTGATGTAGCCCTTGCTAATATGCCCCTTTATTTCTCCTGCTCCCAACCTCTTAATTGGTTTGAAACTCATTCCCTTGAGCTACGTTTCTACTTTTGCGTACACTCTAGCCACGTAACGTATATGTTTCCTGCATTTACATTCCTATCTGAAGTACTCGGGGAGAAAAGTATACCGCCACCAGCGCTTGCACGAAGCAGAGCTGATATTTGCTATGCAAAGCGATGTAACTAGCAGCACTGGCGACACCTCTTTGTGCAAAATCAACTGTGCCCTGAAGATGATGTGGCTGTAGTCATTTAAACTCTCTACCCAGGACTGATACTCCACCCTCCGTAATGTTGGCAAACCGGATGCAATAGGGAGGGGACAGTACAAAACGCTCCAGGATTTGCTGCATAATGTCATTTGATATAAGGCACTAACAATGAAAATCGAATATCCTGTGGTAGCTCCAAGCTTAACATATGAAATTTAAGCAAAATTGTCAGTGACCAAACCTTTGTTACTTGCCATCGCATGGAATTTTCTACAAAAGAGTGTCTTTTTAGAACAGGATCCATATTAGACACTACAGACCAGCCTTTGTGCCATACACTAAGGTTTATCATCAGGTCAAACCTTAATTTTTTGTGCAAGTGCCTCCAATGACATCCTCTTACAATGCAACAGTTTTCCCGTGGAACTAATTCATCTCGGATGTACATGTTTTACAACTCATGCCTTTACCATCCATGCATATGCTTTACCAACATGCCTTTACTATGCAGGTAAGTATAAATAGGTTAAGTACAAATAAATGTATTACCTACTGGTGGTCGCCTGTAGGTAGTTATAGATAGGACCTTGTTTCTATTCAAAAAGTGTTTTTTCTTTTGCCAATATCTTTGGCACTGTTTGACTAATCTTCGCAAATTTTTCAAAACTAATGCCCTGCTCATTTCAGCTCCTGTCTTGAAAGCTACGGGGTGATTCATCAAGCAGAGACCGATAAAAAAGGGGATTCCAAAATGCTTTTTCTCCATGTTAATTTCCATAGGAAAACTTTGTTGACGCTACAGCCCGAACTGTTGAACGGAATCAAACCAAATTTGCAAGAGAGGTAGCTCTTGGTCCCGAGGGGACTATTTGCTTTAAATGGTATACATCCATTCAGACGTTCCTGAGAAATTTATATTTAGAAACATATTAGTATCTGGTGACTGCGGTGGATCAGCAAACCCTCCCATTCAGGAGCTTGACTCTGATTGTCTGCCAACACTTCAAACCAGGAAGTTTTGGCAGCCATCTTGTGACTCAGTTGAACCGAGATGGAAGAAAAAGGTGAAAAAAAGGGGGCAGGGCAGGAACACCCTTACCCCCTGGGCTGCTCATGGGGTCCCTAAAAAGCATTTTTTTCCCAGCAAGATTCGTGCAGGGTCAGAGAATCTGGACGGAAATTTTAAAAGAAAACAAAGTGCGGTCTCCCGCACTTTGTTTTCTTAAAGCCCCCGGGTGGGCCAGGTCCCATGGGCAATGTTTAATTATGGTGCGAGGGCCTGCAGGGGCTGTCACCTCACCAGGGCTTTGTTTAAATAAAATGCTTGAGGGCGCTCCTCCCCTGTGCTGCCCCAGGGACCGCCACCTCTTGGGGCTTTGTTTATAATATACGGGGGTCATGCGGCCCACCTGCAGCCCCAGGGACCACAACCTCCCCAGGGCTTTGTTTAAATGCAATGTGTAGGACCCCAGGGCTTTGTTTATATTATGCAGGGGGCACATGGCCCCCCATGCTGCTCCGGGGACCACCACCTCCCCGGGGCTCTCAATTTTAAATGTGGGAGGCCTTGTGCCCCCTACAACCCCGGGGACTGCCACCTCCACGGGGCATTGTTTGAATTAAAAAGGTGTGGGGGGCTCCTACCCCCCCAATGCACCAGGGACCAATACCTCCCCGGGGCATAGAGTAATTAAAATACAGGGGTCCATAGCAGACCCCTGGCCCCGGGGACAACTACCTACCCGGGGATTCAAACTTGATGGGAGGGGGGCCGTGCTCTCCCATCCTGGAGCCTTCCATGGCCCTGGGCACTACCACCCCCAGGGCTGGCTCCAGCAATGTCTCACCCCCGGGACATTGCAGTTTGCTATAGCAGGGCAGGAGCCATAGCAAACATCTGCTTCACTTCCATGAAGCAAAGCAGAATTGCTTTTGGGCACAGGGAGCTGCATGTTAGTAGCTCCCTTTGTCCAAAAGCAATGCCGGCTCCCGCAGGAGGCAAGAAGCCAGCTGGGACCGCGGGGTATTGGGGCTCTCCCACAGTCCCCAACAAAGAGGCCGTGCCCCAGGGAATGGGATCAACGGGGCTCATAATGGCCCGTGGGGATGGCCACTCGTCCCTCCTCCTTTTTAAAATTTGTGATTTAAAAAAAAAAAAGGCCGGGCCCTGGGGGATGGTGTCCCTGGGGCTGAAATTGGCCCAGAGAGGAGAAACCCACAGCCCCCCTCCTTTAAAAAAAAATTGTTAAAAAGAAAAAGGGCCAAGCCCTGGTGGATGGGGTCCCCGGGGTTGAAAAGGGTCAAGCAGGGGGGCTACTTGGCCCCCTCCCTTTTTTAATAAAAAAAAACTTAAGGCCGGCCCCAGGCAATGGGGTCCCTGGGGCCAAAATTGGCACCAGGAGGAGGACCACGTGGACCTGTAAAAAAAAAAGAGGCTGGTCAGGCCCCAGAGGATGGGGTCCGCTCACCCAAAAGTGGCCCAGGGAAGGGGGGCCATGCGGCGCCTCCATTCATATATAAAGTTTGGGTAGTGTAACACCATGGGAGCACCCACAAAAAATGTATGTTTTTATTAATTTGGGGAAAATAATGACTATTAATGGATGTGCTGATCATTTAGCAAACCCACAAAGTTTTGGAAAAAATATAAAGTTTTTGCTGGGCCTCGGGTGATGGGGTCCCAGGCTAAAATCAGCCCCTTTCAAAAATAAACAAAGGCCAAGTCCCAGGGGATGGGGTCCCCAGGGCCGTAATGGGCCTCGGGAAGGGGGCCGTGCACATCCCCCCTTTTCAATATATATATTTTTCGAAATATGTCTCAGGGCATGGGGGATGGGGTCCATGAGGCCCAAAAGGGTGAAGGGAAGGGGGCCACACAGCCCCCTTCCTAAAAAAATAAAAAATAAACCAACAACTCACCAGAGGACCCGCCCCCTACCTGCACCACTTTGCCAGTGCGCCTCCTTTTTTCTGCACTTCTCTTGCCTCTTTCTGCACCTCTCTTGCCTGTTTCTGCACTTCTCTTGCCTCTTTCTGCACCTCCCTTGCTTCTTTCTGCACTTCCCTTCCTTCTTTCTTCACCACTCTTGCTTCTTTCTACACCTCTGTTGCCTCTTTCTGCACCTCTCTTGCTTCTTTCTGCACTTCTTTTGCCTCTTTCTGCACTTCCCTTGCTTCTTTCTGCACTTCCCTTCCTTCTTTCTTCACCTCTCTTGCTTCTTTCTGCACCCCTTTTGCCTCTTTCTGCACCTCTCTTACTTTTTTCTGCACTTTTCTTGATTCTTTCTCCACCTCTCTTGCTTCTTTCTGCACCTCTGTTGCTTCTTTTTTCACTTCTCTTGCCTCTTTTTGCACCACTCTTCCCTCTTTCTGCACCTCTGTTCCTTCTTTCTCCACTTCTTTCTGCACCTCCCTTGCTTCATTCTGCACCCCTCTTGCCTCTTTCTGCACCCTTACTCCCTCTTTGTGCACCTCTCTTTGCTCTTTCTTCACCTCTCTTTCTGCTTTCTGCAGTTATTTTGCTTCTTTCTGCACTGCCTTTGCTACTTTGTGCACCTCACGTGCCTTTTTTCTGCACATCTCTTGCTTTTTATGCACCTCTCTTGTTTCTTTCTGCAACTCTCTTGTCTCTTTTATCAGTTCTCCTGCTTCTTTCTACACCTCTGTCGCTTCTTTCAGCACTTCCCTTCTTTCTTTCTGTACCTTCCTTGCTTCTTTCCGCACCTCTCTTACTTCTTTCTCTACATCTCTTGCTTCTTTCTGCACCTCTGTTTCTTCTTTTTGCACCTCTCTTGCCTCTATCTGCAACGCTGTTCTCCCTTTCTGCACATCTTTTGCCTGTTTCTGCAACTCTCTTGCCTCTTTCTGCAGTTTTCTTGCCTCTTTCTGAACCTCTGTTTCTTCTTTCAGCACTTCTCTTGCCTCTTTATGCAGTTCTCTTGCTTCTTACTGCACCACTGTTGGTTCTTTCTGCAATTCTCTTGTTTTTTTCCGCATCTCTCTTGCTTCATTCTGCACACCTCTTGTCTCTTTCTGTACCCCTCTATCCTCTTTCTGCACCTCTCTAACCAGTTTCTGCAATTCACTTGCCTGTTTCTGCAGTTCTCTTGCCTCCTTCTGCATCTCTGTTGCTTCTTTCTGCACTTTGCATGCCTCTTTCTGCACCTCACGTGCCTTTTTCTGCACATCTCTTGCTTTTTAGTGCACCTCTCTTGTTTCTTTCTGTAACTCTGTTGTCTCTTTCATCACTTATCCTGCTTCTTTCTACACCTCTGTTGCTTCTTTCAGCACTTCCCTTCTTTCGTTCTGCACCTCCCTCGCTTCTTTCTGCACTTCTCTTACTTCTTTCTCTACATATCTTGCTTCTTTCTGCACCTCTGTTGCTTCTTTCTACACCTCTCTTGACTCTGTCTACAACCCTGTTCTCTCTTTTTGCACTCTTTTGCCTGTTTCTACAATGCTCTTGCCTGTTTCTGCAACTCTCGTGCTTGTTTCTGCAGTTTTCTTGCCTCTTTATGCACCTCTGTTGCTTCTTTCTGCACTTCTCTTGTCTCTTTCTGCAATCCTCTTGCCTCTTTCTGCACCTCTGTTGGTTCTTTCTGCACTTCTCTTGCTTTTTGAATCATCTCTCTTGCTTCTTTCTGCACCCTACTTGCCTGTTTCTGCATCCCTCTTTCTTCTTTCTGCACCTCTCTTGCCTGTTTCTGCAACTCTCTTTCCTCCTTTTACAGTTCTTTTGCCTCCCTCCTGCACCTCGGTTGCATCTTTCTGCACTTCTTTTGCATTTTTCTGCACCCCTCTTACCTGTTTCTACAACTCGCTTGCCTCTTTCTGCACCTCTCTTGCCTTTTTCTGCCCTTTTCTTGCCTCTTTCTGCACCTCACTTGCCTCTTTCTGCACTTCTCTTCTTTTTTATGCACCTCTCTTGTTTCTTTCAGCAACTCTCTTGGCTCTTTCATCACTTTTCTTGATTCTTTCTACACCTCTTTTGCTTTTTTCAGCACTTCTCTAGCCTCTTTCTGCACTTCTCTTGCCTGTTTCTGCACATGCCTTGCCTCTTCCTGTACCAGTTTCCTCTTTCTATACCCCAATTGCTTCTTTCTGCACCCCTCTTGTCTCTTTCTGCACCACTCTTCCCTCTTTCTGTACATCTGTTGCCTCTTTCTGCACTCATGTTCCCTCTTTCTGCACTTCTCCTGCCTCTTTCTGCATGTATGTTGTTTCTTTCTGCATTTTTTTGCCTCTGTCTCTACCCCTCTTCCCTCTTTCTGCACCTCTGTTGCTTCATTTTGCACTTCTTCTGCTTCTAGCTTTCTACATAATTTATAGAGTATGCTGTTTAAAACACAGGTATACAAGTATGCACCTCTCTTGTTTCTTTCTGCAACTCTCTTGGCTCTTTCATCACTTCTCTTGATTCTTTCTACACCTCTTTTGCTTTTTTCAGCACTTCTCTAGCCTCTTTCTGCACTTCTCTTGCCTGTTTCTGCACATGCCTTGCCTCTTCCTGTACCAGTTTCCTCTTTCTATACCCCAATTGCTTCTTTCTGCACCCCTCTTGTCTCTTTCTGCACCACTCTTCCCTCTTTCTGTACCTCTGTTGCCTCTTTCTGCACTCATGTTCCCTCTTTCTGCACTTCTCCTGCCTCTTTCTGCATGTATGTTGTTTCTTTCTGCATTTTTTTGCCTCTGTCTCTACCCCTCTTCCCTCTTTCTGCACCTCTGTTGCTTCATTTTTCACTTCTTTTGCTTCTAGCTTTCTACATAATTTATAGAGTATGCTGTTTAAAACACAGTTATACAAGTATGTTTACATTTATTTTATGTAACATGTCACTAGGTAAAAGCAGAGACACATGCATGCATACCTTCACAAACTTGGTCAGATTTGCAACAGTGATATGGTTAGGTTTGCTGTTTTACATTTGGTAGGCCTAACATTCTGAGCAGTCGATGAATAGTGAACCTTTAAGAGAAAAGTGAGATTTAATACATCTTAGGTGAAGGATTAGTGATTAGGCAACTTAGTATTAGTCTGTGGTAAGATACAGTGGAAGTAGGCCTCTTTCTGCACCTTTGTTGCTTCTTTCTGCACTTCTCTTGCTTTTTTGAGCATCGTTCTTCCTCTTTCCAGACTTCTGTTGCCTCTTTCTGCATTTTTCTTGCTTCATTCTGCACCTTTATTCCTCTTTCTCTACCTCTCTTACATCTTTCTGCACTTCTCTTGCTTCTTTCTGCACTTTCTTCCTCTTTCTGTACATGTCCCTCCTATGTAGGCATAGTAAGGACTTAGCATTTAAAAAAAATAGAAATTCACTGAAAAAACCACAGGTTTCAGGAATGTTATAGATAGGGTCAGTATTTAAAAAACCTTAGAAATTCACTAAAATTACCAGAGGTTTCAGGGACGTTATAGTTAGGAATTAGCATTTAAAAAACCTTAGAAATTCACTGAAAGAAAAGAGGTTTCAGGAACGTTATAGTTAGGAATTAGCATTTGAAAAAACCTTAGATATTCACTGAAAAAAACATAGGTTTCAGGGATGTTTTAGTTAGGCTGACATTTAACTTGTACAAAACCAGAGAAATTCAACTGTTGTAGTTAGCTGAGCTAACTATAACTCACGCCCCTGCAATGCACTGCTGACGACATCACATATTATATCACTGATGACATGGTGAGTGACATCACTGATGACATGCTGACTGTATCAGTCTGTCAGTTGGCATCTAAGTGGATGTGTGGATTGGTGAGTGGGTAGATGAGTTTGCTGTATGCGTGAGTGATTGTCTGTCTGAGTACCTAAACGGGTGACTTTGTGGTTGAGTGAGGGTGTGTGTGACTACCTGCATGGATGAGTGAGTGGATGTGTCAGTGGCTATATGTGTTAGTGAGTGCATAACTGAAGGGCTGTATAGGTGACTGAGTGTGTGCATGGGTGTGTCGATGAGTGAATGGATGTGTCAGGGGTATATGGGCGAGTAACTGTATATGTGAAATACAGTTTAGGTAAGTGACGGAGTATATGAATGACTGTATGTGTGAGTAAGTAATTGTGATAGTGACTGTATGGGTGAGTGTGTGCTTCTATGAGTGACTGTATGGGTGATTAAGTATGTGTCAGTATATGTATGAATAAGTGAGTGTGTGTGTATAACTGCATAGTAAGTGGCTGGGAGTTATTGACTCTATGTGTGACTGAGTAGGTGTGTGAGTTGTCCTATGGGTACCTAACAGTATGTGAGTAGCAGTATGGGTATAAGAAAGGATATATCAGTAGCTGTATTAATGAGTGAGTTGTATGAGTGGCTGAATGGGTGGCTGAGTGGATGTGTGTGTAGACCTATTAATCAGTGAGTGGGTAAGTAGGTACTGATATGGGTGTGTCAATGGTTTTGAGAAAGGTAGTGTGGAAGTTGGATTGAGTATATGAAAGGTTATATTGGGGTGTGAGTGGGTGCACCAGACACTCTGTGGATGATGTCATCAGTGAGTTTCATTTAATACAGGGTGCCTAATCCTTATAATTTGGAAGACCTATACATCCAGTGATTAGCGTTAATGGCAAGAAATTGAGTGCCCTTAGGTAAGCACCTACCCCCCTTTTTTTAAATTCTTGCAGTAGCCCTAATAATTCACACTGCGTTAATTCAATATTCATCTTTACAGACCCTAGAATCTTTTGTTGTGATGAGACCCCCATATCTATAGTGGTGTCAAAATATTGTCAACAACTGTGAGAAGTTGGCCTGGTATATGCTGGTCACTAGTTAAAGTGGCCACCTTGCACCAGTACAATTCAACTCTTATGGTAGATAGGTTTAAGACAACCTTTTAAAGAAAGCTATCCTAGTGGTAGCTGTGGAGAGGAAGCTTCAGGCTAAGTCTTTAGAGGAATGTAAAGCAGCTTGTTTCACCTTATAATCTCTTGAATTACTAAATGAAAGGACACCACACAGGTATATATATAAAATATATATGTATTTATTACTAGACACACTCTACTAATATCTTCATGAGATTAGAAGTCAGGAACATATGCACAAATCAACGTTTCACAACAAGTTAAGCACTTATATGGCTGGGGCCCTAGGGGCGTACCGGACCATATACTAAAATGGAGACTTAGGAATATCGACTTGCGAGGGGACAAGGCCTAGGGCCTTCAGAAGGGCTGGGGCATCACTAATCCACCCAAGGCAGGTAAGTAAAGGACCCACGGGAGATGCATGCAGTGTGAGAACACAGCCACGGATCCCAATAGACTTCAATGGAGCAAGTCGCTGTTGGAATTTTAAAGTTTTAGGATACTTCAGGAGAGTCTACAAGCAAGTCACTTACAGGGTAAGTAGTTCTAGAACCAACACACACAGGAGCACCATAGTGCTGGAGTAACCTCACCCAGGGAAGCTGGGTGCATAGCTGTCTTTTGGTGTTGGGTCGCGGCGTCGTTTTCAATGGGAGCCAAAGAAGACTGTGAAGACAGAAGAAGTGTCCGGTGTAATCCAAGGCTGGATTCAGAAGAAAGAATACCTGAAAGCAGAAGGGACAATGTTCAAAGTCACTTGGCATTGACCCTGGGCAAGGAAGCTGGATGCCCACAGTCGTCGGGTGGTTTCAGATGATCACGGGTGTCTTGACTCTTCAGTCACGAGGTCCAGGAGGTGTCGACGACAACCAGGAGCTGGATTCGGTGTGTCCCACAAAGTCTGCAGCTTACTGCGGTGTCGGTGACCAGATTGGAGCCAACAAGCCTTGGTAACAGAAAGTCTTGTGGAAAGTGTAAAAAGTCAGCGGTGCAGACCAGCAAGGTCTGAGGGACTCACCCAGTGAGGGTAAGTCAGGAGAGGCCTGAAGCAACCAGGGGAGCCCTTTGGCTATCTAGAAAAGTCTTCTGGGGACCCACAAGCCAATCGCCAAGGGATCGCGAAGACGCCTCGGGAGGATTCACTCACCAGGAGCCCACAGTCACTCGGGACGAGGTAGGCCTCTGATTTTTGGAGGAAACCCTGCTGGAAGCTTGGACCACAAGTGGTCTAATGCACATGTTTGTGGAAAGTCGTAAAGGGGTTGCACTCAAAAATAGTGCACGGTACCCAGGGATTGTGGTTCCTCGTAACTCGTGGGGTCCACTTGCCTCAGCGTTGCTGGGGACTCACGATGGCATTGGAGAAGTCAGGAAATCCACTTCCGGGGCTGCAGAAACTTCGGACTCCAGCGGGAGCGGGAAAGTTTGCGACGGTTGATTCAAAGTTTTGGTGCCTGCCAAGCAGGGGAGTCACTCCTTTACTCCAAGGGAGATTCTTCAGTCTTCTAGAGGTAGTGGAATGTCGAAGGTCCAGGATTCTTCTTCAGAGCATCGTCCAGGGATATCTAGTTTGCAAGGGTTCCCTAACTTATACTACAAGGAAGGGAGGGACTAGCTCTATGACCCCTCCTATGGGAGGGTCAGGGGAGTGTGTGGCTACACCCACTTCCCTTTGTCCAGTTTCGAGCCAGAGCAGGGGCAGGTAGCTCCTGAACCGGTTTGAGCTGGCATACGCACAGAGGAGCCTACTGCTCCCCCAGTGCAGGACTTCAAAGCACTCTAGGAGTGCACCCACCCAGCCCCAATACACTAATCCCTGTCTGGGAGGTGGTTACACCTCCCTGTGACAGGATGCCTATTGTTGGGCCTCCTCCTTTGCGAGTTTTGGTCAGCAGCAGGAGGGCAGCCCAGTGTCTGTGACTAGTGGCATCCATACTTTACAGTTACTGGTGTGAGGGTATGATTCCAAAGCATTTGACACCAAACACAACATGTTTTGATGCAGCCATCCCAGAGTTAGCATTAACCGTGTGGTTATAATGCACTTAGAGTATATGGTTTAACCGCATCCACAAACAGCCACAGAGAATGGACTCTGAGGTCTGCAGAGGGGTCCTGCTCAGGCAGAGGCACCCCCTCACATGGAAACCAAGCACCCTGCCCTCAGGATTGATAGGGCCTGCCTTAGGGGTGACATAGTGTACCTATATCTCAGTGAGGAGTGCTAACACTACCTCACCCAGGCTGCAGGAACAGGCCTGTGGTGTCAGATTTAGTCTGCTTCCCAGGGGTGGCATAATACATGCTTCAGCCCCTGGTAGGCCTGTGAAGTACCTATGCCCTTGGTACCTAAGGTACCATATACTAGGGACTCATAAGGTACCACAGTATCCAATCACTAGTGCACCTAATGTGCACACCATGTCGTTTAAGGGAGAAAGCAGATAGGCTGGGGTCCTAGATAGCAGGATCCCAGCCAGACTAGTCAAAAACCATCAAAACACCAGAAAAAAAGTGGGGGCAACCTTGTAGTCAGATTCCACCTACCTACATGAAGTGAGTGCCAAACAAGTATGGCCTCAGCTTCTTCAGGGCCCACACCACAGCAAAGGCTTTCCTCTCTATAGCTGACGAACGTTTCTCTCTAGGGGTCAGCCTTCTGCTAATAAAAGCTACTAGCTGGCCTTGACCTTCATCATTCAGTTGAGACAGTACAGCTCCCACACCCAGCTCAGAAGCATCTGTTTGGACAATGAGCTTTTTGGTGTAGTCTGGACTCTGTAAGATGGGGGCAGTGCACATGGCCTGCTTTAGGTCTTCAAATGCCTTCTGACAGCTAGCTGTCCACCGAACCTTTTTTGGCATTATCTTTGAGGTAAGATCATTTAAGGGGGTCACTGTAGATCCATATCCCTTAGCAAACCTCCTATAGTACCCGGTCAGGCCTAAAAAGGCTCTCACCTGTGTCTGGGTGGTTGGAGCAACCCACTCCATGATGGTTTGGATTTTGCTCTGTAAAGGCGGAACCTGGCCTCCACCTACAAGGTGGCCCAGGTACACAACCTGACTCTGCCCTATCTGGCACTTAGTGGCCTTGATAGTGAGGCCCGCTTTTTTGCAGGGCATCCAAACCATTTCTGAGGTGGACCAGGTGATCCTGCCAGGAGGAACTAAAGAAAGCAATATCAACTAGATAAACTGAGCAATAAGTTTCCATCCCTGCCAGAACTTTGTTCACCAACCTCTGAAAAGTGGCAGGTGCATTCTTCAATCCAAAGGGCATCACCATAAAGTGGTAGTGCCCACTAGGGGTCGAAAATGCTGTTTTGGCCTTGGCATCCTCAGCTAACCTGATCTGTCAGTAGCCAGCTGTTAGGTCAAATGTACTCAGATACTTGGCTGAGGCCAAAGTATCAATCAGCTCATCTGCCCTTGGTATGGGATAGGCATCAGTCCTTGTGACTGCATTGAGGCCTCTGTAGTCTACACAAAACCTCATTTCTTTCTTACCACCCTGGGTATGAGGTTTGGGTACTAAGACTACTGGACTACCCCAAGGGCTATCTGAAGGCTCAACCACACCAACATTTTCTGGACTTCAGTCCTGATACAGTCCCTGATATGGTCAGGTTGCCTGTAGATTTTACTCTTGACAGGCAGACTGTCCCCAGTGTCTACCTCATGGGTACACCAGGTAGTCTGTCTAGGGGTCAGGCTAAACATATGTCTGTACTGTTGCAGAACTTGTCTGCACTCAGTTTACTGATGGTCAGTGAGGCTGCTTGCCAAAGCAACACCATCTACTGACCCATCATCAGGGTTCTGTGAGAGCAGGTCAGGGAGAGGGTCACTCTCCTCCTCCTGTTCCTCATCAGTTGCCATGAGCAAGCCCATGTCAGCCCTGTCAACATATGGTTTCAATCTGTTGACATGGAGCACCCTATCAATCAATCAATCAATCAATCAATCAATCAATCAATCAATCAATCAATCAAGTAATTTGTAAAGCGCACTACATACCCGTGAGGGTTTCAATCCATGGGGGGGCAAGGGGGTGCTGCTGCTTTGGTCAAAGAGTCAGGTCTTGAGTTGTCTCCTGAAGGTCAGCAGGTCTTCGGTTTGTCATAGGTAGAGGGGGAGGGTGTTCCAAGTCCAGGGGGCGCGGTGGGAGAAGGATCTGCCTCTGGAAGTTGTTCTACGGATGTGCGGGACCGTGGCGAGGGCGTGGTCAGCAGAGCGGAGTTTCCTGTTGGGTGCGTAGAATCGATTGTTGATATAGGCTGGTCCGGTCTTGTGGAGTGCCTTGTGTGCGTGGATCAGGAGCTTGAAGGAGATTCTCCTGTCGACGGGGAGCCAGTGCAGGTTCCTCAGGTGGGGGGTGATGTGGTTGCGGCGTGGGACGTCAAGGATCAGGCGTGCAGAGGCGTTCTGGATTCTCTGCATTCTGTTGATGAGTTTGGACGGTGCTCCGGCGTAGAGGGCGTTTCCGTAATCGAGTCTGCTGCTGACTAGGGCCTTGGTGACTGTTTTCCTTGTGTTTGTCAGGATCCATCTGTAGATCTTGCGGAGCATGCGGAGGGTGTTGAAGCAGGTGGAGGAGACTGCATTGACTTGTTTGGTCATGGTGAGTTTCGAGTCGAGGATGACTCCCAGGTTGCGTGCGTGGTTGGTGGGGAACGGGGGGTCCCCAGTGATGTGGGCCACCAGGAGTCATCCTAAGCAGAGGGGTTGGGCCCGAGGATGAGGATCTCTGTCTTGTCTGTGTTCAGTTTAAGGCAGCTATCCTCCATCCAGTCGGCGACGGCCTTCATTCCCTGGTGGAGGTTGGTTTTGGCAGTGGGAGGGTCCTTGGTGAGGGAGAGGATCAGCTGAGTGTCGTCAGCATAGGAGATTATGTTGAGGTCATGCTGTCGGGCAATGCATGCTAGTGGTGCCATGTAGACGTTGAACAGCGTCGGGCTGAGGGAGGACCCTTGAGGGACGCCGCAGATGATCTTGGAGGAATCGGACCGGAACGGGGGATGACGGACTCTCTGAGTTCTGCCGGAGAGAAAGGAGGTGGTCCAGTCCAAGGCTTTCTCCCGGATCCCTGCGCCTTGGAGTCGCGTGCAAAGTGTGTGGTGGCAGACCGCGTTGAAGGCGGCAGAGAGATCCAGGAGGATGAGGGCCGCCATCTCGCCGTTGTCTAGAAGGATCCTGATGTCGTCTGTGGCGGCGATGAAGGCAGTCTCGGTGCTGTGATTGCTGCGGAATCCTGATTGGGATGGGTCCAGGATGTTGTTGTCTTCGAGGTGACGGGTGAGCTGGGTGTTGACTATCTTCTCGATGAACTTTGCTGGGAAAGGAAGCAGGGAGATGGGTCGGAAGTTCAAGAGGTCGCTCGGGTCCACCTTGGGTTTCTTCAGTAGTGCGTTAATCTCAGCGTGCTTCCAGTTCTCAGGGAAGGTGGCGGTCTCGAAGGAGAGGTTGATGATTTTGTGCAGGTGGGGTGCGATGGAGTCGCTGGTTTTGGTGAAGATGTGGGTCGGACAGGGATCCGGAGTGGATTGTGCCCATGGTCTTGATTATGTCATTGATGCTCACGTTGGCCCAGGTTATCAGGGTGTTGTGAGCGGTGGGGTGCGGTGGATCCGGTGTGGTGAGGTCTGCAGGAGTCATCCGGGGTTTGAAACTGTCATGGATGTCAATGATTTTCCGGTGAAAGAAGGTGGCGAGGGAATCACACAGGGCTTGGGATGGTGGGATGTCGGCCCTGGAGCTGGGGTTGGCGAGTTCTTTCACGATGGTGAAGAGCTCCTTGCTGTTGTGTGCGTTGTTGTCAAGGCGGTCTGTGAAGGAGGTCCTTTTGGCATTCCTGATGAGGTGGTGGTGGTTGTGGATGGCGACTTTGTGGGCAGCGCGGGTGTCTGGCGTCTTGTCGTTGTGCCATATGTTCTCCAGTTTCCGGCAGGTGCGTTTTGAGTTGAGGAGTTCAGGGGTGAACCAGCTCACTCTTTTGCTGGTGTCTCTGCTGGTGGTTTTTTTCAGCGGGGCTACGGTGTTGGCGCAGACGTTCATCTGGCGTTCAAGGGTGAGTGCACCCTCATCGGGGGTGGTGGGGTTAGTCGGTGGGTTGAGTGCGTGGTTTGTCTGTAGTTGTTCTTCAGTGACTTTGCCCCAGCATCGGCGGCTGGTCTGTAGTGTGCGGTGGTGGGTGAGGGGTTTTCGGAAGGAGAAGTGGATGCAGTGGTGGTCTGTCCAGGTGAGTTCGGAGGTGTGGCTGAAGGTGACGTGGGGGCTTGAGGAGAAGATGGCATCAAGTGTGTGGCCGGCGATGTGGGTCGGCGTCGTGACGAGTTGCTTCAGTCCGAGGTTGTCGAGGTTGTCGATCAGGGTGGAGGAGTTGTTGTCATTGTTGTTCTGCAGGTGATTGTTCACATCTCAGAGGAGGATGTAGTCGGTGGAGGTCAGCGCGTGCGTGCTGATGAGGTCGGCGATGGAGTCGCAGAATTGAGGCTGGGGTCCTGGCGGTCTGTAGACGAGGGTGCCTCTTAGGGTGTTCTTGGGGTCTGTGTGAATCTGGAAGTGCATGTGTTTCTGCGGTGCTGAGGGTGTCGTTGGTGTTTGTTGAGACCCTGATGGTGTTTTTGTGGACGATGGCGATTCCTCCTCTTGCCCTGTTGGTGCAGTCTCTGCAGGTGATCTTGTACCCATCTGGGATGGCTATGGTGATGTCTGGTGAGGAGGCTTCGTTCTTCCAGGTCTCGGTCAGGAAGGCGACGTCCGGTGATGTGATGTTGAGTAGGTCCGAGAGTTAGATGGCGTGTTTTTGTGCGGAACGGGTGTTGATCAGGATGCATCTAAGCTGGTTGAGTTCTGTCGTGGCAGGCGTCTTGGCGCTTTCACGGCAGGAGAAGCTGCAGTTCCAGCAGGTGAAGGGACCGTGGGTGCGCTTCGGGGTGACCTTGCAGCAGGTGTGGGTCCTTCCTGGGTTGAGAGCGATGAGGGTGTTGGCGTCGTAGCAGAGGAGGTGGTCCTCGTGGCTGCTGCGGGGGCCAGGGGTTCTGGCGATGGGCACGGTCCAGGCGTGGACGGGCGCAGATGGGCTAGCCTTAGGTGTGCCTTTGGCGCGCCAGCGGCGCGGCCGCATAGCGGCCACCATATATGGGGAGGTGGGGAGGGAGGAGCAGCTGGGAGGCGGGACGCGAGGGACGGGTGAAGTGAATGGGCATGGAGGGGCGGGGCCACAGGGGAGGCAGCGGCGGGTACTGGGCCGGGGATGGAGCGGGGCGACCGCGGGGAGGAGAAGACAGGGGTAGGGGTTGAGAGGGCACGGAAGGCAGCGAGAGGGACACAGAATCAAAAGGGGCAGCGGTAAACGAAACAGAGGCACAGAGTCAAGGGGGCAGCAGTACAAGGAAACGGGGCACAGAACCAAAAAGGGGCAGAAGTAAACGAAACAGAGGCACAGAATCAAGGGGGCAGCAGTACAAGGAAACGGGGCATGAATCAAAAAGGGGCAGCAGTAAACGAGACTGAGGAGAGGAGAACGGGGGCTCCTGGGAGTTCCAAGATTCACCAAGTAGGTGACTTCTCCCTTGAGCTCAACAATTGTATGGGGGCCACTTCATTTGTCTTGGAGGGCTACTGGGGCCACAGGCTCCAACACCCATACTTTCTGTCCTGGCTGGTACACAGTCAGTACAGCCTTTTGGTCATGCCAAGTTTTTTGTAGTTCTTGGCTAGCCTCAAGGTTTTTAGTTGCCTTCTTCATGTATTCGCCCATCCTGGAGCGGAGACCAAGTACATAGTCCATCATATCCTGTTTGGGGAGTTTGAGAGGTAACTCCCAGCCCTCCTTCACCAAACATAATGGACATCTTACAGGATGCCCAAACAGAAGTTCAAATGGGCTGTAACCAACCCCCTTCTGTGGAACCTCTAAGTATGCAAACAGAAGGCAGGGAAGTAAAAGGTTCCATTTTCGCCTAAGCTTTTCTGGGAGGCCTTTAATCATTCCCTTTAGGGTTTTGTTGAAACGTTCAACTAACCCATTGCATTGTGGGTGATAGGGAGTAGTAATCTATAGGTTACACCACACTCCTTCCACATTGCTTTTAGATATCCTGCCATGAAGTTGGTACCTCTGTCAGATATGACCTCCTTTGGGAAACCCACTCTGGAGAAAACTCCAATGAGGGCTCTTGCCACCACAGGGGTTGTGGTGGTCCTCAGGGGAATTGCCTCTGGGTACCTGGTGGCATGATCCACTACCACCAGGATAAATCTGTGCCCAGATACAGTTGGAGGGTCAAGGGGACCAGCAATGTCAATCCCAACCCTTTCAAAGGGTACCCCCACCACAGGTAGTGGTATCAGGGGGGCCTTTGTGGTGCCACCTGACTTGCCACTGGCTTGGCAAGTGACACAGGAGCGACAAAACTCCTTGGTGTCCTCTGACATATGTGGCCAATGAAAATGTGGAGCAAGCCTGTCCCAGGTCTTGTTTTGGCCCAAGTGACCTGCTAAAGGGATGTCATGTGCTAAGGTCAAGAGGAACCCCCTAAACTTCTGAGGTATTACCAACCTCCTGGTGGCTTCAGGGGTTGGATCTCTAGCCTCAGAATATAGGAGTCCCTCATCCCAATAAACCTTATGGGACCCACTAGCATTCCCAGCAGCCTCAGCAGCAGCCTGCTGTCTGAGGGGTTCAAGAGAGGGACAGCACTGTTGCTCCTTACTCAGATCTTCCCTAGAAGGTCCCCCTGACCCCAAGAACTCAACCTGATCAGGCTCAAGTCCATCTGGGGCAGTTCCTTCTTCAACATCTACTTCTCCTCCCTCAAGAGGTGAATCTGTGATCTGAGAAAGAGGGGAAGGCACTGCCTTAACCCCACTGCTCCTCTTCTTGGGTAGCACCTGGTCCATAGTTTCAGGATCCAGAGCTGGTTCAGTTTGATGCATTTTTGCCTGTGACCTGGTCACAGCAAATACCTCTGCAGGGATGCCGAACATCTCAGCATGAGTCCATAACTCTACTTCAGACCAGGCTCAAGTCTCTAGATCATTGCCCAATAGACATTCAACAGGGAGGTCTGCACTGACGACTACCTTCTTGAGGCCAGTTACCCCTCCCCAGGAGAAATTCACAACTGCCAGACTATGGTTGGTCCTGACATTGCTTGCATTGGTAACCTGGTACATTTCGCCCAGGATGATCTGTCCAGGGTCCACAAGATTCTCTGCCGCCATGGTGACACTAGCACCTGTGTCCCTAAATGCCAAAGCCTGTTTGCCATTTATTACAGGCTGCTGTTTGTATTTGCCCAGATTACTGGGGCTCACTAGGAAGGAAATATCAATGTCTCCATCACAAATCAGCAATGCCTGAGTGGGTACACTGACTAGGCCAGAGTCCACTTCAGAACCCTGGGTCAAACCTACTACACCCTTATTCTGAGTACCACCTCCACCAGTAACTGAACTAGGGGGAACAGATGCCTTAGGGGCAGGAGTGGTGGTGGTTTGGTCTTTGGACTTGTTACAGTCAGAAGTCCAGTGTCCTTTCTGTTTACAGAATTTGCACCAGGGCTTCTTTTGGCCTTTTCCCTTGTTAGACTGTGAATCCCCACCAGATGCAGATTTTTGGGGCCCTTGTGAAGACTTCTGGTCTTTTGACTTATCCCCACTGATTTAAAAATCCTACCTTGACCTGGAGTGAGGCGGCTGGGCTTCGTGGTGAGGCTCTGACGCTGCGAGGCTCCTGGGGGTCGTTGGAGCCCCGTTGTGCAGCGCCTGGTGTGGACGTGGTTGGCGGCCCCCAGCAGAATTACACTACCCAGAATCCCGAGCGGGCATTTCCGCCCGACATCACGCCCGGAGGCGCAGAAATACCGCGAGGCTACCCCCACGTCGCGGGACGCGCGCGGGCGGCCCCGGGCTGAGCCCGGGCAGAGGGCGGGCCGTCTGTGGCCGTCCGGGGCAGGAGGAGGCAGGGCAGGGCCACCCCCCCTTATTTGCTGTGATACGGACACTGTAATAAGGTACTGTGACAATTGCAAACGTTGGGACTTTGGCATTCTGTTGCACGTTGTGGATTGTGATAGCCCGGGACAGAAGGGGGCTGTGACCTTTTCCTTACGTGTAGTGGCACCAACCGGGTCTAGCTCATATTGTCATAGTGGATTGTGGAGAATACGAGAGGGTTGTCAGGGTTGGTAATCGTTTGTCATCTATGATCGAATTGCAGTAGTATTGTATTAGTTTACCCCATGTCTAAAGTTAAATCTATTTCGGCTAAATCAACCATGGATAACTACCTTGTGAAGATGGTCGACAAGATAAATCAGGAGCGGAGAAAATCATTGGGGCGGGTGGAAGCTATTGATCCTATTTTCTCAAATATTAACCCCCCTACTCCTTTACCTGCTGTAGTTAATGTAAACGATGAGACCAATGACCCGATTCATGATACGGATGACACCATAGTGGTTGCCACCGTAGATGAAAATAGTACAGCTGACCCCTCTCTTGAGGATTTAATACGTACTTCAGACCCATTGACTGCTACCCTGACGGCTACAACATCGCAGAGAATACTACGTTCTAGCCGGACACATAATAAGACTGTACATTCTAAGAGGGGGGGGGGGCGATCATTATCTAAGAGAACCGATCCTTTAACCATTAATTCTGCTCAAACCCCTATTGTAGCACAGGATAGCCACCCGGTCACTATTGATAGTAGACAGCTGGATCTCTTAATCAGTATGATTGATGCCAAGTTTGATCTACTAATTAAACCATTATTGAACAAACTTGATATGGTAGTTACTGAAGTGGCCAGACTAGGAGGCTTGTTAGAATCACATCTCAACGCAAGCACTGGTACCAAAGTTAATATTGAGGTTCCAGAAATTAGCCATGTCCCTCGACAGGCCTCTGAGATAGTTAAACCAACGGCCAAGATTAACCCCCCTAAGACATAACACGGTGAACAATGTGATGAGAGAAGAAATGTTACAGATCCTCTGCAGACTCTAGGCCAACAAAGATTGTTGTATACCCCTATCGCTGTGAATCAGTCTGGACCTGGTGTAAAAAACACTGGTACTTCTAGACCTGACCTTCCCACAGCTTGTGCCCCGTTTGTGGCAGTTCTTACTAATGTTCCACAAGTTAAAGAAACAGGCCGCAATCATAGCGAAACCCATGCTTCTTTGAAAAACAAAACTGTGGATTGGTTGCATCGGGAATGCGGCTTTCCAGTGGTCTTGGCAAAGGATATAATAAGTACAAGAAGAGTCAATTGGATTGGGAGCTCGCGCAAGACTTGTGGGGGTGACTGTATTGTAGTTAATTTCCGTAGCCCCCATCTTGCATCCACAGCTTTGTTAAGAGCACAGTCATCTTCCTCATTGGACCAAGGGATATCTCTTCGGCCTCTAGGGTATTTCTATAGGCATCTTAATACCCGTCCCAATATTGTACATACTGGGACGAGAGAAGGAGATATGCATGTTTTCCCTGGCCCTATCATTACTACGGCAAACCGATTTGAAGCATTGAGCGGATTGGATGGGAATGATTGACTGGCGCCAGTTTCGTTTAATCCAACGGATGCCGCTGACACCGTGGGAGGCAAGGGAGGGAATGTTACTGTGAGGGTGCCAGATACAGTAGATGCCAGTGGGAATGACATTACCAGTGGGAAGATTGGTCACTGTGAAAGAGAGAATTGTGCCCCCCTGTCTGGGGACCAGCCTTGTAGTTCTATCCCTTCTGTTCCTACTAGCCCCATACCCTCTCCCAGACCCCGGAGACAGAGTGCTTGCTTGATCGCTAGCTGGAATATCGCGGGACTCTCATCTAAGGTTACTTGCCTGGGATGGGTAGAATTTATTAATACTTTTAACATTATATGTTTTCAGGAAACCTGGTGTGTTGACCCAATCAATTATAATGGTTTTGTTTCTTTTAATTTACCAGCTGTGGCCTCATCGTCGGGCAGAGCAAAGGGTGGGTTGTTGGTTTTGATTTCTGTAGATATACCCATCAAAGTTAAAAAACATGTTTTGGTTGGTGCACACTCCCAGATTTTATGGCTTCAACAGGAGCAGGACAGGAATATCCTTTTAATTAATTTTTACAACAATGTCTTTGACTGTTCAAGGTACCAGGTTGTACTTGCATTGGAATCTGCCATGGAAGATATTGTAACCAAATTTGATATTGTTTTTGATATCATTTGGGTAGGAGATTTTAATACAGTGGTGTGTCCTCTTGCCGCTCAAAGGGTATGTGGCTTTATTGACCATTGGGGGGATGGTGTTTCCCACTTCCCTCACAACTCTTATGGTAACTCTTTGAACAAAATTTTAACTACATATGACATGGAAATACTGGTTAACCAGGTTAATCACTCAGGTGAAATTATTCCCACTTACACGGGAAGGAACGCTAATACAGTGATTGATTTTATTTGTATATCATCTGGTATTGGTCCATGGTGTTCAACCCCTGTAGTTGTGGATAACTTAATTAGTGATCATAATTGTATCACTGCTGAGATAACCCTATGGAAGGAACGACCTGTGTATATTCCATGTACCATTACCGATATTGAGCCCCATCGACCTAATGGTATTCGTATCAGATGGAAAGGTAATAAAGCGGACATTCAGTCTAATGCCATTGTGTCAAAATGTCTTACGGAAATTGTTACAATTTTAGAAAGTGAGGAAGGAAATGCCGAAATCGTGCATACTTTTATCAATATTAATTTAACTATAGATAGCAACTTCACCGTACCTCATAAGGGTAGGAAACACCAGCATAAGGGATGGTTTGACCATACATGCACTACTGCACTTAAGAGGCTCAAAATAGCACTGTCAGCAGAGAAGAGAGATATTGGAACCATTAGGGAATTACGAGGGATCTACCAGACCGCTATTAAGTCTAGGAAAATAGAACTAAGACAAGAGGCATGGGATAAACTGGACCAAGCAGCCTCTAATGCGGATTCTTCATTATTTTGGGCAACAGTTAATAGTCCCTTTCTAAAGGATGATAAGATGCCCGAACTATCAGCAAATGTTAGTTCGGAGAGTTGGGTCAGCCATTTTTCCCTGATTTTTGATTCGGCTAGAAACGGAGAACTTTATGATGACAGGTGGCCTGTCATACCTTTGGACATCACTACCGCCGAAGTGTGGGATAGTATTAAATCTAGCAGGGGTGGGAAGGCCCAGGGACCAGATGGGGTTCCCATCGATGTATACAAAACAGTACCAGAGATATGGGGTCCGTTGCTCACAAAGGTATTCAACACTGCCGTATGCAACGGGGTTCCCCACACCTGGGAGGAATCCATTATTGTACCAATCTATAAGAAAGGAGACAGGGGGGATGCGAAGAACTACCGCCCAATCTCCCTCCTGGACTCCTCGGTGAAAATCATGAGCCGGGTACTCATGGTTAGGCTAGAAGAATGGGCCGAGTCCAATAATATCCTGGCTGATTCCCAATATGGCTTCAGGAAGGGCAGAGGAATATTAGAACAATGCCTCAACCTTGACTTAATTATAGGGAAATATACCAAGGCAAAAAAAGGATCTCTCTATCTCTGCTTTGCAGACTTGAGTAGCGCCTTTGATATGGTGGACCATAATATCTTATGGACCACGTTATTGGAAATGGGGGCACCAGAGTCTATTGTTTATTTCTTAGCGAGACTCTATGCTAAATTAAATTCTAGTGTTCGTTATGGTCAGGCTGGGGAGTGTACCCCCAAGTTCAGTGTTAGACGGGGAATTAGACAAGGGTGTGTGCTTGCCCCTTTACTTTTTATTCTTTTTATTAACAAAGTGGACTCAGTTTTAAAGGAGGTTGTGGCTGACGCACCAAAAATTAACGATTTCAGCGTCCCCGTACTTCTTTACGCGGACGACGCTGTAATTTTGTCCAGGACCCCCATCGGCCTACAGCGTTTGATGGACAGGTTCTCACTGTTCATCAACGACAGGAAGCTGTTGATTAACAAGACAAAAACTTTTATTATGGAATGTGGTGTGGTATGTAAAAAACCCCATGCCTTCTTCATAGAAGGTCATAAGGTGTCAACAGTGGAGTCTTTTAATTACCTCGGCATCACTTTTTCTAAATCGGGCAGCTGGACCAGCGAGATCAATAGTGTCCAGGCTAAGATGGCAAAAAGCTCTTATGGGGTGTTTAAATTTGCTACTAATATCGGAGATAAACGGATTAAAGATATGCTGACGATCTTTCAAATGAGATGTTTATCGGTGGCCCTTTATGGAGCCGGGGTGTGGGGGCATATCAAGGCAGGGAACCTGCAAGTGGAGGAAAACCTCTTTCTTAAAAGGCTGCTGTGTTTGCCCAAATCAGCTACCAACGATTTGGCTCACAGAGAGCTAGTTATCTTCCACCTCTCTGATTTACTGGCACTAAGGCCCTTAATGTTGTGGCGTTCCGTCTGGTTAAAGGAAGAGACCTCCCTAAGCAGAGCAATTATTGGAGACTGTCTCTCCATTGACGGCCATCTAAAAATTCCCTGGATTAAATATGTCATAAATTGTTATACAGAGATTTATGGTATTAGACTTAAAGATGATCGTAACGCCCCCTCCAGTTTGTCCAAAGAAGTGATGAAGTCGGGTTTTATTAATTTTAAGTTAGAGCAACGGGAAAGGACCAGTAGTAACTTAAGTACATGTATGTTTTACGGCAGATTCTGTGAAAACGAGGGATTTCAGCCGTATCTGAGCCTGGTTACTCGACCCTCCCACAGGTATGTTATTACCAGATTAAGGTTTGGGATAGTTCATCATCTGGTGGCCTACCCGTGTATCAAAAAACATCCGGTAGGCCCATGCCCATGTGATAACGTATCAGCTCAAAGCACCATGCACTTTCTTCTGCTATGTAACCTATATGATAACTATCGTCAAGCCTATCTCAAACCTATCCTGTTAAAATATGGAGTTAGGAATACACAAGATGCTATGAAGTTGCTTTTTAAACCATATCCTGATGTATGCTTTTTTACTGCTACCTTCCTCCTATTAGCTATCAAAGCAAGGCCTGGTATGCTTTTTTAATTATTTAAATGTTTTAATCATGTAATCTGTCCGTAATTTTATAATATGATATGTTTATTGTATTTGTTGTGTATTTGCTTTTCTTTTATGGACTTGTGCTTTAAGCTCTGAATAAAGCCTTATGAAACGAAACGAAACGACTTATCCCCACCTTTCTCAGAGCCTTTAGGATCTTGCTTCTAGGTGTCACCCCTTTGGTTCTGGGTTGTCTGCCTCACCCTGGTTCTGACCCATTTGTCTGCCTTCTTTCCAAATTCTTGGGGAGAGGTCAATCAGAGTCCAGCAGGTACTGATGCAACAGCTGGTGCTGGCAATTATTAAGGATCTGTTCTCTCATCATAAGATTATACAATCCCTTAAAATCAGTAACTCTACTACCAACCAGCCAACCCTCCAGAGCCTTGGTTGCACAATCTACAAAGTCAGTCCAGTCCTGGGTATCTCTGAACTTCAACCTGTACTGCTCTGTGGTTAAGCCAAACCCATCTATCAATGCACTCTTCAGGACTTCATAATCATCAGCATCCTCTTCTCTAACAGTGATGAGCTTGTCTCTATGTTTATCTGAAAAGGAGAGCCACAAGATTGCTGCCCACTGCTTTTGGGGGACCTGTTGTACTTACAGGCCCTTTCCATAGCAGTTATCCACTTATGGATATCATCCCCACTCTGGTAGGGAGGAACAACCTTGGACAGGTTCCTATGGTCTGGAATGCATTCTCTGACTCTAGGGACACTGTTGCTGCCACCAGGTGGTTCTAACCCCTCTCTTTTAGAAGCTCTCTGGAGCTCAAAGGCTTCTCTGTCTAATGCCAACTGCTTGGTTTTGTGGGCAAATCTTGCTTCCTCATACTGCAGCAGTTTGTACATTCTCTCAGAGGAGGTCTCTCTTCTATGAAAATAGGACTTCATCTGCTGGACAGATTCTCTGCCAGAGTGATATGAGTGGTCAGACTCCCTGGAAAGGGACCTAGGTCTCTCTTCCACTCTGTCAGTTCTCTTAGGGAGAATTCCTCTGTCCTTGTCAGGCCCTTGTGGGTCTGGCCCTTCAACCACAGAGTCCTGGTCATCCTGATGTTCATCATCTGACCCAGACACGGTAATTAACCCACCCCCTGATTCAGACCTATTAGCTCCTAGAGCTAATCTAAGATCATCTGCTGTCAGCAGATCTATCAGGTGTAGTGTGGAGGGACTCTGTCCTAGCTTCAGGTGCCTTGCAGCACACATGGCTTTCAAGTCAAAGAAAGTCATGTCCTTATACTGAGGCTGAGTGGACCCACTGGCTCCACCCCTTAAGGACATTCTAGTGTTGTGCAGTGTTGTACTACCTACACTAGTTTGTGGCCTACTGATCCCAGCTTGAGCTGTAGAAAGGGTGTGCTATCCCTTGACACACAGCTCTCAGTTCAGTAGAACTTATTGATACTAAGCTTGACTTTATTTGTACTTTGAGCACCTATAGTGGTTTTCAGTTAGTAATTCAAACAATGGAAAGCTGGAATCCCACACGCTGCCCACCAATGTGAGAAGTTGGCCTGGTATATGCTGGTCACTAGTTAAAGTGGCCACCTTGCACCAGTACAATTCAACTCTTATTGTAGATAGGTTTAAGACAACCTTTTAAAGAAAGCTATCCTAGTGGTAGCTGTGGAGAGCAGCCTTCAGGCTAAGTCTTTAGAGGAATGTAAAGCAGCTTGTTTTACCTAATAATCTCTTGAATTACTAAATGAAAGAACACCACACAGGTACATATATAAAATATATATGTATTTATTACTAGACACAGTCTACTAATCTCTTTATGAGATTAGAAGTCAGGAACATATGCACAAATCAACGTTTCACAACAAGTTAAGCACTTATATGGTTGGGGCCCTAGGGGCGTACCAGACCATATACTAAAAAAGAGACTTAGGAATATCGACTTGCAAGGCCTAGGGCCTTCAGAAGCGCTGGGGCCTCACTAATCCACCCAAGGCAGGTAAGTAAAGGACCCACGGGAGACGCATGCAGTGTGAGAACACAGCCATGGATCCCAATAGACTTCAAAGGAGAAAGTCGCCGTTGGAATTTTAACGTTTTAGGATACTTCGGGAGAGTCTGCAAGCAAGTCACTTACAGGGTAAGTAGTTCTAGAGCCAACACACACAGGAGCACCATAGTGCTGAAGTTACCTCACCCAGGGAAGCCGGGTGCATAGGTGTCTTTTGGTGTCGGGTCGCGGCGTCGTTCTAAATGGGAACCAAAGAAGACTTGCTGCTTGTGAAGACAGAAGAAGTGCCGGTGGAATCCAAGGCTGGATTGAGAAGAAGGAAGACCTGAAAGCAGAGGGAACAGTGTTCAAAGTCACTTGGCAGTGACCCGGGGCAAGGAAGCTGGATGCCCACAGTCATCGAGTGGTTTCAGGTGATCACGGGTGTCTTGACTCTTCAGCCACGAGGTCCAGGAGGCATCGACGACAATCAGGAGTTGAATTCTGCATGTCCCATAAAGTCTTCAGCTCACTGCGGTGTCGGTGATCAGATTGGAGCCATCAAGCCTTGGCAACAGCAAGTCTCGTGGAAAGTGTAAAGAGTCAGTGGTGCAAACCAGCAAGATCTGAGGGACTCACCCAGCAAGGGTAAGTTGGGGCAGGCCTAGAGCAATCAGAGGAGTCCTTTGGTTTTGTAGAAAAGTCTTCTGGGGACCCACAAGCCAACCAGCAAGGGATCATGAAGATGCCTTGGGAGGATTCACTCAACAGGAGCCCATGGTCACTCAGGATGGGGTATGCCTCAGATCTTTGGTGGAAGTCCTGCTGGAGGCTTGGACCACACGTGGTCCAATGCACAAGTTTGTAGAGTGTTGTGAAAGAGTTGCACTCGAAAATAGTGCCCGGTACCCAGGTATTGCGGTTCTTCATCACTCGTGTGGTCCACTTGCCTCAGCTTCTCTGGGAACTCATGATGGCCTTGGAGAAGTTGGGAAATCTCCTTCTGGGGCTACAGGAACTTTGGACTCCAGCAGGAGCGGGAAAGTTTGCGACCATTGATTCAAAGTTTTAGTGCCTGCCAAGCAGGGGAGTCACTCCTTGACTCCAAGGGAGATTCTTCCATCTTCCAGAGGTAGTGGAACATCGAAGGTCCATGATTCTTCTTCAGAGCATTGTCCAGGGAAATCTAGTTTGCAATGGCAAGGGTTCCCTAACTTATACTACAAGGAAGGGAGGGACTAGCTCTATGACCCCATCTATGGGAGGGTCAGAGGAGTGGGTGGCTACACTCACTCCCCTTTGTCCAGTTTCACACCAGAGCAGGGGCAGGTAGCCCCTGAACTGGTTTGAGCTAGCATATGCACAGAGGAGCCTACTGCTTCCCTAGTGCAGGACTTCAAAGCACTCTAGGAGTGCACCCACCCAGCCCCAATACACTAAACCCTGCCTGGGAGGTGGTTACACCTCCCTGTGACAGGATGCCTATTGTTGGGCCTCCTCCACTGCGAGTTTCGGTCAGCAGCAGGAGGGCAGCCCAGTGTCTGTGACTGGTGGCATCCATTTTGTGATGCCAGGGCTCTTCAGGATTCTACCGTGTTTCCTCAGTAGGTGCATGTCTAACCCTCTAGAAGGGTGGGATCATACTCTCTTACCAGTTACTGGTGTGGGGGTATGATTCCAAAGCGTTTGACACCAAACACGACATGTTTTGATGCAGCCATTCCAAAGTTAGCATTAACCGCAAGGTTATAATGCACTTAAGAGTATATGGTTTTAACCACATCCACAAACAGCCACAGAGAATGGACTCTGAGAGCTGCAGAGGGGCCCTGCTCAGGCAGAGGCACCCCCTCACATGGAAACCAAGCACCCTGCCCTCAGGATTTATAGGGCCTGCCTTAGGGGGGACTGATGATAGGTTTATATGTGTGTGCAGGTAGAGATATAGTGTACCTATATCTCAGTGAGGAGTGCTAACACTACCTCACCCAGGCTGCGGCCTGTGGTGTCAGATTTAGTCTGCTTCCCAGGGGTGGCATAATACATGCTTCAGCCCCTGGTAGGCCTGTGAAGTACCTATGCCCTTGGTACCTAAGGTACCATATACTAGGGGCTCATAAGGTACCACAGTATCCAATCACTAGTGCACCTAATATGCACTCCAAGTTATTTTAGAGAGAACAGAGAGGCTGGGGCCCTGATTAGCAGGGTCCCAGCCATACTATAGCCAGGAACCAATGTAAACATCAGAACAAAAGTGGGGGCAACATAAGGTGCAGATCCTACTCTCCTACAACAACCATTAATATTAGTCTTGAGAGCATTGGAATAAACACTGGTCCTTGATCTGAAAACATTAAATCAGAATCCTATAAAACATCCTTGTGCTTTCCAATAACCTGTCCACTCCTCAACACAGTCACTTCATGTTTTTAAATTAGAAGTTGGTTATGGTCACTTCACTGGGGTCACAACTGTCACGTGTTTCTATTCTTCATATGCATTTCAAGTAAATGTGTTTTTTATAAAGATTGTGTATTTTCAAATAAATACATTACTTATTTTGGCTGAAGTGAGTATTAATTGCATAAATCTTTTTGGGCTACTTTTTCACTGTGTTAGGTAAATACCTTTAATGTTGAATTAACTTAGACATTATAAATACTGCATTCTCCTTGTCAAAGCTCATGAGAGAGTGTTTGCAAAAAATCAAGATTCTTGCAGCATTGTTAAACATTTTCTTACATTAAGGAGAACAGTTCATAACAGCCCCTCGCAATGCAGCAAATAATCATAAATGTAGATTTTTAAAAATATATTTGGCCTTTCGTGATGTTTTTAAATTAGCAGGCATTTTATTTTCTTACAAAAGAGGTATCTAATATCTATGTGTTGTTCATTTTATTATCTTCTAATTTATTGTAACACTACTTACATATAACTTGCCATATGGACAAAGGAAAGCATTCCTCTATGGAAAAATATACAGCTAACATTTGCCAGTTATCATTATTTACTCTTTCTCTTTTGAAATACAGATCAACAGTCTGGTTTGAATCTTCTAGTAAGTGACAACACATACAAAAATACTCTGGTTTTGGAGAACACACTGTATTAAATGTTGTAATTTCTTTTCAAAACAATCAACTGTAAAATCTGTGTCCTGTTATGCAATTCCTCCTCTTAACAATTCTCATTTTCCCTCAGGACCAAAGAAACAAAACTGCACATCATCACCAACCTTTTCTATGTATGCCACAGTACATGCAAAAGTGCCCCATTAATTTCTCCTAAACACATCGTGGGAGTTTACAGTAGTACAGGCTCCTAACTAAAGTTTGCATTGTTGAGCGGTGTACAGCTAACGTTCTGAAATTAAGGAAAGTGTTTGGAACACTTTGTTTGAAAAAAAAGCTAGTAAGTGTCCCTGCAAATTTGCATGCTTTCCAATCTTGCATGGATCCAATCCTTGAACACTACTTTTTTGTGTGTTTTAAATTTGCCTTGGAAAGATGTGTAGAAATGGCCTTAATATATCAATGGATTGCTGTCAAGTACTGCAAACAATACTACAATTCTATTTCTATACAAGCGCCTGACTCTGCCTTCCTTGTACCTCTTCTCCAATAACTTTTTCTACATTTCTAGGTACCATCATCTCTTTCGCTATAGGACTGCCATTCTTCATTTCATAACATTGTCCTTTTTTATAAATAGTATGAACTAATCTGTTATCCTGCAAATAGCTTTCTTCAATAAATAAAGGCTCTGCACTAGAAGTATGTATCTATTCTCCACTAAAAACTGTATAAAAGTTACTTCTATTTACTACTATTTTCTTCTGGTTTTGTCTCCTCATGCACCACATCTGTTTGTCAAGAGTCTTCATTCTATTTAGAATCAAAATGAAAAGTTTCCTCTTCAAAGCAAAGGCCTCATCAACTATTCTCTCAACTTGTTCTTTTTTCTTTAGTGCATCTCTCCTTCTTCTATACTTCAAATTTCTCAGTAGATTTACAACCACTCTACTACGAAACATCCTGGATCTAATTTCCTTAAACTGCTTCTGTCTCCTGGTTAAAGGTGTGTTCATCTTTGTTACAATGTTTTCTGTTCTTGCAATGTACACTTTATCCACTCTTATTGTTTCTCATAGTCATAATTGTTTTTTTCTTTATTTTGTAATCTTTGCAAGTGTCCACAGAAATTATAAAGGAATAACTTTGTCCCCTTACCAGTAGCTCTTTTTTCTTTTGCCAATTTTTCTGCATTTAGCCCCTTTTGTAACTCATTTCTGCAGAGATACTGTAGTTGCTTCTGTTTTTTTTTGTCCAAGCTTATGTAGGCATTCTAACTGTGTGTAGATATGTAGATATTGGTTTGTAAAACGAAAAACAAGTATATTTGAATTTTTACCCTAGCCAACACACCAACTACCTTAATACTGACTCACACATAAAACAAAAACTGTTTGTATGTTATGTTGCAGTTTTAATTCTACAGATGAACCTCAATATAGTAATACATGCACTTACTTCAATATACCAAACTCAGAGAAAAACACAAAACTTTATTTATTAGTTACCTTTTAACATTTTAGCACCCTGTAGTACACCACAGCCGCACCATATCCCACTTCTCACTTATACTGGGTGAAAGAACAGTTTATCCCTTCTGTAATACATTTCAAAATGAACATCAAGCCAATGGGGCATATTTACAAGCGCCATGCAACACCGTTGGGTCAATTTTTTTTTTAAACACTGACGGAGTAATGTGGTGCTTCATATTTACAAGGCCACATAAAGCCACTCTGTGTGGCTTTTCATGGCCATGTAAATACGGGCTCTTTTCATGCTGCACTTTAAGTGAAAGGAGCATGCCATGGGTTTTGCTGTGAATGTTCAAACCTGGTAATGCATCAGAATCCTACGCCTTCCCAGGGGAGGTGTAGGGAGAAGTAACAACGAGAAATACTTTGATCTCGCCTTGATTTTTCCTCTTTCTATGTGTGCTGCATTCTGCGGCAACATAGAAAGAGGGAAATACCTCTCATGGTTGTTTTTGTAAGGAAGGTGTCCATTCCTGCACAAAAACAATCATCCCCGCAATGCAGGCACCATTGCACTGTGGTGCATGGGTCCCTCCATTGACACATGGCATCCAGTTAGGCATCAGCACTGGTGAGAGCATAGGAATCTGTCATATTGTTGTAAATATGATGCATCCCTGTGCTTTGAAAGTAATGCAGCATGGCGCATTAAAATGGTAATAGAGAGAGAAAAATATTTAAAAGTTTATATATATATGTTTTAATTATGGTGTAATGTGGTGCTATAGCTGTACCCAAATATTTTTTTCAAAAAAATTGTAAATGTAGAAAAACACTATAAAACACTATGGGGTCAATTAGGTTGGTCGGTGGATCGCCAACCTCCTACCTACCATTTACCCCCAGCCAAATCACGATGGCGGTGGGGACGCGGGTGGACGTAAAGACCGTCCGCCAGTTTTCCGACGGTCGTACAGGCGACCGGGCGGAAAAGGGCTCAGACATGGTGGCGGTGTCTGCAAGACACCCCCATCCATATCATGATGTGCGGCGGTGCAGGGCTTTCCATGGTGGAGATCTCGCCATGGAAAGCCTGGTGGATATCACTTTCGGGGGCCCGTTGCGGGCCCCCAAGATGTTGGAGGTTGGGGGGTGCACAAGGGGGTACCCACCTGCATTTGCCTGCCACCTTATGCATGCCTTTTTTACATTGCGGCGGGTGCTGCTGACAGCACCGTCCGCCACAATGTAAAAAATGCAGGATGAGCCCGCCAGTGTGGCGGGCGCATCCTAATTTTAATTGCGGGACTGCCGCACATATGGCGGGCTGTCCCATGTGCCGTTACGGTGGTGGGCGTAATAGACCCCAATGTTAACTTTTTTAAATATGTTGAAAAAAAGATACAGAGTAGTCATTAATTGCTAAAACTTACCACACTACTTAACAGAAAATGCTGTTCCCAGTAGAGTGGGACAGAAATATAGAGATATTTTGAAATAACAATGGTAATCTTACTAAGTAATTCTGTGGTACCATGGGAGTACCGCACAACTTTGTATTTATGCAGCACATCTAAAGAAACTTATCAGTATCTTGCTAGGCCTATTACCATTTCAGTAAAGTATTAATAGGTAGGTCAAAAATACCAAACCAGTTACTCACTTTTAGAAATGGGGGACTCTAGTTGGCAGAGGTAGGTACCTTTGTCCAAGTAGGGACCCTTCTTCCTAGTCAGGGTAAGGGAGTTACACTCCTAAAACCACCACTGCTCACCCTCTTGGGAGCTTTGCATGATCACTCAGGCTGTTCTTAGAGGCAGTGTGTGAAGCATTTGCACATAACCAACAGTAAAATCATGAAAACACTACTAAAGGACACCATACCAGTTCTAGAAAAATATTCAATAATTTTATATACTTAAAACAAGAACAAAACGATAAAAAATCCACAATACAGTACCTAAAAAATGTATACTTTGCAAGAATACTTGAAAAATACAGTTCGTCCGGGGGTTCCACGGTGCAGTAAACAACAAATCAATACAGTTTTGGTTGACCCCTGCATTGTGGGCCAGCTACGGTGTCGGAAAGACCTGCAAAAATGTACCTTTAGAAATGTAGGGCGTCGGGGACCTCTCGTTGAGCTCCGATGAGCCAGCATTGGCAGACATTGGTTCTGGAAGTCGGTGTACGAGTCGTTAGGCCCTTGGAGTCACACATGTTGCAGATTTAAGTAGGGAGCGCCGGCGTCAATAGCCATCAGATGCTGTGGTGCGAAGTGCAGTGCCCTCAGGTCGCGGTGCAGGCAGTGGCTCTGTGATGATCGTCCAGTGGCATCAGTGAGACCAGAGCTGTGGAGCAAAGAGATGCAGTGCTCATCGCGGTGCTGGTAGGCCACGGTGGAAGAAGCGGTAGCGTTGTTGCTCAAGCACTGTCGACTGCTGCTGAACTGGAGTCGATGGTGCCAGCGTCTGAAGGCCACGGCTGTGCTGCAGGATTAGGACGGTGCATTGTGTAACTTACAAGCGATACCCCCGAACCACGGTGCCAGCAGTGGTGGCAATGTTGGTGTGGAGCAGAGTCGTCGGAGATACCAAGGCGGCATCATGAAGTGAGGAGGTGTGAAGTGCAGTGCCCACAGGCCATGGTGCGAGCAGTGGCTCGGTGGTGGCATCAGGTGGCATCATGGGTGAGACCAGGGTTGCGGTGCGGCGTGCAGCGGTGCCCACTGCAGTGCCTTTAGGACACAGATTCAGCAGAGGCCTCGTCGGCAGAGTAGGGTTGCTTTTTTTTCTGTTGCAGCACCAAACACACAGTCCCCAGTGCTGATGGTGGAAGAACTTGAAGTATTTGCTGCTCCTGGGACTTCTTGAAGAAGGGGCAAGTTCTACCTCAAGTCCATGGAGAAACTCAATAAAGATGTTGCAGAAAGGTGAGTCCTGTCCTTCCACTGCCCAAGACAGAAGCAGCAACCCCAGGCCAACACAGAAAGGCACTCAGCAAAGTAGTAGTTCCTACTCACAGCTTCTCCAGCTCTTCTTCTTGGCAGTCTTCTTGGTCTAAAAGAGTTCTAAAATTCTAGGGTCTGGGCTCCAGTATTTTAATTTTAACTACAAGATCCTTTGTTCTCTCAGGGAGAGAGTAACTGTGCTTAGTCCAAACCAGTTCTGTCCTCTCTGGTCGAACTTCCTGGCAAGAGGTAGAGATAGTATTGTATAAGGCAGACCAGGCCAATTCAGGTGAAAGGAAATCTCCCCCCTACTCTAAATGCTGCAGTTCTATTCAGCCAGCCCTGACTCATACAGACTCTCTGGAGCCACTGAACATCCCCAGCCCCTGTCACCCCAAAGCCAGACAGTCAATACACATCCTATCAGAGGCACACTGGATGGCTAAGCAAGAAAATACCTACTTTTTAAAAGTGTTATTTTCCAACATAGAATGTAAAAATCACCCTCACTAAAGGATGCATTTTAACATTCTGAGTTCAGGCATACTAAACTTTACTTTCCTACCTTGTTCCCAGAGGTAGTTATGTTTATAAGATGTTATAAGCAAACTCCCCATTCTATCCTATAGGACTAGGTTGCCTTGTAATAGTGAAAAACAAAATTGGCAGTATTTCACTAACAGGACATGCCACACACACCAGGGCATGTCCTACCTTTCACATACACTGCACCCTACCCACAGGGGTACCTTGGGCCTACCTTAGGGGTCAGTAACATGTTAGAAGAGGGAAGGTTGGGCCTTGGCAATTGGGTGCACTTGCCAGGTCGACATGGCAGTTACAAACTGTGTGCAGACTCTGCAGTGGCTGGTCTGAGTTAATTTTACAGGGCTACTTATATGGGTGGCATAATCAGTGCCACAGGCCCACTAGTAGCATTTGATTTACAGGCTCTGGCACACTCAGAGCACTGTACTAGGGACTTACCAGTAAATCAAATATGCCAATCATGGAAACACCAATCCATAATATGATTTACAACAGGAGCACTTGTACTTTAACACTAAACAGCAGTGAGAAAGTGCGCAGAGACACTAAACCAGCAAAAACAGAGTGAAAACTGGGAGGTCAGAAAGCAAAAAGACTGGGAAAACACGCCAGAAGATGCCAAGTGTAACACTCACCTATATCCGAAGACGTAACGCAGAACACTGGAAAAGTGCACCTAAAAACAACATGCATGCCTTGACCTTTTTTAAAGGCAGTCATTAGCCAATCACCTATTGATTAGACATCACTATATACCATGTCATTACGGTCAAATAGGCCAATGTTTTGCCAGCATACCTCAAAAACTGATCTTAGAAACTTTAAATGTTAAAAGTTATAAAATAGTTACAGTACTTACCAACAGTACATAAAATAGGTATTTGGGCCCAATAATATCTAATCCAGACAAGTTTTAACCAAATCCGAATAAAAGACATCGCAATATGCGCCTTTCAATAAATTAAGCAAATTGCATTAAATTTCATCATCTTTTGGGACCCCGACCAAATTTAGATATTACAGTAAATCTTTTGACAAGAAAACATTTCTATCTTTGAACACACTTGAATGCTACATTTCTTTTAATTTACACACTCCACTTTCCACCACTACACTGTCTTGTCTAACTGTTTAGTTGATGCCACTCCACTGTACGAAATTTACAGTATGCAACTCCATTTTACGACACTACAGTTTCGCCACTACATTTTACACTAATCCATTGTATGTTACTCCACTCTCCTTGACATAAATGGACTATACATCACTGCAATTTACACCACTATGCACTACGCTATTATACTGTTCCCCACTGAATTTGATTACACTTTTGGGAATGCCAGTTACCTGAATGAACCCAAACTGTACTGCTTGCAACGCAATGCTATTCCCATGTACCCTACTTCAATTTCCGTTATTCCACTACATTCTATCCCACTATGGCCCACTTGATGGAACACTACTGGACAGTATGCCATTCCAATATCTGATACTACACTCTAATCCACTCCATTCTCCCAAAATTTACTATACAGCACCACCCGTACAACAATCAACTGTATGCTATTTTGTTTTCACAAGAATACATTCTGCGCCACTCCACTAAACAACACTTCACATTACAGGACTATAGTCTACGGTTCTATAATTAAACCTCTTGAATTTTACACCACTGTACTGTATGCTACTCCACTATATAGCACAGTTCTGTACGTCTAAATAGTTAAGGCCATTAACTCATCTTTATTAAACTAAATTCTACGCAACCATATCACACTATAGTTTATGCTACTCCACTATACACTATTGCACTGTAATGTTTTACATTATACACTACTGTTGTCTACGGTATGCTGCTTAGCACCACTGCATTATACAGCACTCCAATATACGCCACTCTATTTTGCGCATTTTACCTTTACTGCACAACACTGCACCACACTCCACTTTTTTTAAACAGATTTTTGTTGGGTTCACACACCATTGACAGTAGACAGGTCATACCGTAGTACTCTATAACATTGTAATCATACCAATCATTCATTCAACTCTAAACACCCCTCCATGAACAATCCCCTCAATTCCCTGAGTCACGGCGTGAGGTATCCATGTCGAGTCTATCACAGCAGGACAGTCCCAGCCTACAACCCATGTGCCAACAACAATCCTCATTTCCTAGCTTAGGCCTTGAGCTCTGAAGTATTGTAGGAGTATTAGTAAACCATGCCTCTCATTTAGTTTTGATCCTGTGCACTACTTCCCTATATAGCACTCTACTCTACATCAAAATAGTTAACGCCACAAAACTCAACTCTATTACAGTAACCACTACTGCATTCTATGGTACTTCACTCTATCACACTGTAGTTTATGCTACTCCACTATATGGTATTTCACTGTACTGTATTAAACTCCACCCACAGTAGTCTAAAGTATACTGCTCTGCACCCCAGCATTATACGGTACTCCAACATATGCCACTCCATTGTACGCAGTTTGACTTTACACTGTACCACACTCCACTTTACATAAGCCAACTGTACACCACTCAACTTTACCCCACTCCACTATAGCACTCCATTATACCCTACACCAGTCTACACTATTTCAGTTTACGCCAATCCACTGTACCACACTCTACTGTACGCCACTCTACTGAATGCTATTTCAGTACACAATATTCCAATAAAAGCTCCTAAACTTTACAACACTCCAGTGTATAGCACTACAATGTAAACCACTACAGTGTGCACAAATAGTCTCAACAATATTTACAGGACATCAATCCCCTTTACCACACTCCACTCTATGCTATCCCACTGTATAACACTGCACTGTACACCAGAACACTCTATGCCACTCCAATAATGGCTACTCTGTTGTATCCAAGTTCACAGTATGCCACTCCACTCTATGCGGCTCTACTCTACGCCACTCCACTGTATGGCATTCCACTATACACTACTCCACTATACCCCCTTCCACTTTACTCCACTTCACTACACCACAATATACTGTACCAGTGTACACTTTACAACACCAAACACCTCTATATTGTACCACACTCCACTTAATAACACTTCACTCCACTAAAGTAAACTGGAAGAATATTCCAAAATTGCTAATAACATTGCAAACACCATTAAAATTCACAGAAAAACAAAGGTTGAACGTCAGCTATAGTAAGGAAAACTATTTTTAAGTTTCACATACAAACCCAAATTAATCTCCAGAAACATTAGAAATTCCATAGACGTAGTTATCACTAAATTGTATGATTTATGGACCACTTTTGCACTTATTTCTATCTTATGTGTGCCAAACACACCTTAAACAACACAACCATACCAATTCATAGCTTGTAATTATCTTTTGGAATTTTCAATTATGTACTGCTTTTATATTACTGTAAGTCATACTTATAACTCACATTCATACTTACGCATCGCATTTCAATGAATATGAATGAATGAATGAATGAATGAATTGGCATTTGTAGAGCACATGGCTACCAGGAGGCCTCTCAGCGCTTAGGAACAGAGCCTTTACAATGGACATTAATCAACAGTAAATAAAAAGGTTTTTAGCTGTCTTCGGAAGGACAGATAAACCTCTTCAAGGTGGATGTAGTTGGGAAGTTGGTTCCAACGTTTGGATGCATTGAAGGAGAACAGTCGTCCCCTGCTCCTAGACCTATATATCCTTGGGACTGCTGCCAGGTGTTTCGTCCCGGAGTGCAAGGATCTACTGGGACGGTAGGGAGAGATGATGGATCGCAGAATTGGTGAGCCCTTTGAGGACAGAGTCTTGTGCATGATGCATAGAGTCTTGAACTGAACTCTCTCAGCGACCGGAAGCCAATGGAGAGAAGCTAATGATGATCACGAGGATTCCCTATTGGGGGTCTGCAGAAGGAGGCGAACTGCACAGTTTTGCACAGTCTTTAGCTTCTTAACTGTTGAGCACGGGGAGCCTAAATAGAGAGCGTTGGCGTAATCAAGGCGTGAGAGAATCAAAGCTTGAACCAACAATCTCCTGGCATTGAAAGGCAACAGGTGGAGGATTTTCCTAATCATCTTCAGTATTCCATAGCAGGTCCCTGCTACCTTCCGGGATTGCTCCTTCATGTCTAGATTGTGGTCCAGCCAAACGCCAAGGCTTTTGATTTGCTGTTTTGGAGGAGGCATGGTATCCAAACACTTGGGCCAAAAAGAGCTTGAGCCCAGGGGGGAGGGTTTGCCCAAGAACATCAGATCAGTTTTTGCCCCATTCAGTTTTAAATATGAGCCTTCCATCCATGTGGACACTTATTCCAGACAGCCGGCCAGATTAGTTGTCCCATTCTCCGCTTGATTTAAAGAGACAATCAATTGGGTGTCTTCTGCATAGGTAACAATTTGTATGCCATTGGGCTTGACGACCTCAGCCAAGGGGCTCATATAAATATCAAAAAACGTGGGGCCCAGAGATGAACCCTGTGGGACCCCGCAGCTCAGAGGCATACTTTTAGAGATGGAGTTATCCTCAAAGACTTGAAATGATCGGTCGTCTATGAAGGACTCCAACCACTTGAGTGCAGTTCGAGACACTCCTACCTCTCTGAGTCTTGAAATCAGCAATTGATGATTGACCTTGTCAAATGCCATGCTTAGGTCGAGGAGGACAATTGCTGCAGAGCCACCCACATCTATAATATTTCTGGCTTCCTCAACTACTACCAGCAGGCGTTCTCCGTGCCCTGCTGGGGTCTAAAACCGGTTTGCGAGGGATGAAAGTAGTCATTTTTCTCCAAGGAGGAGGAAAGAATGGAATTGACATGCTTTTCCACAATTTTTGTGATCCCTGGTAAAAGCGAGATCTGCCGGTAATTCGCAAATATTTCTGGGTCCAAGCAGGGTTTTTTAAGAAGTGCTCTGACCATGGCCCATTTCCACAGAGAGGGTAGGAGCCCAGAGGCGAATGAGAGGTTGATGAGGTCCAGAATGGTAGGAGCGACTGTCTCAAAGGCCAGGTTTAGAAAATGGAGGGGCCACATCTCTGGGAGAGCCTGATTTTAGATTATTGAAATAGATTTTTAAGAAGATCATGCACAGGGGATAACCGCCAAAGAACTGTCAAGTAATTTTGACCGGATTCCACCGGTGGGGCATTAAGGGGGGCTGGGGCCGAGGAAAATGCCAAATAAATATCTTGAATCACTTGTCCACTTACCATACACAGTATTGTCACCTCACTCGCCACACTACATTAGCTATAACACGCCACTGTACCATGCACTCTGTTCTGGCTAATAATATAATTTGTGATGTTATAAGTGTTTTATTTACTGCACTAATTTCGCAATCTGTAACCGGGGCCACCTATTTAAATAAAAGTGCTGGGGCAATGTCATTTTTATGGGGAGTTGGACATTGCCCCCTTCCCTGGGCTGATTTCAGCCTTGATGACCCCATCCTCCAGGGCTTGCTCTACTTTTCCGGTGTAGGGGGGCATGTGCCCCCCTCTCCGGGCCAATTATGTCCTGGGGACCCTATCCCCCAGATCACAGGGCATTTTACAAGGGGATGGGCACTTGGTCCTCCTCCCTGGGCCAATTCTGGCCCTGGGGACTCAATCCCCCATGGTCTGGTGCATTTTACAGGGGCAGGAGGGTACACAGCCCCCTCATCAGGCCAATTTTGGCCCGGGGACTCCAACCCCCAGGGCCTGGCTTTATTATCAGGTAGCGGGGACACACAAATCCCCAGGCTGATTTTGGGCCTGTGTACCCCAATCCCCAAGGCCCAGTGTGCTGCTTTGGGTGACATGGCCTCCCTCCTGACCTGACCTATCCCCTGGGCCTCGTGCAATTATCCAGAGGAAGGTGGCACATGGCCCCTCACCATAGGCTGAATTATGCCCTTAGGACCTCATCCCCCGGGGCTTGGCGTTCTTGTTTGGGGGAAGAGGGTATGCAGCCCTCTCCCCAAACTGATTGTTTCCCCAGGGTTCCCAGACCCTGTTTAATTTTTATATGTAGGGTCCACCCTGGGCCAATTTAAGCACCAGGGAACCCATCTTGTGGGGCCTGCCCTGCTTGTTGTGTGATGGGAATGCAGCCCTCTTCCCTGTATTGATTTTGGTCCTAGCTCCAGGGCCCAGCATCCTTTTTTGGGGAGGGGGCCGCACAGCTTCTCCTGGCTGATTTTGGCTCCAGGGCCTGTCGTATGGTTTCCACTTTTCAGTAGGAACTGTTTATTTCTTGAACAACATAAATGTTGGGATCGTGCCAGACTGATTCTGTGCACCCCCTCAAGACATGTTGGCCTATAGACCTGCTAGCTCACAGGGCCACCAGAAGCATCCCTAAACCTAGTAAGTAGCAAATGGTTTGGGCAACCCCAGAAAATGACAACTCTGACCCCCCCAGGGATCATGGTAACAGAGCTAGAACTCTTTCGCTCAGTCATTTGTGTATACAAGAAATACACAAAGGGGCCCTTTTAAATATTTATTGAATCACCGTGATTCTTGTATAAAATATGTGTGCTGCAATGATTAATAGACAGAAGCAGGCAACTATAGTTAGCAATATGAGGACACTGAGACAAATGAACAATTCTGCCATTGTGCTGAGGCAGTGTATATATGAGAGCATATAAATACTGAGAATAGTATACTCCTACTTATGAATGCAATGGAATCAGCTATACTGAAGCGCCAACGGTCAAGATGACCTTGCAATGACATTGTTTATTGTCTATGTGATAGCGCAGTTTCCTTATGAACTAATAATAAATGACAATATTTGCACAATGTATGCTCAGGACTTGTACCAAATGTTCAAGTTGTCTTGATAGTGTACTCACATGGTGGAATTGTAAGCAAAGTGTATTCAGAGAAGCTAATCCTGCACTGTCACATAAATACATTTCTGTCAAAAGTCAGCGTGGGGAAAAAGAAGGCAACTTTAGAATGCGTATATGTAAAATGGCAGTGTTTTTCCCCGGGTCTGGCTTAGCCACATGAGAGGACCCCATCCCCCATCACTGAGTCAGTTTTTATGGGGGGGCATGTGGGGCCCATCTGCAGGCTGATTTTGACCTCAGAGACTACATCCCACAGGGCCCACTGCAATGTTTATTGGGAGGGGAAACATGGCCTTCCTCCCTGGGCCAATTTCTGCACAAGGAAACCCATCCCCAGTGGCCTGGCATCATTTTGAAGGGGGAAGTGGTATGTAACCCCTTTCCCTGGGCCAAGTTCAGCCCCTGGGCACCATTCTTTAGGACCGGGCACTATTTCCAAGGGGAATGGGGACCTCAGCCTCCCTCCCCAGACCAATTTTGGGCCCGAGTCCTCAACCCCTGGACCTGACATTTTGTAAATGGGAAAACAACAATTGATGGACAGAATGCAGAACAATGTCATACATTCACCCCAGTACAGAGATCTGGGCCTAAATCCATCGTTTTTTTGCTCACCATGCCATTCCAGTTTGATCCCAGCCATATGCAAATCAGTCTTGACCCTGTGCCTCATGGGAACAGTCCAGCCCGAATTGCCAAGCCAGGTCCTCCCTGGACTGGAAATAAGCATCCTAGGACCGGTTTCGGGGTTTCACCCCTCTTCAGCCAGGATAGCTTGATTCCAGTGGCATGGAGAGCACGGGACTCACGTCTGAGCATACCCGTCCCACTCGGGGTGACAAATGCAAAAACAACAATTGATGGACAGAATGCAGAACAATGTCATACATTCACCCCAGTACAGAGATCTGGGCCTAAATCCATCGTTGTTTTGCTCACCATGCCATTCCAGTTTGATCCCAGCCATATGCAAATCAGTCTTGACCCTGTGCCTCATGGGAACAGTCCAGCCCGAATTGCCAAGCCAGGTCCACCCTGGACTGGAAATAAACATCCTAGGACCGGTTTCGGGGTTTCACCCCTCTTCAGCCAGGATAGCTTGATTCCAGTGGCATGGAGAGCACGGGACTCACGTCTGAGCATACCCGTCCCACTCGGGGTGACAAATGCAAAAACAACAATTGATGGACAGAATGCAGAACAATGTCATACATTCACCCCAGTACAGAGATCTGGGCCTAAATCCATCGTTTTTTTGCTCACCATGCCATTCCAGTTTGATCTCAGCCATATAATATGAAATTTGTAATGAAATTTGTAATGCGCTCAGCTTACCCAGGGGCGTCCCGGCGCAACAGACCAGAAGGGGAGACTCAGCTAGTCACTACTGTGGAAACAAGTAGGTCTTAAGAAGTTTCCTAAATGGTAGGATCTTGGGCTCTGAGCGAATCCTGAGGGGCAGAGAGTTCCAAAGAGAAGCCACCTGCACCGAGAAACGCCTACCCCCAGAACGAGCTTTTCTTACTCTGGCTGACTGCAAAAGGTGTTTTTGGTCCGAGCGCAGCAGACGTGGAGGTTTATAGGGACGTGCCATATTCGCAAGGATAAGGGGGCCTTTGCCATGTAGAATTTTGTGGGCAGTACATAGCGCTTTAAATTTCACCCGCTCCTTCACGGGGAGCCAGTGAAGCGCTCTAAGGGCGGGAGCAGCAGACTGCCTTCTGGGAACATCCATAAGGATTCTCGCAGCTGCGTTTTGCACCTGTTGGAGAGTTTTGAAGGTCGCTTCGGGGGCACCGAGAAACAGCGCATTCCCATAATCGAGCCTCGATAGAATTAGGCCACGTATCAACAGCTTCCTTGCTGGATCAGGAAGCATAGGTAGCACCTTTCGGGCTGATTTCAGTAAGCCAAAGCAAACCCCTGCGGTCTTCCTGGCATGAGTCCTGAAGGACAGATCTTCTTCCAACCATACTCCCAAGGACTTGATCTCCTTCTTGGGGGATGGTGGGTCACCAAGAGACCGGGGCCAACAGGTCGCAATAATGGAGGGACTGGGATTGCCCAGGAGCATCAGCTCGGTTTTACCTCCATTAAGCTTTAAGGCAGAGGTGGACATCCAACGATAAACATTGGCGAGGCAGTCGTGTAAAACCTCAGGTTGTTCCGCCAGCTGAGTGAGGCCGACCACCAGCTGAGTATCATCAGCATAGCTGATGATCTTCACCCCCGAGGGGGCGACCACTCTTTCAAGTGGAGTCATATATATATTAAATAAAGTAGGGCTCAGCGATGAGCCCTGCGGGACTCCACATTGAAGAGGGATTAGGGCAGATTGCTCTGACCCCATATGCAAATCAGTCTTGACCCTGTGCCTCATGGGAACAGTCCAGCCCGAATTGCCAAGCCAGGTCCTCCCTGGACTGGAAATAAGCATCCTAGGACCGGTTTCGGGGTTTCACCCCTCTTCAGCCAGGATAGCTTGATTCCAGTGGCATGGAGAGCACGGGACTCACGTCTGAGCATACCCGTCCCACTCGGGGTGACAAATGCAAAAACAACAATTGATGGACAGAATGCAGAACAATGTCATACATTCAACCCAGTACAGAGATCTGGGCCTAAATCCATCGTTTTTTTGCTCACCATGCCATTCCAGTTTGATCCCAGCCATATGCAAATCAGTCTTGACCCTGTGCCTCATGGGAACAGTCCAGCCGGAATTGCCAAGCCAGGTCCTCCCTGGACTGGAAATAAGCATCCTAGGACGGGTTTCGGGGTTTCACCCCTCTTCAGCCAGGATAGCTTGATTCCAGTGGCATGGAGAGCACGGGACTCACGTCTGAGCATACCCGTCCCACTCGGGGTGACAAATGAAAAAACAACAATTGATGGACAGAATGCAGAACAATGTCATACATTCACCCCAGTACAGAGATCTGGGCCTAAATCCATCGTTTTTTTGTTCACCATGCCATTCCAGTTTGATCCCCGCCATATGCAAATCAGTCTTGACCCTGTGCCTCATGGGAACAGTCCAGCCCGAATTGCCAAGCCAGGTCCTCCCTGGACTGGAAATAAGCATCCTAGGACCGGTTTCGGGGTTTCACCCCTCTTCAGCCAGGATAGCTTGATTCCAGTGGCATGGAGAGCACGGGACTCACGTCTGAGCATACCCGTCCCACTCGGGGTGACAAATGCAAAAACAACAATTGATGGAGAGAATGCAGAACAATGTCATACATTCACCCCAGTACAGAGATCTGGGCCTAAATCCATCGTTTTTTTGCTCACCATGCCATTCCAGTTTGATCCCAGCCATATGCAAATCAGTCTTGACCCTGTGCCTCATGGGAACAGTCCAGCCCGAATTGCCAAGCCAGGTCCTCCCTGGACTGGAAATAAGCATCCTAGGACCGGTTTCGGAGTTTCACCCCTCTTCAGCCAGGATAGCTTGATTCGAGTGGCATGGAGAGCACGGGACTCACGTCTGAGCATGCCCGTCCCACTCGGGGTGACAAATGCAAAAACAACAATTGATGGACAGAATGCAGAACAATGTCATACATTCACCCCAGTACAGAGATCCATCGTTTTTTTGCTCACCATGCCATTCCAGTTTGATCCCAGCCATATGCAAATCAGTCTTGACCCTGTGCCTCATGGGAACAGTCCAGCCTGAATTGCCAAGCCAGGTCCTCCCTGGACTGGAAATAAGCGATGATGGATCAAACCCAGATCTGTTGACTGTGTGTGAGTGTTTGATTGGTTCTGATGCTCAGTCCATCACCACCCCCTTTTGTACCGCTTTGTTCGCCATAAGTTGGCAGGGTATGCTCAGACGTGAGTCCCTTGCTCACTTTGCCACTGGATTCAAGCAAGCCTGGCTGAAGACGGCTGAAATGCCAGAAACCGGTCCTAGGAAGCTTGTTTCCGGTCCAGGGAAGGCATGGCTTGGCAGTTCGGACTGGACTGTTCCCATGAGGCACAGGGTCAGACTGATTTGCATATGGCCATGTCTGAACTGGGGTGGCAGAGTGGGCTAAAGAACGGTGATGGATCAAACCCAGATCTGTTGACTGGGTGTGAGTGTTTGATTGGTTCTGATGCTCAGTCCATCACCACCCCCTTTTGTACCGCTTTGTCCGCCATAAGTTGGCAGGGTATGCTCAGACGTGAGTCCCTTGCTCACTTTGCCACTGGATTCAAGCAAGCCTGGCTGAAGATGGCTGAAATGCCAGAAACCGGTCCTAGGAAGCTTGTTTCCGGACCAGGGAAGGCATGGCTTGGCAGTTCGGACTGGACTGTTCCCATGAGGCACAGGGTCAGACTGATTTGCATATGGCCATGTCTGAACTGGGGTGGCAGAGTGGGCTAAAGAACGGTGATGGATCAAACCCAGATCTGTTGACTGGGTGTGAGTGTTTGATTGGTTCTGATGCTCAGTCCATCACCACCCCCTTTTGTACCGCTTTGTTCGCCATAAGTTGGCAGGGTATGCTCAGACGTGAGTCCCTTGCTCACTTTGCCACTGGATTCAAGCAAGCCTGGCTGAAGACGGCTGAAATGCCAGAAACAGGTCCTAGGAAGCTTGCTTCCGGACCAGGGAAGGCATGGCTTGGCAGTTCGGGCTGGACTGTTCCCATGAGGCACAGGGTCAGACTGATTTGCATATGGCCATGTCTGAACTGGGGTGGCAGAGTGGGCTAAAGAACGGTGATGGATCAAACCCAGATCTGTTGACTGGGTGTGAGTGTTTGATTGGTTCTGATGCTCAGTCCATCACCACCCCCTTTTGTACCGCTTTGTTCGCCATAAGTTGGCAGGGTATGCTCAGATGTGAGTCCCTCGCTCACTTTGCCACTGGATTCAAGCACGCCTGGCTGAAGACGGCTGAAATGCCAGAAACCGGTCCCAGGAACCTTGTTTCCGGTCCAGGGAAGGCATGGCTTGGCAGTTCGGGCTGGACTGTTCCCATGAGGCACAAGGTCAGACTGATTTGCATATGGCCATGTCTGAACTGGGGTGGCAGAGTGGGCTAAAGAACGGTGATGGATCAAACCCAGATCTGTTGACTGGGTGTGAGTGTTTGATTGGTTCTGATGCTCAGTCCATCACCACCCCCTTTTGTACCGCTTTGTTCGCCATAAGTTGGCAGGGTATGCTCAGACGTGAGTCCCTTGCTCACTTTGCCACTGGATTCAAGCAAGCCTAGCTGAAGACGGCTGAAATGCCAGAAACCGGTCCTAGGAAGCTTGTTTCCGGTCCAGGGAAGGCATGGCTTGGCAGTTCGGGCTGGACTGTTCCCATGAGGCACAGGGTCAGACTGATTTGCATATGGCCATGTCTGAACTGGGGTGGCAGAGTGGGCTAAAGAACGGTGATGGATCAAACCCAGATCTGTTGACTGGGTGTGAGTGTTTGATTGGTTCTGATGCTCAGTCCATCACCACCCCCTTTTGTACCACTTTGTTCGCCATAGGTTGGCAGGGTATGCTCAGACGTGAGTCCCTTGCTCACTTTGCCACTGGATTCAAGCAAGCCTGGCTGAAGACGGCTGAAATGCCAGAAACCTGTCCTAGGAAGCTTGTTTCCGGTCCAGGGAAGGCATGGCTTGGCAGTTCGGGCTGGACTGTTCCCATAAGGCACAGGGTCAGACTGATTTGCATATGGCCATGTCTGAACTGGGGTGGCAGAGTGGGCTAAAGAACGGTGATGGATCAAACCCAGATCTGTTGACTGGGTGTGAGTGTTTGATTGGTTCTGATCCTCAGTCCATCACCACCCCCTTTTGTACCATTTTGTAAATGGGGGCATGTGGCTCCCCTGCCCAGGCCGACTTTGACCACATGGACCTCATCTTCCAGGGCCCAGCACCATTGAGGGTGGGTGCCCTGGTGCCCCTCCAGGTCACCCATCATACTGTAGTTGGGGGACACACAGGGAACCCCCAGCTCCCCAGGGCACCAGCCAGCTGCCACCATCCAGCGGGAGCCATCTTTGTTCCCACCCACAGGGAGCAGCTAATATTGTAGCTCCCAGCACGTAGGAACATTTTTGAAGCTTCCACCCACTGAGAGCAGACTTGGTATTTGCTCTCCCCTTGGCTGGAGATTTAAGAATGCTCTCATGAAGCAAGAGCAAACACAGGTTTCCCAGCCCATGCCACTGAGGTCAGGGAATCCGCAATGTCCTGGGGGTGGACTCCCGGGGAAAAAGCTGCTGAGCCAGACCCAGGCGATGGGGTTTCCTCGGCCATTAATGGCTCAAGGAGAGGGCTATGCGGCTCCTCTCTCTTTAAGGATTCAGCCCAGGGTTGGGCTCCCCTGGGCATTTTGAGGCCCAAGGAGGGTGGCCATACAGCCTTCTCCCAGTTCAATAAAGTTTCAGCCCCAAGGGTGGGATCTCCAGTAGCTTTTGAGGCTCAGGGAGATGGACTGCTGGGCATTGCAACACCAGTCTAATGAGGAGCTGCCTGATGATGAAGCGTGCCACAAAGTCTGGTGGGTGAGTGTCCTTGCTACTGAATGTCAATAATTAAAACAATAGTAATACCATTGAAACACAGCAACAAATCTAAATATCAATTACCCTATGTGGCAGTATGATCGGCCAAGCCATAGAACCCTTTCAACCTGCACTCAACTTTCAGCTAACAAACATGAACGTTTTGAGTGGTGATACTGTAACGAATGTACACTTTTCTTACAATAAATGTTACTGGCTCTTCTGAGTCACATTTAGGACCAATATAGCAGGACAGCAATGGCTGAGCCTCCTGCAGACAAATTACATAAAGTACTGCTCATTGAGGCAGGGCTGAATATTAACACTGTTGAAAGGGGAGCAATAGCGTGGTAGCAAGGAATGACACAACATGCCACCCGGTACCCAGGTGGGCTGCAAAACAGGTCAACAGAATGTTTTTCTCCTGCTGTTTAGGTCACATAGTGCGTGTGTTCCTTCAACACTCACCTGAAGCCATTGTAGCCCCTCAAACTGGGTAAATAGCCACTCACCATGACTGCACTTAGAAAGATCAACCAAATGCTCCTCTACACCTGGTAGTGACAGATAGCCTCAAGGTGTCCTAAATTTAGGTGGAGACCTAGAAAGTCAGCAGAGAACTCAGTTGCACATCGATTGTGTACATGCGACCAGTTTTGCTAGCAGTCAGGCTACTACTAGGTGATTTATTTTTGTCGGAAAAATGCCCCAAATCGTTGATCCTTACTTATAGATTGCTTTTTTTTGTGTTAGGAGGGGCACAGTTGGGGGTAGCATTCCACTAATACTAGTGGTTAGAGTAACTATTCCTACTGCATTGCAAAAGCGGCCAAAAAGCATTGGACTTTGGGGTGTTAGATTTACTATTCCCATTCCAATCTAAGGTGTAGTAGGGAAAGTTTTGAACATTGATGGGGTTAGATTTGGTTTTCCCATTCCACAGTAAGCAAAAGCAGGGAAAGTGTAGAATTTAGGAGGGGTTAGAATTACTCTTCCCACACCAATCTTTGGAACAGTAGAGAAACAACTGGAATTTGGAGGGTTTAGATTTACAATTTTCACTTTGTTCTATGCCACAATAGGAACATTGTTTGACTTTGAAGGGGTTACATTTACTCTTTGCACTCAAGTCTAAGCAACAATAGGGAAAGTGGAGGGTTCACACTTACTATTCTGACTCCAATCTAATTAGGGAAAGTGTTGGACTTTGGAGTGGTCAGATTTTGTTTTCCCACTCCAATGTATGCAGCAGCAGGACAAGTTTGTACTTCGGTGGAGTTAAATGTACTATTTTCACACCAGCCTAAGCAACAGTAGGGGAAGTGTTGGACTTGGAAGGGATTTGGAGGGTTTAGAGATTTGACTGCCTGGCTGATTAGGTAGCTCATTTCAATTAGTAAAATGGTTTATAAAAAAAATGGTAAATACAAATCACAATTAAAATATTGAAACATATTAGAATAATAAAATGTATGCCTTATAATGTATACACAATTTAATGTAAAATGTAGTGTCAAGAAAACAAATTTCTTAATCAAAAATTAATTTATAAAATATAAAACTAATTCAAAATATTTTTTTTCTTAATATACACTACCATACCTACTATTAAAAAAACCTACCAACATACAAAAATAATTACATTTAAATTATATCCAAAACAGTATAAAGGGAGGGAGCCAGAGAGCTGAATTGTGTGCACACCAGAACGCCATTGCCTCGAGGCGAGTGCACTGCTGCCGAGGGAAGCGGAAAGCCACCGCAGAGAGCAGTGAGCAAGGGAAGGGAAAAGAAAAGCAGGCTGCCGGTCGGGCGGCCGGCCCTCGGCTTCACACCTGTCACTCGTCCCCATCTGCCGATTCAAACGGCTCACAGGCTGGTTGCTCCCTGCCCTGTGGTGTGCAGTGCTGACCAGAGCGCGGGAGCTCGACCGCAGGTGGCCGCCAGAACTCGCAGCCTTTGCAGCAGCGGCCGCGGGCAAAATTCGGGAACGGCCCGGTCGCGGCGGGAGCCCTCGGCAGGCAGCCGGCCGGGGCCACGAGAGCTCTTGGTCAGCTCAGGGCCAGTCTGGAAAGCGGAGAGGATTGCAGCAAGGTCCCCTACAGCGGCAGGAGCATTCCAGAAGCCGCGGGAACACTCAGCAGCAGGAACAGTAGCAGCGAGGGCTTCCCCTGAGGCGGTGGGAGTCGCAGGAGCCACTGAGACCAGCCTGTACATCTGTGTATCTGCCGACGCGGGAGACAAGAGGTAAGAGGTGGAGGCAAGCGTGGCAGCCGTTAGAGGTCGCCGCTAAGTAAGAGCCAGAGGGTGCGGTCTGAGGGGTTGGTAGACTAGGTCTCCAGCTTGCAGCCCCCCTCGTGTGCACCGCTTGCTAACCCCCTCCATCCCCCTCCACGCCCTCAAAACAAAAAACACAGCTCAACCCAGGGTCCCACATCAGCACTAGTACTGGTATTCCCTCCCCCCCAGCACAATCAGGCACTAACAAGCCTAGCCCCAGCAAACGGCGCAAAAAGAGATGACGCTGAGGAAGACTAAATCCTGCACGGAGGATGAGGGGGAAGTGAACCCTGAGAGTCTAGCTCAAAGAAGGGTAACCAGAAGCATAAGCACCCAAAAATCCCAGGATCTGGTCTCTGGCAATTCCCTCCCCCAAGGCCTTATCACTCAATTCTTTCAGGCCTCAAACTGCCCCTCACCTTTGGATGAAACGTCACAAGATCCCGCGACCAATGCCATACCGGGGATCCCAAAGATCCACCTGGACCTAAGGGATTCTTACGCCTGCGAGTCTGCTAACTTCGAATCACCTGGGAGCCTTGATGCTTGTTTTCAGCCTGAGGCCAGGACAAAGAGCCCGATTAGGGTCATTGCCGACATTCACGATAGGCCAAATCTGGGGGCAAACGTGGATTCAGATACTGGGAGGACAAGCGAGGCTGTCGCATCCTCCTCCCCAAAGTGCACAGGCACAGGCAAGGGTCTGAATGCAATTGTGACACCTAGGGAAATACAGAGGCCAATCCCCCAAGGTACGGAGGTTCCAACAACTTCGTTTTTATTAAAATTGGAACAGACCATTGAACGAACACTTGAAACTACCCCTATTAATATAGGAAGAGCTAAGGCCCCGAGAACTGCACAAACGGAGGGTTGGAGTCCGCTGAGTTTAACTCATCACCAAGACTTAACCGACCCAATTGATGAACCCACCTCTAAAGACCTTAACTTGTCAGCAATAAGAGAAGTCCAGGACACAATGGCCAGGGCACTGCTATGGCAGTCCGCAAAGATGGAACTCCAAATCGAACTTTTGCAGTCGATAGCCCAGCATTTGGTGTGCCAAGATGATAAGCTGGCAAAGCTGGAAGTTCAACTTAATGTCCAACAAGCTCATGCCGCCAGCACCAATTCCTGTGACGTCTTAATTGATAAATGGGCAAGTCTACCTGAAGTCTTAAAAGAGATGCTTGCATTAGCCAAGGGTCAGGGCGAGACAACCACGCAAGAACAAGCCGCGCAAAAGCCACCACCACAGACGACAGAGCATGCCGAAACAGCAACCCTTAGTACAACGGGCAATAGCGCCTCAAAGGTTCCCCTAGTAGGGCCCCGCATTAACTTTACTTTGGCTAATAAAGGGAATGGTGACCCCGAGGTCTCGGATCTCGAGTCCGTTAGTGATGACCTGTCTGTTACTACCTCTCAGGTGGAGAGGGTCGAAGGAGCATTAGCAAGTGCCAAAGCCCCGTTATCAAGAAGAGCCAAAAAAAGACTCAAAAAACAACTTAAGAAGTCCAAAGCTAGAAGCAGAAACACACCCTCGGTGGTATCAACTCTGGGCGACACTGAAACTAAACGCATCCCTAAACCACTCTTCCCCATTTTCTTACCCAAGCAGGTGTCTAAAATGGACAAGTCATGTGACGCACCTCTTGTTCGCGGTGAGGCCCAAAGTCAACAAATCCCTCTCATGGAGGGTCAAACCAATGAGCCTCTCCAACAAAGGCCTTCACAGGTGGCCGTCGCCGCTCCATTAAGTGCCCCCAGCCCTTCTGGTTGGGTTCTGAAACATGAGTCTGTAACAAATCCCAAACTACAACAGGGCACACAGCCAGTACAGTCTAGAGTGGTAGGTCTACAAACTGAGGGGCAGGGGAATCAGCAACCAGGAGTTGCACTCAAAAATCACCTAAACTTAGCATCAGACCAGGGGGAGTGGCAAGGATGTCCGAGTGTGGAAGGCCAATCAAGCATGGGGCCCAATGGGCAGCAGCCAGAACCCACTCACAAAAATCCTTTAAATTTCAGTTACCAGAGGCTAAAGCTCCAGGGAGAAGGGGTGAGTTTGTGGTCCATCACACAAAAAAACAAACAATCCACCTATGAGCTGCAGTTAACCCCAAGGTACACAGCAAAAGGCTCATTTGACATCTTGAACAGGTCCAACATTGTCCGCCTGTTTGGCCATATTGCCTCCCTGGCCCAAATCACCTCAGAAAACATCAAGTGGGTGACATTCAAGAGACTGGAGACAGACACTCATGACGATTCCACCATAATCGGACTTGCGAGTCAGCAAGTCCAACAGGCTGTCCTTAAGGAAGCAACACTGTTCGCTGAATGGGGCATTGAAGTTGCAGCACCAAGTACACTGAAATATCCACACGTCCTGTTGCCGCAACAGGACACCCCAGAACCGTCATCCATTCTCAAAGGCATAAGGCACACCCGCCCAGAAATAGGGGCGAAATCAGGGCGGGCAAAAACCCCGCTAAAAATTAAAATCCAGCAAAATGACGGGCAACGGAGCGTGCAGCGGCATTTCCAGACATCGGATCACCTGGAGGCCACATGGAGACAGTGTCCCTAACCTAATAAACAGCCATGTAAATAACGCCTGTTCAAAACCACTTAGGGGCCTAGTCCGCGAGTTATCCATCATCTCATGGAATATTGCGGGGATGAGCAACATCTTTAGGGACATAACTACACCTGAATACCTCGCACAGGGGGACATACTGTGTATTCAGGAAACCTGGGCAAGGGCAACGACCGCCATCGGTGGCTTTTACGAACATTTTAAACCAGCGACCAAAAGGACAATCTTCGGACGCCCGTCAGGGGGCCTCTCTATCTACGTAAGTCATGCGTGCAAAATTAACACAACTGAATTAAAGTTGGGGTCTCCTGATCTTCAAGCCATCCTAATCAGTGGGTTGTCATCGGGTCGAAAATCTCGCCCCTTTTTACTAATTAATTGTTATTTCAACCCAATCAAGTATCAATCCTTCCAGGCCATGGAATCACTTATTTCAATTTTGGAAGATCTTTTAATAAGTTGGAAGGACCAAGACGTAATAATCGCGGGCGACTTCAATCACAGAGGCTTGGGTTTAACTTCGGAGACTCCATCAAGCAAGAAGTCAGTCCCATTGACTGAATTTCTCGCAAATTTTAAGCTGCACTCCACTCATAGAATACAAAAAAAGACCCAACCAGAATGGACCACCATTCCGACCTTTAGAAATGTCTCTACCATAGACTACATCTTTATCAATGAAGGGCTTGCCCACAATCTTTGCAACTTCACAGTGGACGACAGAGAGGAAAGCGATCACAGGCCCCTCCGCGCCACATTCAATCTGGCGCGGGTACAAGCAGAATTACAAGCAGTTATTGGAACTACCACGGGGGAGGAACATCACAATGTGCTTAAAAGAATAAAATGGTCAACCAATCTTAGTCATAGCCTGCTAGACTATGTAGCTAGAAGGGAGGAAGAACCTAACCCAGTTCAAACTAAGAACATCACCCACCTCTGGGAAACTCTGACCTCCGACTTATTGGAACGTCTGGGCAATAACCATCATCCAAGAAGTCGCCAATTCCACTCTGATCCTCGCCGTGTAACATCGTGGTGCCTGTCACAGTGCAAGCGTGCTCTAAACAAGGCAATCAGGGCACAAAAGAAAGGCACTCATTTGTCAGGGAGATATTCCATTGCTGCTCTGCGAACAGACTATAAAAAGAAAGTCTGGGCCCACAAAAAACTGCAGACTGAACAGAATTGGTTGACTGTGTTCTCCTTAATTAAAGGTAATGACAATAGCAAGCTTTGGCGTTTCATTAACAGTCTGACCCCCAGAGGAGAGCAAAAGGAAAATAGTGTTGCAGGGAAAGTGTGGGAACAGTATGCCAAGGGGCTGTATACCTGCGAGTCAAATCAGGCCACTGCAGGAAGCCGTGCGTGGTCCAAGGTGGCGGCGGAAATTATCGAATCCGAAAGAGCTACGTCAGAAGGCGTAAACTCGACCTGCACCGGATCATTCACAGAAATGGAGGTACTAAAGTGCATCAAGGCCATAAGAACTGATGGCGCTCCAGGCCCAAATGGGATTCCGGCCCAGGTTCTGAAAACCGCCTCAGCCTTTTTTGCATCCAGACTCACCCCTTTATTTAACCATTCTTTTGCCACGGCAATGTTGCCATCCTCTTGGAAAGGTTCTATTCTATTCCCCATCCATAAAAAGGGGGACCACACGAACCCGGCCAATTATAGGCTTATAGCTCTCCTCGACATAGAAGCAAAGATTTACGCCCGCCTTCTTCTCAGGGATCTGGAGGATTGGGTGGACAAGAACGGCATTCTTCCGCCCACACAGACCGGCTTTAGGGCCCATAGCTCCACTCTTGACAACATCTTAGCCCTCTCCTACCTCGCGAAGAAGGCCAATACGAGGAACAAACCGCCCCTGTTCTGCTGTTTCATAGACTACTCCACAGCCTTTGACCGAGTGAACAGGGGTCGGCTCTGGGCAAAACTTGACTCGTGGGGGCTACCACAGGCTCTGCTAAAAGCTATAAAAGCGCTCTATGAGGGCACCTGGGTCAAGGTGAAGCTAAGCCCCACAATAACAACTGAAAGAATTGAAACCAACTCGGGCCTCAAGCAGGGGTGCGTCTTGGCCCCCATGCTTTTCAACTTGTATACTGCGGACATGGGGACAGCTCTGAAAGATGCCAACTTAGCACCTCCAAAACTGGGGAGGCTCGTCTTGGGAACACTCCAGTATGCAGACGACACGGTGATCATGGACCACACTAGGGTGGGGCTCCAAAGAGCCTTAAGCAGTTTGGCCCTATACAATAAGTCAAATGACTTACGGATCAACGTGAGCAAGACCAAAATCGTCATTTTTGGCAAATACCCCCTCAAAAAAGAAGCTTCATGGTCTCTGGGGGAGCACCGTATCGTCACTGCCCCATTCTACAACTATCTGGGCACCTGGGTCTCTGAGAGTGCCTCTGCAGTCAAACATCTGAAGGAGCTTAAACCCAAAATTAACAAAACCATTCTGTCGTTAAGACGCTTATGCCACCGCTTGGACAGTCCCTCAGCAGAACCAATGTTGACAGTGCTCCGGGCAAAACTGATCCCTGCCATTTCATATGGGCATATAGCCTACCCTGGTGCATTTGACAAAGTGGTAAACGCTGCCCAAGCGAAAGCCTATAAGATGGTGCTACAGGCCCCTAGATACGCAAGGAACACTAGATTAAGGCTAGAAATAGGCCTTAAGCGACCTGAGCTGGTATTACTGGGGGACCTTTTAAAACTCTATATTAGAGTATTGAAAGCACCAGAACATTCGCTAAAGCACTCCCTAAAATCAATCTTTGATGAGGTGGGCTCCCCCTGGTATTCAAAGGTAGGACAAGCTATTGCAGCATTGAAAATCGAAAGAAGGAGTTTGCCCCTGCATGAAATTCCTTTCTCAGCCTGGGCCCAAGCAGTTAAGCGCCAAGTCCGGATCATCTCCTTTGGACTTGACCTTGCATCTCTTCGGCAAAATCCACTAACTCAGGCCCTGGACAAATCATATATTCCAGGTAAACCCCAACCTTACTTGCAAGATCCAGTATCCACTTGCGCGAGAAAGAAAATTTTGTATTTTCGACTTTTGGCCCTCAGGATCATGGACTTCAACCCCAAATGGGCCCGTACGGATGGCACCCTGGCCTGTCGTCTATGCAATTACCGCAGGGAATCCTGGCTACACTTGCTGTGCTGCTGCACAAAGCTGGCCAATGACCGCCATCGCTTGCTGCTTCCGATTTTATGGAATACGGACTACAGAACTTGCAGAGAGGCTTCGGACTGGTGCCTCTCAGTCTCCACGACCTGTCTGATAGCCAGAGTTGCGAAATTTATACACCAGGTAAAAATGGCACTCGATTCCCACTCAACGGCATTGTCTGCAAAGTAACTGGAAGCCTTTCGCCCCAGTTATCTAATCTGGGCTGGTTTAAAGACCCACGAAGAATCCATCTTTCGTCAACAGCCCTTGGTACATGAATTGACTTTACCGAACTTTCATGTGCCTCCCCTTATCAGTTGGGAAATACTGGTACAACCTATACATCACTCCTTTTAAAAGAACTCTGCTCTGGACAGCTAATCAGGACTAATATGCTAATATTTAACCCAAAGTGACTTTCACTTTTATGTGTGGATGGGATTTGTGAGGGGGTGAGTCTGGACGTTCATAAATCTTTTTTCTTTTTTTTTTTAATCTTATACTGTAAAGATTTTAAGTAATCATGCAGTTTATTAATAAAATTGTCAAATTAGTATAAAATTAAATGTCTTTTTAAAATACAATTACAAAAATTGTAAATATAAAATTATTTTAAAAACAATTAGAATTAAATATATTCATCAACAGATTAACAATTATTAAAAACAATGAATATTTGACACAATAATTATGAAATGATCTTTTAATCAATCTAAAAAGATCAATAGAAACAAAAACAATTATGAATTAGTTTCCTATAACTTCCCTCCCTAATCTCCTTCAAACCCAAAACCTGAAATTAGATTAAAAATTATTAATTAAAAGGTATGTCATTTTACAAAATGTAATATACATATATAATACTAGAGAGCTGAAGTAACAATTTCTCAATTAACTAATAAATATATAGTTAATGACCACTTCAATATATGATAAATAATTAATTGAAAATAAAAAACAATACTTTATATATAAATTAACTTCCCACTCTTTTCTCCAACAACCCACTACAAAATTAAAAATGACTAATTAAAAATAAAATCAATTATTTACACCTAACAAATTAAAAAGTATGCAAAACAAACAATTATAAAATGAATACTAGCGCCTTCAATAATATAGTAACAATATATATTAGATTGTATAAAATACAATATTTAATGCACCTATACAAAAAAAAAGAGCATTATGTACTATCATATTTAAATAAAACTGTATTATGTACCTGAAAATAAAATAAATTATGTTCTTATCTTCAATATTTTGTCCCATGATATTCTTGACATCACAATATAGTTGACATAATAATCCTGCAGCACGATTTTTTTTCTGCAATATTTTGATCATTCACTATAAAACAGCAGTCAGGTTTTCCATGCTGCGTTTTTTCCATGCTGACCTTCACTTGCTACTACTGCTAGTAGTGGAGCAAACAATGAGCCTTTTAGGCTCTTTGCAATTGAACAAAAGGCGAATATTCACCTGTTTCCTTTTTTTAGTAAATGTTCATTGTGTATTTAATAGCTAAGTTGGTTATCCATACATCCCCCTAGGTATTTGTAATGACTGTCTGTTTCCAGACTTATTTTGCCGAGTTTGAACAGCTGTGTGATCTGGGGGCAATGGCTTATATTCATCACTTTTGTTTTTGTTGTGTTTATTTCGAACATGCTTTCCTTTTGAAAGTGACCCAGTATGTCAATCGCTCTTTGGAGGCCTACTTTTGTGTAACTTAATAATACAATATCATCAGCAAAAGATAAATATGGCGATGGGCAATGTAGCCAGGCCTGGTGGATGCAAGTTAGCCTGATAAAGCATTGGCAAGAGATCAGCCAATTAAAAATTGAAAAGATGTGGAGCTAAAACGCAACCTTGTTTTAATCTAATCTCCGTGCTAATTTTCCTTGTGAGCCTTCTACTGTCATCTATTTTAAATTGCATCCAAGTGTTTGTATACAGTTTTATTATTGCTTTGAGAATTGGTTCTGGCAGACCCCAGTGCTTTAATTTGTTACACACAAGACCTCTGATAACTCGGTCGAATACCGCTTTAAAATATATAAAACATAAATATGATTTCATTGCAGTCGTAGACTCTTGTCGCCCATTAATCCTAGAGCAAGGATGTTCATAGTTGTGCTGGTACCCCTTCGGAATCCGGACTGGTTAATAGGGATTTTCTTATTCTTCTTCGTTGACCAGTCTACTAGGTCACTGAGTGTCACTGAAGCATAGTATTTCGCTTCTGCGTTTTTTAAGGCAATGGTTCCATAACTCGCTGGATCCGTTTGGTCACCTCCTTTGTACACTGGGTTGATTATTGAGCCTGTCCAGCTCAGGGGTAATGCATTTGTGCCGTCCAACTCACGGAACAAACGGGACATCAGTAGCGCCCAAAAGTCAAGGTCTGATTTGTAGATCGCTTGTGGTATACTGTTTGGACCTGGGCCTCCCTCCAGACAGCCCTATCTTATTATATTAGATATTATTTCTACTGCAAATTGATTAGGAGATTGCTCAATTTGGTTGGTGTTCTCCAGGGAGTGTCTCGAATCTTTAAGTTTGTTAGCTGTTGTGCATGGAGATTTAACCAGTTCTGTTGAAGCTGTTGATTCTAAAGATTGTATAGAAGCATTTTGTTTGTTTAAAGTTGACTGATTTATTCTACTGTAATCACCAGTTTAAGGATGGTTAAATGGTACCAAGGCCTCTTCACTTTTGTTGGCCACTTTGGCAAACATGTAGTTTAAATAAAAGTGACCAGTCTGACTCTGTGACACAGGCAGCATTAATCCCACTTGGAGATCTTGCAAGGCTGTTTACTAACTCCCTGAAGCTCTCACATTTGACTGTTTTGCATTATTTAGAAGTTTGGACCAAAAGTCGTCCGATTGAGTTTTTTTATCTTCCCAAATGTGCATTTTTGAGATTTTTTATTTTTTCCCATGTTGCTTTAGAAACAGCTGTGCCCCTAATAGATCTTATTGTGCCTCTTTATATTTTCTTAGGCTTTGTGCTTTTGTCCCAAGTTGTTTACGCTGGCCATACCTTGGTCCTCCAGAGTGATTTGTTACGGGGGTGTCATTTAATAAATTTGTTGGAACGGCAGTCCAAGCTTTTTCCATCGAGTCCTCTGCTGAGACATAATCTTTTATCAATTCCTTTGCCCTAATTACAATATCAGGTAGTAAGTTACTTGTCTATCTTATGCGTTTAAGATTTATCATTGTTGTTGATCCACCTCTGATGGTGCTTTCATGTATCTTGGCATTGAAATTAGCAATTCTAGATGTTGACACAAGTGATCACTTTTAGTGGTGTATTTGATAAAGAATTCTTTTTTTTGGGCAAGCAGCGGTAATGTAAGGAAGGATAGTATAGTCTATTATTGATCAGGCGTATGGGCCATGATATGTGCAGGACGGGGGTCTGCCCCACTTCGATCTTCCATTTAACACTCTCATGCCAAGATGTTCAAAGTCTGTGACTAGTTTCTGTCTGCTTGGGTCACCTGCTTTAAGTTTGTAAATGTTTGAGTTTGTATTGCCCATGTTACATTTGCTGCTGTTATGTTATCATCCTCCTCTGGTGTGTATATTAGGTTTGAGTTGGAATTGCCAGTTACAATTAATTCCCAAGTTGGATATTCAAACCTTATTTCCGTTATTGCAGATGCTAATTTACTGAATAGGGCTTTTTATTCTTCTGGTTTGGATGCACATAAATGTTAATGAGTATTTTTGTAGTTAGTAATTTGTTAGGTCCAAAGTCCATTGTTATCATTTACATGTCTGATGTTGCTGGAGCCATTTGAGCAGATACAATGTTTAATGCACTGGAAATATAAACCACCAAACTGCACTTTGGTCTACCATGTGGCTGGGTTCTTATTGCTTTCAGGTGGTGCAACACATAGCCTGCGTCATGGACCGGACTAATCAGCCATGTTTCTTGAAGACCTACTAGTTTCGAGTTAAGGGTGGCAAATTGTCCTGCAGTTCATGCTTTGCACCTGCGATATTCCATGACAAAAGATTGAGTGATTTCTGCTGCAGTGTCCTGTTGTTAGTCAGTCATTCTCGTTGTGGGGCGGCCAGGTCTCACCATATTCGAACTGGTTCTTCCATGGTATTTTCGATGTTGTCTTGTTATCTCCTACTTTAGCTCTTGCATTTGGTAATACAGAGTACAGAGTACAGTATACTGGAGGACTTCCATGATTATCAGATCCAATGTTGTGCATAAGTTGTAAGGGTGAAGAGTAATTCTGCTTTATGGGCTTTGTCAATGTTATGCCCCAAGCCTCAAACTGTGAGGCTGCATTTAAAATCAATTAAATGGTCTCTGTAGTTTTCCAAGTCGAGAGTGTTTCTTTTCTTTTGGTTGGTGCCCCCCTGATGTATAAACTCAATGGATAACCAATCCTGCTAAGTTAGGTGGCTAACGTTGGTATGACTGCCATTAGACTCAGTACATTGCCCCTATTCAAATAGTCTTGAGGACCATGTGATGTATACTGTGGTATTAATAGGATCTGATTATTTGGATTTTTTATTTTTTCCTCAGTTCCAGACTGCGAGACAGAGAGTGAGCAGGGTGTTACATTTTTGGATGGTTGTTGCTGCAATTTACACTGCCAGTTGCTGTGGTGTATGTTTACATTAATCAGTATCTGCTCGTTCTGCTCGCTGTTCCTTTGGGGATTTCTCTGCAAGACCACTTCCCATTGCATTTCGTGTTGATAAATACTTTCGTTAATGATTAATGGGGCTATATCTCTTGTTTTATAGTTAGTTGGTGCATCTTTTATATTCTGGATAGTTTCTTGAGGAAGTTTTACCTTGCCTAAATGGCCTTTGCTCCTCTCATCCCAGGTTATATTCACATTGGTCACTGTGGACCGTGTCCTGCAATCTGTGAGGTTCATTGATTCTTTTGTTTATTATTAGGAAAAAGACCTCTGCTCAAGCTCTTCTAAATTTGTTTAATTATGCTGTTTTTTACCAGGGATTGTATAGTTAGAGAATTTGATACGACCAACACAGAGGAGTCCTCGTAGATGTTTTTTTGATCATCTTCAGCTTCTTGATTTGCTGCAAGGGTGATTGAATTTATTTTGTTGAAGTCAATGATTAAATAGCATCTATTTTCTAGGTCATATTTCTTTTTGTTGTGCTCTGAGATCTTCCTGGCACAATTCTTTTGCCTTTTTGTTTGATAATTAATAAATAAGTTGTCTTGTTTATTTTGATGACTTATTGGTTGCTCAGATAAGTCTAGGCTAGTGTTCACTGGTGCACACAATGAAGATGTTTGTAGTTCTTTGTTTGTTGTTTTATTGCTTTTATCTGGTCCTTGTATTAAGGTGTCTTTATTTAGAGTTCTTTGTAATTCTTGAAGTTTTATTATTTCTTTCCCGTTTGATTTTTCAGTCTTAACTGGATTATTTGGTACTGATAGTTGATTACTCTGTTTACCTTCATTCAGTATGCTCATTGGAATGGTTGGCACTTCACTTAATTTGTCAACCATTGGCCTACATGCACAGTGAACTATTGGTATATTGACGGGTGTGTTGTTTTTCTGAGTCATAAATTCCGTCAATGTTTCAAGCTTTATATTTATACCAATGAAAGGGGCCGCTATGATGTTCATTAGTTTAATCTGGGTGTCTAGCTTATCCAATTGCATATTAAGAACACTGGTTGAGGTTTGCAAGGTGTTTAGTCAAAGTCAAAGATGGCTTCCGGAGGGTGGGGAGCTCGAAGAGGGAGCTCCGTGGCTGAGGATTGCTCAATGAGCAGAAATCCTCGTTTGGCCTCTAGTCCCACACATTGAACCTCCGGACCGTCATTCTCAACATCCGACCCTTGCTGAAGTGCCTAACTTGCGCCAGGAGCACATCTGGAAGAGGACTCACCGCCTGTGGCTGAGACACTATCGAAACTGGATGAAGAGGTGCTCTGACAGTGCGCAGGCCACTCTCGCCTCATCCTAGCATCTTCGGTGATGGCGACATACTAAGGTGAGACAGGTCCTGCGACCCAATTGACTTTGCCGTTGGGTGCTGGCTCAGCTCTCCTGAGTGCCTATCAAGACCCCTTTGTGTGCAGATCAATCACTCTCCCTTACTGGATTTACAGCCCACTGTACCCTCACCCCCTATCCTCTGAAATAGATTGCTGCTGCAATATGACGGCCACGGTTCCCGGCACTCCTGAGGGGGCGGACGCAGCTTTCCTATAATTCCTCCAAAGGCACTACATAGGTGGAAGGCCTCCGCACCCTAACCCCCCCCCCCACATGAAGTCAGAGCTGCAATGCGGACGCAGCATATCAGCAGTGATGTGCCCAAAAGGAAGCTGACTGCAAGTTTGACTTCGGATGCATAGGGCTGCAGAGTGAGAGCGCCGTTCTATATATAATGCATCGGAACAATCACTTCCTACCTGAAAAGCTTTATAGCGACATCATACGAGTCAAAACTAGACCCTCTTTGCTTACAAATAAGCAGAGCAGATTCTCTTTCATAAGGGGGCATCGCAGGATTTGAAATGCACTGTTCGAACTCTTTTTTTGCCAGAGCCGCTGTCCCTCTGCCTTTTAGCCTGCTTCTGCTGTAAATGGGAAGATCGCCTCCTGCCTGCAGAAACTACGGAGGGATGTCCTGGCAGTTTCATAGACCCTCACCGCTAACAGCTAAAGCAGAGGTCGACTCATCATTACAAGGGGGCATTGCAAGTTTTTGAAGTGCTTTGTCCGAGCTCTATATTACCCCAGCCATTTTCACCCTGCCTTTAATCCTGTTTCTGCTTTACTCAAAATGGCCGAACTGAGCTAGCCTGATCCGTTGTAAAAGAGAGAGGCCAAACACCCCTGCAACGGAAACAATAAAAGGACTTCCTGAGTAGCTGCTCACAAGAGGCAGCCATTTTGGTATCACTCAAAACTGAATCCGAGGTATCTGTAGAAACAGAAAGAAAATACAAAAGGACTTCCATGATTAGCTACCTGCAAGAGGCAGCCATGCTGGATTGACTGAAATCTAAATATGATGTATCTGTAGAAATAGAAAGAGGGTAAAACTAACTTCAGTGATTAACTACCTGAAAGTTACAGCCACGTGAATTAACTCCCAACCGATTGGACGTAACGGGCCTTGCCCTGCTTCAATTCTCCTGATCCTAAGGCTGGTATAGATCATCAGATTAATTACAGACCCCAACGCTCCTCAACAATCATGACAGGATTAATCATGAAACCGACAGGAAGTAATTCCTTCACTATTCTTTACCCCTCTAACCTCTCTAAAAGTGCAACCAGAAATTTCAAACACAAGCTGCTGACAAAAAACCCAGACATATTGTTCCTAGACATTTCCTTCAACATAAGAAAAGGCACCATTATCAATGATCTAATATTTTTCACCAGAAAAATAGCCAAATGGCGTGCTACCCTCAACATGTGGCTAAACATCCAGGAAAAGAAAAACATTCCATACAGCTGCAAGATTCTAACAGCACCCTCAAAAAATCTTAGAGCAAATCTGAATATAACTTTCTATAAAATGGCTTGGTTCTTATCCAAGCAGCAAATAAGGATCTCGAATGATTCAACAACTATTTTGCCACTCTAAAAGACCTTGGGGCAGATTTATGTTGCACTTGCGCCACTTTTGCGCCGCCGTTGCGTCACTTTTGTGACGCAGCAGCGGCGCAAATCCTGCACCATGGTGCGGGGTATTTACAACGTGACGCATCTGGGAGATGCGTCACGTTGTAAAGCCCTGCGCCACATGTAGGCGTTCCAGGGCAGGTGGGGGCGTTCCGGCGCAGGAACGCCTCCTAAAAGTGGCTGAGTGAAATCTACAAGATCTCACTCAGTCACTTTTAGGCCCATGCTGTGTCAAAACCCTGCGCCTGCTTGAAGCAGGCGTAAGGATTGACGCAGCATTGTGCAGATAGGGCCCCCCAGAGCATTGCTCGAGCTGCGTCGCGCTTGCGACGCAACTCCAGCAATGCGCCACTTTTACGGCACAGATGCGTCACGCATCTGTGCCATTTTTGCCCCATGGTGCGCCGCATTATAAATGCGGCGCATCCATGGTGGCGCAGGTGTGGCGCATAATAACTGGCGCATCCCTGCTGATATGCAGGGATGCGCCAGTTATCATAAATCTGCCCCCTTGTATATAACAACTCATATCCTACACAGCATCAAGATGATACCTCGCAATCTGACTCTCAACCCAAAGGTCACTCTGACATAATAGAATGTGTAATCTCTCAAGAGCTGCAGCAACCTACCCCTACGACCCAAATCCCTGAAAGAAGGGACAGTAACTCCCTTGAATTAAGCCCAGTGGTCCTCCTTCAAACTTTACAGCCACAGAGACATCACCAAAATCTTATCAACTATAAAACGAAACAACCAATTCAAAGACCCCCTTCCATCAAATTGCTTGTCATCTATCTACCATACTTTTATCCACATCTGGACCAAGATAATCAATGCATCGCTTTCACAAGGATCCATCCCGTACTGCCTAAAAACCGGCCAAGTCATCCCCATCCTAAAAAAACCTACAGAGAGCTCTTCGGATCCAAACAATTTCCGACCAATAACAAACATTCCCATGCTAGTGAAAGTGATAAAAAAATGTGTCCAACAACAGCTTAACCAACACATAATGGACTTCAAACTATTTGACATCTATCAATCAGATTTCAGACCGGGGTACAACACCAAAACAGCTATTCTATATATAGTAGATGATGCTCTACTAGCAATAGACCATAATGAACCATGTCTGCTTGTGTTGCTTGACCTCTCGTCTGCGTTCAACCCTGTTAACCATGGCAAAATACTAGAGAGACATGAGCATAAGATGGGCATATCCAGAACGGTCCTAAAATGGTTTACATCCTTCTTAGATAATAGAATACAAAGATTCCTAGTGAATCAAAATCTATCCACACCATCCCAAACCTTATTAGGAGTTCCACAAGGCTCAACACTATCTCCATCACTATTCAATCTCTACATTGAACCCTTAACCGAAATACTACAGCAGGCTAACATCTCCTTCCTCATATATGCGGACGACACCCAGCTATATTTTAAGATCACTTCCATAGAAGAGATTAAGCCAATGAGCCAAGCATTTAAAAAGATCATCCAATAGCTAACAATCAATCACCTCAAGCTAAACTCTCAAAAAACCAAATTCCTTCTGATCTCCCCCCAGAAAACCTCCATGGGGTGGACTGATTGGATCAAGCTGATCACTGCACTAAACTGTACTCCGATCCTGGTGGACTCTGCCTAGTCACTAAGAATCACTCCAGACAAGAACCTTAATATGGAATCCCACATCAAATTGATGGCTAAAAATGCCCATTTTCACCTTAGCTATCTTAGAAAAATGAAACCTCTAGACCTCAAAACTGCAGTTCAGACATTACTCATCTCGAGACTTGAATATGGATGTACTACCTTATCAGGACTACCCAAAGTTTCATCAACCCTGCTTAAGCCGGTCTCAGTGCAGCCGCAAGAGTCTTAACAGGTTAAAAAAAAATTGACCACATCTCCCCACATCTAAAACCTCTCAACTGTCTGCCTTATGAAGCAAGAATCCAACTAAAAATGGCCTGCATCACTCATAAAGCGATCTAACACAAAACTCTACTGTACCTAGCACAGAAAATTGTGATTTCTGGAGGAAGAAAACTCTTACGGAGCGCCGGTTCCCTTCTTCTAAAACCTCCACTACTCCGTAAGAAAAAAACAGTCCCTTGCTCACTTTGCCACTGGATTCAAGATAGCCTGGCTGATGAGGGTTATGAATGATTTGCATATGGCCATGTCTGATCTGGGGTGGTGGAGTAAGCTAAAGAATGATGATAGATGAAACCCAGATCTGTTGACTGGGGGTGAGTGTTTAATTTGCTCAATTGCTCCGTCCATCATCCCCTTTGGTATCGCTTTGTTTGCCCTAAGTTGGCAGGGTAAGCCCAGACGTGGGTCCCCTGCTCACTTTGCCACTGGATTCAAGATAGCCTGGCTGATGAGGGTTATGAACCCGAAACCTGTCCCAGGATGCTTGTTTCCAGTCCAGGGAAGACATGGCTTGGTAGCTCGGGCTGGACTGTTCCCATGAGGCACAGGGTCAGATTGATTTGCATATGGCCATGTGTGAACTATGGGTGGTGGAGTAAGCTAAAGAATGATGATGGATTAAACCCAGATCAGTTGACTGGGGGTGAGAGTTTGATTCGCTCAAACGCTCCGTCCATCATCCCTTTTGGTATCACTTTGTTTGCCCTAAGTTGGCAGGGTATGCTCAGATGTGGGTCCCTTGCTCACTTTACCACTGGATTCAAGATAGCCTGGCTGATGAGGGTTATGAACCCGAAACCGGTCCCAGGATGCTTGTTTCCGGTCAAGGGAAGACATGGCTTGGTAGTTCGGGCTGGACTGTTCCCATGAGGCACAGGGTCAGACTGATTTGCATATGGCCATGTCTGAACTGGGGTGGTGGAGTGAGCTAAAGAATGTCCAGTTACTTACGGTAATATTCATTACTCCGAGTCGTAGCCCGCCCCACCCCAGTCCTAACTACATGAGCATAGCTCCTCCCATCAGAAACTCCCAAGCCACTCAAAACCCATTCCTTCCCTCCTGGCCAGACCCACACTCCGAGGCATATAGCCATGTGACCCACCTGCCCACATCCTGTACCACCAAGCACAAGAAGCCGAACAGGGAGGGAGGGATGGGAACCTGGACTGGGACGGGGAGGGCTACGACTCAGAGTAATCAATATTACCGATAAGTAACCGGACATTACCTCCTTGTCAGCCCTCCCCGTCCCAGTCCTAACTACATGAGCAGATACCAAAGCAAGAATCGGCTTCACTCAGTAGCAAAAACAGACTTTAATAAAGCACAGATAAAAGTCACACCACCGGAGCAGAACGCAACACAGCGTTCCCAAACCCAGCAGACTCAGTCCCACCCACCACCAAATGATAATGGGACATCAAAGTTTGAGGAGAACTCCAGGCAGCAGCCCTGAAGATCTCTGCCATGGAAGCCCCCTGAAAGCAGGCCCAGGAAGCAGCCACCCCCCTATTCAACCGCCCCTGAACCGAGACAGACGCCAACACACCACAAGCTTCATACGCAGCACCCACAGCCGAACGCAGCCAATGACTGAGAGTAGCCCCAGAAGGCTTCAGACCCTGACCAGCTGGCCCAAAGGTCACAAAAAGGGAATCCACCTTACGAAAAGGCCTAGTATGAAGCAAGTACACCTCCAGAGCCCGCCGAACGTCCAAAAAGTGCAGCTGTACGTCAACTTCTGAAAGAGGATCCGGACAGAAGACAGGCAACACCAGATCATCTGAGCAGTGAAACGAGGAAGGGACTTTTGGAACAAAGGAAGGATCAGGCCACAGAACCACCCGATCAGGAAAAAAATGCAAAAAGGGCACAGAACAAAGCAAGGAGCCCAACTCACCAATCCTCCGAGCCGAGGTAATAGAGGCAAGGAAAAGCACCATGATTGTCAAAAACCGCAAAGATACCTCAAGCAGAGGCTCAAAGGGCGACCCCTGCAAAGCCCCCAAAACCAGAGGCAGATCCCAACTAGGCGCAAAGGACTTAAAGACAGGCTTCTGGAGGAAACAACTCCGCAACAACCTGGACATCAGGGGAACCACAGGCTCACAGTCCAAACCCCGAAAGGCCCAAACAGCCACCCACTGAGCCCGCAGCAAGGACACAGCCAGACCCAGGTCGAATCCATCCTGCAGAAAATCCAAGACATGCACCGGATCCACCTCCAATGCAGACCATCTCCATGCTGAACACCAAGACTGAAACAACCCCCAATGCCTGACATAGGACCGAAGAGTGGAAGGGCGCCTGGACCGTTGAATAAACTCAGCCACAGAAGGAGAACACCCCAAAGCCACCAGGTTCATCCTCTCAACAGCCAACCCGCCAGACGCAGGTGGACCAGACACTCCCGAGACAGAGGGGGAAATGACAGGGGACAAGGGACCACTGGCAATCTCCAACAAGGCTCTACCGACAACCTCAACAGCAGAGGGAACCAAGGCCTCCTGGACCACTCCAGAGCCACCAGGACCACCGAGGCCTGATCCAGCTTGATCTTCAGCAGGACCCGTGGAAGAAAAGCTATCAGGGGAAAAGCATACAGCAAGCCCCCCTCCCACTGGAAGGACAGGGCATCCACCCTCCGAACCTCTTCTGAGCGAACCAGAGAGCAAAACCTCTCCCTCAAGGCGTTCCCTGGAGCTGCAAACAGGTCCATCACCGGAACCCCGAACTGAGGCAACCAAACACCTCCTGCATCAGGCACATGTCGACAGGGAGGGAAACACCCGGCTCAGGCGATCCGCCTCCAAGTTCAAAACCCCTGGCAGATGCAAAGCCCTCAGAGACAACAAGTGCGACTCCGCCCAAATGCAGATGTGGCGAGCCAACAGGTTGAGGGAGGCCACTCTTGCACTCCCCTGGCGGTTGATATAACACACCACCACAGTGTTGTCTGTCCACACCAAGACATCCCTGTGGAGGACCCAAGGTAAAAAATGAGCCAACACCAACTGAACCGCCGTCAACTCCCTCCAATTCGAGGACATGCCTGCCTCCAGCACAGACCACAGCCCCTGCACTGACTCCTGAGCCAACACCACCCCCCCCAACCGAGTTTGCTGGCATCTGTCATCAGGACCAACCTCTCCTGAGACACAAAGGGCGAGTCCTGTAAGAGATTCCGTTCGACCAGCCACCAGGACAACTCCCGGGTGATGGTCACACCCCCCGGAATCAACAGCTCGTAATCCAGAGAGGCCGGGTCCCAATGCCTCAGAACATGATTCACCAGGGGGTACAAGTGTTTACGGGCCCAGGGAACAATCATCACAGTAGCTGACATCAGCCCTTGAACACTTGAACACGCAACCACTGGCGAGCCGTGGAAGACTGAGCCCCAACACCCTTCCCAGCTCGTGCACCAGAGTACGTCTGCGGGGTTCCGACAGGAAGACCTTGCCCACCCGGGTATTGAAAACCCCCCCAATGAACAGCAGTTCCTGAGTGGGGCAAAGATGGGACTTCTCCAAGTTTAGAATCCACCCGATCCATTGAAGGAGCCTGCAAACCTCCAGGGAATGTGCCTGAGCCTGCAGGAAAGAAGAGGAAGAAATCAACCAATCGTCCAAGTAAGGGAACACCTGGATCCCCTGGGCATGCAACAAACCCACCTTAGTAAACACCCTAGGAGAGGCTGACAGGCCAAACGGCAATACCTGGAAGTGGTAATGATCCACCCCCACACAGAAACGAAGGAACCGTTGTGAGACCTCGTGCACCGGCACATGAAAGTAGGCGTCCCGGAGATCCAGAGAAGCCAGGATATCCCCCACCGATAGGAAGGGAAGCATCATCTGCAGAGTTACCATTTTGAAGGACCGATGAGGGATACACAAATTCACAGCCTTCAGATCTAGCACAGGACGGTATTCCCCATTCGGCTTCGGGATCAGAAACAAGATCGAGTAAACCCCCCGACCCTGCTGACTCACAGGCATCCTCACCACAGCCCATTTGGCAACCAAGTACTGGACTCCATCCAACAGAGCACGACACTTCGAGCGAGATCTGGGAACAGGGGTAGCCCTGAACACATGTACTGGAGGAACTCCAAATTCGATCCTGTAGCCCAGCTGGACCACCTGCAGGACCCGCTGATCTCGAATGAACTCCTCCCAAACAGGAAAAAAAGACTTGAGGTGACCCCCAAAAGGCCTCCCCCCGAAATCTCCACATAGTCACGACTTGGAGGAACCTGCAGAAGCGAAAGCCCCCTGTTGTCCCCGGGATTTGTGGAAGGAAGGGACACCCCGGCCACGTCCCCTACCACGAAAGGGCTGGGCCTCCATCTTAGATTGAAAAGCCTGCCCAAAAGCCCGCTTATAACCCGCAAACTTCCCCTTCTGAGAAGAGCGGACCGGAGCCAACAACTTCTTATCCTCAGCTGTCTCTTTAATCAGCGCCTCCAGGGGTTCCCCAAACAGTTTAGCGCCCGTGACGGGAAGTTTAATCACGGCAGCCTTCTGAGCAGCTTCCGCCTTCCAAGACTTAAGCCACAACTGCGGCTGAGCAGCCACAGAGGCCAGAAGATTATCCCCAGCACACGCAGACACTTTTCACAGTTAATATAATAGCATACTGTAAGCAACAATTAAAAGCAGTTGAATACAAATTGATGACATTTTTTTTCCTTTTAATGTCAAGTTCTTCTGACAGCCTGACAGCCGACACGTGTTTTGTCGCAAATGGGCAATCTTCCGCGACTTTATCAAGGCCTCTGTCTTTCTTGTAGTGACTTGTTTTGTGGTGATATTTCCAGCTACAGAGGCCCCAGCCGCCGCTGCCGCCGCACTCAGGGAATCGAAGGACAAATCTGCCAGGAAACGCAATTGCTGTTCCAATAAGGCAGAGGTCTTCAAACTTTTGGATGCCGAGACCCCCCTGTCAACATTTTGAGGCGTAAGGACCCCCTCTTGACAAAAATGTCTAAACCTGTTGACTAAATTGCGTGGGATGAAAATGTAAATAAGGTTATGTGATGCCACGTATTTTGGGATAGCATTGCTTCATTATTTTGATATTTGTTACACACAGTAACGCTGAGGAAAGATTTCACCCAATCAGTACCCATTTATAACCAAAATACAGCAATTATCATCAGAAAGATTTCAAGTCAACCTTTGTGAAGGGCCTTCCACTCTGCAGCAATACGTGCTGCCACATTAGAAGCTCACCTGGCCCTGACCGGAAGAAGCAGGGGTCCCTTAAAACCCTGGCGGTTTTGTGTAGAGTTAAGCCTTTTACCCATGCAGCTTTCCTCTCACCCCCTCCCTTCCATCCCTCTCTCCTCTCCTAACCCCCGATCCCTCTCTCTCACTTTGCAGGTCATTTTCTTTCACCCCTTTTTACAACTTCTGAACTCTCCCCATTCAACCTCTCACTTCACCTTTAATCACCTCTTGCCATTCTGTCCTTTCACTGCCCTCATCTCTAACAGTCTCTCACATTTATCTCATGGCCTCTCCGGCCCTGTCACCTCCCGTGCCCCTCAGCACTTCTCATTCACCTCGTCTCTTCATTCAAATTTTTGTCTATTTGTATCTTACACCTCTCCAGTCCCCCCATTCCTCTTTCACATCTCCCCTTTGTTCTAACAGAAGCCCTCACCTTTGGATCACACTCACTTCTTGTGTGTCCACACTTCTCTTCGGAAATTCACATTTCTCCTCATCCCTGACCTCTTCAATCAAATTCTCTCACTCCCTTGCTGTCCTCTCTCATTTTGGGTGCGGATGCAAGTTCAGAATGGGATGAATGAATGTATGATTACTGATGGGCTTGTTTGAGTGAGTTGCATATTGAGTAGTGAGGGGGACAGGTGAGTGAAGTGTCACATGAGTGCAGGATGAGTAGTGTACTCGTGTGACTGCAGGTTGAGGTATAGTGTGAGCAGGACAAGTGCATTTTGAGAGCAGAGTGATCACTGTGAGTGCAAGGTGAGCGGGTGAATGGTGCAAGTGCATGGTGATCAGTGTGAGTGCATTGTGATCACTGTGAGTGCAAGGTGAGCGTGACAATAAAGGGCGAGAATGAGGAATGAGTTGTCTGAATGCAGGGTGCATCCCCAGACCCATGAAGTAACTCAGCATGTTATTGACGGGGGTGTAGACTTTAATATCTAAGTTAAACTATTGCGGCATTAATCGGGGATCGAGGGTGAAGGAAATAAATAATGTGCTGATCCTGCAACAAACTTCCAGTCCTATAGTTAGGGTTGCCAGCAGATTATTTTGATGGCCCAGTCGGTACAAAAAAAAGCAGTCACCTAAAGCGGTATTTTCAGCGCTTATCTGTGCATACTTCCCAGGGCCGGCTTTAGTGCTGGTGGTGCCCTGTGCGACAATGTTTGTTGGTGCCCCCCACAATGACCACCCCCACCACGGATTCTCTCACTAGCACCCTTTAACAGTGACCAAGTCTCCATAACCCCACACTCTCAGATGCATTGAATTAGTTATATAGTGCCACTCATACCAGTGTAGGGTGTCCGAGCACTTTGCATCACACACACATTACACAGAGACAATCAATCATAAGTGTGTAAATCAGTGTATAGGAAATGTTACATAAGCCAAAGGACTAAAAGTATAGGAGTCACATGTCATCCATACTGGTAGGCAGTATAGTTCAAGAGTGCTTGGTGTGGAGAAGCACAAACTCAGAGTCGAAAAAGAAACAGCATAGTTGGGAGTTTCCTTTAATAATAAGAATTGATTTCTAGCCAAATTAACCCTTTTTGCAACATTAATCAATGGTCTAATAATGTATTCTTTGTAGTGTGCATGCTGTTCTAGGATGAAAGTTAATAGCTCACTATTCTCTATTAGGACTTTAAGTTATAAATTGCAAGTAACAAAAGGATGTCTCTTTTGAAAGCAGTAACGCACTCTGTAATCTACTTGGTACACGTTCTTTGCAGCAGGCATATTAACCCTCTGCACTAACATCACCTAAGTCAAAACCTCAACTATACAAAATGCTGATCTCTCTCCAGGACGATAATTAATCACACAAGTTATCTTGACATTTATGTGAGGCCTGGAAATTGCCGGGGAAAGAAACGCTGCAGCAGGTGCTTCAAAAGCACAATAAACTTTCACACACGGCGCCCCCAGGAAGCCAACTTTGTATTCCTTTCCATGAAATGCATTCTCACACTACGGCAGTGAATGTAAAATCCAAATGTAAGGAATAGGCACAGTGGGGACACAGGGGGTACTGGAACCAGCAAAAAAAACCTAAGCCTCTGTAAGCAGTTTACAAAGGCATGTTAAAATGCAAATGGTCTTTAATGACCTGTGAAAAAACACGGGGGTGCCGGAGATAGGAATCCAGACACTGCCCAGCTGAGCCCCCAGCAGCTCAAGTTTCACTGCAGCAGCCCGGGTTGAGACACAGGACGGGGGAAGGGGGGGGGGGGGCTGAAGCCCTTGGGCCTGGGCAGAAGTGTGACTGGGAAGGCGCGACCCCCTTGGCATCACTCCACGGCCCCCCTGGGGGTCGCGCCCCACAGTTTGAAGACCCCTGCAATAAGGAGAAAGAGTCTGAGGGATCCTCATTTTGCAAGAGCTGCTCAGAAATACCCTGACAGTCTTTTAGAAGCGATTGAACCAGATAGCTGGTGAAAGCAGCAGACCGGACAGCAAGATTAGAGGCAGCAAAGGATCGCTTCAAGGCCCCCTCAACCTTCTTGTCCCCAGGATCTGAAGGAACAGCATACTCCGACACCACCAGGCTCTGAGATGCCATACCAGCCAGCGGGGAATCCACCTTCACCACAGCTGGGAATTCCTCTGCGAACCCCTGTAAAGGATACCTCTTCGCCAGAAACCGGGGAAAGGTATGTTTATCAACATTCTTCCACTCCCCCTCCAGCACATTCCTCACAGATTTATGAATAGGGAGGCTCTCCGGCTCCTTCTTCAGGTAATTGGTGAAAAAGTCTTCAGACTCTCCACCCTCCAAGGGACTAGGGAACCCTAAATTGTCCCGAACATGCTGCAGAACACAGCAAAGGTCTGCACCCTGAACAAAATGACCCTTCACCTCATCTTCAGAATCGACCTCCGCCGAGGCATCCAACCTTTGCTTTTTAGGCCCCGGGGGACCACGAGCCTGAAAAGCCACAGCCATTGCGGCCTCAATCATCTTCTGCACCTCAGCCAGGGAAGGAGCAGTGGAAGGGCCAGCAACCACCACCTCCTCCTCACCATCAAGCACAACAGAACCTCTACCCTCCATGATGGAAACAGTAAATCAGAGAAACCACACGACCATAAATACCCAGACCAATCAACCAAGGCATGAAGGGCCAATCAGTGAAACACCACACCTCACAGCCAATCTCCAACTGAACCGGAGGCCGGCTCCAAAATGGCCAATCAGAGACAAAGGAGCAAAGTATAAAACTGCTAATCCCACAGGCCCCTGCCGTAAAGAAAACAAGCGGACGGTGCCCTCAGAAGCCTCCCCAAGAGAGAACACTCCAGGTAAGGCCCCGCAGACATGACCACTGCCCCAACCACGAATGACAGAACGAAACACCAGGCGCAGAACCCAGCACACCTAATGAATAAACTTAGACAATCTCACAAGTGCATAGACTGCCGGGAACCACTGGTAAATGCCCTGCGGGCATTAAACAGGGCGCAACACACAGCACCCGCTGCTCCCCTGAGTTCAAACCGGAGGCCACGGCACTTAAAAGCACACAACGCCCCGCCAGACCTCATCGAAAACCCCGATGCTTAGAAAATCTGACCAAACAGTGGGCAACTCCATTTTTCCGAGAGCCCCACAAGCAGAAGACCTCCGAGAAGGAGACCTACCCCCATGCCTTCAGCGTGCAGAGGAGGGCACAGCCGCACCCACACACCTCCCCTCCCTCCCCGGGTGTTCCTGCTAGAGCAGGGAACCACCTGGAAGAGGGGAAGCCGCAGCAGGACCAAAACCACGTCACAGGCAGCCCAGTCCACAACACCCGAGTTCCGCTACAGCAGGGACTTAAAACACACCCATATAGGGCAGAACGACGGCTGCTCAAGCAGACTGCCACGCACTTACCTACGGGAGGGGGAAGGTCCCCCCACGAGGAGACAAAACTCCAGCAGAAAAAACAAACAGGATGTGGGCAGGTGGGTCACATGGCTATATGCCTCAGAGTGTGGGTGTGGCCAGGAGGGAAGGGATGGGTTTTGAGTGGCTTGGCAGTTTCTGGTGGGAGGAGCTATGCTCATGTAGTTAGGACTGGGACGGGAAGGGCTGATGAAGAGGTAATGATGATGGATTAAACCCAGATCAGTTGACTGGGGGTGAGTGTTTGGAATCGCTTTGTTCGCTCTAAGTTGGTAGGGTATGCCCAGACGTGGGTCCCTTGCTCACTTTGCCACTGGATTCAAGATAGCCTGGCTGATGAGGGTAATGAACCCAAAACAGGTGGAGTGAGCTAAAGAATGATGATGGATTAAACCCAGATCAGTTGACTGGGGGTGAGTGTTTGATTTGCTCAAACTCTCTGTTCATCATCCCCGTTGGTATCGGTTTGTTTGCCCTATGTTGGCAGGGCAGGGTAAGCCCAGACGTGGGTCCCTTGCTCACTTCGCCACTGGATTCAAGATAGCCTGGCTGACGAGGGTTATGAACCCGAAACCTGTCCCAGGACGCTTGTTTCCGGTCCAGGGAAGACATGGCTTGGCAGTTCTGGCTGGACTGTTCCCATGAGGCACAGGGTCAGACTGATTTGCATATGGCCATATCTGAACTGGGGTGGTGGAGTGAGCTAAAGAATGATGATGGGTTAAACCCAGATCAGTTGACTGGGGGTGAGTGTTTCATTTGCTCAAACGCTCCGTCCATCATCCCCTTTGGTATCACTTTGTTTTACTGAACATGTCATGAATATTGTTTTCTTTTTGCCTGATTGCAGTTCCCAAAATCATTTAATCTCAGACTGGCAGATAATTCAACCACCAGGGAAATAAGTGAGCTTTGCTTTTCTGTTGGGAAATTTAATGGGATTGCATTGATGTTGGGAGGTCTGTTTGTCTCTGGCCCAGCATGCCCTAGGTGATGGCCTTTGGAAGAAACTGTGTTATTAGTTGTGAATCCCTCTAAACTAAGAAGTCCAAAAATATTGTCAGATTCCACACACAAATTGAGTAAATAAACCTGGGCTCAACTTCTGGTAGCTATGGCACAGAGGAGAAAGGCTTTTAATTAGGAAAAGAATGTAAGGCATTTAGCAACACCAAAACAAATTAAAGTCAAAACACAACACAATAAAAATCCCGCAAGCACCTTCCAAAAATAGAGACATATATAATTAAATTTAAATTTAATAAGGCGAAGAGGAGATGTTAATTTCAAAACTGGCAAATAAAAGTAAAACACCAATCAGAAGTCACTATTAGTGGTTGACCAGTTCCTAGGTAAAATTTCAGGCCAACCACAGTGGAACACTTACTGCATACCCTAAACGGGTCATCCCGATCAAACATTTTCCCTTCTGACTTCTCTGAAATGGAAGTCGAAATCTTGCGGAAGGACAAGACTGCAGACTGTATCTGGCCAAGTCCTCTCAAAATCGGAAAGGTATTGGAGAAGGTCCTGCTAAAGCTGTTGGTTTTGGTGGGAAAAGCTCCAAGTGGGGATTTGAAATTGTGTGTCCCACAATGTCCTCTTGTCTATTGGCTACTTTTCACACCTTCGCCCGGTCAAGATTTCTACATCAGGACCATAGCCCAGATTTATTAGAGCTTGCATTGCCCTTGTGTCACGCAAGGTGGTGCAAGGCAACGTAAGCCCTTAAGTCAGATTTACTAAGTTACATAAAACCACCTTGTTTGGCTCCCTGTGGCTTAGTAAATCAAGAGTATAGGAAGGCAGCAAACATTGCTGCCTTGTGATACTGCGTTGGGAAGCTGTTTCATGGGTGGAGTATGGGCATTCCAACGAATTCACCCATGGATTTTGGTGCATTTCGAGATTTACGAAAAATAGTAAACTTGGGAATACGTAAAAATTATATGCCTTCCGAAAAAAGGTGTAACGAGGACATTTGTACTGCCTCAGCAGCACAAGTAGAAAGAGGAAAATGCCTCTGAGGATTGCTTTTGTGCAAGAAGGTATTACTTTCTGCACCAAAACAATCCTTAAAGCATGGGGCAAGGCTGCCTTCATAGGAAAGGACAGGAAGAGAGCAGGAATTTGTCATATCTTTGTATATGTGGTGCATTCCTGATCTCTCCATGTCATGCAGTGTAGTGCAACGCAGGAAGTTTATTTGCTGCATTGCATAACTTTTTAGGAAATCTATCTGGGCCTTAGTCTTTTCTATAGATCTTCGTTCAGCAGGCCAATCCTGAAGCTGTATCAGATGAAGTTCTCTCAAAATTGGACACCTTTGACGCGGGGTCCATGCGACGCTCCAGAGGTTTTAGCAGTCCAAATATTCTCCTTCAGACTTTCTAAAGCAGTTCTCTTGGTTGTTTCTAAGTCTCTCAGAACCTCTAAAGCAACACTTAGGGGCCAGAATTTACTCCAGCAAAGGACATCAGCAGGGTCTAGACTTAGTCTAGTTCTGCTGGTCAGTTTAGCACTCCAAGAAAATATCCTCTCACAGTTTGTTTTTTCCCTGTAGGCACACAGGATGTTGGCTACTGAACCTTGCAGTCCACTTCTCAGTGCAGGATTTATGTGGAAGCAGGTCCAGCTCTTCAGGTCTCCATGAATGTTGCAGACAGCAGATCCTCTGTTCTTCTCCAGGTGCAGATGTGTTCTGATGAGCCATTGGTAATGTGCCACTTGTGTATGTAGCATTACTGCAAACTATTCCACAGTGAGCTATTCTGATTGAAATCCAATATGGCAACACACCTGCCTTAAAGGTTTCTGAGGTTTTAGCCAGGATGAGTTTAGGGACATGAGCAGTCCTCTCCTCAATCCCACCATACTAGTTCTGGGACCAGTTCTCCTTCCCACTTGCATGGTGCCAAACTGGCTACAGTTTGCCCAGGGAACACATGATTCTGTTCCCCTAGGTCTTGCTTTGCACTTACCTATGAATTGCTAGGCCTCAATATGGTCTTGTTCAAGTTAATGAAGTTCATGAACTCTCCACAGCTGCCCCTCCTGAGCTGAAAGGCATCACATACCTCATCCCCAGATCTTCCTACCAAAAGAATTAGATCATTGTTTCTGCTCTGGAAGCACTTTTCATACCTCACAAAGGAGAAGCACAGACAAGGACCAACTGCTAGTAGGCTGACACTAATCAGCCAACTGGATTTTACGGGAAGCTAACTTTTTAAAAGTTACTTTAGCTAAATATTTATCATATCTGACTTCATCAATTACCTGTTTTTTTAACAAATAATAAACGTTAAGGGAACGCCATTTGTGTAGCTTATCGCATACCCTTAGTTAGCAGAAGTTATATTTTAATCAGATTTTTAGTTTTCCTTGTTGGAACAGTTACAGCCCTTTACAGTGATAATAGCTTTTGAGAGCTAATCACTATTGGTGCATGCCAATACAACATTTTTGCATATACCACTTTTAAATACTAGGCACCCTACTTTGTGGGCAAGGCCTAATTAGGGATGAAATTATTTAACATTAGAAAGTAGGGTTATTTCCTGTTAAAAAGGTTATTTTGACAAGTTTGTCTGCAGATTTAAAAGCAGCTTTTGTCAGCTCTAGTGGATGGCACAAAAAACGTGGCAGTCCACAGGTGACATCTAAATTTCCATGCCATTGTTGTATTTTTCTGCACCATATCTTATGACCTTACGGAAAATGTAAATATGCCAATTTGAAGTTAGCCAATTCTGTCATGTTTTAGACATCATGGCACATACCCTGGGGCCTGGACAGCAGTTTGCCAGCTGTCAAAACATAGCAGCATCAGTCCACAAAAATGAGAATGACTTAATAAAAAGAGGTACATTCTCAAAACTATGAGGTAAGTTTGTCGGTATAGCAGAACACTTTACTACTGCCATATCAAGTGCCCTCTACCCACCAAATGTAGAGTTGTTCACCAGCCCTGTGCTCAACTCTGAACATTGGCAGGAACAGTTCTCACTGTGGTTCCTACTGTTGTATACATTGAAAACATTACGGCCGCCCATCAACATTTTTAAAATATTTTACTTTTTCCAAAATCAAATTCCCAAAGGGCAAATTTGTTTATGGAAGAAGTAAAACACCATGGGAGTTGTCTCCGATGGCGTGGGTTTTTTTTTTTTTACTGTCCTTCGCCACCAGATTTTACCTGATGGTGTTGAACAGTACAAAAAAACACCATCTAACACACTTCACTCTAAATCAGGTCTAATATAGGGAAACGTCGATGATCCATACTCATTCGGGCCATGGGGGTGGTATGCATGCAAGGTCTGTCTGCTTGTAAATCAGGCAGGAGGACCTTTGCTTTGGCGGAGAATGCACTCTGTTGTAGTTGCAATGGAATATCCTCTCCACCAGGCCCCAATCAGCTCCGAAATCTGCTTGTCAGAGGACCCTCTGTATGGCAGACTAAAGTACTCCGCCATACTGATGTTCCCTCCTTTGCCTGCCAATCACTAAACACGCCAGTATGTGACAGAGGTGTAGCTATCAATACTGGGACAAGTGTCTTGTCACTAAAGTCCAAGGTGTGTGATGAGCTCACTCTGCCCCAATTATTTTTTTTACAGCCGAATCAAGGGACTAGGATGAACTTTCCTTGCTTGGAGAAGGGCCCACGTCTCACTGCAGCAATGTGTTTTTTTCTGTCTGTTTCTCTCCAGCAGTGAGCTTGATATTGACCTAAATGTTCGGTAATTGACAGAATGTTTAGAGGATATATAGTGATACTTTGATAGGTCAAAAGTGCCACTTCCTTTGGGACCCGTCAGATGATATCTATTGATTTGCGCCATTCTAGCAATTTGTCACTGGAGCATGTCGCAATCAGCTGTTGACCCCCAGGGCAGGGGCCGCAAAGCTTCATGACTCCGAACCTTTTGTTTTCATTTCTGGCCAAATCTAATAAAGCACGCTCAAAATAATTGAATACATTTTTCTATTTTGTTGTCCGGAACAAAATGAGTTCTGTCAATTTAAACTGCACCCACTCTTCGAGCACAGCAGCCTAGCCTATGAAGAATGCTGGGTATTTCTATTCAACTATTAGTCCATGGCGCAGTTAAAATGCAAAATACTGAAAAATACCTGTAACTAACATTTAAACAGTTTGGTGCATTATGAAGTTAATTTTCATATAAAAACCTTGGTAACCATATGGTAAGATAAACAAGAGAAGCAATGTATATCACTCCAACGACAAAAAGCTGAGCCTCTCAAGGAATCCTTCAATAAAATGAGTTTTAAATAGTTTGATATCAGATATCCCTAAGCCTTCCTGGAATTACACATGTTTGACCATCATTCATGAATATGATTCTGATTTATTTTCAACTCATAATAACTTGTAGTAATGTATTTCTGTGGTGGTTTGTTTTCCTCCACAATTCTATAAAATGCAGTTCTTTGTAATTCACTTTCAGTTTCAACTACCAGACGAAAGTGTTCACATCCCATGATCTGTAAAAGTGTGAATATTGAAAGATAATCAAAACCAGGATGTGATATTTTAAAAGGTATCCACCAGACTTAGCAATCTTTTGCTTTTGCATATGTGATGCACAAAAACTCAGTTGCTGGACCTAATACTAAAACCGGATGGGGGGAGGGAGGGATGCTAATTTTCAGTTTCCTAAATAAGTTTGCTTTCTTTGTTTGAACAAAAAATAAGACTCGAGAAATGTTTTCCACTGACGGCGAAAGATCCCCAAATTGCATAATTTGTTCTGTGCAAATAATGGCAGAAAGAAAGAAAGCCTCGAAAAAATGTTCCACCCAATATCTCTTTGGGTGGCATTATGAGAAAATGTACCTCATTAATGGAAACAGGGAGCAATTACCTTTTCAGATATTGCCGCAGTAAGAGTTCTGTTTAATGCTTCTGAAACTGAGAGATACGATTGTGGTCGCTTGTGTAAAAAACTGTAATCTACAAAAAATTCTAGAGAGTTGTTTGTAAAGTAAAGTGACATAAAATAAAGACTACGGAATGAGTCGTAATGAGCCTTACCGTTTTAGAAGTTACAAAGTAAGGTTAGCAGTGGTGGGGTACAAGGCTTGTGCTACAATGAACGAATACTAGGTTGTTGCCTAGGGTGCCACCTGCTGGGGTTTGCCAGACTGACCTAAAATTTCCAAATAGCGCTCCAATGCCAGGGGGTCGTGGAAAGGGCAACATATCACTTTTGCTTGGAGCTCCTCAAATATTTTCTGTGGCTATTGGCCAGAGATGCCCATATTCAAAAGACCGCGAGGACAAATGCCATTCTTTTCACATATACCATTGTGTTTATTTTCAAAAGAGTCCATATTAAATTGCAGTAATAATAGCTACAGAGTTATAGGTCTCTGGCAAGGTACAAGAATATCTACTTGTTTTCAAATTTAGTAGAGATGTACTCGTTATGTTCTTGGTAATCTGTCCAATGAATGATCCCATTTTCCTCATGTCAGTGAAAACACTGCTGGCACTGGGTACATATGTCTTCATGAAAGATTGCCCAGAATATATTTGAGAAAATAGAACAATTATGATGGCTACATGTATTAAATTATATACTTATTAACAATTTATTGACCATTCTATATAGTAAGGCTCCAACCACGGTAGAGCGGGGGACCAATTTTCAGAAGCTGAAGACAGACCTACACGGTAGCAGCTGGGTCCTATCATGTTAATACAAGGGGCCTGAGCAATTTTACAGTAAGGCAAAGAGGAAGTGCTGTATATTTTTCCAATCACCAGCTACTGTCCAGGATGCACCTGGCACCTCACTCATCTCCTCCTCTGAACAATCATGGTCCTGTAAAGACTCCATCTGAAGAAGAACACCCTGCTGGAAAAAGAATCCTGACTTCTGAATCCTGTTGGAAGAAGATAACTCACACAAGGACTTAATGATCACTGTATCCTGTTGATGTGTAGAGATTGGAACTGCTCTCATAGTGGTAAGTGGTTGTCCAGCAGTTTACCTGCTTCAGAGACACAAAAAGCGGAAGGACCAGTATTCACAGATCACAAGTCTGCTTCCAGCTGGCAGGAGCAATTTTTAAAGCCCTCGCCTGCTGGGAGCAGACTTTGTGTTTGCTCCCATTTGGCGGAAGTTTGAAAAATGCTCCCACCAGGTGGGAACGAACACTCGTTTCCCTGCTGCATGGGTGCAGGGAGGGAAACCACTGTGTCCTGTGGGTGCACTCTCCAGGACTCAGTATGTGAGGATCCCCAATGCCATTAATGGCTCATGAAGGGGAGCTGCATGGGCCCCCCTCCATTTTTTAAAAGTTTTTACCCTGGGGAATGGGATCCCAAGGTCCTTTTTTAAAATCTCAGAAAGGAGGCGCATGGCCCTCCTCCTTAAATTTATTAAATCAGCCCCCAGGGGATGGAGTCCTCAGGGCTGAATGCAACTCGAGGCATATTTAATAAATCAGACCTCGGGGCTGAATGCTGCTTGGGAGGGGTAGGAGAGTCCGCCTCCCCATATTTATTAAATCAGACACCGAGGTATGTGGTCTCCAGGGCCTAATAAGGCTCAGGGAGAGGGCTGCTCCCTCTTCACTAATTATTTCAATTGCTCCCCGGGGCATGGGTTCCCTGGGGCTAATGTGGCTCAGGGAAGGGGGACACATCTTTTCCTTCCCTCATTAAATGAATTGGGCCCGGAGAGTGTGGCAATGCGCCCCATTTCGCTTAATTAAAGAATGCCACCCCAGGCTGCCATTTATTTTCTTAACCCATGGGAGTCCTGCAGGATCACAGGAATAATTGGAAGAATATTTTCTAATTTGCCCCCAGGGGGATCCCTCAAACAGAGTGCTTGCTTCGGCAGGAGTCTGATTCCCATGGGAGCAAGATGGCCCAAGGGAAACAAATCTCCCTGGGCCAATCAGAGCACTCTATTTTTTAAAATTGGGTTCAATGGACTCTCGAGACAGTCCCTCGAAACAAAACGTTCAGATATGCAAATTTTTCTGAACCTTAATGTCTTAAAAACTATTGAGTGGATTTACACCAAATCACAGAAAGCACATCTGCAGATCGAGATCTGACTTTCTGCCAAATTTGGTGTAATTCTGTTCAGTGCTGTCCATGATTGATGAGCGGTCATAAGCAGTGCATGGTAGGGGCATAAGTTATAGTTAGGACTGCTAAATATAAGTGGTGAATTTTTGTTTGTTTTTTAGTTGAAAAAGTTAATGTTCACACTGACAAATTCACCTAACTACAATGTTACTATAAGTTTTGTTTTTCTCGCTGAAGTTTTAATTTTTTTCTTAACAAATACAGATATTTTTATTACACCTAACTCTGAAGTTACGTTAACCTTTGTTTTGTATAGTGAATTTCTAAGTTTAAAAAAATTATATCGCCTAACTATAACATCCCTGTGAGCTTTGTTTTTTTCAGTTAATTTCAAAGGTATTTTAAATTTTGTTTCGTAACTTGTCCTGTAAACTTTGAGAGTGGGTGTGTGAGTGGCTGTACAGGTTGTGGCTGGGTGTGTCAGTGGCTATATGGGTCTGTGAGTGAATGTGTAATGTCTGGGTTATTACGTAAGTGCATGAGTTGTACCTGAGAGATTGTATGAATGCATAGGTAATGCCTGTGTGATTCTATGAGTGCAAAAGCCAAGGACACACTGCAACTACCGGGTGTTTTTGACAAAGTGTAAAACACATATGTAGACATATTTTACATAAAGTTTCAATTCAGCTAATTAGTAAGATACTAATTTAACTTTCCCCTTTGTATTAATTTGTCAAAATAACTACATCAAGAATGCATTTTCCTTCTTCACAGCAAAACCGGAGGTCTCAATGGTATCAGTAGTCATTAATACAAATGACAAAGTGTAAAACAGATATATAGACCTATTTTACACAAAGTTTGGGTCTTGCTGTTCAGTAACATATTGGTTTAACTTTGTTTAACAACAAATTAAAAAAAAATCCAACAGTTTCAATAAATAACTTTCAACATCTGAACTCACGAATAGAACATAACTATCAAACACCCATCAAAGTACACATTGTTACCCAAAGTAATTTTTGAAAATTGTGCTGGTGTTTTATCTCTATTTTAATTATTTCTACAAAAAGACACTGATCATTGAGTAACTCATGTGACTGGAAAATAAAGGAATATGTTTGGATGATATACTTTTCAACTATAAGAATAGGAATAACATGCCTATTTATCTACCTTGAAGATTCTTCAAGAGGAGCTCACTATCATTTATTGGAGTGGTATTTTCACATATTTTGGCAACTCAGCAAGAGGGAGATCGGGTGGAACAGCAGCTGGACCAGGAAGAGCATGAGGTGGATTCTGGTGGATTCTGGTGATTCTGGTTATTCTGGAGATGAGGGGCCTCCCCAGAAGTAATCTAGCAGTGCATGGGATTTCTTCAGGATTTTGGCAGGCAAAACAAAAATCTGTCGTCAAATTTGAGCAATGCACAATATGTGACAAGACATTGTCAAGGGGTAGAAATAAGAAATATTCTTGCGGGACTACATCCATGTATTACCATCTAAAAACATACTATACATCTAAAAGCAGCAAGAAGGCAATGTGAGGCTGAAGGACCCTCAACTTCAATAGCAGCTGCAACAACACCGGGGCAGAGATTCCTTTAGAAGTCCGATCTCAACTTCAAGATTTGGCTCCAAAGTTTTCCCAGATTCAGTCATGCTGCATTGATTGTAAAGTTGTAGTGAGTGCTGGAGAGCAGTCCACAACAGCCCTTCAAAATGCTGCAAAGAATCAAAATTGTTGATTTGTTTTTTTTTGGCCCTTCACTATTTTTCTACCTTAACTGGCATTTTAATATCTTCTAATTTATTGTAACAGTACTTACATATAACTTGCCGTATGTACAACTCAAAGCGTTCCTCTACAATTAAATACACAGCTAACTTTTGCCAGTTAACATTATTTTCTTTTTTATTTAGTAAATAAAAGTCAACAGTCCATGTTTGAATCTATTAGTGAGTGCATCGACAACATATACAAACATACTCTGGTTTTTCAGACCACACTGTGTTAAATTTGATAATCTCTTCTTCAAAATTATAGGCTGTATTATCTGTGTCCTGTTATGCAACTCCTCCTCCTAACAAATCTTCATTTTCCCTAGAATCCTGGTCAGAACCAATGAAAGGAAACTGCACAAATCCTTTTCTACCTCTGCCACAGTACCATGCAAAAGTGGTCTATTTATTTCTCCTCAACATAAATCAGGAGTTTTCACATAGTACAGCCTCCTAACTAAAGTTTGCATTGTTGAGTGATGTACAGCTAACATCCTGAAATGATGAAAGGGGCTTTGACACACTTTCTTTGGTAAACAAGCTAGTAAGGATCCCTGCAAAAATCTATGCTTTCTAATCTTGCAAGGACTCAGTCCTTGGAAAGTACTTATTTTATGTTTTAAACTTCGCCTTGGAAAGATAAGTAGAAATGTCCTTAATATATCAATGGATTGTTTTTGAATATTACAAACACAAGAACAATTCCATTTGTATACAGGTGCCTGACTCCCCTTTCTTGAACCTCTTCTCCAACAACGTATTCTACACTTGTAAGTACCATCACTTCTTTTGCTATATCAGTGCCATTCTTGGAAAGATATCTGGGGGGAGACAAGATGGTGCCTGTATGAATATCCGCATTTGTCGCTCTCTACTGCTCGGTTCAAGATGATGGGAACAGAGAGATATCCACAGACGCAGGTGTAAATCAAAAAATGAGGACTTACTGGCAGGGCCCTTGGACCATTGTCATGTTGTGGGCAACTGAGGGGGCATTGGTAACTGCGGTGCTTGCTAGTGTGCTGGGATCTTGCTGAGTGCTGCGGCTTGCATTGTCTCCGGCTCCGGTCTGGGGGGGAGAAGGGGCCGGCAGGACCGGTTGGCTCACAGTCAGAATCTGCACAAAAAAGGAATGCCTCTAAAACAAACTGCTCTGTTTGAGCAAAAACCATTGATACCAATGCAATTGCTATTACACCAGTACCCCCTAATGAAAATGCTATGTCTCTGCAGCGCTCTAAGGTGGAAAAGCCAGGAGCTAGCACCAGCACCACTAATGCTAATCTTAAAATGCTCTCACAGGGAAAGCAGAGCCTGGACACTCTTAAAAAAGGAGAAAGGAAGGATGAAGGAAGGCTGGAGAAAATCAACAGAGACACCTGAGACTCCCAGACTGAATATCCACTTAAACAGCAGACACAGTCTCAGTCTCAATCTCAGCAGCAAAGGAGAATCACTGAATTTGTTCCCACTATTTCAATCCCTGCTGGAGACTCAGTGGCTTAAGAAGCAGTAGCCCCTGGTGGTGGTGATCCAAAGGACCTGTATGGGGATGCTGATAGCCTAAAGAAGACTAAGACAGTCCTGCAAATGAGGTAGAAGTGCCAAGTGAAGGATGAGCCGGGCCAATTAGCCTGCTGGTAAGCCCTAATTATGAACTTGCTTTAAGAATGGGGCAGTAAACAGTGATAACCAGAAGCATCTGGGGCTTCCATCGCAAATAGTTTCAGCCGAGGTGATTAGGCACTATTATCCTGCCCGACCTTCACAAACACAGGCATTGGACAATATGGATACTAGTGCATTAATCAAAGGGGAAACGGGGCTCAAGGGGCTGGAAGATTCTCAGGAGCTGGGTGACAAATTCTTCTCACTTACAGATGGCTTCGACATATTCAATAGCTGGGAGTAATATCCATCTTTCCACTTTAAGCCCAATCAGCCAGCTAGCGGAACCCGGGACAGTGGTTAGAAGGAAAAGTCTCTCCAGAAAGAATAGAGACTGCCAGTCATCCGAGCTGACTGCGGAATAATTTTCCAAGCTTAATGTAAAATCTGCTTTGAAATGGAAGTATTATGCTACCTAGAATGTCTACCCCAATTCTTCGGGCAGGAGGAAGTCTCCAATAATGCAAAGACAATGCAAATGGAGGAGCTGTCCTTGAAACTAATCTACGAGCCCATCAAGTGGCTCCAAGAAGTGAACCTACTGGATGTGAATAAAAAACAGTTGGCAACTAAAAAGCTTCAACGTTCTGTTAGAAAGATGGCTAAAGCCTGTGTAGACATGAACACAAGGCTGTCAGCTGCAGAAGAATGCATTGCTACTCTAGAAGAGAATGTGGCTAGAGTTCAAACCCAGAAAGAGTTGCAGGGGGCACAAATAGCAGACATCCAATGGAAGCTGGAAGAATTCGGAAACACACAGTGGAGGAATAATTTAAGAATTCTAGGCATCAAAGAAGGAGTTGAGGGCAATGATATTCGGATTTACATGCTGAATATAATGAAGGAAGCATTTCCAGAACTCCTACACTGGAATTGGGACCCAGAAATATAGCGGGTGTATCGCTTTCCACTGACTCTAGAAAAGTCAGGTCAGTCACGAAATGGAGAACTTCCGAAGCCAAGAGTAATCTGAATTTATTTTGGGAACTCCCTAATCCGTGCAGAAGTGTTTTCAAAACCACGCCCCAATGCCAAACGGATGTATGAAGGCCAGTCTTTCTTCAGGACACCAGATTTTTGTCACTTTACGGTGGAGAGACGGTGGAGACTTAGACAACTAATTCAACCATGCCAGGTTCTGGGCGCTGTAGCATATCTGATGAACCCGGCTGGTCTGAAAATAATATTCCAGCAGACCACAAGAGTTTTACCTCTGAAATTCAAGCAAAAGAGTAGATTAATAAACTGAAATAGTCCAGGATGAACAGCCCCTCTCTTTAGCAATTTAGCTCCGGCTTGGCACGCATGGCTTTCATTGTCAGAGTAGGAGGGAATGTAATGGGATAGCTCTTAGATATATATAAAAAGGCGTTATGACCCGGTTGGTGGCGGGGAGCCCGAGTACAGGCTCCATCACCTAGACCTTCCGTCTAGTTGTCTCACAGTGTAGGTGGGGGATGTGGGTGGAGGAAGCAAGGGTAGAGTGGCTGGAGAGGGGTTCAGGTAGGGTAGTGGGCTACCCAGATGGGTGGACAATGGGGTGAAAATTGAAAAATACTGTTACATGTGGAAAGTAAAGAGGCTGAGGGACAAAAGGAGAAAGTGTTGGAACAGCTTCAAACAGCGCAATCAGACTCATATTTGTGACAGTAAACAAATGTGAGCTGAATGACCTAGCAAAGCGAAGGAAAATCAGAGTTTCAAATTTTGCATGCTGATATAGTGTGTTTGCAGGAAACACACATTGAGGGAATTAGGAAAAGTCTATTAGAGCAGTCGGGATATCAGCTTGTGTCATACACTACGCAAGGGACCAGAACTAGCAGGGTGGCTGTTCTAGCCCAAAAGTGGGGCATATTATTTAAAAAATGGACAACCTATAGATCTGGTCGCTTGGCAGTTGTGGAGTGTCAATTCATGGAGCTTAAATGTACTCTTTGCTTAGTCTATGGCTCCATGGGTGATGACCCTGACATTTTTGAATTTCTTAGTTTGGAGCTCACTGAATGGCCACTACCAATTATACTCTGTGGTGACCTGAATATTAACAGCTTGGGCAAGCTATTTAATTGGAACCCCAGTAATAGGCCAGAAAAAAAGATTTTTACCCTCTCACTCAGCTGATGCAAGATAACTGGCTTACAGATGCCTGTTCATACTTAAAACCTCAGGAGGGGGTAGTACATATTTTTCTGCCCCACATAGACCAGTAACGCACTTGGATTACTTACTGGTTTCCCATAAACTGCATGCACCATCACGATGTTCCCCAGGATTATGTCAGACCACAACCCCATGGCCTTAGTAGTAATTAGCACAGGGTCAGAAATACCAGAACAAACTTGGACATTTGAGAGGGGTTTGCTGCTAGATCCTAAATATATTAGTCATATGAACAAATGGCAGAGGGAGTTTCTAGAGTTTAATAGGGGAAGTGCTGGGTGCGGAGTGGTATGCTATGCTCAAAAGGCCATGGTCAGAGGAGAGACTTTGAGCATTTCTCTTCATTGGAATAAGAAATTATCCCAGTGCCTGAATAGGATTTATAGCCCAAAGGTGGACATAGAAGAGAAACTGGTCAGGGCTATAACTAATGGCTTATGTATTGAGGGAATCCTGCAGAAACTCGCTCTAGCGAAGGCATTCACTGGCGAACTCTCAGCAGCAAGAGCAGCGGAAAAATACGTGGCCTAAAGACAAAACGAGTGGAGCATTTATTAGCCACATGGAAAACACATAAAACTGTTGGTGGGGAAATTTTGAAAACTAACAACTACAAGGGTGAACTAGTCTCCAGTCCTAGGGATATATGGGAAGAATTCCATAGATATTATGACAAACTATATGGAGAGGAGGGACACATAGATGTGAGGCATATAAAGGAGGACTTAGAGTCACTTCAGATTGAGCAATTTTCACAAGTAGATGCAGAATCCCTTGAGATTCCATTCTCAGTGGAAGAAATTCGGGGTGGGGGGAATTTGCGAAATTCACTTTCGCAAATTATCGCGAAAATGTTACAAATCTCCGCAAACACGTGGAAATATCACGAAGATGCTGAAGTTTTTTTCCTGCCCGTTCGCGGTATTTTCTGCGTGGTTGCGGCTCGCCAACTTACCCATGCGGTTGTTCGTGGGCGCGGCCATCTTGTTTTCACTTGTCTCGCAGTGCATGATCGCGAGAAGAAAGACGTGATCACGCGACGCATGACATTATTGCGGGCGCGAACTGTCACGAGACAGCGCAAATGGCTACCAACAATCCAACATCTCATGGGGAACGCGACCGGATCGGGAAAACTTGTCGGCGAACGCGGGGAGTCAGGTAAGGCGATCGCGCGCACGCGAGAATGTATTATTTTACAGCGCGAGCAAGAAACAAATTATCGCTAAGCTGCGGAATGCGGAAATTTTGACATTTTCGTGCTTTTTGCGGAACGCAAAAATGCCAAATTATCGCAATTTCTGCGAACGGAACGGAATTTTGGCCCAGGCCTAGAAGAAATACAAAGCGCACTGATAGAACTCCCCTCTGGTAAGACTGTGGGTCCCGATCAAATTCCGTTAGAGTTCTACAAAGTATTTTTTCAACTCTGCGGGCCAACTTAATCCATAATGTCTCAAATGCAGAAAGGAAAGGCGCTCCCCGACTCGTGGGCTTGGGCTAACATTGTTATTTTCCCAAAGAAGTGGAAAACTCCAAACAAGATGGGATCCTATAGGCCCATAAGCCTCATGAATAGTGACACAAAGTTTTTTTCTAAAATGCTGGCCAATTGGCTGAGTTGTATTATAGGGAAGGTGATATCCCCCAGGCAACACAGGTTTATTTCAGGCAGAGGAACAGCCGATCATGTACGCAGAGTGATTATTCTATTTTATGGAACGTCAGTTGCCAGAGACCCTATGGCGCTTATTCTACTTGACGCCGAGAAGGCATTCAATAGGGTCTCCTGGAAGTACCTATGGGCCTCTCTCGAGAGGGTGGGGATTGGAAAGGGGATATCGAGGACATACAGGCACTCTATAGAGCCCCTCGTGCACAACTCCAAATAATGGGAAGTCAAACTGATCCTATTCACATCACTCAGGAGACTAGACAAGGGTGTTCTTGTTCTCCCCTTTTATTTGCATTTTACTTAGACCCCCTAATCTGGAAAATTGAGGCCAACATGATAATCTAAACTATCCGTCTTCAAGGCCTTGACACCAAAATCCTGGGGTATGCAGATGATCTTGTGGTAATGACATCTCACCCCTATGAAGGCCTAAGGGAGATCGAGAATGAGGCAAAACATTTTGGGGTTGTTTCAGGCTACTTGCTTAGTCGTGATAAAACACAAATTGTTATAAGTAGCAAAACCTGCCTGTTGGATCCACGGGTGACAAAATCTGCGGTCTATGAAGGGGTCATTATAATAACTGAACTGGGAAAAATTGTAGAAGGAATTCTGGCCCATGCAATTCAAAAGGGAAGAAAGATCTAGATAGGCTGAATAAACTGCATCTTTTGATTGTGACACGGCGCAACATCATCAAAATGATATTTCCCACAAAGATTCTGCATTTCTTTAGAACAATACCATTACAGATTGAAAGTCATTGGTTTAAGGGGATGGAAAAGATAGTCAATAAGTTTATATGGGCACATGGAAAGACTAGAAGGGCGCTTAGATTAATTTCCCTTCCCAGGGAAAGGGTGGGTGGGCTGTCCCAGATTTAAAAATGTACTACTTTGCTGCAGTAATCCAGCATATCCGGGGACTGCTTAGAGGTAATGTTGTGGTACCCCACCAGATATATATGAATTGTTTTTAGGGAAAGAGGCCTCTAATTGGCTTTGGAAAAACTACAAACCTAGTTACTACAAAAAAGTTACATTTAAAACCTTAGGGGTGGCATCCTCTGTCTGGAATATCGTCAGGAAAAAACTAAGTCTAGTAAGGATCCATTTTTACAATCCGCGTTTTGGAGACCCTTCACTCCCAGAAATATTCTATGACGGTGGCATGTTGCGTTTCAATGCTCTCAGAGTGGGGAAGATAGGGGATCTGCTTGATTCAATTGGAGTAGTACCATTTGAGAAGGTCCAGCTGTTTTTTAACATTAACTGCAAATATTTTTTTTAATATTTACAGGTTTGGAACTATATTGCAAAAAAGAAAGTGGGGGATAGAGCTTTTATTAAAGAGCCCATAATGGAGGCGATAAGGGATACAGAGGGCTGTACTATCACCTAGCTATATGGAGGGCTGCGACAGTTGATGTCTGATGATCTAGAGAAACACCATGAGAAGTGGCAGCAAAGGCTAGGCATTGATGGTGCTGAGTTCTTTGACTTACTTATACAGGGCCACTCCTTACTGATATCAGCTTGGCTGCAAGCGCACCATTATGAAACAATGTTCTCACTATATTATACACCAGCCAAGATCGCTCAATGGGGTGGCACAGAAGGAGTCCTCTACCCCCCTGTTGCAGCGCTGAGGCTGACATCTTACATATGTTTGCTTCTTGTCCAATCATAGAGCCTCTGAAGACAGCTACAGAAAACTTCCTGATGCAGTCTATGAGGATTAAAATAGGACTTACAGCAGATTAAATGTTCTTAGGGGTCACAAAAGCAAGTGTGCCAGAGGCGCAACAAGAGTTTTTCTTTTTGGTCAAAGCAGTAGTAAGAATATGTATATCTTCTGCTTGGCTAGATCTGGCGACACCCCTCATTTTAACAGGGGCTTACACAGATTTTAGCTATTTACAACTTCAAAAAAGGGTATATATGAAAGTAAAAGATGGAGGGCCAAAAAATGAGGGAAACGTATCTGGTACCCCATTTATAAATGGAAAATTGATAATGAGGCTAGCTAAGCCATGGCCTAAACGATTTGGAGTCTTTGGTGTCCTTAATACAGCCTAATAATGTTATTATACTATTAGCCATAAAATGTTGAAAAAGGGGTTTTATTCCATTTTGTAACCTATTTATCATTGGTAGTGTTTCCTCATGTATGTATTTATGTAATTATCTAAATGTATTTAACTGATGGTGGCAAAAATAAATTTAAAAAAGGATTGCAATTCTCCACTAAAATCTGTACAATAGTTACTTTTATTCACTAAACTTTTTTTCTGGTTTTGTCTCCTCATGCGCAACACCAATTTGTCTAGAATCTTCATTCTATTTATAATCAAAACAAAAAGCTTCCTCTTCAAAGCAAAATCTCATCAACTGCTAACTCAAATCGTTCTTTCTATTTCAATGACTCTCTTCTTTTAGAATTTTTCTTAGTTCTCAGTAGATTTATAAGTACTCTACCACAAAACATCCTGGCTTTGATTTCCTTAAACTGCTGTGTCTCCTGGTTAAGGTGTGTCCATCTTTCAAACATTCTTTCCTGTTCGTGTTATGTAGATTTTGTCCACTATCATTCTTTCTCATAGTTTAATTATTACTTTCATTGTTTCGTAATTCTTGGAAATGTCAACATACATTTTTAAGAAATGACTTTGCCTTCTTACCAATAGCTCTTTTTTCTTTCACCACGTTTTCTTAATTTTGCCCCTTTTGAGCTCAGTTTTGCATAGATACTGTAGGTGCTTCTGTTCCTTTTTCCTTCTAGCTTTTGTAGGCATTCTGTCTGTGGTTATGCAGATATTGTTCTGGAAAAAATGTCTATTTTAATATTTATTCTAGCCAATGTACCAACTACTTTACTATTGGCTTACACATAATTCAAAAACAGTTTTTATGTTATGTTGCAGTTTTAAATCTATGAATGAACCTAGCTACATAGCACTTACTTCAATGTACCAAATCCAAACAAAAACACAAAACTTAATATATTAGTTACCTTCTAATATTATAGCACCCTCTCCTACAACACAGCTGCACCATATCTCAGCTCTCACTTATGCATGCTAATAGACCACTTTATCGCTTTTGTATTACATTTTAAAATAAACATCAACCAAAGTGTGAGAGTACATACAGTGCCTCAATACTGTAAATCCGAAAATATAATACAAGAGTTATCGCTGTGCCTCTCTACCACTGTGTCACTGGTAGATTTAGTGTTTCAGACTTTTCTACTTAGATGTGTCAGATTAAATTTTCAGAAACACTGCATATAAAAATCTGCAGATTAATCTGTATCACAGCATATAGGTCACTAATTCTTCAGAGTACATGCAAACAGCGTGTGAAAGGTTACATATAATTTACCAGATGATTCTAAAAGAGTACATATTCCTCACTAAACACGTATTAATTCATGTGTTTCTGGTTGAGTACAAGAATACTTCCTGGATGATTGAATGAGTGCATAGATAGTGCGTAGGTGATTCCTTCATAATATAGGCAGCGCCTGCATGATTCCCTGAGAATGCAGGAACTAAATTCGTGGTTCCATATCTGCATAGTTAGTGGCTCTGTATTTGCATGACAATATTGCTAAAATCTGGGTGATTGGATGAATGCATGGTTGTTGCCTGTGTAGTTCAATGACTACATAATTAGTGCATCCGGGATTGGAAGAGTGTGCGTTTGGTGCCTGTGTGATGGAATAAGTGCGTACATGGGGCCATATTATGAAGTCGGTTGGAAAGCATTCTGACCGACTCCTTGTCGTAAGCAGTTCCGACCGACTCGGATTCGTGGAGTCTGACTGACTGATTACGCTGTTTCCAAACACCATTTGGTCGGACTCCCATTGATTTCAATGGGAGCCTTTGTTCTGACCGACAACACAGGCTCCCATTAAAAAAAGGGGTGGTTGGGAAAAAGCCTGCGCCATGTGGCGGGCACCCCATGGTGCTTGCCACACTGTGCATGGTTGGAAAGAGGGGTCCCATGGGTACCCCCATGGGCCCCAACCGTAGGACTGCGGGCAAAGGAGGGCCGGCTAAGGGCCCCCAAAGTCAGTTTCCGACAGCTGTTTTGTGTCAGACACACCGAGTCAGAATGGGTGTTGGAATCCGACGTTGTAATACGTCCTTATGAATAGCTATCCATAGACCTGTACAATTCGGTCCCCACCGATTCAGCTCTGAATGCCGATCGGAACCGAGTCGGAAAAACCAAACTGTTACCTTCCATCATAGTAGGTCGGTTGGAAATGTTTCTAATTCGGTCCGAAACATGGGCTCTGACACAGTTTTTCCGAAATTCCGAATGCTGGTCGGAGCCTTTCCGACCGACATCGTAATGAGGCCCATAGTGCGTGAGTGATTCGATAACCGCCTGAATAGTGGCTGAGTGATTAGATAAGTGCCTGAGTAATGCTTGGTTGACTGTAGAGAGTCTCCATTGCTGTTAGATACATAACAGTTGTGACTATATCTGTAATTCATTGTTTCAGTCCTTCTGTCAGTATCAAACTATCTGTTTTGTTTTAGTGCGTCTATCCTTCTTTAATGATCTATGTGTCAGAAAAGTCTAGGTATAACACTTCATATATAATTGGATACATGCCTCTCTACAAGCATACATTGCTCTAATAGTCAGAATGCACATGCATCTGTAAGTTTCTAAAACTGAAAACAAAAAATCTCACTTTTTCAAAGCAAAACATCTTTTTTAATGGCATACCTAGACAATTTCTTACATGTTTTCTTGTGTGTTTAAAACATATAGTCAGCATTTCTCAAAGACAAGTGACATGCAAAATAAAGATAGCACAAGAACTCTCAACTTACATTCTGCACTATGAACTCTCCTCAATTTTGAACATGCACTACCCTCACCAAATGCATAACATTTTCATTAGCCTTAAAGAACATAGATCACCATGTAGACATATAGGTGAGTCCATAATAGTTGTACACCTCCAAGCCATCTTTCCAAAAATATATAGTTCTCTGCATCTTTAAATAAACTCAAAAGTCCCACCGTACATGTAACTATGTGCAACCTCAAAAAACATATCTTACCTTCCAAGCATATGCAAACTAGTTATATAAGTAAAGAAACACATTGCCACACACTTCCTAATACATACCTAGAAAGTATTACTACTACTGCTTTATAATACATATACAGACGCAGAACATTTTCTTACTTTTTTATTTGTGACTAGACTGCTCCTGTTTAATAAAGTGACTAAAAGTACAACAACTCCCAGAATGCAAATAACATACATGTATCTATTCTGGACATGATGCTTAGACATTTAAAAATCTTAGCTTTCCTCCTCATCATAACTTTCAACAATACAATGCTACTATTTTTCTATAAACTAGACAATGGAATAAAGGACCACTGATTTTTTTTCCTCTTACTTCCCAAACATTTGGTACTAAAATCACTGGGTCTCATTTGTGGGGGTTAGAGATAAGCTATCTGAAGTAGGTGCTGTTGACTCAGCTGAGATTTTTAAAGCTACTCGGAAACATGCAACTGTATCCATGCTCGCCATACTGCTGTAAACATATTGGAAGAGTTTCACAGCAAGGTTTTTGAATGGCTGTGCCCAAGAGGGCTTAAGATTGGTTTTGTTTCCACAGATAATGGCAGTAATGTACTTAAGGCCATGGAGCTTGGTTCCTATTTCAGGGCTCCGTGTTTTCCACTCTGCATTAACATTATTGTTCAAGACTTTCTGAAAAATGAAGCCATAGTCAGCAACTTACTCACCACCTGCCGAAGAATATGCACTAATTTCAGCCATTCTTTTAAAGCTCGGAAGCAGCTGAGGATCATTCAATGTGACTATAGAATACCAGTCAAAGCACTCATCCAGGAGGTGGCAAAACGTTGGAACTCAACTTATTACATGCTTGACCGTCTGTTTGAGCAGTACAAGCCAATCAATGAATATGTCATGCGAAGAGGGGATGCTACTGTGAAAGGCATGACCCTTCAGATGGACCTATGGTACCTAGTTAAATGCCTGACTGAGATGCTTCTTCCTTTCGAGGTCTTCACACGTGAAATCAGCAAGGAAGACTGTACTATGGGCCAAGCTATCCCATTGTTGCAAATGCTAGAGCATCAGCTGAAGGAGGTGTCTGAAGCATACAAAGGTGTAGAGGAGAAAAAGAAGCATATGAGTTGATAGAGAGCTTAGCCCGCCGCTTAGCTGACAATACGAGGGTGCAAAATAAAATGTTGTTACAAAAACATTACATTTGTGCCACAATTCTGGATCCATGGACAAAATGGGCACTGAAGACATAATTCCTTTTTCATAAATGGATGTTGCCCGGTATAAAACTTGAATAGCTGAGTCAGCGAGTAAGTTGGAAAATGAATGGCTCCTAATTAAAAGCACGCTAGATAAACCCACAAAAAGTACTGCAGCAGGGCATCCAGTGTCAAGTTCAACTTCGGAGCCTGAGGGCAGTGCGTTTGGCTCAGAACACTCACCAACAGCAAGAACTGGATCATTAGGCATAGTAAAATCGTTACAGGATTGGTATTTACAGCAAGGCATTGGTACCTCCAGTGCTGATGCAATGAGAAAAGAGCCCGAAAAAGGTTTAGCACCCCTGAACATTGAGCGGATGGTCCAGGCCTATCTGGATGACCCAACAGAGGTGTACATTGATCAAAACCCATTGCGGTATTGGTATGGGAAAAGGAGCAAACGCCACTGCTCAGCAGGCTCGAGATAAACTATCTGGCTTGCCCTGTCGCAAGTGTCTCTTCTGAACATGTTTTCAGTGCTGCTGGTTCCATTGTAACAGTGAGAAGGACCAGTCTCTCGCCCAAAAACGTGGAGATGTTAACCATGATCAAAATTAAAAAGCACTTTATACCACCGTATAACACAATACATGAATCAACGGAGGAAGATGAGGACAGCGGCTCAGGTGACGGAAGTGGTGTGTTAGATGATGATTACCTACTTCTGGTTGAACCCCCAGAGTTTCGAGCTATACTTCCCTGACAATTAGGCTTGCACTTCTTACTGTCTTCCTCCCTTATTTTCTTTTATTTGTGTGTCTGTGTTTCTGGTTAGAAACTTCGAATTACAACAAATCCATCACCACCATCTTCTAATTGTTTTATTGCCATATGCAAGTTTCAGCTGTCTGCATTTCACAGTACACTCCTCCGAATCCTGCTCCTCCATCCTCCTGAATCTCCCTAAATCCATTGCCCTCAAGATGACAGATGATGATTGGATGATGCAAAATTGAAGAAAAAAGAAAATATTTTGTTGTCCCTCCAAAAGAAGTGGAACATGATTGATGATGACTACTATAGCTATCCTCCTTTCTGATCCGAGAGAGACTGCCCATTAACTGAAGATGAGAAGGATCATGTAACGAATGATGCCATGCATTGGACGCTGACTGAGTGATTTTGTTGTTGTTTGTTGTGCATGAAGTTACGTCATTGTGTACCTTATGTAATAATCTACACACTAAAAGTAACTCAAGTCACTTTTTCCCTTCTTGTATTTTAAATAACAAATTTGTACTTCTACTGCAGGCCGATACATTGGATTTTGAATATAGGAAGGGGACTCAATCTGTATACTGCACACTGAGTAGGACAACACCATGATGATGATGGCGAAAGAGACGGCCACTTTACTTAAGATGAGAAGGAACAGGTAATGCATGGCATGCATTGGACACCGATTCTGAGTGATTGGTGTTTGTGTTTTTGTTGTTTGTTGTGCATGAAGTGAAGTCAAAGTATACTAGTATTTACTCTATACACTAATAGTGACTCAAGTCAATATTTCCACTCTTGTTGTTTAATAACAAAATTGTACTTCTACTGCAGGTCAATCCATTGCATTTTTGAATATGGAATCTGGACTCACTCGGTACACTGCAGACTGAGTTGAACAACACCATCATGATGACCACAGTGATAAAGTATCTTCACAGTCACTCACTAAACGGATCGGAGATGATTGATGGAATTATTCAGGGCGTTTCATGGGTGGCATAATAGGTAAACAAGTAAACAACAACCACAGCAGACCTAAATGTCTGTGTAGCTGTGGAGTCAAGTTTAGCGGTGGTATGACTGCGGTGCATTGATTTAGTCACTTAAATTGTAAAATGCTATGTTGCTGGATATGTGCTTTGTCCAACTCTTTCAAAAAATGTACGCTAAATGGAGGATGTGCAAAGGGTGCCGTCACCGTGGGCCTGCTCTTTTCTGTTGGTGTTGTAGGTTAATGCTGGAAACAGACTATAGTAGAGATGATGCATCCATGCCGCCTCAGAAAGTGTTCTTGTTGCACTACACCATAACTTGTGCATTTTTTTCAACTTGGTTTCTCAATATCCCTTTTGTTTTTGCATCTACAGTTACAGGCCGGGCCTTACCCTGTGCTATACTTGGGAAAACAATGCACACTTACCTTACCAATGAATCTACATCTGCCAGGCAGGCAGTTGCGTCACCCAAGATTGATGGGCGGAGCATCCATGGAGGAGAGGACCAAGATGAATGCCGAGATTCAACTCCCCATTTGACCAGGATAACACAGTAACAGTATCAACTTTCATCATCTTTTAAATAATTTGATTCATTTTTTGGGCTACAATTATTACAACAGTGTGTTCTATCTTGTTGTTATTATTATCATTAGGTTTGCTCTCTGTTCATAATTCATCCCTACAGATATTTTTAAATTTTCTTTGCTATCTGTAAAAGTAAGCCCGATAACACTGAACACAAACTATATGTAATCCGGGTCTCCTTATCATCATCATGCATGCATTTCCTTTTTCTCCCTTAACATTTTGACATGGATATGGTAGTCTACAAAGATTCTGTCATTTGTTATTTGTCCTTGCGTACTGTTTTTCTTTCTCAAACCTTTCCCCAATCCCCCCTTCCCAACCATTCAACAAACCCTAACCCTCTTCCCCCGGGCTGTGTGACTTATTGAGGTATGACTAAATTAAATGTACACCAATAATTTATCACACGCTTGCCTGGGCGGATGTGGCAAAAGCAACAGTACTTCAATTTCAAGGCTGGGTGGGGATCTTCTTCTGCTTACCCACCCATGAGCAGTATATTTGTGAGGTAATTTTGTTACCAAAGGAACCTAATACATCAGCATTAATTGCTGGCATTGATTGGATTAATGGATTTGTTGTTATCTTCCTACACAGCACGCTTGTGTCCAGTCTACTGTAGGCCTAGTCAAGTGACTCGACTCAACTAGAGTTTATAACTCTTTGTACTACAAGGGTATCCCCACCACCATTATGTTTTGTTGTATTTTTGCATATTATTGTTTGGCAGTAAGTTCTGTACTGTACTTCATTGTAATTATAATTGTAATTGTAAAAATATTTGTTGAGCGCGGTTGCTGCCCGTAGGCGTCCAAGCGCTGAGTTGAAGCAGAGAGGTGACGGGAAGTAAGGAGTTAGGGAACATAGGATTTGGCAAACAGAAGTGTCTTTAAGCTTTTCCGGAATGAGAGCAGGTTTGGGTTGGACCGGAGTGAGAGGGGGAGAGCATTCCAGAGCCTGGCGGTATTCAAAGAGAACAGCCTACCCCCAGACCTGGCTCGCTTCACTCTGGGAACAACAGCAAGGAAAGCCTCCGTCGACCGAAGGTTCCTGTTAGGGTGGTAGGGGATGACAAGGTCGTTGTTAATGGCTGGGCCCGTTTTCCAGAAGGCGCGGTGCCCCATGCACAGCGCCTTGAAAGCCACTCTCTGCCTCACTGGTAACCAGTGGAGACTTTTTAGAGCAGGTCTGGCTGACTGGGTGCGCGGGATCTGTAACAGGGTACGTGCTGCACAGTTTTGTACAACCTGCAGTTTCCGGAGGGTCATCTCAGGTGCCCCCACGTATAGGGCATTGTTCGAGTCCAGGCGAGACTGGATGAGACCTTGTACCGCCGCCTTTTTGGCCTCTAGAGGAAGTAGCGGGAGGACCTTCCTCAGGATTCTGAGTAGGCCAAAGCATGTGGCGGACAGTTTAGTGGCCTGGGTGGAGAAGGAGAGTTTGTTGTCCAGCCACACTCCCAGGCTCTTAACACTCTCCTTAGGGGTGGGGGGAGGGCCCAGTGCACAGGGCCACAAGGAGGTGAAAGGCACAGGAGAGGCTGGGCCTAGGAGCATGAGCTCCGTCTTTTCTCCGTTTAGCTTTAGGGAGGAGTTGGTCATCCATCCCTTGACGTCCTCTAAGCATTTTAGCAGATCTGCCGGGGATTGCCTGTTGTTCTCAGTGGCCAGCGAGACCACAAGCTGGGTGTCGTCGGCGTACAACACGATTTTAATGCCGTACGGTTCGACAACACCCGCCAGCGGCCTCATGTACACGTTGAACAATACAGGGCTCAAGGAGGAGCCCTGCGGTACTCCGCAGCTCAGAGGTTTGCTAGAGGACACTGTCTCTCCGTCGAAGATCTGAAAAGATCTCTCAGACAGAAAGGAGTCAAACCACCTTAATGTGTCACCTGAAACTCCGATGTCATAGAGACGGTCCAGCAAGGTGGTATAGCTGACCGTATCGAAGGCGGCACTTAGATCAAGGAGGATCACTGCCACTGATCCTCCCTGGTCCAGTACCCTTCGAATTTCTTCGGTGACCGCTAATAAGGCGGTTTCCGTGCCAATGCTTCGGTCTGAAGCCTGTCTGGGATGTGTGTAATAGAGAGTGGTCCTCTAGGAACTGGACCAGCTGCGCGTTTATATACTTCTCTAACACCTTGCTAGCCCAAGGGAGAAGTGAGATGGGGCGGTAGCTGGAGTGGTCATCTGGGTCTAGGCTGGGTTTCTTCAACAGCGCCCGCACCATGGCTTGCTTCCAAGCTGTGGGGACAGAGCATGCGGATATGGACGTGTTTAGAAGTTCCAGGATTACAGGCAGGGTGGCTTTGCTTGCCTGCATCAGGACTTCTGGAGGAGCAGGATCACAAGGAGAGCCCGACTTGACTTGTCGTGCCACTTTGCTTAAGGTGTCGAGGTCCAAAGGAGGGAAGTGCTCGAGGGAAGGCTGTTCTGGGTGAAGAGGCGGTCTAGGGGGGAATGGATTAATCATATCCGGGGTTGTGGCTGCTGTTGGGAAGGTAAAGTAAATTTTTAAAACTTTATTGTGAAAGAAATCCGCAAGCTCATTGCATTGGTCCTGGGTTTTGTTAGGAGGGGGTGCCGTGTTGGCACTGGTACATTGCTTTATTATATGGAAAATTTCCTTAGGCTTTGATTTCGCTTCTAGTATTTTCTCAGAGTAGTGGGTTGCCTGGGCCGTTCTGATCCCTTCTCTGCAGGCTTTGATCGCCTCTTTGTAGGAAGCCTTTTTATCTGGGAGAAAGTCTAAACGCCAGGCTCTCTCTCGTTGCCTGCAAAGGCGTTTTAGCTCTCTTAGAGAGTCGGAGAACCAGGGGGCTGATTTCTGTAATCTCTTCGAGGAGGATCTGCGAAGCGGGAGGATCGAATCTAGCGAGTGAGTGATCCAACCTACATAGTTGCCGTTTGCCACATTGGGGTCTAGGCAGGGTGGCGGGCGGGTGGAGTCCAGGTTATGCAGCCAGGGCTCCAATGGGAGCTTTGTCCAGTTCCTCCTAGTGGTGACTTGGGGAGGTAACTGGGGGGTTTTGTGTGTAACCCAGGTAAGCGGGACCAAAAAATGGTCTGACCATGGAAGGGGGATGGGTTGATCAACAGTTAGATCCAGGCAGTTACTAAATATAGGGTCAAGTAAATTGCCTTTTTCATGGGTCGGGGCTGATACCAGTTGGGACAATAGAAGAGCTTCCAGATCATCTAGTAACTCCTTAGCAATGTGGTCTGAGGGGTAATTGAAATGGAGATTAAGGTCCCCTAGGACCGTGTGGTTGGCAGAAGATAGAATATGATTTCTGGAAGAGACCTATGGAACACTTTTACAGGCTCAGGGGGGCGGTAGATCAGGGTGCCAGAAAAAGAGCTATTTGCGTTGAACTCTATGCAGAATGCTACACTCTCGCACTCAGGGATAGTTTCTGCTGTAGCACGGCATCGGTACTGGTTTTTCAATATGATCGCCAGACCTCCGCCTCTCCCTACCGGTCTATCCAGTCTAAGGATATAGTAACCTACGGGTAAGGCTAGAACCACGTCTGGCTCAGAGTGAGCAGTGAGCCATGTTTCTGTCAGGAAAACCGCGTCTGGCTTTTTCTCCTCGAGCAACATGGCAATCTGTGTGCTATGTTTTGATGAAGAGCGGCAGTTTAGCGCATACATGCGGTAAGTTTGTGCCGAGGCCGACGGGGATTTGCGGAAGGAATGTTTGCACCCCGAACAGCGGGCGGGAAGCTCTGTGGGAGCATAGATATGGTTGCACTGGGGAGCGGCAGTCCTACCTATGCTGTATATGGCCGCCGAGCTGTAGGTCCTGCTCTGGGTAGGGTGGGAGCCAGGGTTTGTGGCCCCGGGCCCCGGCTGGTCGCGGCTGGTCGCGGACGGGCGCAGACGGGCTTGCCTTTGGCGCGCCTTCGGCGCCCCGCCGGCGCGCCCGCTGCGCCCGTCCGCTGCGCCTCCGGAACCAGCACATCCTTAAATGACGGAAATGGGGGGTGTGGCCTGTTCCAAAGGGCGTGGCCCTGGTGTCCCGGTGATTCACCTGCGACCCGCTGCAGCACCTGACTCGGCTGCGTGGGGAGGGAGTCACGTGGGGAGCCAAGAGATCGACTCTAGTTGTTATTTAAAAACACAGTATCACAGTTTTTAAAAAACACAGTATCACAATTACAATTTTAAAGTAGTCTTTAAAAAAGTTCTGCTCTCGGCTATTCCGCCTCAAGAGCTCTGCTTACAACAAGCGCAAGCGAGGAATGGCGCGCTTTTGTAGTAAAGGGGGGCGTGGCATGTTCCAATGGGCGTGGCCCTGGTGTCCCGGTGATTCACCTGCGACCCGCTGCAGCACCTGACTCGGCTGCGCGGGGAGGGAGTCACATGGGGAGCCAAGAGATCGACTCTAGTTGTTATTTAAAAACACAGTATCACAGTTTTTAAAAAACACAGTATCACAATTACAATTTTAAAGTAGTCTTTAAAAAAGTTCTGCTCTCGGCTTTCCGCCTCAAGAGCTCTGCTTACAACGATTCTACTACTCCTTGAAGAGTCTCTCTCATGCTACTGACTGTTTCATTTTCTATTTTTGCAAATGCTGATGCCAGTATCTACTACTACTACTACAACCACAACCATGGCATGTTAGGAAAGAAAACCATCATCACCATGCAGCCATCGCTATGCCTAAGTTAGGCATCAAGCAAAGGTAAGAGAAGATTGGGGGAGGCATAATTAATAATGGACATTTTTTCATTAATTCAATTTCACACACCCCTTTGAGTCCAGTTGCAGAGTGCCTAGAGTAGAAGAGACTGACAGTACTAGTAGGACAAGTCACTCAGTGAGGGGTGCCGCATCTATCTGTTTGTGTCTTACAAAGTCAGCCAATTATTAAAATCTAACACTGGCCGTGGGCGGCCTTGAACCAGCAAGGAAAGATGGAGACAGTGTGATGTAAAACAGTAACCCCACCCAGAAAACATTAATAACATCGTATGTAAAGTAGAAATATATTATTTAATACCCTAACAAAAATAAACTATGTAAAATAATCCTACAACACCTGACCCACCCCTCTCCCTAACCCCAACCAATGTCCATAAAGAAAAAGTCCAAAAAAATGTCCAATTGACCAATGAAAAGAGAAAACCCAATGCCCGATTCCCACCCACCCAAAGAATAAATAAAAAAGGGTCAATGATCAGGGTCTTAAGTTTGGCGGGCTTGACTCTGGAGGACACGTACTTGCTCCCATAGGCGGGCAACACGGTGCTTCAATGCGCGGCAGTTGCATCCACAGGGGGGGGCAGCACTGATGGAGGGGTGGTGGCAGGTGCCACTGGAGGGCGGTGGCTGGGTCCCGGGGCATTGGAGGAGGCTGCAGCGGCTGCCGCCTCCTCCTCCTCCACTTCCAGAACTACCAGCCAATGATATTCACTCTGTATGGCCTCCAGCTTCCGGCGACGGGCCTTGGCTGCCAACTCCTTCCTGTCAGGTTTCCCCTTGGAAGGAGTAGCTATATATCAAGAAGAAAAAACAAGACTATTGTAAAATATACTCTTAGCAAAGCAGTAAGACAAATTAATTCTACACATAGTGTCATAGTAGCACTAGCAAGCACAGTACATAACATTTGTGGTATGTATCTATCCTCCCACGTTCTTGAACTTTAACATTTGTGGGAGTTTCAGGCATTCAACCAACCATGCATCTGATTCCTATCAGCCACTAATACATGCATGCGTCTCACGTATCCTTCTCTGCCAGTCATAAATACTAAATCTCGCCCGTCCTTCTTCCTTCCACTCTTCTTTCCCTTTTCGTTCAACCCATCCATCAAGGTCATCTGATCTGACTTTTAGTCTTCTCCATAAAACTTTCACAGCTGAGTTGAAATCAGATAGAAGAGGCCATTGGTTACTCAACACTCCCGCCACTAATGCTTTTACTAATGCTAAGTAAAGGGTGTCTTCAACCATTCACAACAACTTATTACTTAGTAAGTCTCAACTGTACAGTATTATACAGTACACCTTTGCAGTGAGTGTAATGTCAATAAGTAAGGATTAGGAATCTAACTTACCACCACCCGGCACTGCTGCTGGCTCACCCCCTGCAGCTTCTCATACAACTGTTGCATCCTCTCCACTGTCAGCAGCCGCGTCGCCATCGCCGCTGGCCCCGGCACTGGTAGTTGGTAGTGCGCCTTGAAAAAACATTACACATTTTTTACGTGTCATAAACACCTCCCCCTATTTTTCACTAGCAAGATTGAAAACTGAGTTAATAGTAATACATACATATACAACATACATCACTAGTACAAATCAGGTTGTAGTAGAGTAGACACTAGTAGTTATATGGTCCCTAGGCTCATTCTAGTCTTTGCTTAGTTAGCCCAAGCCATTCAACCATTTTACCTTTGTGTCGTTATTTTTGCACACGCGTCGTTACCTCGCATCTTGTTGTATAAAGAGTGACGCCTTTGAGCCCACATGAGCTCATACTGCTACTGTCTAAGCGCTGCGTACAAGGTCAAACAAAACAAGCCACTTTGTTTTGGAGTTCTGGTGTTAGTCCATATTGCTTATCCAAAATGCTACACTTTTTGGCATGACTGAGAAATGCTTGCAATATACTAACGTGCACCATTTTTCTCATAACAGATGGAAGATTCCCTTCTACGAACCAGAGCTTTGCAGTGCTTATGATGTAACCAGTACTAGGTTCTTCTAAGGTGAGGGGTCCACAGAATTCACTCAGAGATCTTCATTTATAATTTTATATAAACTATATTCTTACAAAGGGGATGGTGGTACTTCCACTGTTCAGTTATCATGATTTCACATTTTTTTTCTTTATTCTATGGACTTGTAGTTGTTGTAAGTGTAATTAAGCGTAACAATGTTTATAGTTTTAATCTTATGCATTTTGCTGTCGGTGCTGCATTATAGAACAATGTACAGAGCTTGTCAGTTGCAAATAAAACTTTTGAACTTACATAGACTCGGTGGTATTTGGTGTGGATCGAATTATACGAGTGAGCGAGTGAAAGGAAGGGTGTGCATGTGCATTGCTTCCATGACTGAGAGGTCGGGAGTGTTATGTTCTGGGTTGTTTACTCATTGGCTATCTTGGGGTGGGGTTCTGAGAGCTAATAGTAATGAAACACTACTATAACTAGTCGGGCAGGAGATTGTGGTGGGTTCTGTTCTGATTGAGGTGTGAGGAATCTCCAACCTCCCATCACCAACATCCTATTTTCTTGTGCAAAGTTATGTATCTGCAAAATCCCTACAGCAGTAATAGTATGTCCTATCCTATCAAAATAGTAAAATCTGGTTGGGCATTTTGTTGGTGGGAATTGTCGAAAAACATCAAGATCAATAAAGCCTCAAAGATTAAGAAGACTAGAAGGAGTACAAGAGGACAACCCAAAGGACTGGACTCAATGGCTAGAGCTACTGGTAAATCTGAGTTTTATTTAAAACCTTTTAAATAAAGAGTGGCCAACTGGGCAAGCTTAGCTACAGACAGACTAATAGTAGTAGTACAGAGAGTCATAGCAGAGGCAGTTAGAGGCAGGGATAACAAGAATTTAGAAACAGATAGTCTAGATCGAAGGAGAATTGTTGGTAAAAAATAGCATTAGGAAACGGAAACAATAGTGCAGAAAAAATACGGGGCAGTAAAAGTTAGTGAATAATAATTATTAATATTAAAAACAGGAAGACTTACTGGGGCCAGCAGAGGAGCCCTTGTTCTGGTCCTCCTGTCCTTGGTGTTGTTGAACTGCTCCCGCCGACTCTGACACAGTCTTCTTGCCCCTGGGTGCTGATCATGAAAGATATAAGAAAGAAAGAGACAAACATAGATGATTGGTGTGAAACAAATAAATTATTTTTTAAAGACTGTCAAAAAAACATTTATGTAAACAACAATTGACCTATCTAATCTGGTCGACAAGAAGTATCAGGGGTTTCGCGGACCGACTAGTTATTATTTATCAACACTAATCCAGTGTTCCATTCTGATTCCAGAATACTAACTAAGCCTAAGTAATACGTACCACCTGACCTAGCCCACCTATTCCAGGTGTGACAATTGTACATTAAGTAAGCATTTCCACTTCTTATAGTCCTCAAAAATGCATAAATGGAGGACACATGCCTGCATTATTGCATACACCAAATTGTTGGTTGGTTGATGCTGATGTTCTGCTAGTGCTAAGCCTATTACCACTCACTGAACAAACTACAAAAGGTTCTACTAAGGACTGGGGTAAGCACTAGCAGCACTCAGCAGCACGTGATGTAACAGAGGGGGCGTCACGCAGACCACTAAAAAATTACAAACTCATAATAAGTAACTAAACCTAAGTATCAATCCACCCCTATCTCTTAGTGACAGAACAAAGGAAGGACTAGAGTCACTCTAGCATCACCTAACTTAAGTTTTCTAAAATAAACTCTTACATAATCACGCAAAACGAGCGCATACGCAAAGTTGCAAATAACAAGATTAGTAGCGCAGAGAACCTGTGTCATAACAATCACAGAAGACTTTTAAACGTAAATTACCTGTAATGTAAGCAGCAACATTCTAGCTGGTCGGAAAAAATATAGATTCGCAATATATAACACAGAGCAGACACAAAGTAGTAATAATTAAATAGGTGCTTGCCAAGACCCAGGACCTCCACTCCTAGCAGGTCCAGCAGGTCCTGCTCCCGGTCCAGGATATTGGAGCACCGGTGCTTTAAATGGTTCTGGCTGCGCCGGACACCAGAGCAGCGAAACACTGCCTGGCGCACCTTTCCCCACCTCTGCCGACGCTCCCGGAGCCCGTACCCGGACCCAGGCCTGCCGCCTGCTGCCATGGTTAAGTGGAGGTGGCGCTGCACAAAAAAAACCAGTGTGGCCAACTCCACCTCCCCAAACAAGGCCCGTGCCTGCACCCCTTGTGGGCGTGGAAGGCGGTTGCGGCTCTGGCTGCGATGCTCCCTGTAGCCCTTTGCCATGGTTCTGGGGGAGGCGGGGTGTGGAAAAGAAAAGGTAAAAATTAAAAAAGTAAGTGAAAGAAATGAAAAAAGCAGGTAATAGAAAAAGACCCCACCTCTCGCCTAATTCTAATGCAACAGGGTGAAAAATGATTGAAAGAGAAAAAATTGTACCACACAGATATTACCAGTATGGACTGGCTAGCAACAGATGTTCCATATAATAATAATCCACATTTGTAAAGCACGAACAATCACCCGTAAGGGTCTCGAGGCGCTGGGGGCCGTCGGGAAGATTAAGCAAGCTATTGCCCAGAGTCACATGGTGCTGGGCTGATCTGCCGCTGGTGCCAGGAATCAAACCGTGACCCCCAGATTCCGGAGTCAGTTGCCCTGGTTGCGGCGCCACACCTCTTCCTATCACCTAGGAACTGTGCTGAAACTCTACTGATTACATTTTTAAACACCTAGAGATTAAGGTCCGTACAAGAGACACAATTCTCCAACCACGATACGACTAAAGACTCACTGGGAAAATATAAATCAACAATTGATCATATTTTTATGTGCAACCACCTGCACGAGAAAGTGGCAGGAATTTTTTAAACCAGCGCAGCAGACTAGTGATCATCTCTCACTGACTACAGCTATCTCTGTGTGTCAGTCTTCCCACATCACTGCCCTGGGTACGTCTAATAGTGAAGAAATACATGTACTCTTGAGAAGAATAAAGCGGAAAAAACAGACACATCTGGACTGGCAATGGTGATGAAATCCTACCAGCTTATCAATCTGGCTTTAGGGCAGGAATATCAACATTGGACAATGTCCTAGCCCTAGCATACCAAGCAGAACAGTCCACCCAGAAAAAACAGCACCCACTCTTTGCATGTTTCGGAGATTATTCTGCAGTGTTCGACTGTGTCAACAGGAATCTGAATTGGCAAAATTACAAAACTGGGGGATACTGACCAAGCTGCTGAAATCCATCATTGCCCTCTACACAGGAACTTGGGTACAGGTGAAACTAACCATGAACACAGCAACAAAAAAAGTGGACACCGACCGAGGGCTTTAAACAAGGCTGTGTACTGGCACCCCTGCTTTTTAATGTAAACACTGCAGACCTTGGCAAAACAATGTAAATAGCCAATCTGCTAGCTCCTAAACTTGGGTTGACTAGACTGTTCCTAATGCAATATGCATACGGTATGGTGCTAATGGACCACATGAAGACGGGTATGCAAAGAGCATTGGACGCACTAAGCATATATAACAATGAAAATGATCTAACAGCAAATGCAAGCAAAACAAAGGTAGTAACCTTTGGAAAGCATGCCAACAAACTCAAACACCAATGGATGCTTGTTTCCGGTCCAGGGAGCCCCTGGCCTGGCAGTTCGGTCTGGACTGTTCCCATAGGGCACAGGGTCAAGACTGATTTGCATATGGCTGGGTCCAAACTGGGGTGGCATAGTGGGAAAAAGAACAATGGATTTAACCCAGATCTTTTGACTGGGGGAGAATGTTTGCATTGTCAGCATTCCATCCATCATTTGTTTGCTGCAACACTATTCGCCCTAAGTGGGATGGGTATGCCCAGACGTGGGTCTCTTGCGCACTGTGCTACTGGATTCAAGCTAGCCTGGCTGAAGAAGGGTGACATACCCTGAAACAGGTCCCAGGATGCTTGTTTCCGGTCCAGGGAGTACCTGGCCTGGCAGTTCGGTGTGGACTGTTCCCATGGGGCACAGGGTCAAGACTGATTTGCATATGGCTGGGTCCAAACTGGGGTGGCATAGTGGGCAAAAGAACGATGAATTTAACCCAGATCTTTTGACTGAGGAGAATGTTTGCATTGTCAGCATTCCGTCCATCATTTGTTTGCTGCAAGACTTTTCGCCCTAAGTGGGATGGGTATGCCCAGACGTGGGCCCCTTACTCACTGTGCTGCTGGATTCAAGCTAGCCTGGCTGAAGAAGGGTGACATACCCTGAAACCGTTCCCAGGATGCTTGTTCCCAGTCCAGGGAGTACCTTGCCTGGCAGTTTGGTCTGGACTGTTCCCATGGGGCTCAGGGTCAAGACTGATTTGCATATGTCTGGGTCCAAACTGGGGTGGCATAGTGGGCAAAAGAACGATGGATTTAACCCTGATCTTTTGACTGGGGGAGAATGTTTGCATTGTCAGCATTCCGCCCTTCATGTGTTTGCTGCAACACTTTCGCCCTAAGTGGGATGGGTATGCCCAGACGTGGGTCCCTTGCTCACTGTTCTACTGGATTCAAGCTAGCCAGGCTAAAGAAGGGTGACATACCCTGAAACCGGTCCCAGGATGCTTATTTCCGGTCCAGGGAGTACCAGGCCTGGCAGTTCCGTCTGGACTGTTCCCATGGGGCACAGAGTCCAGACTGATTTGGATATGGCTGGGTCCAAATTGGGGTGGCATATTGGGCAAAAGAACAATGGATTTAACCAGGATCTTTTGACTGGGGGAGAATGTTTGCCTTGTCAGCATTCCATCCATCATTTGTTTGCTGCAACACCAATGGAGACTGTGCAATTTGAAAATAACAACAACATCCAAATATAATTATCTGGGGGTCTGGATCATGAGCAACGGCAAGTTCACAGCACATATCACATCCATAGAATCAAAATCTAAGGTGGTAACGTATGTCCTTTTTAAACTCAATTCCAAACTGCGTAGCCCGACAACTGAGCCTATCTGGAAGGTTATAATAGCCAAGTTACTTCCCTCAATCACATACGGCCAATTAGTATTTTCTGCGGCATCAATTAACACCATTGACCAACTGCCGAGCATTTAAACAGATCTTTCAGATACCCGCCCACGCCTGAAATCCCTCGGTGCGGCTGGAATTCGGGTTAAACAAACAATCTCACGAACATTGGGCATCTATTGTTCGATACTATTGAGGGGTCTGCGCAGCACCGCCAAGTACAATGAGAGCAATTTGAAAGGAAATCTTCACGAATGGTAAAAATTCCTGGGCTGTTGGCCTTCTTACTGCCTGCACCGAATTGTATCTTGACCTGTCCAACTGGTGGGATTTTATAAACCAACCTGGAATTTAAAAATCATTCTTAATGAATCAAGTTAGACTATTATCTAAGCAAGACGACATAAGGCTAATAGAATCCTCCAGCAGCAAATTTAGCTAGTTCCTACAATGATAAACTGCGACAGCCATATCTTGACACAGCCTTAAATAAAACAATTTTAAAGCACACTCTGTTAGTCAGACTCATGGTACTGCCAATAAAAGATATAAATATATGCTGGAAAGCACTAGAGGTGGTCACCACCTGCAGACTGTGTCATCAGCACAAGGAATCTATGGCTCACCTGGTTTGCTATCTGCCACAGTTTGAATCATGAATGTTGCACTTTATTGTAACCTTTGTTTTTAAAATATGGTACTCATACCTGATCAGATGCAATGAAACTTCTTTTTAATTTGGAGATTCCAATGGAATTGGCCAGACTAGTGAAATGTGCACACCAGCTGAAAGAACTTATTAGTAAAGACCCAGCCAAAGACTACAGCTTCCAACTAGTGAATATATATCTAATTTTACTGCCTCTTTATGTCATGTTTTGTGATTGCTTGACTTGTTAAATGAAATGATATAATTATGTTTTATTAACGATTCAAAATTGCTTGACTTGTTACTTTAAATGATATAATTATGGTTTATTTAACAATCGAAAGGTGCACGGATGGAGACACCACGCCCATTCCTTTATAACAATTTGAATTCATTGAAACAATAAAAATAAATTCATTGATTCATTATTATTTGGGATGTATAGAGCGCATAGCTGCCCGTGGGCTTCCCAGCACTAGGAGAATGAATGCTAGGTGAGGCTAGAGAGAAGTTAGTGGTACTGCTTGAACAACCACATTTTAATCAAATTCCGAAACTCTTTCCTTACTCAAGATTCGCGAATCACGTGGTAGTGGAATTCAACAATTTGGGTGCTAAGTGAGAGAAGGATCTACCTCCCCATCTCGCTTTCCTGATTCCTGTCATTTTTTATCAGTCGTTCAGAGCTGGATCTCAGGCTCCTATTTGGGACGTATGGGGTCACCAAGTATCTGACTTCTTTTGGACCCAAGTTGTGTACCGCTCTATGCGTCATAACCAGTACCTTGAATTTGATTCTGGCCTCCAACAGGAGCCAGTGGAGTGCTTTGAGGTGTTTTCTAGCTGACTCCCAGATTGGGGCCTTGCACAGCAGCCTTGCTGCTGCATTCAGGACGACCTGAAGTCTGTTGATTACGTATTTCGGAGCTCCTAGGAAAAGTTATTTTCCGTAGTCTAGATGTTACATGACCAGGGAGTGGACTACTGTCTTTCTAAGATGTATGAGAATATGGTCCAGTATTTTTCAGAGCGTTCTGAGTAGTCCGAAACAGGTGCTTTCTACTTTCTTATCTTGGGTAACCATTGGTAAATCTTTTTCGAGCCAGAAGCCAGGATTTTTGATTGAGTCTTTCGAAGTGGGTGGGCTGCCAAGGCAGTTAGGCCATGATCCATAATCTTCAACACTTGCATTTCACATATTCTTAACAAGGTCTTTATACTCAAAAAGTAACCAAATTGTTCATATTTCCAAAACTTCCCAAAGACTTCATGGACAAGTGTTCTAAAAACAGAATGTCCTTTTACAGGAGTAATTTGTAGTAGATCACTGAATACAATTAAATGTTTTCCTCCAAACACAACGTCATAATCTGCTTTTAAAATCTGTTGCATTCTCAAGTGTACAAAGGCAAGCATTACGTTTAAGACCATGCCCACCTCATCAATGCTTGAAAGATTCATTTTCTTCAGTACTCTTGAGACTTCATAACAAGCTGCTTCAGGTAGCTTCTGATATCCAATTTATTATCATGTTCAACTGGTATCATAAGTAATTGATGTAAAGTAATCCCTTTAATGTTGTGTGCTAGTTGTCTAGTTGGAGCTGTTAGAATACAAGATAAATGTGATTCTATAGTTTTGTGGTGATATTTAATTAATAAACTTTGTGCTGTTCCAGTTTGTCCACTGTTGTACATTAGAATAGGTTTAAATGATGAGCATTGACATTCTTTTTTTTTCATGCAGTAAACCATGTTGTATCTATTGTTTGACTTGTAGATATATTTATTTCTGTTAAATATTTAAGGGCAGATTTACAACTTCTGGCGCATCTCTGCAAATCAGCAGGGATGCGCCAGAACAGATGCGTTACGTAATCCCCCCTTGCGCCACCACAGATGCGTCGCATTTACAATGCGGCGCACCGTGGTGCAAGGAGGGGAGATGCATGATGCATCTTGGGGCGTACGGGAGGCGCATTGCTGGAGTTGCGTCGCAAGCGCAACGCAACTCCTGAAATGCACAAGGGCCGCCCATACTTAACGTGTTGCGTCACTCCTTACGCCTGCTTCAAACAGGTGTAAGGATTTGATGCAGCAGCGTCGTAAAATTGACTCAGTGAAATCTTGTAGATTTCAATGAGTCTGTTTTACGGGTTTTTCCTGCGAGGGAATGCCCACTCTGTGACAGAACGCCCACATGAAACCTGACACAGGTTTCATGTGGCGCAGGGCTTTACAACGTGACTCATCTGCCTAGATGCGTCACGTCGTAAATAAGTTGCAACGTGGCGCATTGTTTATGCTGCCACTGCGTCACAAAAGTGACGCAACGGCAGGGCAAATATGTCGCAAGGGGCTTGTAAATCTACCCCTTAGATGTTATTCTAACTTTTGCAACTGAATAATATCCTGTAGTGGTTGTTGCTTTGCAGATTCTACATCATTCATGGATATTGCTGCTTCATTTTCGATAATTGGTTGTACCAGTGGATCTTGACTCAGTGGACTAGAACTTTGACTGTCTTGAGAACTGTCTCTAGCTATATCAGCTGCAATAGTATTTTCTTGTTCAATCTCATCATTTAAAATTGTTATATATGTAGGGAAAATTATGCACTGAATGCTATCTTTAGTTGCATTAAAAGAATCTTCATAGCAGTCAAATTCTCCAAGAATTTCTGTCTCACTACGCCAAGGCTTGAACAGTTGCAAAAGTGCTACATAGAAAAATTCCCTCTTATCTGGACTTTCCCAACTGAGTTGTCTGTGGTTAATAAGATTTCCTTTGGCATGTTTTACTTAACATCCATCACATCCAATAACTGCATATTTTTCTTCTTTTAAATTTTCTGCAACTTTTCTTTTAAAGCTGTAATGTTGAGATATTTCATACAGACATAGGTTTTCGAGATATGAACTCCTTTTGGGATAGTATGTATCCAACATATTAGTTTTAACAATATCTGTACTTTCTGGTTCATTCTGTGCTAAGTATTCGATTTCTTGTAAAGATTTCAATACTTTATTTCATGTGGAGGCAAGACCTAAACTTACCCAAATGATTCCTCTTGACTTTGAATATAAACTGGCAGAGCTCAAGCGATCCGATTATTCATAGGATCCAATCTCTCAATGGCAAAGCATTTTCAAGCTAAAGCTGTATAATTTCTTGCTAAAACTCTTCTCCTGTGAAATTTTCTTCCCATATTTCTTTCATCTCTGTCTTTTCAGATTTGGTTATATATAATGTAACATAGCAAGCTACAGCAATTGAATTATCTGCAACATATAAAATGTCCATGTTTGCATTACACATTGACCTGGGCGTTGAACTCTGCTCTGCTCGTGGAGTTTGCAGAGTTTCCTGTACTCTGCGTTACACGGAGATTGGGAAGTTCTGAAAAACTCCGCTTTGAGCTGCGTAGCGTAGTTTTGTTCCTCGCTCACATTCGTCAACGTCAAGTTGGGGACTGTGAGCGAGGAAAATCAACCTTCCTGTGAGATTTTTCCTCGTTCGTGATCGTCAACATCAAGTTGGCAAGCGCAAGCATGGAAAATCAACATCCCCATGAGATTTCTCAATCCTGGGGGGTCAATCAATCAATCAATCAAAGCATTTATATAGCGCACTACTCACCCAGAGGGTCTCAAGGCGCTAGGGGATGGGGGTCCGCTACTGCTCGAACAGCCAGGTCTTGAGTTGCTTCCTGAAGGCGAGGTGGTCCTGGGTCAGGCGGAGATGGGTCGGGAGGGAGTTCCACGTCCTGGCGGCGAGGAAGGAGAAGGACCGTCCCCCTGTGGTGGCTCTTCGGATGCGGGGGACGGTGGCGAGGGCGTGGCCGGTCGATCGAAGCTGGCGTTTGGGAGCGTAGAAGTTGAGGCGGCTGTTGAGGTATCCTGGGCCTTGGTTGTGTAGGGCTTTGTGTGCGTGGCTGAGGAGACGGAAGGTGATTCTCTTGGTGACCGGGAGCCAGTGCAGGTCTCTCAGGTGTCCGGAGATGTGGCTGCGACGGGGGATGTCCAGGATGAGTCGTGCTGAGGCGTTCTGGATCCGCTGAAGTCTTTTCTGGAGTTTGGCGGTGGTTCCGGCGTAGAGGGAGTTGCCGTAGTCCAGACGGCTGGTGACGAGGGCCTGGGTGACCGTCTTCCTGGTCTCGGTGGGGATCCACCGGAAGATCTTTCGTAGCATGCGCAGGATGTTGAAGCACGACGAGGAGACTGCGTTGACTTGTCTGGTCATGGAGAGGGTGGAGTCCAGGATGAAGCCCAGGTTGCGTGCGTGGTCTGTTGGTTTGGGTGCGCTGCCTAGGGCGGGGGGCCACCAGGAGTCGTCCCAGGCAGAGGGTGAGGATCCCAGGATGAGGACTTCCGTCTTGTCCGAGTTCAGTTTCATGCGGCTGTTCTTCATCCATTCGGCTACCTCTTTCATCCCTTCGTGGAGGTTGGCTCTGGCGGTGGCGGGGTCGTTGGTGAGGGAGAGAATCAGCTGGTTGTCGGCGGCATAGGAGATGATGTTGAGGTTGTGCTGGAGTGCGATGTCTGCGAGGGGGCTCATGTACACGTTGAAGAGGGTTGGACTGAGCGAGGAGCCTTGAGGAACGCCGCAGATGACTTCGGTGGCTTCAGATCTGAACGGGGGAGGCGGACTCTCTGTGTCCTTCCGGCGAGGAAGGAGATGATCCACTCCAGTGCCTTCTCCTGGATTCCGACGTTGCGGAGTTGCTGCACTAGTGTACGGTGGCAGACAGTGTCGAAGGCCGCGGAGAGGTCTAGGAGGATGAGGGCCGCTGTTTCTCCGTTGTCAAGCAGAGCTCGGATGTAATCGGTGGCTGCGATCAGGGCGGTCTCGGTGCTGTGGTTGGCCCGGAAGCCAGACTGCGAGAGGTCGAGGGATCCGTTCGTCTCGAGGAAGGCGGCCAGCTGCTTGTTGACGGTCTTCTCGATGACTTTTGCAGGAAACGGGAGCAGCGAGATGGGGCGGTAGTTCTTGAGGTCGGTGGGGTCGGCTGATGGCTTCTTTAGTAGAGCGCTGAGTGCGGCGTGCTTCCAGCTCTCCGGGAAGGTAGCGGTGTCGAAGGAGGTGTTGATGATGTCCCGCAGGTGGGGTGCGATGACAGCGTCGGCCTTGTTGAAGACGCGGTGAGGGCAGGGGTCGGTAGGAGATCCGGAGTGGATGGAGTTCATCGTGCGGACGGTGTCTATGGTGCTGATCGGGGTCCAGGCACGGAGGGTGGTGGTGGGGGTGGTGGGGGTGGTGGTTCGGTCGTGGCGTGCGTCGGTTGAGTGCTGAAGCTGTTGTGTATGTCCGCGATCTTGTTGTGGAAGTAGCAGGCGAGGGAGTTGCAGAGGTCTTGTGAAGGGGTGATGTCGTTGTTACTGGCATTGGGGTTGGAGAGCTCTTTGACGATGTTGAAGAGTTCCTTGCTGTTGTGTGCGTTGTTGTCCAGTCGTTCCTTGAATGCGGTTTTCTTGGTGGCGTGGATGAGTTGGTGGTGTTTTCGGGTGGCGAGCTTGAGGGCAGTCATGTTGTCCGGTGTTGGGTCTCTGCGCCAGGTTCTCTTGAGGGATCGGCAGTTCTTATTGGAGCTCTTGAGTTCGTCGGTGAACCATGGGGCTTTCTTGCTACTAGGTCTGCTAGTCGGGGTCTTCAGAGGGGCGAGGTAGTCTGCGTAGTCGCTGATCCACTTCGTGAGGTTGGTGGCCGCTTGGCTGGGGTTCGTTGCGCTGGTGGGTGGGTTCTTGCTCAGGGCGGTCACGAGCTGGTCGGCTGTGATCTTGTTCCAGCTTCTGCGTGCAACCTGTTGCTGGTGGTGGTGGATCGTGGTCCTTATGAAGCTGAAGTGGACGCAGCTGTGGTCCGTCCAGTGGAGTTCGGTGGCGTGGCTGAAGGCGATGTCCTTGCTGGATGAGAAGACGGGGTCGAGTGTGTGTCCGGCGTAGTGGGTGGGGGTGGTGACCAGCTGCTTGAGTCCGAGGTTGGCAAGGATGTCCAGCAGGGTGGTAGTGTTGCGGTCATTGTTGTTCTCCAGGTGGAAGTTGAGGTCCCCGAGGAGGATGTAGTCAGCGGAGGGGAGGGCGTGCGGGCTGGTGAAGTCGGCGATGTCTTCGCTGAATTGTGTGCGTGGTCCCGGGGGTCTGTAGATGAGGGTGCCTCTGAGGGTGGTCTTGGGGTTGATGTGGACCTGGAAGTGCAGGTGCTCGGCGGGTGCGAGGGTGTCGTTGGTGTTGGTCGTGATGCGGATGGTGTTCCTGTGGATGATGGCGAGGCCTCCTCCGGTGTGGTTGATGCGGTCCCTTCGGATGATCTTGTAGCCGTCTGGGATGGCGATGGCAATGTCGGGCGTTGAGGAGGCATTCATACAGGTTTCCGTGAGGAAGGCGACGTCTGGGGCTGTGGTGTCGAGCAGGTTCCAGAGCTCGACGGCGTGTCTGTGGACGGAGCGGGTGTTGAGCAGGATGCATTTCGGGTGGCTGCTGCTGTTGCTCGTCTTGGTCTTGGTTGGTGCTGGAGTAGTGCAGGTCCGGATGCAGGTGAACTTGCAGGAGTTGCAGCAGAAGGGTCCGTGGGTGCATCTCGGGGTGGCTCGGTAGCATCCTGGGCTTCGGCCGGCGTTGAGTGCGTTGAGGGTGGCGGTGTCGTATGTCCGGCGGGTGGGCTGGGGTCTGCGGGGGCCAGGGGTCCTGGCGCTGGGCGCGGTCCAGGCACGGACGGGCGTAGACGGGCTTACCTTTGGCGCACCTTCGGCGCTCAATCGGTGCTCCCGCTGTGCACGTCCGCTGCGCGGTCGCTCTGGGGACGTCATAAGTAGGGAGCCGGTCGGGAGGGTCTGCGGGGAGGCGGGAGCGCGAGCCAATCGGCTGGCAGGGGGGCGGGGCCACGGGCTGGGGTGGCGGGAAAGCTGGAGCGGGCTTGGCGGCCCTCGGGTGGCTGGGGCTGTGGGAGGCTGGTGTGGGCTCGGCGGCCCTCGGGAGGCTGGGGCTGCGGGAGCAGGCACAGGCACAGGAGCGTGGGGGTGACCAGGCCGGAAGGCGCAGTGGTCACTCCCTGGTTCTGGTCAGGCTCCCCTTAGGTTTCGTATTGCGAGTGGTCACATATGCTCACGACAGCTCAGGTTGAGAAACTGCCCGTTTGCATTGAGAAAGCTGCTGCTCAAGTAAAAATCTACTGGAGCGTCAGAAAAGGAAAGCAGGGACTGCTTGCACTGTGCATGGTGCCGTTCGCAATGAGTGCACACTGCGGACAAGCATCCGGTACTGTGCAATCACCCCGAACGGCATTTTTCTATCATACTCTGCCACTCGCGTAATGCCATGTAGTGCAACTCACTGAACTACGCCAAAAATAACTGGATTGGAGTAAATAATGTACTTTGAATCTTCTGTTCTTTTTAAGTTATATGTATTCTTCAGAGATTTCGGAGTTATTGTATGCCTTGTTGTCTCAATCTCTTTTCTCCTTCTTCTCTTGGAATGGCACATGTAACATACTGTTTGATGAAAGACAATACAGTGTCATCAGTATCAGTTCCAAATTTTGAAGCATTCTTTATCCATAATAGCGTGTTTATATGAGGAGCACCTCTGGCCTGGCACTCTTTTCACTAAAAGAAAAACGTTACCTCTCTAAGTGGTGGAACACTTTTATTGCAGATAAATGACATCATACTTTGAAACCTATGGTTAAAATACCTGCAGACACTTACAGGATCCAAGGAACAGAGTTCTCCAGGTGTCTTCAATTCAATGTTTTTAACATTTGAATTGGTCCTTGTAGAAATTCAAGTAAATCTTCCAATGCATTTTCAACACATCTAAGTGTTACAAACCATGTAGGTGTACCTATGTTTCTTAACATACATTTAACTTCACCATGATGACGAAACCAATATTCATGAATTAATTAACAGATATTCTAAGTTTTCATCTCTTTGTTGAACTTTGCCCATGAATTGTTTTGCAGAAACAAGTTGAAGATGAACTCCTGTTTTCAATATGTGGTTCACTGCATACGAAAGTTCAGACAAATCACTTTCAAACAGAAGAGGAAAAATATATGGAATGCAATGTCGAAATGTTGGATCTTCAGAGTACAATCTTGCTGAGCGGCACTCTGAAGCTGGAATCCATACAACTTGCTCATCAAATCGTCCACCTTCTCCAGTGGGGAATAGCAGTAGAAAACAACAAGCTTCGAAACTTCTTTCCCATACACTCATGGGAGTTCCTTTTGCTTCTTTCATTTGAAATAATTCAATGCTGTTTCATATAATTACTTTCAAATGTAGAGGATGTATTGTGTAATGTTCATAAATCTCTTCACTCCTGGACTTGTCCACTTTTTCTATTTGGCCACTTGACATTTCTGTTTCATCTTCTAAGCATATTACCTGTTCATCAACATTTACATTCTTATAATAAATATTATTCTGTACCAGATATAATTTAGCCTTTTGAAGTTTATTAACCCGTTCCGTGCTCATGACGGAACCACTCCATCATGAGCCACGGGTGCGCTGTGCTCATGACGGAGTGGTTCTGTCATGCTGCGGCCGTTGGCGGCCGCTCCGCCCACGCGGCGCTAATACCCCGCTTGTGCGGGCGATTAGCGCAGTGGGCGGAGTCGTGACAGAACCACTCCGTCATGAGCACAGCTCACCCGTGACTCATGACGGAGTGGATCCATCACGAGCACGGCGGCACCGCAACTGCCCCCAAACCCCAACCAGCGCCGCGGCGGAATTCCTGCCACGGTGAAGGGGTTAACATCTACAAACTCTTGCCATATTTTCTGACTCTTTGTTGGTACACCATTTACTAGAATAACTACTGGCTCATTTTCTTCCCTATCTACACCAACTGTTTCAATATTTTTCTTAAAATCTAAAAGTAACTACATACCTCTTCCTTCCAGACCTCTTTGTAAATCTGTAGGTGGTAGCTGACCTGTTTTAGGCTCCATAAGAACTATGGCCTGAAATGGGTGTACAGATTGAAGAATAGACTCATATGCATTCAAATCTGCCAGTTCTTGAGGAATAGGTATCAACTCTAAGTTGTTATGTACTGCTCTAGCTGACATTTTGTTCTCTTCTAATTTGTTGTAACAGCATTTACAAATAACTTGTCAGTACCAATTCAAACTGACCATCTACCAACAAATGAACACCAAATTGGTGCAACTTATCATTGTTTTGCTTTTCACTTTTTAAATATAAATCAACATTCCTAGTTTGACTTCTATAGTGAGTACATCGACAACAAATACAAATCATAGATTGGTTTTTCAGACAAAACTGTCTTAAACTGTGTCATTTCTTCTGCAAATTCATCAATACTAATCTCTTTCCCATGTTCATCAACACCTACACTTATCAAATTCCCACTTTGTCTAAACTCCTCTTCATGACCAAAAAAATGAAACTGTATATTATCACAAACTTTCTGTACATCTGACACTGAACAGTACAAATGAGCAGTGTTCATTTCACTTAAACATAAGGCAGGAGTTTTCACATAGTAGAGTCTCCTTACTAACTTCTGCATTTCAGAGGGTGTACTACTAACGTTCTTAAATAAAGAAAAATTATTTGGCACACTGTTTTAATGACCCTGCAAATTATGAGATTTTCGTATTTTACATGGATCTAGTCCTTTTAACATCTTAATCTTCTGGTTAACCCTTTGCTTTACATATTGTCATAAAAAAGTACATAATACGTCAATAGATTCCTGTTGAATACTGTAAATACTGCTACAATCCCACTTATATACAGGAGCTGTGTACCCCTCCCTTGATCTTCTTCAGCTATTACTTCTTCCACATTCCTAACAACCATGTTTTATTCTGGAATATGACGACCATCTTTCTTTTCATTGTTTGGACCACTAGTATCAACTGCATGTACTGATGTGTTCTCTTGAAAATAGCTTTCATCATTAAAGAAAGGCTCAGTACTGGAAGTGTGCTTCCATTTTCTAGTAAAAAGTCTTTTTCTTTTTCTTTTCTCTTTCATAAACACCATTGTTTTTTCCAATGTTCTCATTCGCTTCAATATTAATATAATTTTCATTTCAATTCAAAAGCAGTATCAAATACACTTTTAATGTATTACTTCTTTGTATACACTGCTGATCTTCTTTTAAACTTTTAAAAATCTTTTAATACATTTTGAATTACTCTGCTTCTAAACATTTATATACTTTTCTCTTTAAATTGTTTTTGCCATTTTATAATATGAGTTGTTTTTCTTACAAGTAATGTTTTTTTATAGTGACAGTTCTTCTTTTCCTTCTGGTTTCTTGTAAAACTTTCATCTTTCCATTCATTATTATTGACTTTCTTTAATCTCTCTACAACTTTTTTAAGTAACTGTTTAGAGCTCTTACCAGACGAGATTTTATCCTGAGAAACATTTTGCTCTTTTTCTAATGCACTCTTTTTCTTTTCTTTAAGTAGTACTGTTTTCTTTGTTCTCTTCTCTTTTCATGTTTTCTTGACATCTTCAATTTGTGTCTCAAGTAAAACAAATTTCTGAAAAACAAACAACAGTTTCAATAGTTTGTCACATCAATTAACAATTTCAAATTAATTACATGTCAATATTTATAATAATCATTAATGGATGGAAGACCATAATATACTTACCCCTCTCCAAGCTGGTTTTAGATCTAAAACTTCAACTATAGACCAGTTATTTAAACTACAGTTAATCTATTGGAAAACTATCATGATGGAGGGTGGTTCCCTCTATCTTACTTTTGTGGATCTCAAATCAGCCTTTGATTTGGTAGACCGAGATCAGCTGTGGGACCTGCTGTTAGAGATTGGGGCTCCAGTTTATCTCTGTCAACAGACAAAACGCCTCCACGAAGGCAATTTCGCCAGAATTTGATATGGAAACAGAGGGATCTCTCTGCTCCGATTCCTATAGAGAAGGGCGTGAGACAAGGCTGCGTACTCGCACCAACTCTGTTCTCCCTTTTTCTAAATGGGTTAATTGAAGATCTTTTATCAGTTAAGGATATAGACTCCCCTAAACTTGCCAATCGTAAAATTCCTGCTCTAATGTTTGCAGATGACATGCTGCTCCTATCTAAAACACCTATGGGGATGCAACGTGTCTTAGAGAAGTTTGGCTCGTTTTGTAAGAAAAGGAATCTTGAGGTAAACATAAAGAAGACAAAGTATATGGTGTTTCATGCCAACTCCACAAATTACCCACACCACAAAATGGACGAAAGGCCTTTAGAGAGGGTCCCAGTCTTTGATTATTTAGGGCTTACCATAAGTGATAAAATGGACTGGAGGCCGCAGATTGCTAAGGCAAATTTAAAACTTATTCAAGTTAGTGGGGTGATCTTAAAAGTCCATAGGAGCTGTGCCGTACGGCTTATTGGCCCCCCTGTAGAAATTTATAAAGTTCAAGCAAGGGGTGCCACCCTTTTACGGAGCTGAACTATGGGATCACTGCCAGACTAAATCTCTGGCACTGACCGAAAATAATTTTCTAAGGCAACTTTTGGGTCTCTCTCAAAGTACCCCTTTAGTCCCTCTAAGGATGGACCTGGATATTCTCCTTATCACTGAAGTAATAGCTTCTCGCCCACTATTGTATTGGCGAAGGCTATGGAGTTATATGAGCTGGTTATATATAGAGAGGAACTAGAATCAGTTATGCACATCCGGGGGCGGAAAAAATCCCTTGGCTGTCCTATATTCGGGATACCTTTTGTCAAATCGGGAAGAGTGGTTTGTGGTCTTCTCCCGAGGAATCTTGTCTTGACATCTCTAAACAGTCATTAACCTCTGCTTTAAAATAATACCGATTGATGTGTATCGGTAGGGTGATAGAGACATCTAGTCTAACCTCTATGTTTTTAGATGCTAAAACAGACTACAAATTGGAGCCAGCTCTTGATCTCATTCAACCCTTTTTAGCCAAGAAACTCTTTCTCCAATTCCGATACGGGACGCTCCCTCTCTATGCATTTACTAACAACTGGGCGGGGGCCAACACACTATCTTGTCCTGGGTGCACCGAGACAGATGAGACTGAGTTCCATGTGATCTTTTTGTCCCGCATATAAGGCTGCTAGATCTAAATGGGTTCTTCAGCCCTGTAGGAATCTGGGAATTAGAAACTTTAGAGAGATTTTTAGGCTACTAAAATATGACACACATCTGGTTCTTGTAGCTGCTATATCCAAATGTTTTTTCGCTTTATGGTGAAAACGCAGACGTCTAGTGAAAAGTTAGGGCTGAGATTTGGGTGGTGATACTTAAATTGATTTTGTTACCTTGATCTTAAAATGTTATTACTGACGCTTACATCTTAAATCATGTCTACCAGTTTATTTATATTGTTTTTTAAAAGGTATGGTGCAAGAGGATGATACCTTTTTCATATATCGTCAAAAACTGTTTTATCCAATATACCGCATCTAGTCCAAAGATTCTAATGATTTAATATTTTTGTGGGAGTGAGAATTGTTTCTATTGTTATCGTCCTGTTATTAGGGTTTTAAATCCAAACTGCACCAGTATCCGCTATTTCTTTTTATCTCTCATTTTCTTCTTTTTAATCTTTAATATTCAAGTTTTATTATGATGCTGTATTTTTAATTTCATTTTATTGTGCTTTTATGGCAGTAATTGCCGAAATAAAGTTTTTTTGACTGACTGACTGATAATCATTAAGTAATTACTTATAATTCAATTTCTATTCTCTTTATAACAAACACAAAAACAAAAGTGCAGAAACAAGCAAGAAAACTGCAGATAGAGGAAGAAATGTGCAAAAAGAGAAGGAACGGGACAGAAATAAATAAAAAAGATTCAGAAAGAGCCAAAAGAAATTCACAAAGAAGCAACACAGCTTCAGAAAAATTGGAGAGGTGCAGAAAGAGACAAAGAGGGTGCACAAAGAAGCAACACAGGTGCAAAAAAATACAAGAGAAATGCAGAAAGAGGCAAGAAAGATGCAGAAAGAGGCAAGCGAAGTGCAAAAGAGACAAGATGTCTGCATGAAAAGGCAAGAGAGGCATAAAAAGAAGCTTGAGAGATGCAAAAAAAAACAAGACAAGTGTATAAAGAAGCAACTGGCATACAAAAACAAGCAAGAGAAGTGCATGAAGAGGCAATAGAACCGTAGAAAGATAAAGAAATGTACAGAAAGAGGTAAGAGGGGTGCAGAAAGAGACAATAGAGGTACAGAAAGAGGCAAGAGAAGTGCAAATAGAAGGAACAAGGGAAAAGAAAGAGGCAAGAAGTGTGTAGAAAGAAGCAGCAGGGATGTAGAAAAATGCAAGAGGTGCAGAAAGAAGCAACAGAAATGCAGAGAGAGGCAAGAGAAGTGCAGTAAGAGACAAGAGAGATGCAGAATGAGGGATGAGGGGTGTAGAAAGAGACAAGACATCTGCATGAGAAGGCATGAGAGGTGCAGAAAGAAGCTTGAGAAATGCAGAAAAAAGCAAGACAAGTCTATAAAGAAGCAACTAGCATAAAAAACAAACAAGAGAAGTGCAGAAAGAGGAAAGAGAACCGTAGAAAGATGAAGAAATGTTCAGAAAGAGGCAAGAGGGGTGCAAAAAGAAACAAGAGAGGTACAGAAAGGGGAAAGAGAAGTACAAAAAGAACGAACAAGGGAGAAGAAAGAGGCAAGAAGAGTGTAGAAAGAAGCAACAGGGATGTAGAAAAAGACAATAGAGGTACAGAAAGAGGCAAGAGAAGTGTAGAAAGAAGCAACAGAAATGCAGAGAGGGGCAAGAAAAGTACAGTAAGAGGCAAGGGAGATGTAGAAAGAGGGATGAGAGGTGCAGAAAGAGGGAAGAGGGGTGCATAAAGAAGCAAGAGCGGTGCAGAAAAAATTGAGGGAGGTGCAGAAAGAAGCAACAGAGGTGGAGAAATAGAGGTACAGAAAGAAGCAAGAGAGGTGCAGAAAGAAGCAAGAGAGGTACTGAAAGAAGCAAAAATGGTACAGAAAGAAAAAAAGGTGCAGAAAGCCACAATAGAAGTGGAGAAAAAGGATGAAAGGTGCAGAAAGAAGCAAGACGAGTGCAAAAAGGGGCAAGAGAGGTGAAGAAAGAAGCAAGAGAAGTGCAGATAGAAGCAAGAGAAGTACAGAAAGAAGCATGAAAAGTATAGAAAGAGGCAAGTGAGATACAGAAAGAGGCAAGAGAAGTGCAGAACGAAGCAAGTGAGGTGCAGAAAGAAGAGAGTGAGGTGCAAAAAGAAGCAACAGAAGTGCAGAAAGAGGAAGAATGGTACATAAAGAAGCAAGACAAGTGCGTAAAGAGGCAAGAGGGCAGCAGAAAGAAGCAAGAGAGGTATAGAAAGAAGCTAGAGAAGTGCAAAAAGAAGCAACCAGAGGTGCAGAAAGAGGCAAGAGAGGTAAAGAAAGAGGCAAGTGAGGTACAGAACGAGGCAAGCGAAGTGGAGAAAGAGGCACGTGAGGTGCAGAAAGAGGCAAGAGAAGTGCCGGATGAGGCAAGTGAGGTGCAGAAATAGAAGAGTGAGGTGCAAAAAGAAGCAACAAAAGTGCAGGAAGAGGGGTACAGAAAGAAGCAAGAAAAGTACAGAAAGAAGCAACAGAGATGCAGAAAGAAGCAAGAGAGGTACAGAAAGATGCAAGTGAGGCACAGAAAGAGGCAAGAGAGGTGCAGAAGGAAGAGAGAGAGGTGTAGAAAGAGTCAAGTGAGGTACAGAAAGAGGCAAGAGAGGTACAGAAAGAGGGAAGAAAGGTGTAGAAACAAGAGACTGAGATGCAGAAAGAAGCAAGTGAGGTGCAGATAGAGACAAAAGAGGTACAGAAAGAGGCAAGAGAAGTGCAGAAAGTCATAAAAGAGGTGCAGAAAGAGGCAAAGAGGGATGCACAAAGAGGCAAGAGAGGTGCACAAATAGGCAACAGAGGGGCAGAAAGAGGGAAGAAGAGTGCAGAAAGAGGTAAGAGAAAAGCAAAAAGCAAAAAGAAGCAACAGACGTGCAGAAAAATGCAAAAGAGGTGCAGATAGAGGCAAAGCGGTATAGAAAAAGGTAAGAGAGGTGCCGAAAGGAACAAGAGACATGCAGAAAGAAGCAAGAGAGGTACAGAAATTGGCAAGAGAGGTGCCAAAAGAGGTAAGGGATGATACAGAAAGAGACAAGAGAGGTACAGAAAGAGACAAGTGGGGTGCAGAAAAACACAATAGAGGTACACAAACAGGCAACAGAGGTGGACAACGGGAAAAGAATGGTGCACAAAGAGGAAGAGGAGTGCAGAAAAAAGCAACGGAAATGCAGAAAGAGCCAACAGAACTGCACAAAAAAGCAATAGAGGTGCACAAATCGGCAAGACAAGTTGAGTAAGAAGCAAGTGAAGGCCAGAACTTTAAAGCATCAATCCTTCCCATGTCACTGTTGTAAGTCTCACCTTATTCCTGAAAGCATGCATGCATATGTCAATGCCTTTTTTTATTGCCATCAAACACAAAATAAGCATACAAATAGTTGCCTACCTGTGTTTGAGATGTCTGCCGTATTCAGATGCATAACACATTTGAGAATACATGTACAAATAGACACATGCCTTAGTCACAAGAGCACACAGATCTTTAAACTTGACTCAGCGCAGTTGCCATATCAAACAGAGATCTACATTTATGCACCCTACTTCAAGTATACCTTTCTACAGATTCGTACAAAGTACCATAATCACAAACCCCTCTGCTAACATCTTTTAAACATCACTTTTATACTGCACCTTCATGTTTCACTGACTGCTCAGAATGTTGGGCCTTGCCGAATATAAAATGGCAATCCTTCCCATGTTACTGATGTATGTCTCACCATGTTCCTGAAAGCATAAATTCATGCCTCTGTATGTTTTGCTAGTGCCATCATACATAAAAGAAACAGATAAATAGATGTATACCTGTGTTTCACACGTCTAACATCTCCATACGCATAACATGTGTGAAAATACATGTACAAGTAGAGACATACCTCAGTCACAAGACCATGAACAGACTGCACTTCCCATTTCAAGCATACCTCTAAATGTATATGGCTTACTTCAAGTGTACCTCTCCACAGACTCATATAAAGTAGCTTAATCACTAATCACTCTGCCAACATGTCTTAAACCTCACTTTTTTCTTGCAGCTTTACTATTCAGTCAATGCTCAGAATGATCACCTAGCCAAATATAATACAGCAACCCTTTGCATGTCGCTGCTGTAAGTCTCACCATTTTCCTGAAAATATGCATGCATGTGTCTGTACCTTTTCATAGTGGCATCATACATAAAAGAACCATACAAATGGATGTATACCTGTCTTTCACACATCCAGCATCTTAAGATGCATAACACATGTGAAAATACATTTACAAGTAGAGACATACCTCAGTCACAAGACCATGCAGTCCTTCAATCTTTGCAGACTGCTCTTCCCATTTCAAACAGGCACCAACATTTATACGGCATACTTGAAGTCTCCCTTTTCACAGACTCATGAAATAGCCTAATCTGTAATCGATCTACCAACATGTCTTAAACCTCACTTATCTCTTGCAGCATCACTATTCACTGACTGCTCAGAATGTTGGGTCTAGCTAAATATAAAACATCAATCCTTCCCATGTTACTGTTGTAAGTCTCACATTGTTCCTGAAAGCATGCATGCATATGTCTGTACCTTTTTCTAGTGGTATTATACATAAAACAAACATACAAATAGATGTAGACCTATCTTTCACAAGTCTAGCATCTTAAGATTCATAACATGTGTGAGAATACATGTACAAGTAGAAGCATACCTCAGTTACAAGAAGACATAGACCCTAAAACTAGACGGACTGTTTTTTCCATGTCAAGCGAACACCACAATTTATATGGCATACTTCAAATGTACTTTTCCAGACACTCATACAAAGTATTCTAATCACCAATGCCTCTGCCAACACATCTTAAGGCTCAGTTTTCTGCTGCAGCTTCAGTTTTTACCGACTCCTAAGAATGTTGGGCCTTCCAAAATCTAAAAGAGCAATTCTTCCCATATCACTGTTGTAAGTCTTACCATTTTTCTAAATGTATGTATGCGTATATCTGCGCATTTTGCTAGTGTCATGATACATAAAAAGAAACAGAAATACTTCAATATCTGTATTTCAGACCACATACTCTTTAAATATATGTAGAAAAAAGTGTATGTATTCCTTTTCGATCATAATACAGGGAACATGGGTATAGAGTTATTTAGACTTTGATATAGTTTAATACATCTGTCAATATAAATCAAACATCAGTTTTCTGTAGTAGTTTCATTAGAGGCTCAGGAAGCATACATATTACGAAGCACAACCCATTTCAATCTTCATTTAGGTACAATAAAACAAACTACAATACTAAGCCTGGGCGTTGAACTACGCTCCGTTCGCGGAGCTTGCGAAGTTTAGGCAACTTCGCGATTCGCACAGAGCTCGAAGTTGCAGATTGCAACGCAATCTAGCGCGTAGCGTAGTAGTTTTGCTTTCTCGCGCGCTCAATATTCATTCTCGCGCGCACGGTAACGTCTTACCGTGATTCTGCGATCGCCAGCTTGCTTTTCTGTCCGTTCGCAAGCGCCACGAGATTTGTAATATGGCTGCCCAAGCCCGCGAGAGTGTGCGAACGCGAACACGTCATTCGGGTGCGCGAGCTGACTTCCGGCGGCTGTCTTGGTAAGATCGCGATCCCGAACATGCAAAAACTACAATCTGGCGAAGAATATCTCGCGATCTTCATAAAACCTTCTCTAAAATTATCATTTTGCTCAGAAAAACTCCTCAGATTGTGATTTTGCTGTAGTCTTTTGTGTAAGGAGGAGTCCTTTAATTATTTTAACTCTTTTTTTCAAGAGGAATGAAGTGCCCCTGAGTCTACAACTTCCTGTTCCTGTCCAGCAGGCTCCTCCCAGTGCTTTGTGCATGTGCTGTTCACTTTCATTTGGATTTGGAGCTGGAAGGATCACTTTTTGTGTCTGCCTGCTACATCATACCATTGGATTGGATTTATTTGAGGAATTTTTGATTTGAGATTTTATTTACTACAAGTAAGTTGGAGAATTGGTGTGTTTGTTTCATTGGTGCTTGTATTACCTACATTTTTCTGGGGTTTTGATTGTTTTTTAAAATTATTGTTGTGGCGGGTGGCCTGTGCTTTCAATAGTGGCCTAGTTGTTTTTCTCTGCAATTTCAGCCAGTAGGGTACCCATGGGTCCATGTTTCGTGGTGTCTGTAGAATTTTCAACATCATGTAGGGCATGGATGGCATAGGATTATTTGAAATGCTAAATGTGGCTGTGGTGTATTTCACTGTTGGTGTGTGTGTGTGTGTGTGAAATACCTTTTGTTGGATGTGTGTGCTTGATGTGTAACTTCTTTCCAATCCTTTCGTAGCCCTGTTGATTTTCATTTTTGTATTAAAGCTGTGTTGTTTAGCATTAGCAGGCCTCCTTTGTCTGGTCATATATTATAGGCCTGCTTCAGTTCATTGTTTTCCATGGCCTGTTGTGACTGTGAGTGCCCATGTGGCTTGTGGCAATTTTGTGGTGGTAGTTTAGTAGTGTGTGCTCCTTTTTCCATAAAGGCCTGCATTTCTTTTCTTTGTTCCCCTTGGCTTATGCTTGTTGTTGTTGTGTCCTCCTGCCCATGTGTGTGGCGGCTATTTTGTGAAGGCAGGCATTGTGCTTTTGCCATAGGCTTACATTGACTGTTCCAAGCTTGTGGCCTAGTCTGCCAGTAGGCCCAGAGGTAGTAAGCCTCAAATCTTTGGTGTGTTATTTAAATTTACAGTTTGTGTTTTCTGTTGATTTTTTTTTTTACACCATGGATGGCTTTGGATTTCATTGCAAAAGGTTTTTTTTGGGGTGGGATAGCAGTTTTTTGGTGCGTGTTAAATAAATAGGGCTTTTTAGCCAGTAGTTAACCCTAGGGATTCAGCTCGCGTACTTTTGGTAACTCTGCACAGCGCGACAACGCGGACTTACAGTTTTCGGCATGTTCGTGCTCTCAATATGCGTGTTCGCGCACGTGATAAAGCATTTTTGTACAGTTCGCGATCCCGAACACGCAGCATTTGCAATCTGGCAAACAATATCTCGCGAGCAACATAAATCCATCTCGAAAACGCTGATTTTGTGCATTTTGCTAAAAAAACTCCTCAGGTTGTCATTCAGCTGCAGTTTTGGAGCACGGAGAAGCTTTTATTTTAAAAAATATATTTTTTATGAGAGTAAGAGTTCCACAGACACTACAACTTCTTGTTCCTGTCCTTTGTAATCACTTTTTGGTTATTCTTGTGGTGGGGGGCCTGAGCATTTGTGTGGCGGCCATTTTAGGACGGCAGGCATTGTGCTTTTGCCATAGGTGTACATTGACTGTCTTCCTTTTCTTGTTGTTGTGGGTGTGCGGCGGCCATTTTGTGGAGCCATCCAAGCAGTGTGCTTGCTTTTGTCATTCTGTTCCAAGCTTGTGGCCTAGTCTGCCAGTATGCCCAGAGGTAGTCATCCTCAAATCTTTGGTGCGTTATTTAAATTTACATTTTGTGTTGTGTGTTGAATTATTTTTTCACACCGTGTATGGCTTTGGGTTTCATTGCAAAAGGTTTTTTTTGGGGTGGGATAGCAGTTTTTGGGTGTGTGTTAAATAAATAGGGCTTTTCAGCCCGTAGGTAACCCTAGGGATTCAGCTCGCGTACTTTCCGTAACTCTGCACAGCGCGACAACGCGGGCTTACAGTTTTCTGCATGTTCGCTCTCTCAATATGCGTGTTCGCGCACGCGATAAAGCATTTTCGTACAGTTCGCAATCCCGAACACACAGAACAATATCTCGCGAGCAACATAAATCCTTCTCGAAAACGCTTTTTTTGTGCATTTTGCTAAAAAAACTCCTCAGGTTGTCATTCAGCTGTAGGTTTGGAGCACAGAGAAGCTTTTATTTATTTTAAAATATTTTTGAGAGAGGAAGTAAGTCCCACAGAGACTACAACTTCCTGTTCCTGTCCTTTGTAATCACTTTTTGGTTATTTGTGGTGGGTGGCCTGAGCATGTGTGGCGGCCATTTTGTGGAGGCAGGCATTGTGCTTTTTTCATAGGCCTCCAAGCTTGTGGCCTAGTCGTACAGTAGGCCCAGGGGTACTACTCATCAATCATCACGGGTGCATGGAATTTAAACAACTGTTTTTGGGTTGTGCGTTAAATTTAAACATCATGTATGGCTTTGGATTGAATTGTAAAATGTGGCCTTTACTTTTATACGGGGGTAGTTTTCACTTTTTTGGTGTTGTAAATAAATGCCTTTAGTTTTTTTGTATATGTGCGTTGTTGTTGCTCCCTGATGCTGCATCCATCCCATAAGATGCACAAATTTTTATTTAGGGCAAACAGGCTAGACTACATTTATGTTTTTGTTCTTTGCTATTCTTCTTCCTGAGTGTACACAGTAAAAATACAACAGGATCCCTGGCCTTGTCAGTCTCTTAATGGCTGGCTATACTGTTGTTGTTCACTGACTTCATAAAATTTAATAATTGTGACCACCCACCAGACACTAATAAGTTATATATATTATGGATATTTTGACTGATGTTCTTCTGGCTTTTTTGCTTTTAGGTGTACAAAAGACAGAGGAGGTGTGTCATCATCATCCACCGTTGTGGTGCCAGACCGACGTCCCGCTGCTGTACACAAGGTGACGTGTGAGTGACCTGACCAGGCATCTCTGCAACTTGTTCAACTGAGTGCTGTTTTGACATCTGTTGAAGATGCCCCCAAAGAAAGCAGGTATCAGGTCCTCCGGTACCAAGAAAGTTGCCATGGAGAATAAGGAACAGAAGAAGAAGGAAGTGTCACTTAAGTCTGGTGTGCCTCCCAAAACCTTTTTTGGTACACCAAAAATGACGCCTGCAGCAGCGGTGTCGGGGGGCCAAGCTGGGGGCAGCACCTCCACATCAGTGGGCCCAAACCAACAACCCAGGCCCAAGCAGATGAGTGTGGAAGAGGTAGCCAGCCTTATGGTGGAAAGCAGTGATGCTGAGCCTGAACTAAACTTATCGCTATCTCAAAGTAGTACACAATCAACGCAGGAGGGAACACAGCAGATAAGTGGTAAACAGCCGCAGCCACCGCCCGCAATAGTAGCTGTTGTTCCTCCTGAAGTAGGGGCAGTTCAGGAAATTGAGCCTCATGCAGAGGAAGAAGAGGAAGCCACTCCTTTAGAAGTTCCATTGGCTTCCAAATCCCCAGCAAGGAAAAGGAGGGTTAGTACATCAAGTTCTTCACCAAGCCCCCCTTCTGATGATCTAGATGCCACTTGGAAGCCACAAACTGAGTCTGAGAGGGAAACACATCACACGAGCAGACATGGGAAAAGGAAGGTTTCAGAAAGCCTTACACTTATGGATGTTGATTTTTACACTATCCAAAATGGCTGCGAGGGATGTAGCACGCATACCTCCAACACAGGTAATACCACCACAACCTTCAGCTTCCATATTTACATTAGCAAAGGGCCGGCAGTGTCCTACATCCAGCACAAGCACCACCTCAGCAGAAGTAGGTAGTGGTACTGCACAGAGTCAAATTCAACACACACCCTCTAGTTCATCCGGCATTGGAAGTGGGAGTGGCACCTCCAGCAGGAGACAAAAGTTAAGCTCCCCAGTGTGGGACTTCTTTACGGTTAGCGGAAAGGAGGAGAACATTGCTATATGCTCCGTTTGTCATACCTCTGTTAGTCGTGGTAAGCTTGGTACAAACTATGGTACCGGAGGCCAAATGACCCATCTGAAAAAACACCTCACAATCCAGTGGGAGGAGCACCTTCGTCTCATCAAAACTGGAACCATTACTGTCGGGCATAAACGAGTAGAAAGTCTGCTCACGGTGGAACAGGAAGAAGAGGAAGACATTCTCTGTGGTAGTGGTGCACAAAGTAGACCTGTCCCCAGCACTGCAATGGTAACGCCCACATCCTCAGCCACATCTCATTGGCACAAGAGTAAGAGTCAGCCTGAGACACCAAGGAGTACTGCTGGCCCAAAAAGTGCGACGTTGACCACAGGAAGGAATACCATGCAGCCTACCATTCTTAGCATGTTTAGTAGGCCGGAGGGGCAGTACGAACGCAACCACCCAATAACACGTTTGTAAAATGCAAAGCTGGCTAAAATGTTAGCACTGGACCTTCTCCCTTTTTCTTTTGTTGAAGGGGTGGGTTTTCTTGAATTTGTGACCACCATCTGCCCAAAATGGAAAGTTCCCAGCCGCTACTACTTCGCAAGAGTTGCTGTTCCCGCACTACATCACGACGTGCTGGAATTGCTTGGAAAAGCCTTAAAACAGAGTGCTGTTCAGAGTATACACCTGACAACAGACATGTGGACCAGTTGCCAAGCCACTGATTACATGTGCATCACTGCACACTGGGTCCCTTTTTCGGGTGTTAAAGATAAGATATCTGACGGTGTTGTTGACACCGCTGAGATTTTTAAAGACACTCGCAAACATGCAACTGTAGCCATGTTTGGTATGGAGAAATCTCATACTGCTGCAAACATTTTGGATGAGTTTAACAGCAAGGTGTTTGAGTGGCTGCGACCAAGAGGGCTTACCATTGGTTTTGTTGCCATGGACAATGGCAGTAATGTAGTTAGGGCCATGAAAGATGGTGGCTATTTCAGGGTGCCATGTTTGGCACACTGCATTAACATTGTTGTTCAGGACTTTCTCAAAAATGAAAGCAAAGTCAGCAGCTTACTGACCACCTGCAGAAGAATATGCACGCATTTCAACCATTCTTTTAAAGCCCGGAAGCAGCTGAGGGTCATTCAACGTGAGCATAAAATGCCAGTCAAAGCACTCATCCAGGAGGTGCCAACACGTTGGAACTCAACGTATTACATGCTTGAGCGTCTGTTTGAGCAGTACATACCACTTAATGCGTATGTCATGAAAAGGTCAGGGGATCCTACTGTGAAAGGCATGACAGTTGAGATGGCCCAATGGGACCTCGTCAAATGCCTGACAGAGATGCTACTTGCTTTTGAGGTCTTCACACGTGAAGTGAGCAGGGAGGACTGTACTATGGGCCAAGCTATCCCATTGTTGTACATGCTAGAGGTGTTAGAAATGTATGCAGGTGTGGATGACAAAGTAGACGCATATTATTTGGCAGACACCTTTGTCGCTCGCTTATCTGACAATACAAGGATTCAAAATAACATTGTGTCACATCCACATTACATTACTGCCTCAATTTTGGATCCACGTTACAAATTATTGCTGCGCAGTAATGAAGTAATTCCTTTTTCAGAAGTGGATGTTGCCCAGTACAAAACTTTGATAGCTGAGGAAGCCACTGACTTTGAAAACAAAAGGATCTTAATTAGAGGCCCGCCCTCCCAGGGCAGAAAAAGTACTGCAGGGCACCCAGAGTCAAGTTCTACTTCAGAGGCCAAGAGCAGTGCGTTTGCCTCCCAGTAGTCAACAACACTGCCAGCAATAACATCAACAGCACCAACAGGATCATCAGGCACATTTAAAAAAATGGCAGGTGATTGGTTTCTACGGAAAGGGTATTGTACGTCCATGACTGATGCAAAGGCAAAAGAGGCCCAGGAAATCGGCCCAGGAAATCGGAGCACCCCTGAACATTGAGCGAATGGTTCAGGCCTATCTAGATGACACAACAGAGGTCTTCATGGAGCAAAGCCCATTGGTGTTTTGGTATGGGAAAAGAAGCCGATGGCCAGTGCTCAGCAGGCTGGCGATAAAGTATGTGGCTTGCCCTGTTGCAAGTGTCTCTTCAGAGCGTGTTTTCAGTGCTGCTGGTGCCATTGTTACTGTCAAAAGGACCAGTCTCTCGCCCAAAAGCAGTGAGAGGTTAACCATGATCAAAATGAATCAACACTTTATACCACCGGAGTACAAAATACGTGAATCACAGCAGGAAGAGGAGAGCGACTTCGATGACATAAGTAGTGGGTTGTTAGACGTACTTCTGTCCGAACCACCAGAGTTTGAGGACAAGCTCCTCTTCCCTGACAACTAGGCTTTCAAATTGTTCTCCCTTCCTTTATTTGTGTGTAACTGTGTATCTGTTTTTCTGGTTCAAAATCTAATCACAACAAATCCATCAACAGTCTCCTCTTTTTATTTCCCTATTGGAGTTGCACGTCTGTGCATAACTGTCCACTCCACTCATCAGGGTCCTGCTCCATTTTCCTTACTCTCCCTAAGTACATTTCAAGCAAGTCAGACATTGGATGGAGATGGAGAATAGTACAATACATGTTGCCTCTAACAGTCCCTCCATAAGAAGTGAAACGTGACTCCAGCTATATTCCATTTTGTTTCCAAGCCGAAAGAAACTCATCACTGACTGCCAGAAGGCTAGGCAGGCATCAGATCAGACAGCCAAAGAGAACACCAAGACAGGTAATGAGTGATTATTGTGAATGATGGTGGCATGCATTGCATTGAATGCTGGCTGACTACGAATAATTGTGCATTAAGTAGAACTATACTAGTTTATCAACAAAGTAAAAGTGACTCAGGTGTGGTGACAGTTAATGTTTCCTTGTTGTTTAATAATAACCACATTGTACTCCTACCACTGCAGGTGCCAGCCAATATCCGTTGCAATTTTGTAATATGGAATATATTATAAACTTAATCAGTCACTACAGACTGAGTTGGTGTTGGAGAATACGTACCACACGGTCATCATCATGATGCTGCTGAGCATACTATCTTTGCACACAGTCAGTTGGATGAGAGAAAATTGATGGAATAACTGAGTTTCATGGGCTGACTTAAAAGGTAAACAGTTTGAACAAGAACCAAAGCAGACCTAGGCTAGATGTCCGTGTACTGATGTGGACTGGAGTAGAGTGTAGTGGTATGAGGGACAGTGGCACATTGATTTAGTCAAATCATTAGGATAATGCTAGGTTGCTGCAGTGCATATGACATTTCTCTGGCTCGGTCAAAATGTAAGTAAGGGGTAGGGTGCCTGGCCTGTGCCGCGGTTCTCCTGTTCTGTGGCTGTGCTGGCTCCTGAATCCTGTCCCGTTGTTGTTTTACCTTAATGCTGTAGAGTAGACACTATGTAGCCTATCCAGGCTGCCTCAGTCTGAAAGTGTTCTCTCCAGAGTGTTGTCTTCTCGTCTTGCACTCCACTGTAATTGAGTTTATTGTTTAAATGCAGTAATTTTTCAATACCCCGTTTGTTTTTCCATCTACACTTACAGGCCGGCCTTTAACCTGTGCTATAATGGGAGAAACGACTCACACTTACCTTACCAATCCGCATCAGGCAGGCAGTGGTACCCAAGATTGATCTGCGGAGTGTCCATGGAAGGGAGGATCAAGAGGAATGACGAGAATGATGCAACTCCACATTTGGACCAGGATAATACAGTAACTTTAGTATCATCATTCGTCTTCAAATTTATTTGATTGCTTTTTTCTCTTCAATCATTATGACTGTGTGTTGTGGTTTGTTTGGTAATTAATCCCTACAACTATTTTTTAATTTCCTTAGCTAGCTTGAAAAATAAAAGTAAGCCCGGTACAGCATGTAATTGGGTTCGGTCTGAGCTCTGAGGGCGGCAGACAGGCAACGCAAATTTCAATTTCTTCGCTGAGTGTACTGTCTCATTAAGTAATAGTAGTTATAGTAAGTACAACTCATTATCATTAACCATCAAGTTATCTTCCTCAGCATGCATGCATTTGCTTTTTCTCACTTCATACTTTGATTTCTTTGATAATGGATCATGGTCGTCTTACAAGATTGTGTTTTACTTTTGTTGTGTCCATGCATACTGTCTGTTTTTCTTTCTCAAACATTTCCCAAAACCCCACTTCCCATCCATTCATCAATCCCTAAGCCTCTTCCCCCGGGCTGTGTGATTTATATTGAGGTGTGATGTGATGACTACAATAAATGTACACCAATTGATCACACACTTGCTGGGGCAGATGTGGTGAAAGCAACACTAATTGAATTTCAACTAAGGCAGGGCAAGGATCTTCTTCTGCTTGCCCACCCATGCTGTAGTTTACTTTGTGTTCTGTTCTACTACTCCCCCCACAGTCTCTCAGTCAAGTGACTTTCTCTTTCTTTTTTTAAATGCTATTGCCAGTGTCTACTACTACCACCACAATAATGGCATCTTCTCCGTCAATTTGGGAAACCAACCATGCAGCCATCAGTGTGCCGAACTTCATCATCAATCACAGGTAAGATAAGTTTGGTGGGAGGTATGGACTAGGAGGAGAGGCTGACAGTACTATTATGACAATTAAAAATAACTCATTGAGGGGTACTGCATCTATCGGTTTGTGTGTTACAAAATCGGCAGATCTTTTAAATCAAACACTGGCTGTGGGCATGCAGCAGTACGGAAACAAAGTAACAAACCATGTAACTTAGATTGAATTCTGAAAACTGTAACCCACCACAAAACATTAACATCGTATAAGTAAATAGAATAACATTTAATATCCCCTAACAAAAATAAACTATCCCACTCTGACCTAACCCACCCCCCTTGCTAACCCCAACCAATGTCCAAAAAGAAACGAAAGATGAAGAGTCCCAATGTCCGAAAGAATCCCCAACACCCAAAAACCCACCCACCAACAAAAGGAATTAAAAAAGGGGCAAACGACGAGGTCCTCTATTGTTGGCGGGCCTTAAGGTGTTTATCCACCAGGATCTTTACCCGCTCCTCCATGTTCTCCTCTAAGCGGGCCATCCGGCGGAGCAGCTGGCGGCGAAATGCCCTACAGTTACATGCAGGGTGGGGGGCAGCAGTGCTGGAAATAGAGGCGCGGCGGCGGGCGGATGCCGGACCACGGTGCCGTGAAAGTGGAGGCAGGGCCTGACTGGGGCCCGGGGCATTGGAGGAGGCTGCAGCTGCAGCCGCCTCCTCCTCCTCCTCTTCCTGAGCCACCAGCCGGCTATAATGTTCGCAGATGGCCTCCAGTTTCCGGCGCCGGGCCCTAGCGGCCAACTCCTTCCTTGATGGTTTAGTGGGTGTGGAAGGAGTATCTATATCAAGAAAGAAAAAGAACATGTTGTAGCCAATACTCTTAGCAAAACAGAAACACTAAAATAATTCAACACATAGTGTCACAGTATCGCTAGCAAGCACAGTTCATAACATTTGTGATTTGGTGGTAAGTATCTCTAATCCTACTTCCTTGGACTCTAACATTTGTGAGAGTTTCCGACATCATAAATATAATCGTACTATGTACTCCGGTACACCAGTCGTGTTGTTCTTATCTGTAGTTTAGCCCAATTACATAACCTTGTTGTAGCCGGCATGGCAGCTTCGTCAGCTAAGCTTGCACCCAAGAGAAACAGATATGAGCCACATGATGCAGACTCACGTTAGTTTTATTTACTACTACTGTCTGCAGGTGGGGAAGCTCATATTTGTGTATGACGCCTTACGGCCGTTGGCACTGGTCATACTCTGTTACATGAGGGCAAATGGCATGCATAATTTCACTTACACCCTGCCATGGGTACTACAAAAAGGCTGATTATTTATCAGATCCAATGATCATTTCTTATATTCATATTACAGATGCTAATACGATACAACATCAGGTCGGTAGCGGTCAGTGGTGGGAGTGCTGCCGGGCGGTGAGTCGGTGACATGGGAAGGTGCAGGGTGGGGATAGTAAACTATGGATTAAGGACAATCACAGGTAATTAAACAATACATTAAAAAACAAAAAAATCACTGCATCGCATTCAGCGGTGCAGTGCGCACCTTGAAAATAATTTTATTTATTTTTATGTTGATTACCTGTATTTGGCCGTAATACACAGTTTACTCGCCAGTGCCACCCACCCGTCCCCTCCCCATGTCACCACCCGCCAACACTCCCACCACCAACTGCTACTGCAGAGGGTACTTTGCTTTCATTGATTGTGTAACCAATAACCATAAACAACAGATAGGCCACCCTTTGCAGTCTGGCTGCCCCAATCGAAAATACATTAATAATAATAGGTAGGGAGTGGTCCCCAGAGTGGGACGAAGGGTTTTCTGCTTGATAATATGGATATATATAAATATATATGACGTGCTTGCAAACTACTGCAAGTGTACTGTATTCTGATAATACTACCTATATTCCCCTAGGCTTTGCTACTGTCGCGCAGTTTCTTTTACATTTTCTTCAAAGTAAGAATCTCCAGTGACACTTTCCACCTATAATGTCTCTTGATGATAGTACATCCAGGCATACATCCATTAAAGTAAACGTTTATCCTTCTTTTTTATATCTCTCATACTTAGTTGGTTTCACCAACAACCACCCATCCTTCTGCTCCTTCCTTGCTTGCCTTGGCTTTGAATTTGAACCAAACAACGCTGATTTTTGCTATCTAGCACTATCCACCCATACTGTTTCGCCCACCCAGGCAGGCATTCTTTCACCTTCCACCCATCCTTCAACAACCCATGCATCTGATCTGATTACTATCATCCACCTATGCATGCTTCCAACAACATATCCTTCTCTGCCAGTCAGTCATATTATTTATCTCGCCCGTCCTTCCACCCTTAGTTCTTTTCCTCTTTGTTCAACACATCCATCAAGGTCATCTGATCTGAGTTTGTCTTCTCGATAAAACATTCACAGCTGATTTTGGAGTCAAATAGAAGAGGCCATTGGTTACTCTACTCACGCTGCTAATGCTAAGTAAAGGGTGTCTTCTTCAACCGTTGTATAATAATAAGTCGCCTAGTACAGTGAAGTAGTGAACACACTTCCATCTAGCTGTAATGTCAAGAAGTAATGAATATAACTTACCGCCGCTGCCCACTGCTGCTTGATCCCCCCTGTCTCTCCTGCAGGTGCCGCCAGTTCGCCTGCCCCCTCCGGAATGGCCGCATCGCTGGCCCCGACGGCACTGGTGGATGGTAGTGTGCCTAGAAAAAAACATCACAAATTTTTTAGATGCCTGGAAACCTCCCCCTATTTTAAGTGTTCACTTGGAACATTGAAAAAAAAGTTCATGCAACATACATCAGCACTAGACGGTAAGTACAGTCAGTAGACCGACACTAGTAGTGATATGGTTCCACTTCCTAGGGTCATCTAGTCCTACTCTACTCTTTTGAAAGTTAGCCTGAGCCATGTGTAACCCTTTTAGATTCATCATGTCGACTACTACTCTTTTGGTGCATATTTAATTATACCTGCCAGCTTATTGACATGTGCAGTAGATGCCAATTACAGGCCTGTTAGCCTAATAGATGTTGGCCAGAAGCTTTTTGCGAGGCTGATTTTAGATCGCCTCCTTGATTGGATGGAGGAATTTGACATCCTGAGCCACTATCAGGTGGGTTTCAGAAAGAGTGTATCAACTACTGACCAGATCTTCTGATTAAAGATGCTTTTCTGGAAGACGGTTAATGTGGAGGGTGGTTCCCTATATACCGTCTTTGTAGATCTGCGTGCGGCCTTTGATCTGGTCCCACGTATGAAGCTTTGGATTGTATTACGGGATCTAGGAATACCACCCCCACTCTTGGATATTATAATACGACTTCACACCAACAATTTTGCAAAGGTCAGGTGTGGGAGAGAAGGCAATTTATCATCTAGTTTCCCCGTTGAAAAGGGGGTTAGACAGGGTTGTGTCTTGGCGCCAACCCTGTTTTGTCTCTATGTAAATGGAGTCATCTCCCATTTGAATACGGTCACTAACAGAGACGCACCAAGGCTCGCTGGTACAGGGATATCAGCGATTATGTTTGCCGATGATACCCTGTTACTTGCTAAGTCTCCAATGGGCATACAGCGAGTTTTGGATGGCTTTGTCTCTTTCTGTCATGATCGGGGCCTGGAAATAAATACAGCCAAAACAAAGTTTATGATTTTTAATCCTCCCAAGACCTCTCGTTCAAATCCGATTATAGATGGTGTTAGCCTGGAAAGAGTTCATATGTTTGAGTATCTGGGATTGACCTTAAATGAAAATCTGGCCTGGACCCAACATCAGATTAAATCTCAATTAAAGTTAACGCAAAAGGTGGGGGGAATTATTAAACTCTGGAACAAATTCCAGACAAAACCTATTGGACCCCCACTTGAGATTTATAAAATGCAGGCTCGAGGGGCAGTAACCTATGGCGGTGAGTTGTGGGGACACAATTGTGCCCCTGCAATTGTTGCAACGGAAAATAAGTTTCTCAGGAATATACTCTCCCTTCCTACTAGTTCCCCTCTTCTTCCCCTTAGGCTTGATTTGGGAATTAGATCGATAAAGGAGGAACTTGGTTTAAAGCCTCTAACCTTTTGGAGGCGTTTATGGGTAACCCCGGAACTTAGTATCTACAGGCAAGAATTGTCGGAATTATTAAAATATCCAATCATTCAGAAACTCCCATGGTTAAATAATATAAAGAATGAGTTTCAGAGGTTGGGGTGTCCTCTTCTATGGTCAAACCCGGCAGAGGCTTGTATGAACATATCCCGTAACCATCTGGTCAGCATGTATTATGAATGTAATCTGTCTGTTTACTTATTGAGCGATAAAGTGGGCTCAATGATAAGCTCATTCTTATTGATGAAAGATTATTATAAGTTGGAGACAGTGTTGGATGATATTAACCCCACTGGTCTTAGGAAATTGTTCCTCCAATGGAGATATAACTCCCTACCGATCAGAGCCCTTATGAGTAGATGGCGCCCACCAACTACTACAAATTGTCCTGCCTGTACAGAAAAGTTGGAGAATGATATTCATGTAATATTTTTCTGTCCTTCTTACATGAGGCCCAGGAAAAAGTGGATTGTTCCCATATGCAAAAAATGGGGGTTCAGAAAACATTTGGATGCTTACCGCATATTAAAATCTGATTTATCGCCATTAACTGTTTTTGCTGTCAGCAAATTTCTAGCTGCAATGTGGAATATTAGAAGAAGTTTCATCTCATAATGAGATTATTTCCACTGTACATGAAAATCCAATGATGGATGAGTTTTTTGGTGATATTCTCCACAGGCAATGATGATGATCTTATTATTGTGGTTAATATTGTTATTTAATGTACTTTTACATTGTAAATTTGATAATGATTTGTTTTATTTGTATTTTTCTCTTTTATGACACATGCACTGTCGAAATAAAGATAATATGAATGTTAAGATGCCTTTGAGGCCACTTGACTGTTGCGTACAAGTGAAGAGGTCGAAAAAAAAAAAACTTCTTGAGTTTGTTTAGTTTATATTGCTTATCCATCACATACATGTTACACTTTTTGCCATGACTGCAAAATGCTAGCATTCACCAGTATACTATCTAACGGCTAACTCGCAGCATCTTTCTCATATATAATAGGCGGAAGATTCCCTTCTACAAACCAGAGATTTACAGAGCATATTGGATGCAAGATGATGTAACCAGTATTTCTACGTTCTACGGTGAGGGGTCTTCCAGAATTCAAAAGATCTTGGCTCTTGTTCTTGTTGTCATGCACTTGTAAATGTTTACTGTTTTAATATTAGGCTTTTTGCTGGCTCATTGACTATGACTGTAGTAAATTAAATTTCATATTAACGATGTATAGAGTTTGATACTTGTTTCAAATAAACCTTTTGAACTTACACATAGACTCTGTGGTATTTGGTGTGGTGGGGTGGACTTACACAAGTGAGTGAGCAAAATGGTGTTATTATGTTCTGGGTTGTCTGTCTCAGTCATCATCAACGTTGTGTATCTTCTTCGTGGGGGGGGTCGGGAGTGGGACCCTAATGTGAGACACTATAGCTAGTCGGTCAGGGGATCCTGGGTTCTTCGGACTGAGGTGTGATCAGTAAGGTCCAACCTCCCATTAGCAACATCCTATTTTGTTGTGCATAGTTCTGTATGTGGCTCTGCAGAATCACTAGACAATAGTAGTATCATGTACTATCCGATCAAAAATACTAGTCAAATATCTGGTTGGCCATTTTGTTTGTGGTAATTGTCCAAGCCTCAACATTGAGAAGACTTGAAGAGGACAACCCAAAACACAGGACACAGTGGCTAGAGCTATTTGTCAATCAGAGTTTTATTATTCCAAAGAAAACCTTCTATAAAGAGTGGGCAACTGTGCAAGCTTCGCTACACACAGAGTAGTAATAGTAATAGTAGTAGTAGTAGTAGTAGTAGTAGTAGTAGTACAGAGAGTCATAGCAGAGGCAGTTAGAAGCAACTTAGTTAGAGGCAGGGATAAACAGAATTTGGAAAGAGATAGTCAAGGTCAAAGAAGTAAGCTTTTGTAAAAAATAGATTTAGAAAGTGGAACCATAATTTATAGTTCGGAAAAAAAAGATGCAGTAAAATTTAGGGAAATATAAATGTCAATATAACCACTGGAGGACTTACTGGGGCCAGCAGCAGGAGCCTCGGTAGAGGAGCGGTCCTGTGGTTCCCCCGCCGACTCCGACCCCGTCTTCTTGACCCTGGGTGGTGCTGATGATCATGTAAAATATAATGAAGAAAGAGACAAACATTAAGGAGTGCTGTGAAACAAATAATAATAAATCATTTGGAAAAATAAGTCAAACAACATTTTAGGAAACAACAATTGCAATAAAATTGACCTACCTAATCAGATAGATCGACTACTGGCTGCTTCCTGCATTTACGGATCGTCTACTTATTTATGAACACTCCAGTGTTCCATAATCATTCTGATTACAAATACTAACAAAGCCTAGTAAGTACCACCTGACCTACACCACCTATTCCAGACGGGCCAATTGTTCACTAAGTCTGCATTTCCATTTTTTCAGCCATCAAATGCATAGATGAGCTCGAGGACACATGCATACATTAGTGCATACATACATACAACAAATTGTGGGTTGGTTGCATGATTCTGATCTAGTTCTGCTACTGACTGACCATGCTAAGCCTATCACTCACTAAACAAAGTACAAAAGGTTCGAGGGAGGACTGGGGTAAGCAGCACTCAGTGACAGAGGAGGCGTCACGCAGACCGCATAAAACAATTATTAACTACTACTAACAAACTAAACCTAGTATCCAATATCCATCCACCACTATTTCACAGTAGGACAATGGAAGGACTAGAGTCTCTCTAGAAAATCGCATTACCTAACTTCAGTTCTGTAAAATAAACTCTTACATAATCAGCATCAGCACAAGCTAGCGCAAACTAAGTTGCAAACAAGTAAGAGTACCACCGTGCACCTGGGTCCTTAAATCAAAGAACATTTTGCTTTTTGGAACGTAATTTACCAGCAACGCTTGGCACGCAGCAGTAATCTTGTTGTTCATCAAATTTAATATACACAATCAGTTGCTCACCAAGCCCTACGACCTCGACACCTAGTAGGTCCAACAGGTCCTGCTCCGGTTCCAGGATGTCGGACCACCGGTGGGCTAGCTGGTTGTGGGTGCACCGGATCCCAGAGCACCGGAACACGGCCCGGCGCACCTTCGCCCACCAACGGTGCCGCTCCTGGGTAGCGTACCCGGAGACGGGCCTGCCGCCTGCTGCCAAGGTCAAGGGGAGGAGGCGCTGGATGAAGAAAACAAGGGCCGCCACCTCCTCCTCCCCAAACAGTTGCCGGGCCTGCACCCCTGCAGGACGCATTCTGCCGCAAGGCAGGTGGCCCTTCTCTGCTCCTGCAGGTCCCTTGCCCTTGGCACTCGGTGTGCCCTTGGCCATGGTTCTGGGGTGGGTGGGAGGTGGAAAAGAAAAGTTAGAAGGGGAAAAAAAGTTAGGGGGAAGAAGATAGAAAGAACTTTATAAAAGTAACAAAAACACAGTAAAAGTAGAAATAAAACGCAAAATATAAACTTAGGCAAAGAGAGAGATAGATAATAACTAAAAAAAGTCAGAAAAAATGCTTTAAAGATAAAGGATTGCAAAGATAAAGGGAGGATACAAAAGTAGGCCCAGAACCATAGCATAGAGTGAAAAACAAGATGGCCACGCCCATTCGCGACCGCAGAAGTAAGTTTGCGCTATATTTCTCGCGAACACGTACTATTCATCGCGAACAAGTAAAATGCGCTCCCAAACACGTCAATGCACATTGCGAACACGCTATCCGTGACCCGGAACAGGAAAGAAGGCATCGCGAGCGGGCGGGAATATTGAAAAACAAGATGGCCGCGCCCGTTGATGACCGCATGGGTAAGATCGCGAGATATATCCCCCGAGCATGCAAACAGCTCCCCGAACACGCTCACCGCACTCCCCAACAAGAAAAAGCCATCGCGAACGGGCGCACCAAGCAACTACGCAAGTTCGCGAAGCTACGCGAAGGTCGCGTAGTGCAAGAACATCTTCGCGAAGTGCGGCTACGTGAACTACGCCCAGGGTTATACAATACACATTTTCATAATATATTTCAAACAACACACTTCTCTAATAATTCCCAAACTTTCAAAATAATGCTTTTCAAAGTTAAAAATATAACTATAAAGACTGAATCACTACTGCACAATGCATAACATACCTTACAAATTTGTAACTAACCTCTCAAATAATATTGCAGAATATGAAATATCTGAATCGAATAAAATATTTTCTTTTTCACACAATAAATGTAATGCACCACTGTAAACAAGGTAAAACCAGTAATGGCAAATATTCCCTTTCTTTCTGCACACAAATTATTGTAAGTAACAAATCAAAATGCTTCCTTCAGTATTTCAAATTCTAAAACACATTTCTATTGGCTAGATATATTAACCCTTTCTTAGTGTCTTCTAAAAGTGCCCAAACTGGTTTTGTATTTGATAGGAGTTGCGACTCCTTCATGGTGCTGCAGTGTTGTGTTGTGATGGAACTGCGAATCCTTACAGGAGTTCAAAAACCTATTTCCAATAATGCTAGTATTTTTTTAACAACACACTACTTCTAAACATACTACTAATTTGGGAAAACTTTGTTTAGTAGCATATCACTTATATATAAGTTACCATTTCACATTTTAAAACCAGAGTTATGTTTCAACTCTCCCCCATTCTGTTTAATCCTAGTTTCCATAGTAACACTTTTTGCAACATTCAACTAAACCAGAAGGTTGCAAGTTCACCATATTTTCAAATTCTGCACATTAGCTTACCAATGGAAATAACAGATGTAGTTGACCTTTGCAAAAAATCACCTTATCATATCTACTGTACCTTTCAAACATTTTCTAATAACCAATCAGAAACATGCTTGTTCAGGAAAGTAACATGCATCCCATTTTTGAGTGCACAATGTTGATGAACAGTCAATCAGTTATCGTTTTTCTCAAAAACAGCATCTTGTTCACCAATGTAGATACTTCTCATTCTACTGACTACCTCAGCTACAGACATCTTTTGATTCCTTCCAGATATCCCTTCAAAATGCTAGCAGTATGGAATGTAGGACACAGTTATGTTTTTGGGTGGAACGGGTATGCTGAACACAGAGGTATTGACAAAGACCTAGGTTTGTAAAATGTGGATATTAAATGGTTTCCACAGAGATGATCAAAGTGGCACCAATTGATGCCCTTGGTTAAAACCTTCTTGCATCTCCAACCCCCTGACGTCATGATTGTGCACTGTGGTGGAAATGGCTTAGGCATATTGACAGGGGTAGGGCTGGAAATCCTAATGAAGGATACCTTTGCACATTCCCTCAAACTGTCTGTGTATACTCTAACATATGCCAAAGACAGATATGGAAGTGGTCAAATCAATTCTGTGCACAGATTGAGAAGGCTAGGAAGAATGTCAATAACGCTGTTTCTGCTTACCTCGAAGAACACAGGATGGGCTTCATCTATAACAACAATCTACGTTTTGATATGCATGACATCTACAGAAGTGGTGAAGTTCATTTCACAGATGAAGGAACCTTAAGCTGTGCATCCGCACTTACTTGTAGCTCCAATAAAGTCATAATGAAAAGAACAGCTCTTTTTAGAGCCACCCTATAACCTAACAGTGAATCTTCCTTTTTTTTTAACATATATACTCTTTTAAAATATTTTCTGGATTCGTGAACCTGTCGCAAATTTGCAAAACAAAAGCATGAATTCAATGTACTACATCACAATACTCTTTTCAAGTTCAACTTTGAATTTTTTTTTTAATAATATTTCTAACTCTAACAAATGTAATGTGATTATTAACTTTAATCTCATTGCTCTATAAAAAAAGTTTACAAATGCAACACTACCTTCTGAATTATATATTATTAAGTTATTTATTTCAAGTGGATCCGAGAAATCCACCGCTACATTACACTGGGAGGCCACGCTGAGAGCTGCGATAGGGTTGAGACTCCATTCACAAGAAAACATTTTTTAATTATTACCCTCTAGTTCCACTGCCCAATATCGGCCCCGGGGACCCCATCCCCCAAGGCAGGCCATTTAAACAAATTAAAAAAGGGACATTTTTTAACCTGGGTACTCCATCCCCCGGGCTTGGCCAATCCTTCATTTTATTTTTTTGAAATGAGTAGGGGGGCCTCCACTGTTCACCTCCCAGGCCATTTTGGGCAAGGGGACCCCACCCCCAGGGCTTGGCCTCTGTTTGGGTATTGCAGGGGGAGCCTCAATGCTCCTGTGGTCCCTGACAACTTCCCACCTGCCGTGGGACCCGACATTGCTTTTTGTCAGGGGAGGTGCTAACTTGCAGCTCCCTCTGCCCAAAAACAATTTTGCTTCGCTTCATGGAAGCAAGAGCAGTTTTCCTGCTCTCGCTTCCATGAAGCAAAGCAGAAGTTTGCTATGGCTAGGAGGGAGCCCCGGGTCATTGCTGGAGCCGGCCCTGGGAGGTGGCAGTCCCTAGGGCCAAGGTGGGCTCCTGGAGTGGGCCACCGCATTTTAATCAATTAATCCCCCAAGCAGGTGGTGGTCCCCAGGGCAGTTTGGAGGGCAAGAGCCCCCCACACTTCATTACCTAAATTAAAGCCCCAGGAAAGTGGTTGTCCCCGGGGCTTTGGGGGACCGTGAGGGCCCTCACTCATAATTAGTGAAAGCCCCAGGGAGTTAGCGGTCCTCGGTGCTGTAGGGGGCTTTATGCTCCTGCATCATAATTAAACATTGCCCCCGGGGGCTTCAAGAAAAAAAATTGCACAAGCCTACACACATTTTTTTAAAGGTTTTGGTGGGATTCGCAAATCCTGCTGAAATATTTTCTTTCTTTAAATTTTTTCTATGCCCCTGGGGGTCCCTGTGGGTCAGGTTGTTTCTACCCTGTCCCCTTTTCTAGTTTTTTCACAATTTTTCTTGTGACTTCATTCAACCGAGTCATAAGATGGCTGCCAACACTTCCTGGTTGAAACTGTTGGCAGCCAATCAGAGTCAAGCTTGCGATCGGGAGGGTTTGCGGATCCTTTGCGGCCACCAAATATTAATATTTGTAAATATATGAATTTCTCAGAAACTACTGAACAGATTTACACCATTTAACCAAAAGAGTGCACTCTGGACCAACAACTACCTTTCTGCCAAATTTGGTGTAATTCCGTTCCGTAGTTCAGGCTGTAACTGCGTCAATGGTTTCCTATTGAAATTGATATGGAGAAAATGTGTTTTGGGACCCCCTTTTTTTCTCCGCCCCTTCTTGACAAATCACCCCGAAACTTTCAAGACAGAAGCTGACCTGAGCGGGCCAAAAGTTTTCAAAATTTCGCAAGGATTTGTCAAACGGCGGTCCTAACTATAATTACCTATTGAACCTCAGGACTAAAGTGGACTTCATCCCCCAAGCAGCAGGGCGCCAGGAGGCGTGTTTGCAGAGTGGTGTAAAAAGCGGGCGTGGCCTCGGACCACCCTCAGCAATCCAGCTGTGTGGGGCTTACTGGAGGTCACGGGAGGGCTAGTTGGCTCCTTGGCACCCTCAGGAGGTAAGGGGACTTCCTTCCCCAACCAAGAGCGTGCCAGGATGTGCATTTGCAGAGTGATGGACAAAGGAGGTGTGGCCTGTGTCCACCTCTCAGCAATCCCACTGTATGGGGCTTACTGGAGGTAACAGGTTGGCTGGTTGCCCCTAACCACCCTCAGCAGCAAAGGGGACTTCAATCCTCATCCAAGAGCACACCAGGGAGTGCGTTTGCAGAGTGGTGGGCAAAAGTGGGCATGGCCTGCTATGAGAACATAGCAATCCTGCTGTGTGGCTCCTACTGGATGTAATAGGAGGGGTAGTTGCCCTCAATAATGTCCTTGGGGGCCTACTACCCCTCTTGTTACCTCCAGTAAGTCCCACACAGTGGGATTGCTAGACATCTTTGGCGGTCACACCCTCTTTCTCTATCACTCTGCAAACATGCTTCCTGGCAAACGACGGGATGGGGATGAAGTCCACTTTACTCCTGAGGGACTTTGGGGGCTAAGTAGCCCTCCTGGTACCTCCTGTAAGTCTTACACAGGGGACCTGAGCGCTGGTCAGAGGCCCAGCACTCTCCACCACTCTGCAAACGTGACTGCTAGTTAAAGAAGCATTTGCAATATAAAAGGTTTTGCATTTGCGAGAGTTAGAGCTATTGGTGTTGTAAATGTAAAAGTGTTTTGATAATGTTTCTTGGAGTGGAGTGGATGTAGGTTTTGTGTAGTGGAGTTATGTGGCAAGTTGTGCAGTGAAATTATGTGGATAGAAAGCATGTGGAATTAAGTATGTAGAAATTATGCAGAGTGGGATTATGTGTAATGGAGAGTAATTTTGTGGTATGATAGTCTGTGTTGTGGAGTTGTAACCTCAGGTTTAGTCTTCCTCACTTCCATAGAAACTAAACTATGAACTCAATAAGACAAAAAAAGAAGGAACCACTGAGGAGCACTTCTGGACCTAGTCAGAGGTATGAGCAGGGCCACTGGATTATGTGACTGTTTGGCTGCACCGACTTTTGCACAATTATACATTTTCAGCATTTGACACATAATCCTTCATCTGCTACATAATCTCAAACGGCTCAAAAGCTTTAAAAAATGCAGTGACAAGTATTACAGCGTGGTGGAAGGCCCTGTGCAAACCTAGAATGGTCACCTGTTACTTATTGCTAAATGTGAGTATTAAATTGGTACTAATGGTGTGTAAACCACTGTTGCTTCTTTTTGCACCTCTCTTGCCTCTTTCTACATTTCTGTTGCTTCTTTCTGCAACCCTCATGCCCCTTTCACACCACCTTTCTCTCTTTCTGCACCCGTTCCCTCTTTATGCACCTCTCTTGTTTCTTTCTGTATCCCTCTTTCCGCCTTCTCTATCCCACTTCCCCTTACTACATTTCTGTTGCTTCTATATGCACTTCTATTATTTGTTTCTGCCCTTCTCTTGATTCTTTCTGCACCTCTGTTGCCTCTTTCTGTACCTATGTTGGTTCTTTCTGTACTTCTCTTGCTCTTTCTGCACCCTTTGCACCTCTTTCAGCACTTCTATTGCTTCTTTATCCACTTCTCTTCCTTCTTTCTGCATCCCTCCTACTTCTTTCTGTACCTTTCTTGCCTCTTTGTGCACCTCTTCTACCTTTTTCTGTACCGCTCTTGCTTCTTTTTGCACCTCTGTTGGTTCTTTCTGCACTGCTCTTGCTTCTTACTGCACGTTACTTTCCTCTTGCTGCGCATCTCTTGCTTCTTTATAAAACCTGTGTTGCTTCTTTCAGCAATTCTTTTGCCTCTTTCTGCACCCCTCTTTTTTCTTTCTGTACCACTCCTGCCTCTTTCTGTATATCTCTTGCCTCTTTGTGCACCTCTCCTACCTCTTTCTACACTCCTCTTGCCTCTTTCAGCACCCCTGTTGCTTCTGTCTGCACTTATGTTCCTTCTTTCTGCATCCCTCCTGCTTCTTTCTGTACCTTTCTTGCCTCTTTGTGCACCTCTTCTACCTTTTTCTGTACCACTCTTGCTTCTTTTTGCACCTCTGTTCGTTCTTTCTGCACTGCTCTTGCTTCTTACTGTACCTTACTTGCCTCTTTCTGCGCATCTCTTGCTTCTTTATAAAACCTGTGTTGCTTCTTTCAGCAATTCTTTTGCCTCTTTCTGCACTTCTCTTCCTTCTCTCTGTACCACTCCTGCCTCTTTCTGTATATCTCTTGCCTCTTTGTGCACCTCTCCTACCTCTTTCTACACTCCTCTTGCCTCTTTCAGCACCCCTGTTGCTTCTGTCTGCACTTATGTTCCTTCTTTCTGCACCCCTCCTGCTTCTTTCTGTACTTCTCTTGCCTCTTTGTGTACCTCTTCTACTTTTTCTATACCTTGCTTGCTTCTTTTTGCACCTCTGTTGGTTCTTTTTGCACTGCTCTTGCTTCTTTCTGCATCTCACGTGCCTCTTTCTGCACTGCTCTTGCTTCTGTCCACTCTGTTGCTTCTTTCAGCAATTCTTTTGCCTCTTTCTGTACCTCGCTTGCCTCTTTGTGCACCTCTTCTACCTCTTACTGCACTCCTCTTGCCTCTTTTTGCCCATCTGTTGGTTCATTCTGCACTGCTCTTGCTTCTTTTTGCACCCCTCTTGCCTCTTTCTGCACCCCTCTTTTTTCTTTCTGTACCACTCCTGCCTCTTTCTGTATATCTCTTGCCTCTTTGTGCACCTCTCCTACCTCTTTCTACACTCCTCTTGCCTCTTTCAGCACCCCTGTTGCTTCTGTCTGCACTTATGTTCCTTCTTTCTGCACCCCTCCTGCTTCTTTCTGTACTTCTCTTGACTCTTTGTGTACCTCTTCTACTTTTTCTATACAATGCTTGCTTCTTTTTGCACCTGTTGGTTCTTTTTGCACTGCTCTTGCTTCTTTCTGCATCTCACGTGCCTCTTTCTGCACTGTTCTTGCTTCTGTCCACTCTGTTGCTTCTTTCAGCAATTCTTTTGCCTCTTTCTGTACCTCGCTTGCCTCTTTGTGCACCTCTTCTACCTCTTACTGCACTCCTCTTGCCTATTTTTGCCTATCTGTTGGTTCATTCTGCACTGCTCTTGCTTCTTTTTGCACCCCTCTTGCCTCTTTCTGCACCCCTCTTTTCTCTTTCTGAACCTCTCCTGCCTCTTTCTGTGACCCTGTTCCCTGCCTCTTTCTGTACTTCTCTTGCCTCTTTGTGTACCTCTCCTACCTTTTTCTGCACTGCTCTTGCCTCTTTTTTAACCTCTGTTGGTTCTTTCTGTACTTCTCTTGCTTCTTTCTACACCTCTGTTGCTTCTTTCAGCAATTCTCTTGCTTCTTTTGGCACTTCTGTTCTGTCTTTCTTCTTGCCTCTTTATTCACCTCTGTTAGTTCATTCGGCACTGCTCTTGCTTCTTTCTTCACCCCTCTTGCCTCTTTCTGCACCACTCTTCTCTCTTTGTGCACCTCTCTTGCCTCTTTCTGCACCCCTGTTACCTCTTTGTGCACCTTTCCTGCCTCTTTCTGTACCTCTCTTGCATCTTTGTGCACCTCTCCTAACTTTTTCTGCACTCCTCTTGCCTCTTTTTGCACATCTGTTGGTTCTTTCTGCACTGCTCTTTCTTCTTTCTGCACCCCACTTGCCTCTTTCTGCACTTTTCCTGCTTCTTTATACACCTCTGTTGCTTCTTTTAGCAATTCTCTTCCTTCTTTCGGCACTTGTGTTCCTTCTTTCTGCACCCCTTCAGCCTCTTTCTGAACCTCTTTTGCATCTTTGTGCACCTCTCCTACCTGTTTCTGCACTTCTCTTGCCTCTTTTTGCACCTCTGTTGGTTCACTCTGCACTGCCCTTGCTTCTTTCTGTACTCCTCTTGCCTCTTTCTGCACCTCTCTTCTCTCTTTGTGCACCTCTCTTGCCTCTTTCTGCACCCCGTTCCCTCTTTCAGTACCATTCCTGCCTGTTTTTGAACCTCTCTTGCCTCTGTTGGTTCTTTATGCACTTCTCTTGTTCTTTCTGCACCCTTTGCGCCTCTTTCAGCACTTCTATTGCTTCTTTCCAAACCTCTGTTTCTTCTTTCAGAAATTTTCTTCCCTTTTTCTGCACTTCTCTTCCTTCTTTCTGCACCCTCTCCTGACGCTTTCTGCACCTCTGTTGCCTCTTTCTGTACCTCTCTTGCCCCTTTCTGCACTTCTCTTTCCTCTTTCCGCACCTCTGACTTAGAGGTAGTTTTAATCCCCCTGCCCTATTATATACTAGGGCCTTACCGGAGAGGTCATGCCAATCACAGAGGTACCCCAACCCATAGTGCACCCAAGTGTATGTAAGTGTTTTTATAGTATTCTATGTGTCTTTCAGCATAGCACTGGCACGCGCCTAGTTAGTCAAAGTCAGTTACCACTGATACCAGTCAGCAAAAGGTTGGGGGCACAGGACGACTTTGCAACAAGGCCTCTTTCTGCACCTGTGTTGGTTCTTTCTGCATATCTCTTGTTTATTTCTGTACCTTTCTTCGTCTATCTGGACTTCTGTTGCCTCTTTCTGCATTTCTCTTGATTCTTTCTGCACTTTTCTTCCCCTTTCTGCATTTGTCCTACCTCTGTAGACATAGCTAGAAATTAACATTTAGAAAACCTTTAAAATTCACTGAAAAAACGCTAGGTTTCAGGGACGTTATAGTTAGGTATTAGCATTTAAAAAACCTTAGCAATTCACTGAAAAAACCATAGATTTGAGGTATGTTATAGTTATAAATTAGCATTTAAAAAACATTTGAAATTCACTGAAAAAAACAAAGGTTTGAGGGACATTATATTTAGAAATTTGCCTTTACAAAACCTTTGAAATTCACTGAAAAAATCTTAGGTTTCAGGGACGTTATAGTTAGAAATTAGCATTTAAAAAACCTTAGAAATTCACTGAAAAAACCACAGGTTTCAGGGACGGTATATTTAGTTGGACATTTCACTCGTACAAAACCAGAGAATTTCAGCCATTATATTTAGTTGAGCTAACTATAACTCGCACCCCACAATGCACTGCTGATGACGTCACATATTACATCATTCATGACATGGTCATTGACATCACTGATGACATCATCCATGTGATAATCTGATGCACCACCTTATACCCTAATATAAACTTTGATACACCAACTCTAAAATACAGACTACCATTTTCAAACCATAGACACACCAATACCAGTTACTGCATACCCACTCACTGATTCCTAGGTCTACACACACATCCCCTCATTCACCCATTCAGCCACTCATACATGCAGTCACTCATCAATACAGCACTATCATATGCACTCATACACCTATACAGGCACTCACACACCACCACTCCTCCATAGAGTTACTCACACACCTAGTCAGTCATGCAAATAATTAATCACACTCCCATTAACTGACCTATGCAGTTATACACACACAATCTCAGATCACTGACATAATATCGACTACAAAAATATAGACTTACAAAAATATCGATGCCAAAATATAGAATACCAAAATATCGACTCCCTATCCCCAAACAGGAAACTACAAAAATATAGAATCCAAAATATCGTTGTAAATAATATAGTTAGTCAAAATATCGAATTTTGTAAATGTTTTAAAAGTAATGTAAAATTAATGAAAAAATACATATAATTAACTGACACATACTTAAAAATACTTAAATACCATTAAAATTAATAAATATTTAATGTAAGTAAAAAAATAATTAATACATATATATTAACGTAATATTTATTAAAAATATTCAATATTTTCTGCGTAAGATAGTGAGCGGGTAAAATTTACTATTACCACTCCAGTAAGTGCAATAGTAGGGAAAGCGTTGGATAGCGGGAGGGTAAAAATTACGATTCCCACTCCAGAGAGTGCAACAGTAGGGAAAGCGTTGGATAGCGGGAGGGTAAAATTTACTATTCCCACTCCAGTGAGTGCAACAGTAGGGAAAGCGTTGGATAGCGTAGGGATAAAAATTACTATTCCCACTCCAGAGAGTGCAACAGTAGGGAAAGCGTTGGATAGCGGGAGGGTAAAAATTACTATTCCCACTCCAGAGAGTGCAACAGTAGGGAAAGCGTTGGATAGCGGGACGGTAAAATTTACTATTCCCACTCCAGTGAGTGCAACAGTAGGGAAAGCGTTGGATAGCGTAGGGGTAACAATTACTATTCCCACTCCAGAGAGTGCAACAGTAGGGAAAGCGTTGGATAGCGTAGGGATAAAAATTACTATTCCCACTCCAGAGAGTGCAACAGTAGGGAAAGCGTTGGATAGCGGGAGTTCAAAATTTACTATTCCCACTCCAGTGATTACAACAGTAGAGAAAACGTCTAATGGCGTAGGGGTAAAAATTACTATTCCCACTCCAAAGAGTGCAACAGTAGGGAAAGCGTTGGATAGCGTACGGATAAAAATTACTATTCCCACTCCAGAGAGTGCAACAGTAGGGAAAGCGTTGGATAGCGGGAGTTCAAAATGTACTATTCCCACTCCAGTGATTACAACAGTAGAGAAAACGTCTAATGGCGTAGGGGTAAAAATTACTATTCCCACTCCAGTGAGTGCAACCGTAGGGAAAGCGTTGGATAGCGTAGGGGTAAAAATTACTATTCCCACTCCAGAGAGTGCAACAGTAGGGAAAGCGTTGGATAGCGGGAGGGTAAAAATTACTATTCCCACAACAGAGAGTGCAACAGTAGGGAAAGCGTTGGATAGCGGGAGGGTAAAATTTACTATTCCCACTCCAGTGAGTGCAACAGTAGGGAAAGCGTTGGATAGCGTAGGGGTAAAAATTACTATTCCCACTCCAGAGAGTGCAACAGTAGGGAAAGCGTTGGATAGCGTAGGGATAAAAATTACTATTCCCACTCCAGAGAGTGCAACAGTAGGGAAAGCGCTGGATAGCGGGAGTTCAAAAATTACTATTTCCACTCCAGTGAGTGCAACCATAGGGAAAGCGTTGGATAGCGTAGGGGTAAAAATTACTATTCCCCCTCCAGAGAGTGCAACAGTAGGGAAAGCGTTGGATAGCGGGAGGGTAAAAATTACTATTCCCACAACAGATAGTGCAACAGTAGGGAAAGCGTTGGATAGCGGGAGGGTCAAATTTACTATTCCCACTCCAGTGAGTGCAACAGTAGGGAAAGCGTTGGATAGCGTAGGGGTAAAAATTACTATTCCCACTCCAGAGAGTGCAACAGTAGGGAAAGCGTTGGATAGCGTAGGGATAAAAATTACTATTCCCACTCCAGAGAGTGCAACAGTAGGGAAAGCGTTGGATAGCGGGAGTTCAAAATTTACTATTCCCACTCCAGTGATTACAACAGTAGAGAAAACGTCTAATGGCGTAGGGGTAAAAATTACTATTCCCACTCCAAAGAGTGCAACAGTAGGGAAAGCGTTGGATAGCGTAGGGATAAAAATTACTATTCCCACTCCAGAGAGTGCAACAGTAGGGAAAGCGTTGGATAGCGGGAGGGTAAAATTTACTATTCCCACTCCAGTGAGTGCAACAGTAGGGAAAGCGTTGGATAGCGTAGGGGTAAAAATTACTATTCCCACTCCAGAGAGTGCAACAGTAGAGAAAGCATTGGATAGCGTAGGGATAAAAATTACTATTCCCACTCCAGAGAGTGCAACAGTAGGGAAAGCGTTGGATAGCGGTAGGGTAAAAATTACTATTCCCACTCCAGAGAGTGCAACAGTAGGGAAACCGTTGGATAGCGGTAGGGTAAAAATTACTATTCCCACTACAGAGAGTGCAATAATAGGGAAAGCATTGGATAGCGTAGGGGTAAAAATTACTATTCCCACTCAAGTAAGTGCAAAAGTAGGGAAAATATTAAATTAATATTTTGTTAAAAATTAATTAATTATTAATACCAAAACAAGTATTACAATTAATTACCAATCACACAAGATTTAATAATTGATTATTTATAAATACCAATATATTTTTGTTTAATTAATTACATATTAATAATTAATTACCAACCAATTGTTTTTCAATAACAAACATTAATAAATGCTAATAATACCAATTAATCATTAATTAATAATATATTGATTAACGATATACACAAATTATTTAAATAATTAATTTTTTACAATTATATTACTTCCCACCATATTCCCCTATAAACACACTACCCGCTACAAATATTAAATGAATACAATTAACATAATTATCAATTAAACAATTAATACAAATTAATTACCAACTAATACAAATTATTTACCAATTAATAATTAATCAACAACCAATTAATTTTCAATACCAATTAATAATTAACTAATAACAATTAAATTACTTCCCACCCTATTCCCCTATAAACCCACAACCCGCTACAGAAGTAAAACGCAAAATTAAATTAAAAATAATTAATAATTCCTATAAATTTTATTTAATGTACTATAATTAAATTACTTCCCACCCTACTCCCCTATAAACCCACAACCCGCTACGGAATTAAATTACACAAAAATAAAATAACATAAAATTCATTACTTTAAAAATATACTAACATACATTACAATATTAATACATACTTTTAACACATATACTAACACTTAAAACACTATAAAAAATTCGATATTTTTAACAACTATATTATGACTTTCGATATTACTTACTTCTATATTATTGCAATCGATATTTCTTACCTGTTTTTCGATATTCTTCACCACTATATTTTGGTAATTCGATATTCTGTCCATTCAATATTTAAAACTCGATATTCTGTCCACTCGATATTTTTTTTTCGATATTATGTCTATTTACCACAATCTCTATTATTCATACAGATACTAACACATACTTACTCTCTTATACAATCACTGATACAAGCACATACTCATCCATACAGCAACTCTCACAATCACTCACTCTCATGTATAGTCATTTATGTACTTCAACACTCACATATACTGCCTTTTACATATGTCCTTACTCACACATGTACCACTGAGAAATCCATTCACTAACCAACACATCCATACACACACTCACCCACCAATACAGCCCTTCACAGATGCACTCTTGAACCCATTCACCCAGTGAATCACCCACTCATATATCTATGCAGATTCACACCACCAACCCACCCACACAGACACTCAGGTACTCATACAGATGCTCAGACACCCAATCAATAACCCATATAGATACTACTATAGCTACTTACCAACCCATGCAACCACTTACACACCAACTTACAGACTGATACAGACATTCACACCGATTAGTCACAAACCCATGCATTCAGTAAGACACGTTTAAGCACTCATCTATACAGTCAATCACGCACCTACTAAATCATCCATTCAGACACTCATACACCCACTCATTCTTTAATACACCTTGGCATATATATATATTTATCTGGTTTGCTTGGAATGAAAGGAATCCAAGCAATCAACACTGTGTTTGAAAACTGTGACGTCAACAGAGATTTCTAACCTGGTATATAGAAGATTCACCCGACTATCGTAAGGTGAAAGATCTCGCGCATGAAAATCCAGCTGACGACCAAAATGGAAGACACCGAGAGGAAAGAAGTCGGAGGACTGCTACTCTCTTCGGAGGTAAGAAACGCTGTGCGGAAGGTGCGGAGCTTCGTTATCGGGGGTTTTGTTGACAACAACAGACTGTTAAGCGAGGTAGCACTGGAGCGAGACAGGATCACAGCAGTGATTAGTCACACTTCGTGCCGGGAGTTACAAGACATTACATTAATAAACGCAGCAGTAGTGTGATATTGCGAGCGGCAGCCAATAGATTTGTTAACACCTCAAAAGCCCTTAAAGTGAAACGATGAATGAAAGTGAACCAAATTATTGAAGATCTGATATTAAAAGGTTGTTGTACATGTAAAAATGGTAAATGCCACGAACAAAGTGAAAAAACATCAGCAGGTGGCCACAAGCAGTGTTTAAAATCAATTGAAATAATTGAAGCGGTTACACATATTCCTGTCATTTGATATTGCTTTTAAAAAAGCAGAACCCAAATGAAAGCACATTGTTTTAGCTTCTCTCTTGCCAAAAAAACTATTGACAGCAGCTTATACTTATGTTGTGCAGAAAAATCAAGAAACATAAACATTAATAACTAAAAACAATTCAAAACAAAATATATATATATAATAAAACATTTAAAAATGGCAAATATTACAGAAAGAATTAATTAGCGGCAGATGAAAGCAACAACTCTGTTCTGAATTAGGTGAATCAAATGGAAATGAGGAAAGTGGGAAAACGTTAAAAAATACTGTTTTTCAAACTGGAAAAAGTTTTAAAGAAAGGTATAACAAAAGGATGGGAAATATTAACGGTGGAAAAATACTTGGAAGTAGATAGTGTACAAAGGGGTTTGAGGACTTTACTCTACCAAACCATCCCGAAACAAGACCGGAAATGTTTGAGGAATGGGGGAGAAATAATATGTTATGTTCCCACAACATGATGGAGATAATCATCAAATATGATAAGAAAGACCTGGAGGAACTACATAAAACAATTGAAAACTTGGAAAAAGAAATACAATCTTTATAAAAGAAGAGGAAAGTGTACGTTACAGAATGGAAATGGAATCAATATTGGAAAAATATGAAAAAGAGATTGAAGAAAGAAAACAAAGAAAATTTCGGAGAGACGAAAGAGATTACCAAATGGGAACGATCTTCACTTTTGCTAAACGGTTTGTACAAATAAGAAAACAATTAAAAACAAACCCTAATAAACGAAAGGATTCAGACACTACTGTCAGTGAATCAGATGTAGAAATAAGTGAAGGAGAACATCAATCTATTCCAGAAAAAACGTCTTTTGTAGACGAAATGAGACTGATGTACATAGACCAGAGGCCGGGAAAATATCGAGGAAGAGGAAGAAACCAGATACAGAATCGAGAACGTGGATGTGGGAGAGGCAAACCAACAGAGTTATCAAGCATAGAAAAACAAGGAGAAGCCTCAGGAAATACAAATCAATACCGATTACGCAGCAAATCAAAGAAATAAACAACAAATATAATTTAGAAACAGAAAATAACCTCATTGTAAATCTGTCAAATATAGTACTCACGAAAAATCAATGCTCACTACTCAATAAAGGCTTGACCTTTTGTCCAGGAACCCACCATGACATAGTGGAAACTAAAATTTAAACTTACACATTTATTCGAAAGTTAAAACTGGCGAAACATTATGCAAAATTTTCAGAGGCTGTAATGTCAACAAAAACAAGCAATGCAACCAACCCATTTCCCAATATTGCAATAGATCAAATACCTAACACAAAACTTAGGGGATGAAGAATTACAAGAATCAGAGATCATAGAAAAATTAGGCTTTGAAACATCTGGAAGAGAAAAAACATCCTTTAAACCAAATTCCAAATTCTCTCCGATTCTTATACAAGGTAATAAGATTGATCTCTATTATGATCTAGTAATAGCAGATTTGGAGAATTTACCAAACAAAGAAAGAAAGAAAAGCGATAATTTGACAAAAATAGAGAGGGAAGCACTAAAAGAACTAATGGAAAATGAAAATCTTGAAATAAAACCTGCCGACAAAGGGGGAAACATTGTGGTGATGAATAAAACTCAATACAAAAAGGAGGTCACAAGACAATTGAATGAGACTAAGAACTATAAAAAATTAAAAACGAATCCCATAAACCATCTAAAAATTTAACTACAACTTAAATTGAAATAATGTTCAGAAAATGGTCTACTAACTACTGATGAAGTGAAATATCTGACAAAGGACAATCCCACAATACCAACGATGTATTTTCTACCGAAAATCCATAAAACCCTAATAGACCCACCAGGAAGACATATAATATCTAGCTGTGACAGTCTCTATGAACCCCTCTCAAAATACGTTGATTCTTTTTTGGCACCAATGGTAACAACACTAAATTCTTATATCAAAGACACAGGTGACTTTTTCAGAATTCTGAATGAAATCCATTGGCAAGAAGACTACCTGTTAGCAACAATAGATGTAGTGTCACTCTATACATCGATAAATCATGATACAGGACTCAAAGCACTGAAATATTTCCTAAGACAAAGGGACATCAAATACCTTAAGCATTCCAAAATGATTTTGGAGATGGTGGAAATATGTTTGCGAAACAACATAGTTATATTTGATCAACAAATATACTGCCAAATGTGTGGTGCCGCCATGGGCGCTTCATTTTCGCCGAGCTTTGCAAATCTCACCATGGGATGGTAGGAAAAATCAACTGCATGGAATTATGACATGGAGATGTTCATGGAAAAAATTGTGTTATGGCTTAGATTTATAGACGATCTGTTTATTATCTGGAATGGAACATCAGAAGAATTCAACACATATGTAAAAGTGCTGAACACCAATAAGGATGGCCTACAGTTTACACACAATGTAAACAAAACTAAAATCCAATTCCTGGATACTGAAGTGTACCAGGAAAATGGCCAATTAAAAACTACAACATATCGGAAACCTACAGCCACAAATAGCCTACTCCATGGCACTAGCTTTCACCCAAAACCACTGATTTAAAGCATAACCTTTGGAGAATTCCTACGTATGAAACACAATTGCTCAGACGAAAATGAACTAAAAAAAAAAATGGAGGAAACAACCAAAAAATTCTTAGAAAGAGGTTGTAAACCGACAGATATAAGACTGGGAAGTACACAAACAGAACAAATTCCAAGAGAATCCACCTTACAAGCCAAGCATGAACAAAAATATTAAACATCAGAAATAAGAATGATTCTGTTGTACAGTAAAGAAAAGTACGCCATTTCAGAAATTATGAACAAACATTGGCATAAATTCTCAATGATAAACCGAATATAGCTTACAAGAAAGCGCGCACCCGCAATCCACTGCTCATGACGTCACATATTACATCACTCATGACATGGTCAGTGGCATCACTCATGACATCACTGATGACATCATCCTTGTGATAGAGTGGCAGTCGCGCGAGTTTTTTACGAGTGAAATATCCACCTAACTATAACCTGTGTGAAACCTATGGTTTTTTAAGTGAATTTGCAAGGTTTTTTAAATGCTAATTCCTAACTATAACGTGTGTGAAACCTATGTTTTTTTAAGTGAATTTGTACGTTTTTTTTAAATGCTAAGTTATGTATTTATAATTTTTTTTTTTTCAAGGTTTTTCACCGTGCGCGCACCGTGTGCGCGCTGTGGGCACATGGTGCGCTGCGAGCACCGTGCGCTCACCCCGTGATTTAAAAAAATAAAAATAAAAGGGTTTTTTTTCCCCTTGGGGGTCCTTCTGTGACCCCCTGACAAAGGCTAGGGGGTCAGGAACTCTCTTCCCTGCCCCCTTTTCACGTTTTCCACCTTTTTTCCCCCTTTCCTTTTCAGTGTGAGAGACAAAATGGCGGCCGACACTTCCTGATTTCGACCGATTCGAATGTTTACCGACATCTAACAACCAATCAGAATTTCGCTCGCGCACGGCACTGTCACCGCGAGACTTTCAGGGTAGGAGCTGAGTGGGGTGCCCCATTTGTTTTGAAAATTTCACAAGGATTTGTCAACCGGCGCCAAAGTTATTCAAAATAGAATTTTGAGATTTCCTATGGAAACACGATCCAAACTATAAATATCTACTGATGACCGCCAGTAGATAATATATATATATATATATTTTTTTTTATTTTTATTTATTTTTTTACCTACTGACGGTTGCCAGTAGGTAGTTATAGTTAGGACCTATTTTCCATAGGAAATCTACAACATTCTATTCCCAATAAGTCTGGCTCCGGTTGACGAATCTTCGTGAAATTTTTGAATCCATTTTTGGCCAGCTCCGGTCCGCTCATATCCTGAAAGTTTCGTGGTGATTCATCAAGCGGGGGCTGAGAAAAAAAGGGGATCCCAAAACGCGTTTTCCCCATGCAATTTCCCATAGGACCTGTTGACGCAGCTACAGCCCGAACTGCTGAACGGAATTACACCAAATTTGGCAGAAAGGTAGACCTTGGTTTAGAGTTGTGCCTTTTGCTTAAATGGTGTATATCCGTTCAGTAGTTCCTGAGAAAATCAAAAGTAAAATCACATATATATCTGGGCGGAGCCTAACCACACATCTCATCGTGAGATCTGATTGGCTGTCAGCACTTCATCCAAGAAGTGTTGGCAGCCATCTTGGGACCAATATACATGATAGCACCTCATTAAAAAGCATTGCAGTTAATAGAAGGTTTTAAGACTTTAGTTACATTATAAATCATTTGTTGATGGTACCATACTAATTTTAGGAATAGTGGTATGTTCTAAGGTGATTTTACCATGTGAAAAAGCCATCTGCTGGGATATCATGAATCATGTTTGAGAGAAAACTATTTTCACATGCTTTTCCCACAGAGGTTTGGAAGGTGATCAATAAGCTAAACTGAGAGCATATTTTCTGTAAATTCACATTATCTTTCTTAGTCATGTGAGAATGAAGTCTGACATTCTCAGTAAAACATGTACATCCAACAAGGGCAGAGGCTGTCAGTTGATTCCTTTGTGTTCTACTGCAGCTTCCCAGAGTGTTCCAAAGAACAACTAGAGCGCTAACACTCCTACTTATGTTAAACATATGGCACACCTGAAGCCATCTTGATTGGAATAAAGTGGTAACTCTTAAAACATTTAATTTAAAAAGGAACAAAATGAGGGGGTTCATTTTGCCATAGAATGTATGATTAGTGCTACAGAAAGAAAAATTAGGGCACATTTTGAGTGACTTCTCAAATCCTCTTCTATTTCATTAAAGAATTCTGACATGCAGACTGAAACATGCACTTTCAATACCAGCAGCAGACTTCCCTGGTGAGCAGTAGCTTTACTACAGTGATCTAATGAGCAACTAGAGTGCTAACATTCTGAATTCATGGCAAATGTGTGACACATCTGAATGCCTTCTTCATTGAATCAAAGTAAAAACTGACAGTATGCCTACTGAGGAGACTGTAGTAAATGAGGAAATTAGGAAACTTCATAACAAGTCTCCCAAGATGGCCACCAGAGACAAAAGAGCCCAAATGTAGCACAAATATCACCGAGATGTAGCCCAAGTATAGCCCAATGACAGAAATCCCAGAGTGTTATAAAGAACAACTAGAGCGCTAACAGTCTTACTTATGACAAAAGTATGGCACACCTGAAGCCATCTTGATTGGAATAAAGTGGTAACACTTAAAACATTTAATTTGCAAAGGAACAAAATGAGGGGGTTCATTTTGCCATAGAAATTATGATTAGTGCTGCAGAGAGAAAAATTAGGGCATATTTTGACTTTTCAAATCCTCTTCTATTTCATTAAAAAGTTCTGACATGCAAACTGAAACATGCACTTTGAATACCAGCAGTAGACTTCCCTGGTGAGCAGTAGCTTTACTACAGTGATCTAATGAGGAACTAGAGTGCTACCATTCAGAATTTATGGCAAATGTGTCACATCTGAATGCCTTCTTGATGGAACCAAAGCAAACAAGCATTGAAAATGCAATAGGTCTCGCCCTCGTTTAAGTTAAAGCAATTCTGTTTGTAATTAGGTGGCTTTTTAGCTTTGCTTTTATTAGTGTTTTTCAAAATTTCATGTACATAACATGCATATATGTATATGTATGCATGCATTTATATTTGTATTTTTATAGATATGTAGATTATATATATGTTTATATATGTGTGTATATATATATAAATGCATATGCATATATGTGCATATGTGTACATGTAGAGAAAGGTAGAGAGAGGTAGAGAGGTAGAGGTGTAGAGGTAGAGACATAGAGGTAGAGAGGTAGAGGTAGAGAGGTAGAGAGTAGTAGAGAGAGAGGTAGAGAGAGGTAGAGAGGTAGAGAGTAGAGGATGAGTAATAGAGAGTAGAGAGTAGAGAGAGAGTAGTAGAGATAAGAAGAGAGAGTAGCAGAGAGTGAGTAGGAGAGAGTAATAGAGTGAGTAGTAGAGAGTGAGTAGTAGAGAGTGAGAAGTAGAGAGTAGTAGAGAGTAGTGTAGAGTGAATAGTAGAGAGTAGTAGAGAGTGAGTAGTAGAGAGTAGTAGAGAGTGAGTATTAGAGAGTGAATAGTAGAGAGTAGTAGAGAGTGAGTAGTGGCAACTGAGTAGCATAGAGAGAGTAGTAGAGAATGAGTAGTAGAGAATGAGTAGTAGAGTGAGTAGTAGAGAGTAGTAGAGAGAGAGTAGTAGAGAGTGAGTAGTAGAGAGTAGTAGAGAGTGAGTAGTAGAGAGTAGTAGAGAGTAGTAGAGAGAGAGTAGTAGAGAGTGAGTAGTAGAGAGTAGTAGAGAGTGAGTAGTAGAGAGTAAGTAGTAGAGAGTAGTAGAGATTGATTAGTAGAGAGTAGTAGAGAGTGAGTAGTAGAGTGAGTAGTAGGGAGTAGTAGAGAGTGAGTAGTAGAGTGAGTAGTAGAGTGAGTAGTAGAGAGCAAGTAGTAGAGAGTGTGTAGTAGAGAGAGAGTAGTAGAGAGTAGTAGAGAGTGAGTAGTAGAGAGTGAGTAGTAGAGAGAGTAGTAGAGAGTAGTAGAGGAGTGTATAGTGAGTAGTAGGGAGTGGGTAGTAGAGAGTAGTAGAGAGTGAGTAGCAGAGAGAGTAGTAGAGTACTAGAGAGTGAGTAGTAGAGTGAGTAGTAGTGAGTAGTATTGAGCGAGTAGTAGAGAGTGACTAGTAGAGAGAGAGTAGTAGAGAGTAGTAGAGTGAGTAGTAGAGAGTGAGTAGTAGAGAGAGAGTAGTAGAGAGTAGTAGAGAGTGAGTAGTAGAGTAGTAGAGAGTGAGTGGTAGAGAGTAGTAGAGTGAGTAGTAGAGAGTAGTAGAGAGTGAGTAGTAGAGAGAGTAGTAGAGAGTGAGTAGTTGAGAGTGAGTAGTAGAGAGTAGTAGAGTAGTAGAGAGTGAGTAGTAGAGACTGAGTAGTAGAGAGTAGTAGAGTGAGTAGTAGAGAAGGAGTAGTAGATAGAGAGTAGTAGAGAGTAGTAGAGAGTGAGTAGTAGAGAAGTAGAGAGTGAGTGGTAGAGAGTAGTAGAGAGCAGTAGAGTGAGTAGTAGAGAGTAGTAGAGAGTGAGTAGTAGAGAGTGAATAGTAGAGAGTAGTAGTAGAGAGTACTAGAGAGTACTAGAGAGTGAGTAGTAGAGAGTGAGTAGTAGAAAGTAGTAGCAAGTGAGAATTAGAGAGTGAGTAGTTTAATTTAAAAGGAACACAATGAGGAGGTTCATTTTGCCATAGAAATTATGAATAGTGCGGAAAAAACTAAAAATTAGGGCACATTTTGAGTGACTTCTCAAATCCTCTTCTATTTCATTAAACAATTCTGACATGCAGACTGAAACATGCACTTTCAATACCAGCAGCAGACTTCCCTGGTGAGCAGTGGCTTTACAACAGTGATCTAATAAGCAACTAGAGTGCTAACATTCCGAATTTATGACAAATGTGTGACACATCTGAATGCCTTCTTGATCGAATGAAAGTAAAAAACCTGAAAGTATTTTCTACTGAGGAGACTGTTGTAAATGAGGAAATTAGGAAACTTCAAAACAAATAAGTCTCCCAAGATGGCCACCAGAGACAAAAGAGCCCAAATGTAGCACAAATATTACCGAGATGTTGCCCAAGTATAGCCCAATGACAGAATGTCCCAGAGTGATTTAAAGAACAACTAGAGCGCTAACAGTCTTACTTATGACAAAAGTATGGCACACCTGATGCCTTCTTGATTGGAATAAAGTGGTAACACTTAAAACATTTAATTTGCAAAGGAACAAAATGAGGGGGCTCATTTTGCCATAGAAATTATGATTAGTCCTGCAGAAAGAAAAATTAGGGCATATTTTAACTTCTCAAATCCTCTTCTATTTCATTAAAAAGTTCTGACATGCAAACTGAAACATGCACTTTGAATACCATCAGCAGACTTCCCGGGTGAGCAGTAGCTTTACTACAGTGATCTAATGAGGAACTAGAGTGCTACCATTCAGAATTTATGGCAAATGTGTCACATCTGAATGCCTTCTTGAGGGAACCAAAGTAAACAAGCATTGAAAATGCAATATGTCTCGCTCTCGTTTAAGTTAAAGCAATTCTGTTTGTAATTAGGTGGCTTTTTAGCTTTGCTTTTATTAGTGTTTTTCAAAATTTCATGTACATAACATGCATATATGTATATGTATGCATGAATTTATATTTGTATTTATATAGATATGCAGATTATATATATGTTTATATATGTATGCATTTATATATATATATTACCTACTGGCGGTCGCCAGTAGGTAGTTATAGTTAGGACCACGTTTCCATAGGAAATTCGCAACATTCTATTTTGAATAACTTTGGCGCCGGTCGACGAATCCTCGCGAATTTTTCAAAATAGGTGGGGCGCTACGCTCCGCTCCTACCCTGAAAGTCTCGGGGGGATTCGTCAACAAAAAGGAGGTCACAAGACAATTGAATGAGACTAAGAACTATAAAAAATTAAAAACGAATCCCATAAACCATCTAAAAATTTAACTACAACTTAAATTGAAATAATGTTCAGAAAATGGTCTACTAACTACTGATGAAGTGAAATATCTGACAAAGGACAATCCCACAATACCAACGATGTATTTTCTACCGAAAATCCATAAAACCCTAATAGACCCACCAGGAAGACATATAATATCTAGCTGTGACAGTCTCTATGAACCCCTCTCAAAATACGTTGATTCTTTTTTGGCACCAATGGTAACAACACTAAATTCTTATATCAAAGACACAGGTGACTTTTTCAGAATTCTGAATGAAATCCATTGGCAAGAAGACTACCTGTTAGCAACAATAGATGTAGTGTCACTCTATACATCGATAAATCATGATACAGGACTCAAAGCACTGAAATATTTCCTAAGACAAAGGGACATCAAATACCTTAAGCATTCCAAAATGATTTTGGAGATGGTGGAAATATGTTTGCGAAACAACATAGTTATATTTGATCAACAAATATACTGCCAAATGTGTGGTGCCGCCATGGGCGCTTCATTTTCGCCGAGCTTTGCAAATCTCACCATGGGATGGTAGGAAAAATCAACTGCATGGAATTATGACATGGAGATGTTCATGGAAAAAATTGTGTTATGGCTTAGATTTATAGACGATCTGTTTATTATCTGGAATGGAACATCAGAAGAATTCAACACATATGTAAAAGTGCTGAACACCAATAAGGATGGCCTACAGTTTACACACAATGTAAACAAAACTAAAATCCAATTCCTGGATACTGAAGTGTACCAGGAAAATGGCCAATTAAAAACTACAACATATCGGAAACCTACAGCCACAAATAGCCTACTCCATGGCACTAGCTTTCACCCAAAACCACTGATTTAAAGCATAACCTTTGGAGAATTCCTACGTATGAAACACAATTGCTCAGACGAAAATGAACTAAAAATAAAAATGGAGGAAACAACCAAAAAATTCTTAGAAAGAGGTTGTAAACCGACAGATATAAGACTGGGAAGTACACAAACAGAACAAATTCCAAGAGAATCCACCTTACAAGCCAAGCATGAACAAAAATATTAAACATCAGAAATAAGAATGATTCTGTTGTACAGTAAAGAAAAGTACGCCATTTCAGAAATTATGAACAAACATTGGCATAAATTCTCAATGATAAACCGAATATAGCTTACAAGAAAGCGCGCACCCGCAATCCACTGCTCATGACGTCACATATTACATCACTCATGACATGGTCAGTGGCATCACTCATGACATCACTGATGACATCATCCTTGTGATAGAGTGGCAGTCGCGCGAGTTTTTTACGAGTGAAATATCCACCTAACTATAACCTGTGTGAAACCTATGGTTTTTTAAGTGAATTTGCAAGGTTTTTTAAATGCTAATTCCTAACTATAACATGTGTGAAACCTATGTTTTTTTAAGTGAATTTGTACGTTTTTTTTAAATGCTAAGTTATGTATTTATAATTTTTTTTTTTTCAAGGTTTTTCACCGTGCGCGCACCGTGTGCGCGCTGTGGGCACATGGTGCGCTGCGAGCACCGTGCGCTCACCCCGCGATTTAAAAAAATAAAAATAAAAGGGTTTTTTTCCCCTTGGGGGTCCTTCTGTGACCCCCTGACAAAGGCTAGGGGGTCAGGAACTCTCTTCCCTGCCCCCTTTTCACGTTTTCCACCTTTTTTCCCCCTTTCCTTTTCAGTGTGAGAGACAAAATGGCGGCCGACACTTCCTGATTTCGACCGATTCGAATGTTTACCGACATCTAACAACCAATCAGAATTTCGCTTGCGCACGGCACTGTCACCGCGAGACTTTCAGGGTAGGAGTTGAGTGGGGTGCCCCATTTGTTTTGAAAATTTCGCAAGGATTTGTCAACCGGCGCCAAAGTTATTCAAAATAGAATTTTGAGATTTCCTATGGAAACACGATCCAAACTATAAATATCTACTGATGACCGCCAGTAGATAATATATATATATATATATATTTTTTTATTTTTATTTATTTTTTTACCTACTGACGGTTGCCAGTAGGTAGTTATAGTTAGGACCTATTTTCCATAGGAAATCTACAACATTCTATTCCCAATAAGTCTGGCTCCGGTTGACGAATCTTCGTGAAATTTTCGAATCCATTTTTGGCCAGCTCCGGTCCGCTCATATCCTGAAAGTTTCGTGGTGATTCATCAAGCGGGGGCTGAGAAAAAAAGGGGGTCCCAAAACGCGTTTTCCCCATGCAATTTCCCATAGGACCTGTTGACGCAGCTACAGCCCGAACTGCTGAACGGAATTACACCAAATTTGGCAGAAAGGTAGACCTTGGTTTAGAGTTGTGCCTTTTGCTTAAATGGTGTATATCCGTTCAGTAGTTCCTGAGAAAATCAAAAGTAAAATCACATATATATCTGGGCGGAGCCTAACCACACATCTCATCGTGAGATCTGATTGGCTGTCAGCACTTCATCCAAGAAGTGTTGGAGGCCATCTTGGGACCAATATACATGATAGCACCTCATTAAAAAGCATTGCAGTTAATAGAAGGTTTTAAGACTTTAGTTACATTATAAATCATTTGTTGATGGTACCATACTAATTTTAGGAATAGTGGTATGTTCTAAGGTGATTTTACCATGTGAAAAAGCCATCTGCTGGGATATCATGAATCATGTTTGAGAGAAAACTATTTTCACATGCTTTTCCCACAGAGGTTTGGAAGGTGATCAATAAGCTAAACTGAGAGCATATTTTCTGTAAATTCACATTATCTTTCTTAGTCATGTGAGAATGAAGTCTGACATTCTCAGTAAAACATGTACATCCAACAAGGGCAGAGGCTGTCAGTTGATTCCTTTGTGTTCTACTGCAGCTTCCCAGAGTGTTCCAAAGAACAACTAGAGCGCTAACACTCCTACTTATGTTAAACATATGGCACACCTGAAGCCATCTTGATTGGAATAAAGTGGTAACTCTTAAAACATTTAATTTAAAAAGGAACAAAATGAGGGGGTTCATTTTGCCATAGAATGTATGATTAGTGCTACAGAAAGAAAAATTAGGGCACATTTTGAGTGACTTCTCAAATCCTCTTCTATTTCATTAAAGAATTCTGACATGCAGACTGAAACATGCACTTTCAATACCAGCAGCAGACTTCCCTGGTGAGCAGTAGCTTTACTACAGTGATCTAATGAGCAACTAGAGTGCTAACATTCTGAATTCATGGCAAATGTGTGACACATCTGAATGCCTTCTTCATTGAATCAAAGTAAAAACTGACAGTATGCCTACTGAGGAGACTGTAGTAAATGAGGAAATTAGGAAACTTCATAACAAGTCTCCCAAGATGGCCACCAGAGACAAAAGAGCCCAAATGTAGCACAAATATCACCGAGATGTAGCCCAAGTATAGCCCAATGACAGAAATCCCAGAGTGTTATAAAGAACAACTAGAGCGCTAACAGTCTTACTTATGACAAAAGTATGGCACACCTGAAGCCATCTTGATTGGAATAAAGTGGTAACACTTAAAACATTTAATTTGCAAAGGAACAAAATGAGGGGGTTCATTTTGCCATAGAAATTATGATTAGTGCTGCAGAGAGAAAAATTAGGGCATATTTTGACTTTTCAAATCCTCTTCTATTTCATTAAAAAGTTCTGACATGCAAACTGAAACATGCACTTTGAATACCAGCAGTAGACTTCCCTGGTGAGCAGTAGCTTTACTACAGTGATCTAATGAGGAACTAGAGTGCTACCATTCAGAATTTATGGCAAATGTGTCACATCTGAATGCCTTCTTGATGGAACCAAAGCAAACAAGCATTGAAAATGCAATAGGTCTCGCCCTCGTTTAAGTTAAAGCAATTCTGTTTGTAATTAGGTGGCTTTTTAGCTTTGCTTTTATTAGTGTTTTTCAAAATTTCATGTACATAACATGCATATATGTATATGTATGCATGCATTTATATTTGTATTTTTATAGATATGTAGATTATATATATGTTTATATATGTGTGTATATATATATAAATGCATATGCATATATGTGCATATGTGTACATGTAGAGAAAGGTAGAGAGAGGTAGAGAGGTAGAGGTAGAGAGGTAGAGAGTAGTAGAGAGAGAGGTAGAGAGAGGTAGAGAGGTAGAGAGTAGAGGATGAGTAATAGAGAGTAGAGAGTAGAGAGAGAGTAGTAGAGATAAGAAGAGAGAGTAGCAGAGAGTGAGTAGGAGAGAGTCATAGAGTGAGTAGTAGAGAGTGAGTAGTAGAGAGTGAGAAGTAGAGAGTAGTAGAGAGTAGTGTAGAGTGAATAGTAGAGAGTAGTAGAGAGTGAGTAGTAGAGAGTAGTAGAGAGTGAGTATTAGAGAGTGAATAGTAGAGAGTAGTAGAGAGTGAGTAGTGGCAACTGAGTAGCATAGAGAGAGTAGTAGAGAATGAGTAGTAGAGAATGAGTAGTAGAGTGAGTAGTAGAGAGTAGTAGAGAGAGAGTAGTAGAGAGTGAGTAGTAGAGAGTAGTAGAGAGTGAGTAGTAGAGAGTAGTAGAGAGTAGTAGAGAGAGAGTAGTAGAGAGTGAGTAGTAGAGAGTAGTAGAGAGTGAGTAGTAGAGAGTAAGTAGTAGAGAGTAGTAGAGATTGATTAGTAGAGAGTAGTAGAGAGTGAGTAGTAGAGTGAGTAGTAGGGAGTAGTAGAGAGTGAGTAGTAGAGTGAGTAGTAGAGTGAGTAGTAGAGAGCAAGTAGTAGAGAGTGTGTAGTAGAGAGAGAGTAGTAGAGAGTAGTAGAGAGTGAGTAGTAGAGAGTGAGTAGTAGAGAGAGTAGTAGAGAGTAGTAGAGGAGTGTATAGTGAGTAGTAGAGAGTGGGTAGTAGAGAGTAGTAGAGAGTGAGTAGCAGAGAGAGTAGTAGAGTACTAGAGAGTGAGTAGTAGAGTGAGTAGTAGTGAGTAGTATTGAGCGAGTAGTAGAGAGTGACTAGTAGAGAGAGAGTAGTAGAGAGTAGTAGAGTGAGTAGTAGAGAGTGAGTAGTAGAGAGAGAGTAGTAGAGAGTAGTAGAGAGTGAGTAGTAGAGTAGTAGAGAGTGAGTGGTAGAGAGTAGTAGAGTGAGTAGTAGAGAGTAGTAGAGAGTTAGTAGTAGAGAGAGTAGTAGAGAGTGAGTAGTTGAGGGTGAGTAGTAGAGAGTAGTAGAGTAGTAGAGAGTGAGTAGTAGAGACTGAGTAGTAGAGAGTAGTAGAGTGAGTAGTAGAGAAGCTGTAGTAGATAGAGAGTAGTAGAGAGTAGTAGAGAGTGAGTAGTAGAGAAGTAGAGAGTGAGTGGTAGAGAGTAGTAGAGAGCAGTAGAGTGAGTAGTAGAGAGTAGTAGAGAGTGAGTAGTAGAGAGTGAATAGTAGAGAGTAGTAGTAGAGAGTACTAGAGAGTACTAGAGAGTGAGTAGTAGAGAGTGAGTAGTAGAAGGTAGTAGCAAGTGAGAATTAGAGAGTGAGTAGTTTAATTTAAAAGGAACACAATGAGGAGGTTCATTTTGCCATAGAAATTATGAATAGTGCGGAAAAAACTAAAAATTAGGGCACATTTTGAGTGACTTCTCAAATCCTCTTCTATTTCATTAAACAATTCTGACATGCAGACTGAAACATGCACTTTCAATACCAGCAGCAGACTTCCCTGGTGAGCAGTGGCTTTACAACAGTGATCTAATAAGCAACTAGAGTGCTAACATTCCGAATTTATGACAAATGTGTGACACATCTGAATGCCTTCTTGATCGAATAAAAGTAAAAAACCTGAAAGTATTTTCTACTGAGGAGACTGTTTGTAATTAGGTGGCTTTTTAGCTTTGCTTTTATTAGTGTTTTTCAAAATTTCATGTACATAACATGCATATATGTATATGTATGCATGCATTTATATTTGTATTTATATAGATATGCAGATTATATATATGTTTATATATGTATGCATTTATATATATATATTACCTACTGGCGGTCGCCAGTAGGTAGTTATAGTTAGGACCACGTTTCCATAGGAAATCCGCAACATTCTATTTTGAATAACTTTGGCGCCGGTCGACGAATCCTCGCGAATTTTTCAAAATAGGTGGGGCGCTACGCTCCGCTCCTACCCTGAAAGTCTCGGGGGATTCGTCAAGCGGGGGCCGAGATAAAAGGGGGGTCCCAAAACGCATTTTTCCCATGCATTTTTCCATAGGACCTTTAGACAGGGCTACAGCCCGAACGGCTGAACAGAATTATGTGAAATTTGGCAGAGAGGTAGCCATAAGGTCCATGAAGTGCCTTTTGCAGGTCTGGTGTAAATCTGTTCAGTATTTCCTGAGAAAATAGTATTTAAATCAATATATATATCTGTAAGCGCGCAGCGTGCGCGCTGGGTGCGCGCACCTTGCCGTGCGCGAGCGCAATTCTGATTGGTTGTTAGATCTTAGTAAACATTCGAATCGGTGGAAATCAGGAAGCGGTGGCCGCCATTTTGTCTATCGCATAAAGAGGGGGTGATAAACAAAGGGGGAGAACTTGAAAAGGGGGCAGAGTGTGGAGAAATTAACCCAGTAGGCATTGTAAGGGGGTCACAGTTGGACCTTGTAGGGCAAAAAAAAAGATTTATATTTTGTGAAAAAATATCGCCGAGTGCGCGCACCCAGCGCGCACCCGAAAAAAAACTTTATTAAAAAAATTTAAAAAAATCGCATTTAAGTGTTTAGATATAAGGTGGCTCTAAAAAGAGCCCTTGTGTTTATTGTTTGTTTTTTGGTACCTACAAGTAAGTACCGATGCAGAGTCTAAAGTTCAAGAGGAAGACTCTGTTGCCTTCATCAGTGAAGTGTACACCATCTCCTCTATAAATGTCTTGCATGTTGTAACGCAAGTTGTTGTGGTATATAGAACCCATACCATTGTCTCTGAGGAAAGCAGAAATAGATTTGTTGACGTGCTTCCTTGCTTTGTCAATCTGCGGACAAAATTGGTTGGACCAGTTCCACTTTTGCCTTTGGCATATGTTAGAATATACGAAGGCAGTTTGTGGAAAAAGCGTCATCAATTGCACAAAGGTGTCCTTAATAAGCATTTCCAGACCTACCCCAGTTAAAGTGCCTAGGTCATTTCCACCACAGTGCACAATAATAAGGTTAGGCTGTGGGAGATGTAGAAAGGTTTTCACCAAAGGCATTAATTGGTGCCACTTTAACCCTCTCTGACCAATCCATTTAATGTCTACATTTGGCAAAGCAAGGTCTCTCACCATACCTCTTTTTTCTGCAAATTTTTCACTCCAGAAGACATAGCTGTGTCCTACAATCCACACTGTGAATTTAATCACTCACTCTGTAACATATGGACATGGTCTTAAGGAGCAGTTAGGAAATGTGCTGTTTTCTGCTTCTGTAAATAATAAGGGAAATGTATCAGGCTGTAACAGTAATTTGGTACTATTCAGAGACACTGTTTTGTTCCAAAAAACATAGCATGAGTCTGTGTGCGCACAGAAATTGTGGGCAGAGATTTAATTTGTGAAGATGTTGTTCAGTAAGAAATGCAGTCCCATGAAAGGTGCAGCCTGTGTTATGTGCCTAAAATGATGGCATGACTCTGTGTGCACACAGGAATTGTGGGCAGAGATTTAATTTGTGAAGATGTTGTTCAGTAAGAAATGCAGTCCCATGGAAGGGGCAGCCTGTTGTGTTTACACAAATTATCCTTTAGCACACATGCACTGTTACATACATCCCTGCAGTTTTCTGCTTCTGTAAATAATAAGGGAAATGTATCAGGCTGTAACAGTAATTTGGTACTATTCAGGAACACTGTTTTGTTCAAAAAAACATAGCATGAGTCTGTGTGCGCACAGGAATTGTGGGCAGAGATTTAATTTGTGAAGTTGTTGTTCTGAAAGAAATGCAGCCCATGAAAGGGGCAGCCTGTGTTATGTGCTCAAAATGATGGCATGACTCTGTGTGGTTCCATTTCTTCACCTCTTTTTGTATATTAATTTAAAAAAAAAAAAAAAAAATTAAAAAAACCTTGGGTGCGCGCAGGGTGCGCGCACCTCAAAAAAAATTTCCCCAAAAAATATCTCAAAAAAAAATTTGGGGGGTTTAGTTTAGAAGTGGCTCTTAAAAGAGCCCTTGAGTTAATGGAGGGAAACAGGAAGAGTAAAACGCAAAAAAAGAAAAAACATCTATGGCCTAGTGCACGGATGCGCATCAAATTTTCTCTGAAGGAGATCAAGACTGGTCTCCCCCACAGAAATAAGAGAACCGCAATCAGTGCACCGTGTAGACAACCTCGCCAAACAAGGTGGACCAACAAGAGGTGTAGAAACAGGTGAAGGCACCATCGCAGCTGAAGTGCTCCCCTGAGCTGCCGAAGATGTGCTCGGCTGAGCTGCTGCTGATGTCGTCGGCTGAGCAGGTGGAGGGTTTTCTCCAGAAGCTCGACGAAAAGTTACTGGATGCATTTTGTTAACATGTCTCAACATAGTGTGAATGCTAAAAGAATATTTCTTGTTAGGATTCCCACGAGATAAGACTTTATTACAAAGTACACATGTAACTTTCGGTGCATTTACCTTTTTCAGACCTTCTGGAAAAGTGAAAAACTGCCATATAAAGCTGTCTTTCTGCTTCCTGTTCCTCTGCCTCTCAAGAGTGTCCTGGTCACTGTCTGAAGTTGGTTGCTGTTCAGCCATTGTCTCTCAACAACAGAATAGCTCCTTCTCCAAAGGAATCAGAACTAATAATGAGGGGAGTAGGTGTGGTTTGGGAAGAATCTGGAACTGAAAGTACTTCAAACCAATCAAAAGTGATGATTCTTGATCACATGACTTGCCATGAGGGGATTGGGTGTGGTGTTGAAACAATTAGAAACTGAAAGTAATGATAACCAATAAGAAATATTGTTTTATTATGCATAAACCCGAGGTGCGCGCACTGCGCAAGCTCCGAGCGCGCACCTCGTGATTACGTATTCGCGAACGCGTAAGAGCGTATGTGCATACGTCATATGCGCGTACCTAGCGCGCATACGTTGAACACGCGTATACGCGACCGTTATTGCACGTAATTTTAGCGTATGCGGAAGTAAACCGCGTAGAGCGCGTAGCACGCATGCACGCATGCGTACGTACGTACGCACACATACGTACTGGGTGCGCGCTCCCAGCGCGCACTATGACGTATATTTGTGTACGTAAATAACGTACGACGGAATTCATAAAAAACTTACGAAATAGTACTAGGAGCGTGCTCAGAGCGCGCACCCCAAGAATTTATATAAAAAAAAAAAATGGAAAAAAAATAATAAAAAAAATAAATAATAAAAAAAAAAATTATCCTCATTGAAATTAAAAAAAAAAAAAAAAAAAAAAAGATACAGATAATATATAAATGAATATATAGGAATTTTATTTTTATTAAAAAATAAATATCATTAATTAAATAATACAAAAATAAATATCATTAATTAAATAATACAAAAATTAGCATATAAAAAACCGTACAAATTCACTGAAAAAACCAAAGGTTTCAAAAACGTTATAGTTAGGAATTAGCATTTAAAAAACCTTTGAAATTCACTGAAAAAACCATGGGTTTCACACACGTTATTGTTAGGAATTAGCATTTAAAAAACCTTAGAAATTCAATGAAAAAACCAAAGGTTTCACACATGTTATAGTTAGCTGGACATTTCACTCGTAAAAAACCAAGGAAATTCCCCCGTTATAGTTAGTTCAGCTAACTATAACTCGCGCGCCCGCAATGCACTACTGATGACGTCACATATTACATCACTCATGACATGGTCAGTGACATCACTCATGACATCACTGATGACATCTCAAATGACATCACTGATGACATTATCCTTGTGACAGAGTGGTAGACCTCCTCTCACCCTAATATCGCCTTTGATACAAACATTCAAAAATAGAAACAAAAGTTTTCAAAAAAATGGACATACCAATACCAGTTACAACAACCTATTCAGTAATTCTAAGATCCACATACACATCCACTCATCCACCAACAATCCTATACAGTCACTCATACATGTACTCACACATCATATGTACTCATACACCTATACATCCTGTTACACAATGCCACTCATCCATAGAGTTACTCACACATAGTCACTTATGCTAATAAAGAATCAAACATCCATTTACTTGCATATACAGTTATACACACACCACCACACTTACTTTTACAGAAACTTACACATACTTAGTCTTTTAAACAATCGCTTATAGAAACACATACTTATTCATACAGGAAGTCTACCAATCTCTCACTCTCACATATACTCACTTATATACACCAATAGTCACATATACTAGTTTAAAACATATGTAGTTACTTATGAAGACACTATTGAGACAGTCATTCACTCACTAACACACCCATGCACACACTCATCCACCCATACAGTCCTGCACACATGCTGTCTTCAACACATACAAACAGTGAGTCACTCATTCATGCATCTATGCACTACGTAATACCCCCCACCGCACCATGCAGACACTCAGACACTCATACTGATACTCAAAAAACCAACTATTAACCTATATAGACACTCATGTAGCTACTCACCAACCCATGCAGCCACTTATATACAAAGTGAGAGACTGATACAGGTATTTACACATTTAAACATTACTCACTAAGCCATGTATTAAAAAAGATACACTTAATCAGTCAGTTATACAATCAATTTTTCAGAAACAAATCATCAATTTAGACACTTATATACTAATTTATTCTTCCATCGACCTTGAGATATACATATATAAAACATATTTAATTTTCAGAAAAACACACATTCACTGGATAATGTCATCAGTGATGTCATTTGAGATGTCATCAGTGATGTCATGAGTGATGTCACTGACCATGTCATGAGTGATGTAATATGTGACGTCATCAGTAGTGCATTGCGGGCGCGCGAGTTATAGTTAGCTGAACTAACTATAACGGGGGAATTTCATTGGTTTTTTACGAGTGAAATGTCCAGCTAACTATAACATGTGTGAAACCTTTGGTTTTTTCATTGAATTTCTAAGGTTTTTTAAATGCTAATTCCTAACTATAACGTGTGTGAAACCCATGGTTTTTTCAGTGAATATATAAATGCATATGCATATATGTTCATATGTGTACATGTAGAGAGAGGTAGAGAGAGGTAGAGAGGTAGAGGTGTAGAGGTAGAGACATAGAGGTAGAGATGTAGAGGTAGAGAGTAGTAGAGAGAGAGGTAGAGACAGGGAGAGAGGTAGAGAGTAGAGGATGAGTAATAGAGAGTAGAGGGTAGAGAGAGAGTAGTAGAGAGTAGCAGAGAGTGAGTAGGAGAGAGTAGTAGAGTGAGCAGTAGAGAGTGAGTAGTAGAGAGTGAGAAGTAGAGAGTAGTAGAGAGTAGTGTAGAGTGAGTAGTAGAGAGTAGTAGAGAGTGAGTAGTAGAGAATAGTAGAGAGTGAGTATTAGAGAGTGAATAGTAGAGAGTAGTAGAGAGTGAGTAGTGGAGACTGAGTAGCAGAGAGAGAGTAGTAGAGAATGAGTAGTAGAGAATGAGTAGTAGAGTGAGTAGTAGAGAGTAGTAGAGAGAGAGTAGTAGAGAGTGAGTAGTAGAGAGTAGTAGAGAGTGAGTAGTAGAGAGTAGTAGAGAGTAGTAGAGAGAGAGTAGTAGAGAGTGAGTAGTAGAGAGTGGTAGAGAGTGAGTAGTAGAGAGTGAGTAGTAGAGAGTAGTGGAGAGTGAGTAGTAGAGAGTGATTAGTAGAGAGTAGTAGAGAGTGAGTAGTAGAGTGAGTAGTAGAGAGCAAGTAGTAGAGAGTGTGTAGTAGAGAGAGAGTAGTAGAGAGTAGTAGAGAGTGAGTAGTAGAGAGTGAGTAGTAGAGAGAGTAGTAGAGAGTAGTAGAGTAGTGGAGAGTGAGTAGTAGAGAGTGAGTAGTAGAGAGTAGTAGAGAGTGAGTAGCAGAGAGAGTAGTAGAGAGTAGTACAGTACTAGAGAGTGAGTAGTAGAGTGAGTAGTAGAGAGTAGTAGAGAGCGAGTAGTAGAGAGTGAGTAGTGGAGAGTGAGTAGTAGAGTAGTAGAGAGTGAGTAGTAGGGAGTGCGTAGTAGATTGAGAGTAGTAGAGAGTAGTAGAGAGTGAGTAGTAGAGTAGTAGAGAGTGAGTAGTAGAGAGTAGTAGAGTGAGTAGTAGAGAGTTGTAGAGAGTGAGTAGTAGAGAGAGTAGTAGAGAGTGAGAAGTTGAGAGTGAGTAGTAGAGAGTAGTAGAGAGTGGTAGAGTAGTAGAGAGTGAGTAGTAGAGAGTGAGTAGTAGAGAGTAGTAGAGTGAGTAGTAGAGAAGGAGTAGTAGATAGAGAGTAGTAGAGAGTAGTAGAGAGTGAGTAGTAGAGAATTAGAGAGTGAGTGGTAGAGAGTAGTAGAGAGCAGTAGAGTGAGTAGTAGAGAGTAGTAGAGAGTGAGTAGTAGAGAGTGAGTAGTAGAGAGTAGTAATAGAGAGTAGTAGTAGAGAGTAGTAGAGAGTGAGTAGTAGAGAGTGAGTAGTAGAAAGTAGTAGCGAGTGAGTAGTAGAGAGTTAGTAGTTTAATTTAAAAGGAACACAATGAGGAGGTTCATTTTGCCATAGAAATTATGATTAGTGCGGAAAAAATAAAAATTAGGGCACATTTTGAGTGACTTCTCAAATCCTCTTCTATTTCATTAAACAATTCTGACATGCAGACTGAAACATGCACTTTCAATACCAGCAGCAGACTTCCCTGGTGAGCAGTAGCTAACATTCCGAATTTATGGCAAATGTGTGACACATCTGAATGCCTTCTTGATGGAATGAAAGTAAAAAACCTGAAAGTATTTCCTACTGAGGAGACTGTTGTAAATGAGGAAATTAGGAAACTTCAAAACAAATAAGTCTCCCAAGATGGCCACCAGAGACAAAAGAGCCCAAATGTAGCACAAATATCACCGAGATGTTGCCCACGTATAGCCCAATGACAGAATGTCCCAGAGTGATTTAAAGAACAACTAGAGCGCTAACAGTCTTACTTATGACAAAAGTATGGCACACCTGATGCCATCTTGATTGGAATAAAGTGGTAACACTTATAACATTTAATTTGCAAAGGAGCACAATGAGGGGGTTCATTTTGCCATAGAAAATATGATTAGTGCTGCAGAAAGAAAGATTAGGGCACATTTTGACTTCTCAAATCCTCTTGCGTTTCATTAAAAAATTCTGACATGCAGACTGAAACATGCACTTTGAATGCCAGCAGCAGACATCCCTGGTGAGCAGTAGCTTTACTACAGTGATCTAATGAGCAACTAGAGTTCTACCATTCAGAATTTATGGAAAATGTGTGAACCATCTGAATGCCTTCTTGATGGAATCAAAGTAAACAAGTATTGAAAATGCAATAGGTCTCACCCTCGTTTAAGTTAAAGCAATTCTGTTTGTAATTAGGTGGCTTTTTGGCTTTGCTTGTATTAGAGTTTTTCAAACTTTCATGTACATACCATGCATATGTATGCATATATGTATATGTTTGCATGCATTTATATTTATATAGATATGCAGATTATATTTATATGTTTATATATGTATATATATATATATATACACATACATATATATAAATGCATATGCATATATATGCATATATATATATGTGCATATGTGTGCATGTACAGAGAGGTAGAGAGGTAGAGGTGTATAGGTAGAGGTGTAGAGGTACAGAGGTAGAGGTAGAGAGGAAGAGAGTAGTAGAGAGAGAGGTTGAGAGGTAGAGAGTAGAGAGCGGGTAATAGAGAGTAGAGAGTGAGTAGTAGAGAGTAGTAGAGAGTAGTAGAGAAAGTATCAGAGAGTGAGTAGTAGAGAGTAGTAGAGTGAGTAGTAGAGAGTGAGTAGTAGAGAGTGAGTATTAGAGAGTGAGTAGTAGAGAGTAGTAGAGAGTGAGTAGTAGAGTGAGTAGTAGAGAGTAGTAGAGAGTAGTAGAGAGTGAGTGGTAGAGAGTAGTCGAGAGTGAGTAGTAGAGAGTGTGTAGTAGAGAGTAGTAGAGCGTGAGTAGCAGAGAGAGAGTATTAGAGAGTAGTAGAGAGTGAGTAGCAGAGTGAGTAGTAGAGAGTAGTAGAGAGAGAGTATTAGAGAGTGAGTAGTAGAGATTAGTAGAGAGAGAGTAGAAGAGAGTGAGTAGTAGAGAGTAGTAGAGAGTGAGTAGTAGACCGTAGTAGAGAGTGAGTAGTAGAGAGTAAGTAGTAGAGCGAGAGTAGTAGAGTAGTACAGAGTGAGTAGTAGAGAGTGAGTAGCAAAGAGTGAGTAGTAGAGAGTGAGTAGCAGAGAGAGTAGTAGAGAGTGGTAGAGAGTGAGTAGTAGAGAGTGAGTAGTAGAGAGTAGTAGAGAGTGAGTAGTGGAGAGTGAGCAGTGGAGAGTGAGTAGTAGAGAGCGAGTAGTAGAGAGTGAATAGTAGAGAGTGAGTAGTAGAGAGAGAGTAGTAGAGAGTGAGTAGTAGAGAGTAGTAGAGTGAGTAGTAGAGAGTGAATAGTAGAGAGTAGTAGAGAGAAAGTAGTAGAGAGTGAGTAGTAGAGAGAGAGTAGTAGAGTAGTAGAGAGTGAGTGGTCGAGAGCAGCAGAGAGTAGTAGAGAGTGAGTAGTAGAGAGTGAATAGTAGAGAGTAGTAGTAGAGAGTAGTAGAGAGAGTGAGTAGTAGAGAGTGTAGTAGAGAGTGAGTAGTAGAGAGTAGTAGTGAGTGAGTAGTAGAGAGTAGTAGAGAGTGAGTAGTATCATAGTAGAGAGTGAGTGGTAGAGAGTAGTAGAAAGTAGTAGAGTGAGTAGTAGAGAGTGCGTAGTAGATACTAAATAGTAGAGAGTAGTAGAGAGTGAGTAGTAGAGAGATTAGTAGTAGACAGTAAGTAGTAGAGAGTAGTAGAGCATGAGTAGTAGAGAGTGAGTAGTAGAGAGTGAGTAGTAGAGAGTAGTAGTGAGTGAGTAGTAGAGAGTGAGTAGTAGAGTAGTAGAGAGTGAGTAGTTGAGAGTGAGTAGTAGAGAGTGAGTAGTAGAGAGTAGTAGAGTAGTAGAGAGTGGGTAGTAGAGAGTAGTAGAGAGTGAGTAGTAGAGAGTGAGTAGTAGAGAGAGAGTAGTAGAGAGTCAGTAGTAGAGTAGTAGAGAGTGTCAGTCAGTCAGTGTCAGTCAATCAGTGCCAGTCAGTGTCAATCAGTGTCAGTCAGTGTCAGTCAGTCAGTCAGTGTCAGTCAGTCAGTGTCAGTCAATCAGTGTCAGTAAGTGTCAGTCAATCTGTGTCAGTCAGAGTCAATCAGTCAGTGTCAGTCAGTCAGTGTCAATCAGTCAGTGTCAGCTAGAGCAGCTCTGCTGACCTGGTTCTCTGGCTCTAAAGCAGCTCTGCTGACCTGGTTCTCTCTCTCTAAAGCAGCTCTGCTGACCTAGTTTCTCTGGCTCTAAAGCAGGTCTGCTGACCTGGTTCTCTGGTTCTAGAGCAGCTCTGCTGACCTAGTTTTTATGCTACAGAGCAGTTCTGCTGATCTAGTTCTCTGGCTCTACAACAGCTCTGCTGACCTGGTTCTCTGGCTCTAAATCAGCTCCGCTGACCCAGTTCTATGGCTCTGAAGCAGTTCTGCTGACATGGTTCTCTGGCTCTAGAGCAGCTCTGCTGACCTGGTTCTCTCCCTCTAAAGCAGCTCTACTGACCTGGTTTCTCTGGCTCTGCAGCAGCTCTGCAGATCTGGTTCTCTGGCTCTAGAGCAGCACTGTTGACCTGGTTCTTAGGCTCTAGAGCAGCTCTACTGACCTGGTTCACTGGCTCTAAAGCAGCTCTGCTGACCTGGTTCTATGGCTCTAAAGCAGCTCTGCTGATTTGGTTCTCTGGCTCTAGAGTAGCTCTGCTGACCTGGTTCTCTGGCTCTAAAGCAACTCTGCTAACCTGGTTCTCTGGCCCTAAAGCAGCTCTGCTGCCCTAGTTATCTGGCTCTAAAGCAGCTCTGCTGACCTGGTTCTCTCCCTCTAAAGTAGCTCTGCTGACCTGGTTTCTCTGGCTCTACAGCAGTTCTGCTGACCTGGTTCTCTGGCTCTAGAGCAGCTCTGCTGACCTAGTTCTTCGGCTCTAGAGCAGCTCTGCTGACCTGGTTCTCTGGCTCTACAGCAGCTCTGCTGACCTGGTTTTCTGCACTCACGATGCACGCACCCGACTTCGCGAAAATATATTTAAAAATAATATAAGTTTATTATAAGTACAAATATATTATTTTGATGAATATCTTACATAATATCTTGCCTTAATATGTATATTAAAGACACATACATATCATTTTGGAACATACATTTGTTTTGCGGGAGTCGTGCACCCAGCATGCCCCAGCACGCATATGATGTCACGCGGGACCCGCAACCGCGCAAACATCTCGTACCGTAATGTGCATGTGTCGCGAATGCGCGGGAGCAGGAATCGCAGACTGGTCGCATACCAATCGTGCATATCACGTGATATTAAATGTATATGATGTAACTGAAAAACACGCAGCCATCGCACACCATACGCGGATCCTTCATGACTTTTCTAAAATGGCGGCTAGAATGCGCGCACCCACCGTGATGTGTACACTTTGAGTGGAATTATTTTTTTTATGAAAATATTATAAATATATTAAAATAAAGAATGAAAACAAGAAAATTAATCAATATTTCAGTTTTAATAATTATTTTTTTTTTGCAATTTTCAGATATATACTGTTATTTAATGAATTAAATATTTATAAATAAACAGTTAAACAACTGTAGAAAATCACTACGAATAAATATATATAACTACTATCACACTTAAAAGTTAGCATTTAAAAAACCTTTGAAATTCACTGAAAAAAAACATAGGTTTCAGAGACGTTATAGTTAGAAATTAGCATTTAAAAAACCTTAGACATTCACAGAAAAAAACATAGGTTTCAGGGGTGTTATAGTTAGCTGTCCATTTCACTGATACACAACCATAGAAATTCCTCCGTTATAGTTAGTTCTGCTCACTATAACTCACGCACCCGCAATGCACTGCTGATGATGTCACATATTGAATCATTCATGACATGGTCAGTGACATCACTGATGACATCACTGATGACATCTCAAATGACATCACTGATGACATCATCCACTTGACAATCTGATACACCTCATCATACACTAGTATAACCTTTCATCACTCACTGTAAAATACAGAGTACCATATTTGAAACCATTGACACACCAATACCAGTTACTACATACCCACTCTCTGATTCCTAAGTCTACACACACAACTACCCATTCAACAACAGAATCATCTATACATGCAGTCATTAATTAATAGAACACTCTCAAATGCACTTATACACATATATAGACATTGACACATCAGCAGTCATCTTAGTCGGTTATGCAGTCATCCTACTCACTCATGAAAAAATGTATTTCACTTAAATTTACTCACCTACACAATTATCCAACAACACCTCATTTATTCAAACACATAGTAACTCATTGTTAATATGTTAAAAAAGCACCATTACAATTATACAATCATTCATATAGTTACTCTCACAATCACTGACTCTTACACATACTTATTTATATACACCAACTCTCACATACAATGCCTTTTCTTGTTTTACTTTGTTGAAGATGTACAACTAAAACATATATTCCCTCACCAACACACAAATAAATACACTCAGTCACCCAAACAACTGTTTCCACATGCACTCTTAAACCCATACACCTAGTCAATCAACCATTCACACATCTATGCATAGAGTTACACACACCCCATCCAACCACACACAAACTCAGTGTCCCATACAAATACTCACCCAACTAATCAATAACTAATATACACACTCATGTAGTTAGTGACCAACTGATGCAGCATGTTATACAACAACAGAGACAGTGCTGCAGACATTCACATAGTTTAGTTACTAATCCATGTATTAAGTGAGACACTTTTAATTACTCACTTAAAAAGACAGTCAGACAGCTACTAAATCCTCCATCCAGACAGTTATATATCCACTCAATCTTCAATACAGATTGGTATATATATAATACATATTTCAAACGAAACCACATTCAGTGGATGATGTCATCAGTGATGTCATCAGTGATGTCACTTGAGATGTCATCAGTGATGTCATCAGTGATGTCACTGACCATGTCATGAATGATGCAATATGTGACATCATCAGCAGTGCATTGCGGGTGCGTGAGTTATAGTTAGCAGAACTAACTATAACAAAGGAATTTCTATGGTTTTGTATCAGTGAAATTGGCAGCTAACTATAACACCCCTGAAACCTATGGTTTTTTCTGTGAATTTCTAAGGTTTTTTAAATGCTAATTTCTAACTATAACGTCTCTGAAACCTATGTTTTTTTTCAGTGAATATATATATATATTATATATATATATATATATATATATATATATATATATATATATATATATATATATAGGGTTTTCTGCTACGATAAGCAAAACACGCACTCAGAAAGGTACAGCTAGTGGGAGTTTATTCACAAGGTAACGCTACGCGTTTCAGCACAAAAGTGCCTTGATCACACTTTAACCACAAACCAATCAGGAACATCTTATGTACAAACACCAATGATCACCATGTGTAATCAACATAGTAGAAGGACACTGACATTTAAGGAAATGCGTCGGCCATTTTTGACTAGTTGTATTGCATTAAATCTCTATTGCATCATAGAGAATTAGAACAGTGAGTTCAATTGATACATATGAGAAACCTGAATTTCATCTCATATTGAGTATATAAGAATAACGTATTGTTACGCACCCAGATTGTAATATCACATATATACAAAGGAACAAATTGCACTCGGTCTAGTGCCCGAAAGGAGTCAATTTTAAATTAGATGAGTGATCATGCTAATTCTCATAGTATCTAGAGTATCCATCCTCCAATGAGGTGATCAAATTAGGTTCTACTAGAGATCTTCCAACAAGGTAAACAGAGTGCATCTAGATCCAAGGATCAGGAAAATCAAATGGGGGGGGTTTTAAAAAAAATAACAAAAGTTAAGGTGTGTATCTTAGCTTATCGTGGTGAGGTGACAGTCTTCTATTCAATTCAGACATGTGAAGCTTAGTGCAGTGCTCAGGTTTTCTAAGGAGTGACGTGCCCCCGGCTGACTCCTAGAAAGAGGTAACAAAAACAATTGGTTAAAATAGATTTAAAAACATCATCATCAAACAGTTTGCAAGAACACTCAGATTACATGTTGAACATCAGGACACAATAAGAATATAATGGACCAATTCAGAAGGCAGCTATGTATAATTACTCCGTGTGCAAATGGGTTGCAAGTTCCTCGTCCAAATTATGCCCCCCAGGAAATTTGGTCTCCAATTCTAATATCCATTTGGATTCTCTAGTTCTGAGGGCAAGTTCACGATTCCCACCCCGCTTTCCTACATTGACCTGTTCAATCGCATAATATCTCAAAAGGTCATTGTTTGATTGGTGTGCGGTTTGGAAATGTCTTGCAATGGGATATTTGGGGTCTTTGTTGTTAATAGCCCTTAAATGTTCCTGGACTCTTTTCTTAGCCATGCACGACGTGCTGCCCACATATTTTTTGTGACATGGACATTCCAACATATAGATCACATAGGTGGAACTACACGTCAAAAATTATTTGATTTGTTTTTTGGTATCGGTCCCTGGTATTGAAAAGTCTTTAACCATCACACTAGACCGGCAGGCCCTGCAATGCCCACAGGGGTAGAATCCACTAAGTCCTTGGATATGTTGGCCCTTTTTATCAGAGATGTCACTTTTCACCAACATATCCCTTAGGTTGCGACCTCGTCTGTACGTTATGAGTGGTCTGTTGGTCAATTTGGGGCCTATAATGGAATCAGATTTTAAAATTTTCCAATTATCAGCCACTATTTTTTGTACTTGTTTGGACTTTTGGTTGTAAGTAGTTATTATTCTGGGAAGTTGTGGGGAGGCAATGAGTTTGGGTGTAGGATTCAGGGTCTCTGATCTCTTGATAGTCGAGGCTTTGGAAAGGGCTTTAGTCAGGACCCACTCGGGATATCCCCTATCACGGAACCGTTGGAGTATGTTGCTACTCTCGAGTATAAAATCCGCTTCTTGAGTGCAATTTCTTTTGGCTCTCAAGAGCTCCCCATAAGGGATGCTCCATTTGAGTGGTTCAGGGTGGGAGCTGAGGGCATGTAGAAGGCTATTTCCTGCGGTGTCCTTTCTGTGGAGTTTGGAAATTAGTTTACCATCTTGGATCGTGATACTGGTATCTAGGAAATCCACCTGATGTCTGCTAATATTATATGTCAGATGTATATTGTAGCTGTTTTGATTTAGCTTTGCAATGAAGGTAACAGCCTCTTCCTTTGTGCCCCGCCAGATGACGAAAAGGTCGTCAATGTATCTGGACCATACATGTACCTTAGTGAAATGCTCCTTGAGATCTACGCTGGTCCTAATTTCTTCTTCCCACTTCCCCAAAAACAAATTGGCGAAGTTGGGAGAAAAAGCAGAACCCATGGGCGCACCGCGGATTTGTTTGAAAAAGGTACCATCAAACATAAATATGTTATTGCGTAGACAGAGTTTCATCATCTCTATTAGCATAGCAGTGTGGTTTCTGAATCCTATTTCACGATTTTTTAAGAAATAGTAACAAGCCTCCATACCCTGAGTGTGGTCAATGATAGTATAAAGTGCGCTTACATCCATAGTTATTAATATGGAGCCTTCTGTCAATGTGATGGTATCTATTTTTTTAAGAAAGTCAGTTGTGTCCTTAATGAAGGAAGGGAGTTGTATGACATATTCTTTCAGGAAGTGATCTACGTAAACTGACAAATTTTCGTTAACACTTCCTATGGAGGATATGATGGGTCTGCCTGGGGGTTCTAACAAATTTTTGTTTTTGTTTTTCAGTCTCAGAGGCAGTACTGGTGGAATGTCTCGATACATTGACTCTTAAGGAAAAACGTACTCTCTGCTTGGGATTGACTTTTTGCCCCAGTGAACTTTTTAGTTACTCTGATACCCGAATAGATATGTACAAATTCGGCAGGAAACTAAAACTTCAGAAATGGCATTCACTAAGACCTATAAAAGATACTCCTCAATCCACTGCAGTAGCAGATATACCTGAACTCAATATCTACGATCAAGATCTACTATTAGACATGTATGTACTGGGTGGCATATCATCTGATAGCCAACATGATGATTCTATTGTAGGTGTGAGGGAAACTAATGTGAATAGGGCTGCATGTACCAGTTTTAGACCCAAATCTGTTTTTTACCCCATCATGCCACATGACCCTATAGATACATTCCAAGAAGTAGTCAGCAAAGAACTTGCCAAGCTCAAACACAAACAGTACAATAGAGATAACAGGAATAGAAATTTGTCCAAACAAGAACGTGACTTCATCCTGTCTTTGGCGGATGACAACTCTGTTATACTAAGACCCTCCGATAAGGGAGGAAATATTGTTCTGTGGGGCAGGGATCTCTATGTTAAAGAAGCCCTTAGACAACTTGAAGGCGATATCTTCTATACCAAATCCAACTCTAATGAATACAACAATAGTATAGAGGAAACATGGAACAGACTTCACGATTGGCAAATTGAGGGGCTCCTCTCTTCGCACGAATTCTGCTTCCTCAAACGTGACTATCCCAAACTGCCAATTTTCTATCTATTGCCTAAGGTTCACAAAAATTTGTTAGAACCCCCAGGCAGACCCATCATATCCTCCATAGGAAGTGTTAACGAAAATTTGTCAGTTTACGTAGATCACTTCCTGAAAGAATATGTCATCCAACTCCCTTCCTTCATTAAGGACACAACTGACTTTCTTAAAAAAATAGATACCATCACATTGACAGAAGGCTCCATATTAATAACTATGGATGTAAGCGCACTTTATACTATCATTGACCACACTCAGGGTATGGAGGCTTGTTACTATTTCTTAAAAAATCGTGAAATAGGATTCAGAAACCACACTGCTATGCTAATAGAGATGATGAAACTCTGTCTACGCAATAACATATTTATGTTTGATGGTACCTTTTTCAAACAAATCCGCGGCGCGCCCATGGGTTCTGCTTTTTCTCCCAACTTCGCCAATTTGTTTTTGGGGAAGTGGGAAGAAGAAATTAGGACCAGCGTAGATCTCAAGGAGCATTTCACTAAGGTACATGTATGGTCCAGATACATTGACGACCTTTTCGTCATCTGGCGGGGCACAAAGGAAGAGGCTGTTACCTTCATTGCAAAGCTAAATCAAAACAGCTACAATATACATCTGACATATGATATTAGCAGACATCAGGTGGATTTCCTAGATACCAGTATCACGATCCAAGATGGTAAACTAATTTCCAAACTCCACAGAAAGGACACCGCAGGAAATAGCCTTCTACATGCCCTCAGCTCCCACCCTGAACCACTCAAATGGAGCATCCCTTATGGGGAGCTCTTGAGAGCCAAACGAAATTGCACTCAAGAAGCGGATTTTATACTCGAGAGTAGCAACATACTCCAACGGTCCCGAGTGGGTCCTGACTAAAGCCCTTTCCAAAGCCTCGACTATCAAGAGATCAGAGACCCTGAATCCTACACCCAAACTCATTGCCTCCCCACAACTTCCCAGAATAATAACTACTTACATCCAAATGTCCAAACAAGTACAAAAAATAGTGGCTGATAATTGGAAAATTTTAAAATCTGATTCCATTATAGGCCCCAAATTGACCAACAGACCACTCATAACGTACAGAAGAGGTCGCAACCTAAGGGATATGTTGGTGAAAAGTGACATCTCTGATAAAAAGGGCCAACATATCCAAGGACTTAGTGGATTCTACCCCTGTGGGCATTGCAGGGCCTGCCGGTCTAGTGTGATGGTTAAAGACTTTTCAATACCAGGGACCGATACCAAAAAACAAATCAAACAATTTTTGACGTGTAGTTCCACCTATGTGATCTATATTTTGGAATGTCCATGTCACAAAAAATATGTGGGCAGCACGTCGTGCATGGCTAAGAAAAGAGTCCAGGAACATTTAAGGGCTATTAACAACAAAGACCCCAAATATCCCATTGCAAGACATTTCCAAACCGCACACCAATCAAACAATGACCTTTTGAGATATTATGCGATTGAACAGGTCAATGTAGGAAAGCGGGGTGGGAATCGTGAACTTGCCCTCAGAACTAGAGAATCCAAATGGATATTAGAATTGGAGACCAAATTTCCTGGGGGGCATATTTTGGACGAGGAACTTGCAACCCATTTGCACACGGAGTAATTAGACATAGCTGCCTTCTGAATTGGTCCATTATATTTTTATTGTGTCCTGATGTTCAACATGTAATCTGAGTGTTCTTGCAAACTGTTTGATGATGATGATTTTAAATCTATTTTAACCAATTGTTTTTGTTACCTCTTTCTAGGAGTCAGCCGGGGACACGTCACTCCTTAGAAAACCTGAGCACTGCACTAAGCTTCACATGTCTGAATTGAATAGAAGACTGTCACCTCACCACGATAAGCTAAGATACACACCTTAACTTTTGTTATTTTTTTTAAACCCCCCCCCTCTTGATTTTCCTGATCCTTGGATCTAGATGCACTCTGTTTACCTTGTTGGAAGATCTCTAGTAGAACCTAATTTGATCACCTCATTGGAGGATGGATACTCTAGATACTATGAGAATTAGCATGATCACTCATCTAATTTAAAATTGACTCCTTTCGGGCACTAGACCGAGTGCAATTTGTTCCTTTGTATATATGTGATATTACAATCTGGGTGCGTAACAATACGTTATTCTTATATACTCAATATGAGATGAAATTCAGGTTTCTCATATGTATCAATTGAACTCACTGTTCTAATTCTCTATGATGCAATAGAGATTTAATGCAATACAACTAGTCAAAAATGGCCGACGCATTTCCTTAAATGTCAGTGTCCTTCTACTATGTTGATTACACATGGTGATCATTGGTGTTTGTACATAAGATGTTCCTGATTGGTTTGTGGTTAACGTGTGATCAAGGCACTTTTGTGCTGAAACGCGTAGCGTTACCTTGTGAATAAACTCCCACTAGCTGTACCTTTCTGAGTGCGAGTTTTGCTTATCGTAGCAGAAAACCCTATTGACTCTAACTCGGCGGTGGGATTGGCCGAGTTTAACACGCCACCTGACAATGGGATATGGATCCCGGAAACGAATCCTCTGGTGAAGTGACTGAATATATATATATATATATATATATATATATATATATATATATATATATACACATATATATATACGTATTTGTATATATATCCCATCACCTCTCCTCACTCACGGGTGGGTGCTGTTTGTCGTGGGGGTGTACCTGCAATGAAAATCAGCGCTCCAATCCTGACAAGGAGTTAGCCGAAGCACATCTGTGTCTGCACGAGTTTGACCAATGAAAACAGATAAACTCACCCCTGTGAGTGTTTTTTCTTGTCAGTATTGGTAGTTATAGTTACAACCTAGTTTCCATAGGAAAAGCATTTTTTGATTTGCTAATACCTTTGGAGTCGTTTGACGCATCTTCTGGAAATTGTCCCAAAAAAAAGACTATCCAGGTCAGCTCCTATCCTGAAAGTTTGGGGGTGATTCATCAAGCGGGGGCTGAGAAAAAAGGGGGTCCCAAAACTTGTTTTCTCCATGTTAATTTCCATAGGAAATTTTGCGACGAGCTACAGCCCGAACTGCTTAAACGGAATTACCCCAAATTTGGCAAAAAAGGTAGAGCTTGGTTCAGAAAGTGACCTTTTTTTTAAAATGGTGTAAATCTGTTCAGTAGATTTTGAGAAATCGAAAAAATAGGAGTCAAAAAATTAATTTCCCATATTGTGGAAGGCCACAGCCGAAACTACTGAACGGAATTACTTCAAATTTGGCAGAAAGGTAGTGCTTGGGTCAGAAAGCAAACTTTTTAAACATGGTGTAAATCCGTTCAGTATTTGCTGAGAAATTTGAAAAATAAAAGTTTTGATATCTGGGCGTAGCCTAACCTGCATGTGCGAGCTTCTTTGCGATTGGCTGCTAGTAGTCCAAACCAGGAAGTGTTGGCAGCCATCTTGTGGCTCGGTAGAAGCGAGTCACCTGAAAACGGAGAAACAAAGGTATAAAACAAGAGAAGGGGGAAGGGTAGGAAAACCCTGACCCCCTAGGCCTGCTCAGGGGGTCTCAGAAGGACCTCCAGGGCCCAAAAAATCATTTAGAATATAAATAAAAAATCAGCAAAAATTTGCGCTGGGGTTGTGGGTTCTCGCGTTTCATTTTAATGAGGCCCTTGGGTGGGCTAGGTTCCAGGGGTATTTCTTGAAAAATAGTAGCAGGGGTTGCGGGGGTGCCCTGGTGTCCGCGCAGCCCTGGGGCTTCACTCATGTTGGGAGAGGGGTTGCGCGCCCCCCCTTCTGGAGCCTTCTATGTGCTTGTAACTTTGGCGTCATTTGATGAATCTTTATGAAATTATCCAGAAAGTTTCTTTTTTTCTGAGTAGCTCTTTTATTGAAAGTTTGGGGGTGAATGGTGTAGGAGGGGCTGAGAAAAAAGAGGGTCCTAAAACGTGTTTTCTCCATGCAATTTCCATACAAAACTTTACAGAAGACTACAGGTGAAACTGCTGAACGGAATTACGCCAAATTTGGCAGAGAGAAAGGTGATGGTCCAGAAAGCACGCTTTTGTTTAAATGGTGTAAATCCGTTCAGTAGTTTTTGAGAAATATCACATTTTACAGATATCGATATTTGAGAATTCTGACATGTGATTGGCTGAGTGGTTACAAGCACCAGTTTGCGGCTTATTGGCTGTGAATGGTTGAAACCAGGAAGTGTTGGCAGCCATTTTGTGAATTTACTCCGTCAGCTCGCATCCCTCTGTGAAAAAACCATTGGGTTAGTAGTTTTACCTCTGCGAGGCAACACTGGCATCTGTGTCTGTGGGAGATATACCTTTCACGCTGCCTCTCTTCATATCACCAGGTCACGGCTATGCCTTTAGAAGTCCGTCCGTCGGCTCGGAGCTCTGTGAGTCAGTCTGTCGGTACAATCCCCTACACTACCCAAAGACTACTGCACTACCCTAAACCCTAAATTTTTCCCCAACACGACCCCTACCCAAACACCACTGCACTACCCTAAACCCTAAAATACTACCCCAGCACAACCCCCTACACTACCCAAACACCACTGCATTGTCGTGAACCCTAAAACACTACCCCTAGCAGGACCCCCTACACTACGCAAACACCACTGCAGTACCCTATATCCTAAAACACTATCCCCAGCACAACCCCTTACAGTACACAATCACCACTAGACTACCCTAAACCCTAAAACACTACTACCAACATGACCCCTACACTAAACAAACACCACTGCACTACCCTAAACCCTAAAACACAACTCCCAGCACGAAACCCTACACTGCCCAAACACCACTGTTCTACCTTAAACCCTAAAAGACTACCCCAGCACGACCCTCTACAGTACACAAACACCACTGCAGTACCGTAAACACTAAAACACTACTCCGAGGATGACCCCCTACACTACACAAACACCACTGCACCACCCTAAACCCTAAAACACTACTCCCAGCATGACCCCTTACACTACCCAAAACACAACTGCATTTTTGTAAACTCTAAAACACTACCTCCAGCATAATTCTTACACTACCAAAACACCACTGCACTACCTTAAACCCTAAAACGCTACCCCATCATGAACCCCCAAACAGTACACAAACACCACTGCACTACTCTAAATCCTAAAACAGTACTCTCAGCACGACCCCTACACTACACAAACACCACTGCACTGCTGTAAACCATAAAACACTACTCCCAGCATGACCCCCTACACTACGCAAACACCACTGCACTTCCGCAAACCCTAAAACACTACTCCCAGCATGACTCCCTATACTACACAAACACCACTGCACTACCCTAAACCGCAAAACAGTACTCCCAGCATGACCCGTTACACTACCCAAACATTACTGCATTGTCGTAAACTCTAAAACACTCCCTCCAGCACGATTCTTACACTACCCAAACACCACTGCACTACCTTAAACCCTAAAACGCTACCTCCAGCAAGAACCCCCTACAGTACACAAACACCACTGTACCACCCTAAAGCATAAAACAGTACCAGTCCGTCGGTTCGCAGGGCTGCGTCTGTGAGCCGTCGTGTCCATAGCTGTACACGTGCAAGCCAGTCAGTTAGGTGATAGGTGTGTCTCTGCTAGCAGGGCCGTTGGCCCGTTAGTGTCCCTTTGCAAATTAGATCCGAGCTCTCCCTTTGCGAGCCAGCACGCTGGTGTGCGTTTGTGAGCCGACGGCCCGTAGCACTCCCTGTGCGAGCGGAGCCAACGGGCTGCAGCTCTCCCTCTGCGAGCCTGCCCGATGGGCCACAGGTCTCCCTGTGCTAGCCAGATCGCAGCTGTCACTCTGCGAACCGATATTGGGAATATAAGGCGGCTCTAAAAAGAGCCCTTGTGTTTATTAGTTGGAGCTACATATAAGTGCGGATGCACAGCTTCAGGTTATTCAGAAAACTTGATTTCCCTTATCTGTGAAGTGTATTCCATCACTTCTGTAGATATCAGTCATATCAAAACGTATGTTGTTGTTGTAGATCAACCCCATTCTATGGTCTCTGAGGTATGCAGACACAGCTTTGTTGACATTCTTCCTAGATTTTCAATCTGAGGACAAAATTGGTTTGACCATTTCCACTTCTGTCTTTGGCATATATTGGAATATACAAAGACAGTTTGAGGCAAAACCAACATCAATTTTTGAAAGGAGTGTTTCATTAGCATTTCCAAACCTACACCAGTCAATGTGCCTAGGTCGTTTCCACCACAGTGCACAATCATGAGGTCAGGGTGTTGGAGATGCAAACAGGTTTTTGCCAAAGGCAACAATTGGTGCCACTTCAATCCTCTCTGTGCATACCATTTAATGTCCACATTTTGTAAACCTACGTCTAAGTCAATACGTCTCTGTTCTGCATACCTCTTGCACCAGAAAACATAGCTATGTCCTACGATCCACACTAGCATTTTGAAGGCATGGCTGGGAATTATGGATAGATGTCTGTAGCTCATGCAGTCTGTTCGTAGAATAAGAGATATGTTTAAAGGTGGGGAACTACTTTTCTTCTCATTCAAAATTATAACTGATTGGGAGATGAAAAGCATTGTTTTTTTAAAAGTAGGGTGCACATTCGTTTTGTGGAAAAGCATCTTTGTGATTGGTTAAGAAAAAGCAGTTTAAACGTGGAGTACATATCATAGGATAAAATTTGGTCAACTCAACCACAACTGCTACTTGCATTTGGAAGGCACTGTTCGAACTTAAAACAATCGTGAACTTTTAACCTGCACGTGCCGGTAAATATTCGAGAAAATGTTGCAAAAAAATATCGTTAGGTTTATCAAAATTGATGAACTTTTAACCTGCACGTGTTATAGAATGTTCTAGAAAGTGTGTTGATAGAATACATTGCACTTCTTACTTCTATATGTCCTTGAATATTAAAAAAAACTGTTTAAATGGAAAATTCAAAAATAACCAATAGAGAGAAGTTTTGCAATCTAAAAGAATCAAGGAACTATTCTAATTTGTTCTTTACATGTATTTATCTGTGGAGCAACAAAATTACAGACACAACAGCACCAGGAAGAGGAACAAGCAGGGAGTGGGGGGACGAGGGGAGATGGGAACTATGGCACACATGCACAATTAAGTACAGCACAACTACAGACAAACCATGGCCAAAATGAAACACACCAACAAGGAGCACAAGTCACACAACCCGCCAACATCACACCACTGAACAAGCACAGATATGAAAACCACACTGCCTGAAAGGGAGAAGGGTGAACAAAACCTCACATGAAGGGACATCTCACACACAATGCAGCACACACACATTGGAAGCAGAGCACACCAACATCCAACACAATGTTGTCCAAACACAAACATTCGCACAATCGAACACAGGACACAAATGCACTCGCCTGTGGCGGATAAATGTCCAAAAGTGTCAGTATGAAACAGGCACATGAGAACGCATAAGTACAAACCCACAGTCTGGATGAGGTAGCAATTCACGTATGGCAGGCAGCCAGAGAGTCCGTGACACACACATTGGCATACAAATGAAGACACAACACATTTGGAGACAAGTGAAAATGTGGAAACTTTATAAAAAAAGTGCATGTCAGTACGGCCAAGCGTAGTGCCACGATATGCAGACAAACGCAGCAGCATGGCTGAATAAAGAATGTAGGAAAACATCCATGGTTACCTCAGGGTAGTTCATCACCAACACACGTCAGTGTCAAACAGCGTTGGTTGGCCATGCCTCGGACATGAGTCGACGCCAATGCAGCCATGTCCACTGTCGTCTTGGGACATGTGAGCAGATGCACAACGTGCAATGATGCTGCGGGACAAGTGCAATGTGGCACATCAAGTCGTGGTTGCAGGTACCTTGTCACTCGTCCATGAACGCGAGTGCAGCTGCGTAAGCCACTATCTCTAATGAGTGATGGTTGGCCACAATATTTGACATGTCGTTGACGTAATCCATCAGGTGACCGGGACAGATGTGCTGACTCCAACCACTGTACCCAATGTGCACCAAAGCAGAATCGGGAAGTAGGTCAATTTGCTCACTGCATACTACGACACGTGCGATCTCCCAGACCCAGTTCCCAACATGCATGCCAAACATCCATGCATGCCATAAACGGGCATTCCCATGACACTCGTGGTTGTGGGCCAACAGGGGGCGCACACACCCATCGTAATCCATGTCAGCTACCCACATGTTGGAGAGGCACATGTCCATGCACCACTCGGATATGCATGTGCGACATTGCAATACAGGTTGAACGCTGGTGACGTCCGCAATGCGAAAGCTCAGCCAGTAAGTGATCCGCAACACTTCCAAAGGCAGTGCACCCAGACATGCAGCAGACGTGCAAGGTATAGGTGGACGTGAATGGAGTCGACCATGTGTTCGGGATGCCCTACCATTGCGTCAGTGGCTCTGCTTGTAGCTGCACTGGCTTGCCATGTGCCAGTCTTGTGGATGAAATGGCACAGCTTGGTGCAATGAGCCGGGTCTGTGTGCAATTGGTGCAGGGCATGGTTTTGGTGGGAGTACGTGTGAAGGACATTTCATGCACGCTAACTCCGACGAAGGACTTTTGAGTGTGGGATGTTTACTCGTTCTCAAATTGGGCAGTGCGTAGTGTGAGAGACGGATGCAAATATTATCATATCTGTCAGGGGGCTGGCCACTTGCAAGTTCCTTCTCAGAGCAGCAGATGTGTTAGCGTAAGATAGCTCAGACAAAGAATCTTTCATCCCTACAGTAACTTTTCCAGCTGCATTCATACAGGACGTGTACAAAGGCCAGTTGTGGGTGTTGTGGGATGTCTGCGACCCTGGTCATCATGGATGATGCATCATGAGATGCTCAGCACGTGGCACATGGGCGGCTTCACTGTGTGTTACGTTGCCAAACAGCTGCTCCTCCCTCCCATGAGCCCCCACACTTTTGTGCGCTGAGCTGTTGTATCCCATGCACTCCTACGGCTCACCATTGTAATGCCTATTTGCACATGTCCTGCGGCATTCCAATCACACCGTGACACTGCCATTTGGAGGTGGTGCATGCCACTTTACAACATCGACTGCTGCGGCCCTTGTGGTGGCCACACCAGAACACAGGGACACACTTACTGCACTTCTTGCATATGGACATGTCCGAGACACCCCGTTCCCCTTGCCGGATAGGCAAACCCCTGCGCTGACCTGTGTACGCAGATGCCGCTTGTGCTTGCAGGAGGATGCGTGCGCAGCTACATGTCCAGGCTCACTGCCAATGCTGAGGTGACATGGTAACGTCTGCCAAAGACAGCACACTGTGATGTTGCAGGGCCCGTGCCCATCATACTAACACAATGACCACATGGACATACTTGCTCAGATGCGGGTTCGGAGGCGTTGGCGGTCCTGGGGTTGTTGCGATGAATATTGTGGCCCTCTTGGGTATCCGTGTATCATGCTCATTGACTGTATGGCACCTGTGGGTGTTCCGGTGTGGCTCTTGGCTGTGTTCCATTTCATGCTGCAGGTAGTCGAACACCAGCAGAAAGCAGGTGTAAAATCCCTGGTGCTAATGTGGCTTATCTTCAGAAATTGTTTCGCATCGCACTGTTTGCCTTTCATTGTAAAAGTTGTAATGTGGTTTTTTCGTATACAGAAAAATAAACAAACTGGGCAGTGTATCCCGTCAAGATCCAGCACCTGACCCACTATTCCCAATCAATATAAATACAATGAGATTTCTTCATTGATTTTGTGTGTGCACTGTTAATGCACCCACTACCACAGTTCAATTCAATACAGGATTTTAGTATTTAGAATAAATCGCAAGGGTGCACCTTGTGTGTTTTTGCATGGGAACGCCTACTCTGCACCTCATTATCAGCACTTTAATGCAACTAAAGTTGAGATAAATCTAACACACTATTCAGAAGCTGGTGCAACCTGCAGATATCACCAGTATTCCCACGATAACTGCCCCAAAATTTAACACCATGGTGGACACCACCAAATAACAGTAATACGAACAAGAAAGAGTCACAGAGCGCTTAAGTAACAACCAAAACCTTTATTGATTTTTTTTTAACTTTATTTTTCCGTTTACGTATATATAGAGGATAAACTAAATTTAACCTCTTCAATGCCCGTGACCAGCTGGTCTCGTCATGGGCCGCCGTCGCGCTGTGCCCATGACGAGACCAGCTCGTCATAAACCCCGCCCGCTAATACAACGGCCGGCACAGGGCGGGGAAAGGGGCGGGCACTGAAGGGGTTAACAAACTCAACACCGAACAACCAGGCGTAAGACTCCTGTCGAGTCCATCAATGTCACAGCCTGGAAAATAAAGCACAAAATAGGGACATGTGTAATACGCATATCTAAGAAGAGAGACACAGATGAAGAGAGAAGGAAAGAAATCCACAGCGAAAAAGAGAGGGAAGGTAAGAAAGGGAGTGAGAAAGGGAGGAGGGAGAGCGAGTGAGAGAGATAGAAGTAAAGGAAGGAAGAGAGTTGTGGAAATATGGATTTTTATGGTCGGTTATGTCCCCTATCTTGGACCCCAACGGTTTCATGTATAAATCACAAGTACATGTATGTTCCCTCCAGTACCAGTTATGAAGACGCAAACACATGTGCGTCCACCGTCAACATGTCCTCTTTCAGATCCGCCATGAATGGGCCGGATATTCTATTCCTAAGTATGAAAGGCCACCGGCTTTATATGGTTCATCTATCCCATTTTACAGTCCAGGCGAGTAGGCCCGGATTCTGCCACCAAGCCTTTTCTGCCTTCTGCCTCTGAAAGCTCCAGTCTGAGCCTGCATCTGTGACCATGAACTTTGTCTTACTCCGTGCGCGGCTAACGGTGCCTGACTCGGCCTATCTGCCTGCCAAAAACTGTATTTCACCTTCAAGATTATCTGCTCTGCTCCGCTCCTCATCCGATGCATTCCTGTCTAGCAGTTTAGGTAAACATTCCTCCAGCTACCGTGCAAAGGGCCAGGCCTCGCTGCCCTCATGCAAGTAATTCATAGCCCTGTTACCATGGAATATTCCTACCCCCTCGCATCTAGTGTAGACACTTAGACGCTTGTACACGCACTAACAGTCAGTATAGTCAGTATAGAATAAGATTCTATCCTAAGAGACCTCTCTTTTTGGATAACACAGTTCTTTAAACATAGGATATTAGATATGATTTGGGATTAGGTTGACATAACCCCAGACTTCTGTCTCCACATGTAGAGCTAAATGTCAAATCCCCTTCACCCTCTAGTTACACGTCAATCACACGTCATGCTGCTGCGCGCGCATCTCTGCCAAGTATTTTTGCTGACATTGCGAAATTCTTTCATGGAACCACCCATTTATGACATCATATCTAATGACGTTCTTTAGTTACGCCTAGTTACACCCATTTTAGTTACGCATGTATGCTTTTATCTCTGATATCAACTGTTACGCCTCCTGCATCTGTTTCACTGTAATGCCTTTTCTATAAAAATTATTACCTGTCAATAATGTATTGTTCCTTCTTTCCTGAACTCTCGTGGTGATGGAATAGAAGGCCCATAATTCGAATTATGTTCCTTTGTATAGGAATAAAGCCCGTTCCGAACCTCTAATACCACGGATTCTGCCTCTTATTTTACTGAGCTATTATTATAGATTTTCCGCATCAAATTAAGTCCCGGTAATTAAATTATTTACCACATAAATGGCGCCCGAACAGGGACACTTTCTCATCTCACGCGCCGGAGGTGCGTTGCAGGCCCGGTCTCCTGCCACAGCTGGACGGACAACAACGCGTACCCACAGGATTTCCTGTATCTCCCTCCTGCCGAGCGGGGGTAACTGAGGCTGCGATCAACACCCAGACGAGGCGGTGAGAAGTGCGAAGTATCCCGACCAGAGCCTAGCTGAGAGAGCAAGATCCGAGGTATACAGAGGCCCACCAGGTTCCGAAGTTCCGCAGTTTCGAGTCGAGTCCAGTCTGGTCCGAGTCCAGTTCAGTTCAGTTCCGAGGCCTTCCGTTCCGAGCTACCCGGTGAGTACCATTGTCGGGGAGGCGTTCTGATGTGCACATAGGTTGTGCCTGTCAAGACGGGTTTGGGTACACAAATCCGGTCTGCACTATTTCAGCAGTGTATCTGTACTGTTCAGCAGTATATCAAGTATGTCTAGTATATAATTCAGAATTACCTAGTTAGTGTCGAGTATCATGCTTAGTGACTAGTTCCCTAAATGGCCATCATTGTTGTTCATTAAATGTTAGATGTTTTAAATACGTTCTGCATATTGTGGTGTGAATGACTGTTCATTATTGTGTTTTGTTGTATTAAACGTGTTCAGAATTAGGTATCAGATCAGTTTTCAATATGCCGCTCTTTTCGAAATTAAGACAGATCAAAACTAGAAAAGGGGTACTCGAAGAAGCTGTTCCCATTCCTCCTAGGGACACTCCAGGGTACTTCATGTATCATAAACATGGCCTAGACGCCATATTATTTCTTGATTTATGGGTAGACTACACCAAGGAATTACCAGAAAGTCAGAGGTGGCCCGCAGCTGGGACCTGGGATGCAGATTGCATCATGAAAGTAGAGGAAGAATTATGGAAAAAGAAAGCTAGACAATCACAGAAAGATGCCATTGAATTATGGCGTAAAGAATCGTATAGACGTACAGAAAAAGCACGTAGACAGGAAGAGAAGAGTAAGGAGAATTCAAATAAAGTCCGAGAAAATCTATTAATTGAAGAAGGTACTCGAGTAAAATCAGAACAAGTAGACAGACAAAGAAATGCCCTTATGAATGGTATGTATCCTCTTCTGGCCGAAGGGTTACCTAAGGCTACTCTGGAGATACCAAAAGACTTGCCACCTCCGTTGTTTCCGATAAAAGCACATCCCAAAGGGCATCCCAGAACCGCAGAAGATGTTTTCCTTTCCTCTTATTTAGACGACGCAGCTCCCGAGTATGCTAAAACTGCACCACATAGACCGCCTGCCGAGGGGGTTCAACGCCAAGATCCTCCGTCTGTACCTCCGCAACAACAAACTCCGATACAAGTTCCGGCAAGCACATCTGTTTCTACAGATGTACCCACACCTATGGTTGCTATATCACGTTCAACGAATCCTTTCACACCCAGCACCCCAGGCGGTGCTACAGGAGGTACAACAAACATTTTTTCCACGCCACCCAGAGTAAATAAACTTTCCTTTCAAGAATTAGCTCACCAACGTACGCCCAAACTAGTAACTCCCGACACGCTTAAGGAACTTCTAATAGATTGTAGATATGACCCTGTGCCCGGCAAAAAGGATGAAATGCTGCTGGCCTCATTACGTATCCGACGAGCTGCAATATATTTAGGGAGGCTACCAGGAATGACTACACATTTAGAAAATATATATCATTTTGTCCAGTCAGGGCGAGATTCTGAAAGTATTAATAGAGCCATGGAGTACCAGAAAGTGGAGATACAGGGAGAACTGTTACGTTTCCTCATAAATTGTGTGGTCAGAAATCAAGACCGACCAGGGGTAAATCCGGAAGAAATGCAAATTCTTACCACATGGAGTCGGAATATATCAGAAGGGAGACATGATAAACGATTAAGTATAATAGCTATGTGCCGAAAAATCCGCAAAGAAGTAGAACGAATACACGAAGAAAGATTAGCAGTAGACCAGCCTGAACAAACCGAAGAGGAGGAAGAATTAGAACTGCCCACAGGACAGTTAGAAACAATGGCCTATGTAGGTAGAGGAAGATCTTGCAATAATACTAGATGCTTTACTGATCCGATACGTCCGATACGTCCAGATAATAACAGAAATTTCCAAACACCTGTAATAAATATAAGGTCCCCCGAACATGCGTTCCAAGCCGCTGACAAATTACTTCGAGAACGAAGGGGTTATCATATACTCGATTCTATGGACGAACAAGAATTAGCCAGGTCAGCCGTTCACTGGGTTGACAGTCCCGGAAAATATAGTGATGATACACTAGCACACACGTTTTTGAACCTCACCCCAGATGAACAGCGTTTAACTGGTATCTACATGATTCAACAACTCCTTATATTATATAAAAGCCAACACTCCGATCCTGGTCCCTTACCTGATATGTTAACCGAATTACTCACGAATAAATGGAGAGGTTCAGGTACTGAGTTAATTAGAGAAATACTAGAATACAGAAAGCAGTACATTCTTTTTGTATGCCCCGAACATGTCTCACTGCCCATCAAGGAAAGAACGACGTATTATATGGATAGACAGAATCCCTTACGCGAAGTGCACCCGATAAAAGGTGATGACAATCAGTTTAAACGTGTGTTTGTATACACACCCATATCCAAAATGGAACTATTAGAAATGAAGAAAGTGGTACCCAGTCATGACAAAGACCCAGCGGGTTTCCACCGTGAAATTAAAGACATGTTGCTCATGGGAGAGTATACCTATCCCGACATTATGAAAATATTAAAGGTATTAATGCCTGCGGGCATTTACGAAAAACTCAAAGAAAAGGATTGGGAGGTGGGAGACCAAAAGATAGATTGGACAGCATTAGAAAACGAAGAAACAGCTCGAGGTCCAGGTTTAGGGCTTGGGGAGAAGACCAAAATACTACCAGGTTTACTAGTACAGGTACTGCCACGTTTATTAACTACGAAAAAGGAAGACTGGGGTGCAATCTCAGCCTGTAAACAAAAGCAAGATGAAGACACTAGTGACTTTTATGCCCGATTCGAAAAATGTTTTGGTATAAATAGTGGAATAAAAGCAAGTAGCGAATCTTATCCACATCTGTTTGTGACAAAATTAGTTGAAAATGCCCTGCCCCAAGTTAAGAATAGAGTATTGAAATTCGAGAGTACCTGGCAAGGTAACACTCCGTCACAAATGTTACAAATGCTACAGTACCATCACAATAGAATTAGAGAGGAACAAGAACATGAGCAAAGACGCATGAAAGACACGAAAATGAAAATGCTAGTTTCCCAGACAGTTCCAGCTGACGGTCATAAAAAGGGTATGACACAGTCCAGTGTTTCAGCAGGTTCTGTAAAAGGGACATGCAACTATTGTAAACAGCCAGGTCATTATGTACACGATTGTCCAGTTTTAAAACATAATATCGCCATAGGTAATACAAAAGAAAGACCACGATCACTTAGACAGGATCAGAACCAACAAGGAGCTCCGCAGCCTGCACAGGCCATGCCAGCTCCGCAGCAGTCTATGCCAGCTCCACCACCGCAGCCTATTGCTGCCACACAGACAACGACACAACAGATGTACCAGACTGCACAGTATGACTATCCTGATTATCAACGATACTCATGAAACAGCCTAGAGAGGGAAGTTGGCTTACCCCTTATCGAGGTCCCTATAGATCAAGAAGGACCTTATGTACACAGTGAACTATTAGGCCAAGATAGAAAATTTTTACTTGATACAGGGGCAAGCCGAACAACCATAAAACGTAGTGAAGTTCCAGGGGCACCCCTCTCAGGCTCACAGAATATTTCCCTTGGTTTTTCAGGAAAACCTATCATTAACGAAGTGTCACAGCCTCTTCCACTTACGATTGGTCCCTTGACACGAACTACAGATTTATTGCTTACTAAATCATGTCCAGAAAACCTGTTAGGTATAAAAACATTGAAAGCTCTAGGAGCTATAATATGTTGTTCTCCGGAAGGAGTAAGATTGTTTTTACGTGATTTCAAAGGGCACTACGTGTCCCGAGATATGGATCACCGACTGCAGACTTTACCCACACATTTATGGGCACAAGGCCCTACAGATGTTGGTTGCATGAACATTACACCATATCGAGTCACACTAAAGACAGGAGTGGTACTACCACGAATGCGACAATACAAGTTACCACCAGATGCTGTATTGGCTTTACTGCAAATCATTGACGAGCTTATTACCCAAGGAGTGGTTGTGGAAACCGGCTCCAATGTATGTAATTCCCCGATAATTCCGATTCTTAAACGAACTGATCCAAAAGCCCCGCCAGTATATCGATTGGTTATTGATCTGCGCGAATTAAATAAATGTATTGTACCACAATACCCCGTAGTTCCAGACATTTCTTCATTACTGACAGCCATTGATTCCGAAGCAACATTCTTTACTGTAATTGATCTCAAGAATGCCTTTTTCAGCGTCCCAATAGATCCGGAAAGCCAATACTTGTTCGGATTTAGTTTAAATGGACGAAGCTTTAAATTCACACGCGCACCTCAAGGATTCACAGAAAGCCCCAGCATCTATAGCCAAGCACTGAAACGAGAACTTGACAGTATCCACATGCCAGTCAACACTGCCCTGCTTCAATATGTCGATGATCTGCTGATCACCGCTAGAAGCGAACCTGAATGTGAAAAAGCTTCACTGACGGTTTTACAATTTTTGGCCGAAAAGGGGCACAAGGTGTCCCCTACTAAGCTGCAATTCTGTGTCCAGCGAGTTATTTACCTTGGGCACTCGCTGTCCAAGGAGGGAAGGCAGCTTACACCCGACCGCATCCAGTTAATTGCTAACATGTCAGTACCCAAGACACAAAAGGAGGTGCGGGCTTTTATAGGCCTCACTTCATATTGTAGGCAGTGGATCCCTCAGTATGCATTTCTAGCAAAACCACTCATTCAGTTGACAACACAGGAGGCAGCCACATCGACTGTCCTCCCTTGGACTCAAGAACATACACACGCCTTTGAAAGTTTAAAGAAAGCTTTATGTCAAGCACCTGTCCTAGCAACACCATGTTACAGTAAACAGTTTACACTCTTTGTTACAGAACGCGAAGGTACTGCCTTGTCAGTACTCACTCAGGAACAAGCAGGAGCACACAAACCATGTGCTTATTTTTCTAGTACATTAGATCCCGTAGCTCAGGCTCTGCCTGCGTGCCTGAAATCAGTGGCAGCGACAGCTTTAGCAATCAGACAAAGCGATGCCATAGTGTTAGGACATCAATTGACAGTACAAGTACCACACGCAGTAGAGGTTCTCTTGAACCGCACGCAAACACAACACTTGACTATAGCAAGACTCACCGGTTACGAACTGACATTGTTTCAGCCACACATAGAAATCAGACGTTGTAGTACATTGAATCCTGCCACACTTTTGCCAGTAAACGGAACAGACCCACTAGCACATGATTGTATTGAAGTTATTACTATCACGACGAAACCCAGACAAGACTTGACAGACGTCCCATTGACAGATCCAGACCTGACGTTGTATGTAGATGGTTCATGTATGAGAACAAGTACAGGAGAGCTAGTGGCCGCGTATGCAGTCACAACAGACACTGAAATTATTGAAACAAATTGTATCGATACCTTGTCAGCTCAAGCAGCAGAGCTCATCGCTCTGACACAAGCCTGTATTCAAGCCACAAATAAGAAAGTCAACATATACACTGATTCACGTTATGCATTCGGAGTTGTACATGACTTCGGCGTGCTGTGGCGAGAGAGAGGTTATTTAACTTCTCACGGTGCCCACATTCAGCACGGACCCCTCATTCATGCCTTATTAGATGCAATACATCTACCCACTGCAATATCAATTATGAAATGTAAAGCTCATACGAAAGTTACTGATATCATTTCCCAAGGCAATGATCTAGCTGACAGAACAGCTAAACAGACTGCTCAAACTCACACATCTGACATGACAAAGACAATAGTTCCTACACCAACACACTGCATGACGGTTAAGGATCCCGCTCTTGACGTAATTGACATACAGACACATGCTACACCAGAAGAAATAAAGAAATGGACTGAATTAGGAGGGATCCAAACCGATCAGGGATGGATGACGAAGGAAAAATCTATATGGTTTCTTCCCGACTCAATGGTCCAAGTTATCATTAATACAATACATAGTCCAGCCCACCTAGGAGAAAAAGCTATGCTAGACAGCATTCAACACATTTGGTTCAACAAACATTTACGAGCAGCAGCTAAACAAAAAGTTCGTACCTGTATGATCTGTTGTCAGTTTAACCCAGGTAAAAGCATTCCCGTAGAACAGGGTGGATTTCAGCCTCCTGATCACCCTTTTGAAGTCCTCCAGATGGATTATATCCAGATGGAACGATGTCGAGGATTCAAATATGTTCTTGTAGTTGTTTGTGCTCTTTCCCGTTGGACAGAGGCATACCCGGTTTCAGATTACACTGCCCCGACTACTGCCAAACAGTTGGTTCGAGAATTCTTCCCACGGTACGGTTTACCACGTGCTGTCTACTCAGATAACGGCCAGCCGTTCTCATCCGAACTAATGAAACACGTTTCACTTTTGTTAGGTTATCAATGGAGATTTCACTGTGTCCGACACCCCGAGGCAGCAGGTCTCGTGGAACGACATAATCAAACTCTGAAAATTAGATTGTCCAAAATATGTAGAGAGAAAGGTGTCGACTGGGTAGTAGCCTTACCAGTTGCACTCTTTTACATGAGAATGGTAGCACATTCTCGAACAGGGCTATCCCCTTATGAGGTGATCTTCGGTAGACCACCAAATATGTGGGGGACGCCTATACCTCGTAAAATCACTGACGTTGACTGTAATATGCTGACAGATTACCTGGCTTCCTTGATGTCTGCACTACAATCTTGTCGTTCACAGGTAGCTGCAGCCTTTCCCGACAACACCGAGGTGAAACCCCATGACGTAGTTCCCGGGGACTTGGTGTTAGTGCGGAATTTTGACCGGAAGACTCAGCTGGATCCGAGGTGGAAATCGCCTCAACTTGTGCTGCTCACCACGAGGACAGCCGTGAAGATCGAAGGTCGCAAAGGTTGGATACATTCAAGTCATATCAAGAAATTTCATGGACTACCATCCGATATAGAGACTAAACCCTGTATTTCCTCAAAGACAGACTCAAAGCTCCCTTTGGTTGAGCAAACAAACTCAGAACTATATAGACTAAAATTGAGGTCCAGTCAGTCAGACAATTTGATTGTTTAAGTCCTCTCCAAGGTGAATCGGTTGAATTTGTCTCTGACATGTATCCTCTGGACCGGAATAGAGAAAGAAATAATCAAATGCAGTTGAAAAAACATGCGTACTGTAAATCACTGCGTAGTCATTGCACAGTGACGTTATTAATTTTGTTTTTCTTAAGTCTTTTAATAATCGCTGCAAGTATATTGTTGCACATATATTATCCTATTTCTAAACATGTTTACAATGTTACTGCTGAACATTCTTTTAGTGAATTACCCCCGCATGAGTTGTCATATAGATTTGCGCTGCGCAACAACACTTTTATTAGTATGTTACATCATTCCCATCAGACTAGCAATGCTACAAATTGTTGGATATGTGGCCGACTCCCTCCCTATCAGAACTATAAGGGAATTCTGCCTCTCTTTCCATATCCATTCACACACAATGGCTCCTGTGGAGCATGGTTTAGTTTAATTAATTCCTTAGATACAAACTCAGCAGTTTATCAAGACAACTGGGTATGGGGAAACCTGAACTTAGTTTTGCTTAAAGTCTGCTACCCTAACAAGGAGGGACTTCCCAAAAGAACAGGAACTGATCTAGAAAATGAGGTATATGGATTAGGTAATTTTACACTTAACCTCATGATCCTGAATGTTGAATCTGAAGCTACACCAATCTTGTCCGCCATGTCCGTATTCCCAGTTAAAGGGGAACTATGCATAAGAAAGAATGGCTCCATACACATGGGCCATAGTAAATGCACCACTGTGATAAAATTCAGTGATCAAGGCAAGTCTACATTTAGAGCTTCTCGCCATTCCTACTTTATATGTGGCCAGACCGCATATATACGCCTACCTTTAGATTGGGATGGTACCTGTTACATAGCATTCCTTCTGCCACCTGTTTTCCTAGCTCCTCCTGATTATCATAGAAATACTCATTTAGTACACAATAGACAGCAGAGAGATCTCCCAATCGTCGATTACACTGAAACAGCATGGGAAAAATACACAGATTTCAATAAAGGTTTCTTTCCTTATATAGGTACAGTCACTAATAGTAAGCTGATACGTAGATTAACCAGAACCCTTGAAGCAGTAGTGAACGAAACTATTTCCGCCTTAGGCAATTTAACAGAAGAGCAGTCTGCTATGCGGATTGTTGTGCTTCAAAATCGTCTTGTCCTTGACGTCATCCTGGCCGATAGGGGCGGAGCTTGTAGGGTCATCGGATCAAGTTGTTGCATTTTCATACCAGAAAATTCGCCGTCAGTATATAAAGCCATAACCCGCCTTCATAAGATTGTAAGCCAGATACACCAGAGTCCAGGCACCTGGACTTGGTCCGGTTGGTTCTGGGGCGTGTTGTCAGCCTGGGGATGGAGAATCCTATCCTTCCTAGGTATTGGCTTTCTCATACTATTCAGTTGCTGCTTATGTCTACAATGTGGGCCAGCGATTTGTGGTCTATGTGCCACCTCGTGTATCCCACATCCAAGTTTTCATTCAAGATCCCGGAAGAAGAAAGAAGAACAAATGATGTTATATGAACAGATCAACGGATTGATGAAGATTGATATCTCCTAAGGGCAAGTAGGGGACAAGGAGGGAATGTGGAAATATGGATTTTTATGGTCGGTTATGTCCCCTATCTTGGACCCCAACGGTTTCATGTATAAATCACAAGTACATGTATGTTCCCTCCAGTACCAGTTATGAAGACGCAAACACATGTGCGTCCACCGTCAACATGTCCTCTTTCAGATCCGCCATGAATGGGCCGGATATTCTATTCCTAAGTATGAAAGGCCACCGGCTTTATATGGTTCATCTATCCCATTTTACAGTCCAGGCGAGTAGGCCCGGATTCTGCCACCAAGCCTTTTCTGCCTTCTGCCTCTGAAAGCTCCAGTCTGAGCCTGCATCTGTGACCATGAACTTTGTCTTACTCCCTGCGCGGCTAACGGTGCCTGACTCGGCCTATCTGCCTGCCAAAAACTGTATTTCACCTTCAAGATTATCTGCTCTGCTCCGCTCCTCATCCGATGCATTCCTGTCTAGCAGTTTAGGTAAACATTCCTCCAGCTACCGTGCAAAGGGCCAGGCCTCGCTGCCCTCATGCAAGTAATTCATAGCCCTGTTACCATGGAATATTCCTACCCCCTCGCATCTAGTGTAGACACTTAGACGCTCGTACACGCACTAACAGTCAGAATAGTCAGTATAGAATAAGATTCTATCCTAAGAGACCTCTCTTTTTGGATAACACAGTTCTTTAAACATAGGATATTAGATATGATTTGGGATTAGGTTGACATAACCCCAGACTTCTGTCTCCACATGTAGAGTTAAATGTCAAATCCCCTTCACCCTCTAGTTACACGTCAATCACACGTCATGCTGCTGCGCGCGCATCTCTGCCAAGTATTTTTGCTGACATTGCGAAATTCTTTCATGGAACCACCCATTTATGACATCATATCTAATGACGTTCTTTAGTTACGCCTAGTTACACCCATTTTAGTTACGCATGTATGCTTTTATCTCTGATATCAACTGTTACGCCTCCTGCATCTGTTTCACTGTAATGCCTTTTCTATAAAAATGATTACCTGTCAATAATGTATTGTTCCTTCCTTCCTGAACTCTCGTGGTGATGGAATAGAAGGCCCATAATTCGAATTATGTTCCTTTGTATAGGAATAAAGCCCGTTCCGAACCTCTAATACCACGGATTCTGCCTCTTATTTTACTGAGCTATTATTATAGATTTTCCGCATCAAATTAAGTCCCGGTAATTAAATTATTTACCACAGAGTGTGAGAGAGAGTGAAGAGAGGGAAGTGAGAGAGAGAGAGAGAGAGAGAGATACACTGCCGCCCCTGCACATCCATGACCAAATAATTACCTGCTGCCACCGGAGTGTCTACCAGTGGGCACTCCACATGCCCTTGAAAGCTCCAGGGCCCGGTTCCGCCACCATGGCTTGGTGCACATTATGTGGACCCACACAGCCGCCCAGCAGATCCCACACATGTTGCTGAGTCCTAAGTCATCAATGGCAGAGACCACATCAGCATTTTGGTGCTGCTAACCCTGTGCAACGCAAGTCAGTGCCACGTGGTGGTAGGCCACTGACGGCCATACAACTTAGTGTGCGACTAACCCTGTGCAACTCACGTCTGCACCATGTGGGGGTAGGCCCCTGACGGCTACATCAGCTTTGAGTGGTACTAACCCTGTGCAACTCAAGTCCGCACCACGTAGTAGTAGGCCCCTGATGGCCACATCATCTTCGGGTGGCACTAACCCTGTGCAACTCAAGTTCCCGCCATGTGGTGGTATGCCCCTGATGGCCACATCAGCTTAGGGTAGCACTAACCCTGTGCAAGTCAAGTCCACACCACGTGGTATTAGTCCCCTGACGACCATACAGCTCAGGGTGCGACTAAATCTCAGCGCAACTTTTCATGTGCTCTTTATGATTGAGAACCGTGGAGCGTCCGCCATCCAGTCACCACCAGCAATAAAGGATGTGACATTGTTGATGCATTATATTTGCGTGGTCACATGGCCTGTGACGCATGTGCTGGATGGGTGTGGTGTGTGTGCAAACCTGCCCTCAGGGAGTGGCCGTGACATGTTGACAACTAGACCACTGACCTGCACACCAACAGCGAGTACGCATGCGACAGGTAGCTATATGGGGGATATGAAAACGTGTTTTCTCAATGGATTTTCAATAGAAAACTTTAGACAAGGCTACAGGTTAAAAGTGCTCAACGGAATTACGCCAAATTTGGTAGGGATAAAGGTCTTGGTCCAGAAAGCGTGCTCTCTTGCATCAAGTGAAAATATAAAAGAAAGGTCCCAGGGGAAATTTAATATACCGGAGCTCTGTTTGTGTGAGATAACCCTTTCACGCTCCCTCTGCCCAACATCACCACTTTGCAGCTATGCTGATAGAAGCCAGTCCATTGGCTTGCAGCTCTCTACTTTTGCAATCTAGTACGCTGCTGTGCCTGTACCTTTGTGAGCTACTACGTTGCTGTTCCTTTGGGAGAGGATGGCTCGTAGTACTGCGTCTCTGAGTCGAGCGGACGGGCCGCAGTTGTCCCTCTGTGAGCCTGGGTGCGAACTGTTCATAAGTCACACTACATAAGCATTGAAAGGCCATTTTGTGATTCAGTCCGTCAGCTGGCATCTGTCTGAGGCATTTCTGAAACCATACCGGAGTTCTTTCTGTGAGAGATACCCCTTTCACGCTGCCTCTCCCCACATCAGCAGGTAACGCACCCTCTTCCCACATTACCAACATACCCCCAACAACCTTCTTGGGCCCGTAAGTGTACCTGTGCGGTTGGACACACAAGAATCTTAGTCATGTATAGATTTACATATAAAATATTTTATTTAAAAAGAACAACAAATACAACTATGTATAGTTAGAAATTAGCATTTAAAAAACCTTTGAAATTCACTGAAAAAACCATAGGTTTCAGGCATGTTATAGTTAGAAACTAGCATTTAAAAAACCTTTGAAATTCACCTAAAACACCATAGGTTTCAGGCATGTTATAGTTAGAAATTAGCATTTAAAAAACCTTTGAAATTCACAAAAAAAAACATAGGTTTCAGGCACGTTATAGTTAGAAATTAGCATTTAAAAAACCATTGAAATTCACTGAAAAAACCATAGGTTTTAGGCACGTGATAGTTAGAAATTAGCATTTAAAAAACCTTAGAAATTCACTTAAAAAACCATAGGTTTCAGACATGGTATAGTTGGTTGGACATTTCACTTATACAAAACCATATAAATTCTCCTGTTATAGTTAGTTCATCTAACTATAACTCGCACCCCCGCAATGCACTGCTGATGACATCATATAGTACATCATTCATGACATGGTCAGTGACATCACTGATGACATCACTGATGACATCTCAAATGACATCACAAAGGCCAAAAAGGCCTTGCTCACGTTTGGAGGACCATTACCCATAAAGCACTATATATACTGTTACCCAAATAAGCCCATAATGAGGCATAATGAGGCATCTTGGGAATTTTAGTGTCAAACATTGAAATTTACATTTATATCCTCGTTTACACAGACAATTCTAACATTTGCTTACTATTCAGCAATTGCACGGTTAATAGCCCTGCATCTGCAATCCATAAACACGCAGGGTTGCGTTTGAACAAAGTATACCCAATTTTTTAATTAATACACGCTTACACACTATGAAGTGTATGCCTAGCTATCAAGCAGTTTAGTAACTGGATGGATTTCTAATGTTATTAAAAAAGAAAGGTTAATTAGATAAATAAACTAAAACCTTGGCTAGACATATTTGTTGTTCAGATCTGGTGTACTTAAACACCATAGGGTGTCATCTGTGATTTGGGTATTAACAACCAAAATGCCTTATGAGAGGTCTCATATGTATCTAGTATAACCGTCTAGTGGAGGTCCAAGGCACACCTGGCACCACATTATATCTTAAAAATACTGATTTTAAATAAATTTCAGTATCTTTTTACCACAGACTGGAACAGATATCTACCTACTACCCGAGGTGAGCAAAATGAAAAATTGAATGCAAAATATCAGCACAGAAATTAGCAAAGCGTGATACAGTTTAAATGCATTAAATCAGTAAATAGTCACTCAAGAATTGGACCATGTAAAAAAGCCAGGCACCAATGTCATAAAAATACATAGTTATAGGTAAGTCCCTCATCATTATTGAGGCCTCTTAGGGTCCTGGTACACCCACTCTAAAATACAGACTACCATGAAAAAAAAAAAATATATATATATATTTATATATATATATATATATGTATGTGTGTGTGTGTGTGTGTGTATGTGTATATATTACCTACATAGGAAAAGCATTTTTTGATTTGCTAATAACTTTGGCGTTATTTGACGAATCTTCGCAAAATTCTCCCAAAAAAAAGTCTATCCAGGTTAGCTCCTATCCTGAAAGTTTGGGGGTCATTCATCAAGCGGGGGCTGAGAATAAAAAGGGGATCCCAAAACACATTTTCCCCATGTTAATTTCCATAGGGAATTTTGCAACGAGCTACAGCCCGAACTGCTGTACGGAATTACCCCAAATTTGGCAAAAAGGTAATGCTTGGATCAGAAAGCGACCTTTTTTGGTGTAAATCCGCTCAGTAGTTGCTGAGTAATTAGAAAAATAAAAGTTTCCATATCTGGGCGGAGCCTAAGTCCCGTGCACGAGCTTCACTGTGATTGGCTGTCAACACTCCAAACCAGGAAGTGTTTGCAGCCATCTTGTGACTCGGTAGAAGCGAGTCGCCAGAAAACAGAGAAACAAAGTTTTAAAACAAGAGAAGTGGGAAGGGTAGAAACACCCTGATCCCCTAGGCCTGCTCAGGGGTCTTAGAAGGACCCTCATGGCCAAAGAAAGCGTTAAAAAAAAATATATATATATATATATCGTTGCAATTCACTGGGTTCGTGGGTTCCCGCTTTTCATTTTAATGAGACCCCGGGGTGGGCTAGGTCCGGGGGACATTTCTTAAACAATAATAGCAGGGCTCACTGGGGCTGCGGGGGCCCGCTGGTGTCCCTGCAGACCCTGGGCTTCATTCCTGTTGGGAGGGGGGCTGGGCGGCCCCCCTCCTGGAGCCCTCCATGTGCTTATAACTTTGGCGTTGTTTGACGAATCTTTACTAAATTATCCAGAAAGTTTCTCTTTTTTTATCAGCTCGTACCTTGAAAGTTTAGGGGGTGTATTGAGGACATACAAGGTTGGTTGTTGATTGAAAGCAAGTTTATTACAAGATATTTGCACCGACAACCGGAGCCATCCAGCTGCGAAGACATATTACATTATGATTGGTCAAGGGGGGGCTGAAATAATGGGGTCCGAAAAAGTGTTTTCTCAATGCATTTTCCATAGGAAACTTTAGACAAGGCTACAGGTTGAACTGCTGAACTGATTTAAACCAAATTTGTCAGGGAGAAAGGTCTTGGTCCAGAAAGCATGCTTTTGTTGAAATGGTGTAAATCCGTTCAGTAGTTTTTTGAGATATTAAAGTAAAAAAATATATATATATATCTGGATGGTGCCTAACACCCGAGCACGAGCTTGCCTCTGATTGGCTCCTAACACTTGAAACCAGGAAGTGTTAACAGCCATCTTGTGCCTCACATTGAGTGAAAATATAAAAGAAAGGTCCCGGAGGCAATTTAATATACCAAAGCTCTGTTTGTGGAGATACCCCTTTCATAATACGTCTCCCTACATCAGCAGGTGACGCACCCTTTTCCCCCAACAACAGCATACCTCCAACAACATTCTTCGGCCCGCAAGTCTCCCTCTGCGAACCACTTGTTGGCTCACAGCTATTCGGGTGCGAGTTCTCGGGTCTGCAATTGTATCTGTGAAGCCATGCCTGGAAATATACCGCAGGTCTCACTCTGTGAGATACGCTCTTCACGCTCCCTCTCCCCACATCACTGTTCCACAGCTATCCCTTTGCAGGTGTTCCTCTGCGAGCTGGCCCACAGCTCTCCCTCTGCGAACTGACGGGCCGCGGTTCTCCCTATATGAGCCTGTCAGTCGGCTCGCAGTTCTTCATCTATGAGCCAGCCCTCTGGCTCGTAAGTCTCTGAGAACAGATGCAATGGAGGTAACATGTAGGTCAGACACCCAACGCTGCTCCGACATCCCCTTGCAGGAGCTCCTTGTCCGCCACCCCCCCTCACCCCCACCCCCCACAAACAAATGTGACAGTCACGTTAGGGAATAGGGAACATAAAAAATTGGGTAATGTTCTAAAATTATTAATAAGAAGATGCTTGTGAGGTTGGACAAATAAGAATCTTAGTCATGTATGGATTTACATATAAAACAGTTTATTAAAACAAAACAACAACACATAAAACTATGTACAGCCATGTCGTGTCGTCGCTGGACCATTTGTGAATCACAGCCTGCAAGACAAAAAGAAAGATAAGATGGTGCGTCATGCGTCCAGCAAAGGAGAAAGAGAAAGAGAGAAAGAGTGAGGTAGAGAGAGAAAAATAGAGAAAGAGTGAGAGAGAGAGGAAGACAAAGAAAGAGAGAAAGAGTGAGAGAGAGAAAGAGAGAAAAAGTGAGATACAAGGAAGAGAGAAAGAGAGAAACAGTGTGAGAGAGAGGAAGAGAGAGAGAGAAGGAGTGAGAGAGGGGAAGATAAAGAGAGAAAGATGAGAGAGAGGAAGAGAGACAGAAAGAGTGAGAGAGAGGAGAGGAGAGAAAGAGTGAGAGAGAGGAAGACAGAGAAAGATTGAGAGAGAGAAAGAGAGACAGAGAAAAAGAGAAAGAGTGAGAGAGAGAAAGAGAAAGAGAGAAAAAGTGTAAGAGAGAGGAAGAGAAAGAGAGAGTGAGAGAGAGGAAGAGAGCGAGAAAGAGTGAGAGAGGAAGAGAGAGAGAAAGAGTGAGAGAGGAAGAGAGAGGAAGAAAGAAATAGAGAGAGAGGAAGAGACAGAGAGAAAGTGTAAGAGAGAGAAAGGAAGAGATGGAGAGGGAGAGGGAGTGTTGACACTGGAGAAAATCTTCGCAGCTCACCTTTGTGCCACCGGTGTGTCTCCAACCACGTGCCAGGACATAGTGCACCATCAAGTTTAGTCATCTGAAAGATCGTATAGAATTAGTAATTGCAGAGTACATACAACTGCACAAGCCTAATTCTCTGTTTCGGCAATACGCACTCAGGCTGCTGCAGCCCATCCACTCCCACTGCTCGGAGGTGTCTGTGCACTCTTGTGCGCCCAGGCTGCTGCACAATATCCACTCCCACCGCACAGAGGTGACAGCCCACTGCTGCGGAAAGAAGCCTCTCTGCTCACCTTCTGCCACCGGCGTGTGTGTAAGAGGGTGCACCACGTGTCGAAGCAACTTTCTCAGGCATTGCCAGGATGGCCACGCATCATCGCAGATTCTACACACGTTCAGCTATGGTGGCGTTGGGGGGGGCATCGATTTGTGAATCACAGGCTGTCAGATAAAAAGCAAGATATGATTGTGCGTCAAGCGTCCATCAAAGAGTGAGAGGAAGACAGAGAGAAAGAGAGAAACAGTGGGAGTGAGAGGAAGACAGAGAGAAAACAAAGAAGGAGTGAGACAAAGAGAGAGAGAAAGAGTGAGAGAGACAAAGAGAGAGAGAAACAGTGAGAGAGAGAAGGAGAGAGAGAAAGAGTGAGAGTGAGGAAGACAGAGAGAAAGAGTGAGCGAGAGGAAGACAGAGAAAGAGTGAGAGAGAGAGGAAAATACATAGAAAGAGTGTGAGAGAGAAAGGAAGAGATAGAGAGTGAGAGAGAGAGAAAGAGTGTGAGTGACAGAAAGGAAGAGATGAAGAGGGAGAGTGAGTGTTGACACTGTGGAGAAAATCCTCACAGCTCACCTTTCTGCCACCCGTGTGTCTCCAACCACGTGCCAGGATATAGGGCAGCCCTCAAGCTTAGTCATCTGAATCATAGTATGGAATCAGTAATGGATGAGTAAATACAACTGCACATGCCTAAATCACTGTCCTGCCTTTGTGTATCCAGGCTACTGTACCCCATCCACTTCTACTGCCCAGAGGTATCTACCCACTGCTGTACACCCAGGCTGCTGCACCCGATCCACTCCCACTGTCCATAGGTGTTTGCCCGCCTCTGCACACCCAGGCTGCTGCACCCTATCCACTCCCACTGCCCATAGATGTATGACAGCTGCTGCACACCCAGGCTGCTGCATCCCATGCACTCCCACTGCCTGGAGGTGACTGCCTGCTGCTGCGCACCCAGGCTGCTGCACCCCATCCACTCCAGCTGCCCGGAGGTGACTGCCCTCGTCTGCGCAAACAAGCCTCTCTGCTCACCTTCCGCCACCGGCGTGTTTCCAAGAGGGTCCACCACGCTCCAAAGAAACCACCTCACCCATTGTGTACACGCGGCACAGCGGAGCTCACAATTCAGGTTGAGTGTTGATTGCAGGATGGCCACGCATCATCGCAGGCCTGCTAGACAAAAAGCAAGATAAGATTGTGTGTCATGCGTGCACCAAAGGAGAGAAAAAGAGAGATAGAGAGAGAGAGAGAAAGAAAGAGAGGAAGACAGAGAAAAACATAAAGAAAGAGTGAAAGGATTACAGAGAGAAAGAGAGAAACAGTGAGAGTGAGAGGAAGAGAGAGAGAAAAAGAAAGAAAGAGTGAGTGGAAGAAAGAGAGAAAGAGTGAGAGAGACGAAGTGAGAGAGAAACAGTGAGAGAGAGAGGAAGAGAGAGAGAGAAAGAGTGTGAGAAAAAGGAAGAGAGAGAGAAAATTGAAACAGTGTGAGAGGAAGAGAGAGAGAAAGGATGTGAAGGAAAGAAAGGAAGAGATGAAGAGGGACAGTGAGTGCCCATACTGTGGACAAAACCCTCACAGCTCACCTTAATGCCACCGCTGTGTCTCCAACCAAGTGCCGGTACCTAGTGGAGCCCTCAAGCTCCCACATCTGAAACATAGTACAGAATTGGTAATGGCAGAGTATATACGACTGCGTACACCTAAATCGCGGTGCCACCGCTGCGCACCCAGGCTGCTGCATCCCATCCACTCCCGCTTTGCCCACTGCTGAGCACCCAGGCCTCACTGCTCACCTTTTCATGGACAGGGCACCCTCCACATCATGCAGCCACGCGCCGCAAGTCTACAAGTCTTACATTTGGTGCTGCGTATTGATTTTTTCATGGCAGAGGACATACTAGTGCACCTATCATCATCGCAGGTTGCACACCCGCTCAATCCTTGCGGCTCCACTAACTCAGTGACCAGTGAGGCCATGCACGTGGCAGTAGGCCCCCCTGTTCGATGGCTCAGGCCTACATGAGGTGTCGGAACAAGCAGGACGGGCCATCACAGTGCATGCGGTGGGAGCAACTCTAAAATGGCATAGAGCACGTGCGCCCGGTCTTTTTTATTGGTAGGGTCACGTGTCATGTGACGCCTGTGCTGGATGGTTGTGGTGTGGGTGTATACCAGCCGTGAGGGAGTGGCTGTGGCATACTGACAACTATACCTGTGGCCAGCAGATCACTACAATGAACATCTGGGCCATGTAGCATTGTTGACCTTCCTTGTAAACGTAAGCAGAGTGGGCTGGCCTGGTGTATGCCAGTCCTTCTTGAGGCTGTGAAGAATGACTCCGGAGCTATGGGCGTGGCTCCATCGTGAGCTGTATGAGGAATCAACTGATGCCGCCGCCCGCCGTGGCTGTTTTTGTTGTAGTGCTGCTGTCACCCGGGTCGCAAGCGTCAATGTGTCACTCAGTGAGCCAAGTCCCACAACATGACCAACATGGAAGGTATGGGAAATCACTGACCCTACATTCATCCATAGTTCCACACAAGAAAGATGGTGGACTTTACACATCTGTGTGGATGTGAATGTTTATTTCACATTCAGTGGAGTATTGCAGCTGTAGCAATACAGGGTCATGCAAAGCCCAAATTTCAGTTTTTGGGATGGAGGGCAGGCAATTAGAGACAAGCTCATTGTCGGAGTTAGGCTGCACCAACATATGCACTTATACAATGACTCCGCCAATCCCCACGCACTTATAAATTCACTATACATTGTCCTTGCAATACTCTAATCATCCAGTCTCTACGTACGTACTTGTACAATGACCGAGACAAAGTTACATTACCAAAGTTTTCTCCCACTGTCAAAGGTAAGTTGGTTGCATACGCTGTCCAGAGCACAATGTGTTGTGGTAGTGCCCAGGGGCAGCATGTTGCATACATAATGAACACACGAACACAGTGGAATTGGGTACGGGCACGTGCGCTCGACTCCTTTTTATTACCAGGGTCACATGTCCAGTGACGTCTGTGCTGGATGCGTGTGGGGTGAGTGTAAGCCAGCCCTCAGGGAATGATTGGTGCTGGCAACAAGTACAACAGTAATCATCGGATAACACACAGAGATTCAATCATAAAGGGTCAACGATTTGTGCTGAACTATGGTAGGGGCACCAGATGTGAAATAATACACAAAAGATTCTATCGTAAAGGGTCCGTGACCTGTGGTACACTGAGGTAGCATCACCAGATTTGAAATTATACACAAACTATTGTATCATAAAGAGTCCATGAGTTGTGGTGCACTGAGGTAAGGGCATAAGAAGCATTCCGCGTATGCACAGCTAGCGATGATGCATAGTCCGGGAGGGGCACACTGGTAGCAATATCTGTTGCCTACTGGACTGCATCATCTGTAATGGCAACTCGATCTGAATTGTGAGCCCTGCAGTCCGCAATGTAGATGGAAGGCAGTAGTCAGCACAGACATCGAGGAATGCTTTTTGTCAATTCCTCCTGACAAAATCCGAGGACATAGAGTACAATTCTGTCTGCAATTAATAAATCATGTCTCAATTTAAATTGTGATCACTGCTGACCACAGTGTAGGTAACAAAAGATGAAATATGTATTGAATACATTGTCGAAATGTGTAGGTTTCGGGGACGTTATAGTTAGTTGCCTACTGGACTCTGAAATTAATTAATCAAGACTGAATTTGAATTGTGAGCCCTGCTGACCACAGTGTAGGATGTAGGCAGCAGTCAGCATAGACCCACAGCCACGTGGCGTTGACTTTAGATGCACAGATTGGGAGCATTTGGTTTTCTTAACCGTTTATAGTCTCTTAGACAATTTGCATCGGTACTAATCTTGAATTGTGAGCCTTGCTGACTGCAGTGTAGACCGGAGGCAGTGGTCAGGAAGGGCACACAGCCATGTGGCGTTGAATTGAGCTGTATGGAGTTAGCGGTACGTGTGGCACTCAGCATGTGTGCAGCCAATGATGATGCGTGGTGTGGGCGGGCCGCACTGGGAGCAATGTCTCTTGCCTACTGGACTGCGTCATCTGCAATCGCGACTCCATCTGAATTGTGAGCCCTGTTGTCTGCAGTGTCGATTGAAGGCAGTAGTCAGCACAGACATTGAGGAATGCTTTTTGTGACTTCCTCTTGAGAAAATCCAAAGACATAGAGTACAGTTCACACTGCAATAAATATATCAAAACTGAATTCGAACTGTGAGCTCTGCTGTCCTCAGTGTAGACTGCCATTCAGTGTTCCTTTGGACTTGCAAGATGAATTTGATCATTGTACTAAAGCTATAATTGATATAAAAAAAGTTCTTGAAGCAGGGATACTAAAAGGATATTATTTAGATGTCGAAGACGTTGCAGTTAGTTGCCTACTAGACTCTATAATTAATGAATAAAGACTCAATTTTAATTGTGAGCCGTGCTGACCGCAGTATAGGCCAGAGGCAGCGGTCAGAAAGGGCCCACAGCCATGTAGCATTCATTTGAGCTGCACAGTTATTGGCAAGTCAGCGTGTGTGCAGCCAGCAATGATAAGTGGTGCACTGAGTTAGTGGCACCTGAAGCAACCAGTGTGTGCACACTCTGGGATGATGCGTCATCCGGGCGGGCCGCACTGGGAGCAATGTTTTTTGTCTAATGAATTCTACCTTAATAAGGCCACGTGGCGTTGACTTCTGGTGCACTGAGATAGTGGTACCTTTGGCGCTCAGCGTGTGCGCACTCTGTGATGATGTGTGGTCCGGGCGGTCCGCAAAGAAAGGTAGCAATGTCTTTTGTCTAATAAATTCTGCCTCAGTAAGGCCACGTGGCGGTGACTTGTGGTGCACTGAGTTAGTGGCACCTGAAGCACTCAGCGTGTGCACACCCTGCGATGATGCGTGGTCCAGAAGGGCCGCACTGGGAGCAATGTTTTTGTCTAATGAATTCTGCCTTACTAAGGCCACGTGGCGTTGACTTCTGGTGCACTGAGATAGTGGTACCTTTGGCGCTCAGAGTGTGCACATTCTGCGATGATGTGTGGTCCGGGGGGCCGCACTGGGACCAGTGTGTCTTGCGTACTGGACTGCGTCATCTGCAATTGCGACTCGAAGGCAGTAGTCTGTACAGACATAAGTCTGTGGTGCTGTGCTGCTGTGTTCGCAGAGAGCCTGTGTCAAGGAGGCCGGCGGTCATGGCGGAGGCCTATTGGCAGGGTGAGGGCTGCTGCCATAGCAGACGCGTTGGCCTTCAACCAAGTGAACCACGCCCAGAGCCCCGGCCTATTTGTTCACACTTCTACACTGGAGTGGGGTACATTGGACTAGCCCACTGTGCTTCTGCTGAAAGGGGATGATGACACAGGTACATGACTGAGATCTTCCCCACTATCTGAGGTAACATGGTTATGTCCACTGTCCACAACACTACAAGCACCAGCAGTATATGTACACATGGAGAGATTTGTGCTCTGCATAGTGAGGTCTGTCCAGCACATCATTGCTACCCTTGGTATTGCGTGCATTATTATTGGTGGGTGACTTACGTCCTTCACACATGTTTGGTTGCCACATCTCGCAACATTCAGCTATTGTGTGGCTGAGGGGCCATGCCATTTTTGGAAGGTCCGCTGTACTGTTGTGCGCTGCCTCGATGGTAGTAGGGGGGTGGTCCGGGGGGAGGTCCTGAGGGTGGTGGCAGTGTGTTTTGTGGCCTTCTTGGGTGTGGGAGGTGCATGATCAGTAGCTCTATGACATGAGTTGGTCTTCGGATGTGATTCTAGGCTGGGCTCCTTTTCACACTGTAGGTAGTCGTCCTACTTTACACCAGTAAAAGGCAGATGTTATATTCCTACTGTTAACACAGCTTATCGCCTGTTTTATTATTATTATTAGCATTAGTTGTTGCTCTCATTTGTGGTGATTTTTTTTGCGGAAGCTATTGCTGTTTTCATCAGGTTGAGAATGGAATGATAATTTAAAATTACTGAAAAAACGATAGGTTTAATGAACATTATAATTTGAAATTAGCATTTAAAAAACCTTTGAAATTCAATGAAGACCCATAGGTTTCAGGGATGTTATAGTTACAAATTAGCATTTAAAAAACCTTTGAAATTCACTGAAAAAACCTTAGGTTTCAGAGACGTTATAGTTAGTTGCACATTTCACTCATACAAAACCATAGAAATTTGTCCGTTAGTTAGTTGAGCTAACTATAACTCACGCCCCTGCAATGCACTGCTGATGACGTCACATATTACATCATTCATGACATGGTCAGTGACATCACTGAAGACATCACTGGTGACATCTCAAATGACATCACTGATGACATCACTGATGACATCATCCACGTAAAAATCTGATGCACCTCCTCAGACCTTAATAAAACCTTTGATACACCAACTCTAAAATACAGACTACCCTTTTCGAAACAATAGAGACACCAATACCAGTTACTACATACACACGCACTGATTCCTAGGTCTACACACACATCCATACAGTCACTCATACATGCAGTGACACATCAATACAACACTATTGTAGGCACTCACACACCTATTCAAACACTCCCACACCGCCACTCATCCAGAGATACTCTCACATCTAGTCAGTCATGCAAAGAATCAATCACACTTCTATTTACTCATCTATACTGTTATACACACAAAACCTCACTTATTCATAGTTATACTATCATATACTTACTCTCTTATACAATCACTGATACAAGTACACACTCATCCACACAGCACTGTCACAATCACTGACTCTCACATATATAGTCATTTATATACTCCAACTCTCTCATGCACTGCGTTTTACATAGGTAGTTACTTGGACATGTAGCACTGAGATATCCATTCACTCACCAACACACCCATACACACACTCACCCACCCATACAGCTGTTTCCACATGCAGTCTTGAACCCATACACCCAGTGAATAAAGAACTCACACATCTATGCACAAAGTCACACACCTCCCAACCACCCACCCACACACTCAGGCACCCATACAAATACTCAGGCAACCAATCAATAACCCATATAGACACTCATGTAGCTACTCATTAAACCAATGCAGCAGCTTACACAGCAAGAGACAGACTGATACAGACATTCACACAGTTTAGTCACTAACCCATGAATTCAGTAAGACACATTTAATAACTCACTTATACAGTCAGTCACGCAGCTACTAAATCCTCCATCCACACATTTATACACCCACTCAATCTTCAATATACCTTGGCCAATATATCTATAAAACATATTTAAACATTACAGAAACACAGTCAGTGGATGATGTCATCAGTGATGTCATTTGAGATGTCATCAGTGATGTCACTGACCATGTCATGAACGATGTAATATGTAATGTCATCAGCAGTGCATTGCGGGGCGTGAGTTATAGTTAGCTCAACTAACTATAACGGCCGAATTTCTATGGTTTTGTATGAATGAAATGTGCAACTAACTATAACGTCCCGAAACCTATGGTTTTTACAGTGAATTTCAAAGGTTTCTTAAATGCTAATTTGTAACTATAACGTCCCTGAAACCTATGTTTTTTTCTGTGAAAATATATATATATATATATTATCTACTGGCGGTCGCCAGTAGATAGTTATAGTTAGGAACGTGTTTCCATAGGAAATCTGAATATTCTATTTTAAATAACTTTGGCGCCGGTTGACGAATCCTCACAAAATTTTCAAAACTAATGGGGCACTCCACTCAGCTCCTAACCTGAAAGTCTCGGGGTGATTCATAAAGCGGGGGCTGAGAAAAAAGGGGGATCCCAAAACGCATTTTCCCCATGCATTTTTCCATAGGACCTTTAGACGAAGGTACAGCCCGAACGGCTGAACAGAATTACTTGTAATTTGGCAGGGAGGTAGTCTTCAGGTCAGGGAAGTGCCTTTTGCAGGTCTGGTGTCAATCTGTTCAGTAGTTCCTGAGAAAATAGCATTTAAAAGCATATAAATATCTATAGCCGCGCACCGTGCGCGCACCGTGCGTGCGCCGTGCGAGCACCGTGCGAGCTCCCTAACGTGCGCGAGCGTAATTCTGATTGGTGGTTATATGTTAGTCAACGTTCGAATCTGTCGAAATCAGGAAGTGTCAGCCGCCATTTTGTTTGTTTTCAGTGCGAGAGTGAAAAAGGAAGGTGGCAAACGTGAAAAGGGGGCAGGGTAGAGAGTTCCTGACCCCCTAGCCTTTGTCAGGGGGTTCCTGAAGGACCCCGAAGACAGAAAAAAATGTTAACATTTTTTTTTTAAATCGCGGGGGTGAGCGCACCGTGCACGCACAGTGAAAAATAATACATACATAACTTAGCATTTAAAAAACCGTACAAATTCACTGAAAAAACCATAGGTTTCACACACGTTATAGTTAGGAATTAGCATTTAAAAAACCTTGCAAATTCACTTAAAAAACGATAGGTTTCACACATGTTATAGTTAGGTGGATATTTCACTCGTAAAAAACCAATGAAATTCCCCCGTTATAGTTAGTTCAGATAACTATAACTCGTGCGACCGCCACTCTATCACAAGGATGATGTCATCAGTGATGTCATGAGTGATGCCACTGACCATGTCATGAGTGATGTAATATGTGACGTCATGAGCAGGATTGCGGGCGCGCGAGTTATAGTTATCTGAACTAACTATAACGGGGGAATTTCATTGGTTTTTTATGAGTGAAATATCCACCTAACTAAAACATGTGTGAAACCTATTGTTTTTTAAGTGAATATATATATATATATATATATCTATATATATTCACTGAAAAAAACATAGGTTTCATGCACGTTATAGTTAGGAATTGGCATTTAAAAAACCTTAGAAATTCACTGAAAATAACATTGGTTTCAGGGGCGTTATAGTTAGCTGGACATTTCCCTCGTACAAAACCCTAGAAATTCCCCTGTTATAGTTAGTTCAGCTAACTATAACTCGCGCCCCCGCAATGCACTGCTGATGATGTCACATATTACATCACTCATGACATGGCCAGTGACATCACTGATGACATCACTGATGACATCTGAAATGACATCACTGATGACATCACTGATGACGTCATCCAGTGAGTGTGTGTTTCTGTACATTTTAAATATGTTTAATATATATATAGGGAAAAACCTATGGAAGAATGAGTGGGTGTATAAGTGTGTGAATGGATGATTTAGTAGGTGCGTGACTGCCTCTATAAGTGAGTCATTAAATGTATCTTACTGTAGACTAGTGACTAAACTGTGTGAATGTCTGTATCTGTCTGTCTGTTGGTGTATAAGCGGCTGCATGGATTTGTGAATAGCTATATGAGTGTCTCTATGGGTTATTGATTGGTTGTCTGAGTATCTGTATGGGTGCTTGAGTGTTTGTGTGGGTGGGGTGTGTGTGACTCTGTGCACACATATGTAAGTGGGTGAATCTATGGGTGCATGGTTTTAAGAGTGCATCTGTGATGGACTGTATGGTTGGGTCAGTGTATGTATGGGTGTGTTTGTGATTGAATGTATATCTCAGTGGTACATGTGTGAGTAACTACATATGTGAAAGGCAGGATATATGTGTGTAAGAGTATATAAGTGGGTACATGTGAGAGTGTGTGATTGTGAGAGTGGCTGTATGGATGAAACTAGTCTTAAAACTAATATATTGTTACATCTAATCCTATAATTTTTTTTAATTCAAGTTCGCGGGTGCGCGCTGGGTGCGTGCTGCTTAAGCGCAGGGTGCGCGGATCCCATGCGACCTGCAAAAAAAGAGATTTGATTGGTTCATTACACTTCCTATTCTAACTATTGAAAGATCCCACCCATTTCAATCATTCTTTGAGCTTCTTTGGAGGAGCATCTCACACCATAAGATTAGAAGAAACTTTTTGGGGAAGATTTCCACAGCTGCAATTTTTCTGAAGACAATGGCTTCTGCACAACAGCCACCATCAGAATCAGACCATTCGTCCGATGAGGAATTTGTTGTGGAACCTCCACGCCCAGAAAGATACACCTCTGTGGTGTGAACATTTTTTTCCTTCCCGGAAGGACAAAATAAAACTAATTCAAATAAAGTGACATGTAAAATATGTCAAAGAGTGCTTTCCAGAGGAGATCCATCCATGTGGGACTGCAAGTATGTTAAAACACCTGAAGACTCTGCATCCCGTGAACCTGGCCAAGCAGGAATGCAGAAGACTCCGACAGCAGCCTCAGCCAGCAGTGGCAAGCACTTCTGCAGCATCACCATCAAGCACTCACCCGGACATACGTCCAGAATTTGGAAAACTAAAAATTAGTTGCATTAAATGCAACAAACTGCTATGTTACGGCGAGCAGTCAATTAAACTAATCTGCCGAGCGCAGCAAAACCACAAGTGCTAAACTTGTGTTTATTTTATTTTTTTGCAGAAGTTGACTGTTTTGTTCCTCCTGTTGTCTTTTTTTCCTTTTGAAAAAAACAAAAAATAACAAAATTGTTCCAAAAAGTACAAAAAAATTAAAAACAAAAAAGAAGACAAAAAAAAGTTCTTCTAAGAACTAACTTTCCTGGTTTAAAAAAAGAGCTACATTTCTTTGTTAGTGTGTGAAAGTTTAGATGAATGTATGTGTAGCACGTAATTGACTGAATGAATGCATTAGTAGCGTATGGTGAATGTATAAGTGCAGAACTATGAGGAAGTGCTGCAGCATCACACAGTAACCTCTTTAACTGCTGTGTGCTGTAGTACTTCCGAAGCACAGGGATGCAACATATGTACATAAATATGTTGCAAATCTATGCTTCCCTCTGCACTGCAGCTTAAACTGCAGCCATGTGGTGACACAGGCACCCTTGCACCATAGTGCAAGGATATCTGTGTCATGTGCTGTTTGTTTTTCTACAGGAAGACACACCTTCCTGCACAAAAACAATAAGAGAATGCATTTTTCTCCTTCAATGCATGCTGAACATTTCAGCATACATTGAAGATATAAAAATGTGGAGAAATTAAAACAATTCTCCCTGTTGTGCTTTCCTACACCAATTTTAGAATGGTGCAATCATGCACAACAACACTTATAGAACACCCTTTCAACACAAAGTGGTGTGCATGATGAGGTTGTATTTACATAGAGTATAAAAAGTGCACAGAGTGCCATTTCCTCTCTTTGTAAATATGAAAGAGTATCTTGCACAATAACTATGTTACAAAAAGTGACATATTTCCGTTTTTAAAATTCCTTGCGAATGATAGAAGGTAAGCACAGAGTTTTGTCTGCAAAGATGTTCAAAGAAGAATGATTGAAATAATTGCGGTCCTTCAATATCTAAAATGGGAAATATTATGAACCCCTCAAATCTCTTTTTTTCCAGGTCACATGATATCTGATTATGGTCAGATTTCAAAACTACATAGGTATAAACAGAGTGTTTTTAGAAACGTGTTTCAACTTTGTAGCTTCTTGCAGACCTCCTCATTCTGCATATTGAGAGTTAGTTAAACTTACCTTCACAGTAATAGGAATAAAAAATGGTATACATTTATTTCAGATTTTCATTCCAATCTAAATTCATATAAATTGCTTATTTTAAAATTTGGATCTGTGAAAGAAAAGAAAAAAAAATTATAACATGTAATAATAAATTTTTTACAACACAGCATAATTTCCACAAAGTAATTTGTCTGCCTTTTTTGCTGTTCTCAGAATATGTTAAATTTCACTAAAAATAGTCATTTCAATCGTACTCATCACTTAACAGTGGGCAAAAAAAAAACAATCACAAAGATTGTTAAAAAACAAACAACATGCTATTCTCAACAAAATACCACAAGATACAAATCACAGATATATAAAATTCTTACAGCTAACAAAATTTTATAAGTTTAACTTACAAAAACTGTAAATGTTGTCGCTTTAAAATATTCACCGAATCTAAGGATGAATTTTTGGAGGACACACCACGCCCACAACGTTTTCCTTCAGTGGTGTGGAAATGTTTTACTGTTCCCGAGGGGCAAACAAAGACCAATGCCACCTTGGTCACGTGCAAGATTTGCAAAAGAGTTCTGTTGCAAGGGGATCCTAACAAGAAATACTCTTACGGCACGGCAAGTATGATGAAACACCGAAGGACCCTTCATCCAAACAATCTTGCACGAGAAGAGTGCAAACAGATGAGAAACACTCCTGTTCTGTATCTGTAAAAAAGAATCACAAATTAATGTATATTAATAACTTTCAAATGCATACTATTCCATTACTGTACCATCACATTTTATATAAAAACTGACTAAGAAACTATAGCCCTGAACCACAAGTGTGACGATCGTTAAAACACTACGGGGCAGATTTATGAGCCCCTTGCGCCACTTTTGCGTCAGTTTTAACATGAGAAAAGTGACGCAAAAGTGGCGCAAGGGGCTCATAAATCTGCCCCTACATGCATAGTGCATACTACTTTGAAGCAGTTCATGCCCTAAAGCCTACCTCACTAAAAGACTACATGCTAACTGGCTGAATGATTGCAGTACTATAAGGAGACACACTGGGTGAGTGACAGGGTGTTTGCTAAAAGTGTATGAATACTGACTGGGGAATTGAAGGTGTGAAAGACAACTGTGTAGGTGATTAGAAGACTGCATGCATACTGGATAGGCATTTAAAGCAGTCCATGTGCTAAGGCCTGGCTCACTGCATGAGTACTTGGGTACTGACTGAATGATTAGAGTACAGCAAGGAGAGTGCCTGGGTGAATTTATAAGTGGAAGGCTTTTGGCGCAGGGAATGGATTAGTACTTGGTACTGAATGGGTCACTAGAGGAGTGCAAAGGGAGTGACAGGATGTTTGCTGGACTATATGGATACTGACTAGGGAATTTAAAGTGTGAAAGACAAGTGTCTAGGTGGTTAGAAGGCTGCCTGCATAGTGGAAAGGGGTTTGAAGCAGTCCATGTACTAATGCCTGGCTCAGTGCATGAATACTTAGGCACTGACTGAATGATTAGAATACTGCAAAGAGATTGTCTTGGTGAATTTATAAGTGTTTGGGTTTTGGCACAGTGAATGTATTAGTACATGGTGCACAATGGGTCACTAGAGGACTGCAAAGGGAGTTACAGGGTGTTTCCTGGAAGTGTATGGATACTGACTAGGGAATTGAAAATGTGAAAGACAAGTGTATGGTATGTTAGAAGACTGCATGCATACTGCATAGACATTTGAAGCAATCTATGTGGTAATGTATGGTTCACAACATGAGTACTTGGAAACTGACTAAATCATCAGACTACTGCTAGGACAGTGCCTGGGTAAAACTTTTACATTTTCAGTTCTGGCACAGTGAAGAGAATAGCACATGGTACTGCACTTTAGTGTCAAACCCTGACTCATTTTATCAATGCATAAGCAAAGAATAGCTTCTAAAGCTACTAAAACTTGACAACATGACCTATTTTAAAACAGTTATCTGTCAGCAAATACACTATGTTACCAAATGCTTCTCTCACAATGGTTCCCAAATGCACACAGACTCACAGTGTGATTCTAGACAAGCAACACTATCCCTAGCAGCTTACCAAAACTCATTCACTACTGTGGAAAGGGTAAGGGGACTGCACACAATCTACATATTTCAGTACTGCACTTTCGTGTCAAAGCATGAATCATTTTATCATTGCAGAACCAAAGACTGGCTTCTAATGCTACTAAAACTTGACAACGTGACAGGTTTTAACCTAAGTAGTGCCACGGGCCGATCTAATCGGCCCTATGTTAAAAGCGAAAGTGCTCAGGCCGATCAGATCGGCCCAGGAGCTGACACTCATTTGGGAGGGGTTTATTTCCTGTTATGCCTTTTAAAACTGGAAACTAACCTCTAATTGCACTCAAGGACATCTCCCTCTTTCTTCGCAATAGCTGTATTTTTCCATATTCTGTCCAAATTGCAGCTATTTCGGTTTGTAAACGTTGCGGCGAAATCATGTTTACAGAATAGAAGAATCCAGTCTGCTGAAAGCTGCACAGGTCGTTCTCCACCATTAGAGGGCGCAGATAGCTCAGAGACATTGCTCTAATCTGCCGTCAGCCCCAGAGACAGTACAGCCAGTGTGGACACGTGACTTGACTGAATCGTTTTGGGTTTGAACTGCAGACACCCTGCGCAGGTACGGCTCATTTATTTCCTAAATAAAACATTCACTTCACGTTTGAATCTTGGGTGATGACATGTGTGTTCGCCTTCGTTTTTCATTCCGCCAAATACTTTCACCCTTACTCCCATTTCTGTTATTATTATGTGGTCAGTCCGCTGCTCCATGAGTACAGCTGCCTTTTTCCCAATTGTTTCTGCCTCCGGCTACGTAAGTAAAATTCAAACCATAGAGCCTTTTTCTGTGTTTAGGCTGTTAGAACAATTTTGCTAAGTTCCAACTAACCTGCTGCCTTCCAAGCCAGTAGCACTGCGCCATGGTTCTTTCAAAAGGCACAGGCCCGCGCCTCCCCTCTGAATTGATTCTAACAGCCCACACACAGAACAAGCATTTACAATGCAATGGTCTCGCCTTTTGCATAAGTTGGAGCTATTGGTATTGTAAATGAAAACAGATAAATAAATGGCATAGTCATTTACAATGCCAATAGCTTTAGCTCTCGCAAAGGCCAGACCTATTGCATTTATACACACACACACAAACAAACACACCGAGCCCCACACACACAATCCTTTGGTGAATATGTCGTGTTGGAAGGGGTCCACAGGGGGCACAGCGGCGGGGAAACGAGAGGGACAGAGGGCAGAAGGGCACAGAAAAACGAGAGGAACAGAGGGCAGAAAGGCACAAAAAACGAGTGGCACAGAGGGCAGAAGGGCACAAAAAAACGACTGGAACAGAGGGCACAAACAACGAGAGGAGCAGAGGGCAGAAAGGCACCAAAAAAAAGAGGGAAACGAGTGGAACAGAGGACAGAAAGGCACAAAAAAAGAGTGGAAAACGAGTGGCACAGAGGGCAGAAAGGCACAAAAACGAGTGGCACAGAGGGCAGAAGGGCACAAAAACGAGTGGCACAGAGGGCAGAAGGGCACAAAAGACGAGAGGAGCAGAGGGCAGAAAGGCACAAAAAAAAGAGGGAAACGAGTGCAACAGAGGACAGAAAGGCACAAAAAAAGAGTGGAAAACGAGTGGAACAGAGGACAGAAAGGCACAAAAAAAGAGTGGAAAACGAGTGGCACAGAGGGCAGAAAGGCACAAAAACGAGTGGCACAGAGGGCAGAAGGGCACAAAAGACGAGAGGAGCAGAGGGCAGAAAGGCACAAAAAAAAGAGGGAAACGAGTGCAACAGAGGACAGAAAGGCACAAAAAAAGAGTGGAAAACGAGTGGAACAGAGGACAGAAAGGCACAAAAAAAGAGTGGAAAACGAGTGGCACAGAGGGCAGAAAGGCACAAAAACGAGTGTACCTGATACTTGGCGGCTGCCTCATCTGCATAACCTTGCTATTTTTGTACCTCCTTGACCCTACCCCCACTGTTTATTTCTAGAACTAATTTCTGCTCCAACTGAGAGAGGGCTGCTAAATCGTTTATAGACTTCAGACGGTCAATTTTACACTTCCTAGCAACAAATCTAGCTGTCTCGCCTCTTACCCCAGCCTTCAGTGCATCCCAGACAAAATCTATCCTGGCTGACCCTATATTTACCTGGACAAATTCAGGGATCCATTTCTTCATCCAATTACAATAATCTTCATTAAGAAGAAGCCTTCTATCAAATGTCCATTTTGTGATCCTAGACGTTAAACCAGTACACTCAAACTCCAGTACCACCGGGTTATGATCAGATATAATTTTGGGAAGGATCTTAATAGAAGCCCTTGATAAAATAACATCGGAGACCAAAAAATAATCTAACCGTGCCATCTTTCCATGAGGGGCAGAAAAATATGTATAGCCATCTTGGCCTGAGTTAAGCTCCACCCAAGCGTCGTATAAGCCTTGATCTTGGACAAGTGCTTGCAAGCCCCTAAACCCTCGTGGCTTCCTTCCCATATCGGATTCGGCTGTTCTTAAATTAAACCGTGAATGAAGATGGATATTTAGACCACCACAAACTATCATAGGTTGTGGATATAATGAAAGTTCTGTATTAATCTCTTGGAAGATATCCGGGTCATCTAAGTTTGGCCCATATATTGAGCACAATGTGATAACTTGCTGAGAGACAGCTACCTCCATCATAACCCAGCGTCCCAACTTATTGACCTTATGCTTCCTCACCTCCAACAATCCCTTTTTAGCCAGTAGTGCAACTCCTTTAATATTAACTGACTGGGATGTACAAGCTACTAATTCTAACCCAAGGAAGCTAAACCAGGCCCTGTTAGACCATCCTATAAGAGTTTCCTGCAAGAAAAGCATGTCCAACGAACATACATATATAATTCCAGCTAACACCCGTCTTTTCCTGGAATCGTTCAACCCACAGATATTGAGAGTACAGCATATTAATTTCCTCATCCGAAGTCCTTATCCACTTCCAAGTTTTGTCTCAGAAATTTGGTACAATAAAGTTTCTCAAACCAAATAATTCTAGACCGACAACTTGTTAGCCCAGTATACAGCTGTTTTCCTATGCACACAGACTCACAGTGTGATTCTAGACAAGCACCACTATCCCTAGGAGTTTACCAAAACTCATTCACTACAATGGAAGTGGTAAAGGTACTGCACACAATCTACATATTTCAGGACTGCACTTTTGTCTCAAAGCCTGACTCATTTAATCAAAGCATAAGCAAAAACTGCCTTCCAATGCTACTAAAACTTGACAACATGACAGGTTTTAAAACAGTTATCTGTCAGCAAATACACAATATTACCACATCTTCTCTCACAGTGGTTCCCAAATGCACACAGACTCACAGTGTAATTCTAGACAAGCAACACTATCCCTAGCAGCTTACCAAAACGCATTCACTACTGTGCAAGGGGTAAGGAGACTGCACATAATCTACATATTAAAGTACAGCACATTAGTGTCAAAGCATGACTTATTTTATCAATGCATAAGCAAAGACTCGCTTCTAATGCTACTAAAACTTGACAACATGACAGGTTTTAAAACAGTTATCTGTCAGCAAATACACGATGTTACCAAATGCTTCTCTCACAGTGGTTCCCAAATGCACACCTACTCACTGTGTGATTCTAGACAAACAACACTATCCCTTGCACTATACCAAGACACATTTCTTCATCTAGAAGGAGTACTAAATTTTAATATAGAAACATAACTCATTTCACAAATTCGTAAACAATGACTGCTTTCTAATTCTACCAAAATATAAAAACAGCACAGTTATCTGTCTGCAAACACATAAAAAAACAAATGCATATCACAGAATGGTTTCTACACGCACACACACTGTCAATAAGATTGTAAAGAAAAAATTACTCCCTACACTTTAGCAGGAGAAATACAGTAGTCTGATTAAAATCAAAATAGTCTACATACATCCCCTCACAATTAAATAACTCACCTTTCAAGTTGTTTTGTAGATTAAGAAGTATATCAGTAACACAACAGATTTTCTTTTACAGAATCTCTGCACTTTGCACCTCTCAGCAAAAACAAAGAATGGAAAAGTTTCCCTTTCATTTTCCACACATATACATGTAAACATCAAATCACAATCCTTCACACATAAACTCAAAAGCAAACACACATTTCTATTGGTTAAACATTTCAACCCTTTCCAACTGAAATACATTTCAACCCTTCCCCCAATCTGCCTTCTGCCTGTTACCATAGAAACAAGTCATGGAACACTGCACTGAGCACACAGGTCACAAGTTCAGCACATAATGTTACTAAACAAGACAGCAAGTGTGCTTGATTTTTCAACATATCAGCTTATCATATATAATGTTTCTTACAATCTGTTTTTGTTAACCAATCAGAATCATACCTTTAACCCCTTCCATGCTCATGACGGAACGGTTCCGTCATGAGCCACGGTTGAGCTGTGCTCATGACGGAACCGTTCCGTCATGAGCCCGCCCGCGCTCGAACCCTTCAGCACCGCGGCGGAATTCGCCCAGCGCTGAAGGGGTTAACCCCTTGAGTGCCCATGACGAGATGGTCTCGTCATGGGCCGCAGTTGCGCTGTGCCCATGACGAGACTATCTCGTCATGAGCCCCGCCCGCTAATGAAACGCCTGGCACAGGGCGTGGAAAGGGCGGGGCACACAAGGGGTTAAAAAACAGAAATATACACCCTACCTTTCAGTGTAGAAAGTAGTCATACAACCAATGATTTCTTGTCTTTTTTCATTTTTTTTCCCCGTGGATCCGCGCACCCAACGCGACAGACCCTGTCCCTAAGCAGGTCTAGAGTATCAGAGTATTTCCACTCTACCCCCTTTATATGTTTTACACACTTATTCCCCTTGCTTCTTCAGTCTCGCTTCTACCGAGGCAGAAAATGGCCGCCAACAGTTCCTGGTTTTGAATGTAGAAAGACACTCGACAGCCAATTAGCATTCAGCGCCTGATCGGGAGGGTCCGCGCTCCGTTCGGGGAGGATGCGCTTACGGTGCGGGTAGGGTCCGCGGATCTTCCCCGGCCATAGATATATATGTACTTTTAACTCTAATTTTCTCAGGAACTACTGAACGGATTTACACCATTTAAGCAAAAGGCATGAGTCTGAACTGAGGACTACCTCTTTGCCAAATTTGGTGTCATTCCGTTCAGCGGTTCGGCTGTAGCTGCGACAACAGATCCTATCCTATCCTATGGGAAATTGCATTGGGAAGACGTGTTTTGGGACCCCTCTTTTTTCTCGGCCCCCGCTTGATGAATCACCATGAAACTTTCAGGGTAGGTACGGAGCGGAGCTGGCCAAAGTTTGGAAAATTTCGCGAGGATTCATCAACCGGCGCCAGACTTATTGGGAATAGAATGTTGCATATTTACTATGGAAAATAGGTCCTAACTATAACTACCTACTGGCGACCGCCAGTAGGTAATATATATATATATATATATATATATATATATATATATACATATTAAAACATATATTTAAACAATTCCCCATGAGTGCTGTACTTCGTACCTTCGAGCAGTCAATCAATCAATCAATCAATGACATTTATAGAGCGCACTACTCACCCGTAGGGTCTCAAGGCGCTGGGGGGAGGGGGTGCCGTTACTGCTCGAACAGCCAGGTCTTCAGCTTCTTCCTGAAGGAGAGGTGGTCTTGGGTCCGGCGCAGGTCGGTCGGGAGGGAGTTCCAGGTCTTGGCGGCCAGGTAGGAGAAGGACCTTCTTCCTGTTGTTGCTCTTCGGATGCGGGGGACGGCGGCGAGGGCGTGGTTGGCTGATCGGAGGTGGCGTTTGGGAGCGTAGAAGTTGATTCGGTTGTTGAGGTAGCTCGGGCCTTGGTCGTGTAGGGCTTTGTGTGCGTGGGTGAGGAGGCGGAAGGTGATCCTTGTGTGATATATATATATATATGCACATAAAAAAACCATAGGTTTCACACACGTTATAGTTAGGAATTAGCATTTTAAAAACCTTGCAAATTCACTTAAAAAAACATAGGTTTCACACATGTTATAGTTAGGTGGACATTTCACTCGTAAAAAACCAATGAAATTCCACCGTTATAGTTAGTTCAGCTAACTATAACTCGCGCGAACGCAATCCAGTACTCATGACGTCACATATTACATCACTCATGACATGGTCAGTGGCATCACTCATGACATCACTGATGACATCATCCTTGTGATAGAGTGGCGGTCGCGCGTGTTATAGTTATCTGAACTAACTATAACGGTGGAATTTCATTGGATTTTTACGAGTGAAATGTCCACCTAACTATAACATGTGTGAAACCTATGGTTTTTAAGTGAATTTGCAAGGTTTTTTAAATGCTAATTTCTAACTATAACGTGTGTGAAACCTATGGTTTTTTATGTGAATTTGTACGGTTCTTTAAATGCTAAGTTATGTATGTGTTTTTCACCGTGCGCGCACCCCGCGATTTAAAAAAAAAAAAAAAATGTTTTTTCACCCTTCGGGGTCCTTTAGGGACCCCCTGACAAAGGCTAGGGGGTCAGGAACTCTCTAGCCTGCCCCCTTTTCACGTTCGCCACCTCTCTTTTTCACTCTCGCACCCAAAACAAACAAAAAGGCGGCCAACACTTCCTGATTTCGACCGGTTCGAACGTTGACTGACATGTAACCACCAATCAGAATTACGCTCGCGCACGTTAGGGTGCACGCACCGTGCGCGCACGGTGCGCGGCTATAGATATTTATGTACTTTTAACTGCAATTTTCCCAGGAACTACTGAACAGATTGACACCATATATGCAAAAGGCACTTCCCTGACCTGAGGACTACCTCTCTGCCACATTTCAAGTAATTCTGTTCAGCCGTTCGGGCTGTACCTTCGACTAAAGGTCCTATGGGAAAATGCATGGAGAAAACGCCTTTTGGGACCCCCCTTTTTTCTTGGCCCCCGCTTGACGAATCACCCCGAGACTTTCAGGGTAGGAGCTGAGCGGAGCGCCCCATTAGTTTTGAAAATTTTGCGAGGATTCGTCAACTGGCGCCAAAGTTATTCAAAATAGAATTTTCAGATTTCCTATGGAAACACGGTCCTAACTATAACTATCTACTGGCGACTGCCAGTACATAATATATATATCGATATATATATGTATATATATATATATATATATATATATATATATATATATATATATATATATATATATATATATATATATATATATATATATATATATATATACAAACCAGTCCCACTACTCCACGAACAGTAGGGGCCGACACTTGCTCAGTGAGAGAAAAGAAGCTTTAATGTGCCAGTTCCATCAGCGCACAGCATGAGCAATTACAGCAGTGAAACGCTGGGCTGACGCGTTTCAGGCATTCGCCTTTCTTCAGTGACTGTTTCACTTCCTCATTGTTATCTCTCCTGGGGACCAGATTAAATACATGGCAGTCCACTGTGATAGGAGTTTGATGTTATGCCCATTCTCCCTGGTTGCAGAAGGCACAGGTCCTGATTGCTGTCCACTCCGGGTTTAATGGCATCCCTAATAGAAGCCAAACGAAAAGAAACATCTAACAGATTATTCTTCACCCAAACATCAGATGGATTATCAAGTATTAATTTACCGAGCCAGGAACATACGGCCATTAACCAGGAAGTTCTGATCCAGGTTCTTTATGACAAATTGGAAAAGCTGCATAAAAAAGAACTGTCGAAGTGGTGGGAGGCTGAATCACTGCAAAAATACATCGATGTAGGACGCGTTCCTAGAGGACTTCGTATCTACACAGTCCCCACCCACGAGAATCCAGATCCAGAGATGCTCGAAGAATGGGCAGGCAACTCTAAAGAATGCTCGATAGTAATGATGAGAATTCTTATCAAATATGCCCTAAAAGATCGGGCAGAGATCTTTAAAGAAATTGATAAAATCAATGAAGAACTTTTAAAGTTGATTTCTAAGGAAGCATTCGATGGATTCATGGCCAAAGTTCAAACTAAGCTCATCAAGTTGGAAGACGAAATTACCTGCAAAAAACAAAGAAAGTTTATCAGAGACTATAAAGACTACCAGGCAGGTAGAACTTTAACATTTCATAAAAAATATGACCACCTCTTCAATGAATCACTATCAAAATCAAATCAACTTCCTCAAATACCAGCAAGGGAAGAACTCACTGAGGAGAGTGATGTATCTGACAGTAATGTCTCTGAAATCTCAGGAGAAACTCTTGCACGGAGTATACAAGATAGTGACCTGGGTAAGAACAACTTTCTAAAACAATTCCAAATGATGACAAGAGCCAAAATGAATGCAGCACAAGGTGAACAGGATTTTCGGCGAGGCCGAGGACGTGGCGCTCGAGGGAGAACCAGAGGGCGCGGCGGAACCGCAGGAACAAGGAAGCCCGGTCAAGGAGAAGAAAAAGGAGAACTAAACAAAACAACATCATTGTCAACACGAGCCAGGAGGGGTGCCAAATGAATGTGGTGAACCTTTCGGACCGTAAGTTATCAACTCTTGACACTAATCTACTCTCCTTAGGCCTATCTTTTTGTCCATCTAGACGCCTGGATTATGTTCAGACTCGTATTGATGTTTTTTGTTTTCTGAGAAAACTTAAATTAAAAAAATGGTTTCATGCGCAAGCAACAACTAAACCTAACATTGACCCACGAGACCCGGGATCACTGTGTATTTCAGATATTGAAAATTTACATACTTTGGCACAGTTAGACACCAACATTCCTTATGATGAAGATCCAGTAAGGAATTTGGAAGCGCTTGGCACAGTGGTGGACCATGCCGAACCAAGTAAATTTAAACCTAAATCCACCTTCACACCATCTATACATTGTGATGCAATCGAGGTGTTTGATCGAACCATCACTAAGGAACTCAAACAAATGAGATTCAAGTTAGGAAATAAATCTAAAGGCAATTTGAGCCCCAAACAATATAAAGCAATTGAAGAATTGCGAAATGACAATTCTATTGTTATCAGGAATTCGGACAAGGGGGGCAATGTGGTGGTGTGGAGCAAAGTTGATTACCTAAAGGAAGGGCAAAGACAACTTGATGATAATACCTGTTATATGATCAGTAATCATTCGGAAGTGTTAGCATCATACACCAAGTATAATGAAATGTTGGTTAATTGGAATGATGCAGGTTTAATTGAATGGGATGAATTTCGCAGTCTCTATTGCAAACACCCTAAACTTCCAGTATTATACTTGCTCCCCAAGTTGCATAAAAATCCAAAGAAACCTCCAGGGAGACCCATAGTGTCTTCTATGGGCTCTCAACTTGAAGCAACATCCAAGTTCATTGACCATTATTTAAGACCCTTTGTCAGTGCTTTACCGGCATACCTGAAGGACACTACACACTTCCTGACATTAATTGATGGGGTGGTATGGGAAGATGACTTTTTACTGGTAACCTTGGATGTTACCAGTTTATATACAAGCATACCACATGACCTGGGGATCCAGGCCATTAGACATTTCTTAAGAGCCAGACCGATTTCATTACTAGCCCATACTGAAATGTTATTGGAAATGACGAGGTATTGTTTGACAAACAATTACTTCCTATTTAACAATAACATTTATAAACAAATCCAAGGCACCGCAATGGGCACCTGCTTCGCCCCCAGTTATGCCAATTTGTACATGGGCTGGTGGGAGGAGCAGGTGTCCCAAAATTGGGAAGATCAGGAAGATAAGATCGTCATATGGGCCAGGTTCATAGACGACATATTTTTAATTTGGAAAGGTGATGAAGAGTCAGTTTTAACCTTTATTGACTCTCTTAACAATAATGACAAGAACTTACAATTCACCTCCCAAATTAGTGAGTCTATGATTGTATTTTTGGATGTGGAGATTTTGGTTTTCAACAACTCATTGATTACAAAGTTGCACAGAAAGCAAACAGCCGGGAACAGCTTACTTAATGCTCAAAGCGCTCATCCATCTAGCCTGATTCGAAGTATCCCCTATGGGGAACTAATCAGAGCTAAGCGCAATTGTAGCACTACTGAAGAATATGAACAAGAGAAAATTGTAATGAGCATAAGATTCAAACAACGTGGTTACTCTGATAAGATAATTAAACAAGCAATCACCAAGGCAGACTTATTAATAAGATCTAATCTTTTACACTCCAAACCTGTATTACCTGAATCTAAAGATTCTGTCAGATTCATTACCACTTTTTCAAAAAATGCTTTTCATATTAGGAAACTTTTTGAGAGAAGTTGGCATATTTTAAAAAGTGATTTGATTCTTAGTGAATATTTAAATGATTCACCACAGATAACTTTTCGCAGATGTCATTCCTTGAAAGATGAATTGTGTAATAATATGATCACTGCCACTAATACTGGTCTACAATCGAGAACAAGTGGTTTTGTTACTTGTAAACGATGTAAGGCATGTGCCCAAAGTGTCGATTGCAAAAAATTCAGAGTATCAGGCAACAAGAGAGATTTTGAAATCAGAGGGAATTTCGGTTGCAAAACCGATTATTGTGTGTACTGTTTAATCTGCCCATGTGGTAAATTGTATATCGGTAGTTCAATACATCCAGCCAAGAAGAGAGTCCTAGAACATCTACGCGCGATTAAAAAACATGACGTGCAGTACCCTGTAGCCCGTCATTTCTTTGAGGTACATGGGCAAAATGAAAAACTTTTATCCTATGTCGTTATAGATGCAATTGTACGGCAAGACAGAGGAGGTGACAGACAGCGCCTTTTAAGACGTCTTGAATCAAGATACATAATCGATTTCGATACTATGATGCCCGAGGGACTTAATTCGAGTGAAGAAATGGCTGTACACCTATGATAAAATAATAGTTGTAAGAATCATGTGCTGTTCTATTTTCTGCTTTTTTAGATGTTATCTTGCTATTAACACGTATATTTTTGTATGGTGTTTTTTGATATATTTAGCACTATTTCAGGATAAGGGATCTTAGCCTGTACAGTTAAAATGAATTTTAATGCGGTGAATGCCTCTATTTTCCTATAATGTAGGACAATGTTAAAATTGTTAAAATGAATGGTCCAAGAGATTTCGACGGCAATTGATATAAATTTGCACAGATAATGAGCTCAATGTCACTTCGGCCCACTTGGGCGAGACTTTAGCCAATAGGACAGTAACAACATTGAAAGAACATAATCACATATGCCACAAGTCCACACCACTATTTGTTGATTATATGAAGGATATCGTTTTTTAAGTGCAATTGTGTTAAGATAATTAGAGTACCACTTACTGAATAGGTTGTTTAATCGTACACGACTTAATTACGTTATTGAATTTAAAGTTAGAAATAGCTTTATTTCAAATTGTGTTCAACATTATCTTACTGAAAAAAAATTTTTTTTTAGTGGCATTGTGATCTAGTGTAACTAAAGCCCACTTGGGCATGAAATTCAAACATGTCAACAATGCTTTATTGACAAACAGTGACTGATAATGAACTTAATTTTCAAATAACTGTGAGCATATTACATTGTGAATATAAAATGTTGTGCTATTATTTTGGTTTTGTAACAAGGTCATAATATTTCATCTATGACCCTCGTTATGCTGTTGTTTCTCTATAAATGCGCATTAATTCCGCTTTAGTTAACAACATGCCAAGATGGCGCCTGTACATACAACATAAGATCAGTGTATCAATTCAGTCCTACTTTTATGTCAGCCCTTTGAGGCAGTATGTAAACAAGGAAAATGAGACTGCCGCCATACCGTGAAAAAGCTATCTAGCGAAACGCGTTGGTGAGGCGTGACACAGCCCAATAAATCCTTTTCTAAACAAATCCTGAGAGTCCTGGATTTTCTTTCGGTACTACGAAGGTGTGCGTGTGGAATACAAGGGAAACGGAGCCCGTCCAGGACCGCCACGTGAGAAGCTCCAGACTTCCGTATATCAGCGTTCAGATATATATATATATATATATATATATATATATATATATATATATATATATATATACAAACCAGTCCCACTACTCCACGAACAGTAGGGGCCGACACTTGCTCAGTGAGAGAAAAGAAGCTTTAATGTGCCAGTTCCATCAGCGCACAGCATGAGCAATTACAGCAGTGAAACGCTGGGCTGACGCGTTTCAGGCATTCGCCTTTCTTCAGTGACTGTTTCACTTCCTCATTGTTATCTCTCCTGGGGACCAGATTAAATACATGGCAGTCCACTGTGATAGGAGTTTGATGTTATGCCCATTCTCCCTGGTTGCAGAAGGCACAGGTCCTGATTGCTGTCCACTCCGGGTTTTGCAAGAGCCTCTGCGGGACCTACATGCAGTGATTAGGTTCCTGTACACCAAGTGGTGTCCCATATATATATATATGTATGTATATTTTTTTTCTCACTGAACAAAACCAAACGTTACAGGGACATTTTAGTTAGGAAATGGAACAAATAGCTCATAGGAAATTCACTAAAAAACAAATGTTAGAGGGATGTTATAGTTAGGCGCAGGTTTCACTCATACAAAACCAGTTAAATTCAGCAGTTATAGTTCATTGAGCTAACTATAACTCATGACCCAGCAATGCACTGTTTATGACCACACATATTACATCACCCATGACATGGTCTGTGATATCACTGATAACATCTCAAATGACATCACTGATGACATCATCTAGTGGCTGCATGTTTTTTTACAAAGGTTATGAGTGTTAAATATTTATACCAAGGTATATTGGTGAATCAGTGGGTGTATGAGTGCCTATATGGAAGATTCAGTGGGTACGTGACTGAATGTATATGTGAGTGGTTAGGTATCTCAGTGAATGTGTGGGTGATTGACTGGTTGTGTGACTGACTGAACCAGTCTGTCAGTTGGTGTCTAACTGGCTGCATGGGTATGTGAGTGTGTGCGGGGTTGTGTGACTGCCTGTATGGATGAGTGAGTGGGTGACTCGGTGGCTGTATGGGTTAGTGAGTATATGTCTGAGGGGCTGTATGGGTGAGTGAGTTTGTGTATGGCTGTGTGGGTGAGTGAGTGGACATGTCAGTGGTATATGGGTGACTAACTGGATATGTGAAAGCCAGCGTTGGTGAGTGATGATGGGGTATATGAGGTTCTGTATGGATGAATAAGTGAATGTGAGTGTGGCTGCATGGGTGAGTGTGTGCTTGTGTCAGTGACTGAATAGGTGAGTGAGTATGTTTTAGTATATGTATGAGTAAGTAAGTGGGTGTGTGTGAAACTGTATGGGTGAGTAAGTGGCTGTCTGATTGACTGTATGGGTGAGTGAGTAGGTGTGTGAGTAGCTCTATGGGTGACTGACTCAGTGTGTGAGTGGCTGTATGGGTGTATGAGTGGATATGATGTCAGTGACTGTATTAGTGACTGAGTGGGTACATGAGTGGCTGAATGGGTGAATGACTAGATATGTCTGTAGATCTATGAATCAGCAAGTCGGTGTGTAAATACTGTATGGGTCAGTGAATGGGTTTGTGGATGGTTGTTTGGGAGTGAGTGTATGGAAGGTTTTATGGAGGTGTGAGGGGGCATTAGTGTTTTTTGGATGATTTCATCAGTGGTGTAATCATTGATGTCATTGAGATGTCATCAGTTATGTCATCAGTGATGTCACTGACCATGTCATGAGTGACATAATATGTGAGGTCATAAGCAGTGCATTGCGGGGCACAAGTTATAGTTAACTCAAGTAACCATAATGGCTGAATTTCACTGGTTTTGTATAAGTACAATCTTATTCAAACTATAACATCCCTGTAACCTTTGTTTTTTTAGTGAATAAAAAAAAAAAATCATTTTATTTCTTAACTGTAATGTCCCTGTAACCTTAGTTTTTTTCAGTGAATTTCTAAGGATTATTTAATGCTATATCCCACCTATACTGTGCCTGTAACTTTAGTTTTTTTTTCAGTAAATTTCTATGTTTTTTTAAGTGGTATTGTTGTGTGCAGATTGGTGGAGAATTGGAGTGGGCCTCTAACCAGCTTTCAGGAATCCTACTGTGTAGGACATACAGAAAGTACCAGGAGGGCTTCTTCGCACCCAAGGTCCCTCAACATCCAAGAGGAATTCATTTCCCAATGAGTAGTGCAGCAGAAGACAAGTTTAAGTGGTGGAGAAAGGGTGCGTGGCCTCTGAAGACCTCTTAACAATCCTGCTGTGTGGAGCTTACTGGAGGTAACAGGAGGGGTTGTTCGCCCCAAAGGACCCTCAGCTGCCAAGGGGACTTCACCTCCCAGCTAGTAGTGCACCATGAGTTATGTTTGCAGGGTGGGAGAGAAAGGGGGCATGTCCTCCAAAGACCTCTCAGCAATCTTGCCATGTGGGACTTACTGGATGTAACAGGAAGGGTAGTTGGGCCCCAAGAAGGTAGGTAGGAAATGTTTACCAACGTGATGATCCCACACAGAAATGTGATTTTTTTTTTAGCTAAATTTAAGGTTTGCAGGGTTTTCTGGGTAAGAAAATGTTGGGTGATCCATGCAAGTCACACCTCCCTGTACTCCTCAGAGTGTTTAGTTTTCAGAAATGTCTGGGTTGGTAGGATTCCCTAGATGGCGGCCGAACCCAGGGCCAAAATGCAGGTGCTCCCTTTGCAAAAACAGGTAGCTTTGTTATAGATATACATGCAGCATATCGCAGTAATTTCTAATGTAAATGTTAACACTTAAAAAGCATGAGCAGAAGGTCTTCAGAATGTGTTTGCTGTTCTTCTGGGACTTTATTTTATTTTATTTGGTAATATGGGGCTCACCTTTTACCTCGGTGCCACAGGTTTCTATACATAAAACTGGAACAACTGTTACATTTGTTTGGTGGGTATTTGAGGAGAAGGGGATTAGAATAGTTGTTGGCTTGCTTCAGGCAGCAAGCTTTCAAGCACTTAACCTTGAGGGAACTATCTGCAACTAGAGTGTGAAGTATCAAGTGTCCAGTTCTTTTCCTTCCTTGCTTGAAAGTGGTCTTGTCTGTCTGCCTGGCTGTTGATTTCCTTACAAATTTCTGTTCATGTGGAATAGAATTGTTTCTGGGAGGCACAAATTAGTAAACCTATTCTACAAGTATAAGCTAAATTTGTATCCCACATAAATAGTGGTTAAAAAAAGGAGATAACATGTCAGAAAAAATATCCACAAGAAAAATCTGCTGAACTTTACTATATTTCTGAGAAAGAGTTTATATTGAGAAATACATTTCTATCTGACTTGGATTAAGAAAAATAAGTACTGGCATAGCTAATTTTGTCATGAGCACCCTCAACTCTACACTTAACAAACTTCTTATGTTATTTCAGCTGGAGTTGCTACTAAAGTGGTAGAAAATCAAAGTTGGCTCGGCTTGTGTTTGTACAACTGGGAAACTTCCCGAAATATTTCATACGTCGTTGCTTTTTCATCTATGTTATTACAAACTAGGACGTTTTGATATTTTCGTTTTTAAAATCTGGTATTATATCTGTTGAGTAGGTTTATGGTCCTTTATTTCTCTAGTTTATGGTTATTTAGTTCTCTAGATTGTGATCAACTGGCTGACGTAATGGGCCAACTACATGAACTGGAGAATTTGATGTAGACAAATAAATTAAACTGAACCACAAACTCTGCAGCTCTCAAACTTTTATATTAAAAAAAATATTTACTATTAAAATTTGATTGCAATACGACACTTAGAATTCTTATTTTATCACTGAATATTTGTAAGATGTACGTTTATTAAAAAACACAATTTAAGGAAAAAATTAAAGTTCAGTAGAAATTACAGTTGAATTTGTCAACAGTGACTTCGTCATGAAACTAAAATGTCTAGAAATTCATGAATTTAGGTGTTGCCTTCATCTCCCCTTAAGTCGCAGCACCAGCATACACCACACTACACAATACACATCATCATCAATTACATCAATGACAACACACATACGACCAAACCTCTACACAATCAACAACATGCCTCAGTAAACACACTAAAATATAACAACACACAGACCAAGTTATAGCAACATCATGCATGACCACACATCCATTTATGTTCACATAAACACCAGTATAGAGCCACACAACCCTGATCAGACAAACACATCGCTACATGTATATGCCCACATGCACCAATATACATTCATATGCACATCATGAATTGCCCACACACCCACATTCATAAACCACACAGCCACTACCACACGCCAACACACTAAACATCATTCTTCCAGACACCCACCATTTAACAATGTTCTACAGTGTCTATAACAAAATAACCATCATACAGCCATTCAGACAATGTTAGTTCGTAATTTATTTAGCCTTCGCCCTCTGGGGGAGCCGACTTAATGACATACGACCTGCCTATAACGTGCATCTACACTATAGATCCATCTAATAGAGAGTATTTGCATTTCAAAAGCCATCTAACTTGATCACCTTATGAGAACTAAAGCCACCTCAACACATCTCCCCTCTCTAATTCTACTTTTAAATTAGAACCTTTTATATTGTTCAACTTCAAGGACCATGTACCTTTCTCTTTCTTGTAGTTTCTCTCATTTTTCAATACCTTGTCTTTTTTTCTTTTTTATGTATCTCTTAGTTTTGTGGGTTGATTCCCTCTTTACCCCACTTCTCCCTATTGCTTTAATCTGTACCTGTTTATTTGTCATTTTCACTGTCATTGTCTTTCTCCCGTGGTTGCTAGTCGGACCATGTCTGTTCTAATTAATTATTTCCATTCTATTCTCTGGTTTGTATCTGTTTTGTATCTCATAAATTCATGGATTCAATGGATCCACTTGCATTTTGTGTCTTCTGATCGTCTGTCGTCCTGGCATATGTTTGTCAATTAAGACGGCTTTCGCAATCAAACTTACAAGTTAGTGAGCAGTCAGTAATTATTGCTCACAATCTGGGAGGGGGTTGCCTGCAGTAGTGAGGTTTGTGGATTGCAGATGTGTACCATGCAATCAATAACTTTATGAACCAGCTAAAGGTTGGTTTGCAGGAAATGAAAAAATATATATTTTTGATTAAAAAAGCGTTCATTTTCAGCATTTATATGTAGACACTCCCTAAAAGAAGTCAAAACATAGCTACATTATATTGTTACATTTAATAAAAATGCTTATCGCAAACATTAAATAAAGCACACAACATGCACTGAAATTTCAAAATAGGAAGGTTTTCAATAATATGTTTGCCCCAGTAACAAAAGCGACTATGTGTGCCAGTCCGTGTGTTAGAGAAGGAATTCTAAAAATCACTCCTACCCAGTGAGTCTGGTTGGCAGTGAGTTCAAACTTAGCTTCAAGCAGTCTGCCTGGGATTTGACAGCAGGGAAGAAGACACAGCAAAATAATGATTAGTCACTTTTGAAAACAAGCATTGGGAATGCCAATCGGACTCACAGTTTTGACACCAATTGGCCATAAAAAAAAAGAACTTCAAATTGAGAAGAAAGCAGCATCTACCTTAAAAGTATAAGCAAACACAATATTGTGTGTGAGCCCAAATATGTGTGAATGTCTCTGTCGGTGTCTGTTTCAGTGTGAACGTATTAATAAACCTTAGCATAGTCTTATCCCAGTAATCTACCTCTACCTGCAATGTGACCTCGCCTCTCTATGCCTCCCCCTGAGTGAATGTTGCGTCCTCTCCATGTTAGGCAGCAATGCGATTAATGTGATGGGATGACATTGTCACAAGGTCTAGGTATTATTAGAAGGAAAGGGGGAAGGGAAAGCTTGTCATGGACGCCATAGCCCTCCATATCCTGCTTTGTAGCCATGACCCTCTGTAACTGTCACAGCATAAAAAGGCTTCTACCAGCTCATGCATGGCTACACTGAACTTCCATGCATAAAACCATGATCCAGCATATCAAAATCTCAGCATAAATAGCATACAAAATGAATTACTCAGGGGCTATATTTCGAAAGTGCCCCGGTTTCGCAACAGGGTTTAGCGCTGGCTTTGCGTGGCCCCCAGGCACTTTGATATTACAGAAGGGTCCGCAGAAGCTTGTGCGACCCCTTCTGTAATACAGATAGAGCTGGTGCACATAGAGCACCAGAGCTATCACCAGAGGGTGATCCCTCAATTGCATGGGGGCATGGCCCTATGCAAAGGAGGCAATCCCTTTGCCTCTGTGCCTGAGCCCTGTCAGTGCAAAACCTGATGACAGACCTCTGGAGGAGGAAAAGGGGTCCTATGAAACACCTAGAAATACCCTTGCAGGTGGGTGTAGTCACTCAATGCACCCATATGCAAGGGGAGCTCTCTCCCCGCTTAAAAGTGCAGGCGGGTTGCCACCTGCACAGTGAAACACGGAGCAGCTGCTTCAAATCTGCACTGTTTTTCACTTGAATGCACTGCCCCCAGGGAAGCACAAATTCACAGCTGCCCTGAGGGCAGGCCCTTCAATGTAATAGGATGTACTTTTCCTGTTTGCGCCTGGCATCCTATACATAATATATTCCCAGGAGCAGCCCCTCAAGAAATGAGCAAGCAATAGGAGCTGTACTCGAAATTAACAGGCCATGAAGGCATCAGAGGAACATTTCTACGGGAAGAGCACAAGCAGCAGGAGCTGTAGAAACAATTTGCCTGTTGGAAACACGTGGTAGGAGCAGCCCGGCTGAAAGAGGCAAGTTGGGAAGCCAGAATCTTTTTTTACCTACCTGGCACATGAGAGTAGTGGCCCGGAGGGAAGGGGGCAATCAGCCGGAGCAGCACACAAAATAAACCCACCAGGGGCCATATTACACAAATGCCCTGGAGGCATAATGGGTGTTTGCACATGCTTTGCACACCTCCAGGGCACTTTGGTATTACAGAAAGGGCCGCAAATGCTTGTGCACACCCTTCTCTAATACAGATAGCACTAGGTCAGATATAGCGACAGCACTATCATTAGAGGGCACTCCTTTATTTGCATGGGTGCATGGCCAAATGCAAATGAGGTAATCTCTTTGCCTTTGCATCCCAGCCGTATTACTGATGTGGGTGCATAGGCAAACATGCCTTTAGAAGATTTAATGATAGTGCACCACAAAAAGGAGGTGCAATTTTAGTGCACCTTCTCAATGCAGTTCTCTAAAGGGATGAAAGAGGGTCCCATGAACCCCCACAAGACATCCCCTTGCAGGTGTGTGCAGTCATGCACTGCGCCTGCCGAGAAGGGTAATGCTAATCCCTTTTAAAAGTGCAGGCAGGTTGCCGCCTGCACAGAGAAACACAGAGCAGCTTTAAAACAGCTGCTCCGTATTTCTCTTGAATGCACTGCCCTGGGGACAGCACGAGTTCGTGGATACCCCAAGGACAGGGGATTCTTTAAAAGTATGCAACTGGCGCACCTGCTTTAAAGTCCTCTGTGGCGCGGGCATGGAAAGTACACCCTATCTGTATTACGGGCCCAGGTGCGCATGAGAGGAGCAGCCTGTGGAAGAAGGCAAGCAGCATTTTGCTTTTGTCTATCTAATGGAGTATAGCTCATTCCCTCTTGCTATAGTGTGTAGCCTTCCTCTGCTGATGTGACAAAAGCAAAATGGGGAAAGTCACCAAAAAGAAAGCATGGGACAGATTGATAAGAAAGCCATCCAATCATGAGCAAAGTTGACACTGATGAGTACTGAACACAATGCTGGCTGCATCAGACAGCACATGCTGTACATGGCAAGGCATCACAAATGTTTTCAAATGTTTCCACGTTTTAACATTGTTTCATTTAGAAGTACAAAAAAAAAACACAGCAGTTGAAAATACTTCACAACACATCACTCATTCTAAATGCTCTAAATTATTATCTATTAATGACACGAGAAACGTTGAGGGAAGCATTTCTCAAACAAAGCACCCAAGATTTTGGTTTTAGCTTTCGGGACAGGAGTTTGGTCCAGAACCTCAGGCCACCAGGCAAATGACCAGATGGAAGGTGTTTTCCCAACTATCATTAGCTCCCTTTTATTGCCATTAAGTTTAAGGCAGTTATTGGTCATCCAGGAGGCTAGTTCTTCTAGGCATAGAGAAAATTATGCTGGATCCGCCTCCACATCCTGTGATAAGGTTATTATGAGCTGTGTATCATCCACATATGATACCATTTTTACAATGTGTTTTTCTACAATTTCTGCTAGGGGGCAAACACATAGGTTGAATAGGGTTGGGCTCAGTATTGAGCCCTGTGGAACCCCTTGCATAAGAGAGAATCTGTCGTACATGTGCAGATGTTGGGCAACTTGAAAACTCTGAGTTTGGAGAAAGGAGGTCATCCATTGTAGTGCTGTACTTCGACCTCACATTGTCCTAACCTCTGGAGGAGTAGGTTGTGCAATACAGAGTCAAAAGCTGCGCTTGGGTCAAGTAGCACCAGAGCAGCGGTTTGTCCTTTATCCACGCACTGTTTCAAAGTTTCGGTGGCCAGAAGCAGGGCTGACTATGTAGAGTGAGTGGCCCTGAAGCCCAATTGGATGAATTAATGAATGATAAGTTTCTAAAGCACACAGCTCCCTCAGCAGAGGTATCCCAGTGCTAGCAGATAGTTCATGTGTGAGTCGAGTGGGACAGCGTTAACTGCCTGAAGAGCCAGGTCTTTAAAGCTTTCCAGAATTCAGTTTCAGATTTGAGTAAACACAGATAGAAAGGAAGTTTAGAAGTCGGCTCCATGAATAATCTGCCCCACAGTCTCGCCTTTCTATATCGTGAGATTTTCAAGAGTCGCTGATTGCTGGATCTCAAAGCACGATTTGGCTGGTACAGCTGCAGCCTTTTTTGAAGGTACCCAGGTCCTAGGTTTCTGGTGGCCCCGAGTACCAGGGTCAGTGATTTAAATTCTTTCCTTCTAGTTATAGGAATCCAATGAAGTTGCCTCAAATGTGGAGAGATATGGTGGCACAAAGGTACCTGCCTGATTTGCCTTGCCACAGCATTTTAGATAAGTTGAAGCCTGCACAGTAAGTATGCAGGTTGCCCCAGGTATAGGCTGTTTGCATAGTCAAATGAGGACATAACTAACGCATGGACAAACATCTTCCAATGAACTTCTGTGAGGAAGCGCATACATTACCTAATTGCCCTCATCTTCCAAAATTAGGTGAATAAGATGTGCTGTATCTGGGCTGAAAAAGACAATTCTTTGCCCAACCGGATTCCCAGATTCCTGGCAGCCTCTGAGAGGGGTGGAGGAGGATTCAATTCTGACGGCCACCACAAACTGGATGGAGGAGGGGGCACGTGGCTGAAAATCAGGACTTCTGTTTTCTCAGGGCCCGATTCACAAAAGTAATCTGAGACAAAAGCCTAACTTTACGACTTTCTGTATTCACTAAGGGCATTTAGGAGTAGTGAAGTTAGGATTCCTAACTTTACTACTCCTAAATGCCCTTTGTGAATACCGAAAGTTGTAAAGTTAGGTTTTTGTCTTGGATTACTTTTGTGAATCAGACCCTCAGTGATTAATTTTAGGTCGTTCTTATGCATCCAACATAAGATGTATTTTAGACATGTCTTAAAATTGTGAAACGCCTCCACTGAGTGATCTTTAAAGCCAAACACCAATTGTATGTCATCTGCATAGGACAACACTTTCACGCCCCAGGCTTCAATCAGTGTGGCCAGAGGAGTGAGGTAGATGTTGAAAAGCAGCGGGCTGAGTGCCAATCCCTGAGGCACACCACACCTTTGTTGTTTCGCAGATGAAAAAAACCTGACAAAGAAACACCTGTTGGGAACGATTCTCCAAAAACGATCAGAGCCATGTTAATGCCGTACCGCACACTCCTGCCTGGTGGAGTCTGCTGAGTAATATGGAGTGTGAAACCATGTCAAAAGCTGCTGATAAGTCCAACAGCACCTGCATAACTGAAGCACTTGATCCATAGACTCTCTAATGGATTCCGAGACTTCTAGTAGGGTTGTCTCAGTGCTGAGGTCCTCTCTGAAACCTGACTGGGATGCATGGAGGAGGCTGTAGGTATCTATGTAGCATGCCAGCTGCTTGTGCACCAAACTCTCCAAGATTTTGGCAGGGGCATGTAGCAAGGAAATAGGTCTGAAGTTACCAAGAGACTCAGAATCCGCCACTGGTTTCTTTAGGAGTGGAGTAAGAAGGCATGTTTCCAAACCGCAGAAAAGATGTTTGTCTCCAGGGAGGTGTTCCAGATCTGGTTAAATATCAGATTTAACAAGTGTGCCAGTGAACTAAAAAGGCGAGCAGGACAAGGGTCTCCTGGAGAGACTGATTTGCATCTTAGTAGTTTAGCTAATGTTTACTCAAGGGGAAGTAGGGCAAAAACAGACAGCAAGGCGTGCAGGCCTGAGAGCGGCAAGGAGGTGGGATGATCCTGTACACGGGGAAATGTGGAGTAGATATCAAGAATCTTGGACTCAAAAAAGTCCAACAGGTTAGTACAGAGTGTCAGGGTAGGGCGAAAAGAGCGGTCCAAGGCAGTGGGGTTGATGAAGGATTTTGTGATGTTAGAAACTTCCTTGGTGGAATTGACTGCAATTTCTATGCAGTTGGCAATATAGTCTCCCTTCTTGCGGCGCTTGAGCCTGTAAATGTTTTTCAGGCCTTTTTTATAGAGTTCCTTGTCATCCTGGTTATAGGACTTTTTCCAAGTCCGTTCCAGCTTCTTGGAGTAAATCATTAGACTTGATATAGCTTGTAAGTTGATTATTCACAGTTTTCTCCATAATTTTTGCAAATAAATGGCAAAAGTGAGAAGGGGTGTCAATTTTATAATTACAGGGGATTGGCAGAAGGTTTTTTTCAGTAAGGGGGCACTATTACTTGCTTTCATTTTTGTGGGATTTCACCTAAACGAAAACACAGAGAGATCAGCTGTTGTAGGTGAGGAAGAATAACCTCCATCTGTTGCACCAACATTTTAGGTGGAGCCGGGTCTAGAGGGCATCCTGAGAGGGGTGTCTAAACTTCATTGTGACTGTTTTTCCCTGGTGAATCATAAGAGAGGGTATCTACATTTGAACAGTTGTGAGCTTCTACCGGAAAGGTGTCATATATCGTAGCTACTTTAGAAGCAAAGAAGGAGACAATCTTTTTACAGCTATCTAAGGATGATGTTACTGGGGCAACAACGCGTTCTAGAGAGGACACAGAGTTGAGGATAGACAACAATTCTTTGGAAGAATATTTAGCGTTCTCTATTGGAGTGGAGAAGTGTGGCTCAATGATTAGAGCGGCAGACCCTGATGCAGAGGTCTAGCCTGGGACCAGGGTTCAATTCCCCACCTCGGCGGGTCTTGGGCTAAAAAATTCCACGGACCTGATAATTCTCGCCTCGGTGCCTATTCCAATCATGGAGTCCCACTCTGCAACTCTGGGCAATAGCTTGCTTAATCTCCACAACGGCCCCCACAACGCTAAGGATGCCTGGCCTCCACCTTGGGGGTGCCCAGGAGTGGACGCCTCACAGGGAAAGCCAGGATGGGTTCCACAGCGGTATTCGTACAAGCGCCTTGAGACCCTTGCGGGTGAGTAGTGCGCTATACAAGTATCAAATTTACATTTACATTTCTATTGTTTTTGTGTAAAAATCACATTGTATTTCCCTAATGAGTGTGTGGTACTGTTTGAGTTTGTTTTGGGGAGTTGGTGGTAGCTGGCTGTGCGTGTGGTCTAATCAATAAACTACTTTTTTTCTACAAATCTAACCACGGTTACTTGAAGATTTCTTTTGCACTGGCATCAGGCTTTGAACCATATTGTGCGGGAATTCCACACAAGAAGAGTGTGTGTCATACCTTTAGTTCATCAAGGAAACATTGTTGGACACCATTCTCCTAATTGTTGGTGGCTGCCAGGTGAAAAGGTGTCCCTCAAGAGTATGGAGAGGTTACTTTAATGATGGAGAGAAGTTTTGAGGCTTTCTAGCTCTTGAATTGCAATCCCAGTGGTACGTGCAGTGGTGAGCATTTCATTTAGTCATCTAGCAGATTGAATTCCACTGCATTTAGAATTCATGATTAAACATTTGGCAGCCAATCAATCAATCAAATAAGCTTTATTCGAATTCACATATGAATCATGAAAGCTACATAAAATGGTTAAAAAACAGTATACAAATTTACCAGGTTAAAAAAGAAGTAAAAACTACAGTACGTAAATACAAGTGCAAGTGCGATCATCAAAAGCACAATCAATGAATGTCCAGGTTTCACTATAGCCTCTGCCTACTATTAACAACATCCCATAAAAATCGAGCCATGTTAGTAGATATATAAATGGTAGGTAACATTTGCAGATACAAAAAAGCTGGTCGACATTGCACAAAGCCCAATTGTCTTAACAAGGGTTTAACATATTTTCTTCTGGCCTCAGAAAAAATGCTTACAAAACAAGACAGTGTGCATAGTGCTCTGCAGAGAGATTTCATCACAGGTACATTTACCCATGTCAATAGGAATTGAGTCAGGAGGAACCCGTGGCGTGCATTAAAATCTTTAGCTAAGTAAAACTGAATATTAAAACTGGTCAAAATCATCTGGTTCCTCTGAACAGACGGTTTCAATATTTCAGATGCTAGTCTTGTTTACTCTATGATAGTTAAACATTTAATTTTGAGTACTTTTCTTGGAACGAGGGCCAGATTTTCGCGGTGAATAAAAAATTCAGGGTGAACAATAGGTGCTAAAAAGTTATGTACGAATTTGACCCAGGGAATTTTAGTGGCTGATGTTGAGCTGAGACAATCGATAATAATCGATTGGTTTAATGTAGTGTGTTCAGAAGACCAAACTTTGTGCCATAATAACACTGGCTGTATCCTGATCAGCTCAACTATATAGGAGACTCCTAGTTCTGTGTGACAGACATAAGTTGAAGTGCTTTTTGGAAGTGCTAGGAGGTTTCTCAAAAAAGCATTTTCTTTAAGTTGGAAACTATTGGTCTGCCCATAGCCTCACAATTCAGCCCTGTACATAGCAGTAGATCTACATTTGGCCTTTAAATAGTCAACATTTCCCTGGGGTGTTTGATACCTTGGCTGCTAGCGAACTGCAGCAGGGCCCTGGTAGTCTTAATAAATTGAGATAGTCTAGATTTTATTGCCACTTCCCAGTACGACTAAATACTATCCCAAGGTAGGTAAAAGTTGTTGTGCATGCAATTTTTTCAACCTCAATGAAGATGTCTCGGCATCGAGAGGCCATGCTACCAATGTTCATAGCAAAAGTTTTGCCAATTTTAATTTTCAATCCACGCACTGTTTCAAAGTTTCGGTGGCGAGAAGCAGGGATGACTATGTAGAGTGAGTGGCCCTGAAGCCCAATTGGATGAATGAATGAATGATAAGTTTCTAAAGCACACAGCTCCCTCAGCAGATGTATCCCAGTGCTAGCAGATAGTTCACATGTGAGTCGAGTGAGACAGCGTTAACTGCCTGAAGAGCTAGGTCTTTAAAGCTTTCCAGAATTCAGTTTCAGATTTGAGTAAACACAGATAGAAAGGAAGGGAGTTCCAAAGATTAGAAGACTGCTCCATCAATAATCTGCCCCCCAGTCTCGCCTTTCTATATCGTGAGATTTTCAAGAGTCGCTGATTGCTGGATCTCAAAGCACGATTTGGCTGGTACAGCTGCAGCCTTTTTTTAAGGTACCCAGGTCCTAGGTTTCTGGTGGCATTTAATACCAGGGTCAGTGATTTCAATTCTTTCCTTCTAGTTATATGAAGCTAATGAAGTTGCCTCAAATATGGAGAGATATGGTGGCATAAAGGTACCTGCCTAATTTGCCTTGCCACAGCATTTTAGATAAGTTGAAGCCTGCACAGTAAGTATGCAGGTTGCCCCAGGTATAGGCGGTTTGCATAGTCAAATGAGGACATAACTAACGCATGGACAAACATCTTCCAATGAACTTCTGTGAGGAAGCGCATACATTTCCTAATTGCCCTTATCTTCCAAAATTAGGTGAATAATATATGCGGTATCTGGGCTGAAAATGACAATTCTTTGCCCAACCTGATTCCCAGATGCCTGGCAGCCTCAGAGAGGGGTGGAGGAGGATTCAATTCTGACGGCCACCACAAACTGGATGGAGGAGGGGGCACATGGCTGAAAATCAGGACTTCTGTTTTCTCAGGGCCCGATTCACAAAAGTAATCTGAGACAAAAGCCTAACTTTATGACTTTCTGTATTCACAAAGGGCATTTAGGAGTAGTGAAGTTAGGATTCCTAACTTTACTACTCCTAAATGCCCTTTGTGAATACCGAAAGTTGTAAAGTTAGGATTTTGTCTTGGATTACTTTTGTGAATCGAGCCTCAGTGTTTAAATTTAGGTAGTTCTTATGCATCCAACATAAGTTGTATTTTAGGCATGCCTTAAAATTGTGAAACGCCTCCACTGAGTGATCTTTAAAGGCAAACACCAATTGTACGTCATCTGCATAGGACAACACTTTCACGCCCCAGGCTTCAATCAGTGTGGCCAGAGGAGTGAGGTAGATGTTAAGAAGCAGCGGGCTGAGTGCCAATCCCTGAGGCACACCACACCTTTGCTGTTTCGCAGATGAAAAAAAACTGACAAAGAAACATCTGTTGGGAACGATTCTCCAAAAACGATCAGAGCCATGTTAATGCCGTACCGCACACTCCTGCCTGGTGGAGTCTGCTGAGTAATATGGAGTGTGAAACCATGTCAAAAGCTGCTGATAAGTTCAGCAGCACCAGCATAACTGAGGCACTTGATCCATTGACTCTCTAATGGATTCTGAGACTTCTAGTAGGGTTGTCTCAGTGCTGAGGTCCTCTCTGAAACCTGACTGGGATGCATGGAGGAGGCTGTAGGTATCTATGTAGCATGCCAGCTGCTTGTGCACCAAACTCTCCAAGATTTTGGCGGGGGCATGTAGCAAGGAAATAGGTCTGAAGTTACCAAGAGACTCAGGATCCGCCACTGGTTTCTTTAGGAGTGGGAGTAAGAAGGCATGTTTCCAAACCGCAGAAAAGATGTTCGTCTCCAGAGAGGTGTTTCAAATCTGGTTAAATATCAGATTTAACTAGTGTGCCAGTGAACTAAAAAGGCGAGCAGGACAAGGGTCTCCTGGAAAGCCTGACTTGCATCTTAGTAGTTCAGCTAATGTTTCCTCAAGAGGAAGTAGGGCAAAAACAGACAGCAAGGCGTGCAGGCCTGAGAGCGGCAAGGAGGTGGGATGATCCTGTACTCGGAGAAATGTGGAGTAGATATCAAGAATCTTGGACTCAAAAAAGCCCAACAGGTTAGTACAGTGTCAGAGTAGGGCGAAAAGAGCGGTCCAAGGCATTGGGGTTGATGAAGGATTTTGTGATGTTAAAAACTTCCTTGGTGGAATTGACTGCGATTTCAATGCAGTTGGCAATATAGTCTCCCTTCTTGCGGCGCTTGAGCCTGTGAATTTTTTTCAGGCCTTCTTTATAGAGTTCCTTGTCATCCTGGTTATAGGACTTTCTCCAAGTCCGTTCCAGCTTCTTGGAGTAAATCATTAGAGTTGATATAGCTTGTAAGTTGATTATTCACAGTTTTCTCCATAATGTTTGCAAATAAATGGCAAAAGTGAGAAGGGGTGTCAATTTTATAATTACAGGGGATTGGCAGAAGGTTTTTTTCTGTAAGTGGGCACTATTACTTGCTTTCATTTTTGTGGGATTTCACCTAAACGAAAACACAGAGAGATCAGCTGTTGTAGGTGAGGAAGAATAACCTCCATCTCTTGCACCAAAATTTTAGGTGGAGCCGGGTCTAGAGGGCATCCTGAGAGACGTGTCTAAATTTCATTGAGACTGTTTTTCCTTTGTGAATCATAAGAGAGGGTATCTACATTTGAACAGTTGTTTGCTTCTACCAGAAAGGTGTCTTATATCGTAGCTACTTTAGAAGCAAAGAAGGAGGCAATCTTTTACAGCTATCTAAGGATGATGTTACTGGGGCAACAACGCGTTCTAGAGAGGACACAGAGTTGAGGATAGACAACAATTCTTTGGAAGAATTATTAGCGTTCTCTATTGTTTTTGTGTAAAAATCACATTGTATTTCCCTAATGAGTGCGTGGTACTGTTTGAGTTTGTTTTTGGGAGTTGGTGGTAGCTGGCTGTCCGTGTGGTCTAATCAATAAACTACTTTGTTTCTACAAATCTAACCACGCTTACTTGAAGATTTCTTTTGCACTAGTATCGGGCTTTGAACCATATTGTGCGGGACTTCCACACAAGAAGAGTGTGTGGCATACCTTTAGTTCATCACGGAAACATTGTTGCACACCATTCTCCTACTTGTTGGTGGTTGCCAGGTGAAAAGGTGTCCCTCAAGAGTATGGAGAGGTCACTTTAATGAAGGAGAGAAGTTTTGAGGCTTTCTAGCTCTTGAATTGCAATCTCAGTGGTACGTGCAGTGGTGAGCATTTCATTTAGTCATCTAGCAGATTGAATTCCACTGCATTTAGAATACTTGATTAAACATTTGGCAGCCAATCAATCAATCAAATAAGCTTTATTCGAATTCACATATGAATCATGTAAGCTACATAAAATGGTTAAAAAACAGTATAAAAATGTACCAGGTTAAAGAAGAAGTAAAAACTGCAGTACGTAAATACAAGTGCAAGTGCGATCATCAAAAGCACACTCAATGAATGTCCAGGTTTCACTATAGCCTCTGCCTACTATTAACAACATCCCATACAAATCGAGCCATGATAGTAGATATATAAATGGTAGGTAACATTTGCAGATGCAAAAAAGCTGGTCGACATTGCACAAAGCCCAATTGTCTTAACAAGGGTTTAACATATTTTCTTCTTGCCTCAGAAAAAATGCTTACAAAACAAGACAGTGTGCATAGTGCTCTGCAGAGAGATTTCATCACAGGTACATTTACCCATGTAAATCGGAAATGAGTCAGGAGGAACCTGTGGCGTGCATTAAAAACTTTGGCTAAGTAAAACTGAATATTAAAACTGGTCAAAATCATCTGGTTACTCTGAACAGACGGTTTCAATTTTTCAGATGCTAGTCTTGTTTACTCTATGATAGTTAAACATTTAATTTTGAGTACTTTTCTTGGAACGAGGGCCAGATTTTCGGGGTGAATAAAAAAGTCAGGGTGAACAATAGGTGCTAAAAAGTTATGTACGAATTTGACCCAGGGAATTTTAGTGGCTGATGTGGAGCTGAGACAATCGATAATAATCGATTGGTTTAATGTAGTGCGTTCAGAAGACCAAACTTTGTGCCATAATAACACTGGCTGTATCCTGATCAGATCAACTATATAGGGGACTCCTAGTTCTGTGTGACAGACATAAGTTGAAGTGCTTTTTGGAACTGCTAGGAGGTTTCTCAAAAAAGCATTTTCTTTAAGTTGGAGACTATCGGTCTGCCCATAGCCCCACAATTCAGCCCTGTACATAGCAGTAGATATACATTTGGCCTTTAAATAGTCAACATTTCTCTGGGGTGTTTGATACCTTGGGTGCTAGCGAACTGCAGCAGGGCCTTGGTAGTCTTAATAAATTGAGATAGTCTAGATTTCATTGCCACTTCCCAGTACGACTAAATACTATCCCAAGGTAGGTAAAAGTTGTTGTGCATGCAATTATTTCACCCTCAATGAAGATGTCTCGGCATCGAGAGGCCATGCTACCAATGTTCATAGCAAAAGTTTTGCCAATTTTAATTTTCAATCCATGGTCCCGTATAAAAGTGGCTAATTCATCCACTAAGCAATGAAGTGCAAGGGGGGTACGAGCCATCATAACGGCATCATCAGCATAAAAAAGTGCAGGATTTGGACGATGACCGTTTTGGGGTAGGTCAGTGCACTTGCTTGCCAAAGTGTCCCCTACCCTGTTAAGGTAAAGATTACACAGAAAGGGGGCAAGGATAAATCCTTGATGTACCCCTCTTCTTAAATGAAAAGACTTGGTACAATTATCATCCATGCCGTAGCGTACTCTGCCACTAGCCAATGCATACAGGTCTCGGAGGAAACTTACAATGGTGCAATGCACTCCTCGACTAGACATAATGGACCACAGTTTCTCGTGGACCACAAAGTCAAAAGCAGAAGACAACTAAAAACATGTTCCCTTCCTTAACATGTGTGTATTTGCCAAATAAAAAATCCAAGTTAATAGCCTGTTCAGTGGTCCCCAGCCCAGGTCTAAAACCATACTGCAGGTCTGAGAGGATGTTATTAGATTCTGCCCATTCCAACAAACAATCCAAAAGAATACGTCCAGCCACCTTCGCTATGGAATCTAAAAGGTAGATTGGACTATATTGTGTTGAAGAGTTGCGGTTGCCCGTTTTATATATGGGGACAATAACAGACTTGGGCCAGGTGTGCAAAAAACCCTTCTCTCGGAAGGCCTCGAAGAGCAAAGTAATAATGGGAGCCCACAAGTCAATGTTAGACTTGAACAAGTCAATGGGAATCCCATCCAGGCCCGAGGCTTTGCCAGCTTTACTAAGCTTCAATGCTACGACTACTTCATCCAGAGTGAAGTCCGGGTAGTTCCCTTGAGTAGAAGATGAGATTGAAGGGGACATCTCAGCGGAGGATAGCGAGATCTGGGAGATCTCAGTGACATTCGTGGGAGAGTATAGATCTGAAAAGTGTGCTAGCCAAGTAGCCTCGGTAATGGCTATCTCGGCTTGTGGGTGATTCTCAGGGTCATAAGACGGGGAGTTGATAATGCGCCAGAAAATAGTGTTGCTCTTAGACAGGCTGGCTTTGAGCAAAATGTTCCGGGTATCCTCCTTTAAGGATTTTTTCCTATGCTTAATGGCCCTGTTATATGCCTTTTGTCATTCTCGTACCTCCAGGACCTGGCGCGGTTGCCTAAATAGGGCAAGTTTAAGCATTTTGTGTGTTTTGGAGCATGTTACTTCAAACCAGCCAGGATGGGGTGTTCTAGTATTACTCTGTGTGACAAAAAGCCCTTTGCCGATTCCCTTTTTTATAAGGTTAAATGCTTGGACAAACACATCTGACTCGGTGTTGGCAGCTATATTTGGAGGTTGGTAGCATGTAGTGTGTGCATACCCTCCCTTAGATAATTGTTCAAGGGTTCTGAAGAAAAATGTGGCCAACTTATTGAAGAAAGCACGCTACGATCTGCTTGTGGAGCAGCCATCTTTGGAAGTGTTTTTATGTGGGTGACAAGAAAGATGTGCCATGGATACGGTGCTTTGTAATCCATGTTGGTGCTGACTGTGGTGAGAGACATACCGGTGCCACTGATACGACACTCTACACATCGTTTGGCATTCCTGGGCATGTTTGTGGTGGCCGGCAAACCAGATCAAGAATTTTTACTTCTAATTACAAAGTGTGTCTACAGTGATAGGCACACCTGATAAGGAGATCCTAACTTGTTCAGGAGTTTAAAGGCTTCTATCTGCTACAAGGTTAACATCTTTCAGTTTTGCGGTGAGAAGACACTGTTCATTCACTAAAGTTTTTTAAAAGGGTGAATATATAAAACAAAGTATGCAGAACATTGCTTTATCGCAATTTTTACTACAAAGTCCAGGAGAACCGTATGGTCAAAATGGAAAAAAGTGTCCTAACAGCATGACTATGGATAAAAAAGTGCCAAAGTGAAAACATTCTCTAGGTGTGGAAGGGTAAGGATTCTATGAGGGCCTGCGAGAGTTGTACACCTAGGAATTATGTGGGTTAAATGAGCTTGATATTTGTATGAAAGAACTTAATGCACATGACTTGCCAAAGATAAGTGCAATTGTAGAACATTATAAATTTGGCAAATTAATACAATATTACTCAGCACGTCAATCAATCAAAGAATTTTCAATATCCGTAGTATTGATCTGAATCAGCCAAAAATCTCATAGTAGGTAGCATCCAGCATTTATCCTTCTGTGGAAGAGGTGCAAAATACTCCAAAATGTAAGGCATTATCCATTGTTTGTTTTTCAATCTTCTTTTTAGAATTTTTCAAATCTAGTTGTACTCAAAGCCAACATGTTTCATCCATTCAGTGCTTCTTCAAGACTATGTACAGTAGTAAACATTTAATATATTTGTAGAATTAAAAACAATACATGTACATATTAAAATCCATCTTATCTTTACTCCAGTAATAATACAGGTAAAAAAAAACAGAACTTCATCAAACACCTCCATTTTTACATCCAGTAACTACCGGAAACAGGCTTTACTATGAAGGCTAAATCATGCATGCTTCTACTTTACCACACAGTCTTTTACAATGAATATGCATTTACCATGCATGAATTTAGAATGAAAATTCTGTTGTCAAGGCATGAATGGTAAAGGCATATGCCACTCAGTTATTATTACTGTCATTGGCATTCATTTATTATAAATGTTATTATGTGTAGTAGTTATTAATATTACCATTAAATCTCTCACAGTCCGTGTAGCACGTGCTGACTACCATTCGGACAGCATCGTATTTGCAGTCGCCTTTCAGTAGCACTTGCATTATAATTGGATTTGTCCCCATTTACAGGCATTTCTGTTTAATGCTCCCAAGTTCAGGCATCCTTTTCCTCCAGCTCCAATCGGTGTCTGCTTTACCGATCAGAGTCTCGGACAATTGCTCCCTCACAGGGGTGTGGCCTTCCTTCCCTCATGCCTCTTCTCCAAAATTCCTATAAGAATTCCCCAGGATGCTCACGCCTAAGTGGAGGGGATACTGTTCCTTGTCTTCTCTTTCAAATGAACCTATTACCATCACTGGGCAAAAAGACATGTGCAGTCAATTGGCAGAAGCTGGGGAAGAATAAATAAAATGTAAAAATAGGTGAGATTGGCATTGCAAATCCTTCCTAATACTTAGCCTGATGAGTGGGGGTTACATTGGGTTGTGTGTGTTCCTTTGTGAGTATTGTAGAAGTTCATGTGTGGTTAGCTATCGCTGATTTCATCATTGCAGTTTGTATAGAAAGCATGCTTTGGACCTCCGCAGTCCACCTAGCTGCCTTCTAACACCACACTTCCGACACTCAACTAAATCCCTAGTAAAACAGATAGAATTATAGTAACCATTTAACTTTTACCAAGCATAAGTCTTTACCAAACATGCCTTTACAATAAAAATTTGTTGTAAAGACACATGCAATTGTGCTAAAAACACGCGTTATAATGACGGTGATAAAAAAGCATGCATTGTTTTGGAAAGCGTTATTCTGTCATACAACCAGTAACTACACATTACAGCATAAATGTATTAGGATTATTTTTATCTGTTCTAGTCTAACACATTTTGTTGTGCTCATATAATTATGACAACTGTTTTTCCCATTAGGTAATTCCTCTGTGTATCTTTGTAAGGTATGGCTCTGTCTATGGTTGCTGCGAATGGCAGCCTGGTATCTTGGTAACTGCATATAAATGCACTCAATAATTCTCTAAAGTTGAACCCCTCAAGCAGGCTGCTCGACTTTGTTACCTGATGGGACGAACAGTACAGATACTAAAGGTGAACTTTTATTGATATTAGTATGTGTCTATAGCTATTGGGTAAGTGGATGTAAGATGGTTTTCTTTTAGAAAAACATTTAATTATTTTCATGCATTTCAATTTAGACATCTGACTTGTCATATTGTAGGAGTGAGTCAAAATGAACTATCTACTGATTGATTACATTGGTTGTATGACGATGTCCTGTCCATGACATATGATGACACACATATATAGGGTACTATCTGTTTCTAATAAGTAGATTACTAAACTAGTCCTATTTTTGGTTATGTTTTTTTTCTTTTTTTTTTGTCCTTATCTCTATCATGGCTGCGTTAGCCAGACTGTACAAACAAGGCAGCAAGGGCTTATTAGGTATAGGCGTGCTGTCTCAGTCGTGAACTGGTGTGGGTTACCGGCTGAACGGGGAAGGCCCAACCCTACAGCGACAGCCGATATCATACACAGCCCGATGCCCAGTTATTGAGTCAGCAGCTGCTAACCATGTGCCAGTAACACCAATGCTGACACTTGCCAAAAAAGAGCTACATGGAGTAGCAGGGAGATTATATCATGGCTAGATAATCATCGGACTGGGGGGAAAAAAAAAAAAAAACCCAAGCTGCTAAACAATCCAATCTAGCAACAGTCAAAAAGCTCTCTTGTTTGGGTTGCCAATCCTGACTAGGTCCAACTTCGAAATTTGAGAGATTGATAAACACCAATCAAGAAGAGTTGGGGGATCAGGTTCTTTCCAACGTTTACAAATTTCCCTGCGAGCAGCCAGCATACAATAAAAGAGGAGGTTATTTACTGGGCTCCGAATCAGATCAAGGATTCCTAAGACTACCAGCCTAAGATCGATGACCACTGAAAAACCCAGGGAAGATGTAAGGGGCATATCAACAAGGGCTTTATCTCTGCTTTTTTGGCTTTAAAAGCCAAAAAAGGAGAGATAAAACTAGAGCCCTATCAACAACAGGGTGCTAACAAGCAAATTTGCATGTTAGCACCCTTTTACTCTACGCTTCCCCTTGCATCTCTAATGAGATGCAAAGGGGGCGTTCCAGAGTAAAATAATAGGAGAAATGTCGCTAAGCGACATTTCTCCCATTATCAAGAATGTCGCTAACCCTGTTAGAGACAAAAAAAGCAGCGCTAACCGCGGTTAACGCTGCTTTTTGACGTCTGGTATTTTTCAGACTTAGCCATGATATCCTATGGAAGGAGGATATCATGGCTAAGTTTGCTTGTCCCTATCAACAAGGTAACGTGAGATTATCGCTGGGTTTCCAGCAATAATCTCACGTTAGCCTGTTAGCGTGAGGATTTTTATCGCTATTGAGATAAGCGTTGCTAATAGCACGCTATCTCAGCGATAAAAATTCACGCTAGCCGGCGATAATTATCCGAGCGCTAAGTGCGCTTAGAGATAATTATCGCCGGTTGTTGTTGATATGCCCCTAAGTTTCTTGCCGATGGCGTCCCAGTAGGATGACAAGTGAGGACATTCAAAAAACATATGAGCGTCGGAGGCTGTTATCGAACCACAACGAGGACAAGCCACCGGCTCACCTGTGGAAAACTTGGACAGCCTCTGTGGAGAGTAGTGTGCCCTGTGTATAGTAAATAAGTGATTTCTTCGGAGCCAAGCTGGCTTAACTATGTCCCACATAACTGTGCAGGATTTTGACCAAAGATCATTCACATTACTATTTTTGGTTATGTTATCTATGATATTTATTTTGGTTTATTTCTTGCACTTCTATTTTAGGAGTTATAAAAGAGTTGAACAATTTAAATGTAAATGTAATTATGGACAAATGTGGTGTATAATGAAAAAATCAACATATTTAAAATAAATGCTTAAAATTTGGACTCAGTAACAATATTGTTTTGGTAGGGTTGTTGTAGTCTTGGTATAGTTTTAGTAATTGGATTGTTATTTTGCTTGTATCAAAAACAATAAATAACAACATGAAGAATGTGAATCAAAATAGGGAATATTCTATAGTTATTGGATGTAAAAATTGCGGTGCTTAATAAAGTTATGTTTCTTTTGTCAGTATTATCCCTGATATCAAGATAATATGGATTTAATTTGTATATGTATTGTTTTTATTGTACAACTAGTTTAAATATTTACTTGTGTATATATTTTATCAGCCCTGAACAAGTCCTGAGTGGAAAAAAGCATTGGCCACAAATTGATTTTAAAGCATTCTAAAGAAAAAAATGAAAAGTAAAGAATGGATTAAGCATTCTATTTTAGATTATTTTGTAACTTTCCCACAGAATAATAAATGTTGGTTTCTACCCAGTGTGTGAATTTTGCTTGATTCAGATAATTATTACGGATATTGAAATTTCTTTGATTGCTTGAAGTGCTGAGTAAAATTGTATTGGTACATTAAATCCGTAATTAATTTCCGGTCAGAGAGAATATTGTGACTGGTCTCCCATACCCATTGCTGCAGTTTGTGTGCTTCACTTCTCTTTCTATAATATTAGGGAAAATTTATAGGTGGAGCTTTCTCTATTGCCTCAGTAACTGATTGAGAATTTTTCGTAAGTATGACAAACGAGTTCTAGGAGAAATTGAGAGTGTGGAGAAGTTTATTAGCTTAAGAAAAGTTGTGGGAAATTCAGTAGTCTATGAAATTAGAAAATTAATGGTTAAGTTCCACTCGATTGTAAAGAGGAGAGAGTTAGAAAAGAATTTTGGTTAGAGAATGAGCCTTACCTGGAAGAAGTGTTGTTGATTTCAAAGAGAGTAGACCATATGTCAGCTTGTGTTTCAGAGATAAAGTGGTACTCATTGGCCAAGAACAAGTATGTGTCATGAAGTGTGCTAAGGAAAGAAAAAACAAAGAGAATGGCGGCAAGTTTAAGGGTACTCATTGTTGATGTCGTCATCAGGATCACTTAGCAAATTTTCTAGATTGCCCGACACTTACACCAACATGTAATAAATGTGGAAAGAAAAGGCATTATATGAAACGTTCTAGGTCCAATATACCTTAAAAATAACATAAGAGGTGAAAGAATGTTGTGGGGAGGTATTCTTACAGTTGGGTAATAGTGTTTGTGGCAAACCTAAAACAACTGTTAAATTGGACAGTGTTGATTTAAATATACTTTTTTATTCTTGTTCATATTTAGCCAATATTTCTCACATCACACTTTTGCAAAAGAAATGTGTGAGTGCAAATCTGAGGTGATGGCTGTGAAATCAGGTGGATATGGAATGCAGAACATTCCCATAAAACGTTGTTTTCATGGAAAGAGTTTAAAGATAGAAAGGCATATTAGAAGATTTCTATGTCAGACAAAAGGGGACAATTCCTGGTTCCCTGATTTAAAGAAATTTAGGGTCCTATCTTGATCCCAAAGCAAATCCTCAGGTGCAAGTCCGTGAGGGGGAGGTATGATATTGAATGCTGATGACCAGTTAAAGGACGTTTTTGGGAAAGAGATATGGTGTTTGAAATTGGGTGACAGCTGGAGCACTCGTCATGAGGCAAAATAACTCCTTATGCCCACTCAGCCTTCACATGTGTATCAAGAATTACGGTCACTGGGGCCTTCAATTCACTTCAGAATTTCACTCAGACCGGCCGTCCATCTCACAGGTCACATTGTGAAGGCCGAGTGAGTGTCTTGAGGACTTTTGCATCAAGACCAGTGCTCCAGCCATCTACCAATCTTTGGGGGAAGAATATTTAGACCTGGCATCCATTACAATGTGTTTCCATAACTTTTTTGCCTCCTGAACTCTTGTTTTGCTAATTTCATTTTTGCTGACTTTAGTACTCTGGGCACTTTACCACTACTCAACAGAGATAAAGTGCACATGCTCTCTGCTTTAACCATGGTAACATTGACTTATCTGCAAACTGAATATACATATTTAATTTATTTTTAAGTCCCTAGCAAAGTGGACTGCATATGCCCAGGGCCTGTAAATTTAATGCTATAAGTGGCCTGCAGCACTAATTAAACAAGTGGAGCTGCCTATGATGCAACATATTTTTGTATACACCTTGCCCCACAACCATCTCCAAAGACAGAAAACTATAAACTGATCACAGTAACACCATCAGAAATTTCTAAACATAGCATGTCCTAAACAGCCGCAGGCTATGAAGATCAGGCTACTCCTGCAATGACCAGCCCTACTTTAAGAACTCTTCTGTGTTGTACCCAAAATTATCAGCAAGCCTAATACAACCAGTGACTTGCCTACACCTATGTATTAGGCTATTGTCATCAATGCCAAAAGTACCACAAGAATCCTGACCAAGCTTTCTAGCGTAATACCCACGTATAGTAAAGTCTGAGCTCATGCTATACCTATTTTGTGGCGAGTCTTGTTTTAAGAAACTGATTGCATTAGCAGACTACTGGCACCAAATTTGTTACATCCGCGTGCTCCAAAGGAATACCACAGTTAAATGAGCAGGGGGGTTATCATAGTGCGTGAAACACTTCACTAGATTGAGAGCGAGTAACACAGACTTGATCGTGGGCATGACAGCCACTGTTTGGAACACTGACAACATGGCTGAACCAGTGCACTACATCACCTTGAAGAATGATGAGGAGTCTCTGGCTCACTGTTAACTAACAATACACAAATGTCAACTCCTGGATGTGCATAAACAAGACTCTTTGGGGTGGATTTTGCAGGATTGGCACTTACCCCTGTGTTACCCAAAGTGGCACAAAACCTCGCACACATTTTCAGATAGGTGCAAGTAAGTATTTGCGCCATATTTTAAAGCTAGCGTGATGCACAGTTTAGCGTCTCTCTGCACCAAAAACAATTTAATGTATGCAGAGTGGGTGATTCAGGACGTTACCTGCACAAAAAGCACCAAAACCCTATAGGCACAAGTATTTACAAGAGACACATAAAGTGACGCAAAGTAGCGCAAAAAAGATGTTCCCAGAAAAAATTGTGCAGGTAGAAAACAGGCGGAAAAAGAGCTGAAGCCATTTACTGGGAGATTAACCAGCAGAAGCACAATAAATATGTACTATCTGTGGCAACCATGGAGATTGTTATTGTCCCACAACATTTAAGCAAACATTCTGATTGTATTGGGTGTGGAAGTATTATCTTAGCTCAATTCACTACCCAAACGGCATAGTAATCTGATTGTAGTGGGCAATGTATAGGTAGGTAAGACCCACATTTCACATCCATCAAATCTATATGTCACTACAGATAGTAAATAAAAAATTACTGTGCCTGGCAAATGTGGAAGTGAAATAGATGCATGCATTCCTCCCAAAGGATAAGTTGTTCTTGTGCATGGCCTTAAAACATTTGAACATTAAGCAAGAAACGCAAACAGTACTATCTTTACAATGTCTCAATTGTCACCAAATATTTATGGGCACAATCCCATGTAAACTAAAAATATTCAGAATCTACAACATCAGAAGGGGGTGAGGTGTACAGTTGCAAGCCAGCAGGGTCATGGTCAGCTGACATTGAATGCTATTACAACAGTCTGTAAGGAGGGTGAAAGTATCGCTTGAAACAGCAGAATGTCTGTAAATAAGCTGGTATATGGTGGTTCAATATAGAGTGGCAAAATCACACTCATACAATGTGCTGAGGTGAAGTTCATGAGGAACACCAAATGGAGTGTAAAGATAACCTTCAGAGAGATGTGAATTTGTATAAAGTAACTGTAGATATCATATATGAGTTACAACTACATGTCCACCTCAGTCAGTACAACAGTAGTGCTTGAAAAATTAAATTTTGGACTTCAGATGACAAATACACACAGGTAGAAATAAATGCAAAGGTTACATCAGTGAACACTAAACAGGCTGATTTAGGCCCAGTTAATCCCTTTTTAATGGCAAAACAAATGTGCGGTTGTCAAAGACACAAAACTATAATGATTACACCACATATGTTGTCCTACAGCTAGTGAACCTGCTGTGTGTTTTCCGCCAAAACACAAGTAAACCATAAGCAAGTTGCATAAAATTACAGATGAGGGATGTAATCCTGCCCATAGAAGAAGTGCCACCTCTAGAGGAAGGTTGAAGTTGTCCAGGTGTGGCTAAAGAAGCGCAGATGCTCAAGGCTACATGCTGAAGGCCAAGATTGTGACATAACATATACTCTGGTCAACAGTTTGTGCTTACATGGGTGAATGTGGCCTGATTTGTTGCCATCATCATCTGTCTACAAATGAGGAGACACCAATGTCTGAAGTTTAACAGGATTAATGTATTGCATTTCAGGTGTGAACCTCCCACTTCAATATGGCCTTAAAAATAACCAATGCACACAGTGTGAATGGTATTAAGATTGAACATTGTAAGCACCTTCATCAACATTTTTTGGGGGGTTAGGGTTTACTTTCCAGCGCAAAACAAAAAGCATCCTCAAAGTAGCACAAAGCAACATAAAGCACTACTTTGCGTTACTTATCACAGAGGAGGCGTAACATGGGTAGTACATGGGAGATCCCATGCAATCACCCATGCCTTTTGACATAACCCACTCAGACAAAGATGCATATTCTTATTGTTAGCATTGGCTTAATATTTTATACTGTGAAATATCCATTAAAGTACAAATTGTATTCTACACTCACGCAGACACCATTGCACAATGGTGCATCTTCAAAACATCTGCCTGTTGTTCAAAACTATCATGGTAGACAGCACAGCTGCAAAATTATGCTGCTCTGCATGACGGGGAGGGAGCAGGAGAGAGCCATGTTTCACAGCGCTATGGCTCGCTCTTCTCCTCTACCTGACACTAGTGCTAATTTTGAATGCTCTGTGCCTGTCACACACCTTTGCACAATAGTGCAAGGGTGTGTACCTTACTCTACCATAGGTTTAGTACTGGAAAGGTACACTTCTAGTACAGAATACTACTCTTAGACAAACATTATGACTTTTCCTACTTTGTAAGTGTGCTGCACAGTGCAGCACATATGCAGAGAAGAGAAATACATTACTTGGCATTACGTTTTCACAATAAACTCTGTTTACTACTTGTTTGTAGATAGGGATTGGCGTCAAAAGGCATGGATGGGTATATGGGAACATCCATGCAACACTCTCTTGGCGCTAGGTTACACAACACAGTGCAAAGTGTACTTGCCAGCACTAAGCTAAGGGCCTAATTTATGGAATTAGTTGCATCTATTAGATATGGTGCATTCCTGTCCCTTTACCCTGCGCCATCACTCAATGGGCTGCTGTGCGCCAATGCAGGCACCTTTGCACCATTATGCAAGGGTACGTGCGTTGCGGGATAATTATTTTTGTGCAGGAAGGGAAGCTTTCCTGCACAAAAATATTCAGAAGAGGCTTTTTCCTCTTTCTAAGTGTGCTACAGAATGCAGCATACATAGAAAGAGGAAAAACAAAGAGAAATAAAGATATTTCTCCTTGCTTACGCCCTCCCCATGGAGGTGTAAGTTTTTGGCACTGCCTCAGACTTACGATTTCTCGTAAATCTGAGGCAATGTTAAAAAGTCACAGATTTTGCTGGGAACACCCCTAGCAACATCCATGGAACACCCCTTTCACGCAGTTTTCTGTGTGAAAGTGGCAGATATTTATAAGGCCATAAATAGCCACGTAATGTGGCTTTACGTGGCCTTGTAAATATTCCAGTGGCACATTGCACCATAGGAGTGTCAAAAAAGTGACCTTTCGGCGGTACGATAGTGCCGGTTGGGCCTCCTAAATTAGGCCCTCAGTCTGGAACTGGTAAGTTACTTAAGAAAAAATACATTTAGTCCTGGTTTTCATCACTTTTGTAACTCTAACCCAGCACAAATCAACCAATCAATCAGGGGTTTATAAAGCACACTACTCACCCATGAGGGTCTCAAGGCGCTGGGGGGGTTTCAGCTCCGGATCAGTCAAAGAGCCAGGTTTTAAGGCTCTTCCTGAAGGTGTGAAGAGTGGGGGAGCATCTGATGTTGTCTGGGAGCTCATTCCAGGTCTTTGCTGTGACGTAGGTGAAGCCTCTTCCGCCTGCTCTAGTTCTGCGGATGCATGGGGGGTCTGCCAGGGTGAGGTCGGCAGAGCGGAGGTTCCTTTTGGGTACGTGGAAGGAGACTCTTTCGTTGAGGTATTTGGGTCCGATGTTGTGGATGGAATTTGTAGGTGTGGGGGAGTAGCTTGAAGGTTACTCTCTTTTCAATGGGGAGCCAGTGGAGGTCTCATAGGTGCTGGGTCATGTGCTTGTGTTGTGGGGTTCCAAGGACGAGTCTGGCTGTGGTGTTCTGGATGTTTTGGAGCTTTGGTAGCAGGTTGTTGTTGATTTTGGTGTAGAGGGTGTTGCCGTAGTCGAGTCTGCTGGTTATGAGTGCATGGGTGACGGTCTTTGTGCATTCAGGGGGATCCACTTAAAAGTCTTCCGGAGGATGCAGAGGGAGTTGAAGCAGGTGGAGGTGACAGCGTTGATCTGGTGGGTCAAGGAGAGGGAGGAGTCTAGAATGATGCCGAGGTTAAAGCAAGATCTGTCGGGGTGGGTGAGTTTCAGGGGGCAGGGGGCCACCAGGAGCTGTCCCACACACTGGGGGAAGGTCCAAGGATGAGGACCTCTGTCTTCTCTTAGTTCAGTTTTAGGCAGCTGTGACGCATCCAGGCTGCGATGTCTTTCATTCCTTCTTGGAAGCTGAGTCTGGTGTCTTCGGGGTTCTTCATGAGAGAGAGGATGAACTGGGTGTTGTCGGCATAAGATACTATGCAGAGCCCATGCTGTCTGACGACGGCAGTGAGGGGGGCCATGTAGATGTTGAAGAACATGGAGCTGAGCGGGGATCCTTGAGGCACTCCACAGTTGATCTCTGTAGGTTCGGAGAGAAAGGGAGGGAGTCTGATCCTTTGGGTTCTGCTGGAGAGAAAGGAGCAGATCCAGTAGAAGGGCGGTTCCTCGTATACCGGCGTCTTGGAGTCTGGCTGCGAGAGTGAGGTGTGAGAAAGTGTCAAAGGCTGTGGAGATGTCTAGTAGGATGAGGGCCGCAGTGTGGCCCTGGTCGAGTAGCATGCTGATGTCATCGGTGGCTGCGAGGAGGGTGGTCTTGGTGCTGTGGTTGCTGCGAAATCTGGACTGGGAGGAGTCAAGGATGGCGCCATCTTAGATGAAGGTGGTCAGCTGGGCATTAATGAATCTCTTAGTGACTTTGGCTGTGAAGGGAAGGAGAGAGATGGGCTGGTAGTTTTTCAGGTCTGTCGGGTCGGCCAAGGGTTTCATGAGGAGGGTCTTGGCCTCTGCCCACTTCCAGTCATCGGAGAAGATGCCGGATTTGAGGGAGTCGTTGATGGTCCAGCCTAGATCGGGTGCTATGGCGGCGGCGGCTCGGTGGCAGATGTGTGGTGGGCAAGGGTCCGTGGGGGCTACTGAGTAGGTGTTCTTCATGGTTGTGGTGGTGTCTTCCGTGGTGGCAGGTTTCCAGGTGGTGATGTTCGGCTAGCTGTCGGTGGTGGAGAGGGGGGTGGTGTCTGCAGTCTGTTCACTGAAGTTGTCGTAGAGGGCCTTGATTTTCAGGTGGAAGTAGGAGCTGATCTTGTTGCAGAGGTCCTGGAATGGTGTGACGTCTGTGGTTCCGCTGGGGGGTTTGGTGAACTGCTGAATGACGTTGAATAGTGCTTTTGCGTTACTTGCGTTAGTCTGGATTTTGTTCTTGATAAAGGTCCGCTTGGTGGCTCTTATGCGCTGGTGGTATTCATTCATGGAATTCCTGTAGTTGCTCTGGTCTTTGGTGGTTTTCCTGTTCCACCAGAGTTTCTTGAGACATCTACAGGAGTGACATAGCAAAAAGGAGCTAAAGGGGAAAAAATACAAGACTGGGTCATCCCCCACTCAAAACAGTCATCTACAGGAGTGCCTGGCTTCTTGGAGGCCGGTGGTGAACCAGGTGGCCTTCAGGGGGCGTTGTTTGGCAGGGTGGTGGAGGGGTGCGAGCTTGTGACTGCAGCTGCAGATCCAGTGATGTAGTTCTTTGGATGCAGAGTTGGGGTCGGTCGTGGCAGAGGGATGGTCGTGGAGGAGGGTGATGTTGAGGTGTTCCTCTGTGATCTTGCTCCAGTTCCTTCGTGGCAGACACAGGGCGGGTTTGGGTGCAGTGGTGGTATTGAAGGTGAAGTGTTCACAGTGGTGGTCTGTCCAGAGGGGTTGCGTGGTTTGGCTGAAGTAGATGTTTGTTTGTTGAACTTGGCCCTTTTTGCAGGGTCATCCCTGAACTTTTTGCCTTCCTCCTGTATTTTTCTGACCTGTTGTTGGCTGTTTTATGACTCTGGGCACTTTACCACTGCTGATTAGTGCTAAAGTGCATTTGCTCTCCCTATGGTAAATTGATGTATGGTTTAGTGATTCCATGATTGGCTGATTTGGTTTACTTGTCAGACCCTAGTACAGTGCACTGAGGGTACCCAGGGCTTGTAAACCAAATGCTGCTTGTGGGCTTGCAGCACTGGTTGTGCCACCCACAGAAGCAGCCTGTAAAAGTGTGTCTCAGGTCTGCCATTGCAGAGCCTGTGTGCAGTCTGGTACTGCCATGTTGACTGGGCAAGTGCACCCACTTGCCAGTCCCTGAACCTTACATTTTCTGCATATTAGTAACCCCAATGGTAGGCCCAAGGGCAGGGTGCATTGTAGGTAAAAGGTAGGACAAGCCCTGATGTGTGTGGCATATCCTAATAGTGAATTACTGCCATTTTCGTTTTTCACTTTTGCAAGGCTACCTGTGCCCCATAGGCCAGAATGGGCAGTTTGATTATTGCATCTTATACTCAGAATGATGAAATACATCTTTTAGTGAAGTTGATTTTAACATTCTGTGTTTGAAAATACCACTTTTAGAAAGTAGGTATTTTCTTGCCTAACTATCCAAAGCCTGCCTCTGCTAGGTTGTGTATTCCTTGTCTGGAGATTGAGTGACAGGGGCTGGGGGATTCCAGGAGACAGGGTGAGTCAGCACAGGGCTGAATAGAGAGATCTATATGTAGAGTGGTGGGAGGAGTTGCACCTGGGACCTGAATAGGGCTCTGCCTTCCCTCCACAATGCTGGCTCCACCTCCTGTGGTGCGTCTGATGGCCCTGGCCTACATAGTGAAAGGAAAGAAGGAGTCTTGACAACAAAGTGCTCCAGGACTGACCAGAACCAGTTTGGACTAGGTGAAGGCCTAAATCCCTTCAGAGAACAAAGAGAAAATGAGTATAAAAGGGGGGACAAAGACCCCAGAATTTTAGATCACTTTTGGGAAACAAGAAGAAACCTTTGCTGAGGAGAGGAACCAGAGAAACTGAGGAGAGACTATCCCTAAGCTGAGTGCTGTTTGGGGGATTGGCCTGCAGTGGTTGCCTGACTGCCAAGGAAAGGAGAGAGGAACTTTAGGTGTACTTTCATCAACTTGTGAAGGATCTCCAAGGGCTTGAGATAGAGCTTGCCTCCTGCTGAAGTCTCAGGGACAACAGACTTCACTCACCAGCTCCCCAAGAGTTCTTTGGAAGTGCCTGCAGTTGTGTGGGGCTTTCTAAGGGACTGCGTGTTGCAAGGAGCTGGAAGCGCAACACATGAAGAAGAAGCATGTCGCCGAACTGCCGCTTCACAACGTGAAAGCGCCTTGCATCACCGGAGAAGAGGATCAATGTCGCATCAGATGCCACCGCACCATCAGAGAAGCATGTTGCAGCCGCTGTCGTCGCATCGCTGAGAAAGCGTGTCACCGCTGCAGTTGTCGCATCATGGCCGAAGCCCCTTGCATCGCCGGGGTCGAGGATCAACGTTGCATCAGATGCCGCCGCATCACCGGGAAGTGTGTCGCAGGGCCTGTCGCGGCTCAGAAGAATCGTTGAGTTGCCGCACGGCCGTCGGGCGTGCACGCGTCATGTCGCATCAAGAGGAAGACACCATCTTTGTTTCATCGCACCGGATCTTCATCGCATCACGGCGTTGCAGGCTGCATCACCACGGAAGCACAGTAAGAAACTAACGCATCCCCTAAGCATCAGCAGGGACCCGATGCATCCCCGTTCTTGTATGTAAGGAACAAACGCATCACCTTCCCTGCAACACTTTCATTGTATAGCGTTACGCATCCTAAGGTACATTGAACTCAAAGTGTCGCATTTTACATCTTAAGAGAACTAAGCAATTTTCTACCATTTTTAAAGTACAGTATTGTGGATTCTTGTCGTTTGTGGTCTTGTGATAAGTCTATATAAAGAATACTTATTTTTGATATAAAACCTGTGTGGTGTCCATCTGTAGTGTTGTCACTGGATTACTGTATGTGTTCACAAATGCTTTACACACTGCCTCTGAAATAAGCCTGTCTGCTCGTGTCAAGCTACCAAGGGGGTGAGCAGGGGTTATTTTAGGAGTGTACCCCCTTACCTTGACTACACGCAAGGGTCCCTATTTGGTCAAAGGTACCTACCTCTGCCAACTAGAGACCCCCAAATCTAACATTGTCCCTCCTGCGAAGATGGGGTCGAGGGTGTGTCCGGCTCTGTGTATGTGTTTGGTAACCTATCCCTTAAAATGTCACCCAACACATACATGCCATACACATACATATTTACTACCGTGATAATTACACATTTTCATTGTGTCTGCATGGACCATGTCCTTTCTGTCATCCATAGAAATATGTGTAATATTATACTTTACCATGAACTTCATTTTCCTCAAGCTCAGCAGTGTCTTGACCTTGTACCCCACCAACTAAGTCAGGTCCTATTAGAGCCGCAACTTGTTCCTCCACATGTGTAAGCTCAATGTTGCTCTCAGGTCGACTCCCATTTACAGGGCAGCACGGCAATTATGTGCTAACTTCTCTTCAGTATGGCGTTTGATGTCATGCCATTGATTTTTACACTCTTCAGCCATCCTGGAGGTAGGTGCCACTGCATTTATTTTGCCTACTATGGAATTCCATAAAGCGTTTTTTTTTGGTTTGAGGTAATTTTTGGTTTACAAATAGCTGGTGACTAGTTTGCTCAACTCAGCTATTAATATTTCCACTTCCTCTGGTGTAAATTATTTTTTTATTTTTCTTCTTTTTTCCTGTGATCCTCCCAGAAGCTACTGGTAGCTGGATCCTCTTCTGACTGCTGCATTACAGGATTGGGTTGTGGGGCAAGGCTCTCTGCGATTTTGGGTGTTTGGACTTCCATCAAAATACGTTGCATCTTTTTGCGGTGTTTTGCGACATGCATGACTCATATACTTTTTGCGCTGCGACGTGAGACTATTTTTTCAAACTCACTAGTTCGCAATGCAAGGGATTGACTATAAATCCCTCAAGTGGATTGACATATGGGATGTAAGGGTGCTACAGTGGCAACCCATCACACAGCTACAAATATGCCTCCAATATCCTGCATTAAAGTTTGGAAAATGAATACATTTTTTTACCATGTTCTATGCAGTGCTACATTAAGTGAGCCCCCCATAAAGCAGAAATGTGGTGCTGCCCAGAAGATTTGTCTAATTTCAGTTAGTCTTACAGTGCTGAAAAAGTGCTGAACATATTACATTGATGTAACTAAGCATGAAATCAGCTGAAGATGTTAGAATCAAAAAACTGATATTCAACACCGCAGCTAAGATTTATGACACTTTGGGCCAGTGCAAATTTGCCAAAGGTGACACAAACAGGTGCAAAGTTTTGATTCATTACTTACTTCCAACTGATATGTTATCAAAAAATAATGCAAAGCAGCACCTTGTAATGTTTTACATCACTTTAATGTCACATGGGTGGTACATGAGTGAACCAACACAACGACGCACGGTTATTGTCACAAAGCGTTATATACTAACATTTGAGGACAGGGCTTTGCACCACGAAACATGCCTCCAAACAATACACTTTGCATGGGGGCTCTACTGAAGAATATACATAAAAAGTGGGAAAAGCTTTAAAGTGTGTCTGAGCATGGTATTTTGTATTGGGAGGACATTCTGTTCACCCTGTCACCTTATATATCTTTTTATGTAATTTTCAAGGGGCAGGGACAATGTCCCTGAACCCTGTAATGGCTGCCAGAGCATATTGTGCAGGTTGGGCCACTAAATAAGGATTGGTTTGTCTCCTTGAAAGAGGCCAATCAGAGCATATATGGACATCAGCAGTCCAGATATACCTAATATCTTATCCCTTCATGACCACACACAAGCACCTCTTTATATCAAAAGGCCCAAAAACTAGGCCTGGGCTAAAATTTCATTCTGTTCGCGGAAATTGTGATAATTTGACATTTTTGCGTTCCGCGGAAAGCGCGAAAATGTCAAAATTTCCGCATTCCGCAGCTTGGTGATAATTTGTTTCTTGCTCGCGCTGTAAAATAATACATTCTCGCGCACGCGCGATCGCCTTACCTGAATCCCTGCGTTCGCCGACAAGTTTTCTTGACCCGGTCGCGTTCTCCATGAGATGTTGTATTGTTTTTAGCCATTTGCGCTGTCTCGCGACAGCTCGCGCCCACAGTGACGTCATGCGTCGCGCGATCACGTCTTTCTTCTCGCGATCATGCACCGCTAGACAACTGAAAACAAGATGGCCGCGCCCACGAGCAACCACATGGGTAAGTTTGCGAGCCGCAACCATGCAGAAAATCTCGCGAACATGCGGGAAAAAAACTTCCGCGTCTTTATGATATTTCCGCGTGTTTGCAATAATTTTTAACATTTTCGCGATAATTTGCGAAAGTGGATTTTGCAAATTCCGCCCACCCCTACCAAAAACGTCTGAAAAGATGCACACCAAATAAGAAATAATATGCTTCCAGAGTAAATGTCTAACTTTTTGACAAATTTGGTGAAATTCAGTTCAGTCTTTTTTCTGTAATTCTCCCTCACATTTTCTATAATAATTAAAATGGGAAATAAACCTTTTCAACATTCTTTTTTCTTGGGCTACGATTGCCGGATCAGCACAAAGCTTTCCATGAAGGAGCTGTTCAAATGGAGCAGACCAAATGATCCAAGAATGATAATTGGAAAGGATGCACTGCTTGTAGTTTGTGGAGGTCTTATGAATGCAGAATTCTTTATTTATTTAAATATTATACATTATAGTAGAAGCTGTTTAGTTTACTTTGGCATTAATGGTCACATTCCTCAGGAAGAAGCAGCGCAGCAGACACCATGCATGTGCAGAGTCTATTCCTTCATGAGTGTTTTTTATCATGTGTAATCAATTAAGATTTCTTTGGGATGTATCCTGTTTCAGGTATACTCGCTGTAGGGAGCCGATCAAATCCCAGCAAATAGCTGCACTTCTCTGGAAAACCAGGAGGCAGGGCCTTTTTCATGTGTTATGATTGGAGTGCTGTGTGAATATCCATTTTGATATTGGATTTTGACAAATTTGTTGCTGCAATTCTGCAAAACTATCACCTGATGGCAGATTTCACAGCTTGATCAGTGGTACAATTGCCTTTCCATAGAACTCCCTCACTCCACCAGACTGGGCCTCCACCAGTGGAAACTGTCCTTAGAGACAAGCTATCTGAGTCTAATACTGCTTAGATTTTATCATCTTTCCCCATAAGTGTTTGTAATCACAGGTCACCCAATGTTTTCTGTATTCATTGTATGCTTGCACACAAAATGATGAATCACACATGATAGTGGTGGGAATTGGTTTGTCAGCTTTATGCTAGGAATGCACTTGATTCTGGAATGTGTAAGGCTGAGTCATCTAAGAGTTTCACATATGTGTTCTATTTTGTCAGGATTCCTACCACAACTCACTTTTCTTGACTATCACTAATATACTGGCATGATTCATTTAATACCTTCCAACAATTATAAATAAACAAATATCTTGTACCCTGACCTTTGACCATATTACATGTGGTTGGTAATAGTTAGCTGCGGCAGGAGTTCCCCAGTTTGTTGTAAAATGCTTAATAGTTTCCACAAATGTTTTATCATGCATATGCATGGTCAGGTTTCAGGCGCCATGGAAACATCCAGGAAATCCACCAGAATAAGAATTAAGCAACTGGCATATATGACCTCAACGTGAACCTTCCCAAAGTGACCTTAGTGAACATTCTAAAGCACCTTCTAGAAGACAGCCTCATCAAGTTAATAATCTGCACCTGTTCCTTGCTATAAGCAATTAGAACCTGACCTTTGTGAACATTCTAAAGCACCTTCTAGAAGTCAGCCTCATCAAGTTAATTATCTACACCTGTTCCTGGTTGCAAACAAGTAGAATGTGACCTTTGTGAACGTTCTAAAGCAGTGCAATTAACACTCACGTGCATAACAAAGACAAGTTGTCTTATTTAAAGACCATCCACACTCCTCCCCTTCGATTAGCCTCTTATCCTGACAAATGCCTGTTTCCCTGCATCCTGGACTCTGACTTTCTAGCTCGCTTGTTCCTCCCACTTCGACCTCACCGCGAAGAACATCCTGCATTAGTCTTCAACTTGGATAGAAAAAATGAGAAGAAAAGGAGAGACGCATTAACAGACTTGATTTCGCTACTCACTGAGCGAGCTTTGTGCTGCAAACAAGGATAACCAGTGTTTTTGTTAAAATTGTACATACTGTTGGCATGGCTCATGTGCTGCAAACAAAGATAAGCAGTGGTTTTGTTAAAATCGTACATACTGTTGACATGGCACAGCCAGAGAGGATTTGGGTGAAGCTAACCCCTTCCAAATTTGTTTGTGTGTTTGAGGCTGAAATCATACTCACTACAGTTTTGAAACTTTGATGAATGTACCTCTACAAACAATCTAAAAAACAAATGACATCAAAACTAAAGGTTGGCTGAGATTTGAAAAGTTTTCCTGAGGTGATACCTTAAGAGATATAGTTAAAACTAGACTAAAGCCTTATTATTTGTAGGCCTGGGCGAAAATTTCGTTCCGTTCGCGGAAATTGCGATAATTTGACATTTTCGCGTTCCGCGGAGAGCGCGAAAATGTCAAAATTTCCGCATTCCGCAGCTTGGCGATAATTTGTTTCTTGCTCGCGCTGTAAAATAATACATTCTCACGCGCACGCGATCGCCTTACCTGAATCCCAGCGTTCGCCGACAAGTTTTCTTGATCCGGTCGCGTTCTCCATGAGATGTTGTATTGATTTTTGCCATTTGCGCTGTCTCGCGACAGTTCGCGCCCGCAGTGACGTCATGCGTCGCGCGATCACGTCTTTCTTCTCGCGATCATGCACCGCGAGACAACTGAAAACAAGATGGCCGCGCCCGCGAGCAACCACATGGGTAAGTTGGTGAGCAGCAAATATGCAGAAAATCTCGCGAACATGCGGGAAAAAAACTTCCGCATCTTCGCGAAATTTGCGCGTGTTTGCGATATTTTTTAACATTTTTGCGATAATTTGCGAAAGTGGGTTTTGCAAATTCCGCCCACCCCTAATTATTTGTGTGTTTATAGGTACGATATCTGCTGGTACATTTCATCAGACTGGTGTGAATACCTGCTGCAGTGTAGCTGTTGAGTAGATGAGCCACAGCATCCTTTGAGTCCACATGCTGTCTCCATCTCAACCCACTTCCTCCTAGGATTCACAATTGGAGCAGTGTCTCCTCCTGTAAACTGCGGTAAAGTCTCAGCAGGATTCTGGAACTAGCATCGCCGCCCTATTGGAATCACCTGGTATCTAAGTAGGTGGCTTATGACAGAAGGCTAAGGCACAACATTTAACATTCCTTTTGGGCGGCGCCATGACCAATCAAGATCAAATATTCATGGATGATCTAGCGCATGCCTGATCAGGGACCTCAATGGCACTAACAATCTGCCTGAGTTAATGCAGGAGTTTCAGCTAGATCTGAATAGGTTAAAAGCAGAAAATGTAACACTTAAGGAAGAGTTGCAATGAGAGAGGACACATTTCACGCAATGGAGAAAACTAAACCCAAGGATAGTCACCCAGCCTGTGTTTGAAGAAACATTTCAGAGAGGGACGTTTTCAATTACTGACCAGAATCTGCATGTATTTTTTTCTACAATGAGTCCTGTGCCCTTAGCAGCTTCAGAATACTTTCATGGTATTAGTACTAAATTTGCAGCCTTTATGATTCATTGCCAAATACATTTGCCATTTAATCCTCATACATTCCCCAATGATGCTGCCAAAGTAGCATTTGTAATCTCTTATTTGGGTGTGCATCCACTAGCTGGGCAATACCTTTAATAGAAACAAATGATCACCTTTCGTACAACTATTTTGTTTGTAAGGCTGCCATAACTAAGTACTTAGCAAAACATGTTTTTATCCAAGCAAGTGAAAAGGAGTTATTGAGCCTATGAAAAGGCTCTAAAAACCTGATGACTTATATCACTACTTTCAATCGACTGTTGGGAAAAACCCGCTGGACGGACGAGAAAAGAACATGCTTATTTTATCGAACGATAAGAGATGACCGTAAAGATTCCTTTTCGCGTATCGTTGATCTGCCTGACGATTTTGCTCCATTTTTTTATCGTGTGGTTAAGCTAGATCATCGATTGGACGAGCGAAAGGGTAACCGATCTCGCAGTGACACCAGAGTAATTGTTCTCAAAACTGAGAAGAAGTCAGACAGTAAGACTCTCAATATTGACCTATGCAGAGTGGAGGTATAAAGGGTTTACTATCTAATGAGAAAAAAAGGAAAGTCGCTGCAAATTAAAGCTATGACTTTATTGTGGCGAAGCTGGACTTTTCGCTAGAGAATGTTCAGCAAAAGCAAAAAAGACTAAGGGTGTGGCTACTGTAGAGGTCGATCAAGATCAGGAAAACTAAGGCTCTGGACCAGAAGGGAGATCGTCACATTGAGAGAAGCCATACAGATCTTACAATATTTGGCCAATGTTGGAACCAAAATTTTGCAGCATCTGACTATCAGAGTTCCAATAATCTTAACCCCACAGATGAGGCACATAATGTCCATGCTTATTGACTCAGGGGCCACAGGCAATTTTTTTGATTTAACCCTTGCTGCCAAACTTGGGCTCACAAAAGTTCCCTTAGTTAAACCTGAGCCTGTACGAGCAGTAGATGGTTCAGAGTTATATTCTGGACTAATTTGTTTTCACAAAGAAGCTCTAACCTTAGTGTGCGACAATTGGCATACTGAATAACTTGTCTTTGATCTAATAGACACTTCTACCTTTGGGGTCATTTTGAGAGTACCTTGGCTATACCACTATAATTCAAAAACTGAGTGGGTACACTGCACCGTAACCTTGGACTCACTCTTCTGCATTGCTACCTGCTACCACAAGGCTCCAGAGGTGGAAATACCTCTGCAGTGTGCGTTGGTCCAAGGAACAGAAAACCTTAAACTACCCAAAAAATACCAGGACATTCAAGATGTATTTGACGTTGTGAAAGCCACCCACATGTCCCCACAAACAGTCTTTGATTGCTGCATAGATCTCTTCCAGAGGCAACGCTGCCCTTCAGTAGAGTCTACGCATTGACAGAACCTGAAACTCAATATCTAAGCAACTATTTGGATGAACTACTAGAGATAGGTTTTATACAACACTCCACATTGCCTGTGTCTTCCCCACTTTTCTTTGCACCCAAGAAGTATGGGGAGTTGAGGGCTTGTGTGGTTTACAGGGTGGTCAGTAATGTGACCATTAAAAGCTAAAAATCCTCACCCAATAATTCCATTACTACTTGATCAGGTCATAAATTCCACCATTTATTTGAAACTAATTTTACAGGGAGCTTACCACCTAATCCATTTATGATAAGGCAATGAATGGAAAACCGCCTTTAGGACTTCGTTTGGGTTGTTTTAGTATACTGTGATGCCGTTGTGGCTATGTAATGCTCAGAAGCATTTCAATAGTTCATTAATGAGGTCTTGAGGGAGTTTTGGGATGTTTGTGCAATTGTCTACACATACAGCATTCTGATTTACTCAAACTCAGAACAAGAACATGTGCAGCATCTTGTACCCTGACTGTTTTGACCATATTAAAATCAGTTGGTAATAGCTAGCTGCAGCGGTTGCTCCCCAGTTTGTTCGAAATGGCTTAATAGCTTTTTAAAAATGTTTTACCATGCATATGCAAGTCCAGGATTCAGGTACCATGGATACATCCAGAAAATCCACAAGCATAAAGCAACCGGCATAGATGACCTCATTGTGAACCTTCCTGAAGACAGCCCTCATCAAATTAATCACTTGCACATCTTCCTTGCTATAAGAAATTAGAAAGTGAACTTGGTGAACATTCTAAAGCACCCCCTAGAAGACAGCTTCATCAAATTAATAATATGCATCTGTTCCTTGTTATAAGCAATTAGAGCATGGCCTTTGTGCAAATTCTAAAGTACCATCTAGAAGGCAGCCTCATCAAGTTAATTGTCTGCACCAGTTCCTGATTGCAAACAATTAGAATGCAACTGTTGTGAACATTCTAAAGCAGTGCAATTAACACTCACATGTAGAACAAAGACAAGCTGTCATATTTAATAACAATCCACACTCCTCCCCTTTGCTTACCCTCTTCACATGCCACTTACCTCTTTCCCGGCTTCCAGGACTTTGAATTGCAAGGACCCTTGTTCCCCCCACTTCGACCTCACCGCAAAGAACGTCCTGCATTAATCTGGCATCTGGATGAAAAAACAAGATGAAAAGGAAAGACGCATTAACAGTCTTGGTTTAGCTACGTGCTGAGCTCAGTCACAGTCACCAGTGTTTTTGTTCAATTTGTACATACTGTTCGCAGGGCTCTGAAGCTAACCCACTACCGTTTTAAAACTTCTACGGACTGTATAAAAACAAATGACAACAAAACTAAAGGTTGGTTGAGATTTGAAAAGTTTTTGTGAAGTAATACCTTAAGAGATATTTTTGATACTTGAGAAATGCCTTATTATTTGTTTTGCTATAGGTACCATATCTGCCGGAACCATTCATCAGACTTACGTGAATCCCTGCTGCATTGTTGCTGTTCAGTAGACAAGCCCCAGCATCTTTTCACTCCACACGCTCTCTCCATCCCAATCCCCTTCCTCCTGGGATTTGCCACCGGAGCAGTATAAACTAAGAGAAAATCTCAGGAGGATTCGGGAACTAGTGCTTCTGTCCCATTGGTTTCACATGGGATCCAGGTAGGTGGCTCTTGACAGATTTAGAGTTAAACCCTGAAATCTCCCTCCTACTGCTGTATAAGCAACAGAAAAATGCTGTTTGGTGCCCATTTTTGGCTGTTCTGATCCATCAGTAAAGATACCTTCATGATACTGTTGCACTTGTCTTGTGAATGGGGCCTCGGGTATAAACTGTTGATATTGTAAAAATTCTTGTAATTATAATTGAAGATTTAACTCAAATTGTAGTTAATTACTAGATTGATGTACGCCACATTGCTCTAATTTTGGGATGTTTGCTTTAGTTGCAGACTCCAAGGATGGAAGCTGTGCTATCACAATTAGGGGTATATTTGCAAGGGGATAGCACCACCAGAACATCACATTTAGTGACCTTCTGGTGGAGCTATGCCCTTCTTCATATTTACAAAGTGACGTTAAGCCACTTTTTGTGACTTAACGCCACCTTGTAAATATGCTACCTTTAAGCGCATGACTTAGTGTGAAAGGGACGTACAATGGGTGTTGCCGTGGGCATGCCACTGCAATGCCCATTGCTTTTTGACACTGACCCAGATTTACAAGGATCTGTAAATCTCAGGCAGCGTCAAAAACGAATGCCACGCAAGAGCAGGTCTTCAAATGCCGAAATGAGGAGAAATACTTTTATATCTCCTTGTTTTTACTTTTTCTATGTGTGCTGCATTCTGACACTAGACACCGGACTAGTGCTATGCTGATGGTGCTCAAATTTCTGTCTTGGATCACCAAGCCTGCACACATTTTCTATCACCCAAACATCAGACAACTGACAACCACACCTCAAGCAAGTCAATACACTTACTGGCTACCAGCCATCAACACACCACCAGTCCACGGACACTGCCAACCAAGTGCAAAACTACACGCACCGCCCACCAAACAAGCACCAGCCTACAACACTGCCAGCCAAGCACCGATCTACACACAACATCAGCTAGATGCCAGTCCATATGCACCATCAGCCAAGTGCTCTGTGGCCATCAAGGGAACCCTACCAAACCCAGACATTTCTGAGAAGTAGTCACCATGGGAGTCTAGGGAGGTGTGGCTTGTGTCGATCTCCCATTATTTTTTTACCCAGAATACTCAAATGTAGCTAAAAAAGGAAATTTTCCTCACATTTCTGTGTGAGATCACCGTGCCGGCATACATTTCCTACCACCCAGTGATCCCCTCGGTCTCCTGAGTAAATAATACCTCACTTGTGTGGGTGGGCAAAGTGCCTGAGACAGGGAAGGGAAAAAAACATGGAGAGAATGAGGGTAAATCTCAGAGTTTTGATAAGCGCAATTTTGTTTATGCTTTTATTGCGGCTGACTATGCTTTGGCCACCCACACAAGTGAGGTATCATTTTTATTAGGAGACCAAGGGGAATGCTGGTGCTGGGTGGTAGGAAATCTGTACTGGCATGGAGATCCCAGTGAGAAATGTGAAGAAAATTTCATTTTTCACCTAAAGCTGAGGTTTACAGGGGATTCTGGGTGATAAAACATTCAGGGATCCATACAAGTCACACATCTCTGGACTCCCCTGGGAGTCTAGTTTTCAGAAATGTCTGGATCTGCGAGGTTTCCCTAGAACCAAAGGGAAGACCACTAAACTGGAAATTATTGTCCCCTATTACAAACCGTAGAAATTGTTGAGAGGGAACTGCGACACGGAAGTGAAAATAGGCATCATGGATATCCAATGTTGCCAAAAAATCTCCTGGACCTATGAGAGGAATATTGCCTGAATTGTCAACACCCGAAAATTAATAGGCGTTCTCCAAGAATTGACCCACTTCAGATCCAGGGTGGGCTGCAATGCCCCCAAGACCTTCTGAACCACAAACAGGATGGAATAGGTCTCTGTGCCTTGTTCTGTCACCGGCACTCTGCTAATGGTCGCCTTCGACATCAAGTCCCTGAGTCCAACTAGGAGAGCTAGTGTCTTTTCTTCTACCGCTGGAATCAGAGTCAGAAGGATGCCGGTATCTGGGAGAACTTGCTCGAATTTGATTAGGTAGCCATAGGCCACAATGTCCAAGACCCATTGATTGGTTACATCAAGTAGCCACACAGAAAGAAAATGCTGGATCCTGCTTCCCACTGGTAGAGCTCCCGATGACTGTGATTGTCAGGGGACCTTCTTTGAAGCCCCCGTCTAAGTCCGGACACTACACAGCTAGAACATTCTCTTCCTAAAAGAAGAGTGAAGTGCCTCATGTTTCAGGGATTATTTGGAAGACTTATTCCACCCTATCCCATTCGAATAACTACCCTTACAGGGCAAAGCTTGCTTTCTTCCCTTAAAATCCTCAAATATCATGGTGGGCAACTTTTCCCCAAAGACAATCTGACCCTCAGAAGGAATTTTAAAAAAGGCGGCCTTCTCCACAGGATATCTCTTCCACAGTCTCAGCTATAGAGATTTCCTGGCTGATAAAGAAATGTCGGCAAGCAACCTAGCCTGCTGTTCCATTGCTGCCAACACATCAGAGCACTCAGAACCCTCCTGGATGGTGACAGCAAGCGCTACCAAAATGCTGCACTAGGGTCTGTGCAGAATAAGCTGAGAAATTACTAGTTTTAAATGCCAAATTCACTGCCACAAATGTCCTCTTCATACTAAAATACACTTTCCTATTTGTGGCAGTAGTTGGAGTACAGTCCCCCAGATTAATGGCAGTCTACCAATCAGGGTTACCAGTACAGAGTCCCGGTGCACAGCGTGAGACAAAGTGTCCTCCCTTTTCAACACGTACAACTTCTGCAAAATCCTAGCTACCTGATTCTTGGCAACATCCTTGCATTCCCGCATTTCTTTATCTCTAACAGGACCTTGAAAAAGCATGGAAAAGCGAGTAGGTTTAAAATATTGGCAAAAAAGAGCTCCCTTTTCATCTGCTGCTTGAAAGGAAGGAAATCCCAAGTACTCTCACACTTGCTAGAATGTCCCACATTTCCACTCTGGAGACATACTTCCCCCCTGAAGAAGTTGAAGGTGCCTTCAAGTCCGAGGCTTAAGAATCATTATCTGCCACAACATTCATGGGATTAGCCGCATTAACAGGCTTTTCAGGATGAGCCTGGATGGCTTTCACCACTGCCACCTCAATCATGCCTTGTACCTCTTTTGACTGTCCTGAACCCTCTTGAAGGGGAGAGGAACTTCCTCCTCTGAGGAAGAAGTAGCAGAAAGAACATGCTTTTACTTCACTGCTTTCTTTCGCTCCATGTTCAAATATCAATGAGGGAAAACTGGGCTTCTAAAAGAGGGGGAAATCCTCAAAATCAACCAATAAGGGGATACCAGCAGTGAAGAAATACACCTTTTCTAATCTGGGGCTCTCACACAATTTCCCTTCAAAATTTGGAAGAATAAATGGGCTAAAACCCATTCCTACCAGCTTTGAATCTCCTCCAATGCTTCCAAGATGCATCCAGCCCCTTCTGAGACATGGACCCGAAGCACAGACCCAGCTACCTCAGGACCACTGGACTCCGTCACAGTGTCCATTTGCCAGTGCTCCTTCCTTTCATGCTGAGGGAAACCTGACCACGCCAACCAGATGAGAGATCAGGCCTACAGCACCGCTCAAACTGGGACCAATAAAATTAAGTTCCGTAGGCCCACCTTAGAAGGGAAAGAAGGTAAATCTCCTTGGAGACAAGAAAAATCAGAACGGGGTTGGAGGCATTTTTATTTTTAGCAGGAGGGGTCTATTGGAGGCAAGGAGGTCTCGTTGGTTAAAAAGGAGGATGAATGAGAGCCTGGAGGATATATATCTATATATATATTACCTACTGGCGGTCGCCAGTAGGTAGTTATAGTTAGGACCCTGTTTCCATAGGAAAACCGCAACATTCTATTTGGAATAACTTTGGCGCCGGTCGACGAATCCTCGCAAAATTTTCAAAACTAATGGGGCGCTACGCTCCGCTCCTACCCTGAAAGTCTCGGGGGGATTCGTCAAGCGGGGGCTGAGATAAAAGGGGGGTCCCAAAACGTGTTTTTCCCATGCATTTTTCCATAGGACCTTTAGACACAGCTACAGCCCGAACGGCTAAACAGAGTTCCTTGAAATTTGGCAGAGAGGTAGTCTACAGGTCAAGGAAGTGCCTTTTGTAGGTTTGGTGTAAATCTGCTCAGTAGATTCTGAGAAAATAGCCTTTAAATCAATATATATATCTGAGCCAGCTTACGGTGCGCTTACGGTGCGCTTACCGTACGCGCACGCCGCCGTGCGCGAGCGCGATTCTGATTGGCTGTTAGATCTTAGTAAACATTCGAATCGGTCGAAACCAGGAAGCGGCGGCCGCCATTTTCTCTCTCGCAGTCTGAGAGGGGGTTAAAAAACAAAGGCCAAAAACATGTAAAGGGGCTGTTTAGACAGCTCCTAAGCACCTAGCCATGTTGAGGGAGTCCTCAAAGATCCCCCAAGGCCAAAAACGGAATTTTAATTTTTTCGATAATTTCGCCGATTACGCTTACCGTACGCGTACGGTAAAAATTAATAAAAATAAAAAAAATATCCATACTCTCCCCACCCCATGTGCAAATGGTGCCCGAAGGTCACCATTTGTGCATGGCATATTACAGATGTGAAAAAATAAAATATTACCTTTCACAACGAAGCGCATCATATGTCCTCCATGTGCGCACGGTGCGCGAAGCGCATCGTGCGTACTTGGCCCCTCTAGCGTAACGCGTGCCCACCTCAGTACTTCAGAAATATCACAAACTTGAAAAACTTTAAAAAAAAGAAATTTCAAAATGGTGGGAGGCAATCACTTTGGAAAAATATCAAGAGGAAAAAAGAGTTCCACGTGGGCTCAGGATTTTGATTGCTCCCTCATATGAGGATCCAGACCCAGAACTGGCAGAGGAGTGGGCGGAGAATCTAATGGGTTGCTCCAATCGCATGCTTTCCATTCTGATCAAGTTTGCATGGAAAGAAAGATCTTCACTGCTTACGCAGATTACAGAACTGAAAGATGAGATTCAGAAAGAGGAATCTGAAGAGGTGTTTAAGACCAAAATGGATGACTTAACAAAGAAAATCAACAAACTATCGCTGAAACGCGTAGGGTATTTTCTGGCTATAAGCTGTTTAAAGAATAAACAATTCTTTCACATAATGATGGATGGACTCTGTGCGGCAATTATTTCCTGACGGGAGTGCGACGGTACTTGGCAGTACTTGGTGAAACTTTATGGATAATTGTGGGCATCTTCGGACCCACGGTCGCACCGGCGCTAAAGTGTCCCGGTTTATCTGAAGAAGTGAAGCAGTATATATATATATATATATATATATATATATATATATATATATATAGCGATTGACTAGGTATTTCTTTTAACCAGTGTGTTTTCTTGTTTGCCAGCATTTCTTGCTGTAATTCTTTGAATATTTCCATATGTTCCCATTTTTAATTGATTCTTAGAAATGTAGGTGTAATCACATAGTACAAGAGTCTCTCTGTCCCATCATGGTGTGGCAAGTATGTTTTGCAAAAATTCAATAATCCAATTAATGCTTGTAAATCTCTGAGGGGTATTTTCCTACACTAAGAATATTACAATAAAAAACTTCATATTTCGGGCTTCCTCAAATTCAACTTGTAACCTGGTTAAGCAAGCACATTAACTATTCTATACACATGTTGCAAATGGTTACTTAGGTCACATTGTAATAATTCAATTATTCTTGCAGAGAATATACCCAGGATGTTTATATACCCTTGTGCATGTCATATAAAACCAGACTGGATTCCTCCTACTGTAAATGGGGTTAAATGTTTTGATTCTGGTGCTAAAAATTGTGTAAAGAATTCATTCTCTATATCTGAAGTGATTTGGCATTTTGGTGTATAAACTGCATCATTAATCTAGTGCTATATGTGTTTTGCACTGCAGTAGTCTAATACAATTTTCCAAGATTTATCAGGACTTAAAAACTGGGGTGTTGATTGTTGATGGACAAGGAACTATAATTCCTTGATACTGTAATTCACCTACAATTGATTTTTAAGATCTGTGTGTGCCTCTGGCTTTACTAGATATTGTCTTTGAACTTGTGGTTTATCTCTTAAAGGAATTACATGTAGTGTTGCACCCTTATGCCAACCCACTTGGCTTTTATATAATGCAGGAGCCAGTTGTAATGCCTACTTTGTGGTATACCAGTCCTTCAATAACATTCTCATTATAACTTCCTTCCCCAGAGTTAGGATCAGGAAGAATCCCACCCTGCCACAGTAAGTATCTTTGTGAGGCCTGAAGTAAAGGTTAGAAACAGGTACATCCCATTTGAGGGTGTGAAGGCCTGTGGCTGACTGGATAATAGAGTTTTGGTTTGACAGGAGAAAGGGGGGCCCAGGGACCTGTTGCTGGTAATGGAGGAAAAAGTGTAAGAGGCAGCTGGGTTAATTAAGCAAGTTACCTGGAACATAGTGGGCATAAGGTGGAAGCTGGGCTATCCAGAGTGGGTGCAAGTAGTGGTCAAATATGATATTATATGCTTACAGGAAATCTGGGAATTTGGGCCCCTTCTTCTGGATGATTTCCGTTTGTACTACACTCCTGCAATCCCTTCCAGGGCGGGTAGGGCCAAACGTGGCATTTGAACATTCACAGCAAACACCTCTAAAATAAAGATTCTTAAATCCCTCGATGAATCACCTTCCTACCATTTTTAATATGGTAGTGGGAAAGTGACTGGGACCTGATCATGTTCAACTTTTATAACACTTGTTTTGAGGGCAATATGGTACTGGTGATAGGGTTGTGGGACAAAGCTTTTGAAGAGATGAGCTCTTGCCATTCAAAACCTCTTAATTTAATTTGGATGGGAGACTTCAATGCCCACTGTGTTTGGGTTGATGGATGGGGAGGGTGGTAACATTACCCACTCTCAACAATTTCGGAAACTCAATAAAATAAAATGTTAATCACCATATATTTTGAAATATTCAACAGGATATACCCCCTCAGAGGAACGTTGTCTAGGACCTTTGGGAATGTGGCAGGAGAATTTGTTCACGATTAATTATATTATAGCCCCAGAATCTCTTGGTTGCAGAGCAAGTAAAATTGAGGTGAATTATTTAAGTTTTAGTGGCTAAGTTTTCCTCTCCTGTGTAATGAAGTGGAAGGGTAAAAATAAAAGCACAAATGGAGAAAATGTCAAAACCGGTTCTAGCCAGAAAGACCGGTTTTATTTTAAAGTGGGATAAGGTAGATAAAAATAAGTTTATCCTGGTAATCCTCACTTGCAAGCAAGCTGAGGTCATGGTCAGTTTGGATTCTGACTCTTCTTCTGATCAGGTGTCCATAGCATTCTTTAAGTTATTGGCAGAAATCAAATTGTATTGGGTGCGAACATTCCCAGCTAAGCAGAACCCACCAGTGCGTAGCTTTGACACTGCATGCACCGCAGCACTGACAAATCTCCAGGCTGCCCTTCGTTCAGTCCCAAGAGATAAGGCCTTGGTACGGAACCTCTGAGTCAAATACAGGGAGGTGAGACCCACAAGGGTAAATGCTAAGGGAGGAAACCTGGGTGAATCTTTGACTATCAGCTACAAATAAGGATAGTTGGGGTATTGAAAAGTGATGGACACTCAGTTCATAAAAAATGCAAGCAAGATTTTAGGGATCCTGAGGTGCCAGCCCTACTAAAGACTCAATCCTTAGAAGAATGTTTTTTTTTTCATCCTTTGACATGGCAAAGGTAAAGCGACTGCTGGTCATGAAGGCCACTGGCCCCTGGCCATGATGGAGTTCCCATAGATTCATTTTTGGAGCATCAGGAGCTCTGGGCCCCATTATTGATGAACACCTTTAATGCCATAACCACGAAGGGCCCTCCAACATTGTGGAAGCAATTCATAGTAGTACCCATTAATGATAAAGGGGACAAGGTGCTCCCCCAAATCTATAGACCCATCTCTTTCATTGACAGTAAGGCCAAGCTGATGAGACACTTGCTGCTAAATATGTTGGAGAATTGGGTGGAGGAGAGGAATATTTTAACACCAACACAGTATAGTGTCAGGAAGGGGAACGGGATCATTGACCAGTGACTCAACCTGAATATGATAATTGTTAAATATACAGTGGCCAAGAAAGGCCACATTTTTATGGCCTTCTTGGATCTCTCAGCCACATTTTATTGCGTCTCCCATTCCAAACTGTGGGCCAGTATGGAGAGTATGGGTGTTGATGTGCTTATAATTGGTTTTATGAGGCAGATGTGTCCTCTATGGCAGGGAAGGGGAGTGTACCAAGCCTTTTGAGATTGAGCGGGGCATTAGACAGGGCTGCATCCATGCATCATTCCTATTATCTCTTTATACAAACAGAGTGGAAGCTGTTCTGACAGAGTCTGTTAAAGTTGCACCCCACAGTCATTCGGCCCCTCTCCAGATACTCCTCTATGCTGCTGATGCAGTGCTTATAGAACTGGCCAAGCATTGCAAAGACTCATACAGGAGTATACTAGCTTCATGTACAGTTTGGATCTCCATGTACTTGTTGCTGGTGAACGTCAAAAGAAACTTCCAGCTTTCCACATAGACACGCGCAGGCCCGAGGTGGTGGAAGCTTTCTCAAATTTTGGGATCCTTTTTGACAGTAAGTATATATGGAAAAATATGGTGTCAATAAAACCCTCTTATTTGAAAAAGTATAGTGGCCATTTTAAATTCATGAAGAAGTCAGGGACGAAATATATGCAGCTAACGCCATTTCTAGTGCCAAGTATGGGTTGGGGCTATTGGGAATGGCCGATATTGACTCCCTTCAGCTTATTGTGGACGTGTTAACTAAACATTTTGTTATCTCTGCCCTGTAGCTACTCAAACGTCATACGTCACAGCGTATTGGGCGTACCTTATATATCTGATACTCTTCGGCTTGCACCAATTTTACTGTAGCATTCGATATGGAGGAGGGAGACCATAAACTTTAAAAATGCCATATTGAGGGGCTGTCTAAAAGGCTGCTGTAGTTAGAAGGGAATCAAACAGAGATAAATCCAATGTCAGATTATACCAAATGTCACCCCCATCAATTGCTGGTTGTTGTTGTGACCATTTGCATGTGTTCTTTGTTTTCCTGGACTCCTTGCTTGCTGTTTGACCATGTGACTGGCGGCCATTTTGTGTGCTATACTTGAGGCCTGGTAGTTCAATGCTCATACTAATGTACTGTATAAACAGTTTTGTATAGATATTATTACATACTTCTTTTATATTTTTTATCTGCACCACTCCTTGACGCCCAAATCCCAGTGGGTTTCAAATTCAATTATCATGGTAGTAAGTAGTAGTTCCCTTCCCCAGTACATCAGCAATTGAATTATATTTTTTTAATTGCAATGTTCTATTTTTTCACAAACATCTTTTATTTAATAGTAAATTGTTTTATATTTTTTTGAATTTCTACTTTTAAATTTTTCCAAATGTTGTTTTCAATTTTTTTACTGTTTTAATGTTGTTCAATTGTTTTGAATTATTTTTTGAAAAAAATCTATTTTTTTATTATTTTCTTTAAAAAAAAAAATATTTTCAATCAAAAAAATGTTTTTTTTATTTTCTTTGCTTTTTTTCTTTGCTTTTTTTCAAAATTTTATTTTCCCTATCTGGCATTTACCCAATGTCCTATTGGCAATGCACAGCCACACAACAGCATTAATTTTCTAGGGTTTATTCAATTTTAATTTTTCTTTTATCACCTGCACTTTCTTAAGTGCCACATCCCATTTCCAACTTGATGCACATAAAGCAAACAGTTTCAGCTGTGTGTTGTTGTTGCTCTTTCTTATCTTTCCTGAGTGTACATGAAAGTTCATGTTGGTGTGATTTTATGAATGGATATTGGATACACTGTAATGTTATGATGTTCTTCTTTCTTGTCTGCTTTTATCTGCACAACAGACAGACAACATAACTCACAGTACTGCCAGACAGAAGGCCAGTGCACAACGTGACGTGTCACTCCACAACACTGACATCTCTTCAGCTTGTAAAGCTAAGTGACACTGCCAACTGACAGCTTCAAGATGGCCCCAAAGAAAAGTGTTGCCAATAATGTGGCCAGTGGGGAGGAGAGGAAGCCAATTTCCCCATTTGGCGTGCCGGCCAGGACCTTTTTCGGCAAATATGTGCCTGACGCACCGTTCTCAGGGAAGCAAACTGGGAGCAGCACCCCTGCATCAGCGGGCCCACCCTTCCCAACCTAGGACCAAGCCCATGTCTGACACAGAGGCAGCCAGTCTAATCACAGCAAAGCCGATGAGCAGTTGTGTTGAAATGGACTCTTCGCAAAATTGTACCCAATTGTTATAGGAATTTCAGATTAGTGGACAACAACAGCTGCAGCCAGAAATAGTAGTTCCTCCCGAACTATGATCAGTTCAGGAGATTGAGCTTCATGCTGAAGTACAAGATGCCACTCTTTCAGAATATCCATTGTCTTCCAGATCCCCAGCAAGATGGTTACTCCACCTTTTTCTTTTCCAAGCCCCCCTTCTGATTATCAAGAATCCACTTGGATCCCGCCTAAGTGTTAAACACACCAAGAGAGGCTAGGGAAAAGAAAGGTTTCAGAAAAACTTAAAGTTAGGGATGTAGAAGAGGAGGCTGAAGACGAGCCAGTCATCAAGGATGTTAGCCCAGCCCCAGTGGAGACCAACGTTATTCCATTTCAACCTGCTCTGAGGGATGTGGCACAGATACCACCATCCCTACTACCAGCTGCCATATTTTGAAGGCCCTTCCAGTGACCTACATCCCCAACCATCTCCGTAAAATTAGGCACTGCAGAGAAGCAAACATCAGAATACCCAACTACCGCCAGTTCATCCGACATTGGCAGTGGCACCAGTGTCAGAATGTGGACATCTCCAGTTTGGGTCTTCATTACGGTTAGTAAGAAGGAGCCGGACATTGCCATAGTCTCCATTTGCAGAGCAAGTGTTAGCCAGGGTAAGCTTGGTACAAACTATGATACCGGAGGCTAAACAAACAATTTGAGAAAACTCCACACAATCTAGTGGCAAGAGCACCTTAGCATTAAAAAAACGGTAACTGGGGTGAAAGGCTAAGCAGGGAATCCAATCCGATCCAATCCCGGTGGAAGGTGAAGAAGAGGAAGACATTTTTGTTAAACAAATCAGCTCTGTACCAAGCAGAGCTGTAGTATCGCTCACATCAGCAACATCGTAATGGCACAAGACTCAGGTCGAGGCACCAAGGCAAGAGAACACAGTGACTGTCCCGCTGAAACACACATTGAGCCTACCATCGTCTGCTCTCACGAAGTCACCTGCATCAGTTGCACCAGAAAAAAAGAAAAATTTCCAAACTACTATTCCTGGCATGGTTAGGCAGAAGGGCAGTACGAACGCAACCACTCAACGGCACTTGTGTACAATGTGTAGCTGTCTAAAATGTTAGCACTGGACCTCCTCCCATTTTCTTTTCTCGAAGGGGTGGATTTTTTAGGATTTGTGGAAGCCATCTTCCTAAAATGGAAGGTTCCCAGATGGTCCTATTTTGCAAGAATTGCTGTTCCAGCACTACATCACAATGTGCTTGAATTGGTTGAGCAAGCTTTGCAGCAGAGTGCTGTTCACACTATCCACCTGACGACAGACATGTGGACCAGTTGCCAAGACTCTGATTACATTTGCATCACTGCACACTGGATCTCTTTTGTGGGGGTTAGAAAAATGATATCTGCAGGTATTGACACTGCTGAAAATTTTTAATGGCACTCGGAAGCATGCAAGAGTAGCCATGTTCATCATGGAGAAATCCCATACTGCTGTAAACCTCTTGAAAGATGTTAACAACAGGGTCTTTGAATGGCTGCGACCAAGAGGGCTTACCATTGGCTTTGTTGCCATGGTCAATGGCAGTAATGTAATTGAGGCCATGGTAGATGGTAGATTTTTCAGGGTCCTGTGTTTGGCGCACTGAATCAATATCATCATACAGGACTCAAAAAAGAAGACCGCGTCATCAGCTTACTGTCCACCTGCAGAAGAATCTGCACTCATTTCAGCCATTCTTTTAAAGCCCAGAAGCAGTTGAGGGTCATTCAGCGTGATAATAGAATGTCAGTTAAAGCACTCACACAGAAGGTGCCAACAAGCTGGAACTTATTACATGATGCAACGTCTGTTTCAGTAGTACAGAACGATTAATGAATCTGTCATAAAAGTGTGGATGCAACTGTGGAAGGCATGATCACTGAGATGGACCAGTGGGGCCTAGTCAAATTCCTGACACAGATGCTGCTTCCTTTTGAGGTTTTCACACTGTAAGTCAGCAAGGAGGACAGTACCATGGGACAAGCATTCCCATTGTTGCATATGCTATGAGAAACTGCTAAAGGAAGTATCTGTACACAGGTGTAGACAAAGGAAAAGATGCGCATGAGTTGATTGAGAGCTTAATCCTTCATTTATCTGTTAATACAAGGATGCAAAGAGAGAACATTGCATGTGTGCCACAATTCTTGATCCACTGAACAAACAATCACTGGCCACTTTCATTAATTTTTCAAGTTACAAGATTTGGATTGCTGAGCATCAACTGACCTAGTACAAGAACAGACTGAGAATTAAAGGACCTTCTCCTCCAGGGCACAGGTGCTGCAGTGCAGCCTTTAAAGTCAAAGCCTGAGGGTAGTGCTCACATTAGCCAAAACCAACAACAAGAAAACCAGACACAATAGGAACAGGAACATCAGCCCCAAAACCTGTATATTATTGGTTTCTAAAGACAGGGCTTAAGTCCAGTGCAGAGGCAGAAGAAAAAGAGTTCGAGCAAGGTAGAGCGCCAATAACTATTGAGAGGATGGTCCAGGCCTATCTGTATAACTCAACAGAGGTCTAGCTTGATCAAAACCTATCGGTGTATTGGTATGGGAAGGGGCTTCAATGGCCAGTGCTTCTCAGGCTGGCAATTCCGTATCTGGCTTGTCCGGTAGCCATTGAATCCACTGAGTGTGTGTTCAGTGCAGCTGGTGCAGTTGTCACGGTGAGAAGGACCAGTCTCTTGGCCCACAATTTGGAGAAATTAACCACGATCAAAATGAATCAGCACTTTATACACTGGTTTACACTATACCTGAAGTACAACAGGTGGGGGATTAAGGTAATTAGTTAGACTCAGGTCATGGTAGTAGTGTGTTAGCTGACCTACTTCTTGGTGAACCACCTGAGATGGAGCACACACTCTACTTTTCTGACTACTAGGCCTGGGCCACCAGCCATAGAAAAGATATAGCTAGAGGAACATTATATTATTTTGTTTGCTTGTGTCAGACTGACTAATGCAGCCCACGGTTTTAGACAAACTGTATTGCCGGATTAAAGTTGGACCAGTGTGCAGTGAAGAAACCTCCCCCCATTCCTTTCAAGAACATTGGAGAGAGTAATTTCTGCCTGCCTCCATCCCATGCTTATCTATCCTTTCTTTATTCCCCTAGCTGGACTGTACCACATTACTTTATTTACAAGACTGGCCAATGTGTGTTTCATGAAACAAACTGGATCAGCATTATACCATCATCACTGTGCTTGAATTAGAGTGGGGAAATGGCATGCACACAAAAAAGGTTGATATATATTGAGTGATTGTAGTTTATGAATGTGTTGAGATGATTCATATGGTGGCAGGCAGTGAGACTGGTGGTTTAACTTTAACTATGAAGCTTGATTGTGCATGTGATGATTTACAATGTTGGTGGCCTAACAATGGGTGATCATTTTGTTCCTGAAGGTGACTTTTTCCTTCCCCTTTGACACTTAGTGAGATTTGTTTGCCTGTTCCAAACTGCTTTGTTTTCTGCTTCACACTCCTCAAAGACACGACCAGACCCTTTAGATTACAAACACAGATTTAGTCTACTCAAAAAATTACTCAATGTTTTTCTTGTTCATCAACAGCATTGCACCACAAGTCAATCTATTGCATTTGAGTGTAGACTCAGTCGGTACAGAGTAGGACACATAACTCGGAGTCAGGAGGATGATGCAATGACTCAGGGGGTGACTACTTCATCAAAGGCCACCAGAAGAAGGAAGTTATCAACTTCCCAGAAACTAACATTTGGTGATGACTCTAAGAGGCTTACTCAACTTCATGGGGTGGTGGTGAGAGGTGTGTTGATTTTACTTGATTTGGGAATTGTAATGTTGCTGAGTGTGTGTGTGTGCTGACTGGCTCAAATTTAAAACTACGTGGTGGTTAGGTTGGGTGGCATTTTGTTGTAGGTAACTGGAGACAGACATATGGTAGTCATTACTAGGCCTGGGCCAAATTCCGTTCCGTTTGCGGAAATTGCGATAATTTGGCATTTTCGCGTTCCGCGGTAAGCACGAAAATGTCAAAATTTCCGCATTCCGCAGCTTAGCGATAATTTGTTTCTTGCTCGCGCTGTAAAATAATACATTCTTGCGTGTGCGCGATCGCCTTACCTGAATCCCCACGTTCGCCGACAAGTTTTCCCGATCCGGTCGCGTTCTCCACGAGTTGTTGGATTGTTGGTAGCCATTTGCGCTGTCTCTCGACAGTTCGTGCCCGCAGTAACGTCATGTGTCGCGCGATCACGTCTTTCTTCTCGCGATCATGCACCGCGAGACAAGTGAAAACAAGATGCCCGTGAGCAACCGCATGGGTAAGTTGGCGAGCCGCGACCACGCAGAAAATACCGCGAACAGGCGGGAAAAAAACTTCCGCATCTTCGCGATATTTCCGCGTGTTTGCGGAGATTTTTAACATTTTCGCGATAATTTGCGAAAGTGAATTTTGCAAATTCCGCCCACTCCTAGTCATTACAATATGCACATGCTAGGTTACATATTAAGATTATGATGATGTTCATGACGGTTGTGAGTTTGATCAGCCTGATACATGCAACCACGTGTCTGTGTTTGTTGGTTATTTTAATTGCTCTCACCTAATTGATTGCACATCAGCCATAAATTGAATGATTGCAAAAGACCATTCTTTTCTCATGTGCTGCCTCTGAGTCTTCTTGGTGCATTATTTATGAAGTGTACCTTTTGTCTATCTCCTTGATTCTACAATATAATGTTTGTTCTACAGTCCATGGGCCTTCTCTTCTCCTGCACAAAAGTATAAAAGCAGCATAACACTCATGCTTACCTTACTGCACTGCATCAGCCAGGCCACCAAGATTGACGGACAATCCAAGAAGAATGCAGATGCACCTCCCAATTTGGAAATACAGTATCAGTTTTCTTTTAATAATCATTTGTTAGAACTGTGTGTGTTGTTCGCTTAACACCCATATAATTAGTTTTTACTATTTTTCATATCTAGGTGACCGAACATTTAGATATATAATAATATATAATATATATTTATTGTCTCCCTTAGGCTGATGGATTGTTTGGTTTGCATTGTATTTAAGTTAACTGTGTCATAGTCATTCCTTAATTTTCGTTTTCCTCCCACGACAGATTGATGATGGTTGGCTGCTCATTGGCCAGGTGAATATTGGCTTTTATGTAGTGTTTGCCTTTGTCACACCATTGCCCAACTCCCCTTTCCCATCCATTCATCAAACCCCAAATCCTCTTTCCCCAGGCTATGTGATTTATTGAGGATTGACTTCATAATTTATACCATTAATTGATCCAACACTTGGTGTGGTGAATGTGGTGAAAGCAACCTCAACTCAGTGCAGGATATTCAGGTCTAAATCTATTACTGAAACAAAAGCCACACTGGCCCCATTTACCCACCCATGCAGAAAAGTGATTGATATTTTAGATATAGAAGAACATCATTTGTCAGCATCATCATTCAGGTATAGTGTGTTGTGTTACATAAATGCTTAACCAATAACGATGTCCGCTCTAGACTGTAAGTCGCCTTCACGAATCACATTTCGAGTTTCACTTTTGTGGTAATCGAAATACTAGCTCACCATTGCTTTGAATATTTTTTATTGTTTATTATATTTTCACTATCATGTATTCTTTGTTGTGTAGTAGTCAGGTCTCTATTGTTTGTAAAGGTATTATATAATAATTATTTTTTTTTTTTTTTAAGCTTTATTCGAGACAATTCTCATAAAAACACATAAAATCAACACAGTTATACAATAATACATTATTACGGATTAAAAATTCATTAAACATAGAGTACAGCTCATACAACATTTGCATATAAAAACCATATTTACAAATAGTATTACATTAATCATTGTTGAGAGGAATACCTTGTTACCTGCTTCCCCCCAGGGACCGTCTTCTAATTGCCCATGCCCAACCCAGGTATTTAGCTACCCCTATGACTATCGAATCCTGAGTTGTTGTACGTAGGATTCTTAGAGCCACTGTGCTGTCTCGTGTCCCCAAGTTTTTGCATACCGGCGAGAGCCATTTTCTCCTCGGATTCACATAAGCGTGGCATACGAAAAGAAAATGGCCTATGCTCTCCTCGGCATTTTCGCATGCTGGACATAAGTTATTGGTGGGTCTGTGCCAGCCAGATGTCAGTTTCTTGAGGGGGATAGATCCTGATCTTAGCTGAAATACAAGTTTCCTGTCCATTGGTACCGTGATGTTGTCCCAGTAATTTTCCAGGGCAGGAAAAAATTTTATCTCCAGGAAGCGACCAGTCATAGAGTCGGCCCTGGTGTCATTCAGCATCTTACCGCCAACCCAATCCCAGTATTGTTCTTTAAGGGCTTCTTTGCTAGGGAAGATCTCTCCCTCAGGGTTATTCCAAAGATTTGAAAACCCTAAGTTTACTAACATGGACTTCAGATGTTTTAGCCATTTTATCTTATGGAAGGTATCTTCCTTGATAATCCATTGAAAACCCTCCGCATATTGTCTTATTTCTGGAGTCGTCCAGAGACGTCTCCAGTAAAGGACTGGGCGCAATCGGGCTCTATCTACAATGGTGCGTCTACCTAACTCCAAAAACAGTGGGGTTAAGGGGGTACTCTGTGGGAGTCTTGTAATCCCTCGCATAAACTTGTTCTCTGAAGTCTGAAGAGCCGCTAAACCATCCCAGGCCCATAGCTCCGCGCCATATAATGTGGCACCCAAAACCTTTGCGTCATACACTATTAATGCGGGTTTTATGGGTTTTGTTTTGGATTTGCGGTGTTCCCCCCTTAAAGCACCAGAAAGCTGCTGGTGCTTTAAGACCACTTTATCTACATGATGCGTCCAGCCAATGCCCTCTGCGATCTGTACACCCAGGTACATAAATTCTTTGACAATGTCTAACCTACTGCTGTTTAATGTTACCTTGGGGTAGTTCCTGCGTCCGGGGGAAAAAGCCATTAGTTTTGTTTTTCCCACATTTACCTCTAGCCCATGCTCAGTGCAAAAAGCATCAAAAATGTTTAATGCACGTTGCAGCCCCATGGGGGTCTTAGACAAGATAAGAGTGTCGTCAGCGAACATCAGGATCGGAACCCTGGTGTCCGCTAACGATGGGGCATCAACACTAGCCTTCAGCATCCTCTCAACGATTCCGTTAATAAATAACGAGAAAAGTAAAGGGGCCATGGAACAGCCCTGTCGAACACCCCTTTCCACTGGGAAATCCTCTGTTGTCTCTCCGCTTCCACCCCACTGGACTCTAGCGAAGTTGGATTCGTGCAGTCGCATAATTAATGTTAGCAGATCAGCAGGGATCCCCAACTTTTGCAAAACCAACCATAACTTAAACCGGGGGACTAGGTCGAACGCCGTCCGCAGGTCGACGAACGCGACGTACAGGCAGCCCCTTCCCAGTACAACGGTCTTCCACCTTAATATGGTAAAGCGGAAGACCTGATCGATGGTACTGGTTGCTCGCCTGAATCCCGCTTGGTATGGAGAAAGGGCGTTGTTGACTTCAACCCAGTCCATAAGCTGGTTTGTTACCATTCTCCCAACTACTTTCTGTATGGTGGCTATTAAGCTTATGGGCCTATAGTTTGCAGGCAGTGATCGATCTCCCTTCTTGTGGATGGGGATAATGGTTGCGCCTTTCCAGAGGTCTGGGACCACTTCCCCCTTGGCTAGGGCATTCGCTACAAGGAGGATATATCTCGCCCATCTGGTCATATCGTGTTTAGAAATATCAGGTGGAATGCCATCTGGACCTGGCGCCCTCCCACATTTCGCGGAACCAATGGCAATTTCCACTTCTCTAAGGGAGAACAAATCATCGGTTGCATAAACCGGTGTTATACTATCAGCTGCCACAGGATGGTTAACTTCCGCGTACTGAGGTCTGAAGTAAACAACCTAAGCTTCCTCTGCTACATTGTTGTCTGGCTTCGCAGGACCGGCTCCACTACCCCACTTGATGATTTTCCAGAATGCCCTGGAGTCTTTACTATCAGAGGCCTCTTTTAGTTCGGCCCAGTGGCCTTCATCCCAATTCTTTTTTGCACGATAGATGGCCATCTTGTACAGTTCCCTATTCTTTGTCACAGCGGCGCGGTCCCTATTCCTTATGGCTTGTCCCAGGGCTAATCGTGCTGATCTACAATGACTATCAAACCACCTTCCCACTTCTTTAGATTTCTTCCCTTTCCTTTTTTTAATGAAGAAGCATGGTCTCAGGAGGGAGAATAACTTATTGTGGATTTCGGTGATTCCACTATCCCCTGGAACCACTGGAACCGCTGTTTCCATCGCCGAAATTGCACAATCAACAGCATTATTGATGTAAGTCATAGTGGCCTCGTTTGCCAGTACCTTGGGCCATTTTAACCTGCGTTCATCATTACTCATAACAGGGGTTTCATCGTATATCACTAGAGGGTTACCCGCACCAGTATTCCACCACCTATGAGTCACACAGAGGGGGTTGTGGTCACTTTCAACCCGGGGCCTAACTGTCATGTCAACAACCCCTTTCCACAGTTGGAGACTGCACAAAATGTAATCGATTCGGCTCCTGTTGATGCCATTGTCAAAAGTGTAGCTGCCCTCCTTGTCCCCAGGTGTCCTCCCGTTCAGTGCTCTTAAGCCATGTTCCATACAAATTCCATTCAGTGATAAGATCTCTTTTGTCCATCTCCTTACAGGTTTTAGGCATAGAGGTGGTACTCCCCAGAGATTGTCCTCTTCGCTCTCCAAGAGGTCATTTGTACAGTCCAGAGGTTCAAAAGTCCTGTTGAGGTCCCCTACAATTATCGTTACACTTTCCTGGGACTTGGTCTCAATGGCAGTAGACAACAGCTCAATAGTGGGTAAATTGGTTACGTTGCTACCTCTCACGTAGACATTGTACAAATCTATTAGTTGACCCTTTGCTACGGAGATTCTTAATAATTGCAAATCACAATTTCCCAGGTCCAACATTTTGATGTTGACCTGCAGGTCCTGTCTAACCCAAACAGTTAAGCCTCCCTTGGGCCGCCCTCTTCCCCCTTTTGACGCTGGTATACAATAGTTCAAATAACCAAGACAGAAAAGGGGATCACAAGCCCAGGTTTCTTGGAAGCAACAGATGTCATACCCACTTATAAAATCCACCCAGGATTGGGAATCCAATTTACTTGCCAGCCCAGCGACATTCCAAGATAAAAGCGTACCAATGCTAACATCTAGCCCATCTCGGGTGTTAGTCAATGAAAATACTTGGGCTAACATAGGGCTTTCAGTAGAATTAGTCTGCCTTTCTTGGTCATCTGTCGGATCCACTGTCGTATTGGCTGGGTATGTTATCTTGGCATTTGTATTTAGGGTTCCCAGTCTAAAACCACCTTCTTCGACCAAACCCCCCGTCTCGATGTAATTGACCAATGAGTTTGTAACAGTTGTATTACCATGAACATCACATTGCCCTTCTGGCTCGTTAGTGTTCCCTCCTAAACTGTCAGTACTGGTTTGTCAATATCCCCATCCCAGCTCCTGCCATCCTACATGAGGGTTGTAATATGTGTAAGTGGTATGATTATGACCTACAGGAGGAGGTGGTAAGGGATTGACTGGCCATGATACAGTAGGGGGAATAAGGGGTTCATTGAGTAAACTAGTCGTTACACTAGTCGGTCGGGGGTAAAAAAAGGTAAGGTCTACAATTCCGATACCTCCCTTATTTGTTCCCCATCCCTGCCTTGTTATCCATCCCGCCACCCTTGGGTCTTGGAAATTGACCACTATGCAATCCCCACCCAAGGTTTTCGATGTATATCCCATCCAATCTATTCTCCTTACCCCTATGATTAGCCCGTCGATGTCACCAGGCAGAGGACGGTTTTCCTTTAGCCAGTGCATGATCTTGTTTTTGAGCATCTGGAAAGTTTCTCTCTGTCCTGGGGGTAATGGTGGGACGTTTATAAGAACTGCTACATAGGGAAAGGAGTCTGGGGTGAGATTAATTGGTGGTTTTCTGTAGGGTTGTTTTGCCACGGGCGGTGGGATAGATTTGGGAACTTGGGGGACATATTGGGGGACAGGCTTCAGCGCCTGTTGTTTGTTATTTATTTGGGACGGTACTGAAGTTTTACCTACCAACAAACCTGTGTTAGCCCTATTCCCTCCCACCGGAATATTCTGAGCTTTCTGCATGCTATTAGTTATGTTTGCGTTTGTTGGTACTATTCCCGCTTGGTGACGCACTGTAGCCTCAGCACTCATTGCGATTGGTGGATTTTGTGTCGGGGGGATTGTGGGCTGTGTAGGGTGTATTATGGTCGACTGAGGTAAATCAGGGCCAACGTTTGCTCTCTCTGTTCTGTCTGGGGATTTTGTAATGGCTGTAACTGTAGGTTTGCTCAGTTTGGGAGGTAAAGGAGAGCTATTTCGGTGATTTCTTCCCTTATCCTGAATAACAGGGTTGTTTAGGGCCTGAGAGTTTGTGCTTACTTCCACCCTATTCGCTTTAATCAGTGATTTTGTGGAATAAAAATTGTCTAAGGTAGTCTGTTCAAAATGGTTTAGCCTATCTACAAGCTTTGCAATACTATCCTCAATGGGGGTGAGTAGTGATCTAAACAATTTTTCCAGTTCAGGGAGAACAATTACAAGTGGTTGCTCCTTATCTTTACATGGTACAGTGGAGTCGGTACAAGGATTGTCATCTCCGTCCTGGCTGTTCAAGGAGACAAGATTAGTAGGTGTAACACTTTCTGTGCTTTGAGTTTCGTTAGTAGCTACCTCTCCTGTATTCACGAGTTTATGTAACTTCCTGAGTTTTTGAGGGGGTTTGACCACCCTTTTACATTTTCTTACAGATGCTGGTCGTTTCCGTTTGGACCCGATTTTGGGTTGGGCCAATATAACCTGGGCGCCGGAATCAGTGAGCGGTGCTGGTAGGATTTTGCCGCCACAAGGATTATTTAGTTCTATCACAACATCCTTGTTTGGTTTTTGGGCCTGGACCTCAAAATGGTCGTTTACAACTGGCAGGTTCACTGATGACAGAGGAGTTACCAGGGTGGGGTAAGCTAGATTTGAAAACTTATCCGTTGAATTCTTAAGTATTTCGATTGACAGCCTACGCTCTGCGCGCTTCTCTGCCAAGGTCAACTCTTTGTCTATTACCAGTGAACGATTAAAGAAAAATTTATCTAAGGGGCCAATTGCCAGTGGACCAGACTCTACAGGAGGAGTTATTTGATGGCTATTTACAGAGTTTGTTGATGTAGACGTTGCCATGTTAAACACTAAACAAATCCAACTTTTCTAAGCCACTTACTGGAGGTGATACTATATGTCACTGGTAAGGGGGGGGGCCCAGCCCGGCCTCCTTCGGCCCCGGACGGCCACAGACGGTCCCGCCCTTGTCCCGGGCTTCTCCCGCGCTGCGGGAGTACTTGTGGCTTAATAAGGAGTATGAACACAATAGGTGGGAGGGGTAGAAGGGGTCGGGTAGAGCGGCCCAGGTGTAGCTGATCAGGGCTGGCGGGTGCTCCTGGGAAATGCAGTCCCAAGGAGCTCACGCACTCGCTCGCAGCCCCGTGCAAGTACTTCCCTCGGTGTCCCCTTCAAGGCGCTGCGGTCAACACTCCTCACGCAGCGGGACCCGCGGAGCGGGTTCCGCAAGAAGTAGGCTGGCAGCAGGCGATTCCAAACGGGCAGAAACAAAAGCAGCAAGGCGTCCCACTCGCCGTCTCAGCGAGAGCAGATGATAAGGGCTCGGTGGAAGGGTAGGAGGGGTCGGGGAGAGCGGCCCAGGTGTAGCTGATCAGGGCTGGCGGGTGCTCCTGGGAAATGCAGTCCCAAGGAGCTCACGCACTCGCTCGCAGCCCCGTGCAAGTACTTCCCTCAGTGTCCCCTTCAAGGCGCTGCGGTCAACACTCCTCACGCAGCGGGACCCGCGGAGCGGGTTCCGCAAGAAGTAGGCTGGCAGCAGGCGATTCCAAACGGGCAGAAACAAAAGCAGCAAGGCGTCCCCTTAATATATAATGCACTAACCCAATTTAGATGCCTGTGATGAATAATCCTTCCAATTAAAATCCTACAGTTGGAGTTCACCTAGGTGGGAGTGGGACCTCACTTCTGATTCCTTCACTGTTGTTAGAGCATTATCCTGCTACCGCTACCACCACCATGGCACCTTGGGAAGCCCTGCAGTCCTTGCTTCTTTTATCCGGTAAGAGAACTATGGTCCGTTGTTCTACTAAATTGTTGTAGGCAATAAAGGCAATGGCCCCCTTTAGTGGTCATTATGGTTGCAGACTGGAGAGACAAGGATAGTAGTAGGGCAAAGGTACCACAGAAGAATAACACATACTTAACGTTTGTTATACACTATCAGCAAATTTTAAAAATAGGTTTTTGCTAATAGGCAGCAGTGAAAAGAAAAACACCCCCAAAAATCTAGATTTGAGGCATAAAAAATAAAACTTCAATGTTTATTATGCAACCAAAACATACAAAAAACCACCCCTTCCACCGACCACAACAACTGGCCAATGCCTCTCCCCAAACAAATGAAATCCCCTGTTCCCATCCATTGTCCAACCGAAATCAAAATGTCCATTGTCTGGGGAAAAAACTAAAGTAGTCCAAATTACAAACTATATAAGACTGATCCCAACTCCCACAGCCACACCCTCCCCACCTACAACAACAGCCAAGTCCCACCCACTAAAACAAAAGTTATAAAAGGGGAATAGGGCATGGTGGGTCATGCTCAGGAGCTTGTTGATGTGCCTCTCCATTTGTCTCTGCCGCATTTCTATCCACGCCAGCCTTGAAAGGATGTGATGTAGTAAAGTGTGGTCTGTGTGGGGGGCAAAAGTGAATGATGATGATTTCTGGCAGGCAGCTGCCAACTGACTTGCAGCGCTGATGAGATTGTGAAAAAACTGTAGGTGCTGTTAGTATAGGGGCCTTTCTGGGGCCCTGGGCAGCTGCCTCCTCCTCCTCCAGGGCCATCAGCTGCTAATAGTAGGCCCTGATCATCTCCAGCTTTTGCTGCTACAGCCACGCTGCCACATCCTGGCAAGATGGAAATTGATGGTGGCCTGTAGTAGCTAGAAAGAAAAAAGACAAATTGTACACAATGTGCAACAAAACTTGTTTAAAACTACGCAGTGTGTGGCACAGTAGCAGTACATTGATGGTCCCCTAGGGTCATTCGATTTGATGTGATTAGAGTCACAGCCATTACCTGCACATGCCTCTCATAAAACTAAAGGCAAATGGCAAATACACTAACTATCTGAAAGGAATTAAGGCAGAAAACACAGCAGCACACCAGTTTAGGAAAACTACTGTTTTTTTAAAAAGCATTTCCTCGTCAAACTAAAAAGTAACTAAACAGACACTTTGTGTGAAAAAATAAAAATAAATGACCTCTCATTAATGAGAAAGGCATTATGCACTGTCATAAATTGCCCACTATTTAATGAGGAGATGAGCAGGATGGATCCCTTGATCTTGGGTAATGTCTGGGAAGCCCACTATGTGGCCATTTTTAATTCAAACGGTCGCCCACATGAGGTCCCCGGGGAGGATCTTCCCCGAAACCTAACCTCCGCCTGTCACTTAAGTGCATCAATCTCAGAGGTTGAGGAAGCCATAATCAAAGGAGTCAGTATTAAAGACCCTGGCCGGGATGGAGTGCCATTGGACCTTTTTAAAACTAAAATTAACCTATGGGCCCCATTATTGACAAATGTGTTTATAGCCTTGGTGATCGGCCCTATTCCTGCATCTTGGAAGAAGGCTATAGTAGTCCCTGTGTTTAAAAAAGGTAACAGGAGTGACCCCTCCTGCTATAGGCCAATCTCCCTTATTGATGTCACAGCAAAACTGTTGGGTAGGGTTGTCCTTGCTAGACTATAAACCTAGGCGTCAGACACAGGGGTGATTGCAAGATCACAGTATGTCTTCAGAAGGGGAATGGGAACTATCAAAGAGTGCGGTACAAAAGGGGGTGGTGATGGACGGAGCATCAGAACCAATCAAAACACTCACACCCAGTCAACAGATCTGGGTTTGATCCATCACCGATCTTTAGCCCACTCTGCCACCCCAGTTCAGACATGGCCATATGCAAATCAGTCTGACCCTGTGCCTCATGGGAACAGTCCAGCCCGAACTGCCAAGCCATGCCTTCCCTGGACTAGAAACAAGCTTCCTAGGACCGGTTTCTGGCATTTCAGCCTTCTTCAGCCAGGCTTGCTTGAATCCAGTGGCAAAGTGAGCAAGGGACTCACGTCTGAGCATACCCTGCCAACTTATGGCGAACAAAGCGTTACAAAAGGGGGTGGTGATGGACGGAGCATCAGAACCAATCAAACACTCACACCCAGTCAACAGATCTGGGTTTGATCCATCACCGTTCTTTAGCCCACTCTGCCACCCCAGTGAATGTATGACATTGTTCTGCATTCTGTCCATCAACTGTTATTTTTGCATTTGTCACCCCGAGTGGGAAGGGTATGCCCAGACGTGGGTCCCTTGCTCTCCATGCCACTGGAATCAATCTATCCTGGCTGGAGAGGTGTGAAACCCCGAAACCGGTCCTAGGATGCTTGTTTCCAGTCCAGGGAGGACCTGGCTTGGCAGTTCGGGCTGGACTGTTCCCATGAGGCACAGGGTCAAGACTGATTTTCATATGGCTGGGTTCAAACTGGAACGGCATGGTGAGCAAAAAAACGATGGATTTAGGCCCAGATGTCTGTACTGGGGTGAATGTATGACATTGTTCTGCATTCTGTCCATCAACTGTTGTTTTTGCATTTGTCACCCCGAGTGGGAAGGGTATGCCCAGACGTGAGTCCCTTGCTCTTCATGCCACTGGAATCAAGCTATCCTGGCTGAAGAGAGGTGAAACCCCGAAACTGGTCCTAGGATGCTTGTTTCCAGTCCAGGGAGGACCTGGCTTGGCAGTTCGGGCTGGACTGTTCCCATGAGGCATAGGGTCAAGACTGATTTGCATATGGCTAGGTTCAAACTAGAACGGCATGGTGAGCAAAAAAACGATGGATTTAGGCCCAGATCTCTGTACTGGGGTGAATGTATGACATTGTTCTGCATTCTGTCCATCAACTGTTGTTTTTGCTACTATCAAACAGTGCCTCAACTTGTCCCTGATCATGGGCAAGTACCTGAGGGCCAGGAGGGGTTCTATTCATCTGGCATTTATGGACTTGTCCAGCGCTTTTGATACTGTAAACCGGGATAAGTTGTGGGCACTGATGGGGAAAATGGGAGTTGAGGAACCTTTAGTTTCTCTTCTCCACAGGCTCCACAGAAACTATGCGGTTGGGTCAAAGAGGATTGATAAAATGAACATTTTTAATTATCTATGGAACATTTTTAATAATAAGCTGAAATGGAGTCCGCTTGTGAACACGAGGGTGCATAGTATATGCATAGTGGTTGAGGGACTCTTCTGCTTTGCATCCAAACCAGGGCAAAAACTGGTGACCAAGTATATGCAGTTAACTGACATTTCGTGTTATACTATAAACCAATCCCCCCCACCCCAGGCCGAATTGCTAATGGGCAAAGGGCCTTATGCACTGATATGCAAACATAATAGGTCAAACAAAAAGAAGAAAAAACAAGCATAAAATACAAAATTGGTCTGTAACAGTCCCTTATCGTGTGTGGGGGGTATGGATATTCGCTCAGCCTCACAGTCGCCGTCCAACCACCATGGAAGAGAGTTCTTGGAACAGCCGCTCAAGGAATGCCAAAGACTCACAACCAGCAAATACCTCCTGCTTGGGTATAATGCTCCAATAGCCTGTGTTAACCAATCCCAGTGAGACACAGTTCCATAAGTAACTAGCCCAGTTTGTCTGCGGAGTCACAATGGGGCCATCGCCCAGCATCAGCTGTTGCTGTGAGTCTGACAAGAAGTATTCCTGCTCTGAAGAGGCCACCACCTCCGAGTCTGAACGGAGAGGGGAAGTAGCGGTGCTGTGCTTATCAGCATATTTGAGGGCCTGTTCCCTTTCCTGTGCTGTTTGAACCTTGGTGGAGCGTTGTCCGCGGGGCAAGTTGCGGCGGCCATGGTGTGTAACCTGCTTCCACTGTTGGCGGGAGCCTTCCTTGATTTTCGGTGCTGCCGCCAAACCATTTTGCTCTACCCAGTTCCAGGCATCTTCGGGAGATTGACAGAAAACCGTGGTACCTTTGTGCTGTAAATGCAATGTTGCTGGGTATTGTAATGCATATTTTATCTTGTGCTTGCGAAGGCAGCGATTAACGTCCATAAAGGATGCCCTGCGATGCAGCACTGCTAACGTGTTATCCGGATATATGTGTACTAGGCCTGGGCCAAAATTCCGTTCCGTTCGCGGAAATTGCGATATTTTGGCATTTTCGCGTTCTGCGGAAAGCGCGAAAATGTCAACATTTCCGCATTCCGCAGCTTAGTGATAATTTTTTTCTTGCTCGCGCTGTAAAACAATACATTCTCGCGCGTGCGCGATCGCCTTACCTGAATCCCTGCGTTCTCCGACAAGTTTTCTTGACCCGGTCGCGTTCTCCACGAGATGTTGGATTTTGGTAGCCATTTTGCACTGTCTCGCGAGAGTTCGAGGCCGCATTAAAGTCATTTTTCATGCGATCACGTCATTTGTCGCGCGATCACGTCTTTCTTCTCGCGATCATGCACCGCGCGAGTATGAGAAGATTGAGATCTCGAACATGTCATTCTACATCGCGAGCCAGAGGATGAGGACGCGGGCACGTGAAATCGAACGCGAACAGGAGAAAGAGACCGCGAACACGTCATATCCAACGCGACAGGGACAAAGAAGAGAACGCGATCATATCGTTTTCGACACGCCGGCGGAAGTAATGTGAAGCTCGAGAACTCAACAACGTAAAATTTACAATTTGGAGAGGAATATCGGCTCTAGCAGCATGAAACCATCTGCAAATACTGATTTTGGGTGAAAAGAACTCCTTACATTCACATTTGGCTTTCCTTTTTTGTGCAAGGAGTCATTTTTTTACAAGGTGGAGAGAGGGAGGAAGTGACACAGAATCTCCAACTTCCTGTTCCTGTCCAGCAAAGCCCAGTGCTTTGTCCATCTCCTGCTCATTCTGCCTTTGGATTTGGAGCTGGAAAGATCACTCTTTTTGTCTGCTGCATCATTGCAATTGGATTTCAGGATTTTTGGAATAGGATATTTTACAAGTAAGTGGTTGTTGTGTTTGATTGTGGGCATTGCAGTTGTTGTGTAACTACAATTTATTTTTGATAATTAATTAATTATCATCATTCCTTTTTTAAAAATTTTTTTTACATTTTGTGTGTTGTAGTAGTAGGCCCGAGCTAGCCATGGGCATGGCCTCATGGGTGTGTGTGTGCATGATGAAGCAACTGTTCCTTTTGTTTTTTGAATATATTTCATTTTCAAGCACATTTAGGGCATGGATGGCATTGGATTGAGTTGGGGAAGTGTGTTTTTTGGGGTGGCCTTGCTGATGTTGTTGGGCCTGGCCATGTGGCTGGTGGCCATTTTGAGGCCTAGGCCTGCAAGCTTGCCTGGCCTTGTCTGCCAACAGGCCTGCTTTCATCCACTGCTACCAGAGCAGGTAGCCACAGCTTTAGTAATCTACTGTTTTCTGTGTGCTCTGTTGAATTTAGACATCATTTAGGGCATGGATGGCATTGGATTGAGTTGGGGAAGTGTGTTTTTTGGGGTGGCCTTGCTGATGTTGTTGGGCCTGGCCATGTGGCTGGTGGCCATTTTGAGGCCTAGGCCTGCAAGCTTGCCTGGCCTTGTCTGCCAACAGGCCTGCTTTCATCCACTGCTACCAGAGCAGGTAGCCACAGCTTTAGTAATCTACTGTTTTCTGTTTGCTCTGTCGAATTTAGACATCATTTAGGGCATGGATGGCATTGGATTGAGTTGGGGAAGTGTGTTTTTTGGGGTGGCCTTGCTGATGTTGTTGGGCCTGGCCATGTGGCTGGTGGCCATTTTGAGGCCTAGGCCTGCAAGCTTGCCTGGCCTTGTCTGCCAACAGGCCTGCTTTCATCCACTGCTACCAGAGCAGGTAGCCACAGCTTTAGTAATCTACTGTTTTCTGTTTGCTCTGTTGAATTTAGACATCATTTAGGGCATGGATGGCATTGGATTGAGTTGGGGAAGTGTGTTTTTTGGGGTGGCCTTGCTGATGTTGTTGGGCCTGGCCATGTGGCTGGTGGCCATTTTGAGGCCTAGGCCTGCAAGCTTGCCTGGCCTTGTCTGCCAACAGGCCTGCTTTCATCCACTGCTACCAGAGCAGGTAGCCACAGCTTTAGTAATCTACTGTTTTCTGTTTGCTCTGTTGAATTTAGATATCATTTAGGGCATGGATGGCATTGGATTGAGTTGGGGAAGTGTGTTTTTTGGGGTGGCCTTGCTGATGTTGTTGGGCCTGGCCATGTGGCTGGTGGCCATTTTGAGGCCTAGGCCTGCAAGCTTGCCTGGCCTTGTCTGCCAACAGGCCTGCTTTCATCCACTGCTACCAGAGCAGGTAGCCACAGCTATAGTAATCTACTGTTTTCTGTGTGCTCTGTTGAATTTAGACATCATTTAGGGCATGGATGGCATTGGATTGAGTTGGGGAAGTGTGTTTTTTGGGGTGGCCTTGCTGATGTTGTTGGGCCTGGCCATATGGCTGGTGGCCATATTGAGGCCTAGGCCTGCAAGCTTGCCTGGCCTTGTCTGCCAACAGGCCTGCTTTCATCCACTGCTACCAGAGCAGGTAGCCACAGCTTTAGTAAGCTACTGTTTTCTGTTTGCTCTGTTGAATTTAGACATCATTTAGGGCATGGATGGCATTGGATTGAGTTGGGGAAGTGTGTTTTTTGGGGTGGCCTTGCTGATGTTGTTGGGCCTGGCCATGTGGCTGGTGGCCATTTTGAGGCCTAGGCCTGCAAGCTTGCCTGGCCTTGTCTGCCAACAGGCCTGCTTTCATCCACTGCTACCAGAGCAGGTAGCCACAGCTTTAGTAATCTACTGTTTTCTGTGTGCTCTGTTGAATTTAGACATCATTTAGGGCATGGATGGCATTGGATTGAGTTGGGGAAGTGTGTTTTTTGGGGTGGCCTTGCTGATGTTGTTGGGCCTGGCCATGTGGCTGGTGGCCATTTTGAGGCCTAGGCCTGCAAGCTTGCCTGGCCTTGTCTGCCAACAGGCCTGCTTTTATCCACTGCTACCAGAGCAGGTAGCCACAGCTTTAGTAATCTACTGTTTTCTGTGTGCTCTGGTGAATTTAGACATCATTTAGGGCATGGATGGCATTGGATTGAGTTGGGGAAGTGTGTTTTTTGGGGTGGCCTTGCTGATGTTGTTGGGCCTGGCCATGTGGCTGGTGGCCATTTTGAGGCCTAGGCCTGCAAGCTTGCCTGGCCTTGTCTGCCAACAGGCCTGCTTTCATCCACTGCTACCAGAGCAGGTAGCCACAGCTTTAGTAATCTACTGTTTTCTGTTTGCTCTGTTGAATTTAGACATCATTTAGGGCATGGATGGCATTGGATTGAGTTGGGGAAGTGTGTTTTTTGGGGTGGCCTTGCTGATGTTGTTGGGCCTGGCCATGTGGCTGGTGGCCATTTTGAGGCCTAGGCCTACAAGCTTGCCTGGCCTTGTCTGCCAACAGGCCTGCTTTTTCATCCCCTAGGATCAGAGCAGGTAGCCACAGCTTTATTGATCAAGTGTTTTCTATGTGATCTGTTGAATTTTTAGACATCACCTTCCTGAGAGTGTAGTGTGTGGCTGTACACAGTACTAGTAGTATAACATAGCTCTAGTTAAAAAAAAGTCATAAATGGCTAGACTATCTTTTGTTTGCACTAGTACAGTACTAAGTAACTGAACCACAAAAACAAATGCAACATTTCACTGATGTTCTTCTCCTGTCTTCTTTGCTTTTAGGTGCACAAAAGACAAAGTAGGAGGTGTCATCGGCATCACCTGGCTACCCGTTGTACTGCCAGCCAGACAGAAGTCCTGCTGCGCATCACGCCCACGTGTGACCAGAACTTGTTGTGCATCTGCCTCCTGCCTGACATCGGAAGAAGATGGCCCCAAAGAAAGGTACCAGGTCCAGTACCAAGAAAGTTGCTGGTGAGAAGAAGGAACAGAAAAAGGAAGTGCCATTAACCACGACTGGTGGTGTGCCGGCCAAGGTTTTTTTTGGCACCAAAGCGTTGTCCGGGAACCAAGCTGGGAGCAGCACAGCGGTCCAGCAACCCCACCAACCTAGGCCCAAGGGCTTTACTGTCGCAGAGGTAGCCAGTCTACTAACGGGCAGCGATGTTGAAGAAATGTCATTACCGCAAAGTAGTACACAATCAAGTTCAACGCAGGCGCAAACTCAGCAGATCAGTGTCAAGCCGCCGCAACCAGAACAGCAGCAGCCGCCGCAACCAGAACAGCAGCAGCCGCCGCAACCCGAACAGCAGCAGCCGCCGTACCCAGAACAGCAGCAGCCGCCGTAACCAGAACAGCAGCAGCCGCCGCAACCAGAACAGCAGCAGCCGCCGCAACAGCCCACCATAGTAGTTGTTGCTCCTGACGTAGGGGCATTTCAGGAAATCGAGCTTCCTGCAGACAAAGTGGAGTGAAGTCAAACCACTGTTTCAGAAGATCAATTGTCTTCCAGACCACCAGCAAGGAAAAGGAGGCTTAGTCCATCATCTTCTTCTTCAAGCCCCGCTTCTGATGATCGTGATGACACTTGGGTCCCACCAGCTCGGTCTGAGAGTGAAGTACGCCACAAGACATTGCTTCTGAAAAGGAAGGTCCCAGAAAAACTTAGAGTTATGGAGGTAGATGTAGAAGAGGGGGGTGATGATGTTGATGAAGACGAGCCAGTCATCACGCACATTACTCCCGCCCCAAAGGGATTGGAGACCGACATTCTCACCCTATCCAGAAAGGCAGCTACTGAGCGGGATGTAGCACGGATCTCACCAACACAGGTTACACCACCACTACCTCCAGCTGCCATATTTTGCAAGGCCTGGCAGGGACCTACATCCAGCTCAACCATCTCAGTAGGAAGTGGTAGTAAAAGTCACAGTGTAGGTGGACAGGGTCACATATTTTCAAGCACCCCCTCAAGTTCATCTGGTGCCAGAAAGTTCTCCTCCCCAGTTTGGGACTTCTTTTCTGTTAGCGCCAAGGAGGAGAACGTTGCTATATGCGCAATTTGTCCGCAAGGTGTTCGGCGTGGTAAGCTTGGTACAAACTATGGTACCGGAGGACAAGCAAGTCATCTAAAAATACACCACAATATCGTGTGGGAGGATCACCTACGTAAGTTAAAAGAAAGTAGGAAAACTAAACCCTTTGAAGTTGGTCAGGAATCAGGGAGCGATATTATTGTGGTGGCAGGTGAAGAACAGGGAGGCATTTCTAGCCCTGTCTCCAGTAGTGCAGTCACTGCAGTGGTAACGCCCACATCCTCCTCAGTAACATCAGAGTGGCACCGCAGTAAGAGCCATACTCAGAGTGTGGGTGAGACACCAAGGCGACCGGCGAGTACCTCAATGAGACAATCTGTGTCGTTGAGCCTTAGTGGGTTAATGAAAACAGCACCACTAAGGAAAGTAAGCCAGCCTACCATTGACAGCATGTTTAGGTTGGAGGGGCAGTTCCAACGTAACCACCCAACGGCTCGATTGTACAATGCGAAGCTGGCTAAAATGTTAGCGCTGGACCTTCTTCCTTTTTCATTTGTGGAAGGGGTGGGTTTCCTTGAATTTATGTCTGCCATCTGCCCGAAATGGAAAGTTCCCAGCCGGTCCTATTTCGCAAGAATTGCTGTTCCGGCACTACATCATGATGTGCTGGAATTGGTTGGTCACGGTTTGCAGCAGAGTGCTGTGCACAATATCCACCTGACAACAGACATGTGGACCAGTTGCCAAGCCACAGATTACATGTGCATCACTGCACACTGGATCTCTTTTGTGGGGGTTAGAGATCAACTATCTGCACGAGGTGTTGTTGACAAAGCTACGATTTTTGAAGGTACTCGGAAACATGCAACTGTAGCCATGTTCGCCATGGAGAAATCTCATACGGCTGAAGACATTTTAGAAGAGTTTCGCACCAAGGTTTTGGAATGGCTGCGGCCCAGAGGGCTTGGTATTGGTTTTGTTGCCACAGACAATGGCAGTAATGTACTTAAGGCCATGGAACTTGGTTCCTATTTCAGGGATCCTTGTTTGGCACACTGCATAAACATTATAGTGCAAGACTTTCTGAAAAAAGAACCCATAGTAAGCAATTTACTGGCCATCTGCCGAAGAATATGCACTCATTTCAGCCATTCTTTTAAAGCTCGGAAGCAGCTGAGGATCATCCAACGTGACCGTAGGATGCCAGTCAAGGCACTCATCCAGGAGGTGGCAACACATTGGAACTCAACGTATTACATGCTTGATCGTCTGTACGAACAGCACAGGTCACTCAATGATTATGTCTGGTACAGAAGCAGTGATGCTAGTGTTAAAGGCATGACCCTTCAGAGGGAGCAATGGACCCTAATTCAATGCCTGACTGAGATGCTGTCTCCTTTTGAGGTCTTCACACGTGAAGTCAGCAAGGAGGACTGTACAATGGGCCAAGCTATCCCATTGTTGCAAATGCTAGAGCATGAGCTGAATAATGTGTCTGAATCCTACAAAGGTGTAGAGGACAGAAGGCAAGCCCATGACTTGGTGGAGAGCTTATCCAGGCGCTTATCAGAAAATGTAAGGATACAAAATAAAATTTTGTCACAAGAACATTACATTTGTGCCACAATTCTGGATCCACGTGCAAAATTAGGACTATTCCTTTCTTTTTCCGACAATGATGTTGCCCGCTACAAAAGTTGTATAGCTGAAGCAGCCATCAAGTTTGAAAACGAAGGGCTGCTAATTAAAAGCCCGCCACATCAACCCACAACAAGTACTGATACTGAAGCAGGCCATGCAGAATCAAGTGCAACTTCGTCGGCTGAGGGCAGTGCGGTTGGCTCACAATCGCAACACTCACCATCACCATCGACTACAAAAACAATAACTGGATCATTCGGCCGAGTACAATCATTATCAGATTAGTATGTAAAGATGGGCCTTAAGCACAGTGCTGATGCATAGAAAAAACAGCACAAAAGCTTACCAGCAGCAACCCTGAACATTGAGCGGATGGTCCAGGCCTATCTGGACGACCCAACAGAGGTGTACGTTGATCAAAACCCAGTGCAGTATTGGTATAGGAAAAGGTCTGAATGGCCACAGCTCAGCAGGCTGGCGATAAGCTATCTGGCTTGCCCTGTCTTCCTCCCTTTTTTCCCCCTTTGTTTGTGTCTGTCGTTCCGGTTATGAACTTGTGAATCGCAACAAATGCATTATCACCGTCTTCTACTCTTCTAATTTAAGATACAAGTTTCAGGTGTCTGCCATTGGACACTACAGTCCTCAGAATCCAGCTCCTCCGCTCGATCATACTGCATCTCCTGCTCAATTCCATTTCCCTCATGAATGATGATTGGATGATGGTAACAACAAATTCAAACTTTCCTCGTCCTTCCAAAACAAGTGGACCATGAATCTGATGACTTCTATAGCTATCCTCCTTCAGAGCCGAGAGAGACTGGCCATTAACGGAAAATAAGATGCAACAGGTAATGATTGATGCCATGCATTGGCCGCAGAATAGCAGACTGAATGATGTAGATTTTGTTGTGTGTGTTGCGCATGAATGAATTGATGTAATTGTGCACTGCCACTAATCAACATTCTACAGAACACACTAATTTTCCCCTTCTTGCAAACAAGAAATGTGTACTTCTCCTGCATCTTGGTGATACATTGCTTTTAATTCAATACAGGAAGGGGACTCACTCAATCTGCGCAATGCAAATGACTGTGACTTAACAGCACCGTCCATCATGATGATGGCGAAAGAGACGGCCTGCAGCTTTAACGAGATGAGATGCAACAGGTAATGATTGATGCCATGCATTGGCCGCAGAATGGCAGACTGAATGATGTAGATTTTGTGGTGAGTGTTGCGCATGAATTGATGTAATTGTGCACTGCCACTAATCAACTTTCTACAGAACACACTAGTAATTACTAATTTTCCCCTTCTGGCAAACAAGAAATGTGTACTTCTCCTGCATCTTGGTGATAACATTGCTTTTAATTCAATACAGGAAGGGGACTCACTCAATCTGCGCAATGCAAATGACTGTGACTTAACAGCACCGTCCATCATGATGATGGCGAAAGAGACGGCCTGCAGCGTTAACGAGATGAGTAGCAACAGGTAATGATTGATGCCATGCATTGGCCGCAGAATGGCAGACTGAATGATGTAGATTTTGTGGTGTGTGTTGCGCATGAATTGATGTAATTGTGCACTGCCACTAATCAACTTTCTACAGAACACACTAGTAATTACTAATTTTCCCCTTCTGGCAAACAAGAAATGTGTACTTCTCCTGCATCTTGATGATACATTGCTTTTAATTCAATACAGGAAGGGGACTCACTCAATCTGCGCAATGCAAATGACTGTGACTTAACAGCACCGTCCATCATGATGATGGCGAAAGAGACGGCCCGTTAACTTAAGATGAGAAGGAACAGGTAATGAATGATGACAATTAATGGCATGCATTGGACACCTGACTCTGAGCTATTGGTCTTTGTGTTTGCGTTGTTTGTTGTGCACAAAGTGATGTCAAAGTGTACTAGTGGTAATCTATCTTTCTGTACACAATAAAGAATGACTCAAGTCAGTAATATTTATATTTCTACTCTTGTTGTGTTATAAAAATTACACTTGTACTGCAGGCCGATCTCCAGTCAGTCAGTAGAAGTATCAGAGCTGATGATGAAGTCAGGAGGATGTTTCACGAGTGGCATAAAACGGAAAAGCCTAAAGGTAAACACGTCAACAACAACCACAGCACACCCAAATGTCTGTGTAGAAGTTGAATAGAGTGTAGCGGTGGGATGACTGCAGTGCATTGATTTTACTAACTTTAACTGTAAAATGCTATGTTTGGAATGGATAATGTGCTTTGCGTTTGTCCAACTCTTTGAGAGAAAAAAAAAGGACTCTAAAGTGTTAACGTAGGATGTGCTAATGGTAAGCACTGTGGGCCTGATCTCTCCTGTTACTGTTGAAGGTCTATGCTGGAAACAGACTACAGTAGAGATGATGCATATGCATACATGCCACCTCGGAAAGTGTTCTTGTTGCACTACACCATCACTTGTGCATTTGTTTTCACTTTCTTTCTGAATATCCCCTTTGGTTTTCAATCTAAAATTACAGGCCGGGCCTTGTCCAAAACTTTGTAAAACATTACAATGCATATTAATTACCTTACCAATCAATCACCTTTTTATTCCAGCCGGGCAGTGGCGAGTGGCGAGGCGACACACCCAAGATTGATGGACGAGAGGAGCAAGAGGAATGCCGAGATGCAAAAAAACAGTCCACATTTTTGACCAGGATAAGACAGTAACAGTATCCACTTTTCACTTCTTTTAAATAATTTGATTAATATCTTGTATACATTCTTTACAACAGTGTGTTCTTGGAGTTGTTATTATCAATCATCATTACGTTTGCTCTGTGTTTACGATTCTTCACTACCAATATTTAAAATTTCTATTTGCTATCTTTTAAAGTATTAAGGCCGGAACAGAACAAGAAATAGAAGTGTATGTAATCCGGGTCTCATCATCATGCATGCATTGCCTTTTTCTCCCTTAACATATGGAATGGATATGGTATGGTAGTCTTCAATGATTGTCGTTTGTTTGTCTATGTATGCATACTGTTTTTCTATGTCAAACCTTTCCCAAAATCCCCCTTCCCATCCAATCAACGGACCCTAACCCTCTTCCCCCGGGCTGTGTGACTTATTGTCGAGGTGTAACTAAATGAAATGTACACCAATACTTAATCACACACTTGCTGGGGCGGATGTGGTAAAAGCAACACTACTTCAATTTCAATGCAGAGCGATGATCTTCTTCTGCTTGCCCACCCATGAGTAGGATATTTCAGAGGTTATTTTATTTACCAAAGGAACATATACCTCAGCATGAATTGCCGGCATTGATTGGATTTGTTTGTTGTCATTCCTCATATACAGCACTAACTGTTAGACTGTAGGCATAGTCAAGTCGACAAAACTATAGTTTGTAACTCTGTCTAGTAGGCTATCCTCATAATAACCAGCATTCAGTTTTTTTGTCAAATATTTGAGCATATAATTGTTGCTCGGTAAATTCTGTGATGTACTTCATTCAACTACTCCTCTAACAGTCTCTCAAAGGCGATTGACTATCTCCTTTTCTTTTTTTGGAAATGCTGCCACCCTGCCAGTGTATACTACTACTACTATACTACCACCACCACCACCCCAATCATGGCATGTATGAAAAAGGAAACCATCTTCATCATGCAGCCAGTGCTGTGCCACAGTTGGACATAAACATCAAGCACCGGTAAGAGAGAAGTTTGGGGGAGGCAGAATTAATAATGGACATGTTGTCAATGATTTCAGTTTCAAACACCACTCCAAAGAATGCATAGTAGGACCAGTCAATGAGTGAGGTGTGTCGCATCTATCTGTTTGTGTCTTATACAGTCAGCAAATTATTGAAATCAAACACACGCTATGGGTGGCCATGCACCAGCAAGGAAACAGTGTGATGTAAAACACCCCACCTACAAAACATTAACAACATTGCATGTAACATAGTAAAATATATTTAATTGACCCTAACAAATAAACTAAACCCACAAAAGCTGACCCACCCACCTCCCTAACCCCAACGACTGTCCATAGAAGTAGAGAACGCCCAAACGAGTGAAGAACGAACAGGAATTAAAAAAGGGGCAGTGACAGGGACTAACTGGTGGGGCGGGACTGGAGGAGGACACGCATCTGGTCCTCTAAATGGGCGACGCGGCGTCTAAGGCCGCGGCAGTTGCAGCCACAGTGGGGGGGGCACAGGAGATGACACGGTGGCGGCGGGCAGCCGCCAAGCGGTGGCGCCGTACCGCTGGAGGGCGGTGGCTGGGGCCCGGGGCACTGGAGGAGGGTTCAATAGCTGCAGCAGTCTCCTCCTCCTCCTCGGCTAGGACCACAAGCCGCCGGTATTCCTGCTGGATTGCCTCCAGCTTCCGGCACCGTGCCTTGGCGGCCAACTCCTTACGGTTGAGTTTCGGAGTTGCTGTGAATCAAAAAGAAAAAAACAAGACAATTGTAAAATATAGTCTTAATAAAACAGTAGGACAAGGTAATTATTTATACACATAGTGGCATGGTAGAGTAGCACTATAAAATAAAGCACAGTAGTACATAACATTTTAAATGTCGCCCGTCCTTCTTCCTTCCACCTGTCTTACACTTTTTAGTTGAACAGTGCACCAGGTGCTCTTCTCCATAAAACTTTCAAAGCGGAGTTGAAATCAGATAGATGAGGACATTGGTTACTCAGTACTCTGGCTCCTAGTCCTATACCAATTAAAGGGAATTCTAGTCTTCTAGTTCACTCTTCAAACGTCCCCAAGAACTCATACTTACTTACGACATCGGATAGCGGGCGGACTTTGTCCGCCCGCCATCCGACTGCTAAAAAGGGTGGGGGTCCCGTGGGGACAATTAATTAGGATGATGCGCCCGGCACAGTGGCGGGCGCACCCTGTTTTTTTTAATTTAAATTCTGGTTGGCTTTGCTGAAAGCAATGCTAAAATGTTGTGCTGCTTTTCCAAGCACAACATGACGGACCTCGCACGGAGCCTGTCACGTTTTGCTTTGAATGTCGGGGGGGTACCATAGCATCGGTAGGTACCCTCCATGGGGGCCCCCAAGCATACTCTGCAATGTGTGCATGCCTTTCCGTGGCAGACGGCAATGCCGCCACGCAAAGGCATTCCAAAATGCAGATTATATGGCTGCCGGTGTGGTGAGAGAGACACCACCGCCATATTGAACCCTTTTCCGCCTGGACATGTCTGAATATTTTCTACAGGGATGGCGGGAGGTTTGCCCCTGCGGTGACGGCAGTGAATTCCAGCCGGCCCGGCGGGGGCAATACGCCCACCATCCTCATGGGGCCCTAATTCACAACTGTACAGTATACATATACATACAGTACACCTTTGCAGTGAGTGTGCTGTCAAGTTCAACAATAGTTAAAGATTATGAATCTAACTTACCACCGCCTGCCACTGGTGCTGCCACTCCCCCTCCGTTGCTATCTGCAACTGCCGCATCCTCGCCCTCGGCGTCGCCTTCGCTGGCCCCAGCAATGGTGGTCGGTAGTGCGCCTAGAAAACATTACACATTTATTAGGCGACATATACACCTCCCCCCTATTGATCAGTAGCAAGGTTGAAAAATGAGTTAATACTAACATACATCACTAGTACAAATCAGGTAGTAGTAGAGTAGACACTAAGTTATATGATCATTGTAGCATTTGCTTGATTAGCCCTAGCAGCTTCTTAAGACACCTTTGAGCCCACATGACCTGCCTCACACTGCTACTGTCTAGTCTACGCGCTGCGTACAAGCGGTCAACAAACATTAACAAGCCACTTTTTTAGGAAGAACTGGTGTACTACTGTTACTGTTAGTCCATATTGCTTATCTATAGATGCTACACTTTTTGGCACGGCTGAGAAATGCTTGCAAGTTGCAATATACTAACGCACACCATTTCTTTTTTCGCATTACAGACGCAAGATTCCCTTCTACGAACCAGAGCTTCTGAACGATGCACCAACTACCAGTACTAGGTTCTTCTGAGGTGAGGGGTCCCTTCACTCACATCTTCATTTATAAATGTATATAAACTAAATTGCTATGGGATGGTGGTGCTGCCTTCCACCACTGTTCAGTTATCATGATTTAATTCCCAACTGTATAAGTGTAACAATGTATATTGTTTTAATGTTATTGATTTGCCGGTTGGTGCTGCTAAGAAAACAGTGTACAGACCTTCTCAAATTGAAATAAACATTTTAAACTTACATAGACTTCGTGGTATTTGGTGTGGAGTGGACTAACTTACACGAGTGAGCAAATTAAAGTAAGGGTGTGCATGTGAATTGCTTCCACGACAGAGGTTGGGTGTGTTATGTTCTGGGTTGTCTACTTGTTGGTTATCTTGGGGGGAGGGTTCCGAGACCTAATAGGTATGACAAGACAGTACTATAGTCCAGCAGTGGAATTGTGGTGGGTGCGGAATTTCTGATTGAGGTGTGCAAGGAAGGTCCAACCTACCATCACCAACATCCTATTTTCTGGTGCAAATGTATGTGCAAGATCCCTACAACAGTGGTATGTCCTATAGGGTATCATATCAAAATATTAAGAAATCTGGTAGGGCTGTTGTTGCTGTGAATTTTCAAAGCCTCAACATCAATAAGAGTAAAAGTAGTACAAGACAACGACCCAACGGATTGTACGAGCTACTGGTGAATATGAGTTTTATATTACAGCCTTTCACAAAGAGTGGCACTGGCCAACTGGGCAAGACTAGCTACTACAGTACAGGCAGACTGATAGTATGTAGTAGTACTCAGTCATCATAGCTGAGGCAGGGATAAGCTTTTTGAAACCGTACAGATCGAAGGATAATTGGTGGTAAAAAAATAGCATTTGGAAACACACTATAGTTCGGGAGAAATGGGGCAGTAAAAGTTATGGAATAAGAAATATTATTAAAAACAAGAAGACTTACTGGGGCCAGCAGAGGAGCCCTCAGCGGTGTCCTCCTGGTGGTGTTCCTGTCCCGCCGACTGTCCAGTCCCTGTCGGTCTGCCCCTGGGTGCTGATGGACAGGAGAGATATAAGAATTAAGAAAGAGACAAACATTGATGGATGGTGTCAAACAAATACAATATTTTTCAACAACGGTCAAAAAACACTTATGTAAACAACAATTGCAATAACTACATTGACCGATCTCATCTGGTCAACATGTAATATCGTGGGATTCGCAGTTCGACTACTTAAGTTACTATTTATCAACAGTAATCCATTCTTCCATTCTGATTCCAGAAAACTAAGTTACAAGTATTAGTACAACGTACCACCCAACCTAGCCCACCTATTCCAGGCATGCCAATTGTACATTAAGTATGCATTTCCACTGTATTCCTCAACAATGTGTATGATCCAATCATGGAGGACACATGAACATGACTACATTTTTTGCATACACCAAATTTTGGTTTGATTGATGCTGATCTGCTACTGCTAAGTAACTGCAAAGCCTACCTCCACTCATTGAACAAACTAGAAAAGGTTCTAAAGACTGCCGTACTAGCAGCACGTCACGTAACTGAGTGAGGGGGGGCATCGCGCATACCACTAACCAATTAGAAGCTCATACAAAGTACCTAAACCTAAGTATCAATCCGCCCCTATCTATTAGTGACAGGACAAAGTAAGGAGTGGACGTGAGTCACTGTAGCATTACGTAACTTAATTTCTCTAAAATAAACTCGTAAAGAATCACGCTAAGCAAGCGCAAACGCAAAGCTGCAAACAAGTAAGATTAGTAGTAGCGCAGAAGAGCACCTGTGTCATAATCACAGAAGACTTTTAAACGTTATTAACCTGGAATGTATTGTAAGCAGCAACATTCTAGCTGGTTGGAAGGAAAAAAAGATATTCGCAATATATAACATAGAGCAGAAGAACAGACACAAAGTTGTAATAATTAAATAGGTACTCACCAAGCCCCGGGACCTCCATTCCTAGCAGGTCCAGCAGGTCCTGCTCACGGTCCAGGATGTCGGACCACCGGTGCGTCAGCTGTGCCTGGGTGCGCCGGACCCCAGAGATGCGCGACACTGCCCGGCGCACCTTCCCCCACCGCTGCCGACGCTCCCGGAGGCCGTACCCGGACCCAGGCCTGCCACCTGCTGCCAGGGTTGAGGGGAGGTGGCGCTGCACAAAGAAAATTAGTGCAGCCAACTCCGCCTCCCCAAATAAGGCCCGTGCCTGCACCCCTTGTGGGCGCCGCCTTCCGTAAGGAAGGCGGTCGCGGCTCTGGCTGCGCCGGCAAACAGCCCTGCCCTTGGACATGGTTCTGGGGACGGGGCGGGAAAGAAAAGGTAAAATAAATAAAGGAGTAAAGGAAATAAATAGCGGGCAATACAAAGAGAAAAAGTAGCTAAAAAACAAAAAAAAAGTAGACAAAAACCAAAAATATAGAAGCAGGAAAATAGTTAGAGAAATAATAAGTAATAAAGATCAAAAAAAGTGGCTATAAACAAAGGATTGAAAAGATTTAGGGAGGATTGAAAATCAGGCCCCAGAACCATGCAATAGAGTGGAAAACAAGATGGCCGCGCCCATTGCGACCACGTGCGCAAGTTCGCGCGATATTTTCTCCCCGAGCAAGCAAAAAGCAACGCGATCAAGTAAAAGCGGTCGCGAACAGGAAATATCGACCGCGAACATGCATTGCGCGACCCGGAACAGGAAGTAAACATCGCGAGAGGGCGGGACAAGTGAAAACAAGATGGCCGCGCCCGTGAGCAACCGCATGGGTAAGTTGGCGACCCGCAATCACGCAAAAAATACCGCGAACAGGCGGCAAAAAACTTCCGCGTCTTTGCGATATTTCCGGCGTGTTTGCGGAGATTTTCTGCATTTTCGCGATAATTTGCGGAAGTTAATTCCGCAAATTCCGCCCACCCCTAATGTTTACCTTCACGTCCTCGACTACCCACGGGCAGCGGGCCCTTGCAACCTGCAGGATGCGGTCCCTATTCTGATAATTGAAGAGGCGTGCAACCACTGGCCTGGGAGGAGCACCTGGTCAGGGAGGGCTCTCGGTACTCTGTGAGCTTGTTCCATGGAGAAGAACTTGGAGTACTTGCCCTGAAGTATGGTATCCGAGAACCCGGCCTCTAGATATAGCTCCATGTTTTGTCCCTCGACGCGTTCCGGCAAGCCCACCAGGTGCATGTTGTTCCAGCGCGATATTCCTTCCTGGACGTCAACCCGTTCTCATAGGTGGTTCACTTCCTCTTGTAATGTCTTAATGTGGCCCACCATGGAGGACACTGAAGGCCTCACAGTTGCGATCGTAGACTCCAAATCTGTTACCCTATCTTTCAGCTTTTTATGGTCCTCTCGCAGAAAGCTAAACTCAGCGCATAGTGTATCAATTTTAGGGACCAAGGTAGATTTGATGTCCAACGCCGCTGCCATGAGTTCATCTAAGCGGTGTGAGAGGTCGACTTGTGGTGTACGTTGGCCCACTGATGATTGATCTGGGCTCGCGGCGCCCGGCGGTGGGCCCTGTGGGTCGGTGGCCAGTGGCTGCTGCTTCTCTGGTTTATTCTTGCCCATCCTGGTAGCTATGGTGCTTTGTAGGTTCCAGGGAGAGAGGGGACAAGGGTGTGCTGGGTACAGTACTTGTGAAGGGGGTAGTAGTCGATCCCTGCTCCCGCCACAGGTGCAGTATTCGGTCTAGGGCACCAAGCAATAGTGACAATTATGTTTCGCAGCTGGATAAGGGGGAAGTGCCAGGCCTCACTCCTCAATCAGCCAAGGAGCACTGGTAGTAAAGCTATGCGTAAATGATCTGCCCGCGCCATGAATCATGATGAGACAGGATGGCATGGGGGGCTGTTGTCAATCCACAGCACGGCTGGGGTATATTAAAGCAGGCCACCATAGAGCAGACTGGTAGGATCGTGGGTGTGGGGGGCAGGAGTCCACAGGAGAATAATGGGACCTCTGGTACCTGGGTGCGCCCAAGAAATGTGGAATAAGGGCGGCCTACCAGCAGCCACGGCCAGGCCTGTTCCGATATGGCACAATAACGTTTCCACAGCGCCAATAGACATGCAGGGCACTGAGTTGGGCAGCGTTCTGTCAGGGCTCCAGTGGGGGGGTCTCTGCCACCCCATTACAGAGTTGTGAGTCCCAAGTTGTGTCCCAAGTTGTGCAAGGAAGAGGCCCACCATCTACGCTGCCAGCGAGTGTTGCTAGGTTCAAGAAGGAAGGAACACAGGCGGCTTACCTGCTGCCGTGGCCTAGCCCGGCGCAACGTGGTGAAGTAATGCACCCTCAGTGTCTATGGATGCCCAGGGGGGCTCGGGTGTGCTGCAGTACGTCCCATCAGTCCGCCACCTCAGCTGTGTAGACCGCAGCACAGCATTGCAGCAGTAATGAAGCCGCCGGGTGTAATTCAGGCGTCCGTGGGCGGCCGCGCACACATTCGAGCTCCAGTGGGGAAAGGGCTGCAAGCGCGGGCCCAGACTTCACCTTGATGCTCTGCTTCCCTGTGGCCACAGCCGTCACTATTGGGCCACAATCTGGGCGAGGGACGGCCCTGGTGCATTCCGCTGCGATTCTGGGGTCTGCAGGTTAGCCAACAGTGGCCCGAAACAGGATATTTTGGTGGTTGTGATGGAGCAGGCTGAGAAGAAGTCTGCTCATGTCGCCATCTTGGACACGCCCCCCCGTGGCCTTCTGTTTCTGACCTGTTTTGTTGGTTTTATGACTATGGGCACTTTACCACAGCTAATCAATGCTAAAGTGCATATGCTCTCCTTGTAAATTGAATATATGGACTGGTGTTTCCATAATTGGCTGATTTGATTTACTAGTCAGTCCCTAGTACAGTGCACTATGTGTGCCCAGTGCCTAAAATCAAATGCGGCTAGTGGACCTGCAGCACTGATTGTGCCACCCACATTAGCAGTCTGTAAATGTTACTCAGGTCTGCCATTGCAGAGCCTGCTTGCAGTCTGGTACTTCTAGGTTAACTTGGCAAGTGCACCCACTTGCCAGGCCTTAATCTTCCCTTTTCTTACATGTTAATCACCCCTAAGGTAGGCCCAAGGTACCCCTGTGGAGAGGGTGCAGTGTATGTGAAAGGTAGGACTTGCCCTCAAGTGTGTGGCATGTCCTGACAGTGAAACATTGCCAATTTCCTTTTTCAATATTGTAAGGCTATCTGTTTCCATAGTATAGAATGGGGAGTTTGCTAATAACATCTCATAAGCATAACTGCCCCTGGGAACCAGATAGGAAAATAAAGATTAGTATGCCAGAACTCAGAATGTAAAATGCATCTTTTAGTGAGGGTGGTTTTACATTCTGTGTTTGAAAATGCCACTTTTAGAAAGTAGATATTTTATTGCTTAGCCACCCAGTGTGCATCTTCTATGATGTGTATTGACTGTCTGGCTTTGGAGTGACAGGGTCTGGGGATGTGCAGTGACTCCAGAGAATCTGAATGAGTCAGTGCCAGGCTGAATAGGCCTGGTCTGTATTTGGAGTGGTGGGAGGAGTAGCACCTGCATTTGCACCTGAATAGGGCTGTGCCTGCCTTCTACAATGACGGCTATGCCCCCCTGTGGTGTGTCTGGAGCCAGGGCTCACACTGACGATGGAAGTTGTTGTGAACTTGCAAAGTGCCCCCAGACCTAGTTTGGACTGGGCTCAGACCCCTGGGCCAGGAGAGAACAAAGAGATTTACTGTTTAAAAAGAGGGGCCCAGACCCCAGACATTTAGATTACTGCTGAACTAAGGAACCTGCCAGGAAGAAGAACCGGGAAAGTTGGAGGAGGAGTACTGCCCCTGTGCTGTGTGCTGTTGGGGTTGGCCTGCAGTTGTTGCTTCTGTCTTGGGCAGGTAAAGGACTGGACTGTGCTTTCATCATCCTGCTGTTAGAGTTTTCACCAAGGGCTTGAAGTAGAGCTTGCCTCCTTTCGGAAGTCTCAGGGATAGGGAAGACTTAAAAGATCATTTCTGGGAATCAAGAGGAACCTTTGCAAAGGAGAAGAGCCGGAGAAGCTGAGGAGGAATACTGCCCCTGTGCTGTTTGCTGTCTGGGATGGGCTGCACTGGTTACTTTCTGCCAACGAAAGGGAAAAGGACTTTGCTGTTTGCTATGTCCTCTGCTTGAGGAAGATCTCCAATGGCTTGAAACTGAACTTGCCTCCTGTTCTGAAGTCTCAGGTACACAAAGACTTCATCACCATCTCCCCTGAACTTCCTTGCTGGTAGTTCTGACCTGTTAAGTGGTACCTGCTGTTGTTTTGGACCTCTGGAAGCTGTTTGCCGCTGGGAGCTGGAAAAGTAATGCAACTTTGAGGAGTGTGATGCATTCGCACCTGTTTCCGACACATCACTGAAGAAATCATCACAGAGCCTGCCCGCGACTTGAGGAATCCCCTCACACCGCATCGATTGCATCGATCTCCAAAGTCCGAGATCACCGCACTGATTCTGACGCAAAGCCTGCTGTGTGGCTGCAAGAACCCACGCATCGTCCCGGATCGTCTCATTGCATCAAGACGCCAAGGCTGTTGCATCATTTGGGGACGCAGTAAGAAACCGATGTTTCACCTCCACACACAGTAAGAAACCAACACATCATCTCCTCTCCGGTAAGGAACAGACGCATCACCTCCCCTGGGCAGCAGTAAGGAACTAACGCATCACCTCTTTCAGAGCAAAGAACTCACGCATCACCTTCCCTATGTGAAAGGAATCGACGCATCACCTTCCCTGTGACTGTTTTTGTTTGTGTGTGCGACGCATCCAAGGTACTTTGTGTGAAAAGTGTTGCAGCTGCAATTTGCTTTGAACTGTACTATTTCTACCTTTCAAGAATCATATTTGTATTACTGTATTGTAGATTTTTTGTCTTTTGGTCTTGTTTGTTTTAGATAAAGACTATTTATTTTGCTAAACTGTTGCGTTGTCCATTTGTAGTGTTTTCACTTTATTACTGTATGTGTTCACAAATGCTTTACATACTGCCTCTGAGATAAGCCTGTCTGCTCATGCCAAGCTACCAAAGGAATGAGCAGGGGTTATCTGAGAAGTGGATCCCCCCTACCTTGACTAGAAGCAATGGTCCCTATTTGGACACAGGTACCTACCTCTGCCAATTAGACACCCTCATTTCTAACACTGGTGGTCAGCGGTGAGGATCTGGACTTGCATTTGTGTCTTACATACAGTGATTGGTGTACACTACTAGTAGAGTGCAGACAATTACGCAACCACATTCTATTTTTCCCTGTTTCCCTTTGGAATTTGGTTGTTGGAACTGTGGTTAGTTGTGGCACCTGTTGGGCCTTGTCAAAATGGAAGTCAAATTTTGGCACCTGCACATCTACAAGATGAGGGAAATAAAAGTCTTTTGCAAGGAGATGGGGCTACCTGTGAGGAAGAGATCTACAAGCTGGATCTTGAGGCAGCCGTGCATAGCTATGAGGTGCTACGCTGGGAAGCAACACTAGCAGATGACTCTGAGGAGTAATCTGAGGGGGATGCTCCCCAGTCAGACTACCAAGAGGGCCGTGGCCATGAGGAGGAAGTATTTTGGGAAATATTGGCTTGTAAAGAGAGGAATCGGATTTGTGCTTGTGACCGGAGGCTGAGACAGCTAGACCTGGAGTGCGAGGAGATAGAGTGAGCCCTAGCTGAAAAATAAATATGTGTAGCTCACGGAGTGAACTTGGCTGGGCTAGAGAAGGAGTCCAGCTTAGATGGTGGCAGTAAAAAGGCATTATCTAGTGCTGAGGAAGAAGTACACACACTCAGAGATATGGCACCTGACTTGAAGGAGGGGGTTGACATACACCAGGGTGTTCATGTTTATGAGGTAGCTCCAATGGTGTGCAGTGTCCCTGAAGTGGATTGGGGAACTGGCACAGGGGATCATATTCCTAGTGGTGGGAGAGACACTCTACTGACTCTAGATGAGAGGTGCCGTGAGAGGGGTTCTCCCATGGTAGAAGTCCTGGTCTGTGAGTGTGGGGACCACCCAGAATAGTGTGGGATGAGTGACAGAGACCGTCATACACTGTCTTGCTAATCTCAGGAGAGTGATGTGGGGTACTTGTGCGAGGCACTGGATGGTGAGGCAAAGAGTAGCTTGGTTAATGCCTTTGTGGGGTAGTGTGTTTCAATTGGTAGAGAGCATATTTTAAGTCCCTGTTTTCCAGAGCTATGCCAACACCTGGTGGAGCGTGAGTTCTCTGACCCCAGGAAGCTCACATTGGAGGCAGACCTTTTGGTGGATTCCAGAGGGTCTGAAGAAGCATTTTGGGGTGATTCTGAAGGAGGTTGCTCAGGTTTCCCCATCCAAATGAGGTAGGGGAGAGTTGTGATGGCCCAGATAGGTCCCAGATTAGTGGGAGTGGTGTAGGGTCCCAGGTCCTGTCTCAGAGGAGAAGGAGTGGGAGTGGGCTGTGCCCCCAGGTGCCTGAAACCCAGTCTCAAGGCCTGGTTGGTTTCATGAGGGAACAACAGGAGGGGGGCCTAGTCTGTACTGGGAGGCCGTTCCCTGAGAGGGATCCGAAGGTGTCATTTGATCTGTGAGACTGCTGTAACTAGCATTCCACCAGCTCTGGTGTCTGACAGCACCTCGCCATTTGGGGGGGTGAGAGTCCAGAGAGTGGGGTGAGGTGGGACGCAGTCCCCAGTAGAAGGACCAGTGGGTCAGGGGTTGCCAGCTCTGAGGTTAGAGCCCCCCAGGACTGAAGCTGGTGAGGCCACTTCTGGCCTGGGGGGTCTTCATGCTCTGTCAGGTGGAAAGAGGCAGGAGACCTGGCCAAGGCAGACTCTTACACAACTCCAGAAGAGTGTGTTTTCCTTGGGGGGGTCGGTGTACTACCCCAGATATCCTGGGTTGCCAGGCACCAGTCCAGCCTAAGGGTACAGACCCTTGGTTGTAGGGCCAGGTTCAGGGTGTCCCCCCTGACCTGGAGGAAGGGGTGACTGCTAACAGTACCCCTACCGGGTTGTCTTCTGGGTCACCACTCCAGGTTGGAGGGTGTGGGGCCCCAGTAAGGGGGCAGGAAGAGGGCAGCCTCACCCCTGACATCTGCCCAATCTAAGGGTACAGACTTGGATCCCAGTTGCAGGATAGAACCCCTGAACTGGTGGGCGAATTGTACCTGCCTCAGGTGCCATGACAATTCTGGAAGGGATACCGCTCAAGGTGGGAGGGTGCAAAGCCCAGAGGAGGAGAACCGGGTGTGGGAAAGCCCACCCCAGTCTTCTGTCCACCCACTGGGTATAGGCCCAGAGCTGGTGGGTCAGTGTCAGGATGCCATCCCTGACCTGACAGGAGGGAGAGTGGACAAAGGGTCATCACTCTCTGATGCCACAAAGGTTCAAGAGCCCTGAGAGGCATAAGGCATGGGCCTCATCACTGACAACTGTCGGTAGCCACTGTGGCTTGCTGTCTTGGTGGACAGAGTGGCCCCTGGGGGGCACAGGGGTCACACCCTGGGGTGGACTGGGCCATACCACTGTGTTGGCAATGTGGGTATTCTCTGCCTGTTGAAACACACCTGTCCGCAAACTAAGGTAAGATGCTCCACAGATGCTGTACACAGGTGAGGAGAAGGGTTCCCCATGGGTTATCTTAGGGGGCCCTGAGAGTATGGACAGCGGGATCCAACTGGGTACAGAAAGGCATAGATCCTGAACATGCCCCAGCTGTTGTGGTACAGGCCTAGGTTCTGTTGCCTCAACCAGGGAAGCCCATCAAGTCTAGCCTGCTTTAGGCTGGAAGGGATTTGTGTTAGACCTGGCTTTTACAGCTGGTTTATCCCCTGATGTTTTCTTTGCGGCCTTTTGTTTCTGACCTGTTTTTGTTGGTTTTATGACTCTGTGCACTTTACCACTGCTGATCAGTGCTAAAGTGCATATGCTCTCCCTGTAAATTGTATGTATGTATTGGTATTTCCATAATTGGCGAAATTGATTTACTAGTCATTCCCTGCAAATGCTAGTGACACACAATAAAGGATAAAGGATAAGCATATCCATATGTAACTTGTAATTGGCTATGGTTGGACTGATGCCAGTGTCCTGGTCCAGTCATTGCTCTCACTGTAGCAGCCACGTGAATGAGGATGTGTGTATATAGATGTGCATCCTTCTGGGGTTCAAGTTTCTTGTTACCAGCAGCCTGTTAATCCCATTTGGGCTAATGTACAGGAGTTGCCAGCCCCACTGGTATTTCAAATTTGGTGTTCCACAAAGATATCCAAATCTCCATGTTTAATACCAAGGGAAAGCACTCAGAAATGTACATAGAAACACAGTTACTGTATGTTATTGGCATACAACTTATAGTCCCCATTATTTGACCGCTCCAGAATCACTGGGAACCCTAGTAATGGTAATTCTAAGGTGACGGAGTAACAAGGATTATTCCAGGCTACTCATAATGAGGCCCTGATTACTAAAGTGCTTTTTGTATCACAAAAAGCCCACTGATCTAGAGGTTTGAATTTGGTGGAAATGTCTTTGTTGCAATACTGTTAGTAGTGCTAATTTTTATTCTGCAAAATCCCCAGTATTTTCTTTTTGATCAGCCAAGTGACTGCCTCGTCAACAATGATATCAAAACAACACTGACAACTAACCCCCACCATCATCATCTCATACACACCATGTGTTCCAAACAAGACCATATTAGCAACATCTGGCCTTGTAAAACTTTCAGATTTCTCATGCGAAGCTACTCATGACAAGCTTAGACTAGTGCCTCTGGCTAGCACACATCCTTTTTACCACCTAAACTGCACTGTTATTAAAGTAGGAACAGGTTCCAAAACAAACATTGTAAATGTAATCTTCTAAGTGACTCAACACTTTTTAGTTAAATACTGTTTATTGAAAGAATGAACACATCAGGTAAAAACATTACATAACCAGGACGAAAAAGCGAAACAGGAATAGGCACATAATGCTAAAGTCCATTAAGGGTGAATAAAAAACAGCATATTCACATGTACAACAATTATAAGAAAAGATTATAAATATATAAAGGGAAGAAGAGGAATAGTATAACATTATAATATCTTAATAAAAATGTGTGTTCCAGAAGACAAAAAGTTATAAAGTCAGCGTAATTTTGTGATAAAGAGGGAGAAAGAAAAGAAAAGAAAAAGGAGAGGAAAGAAGAGGAAAGGAGTGGATAAGAGAGAATTAGATAGAGGAAAGACCTGAAAAGGAAGAAGAGTGAACATTATGAGAAAGAAGAGTGTGAGTGACAGGAATGTTATAAAAGGTAACCATAGTAAATCTAGCTTAATCTTTTGGAGAATAGAGCAATGGGAGACAGATGCAATTCGATGTTCATCGCATATTAGATTCCACCAACGCATGTAAGATATTTTAGAGATGTCTTTCCAATTTGATAATATAACTTTAAAAGCAACTGCAATAAGAGGTCAAATAAAATCGTTTTAGATGAACATTGGTCAAAATCGGGAGACATAGTACCTAAAAAGATATTATGAATAGCAAAAGGAAAATCACATGAAAAAATCAAACAGCATTTTGACCAAATAACTTTCCAAAAGTTAAAGACCTTAGGACAATTGTAAAGTAAATGTATCAGTGAGCCCTCAGAGGAAAGACATGACCAACATAACTGTGAAATAGAATGGCCAATTTATGGAGAAAAAGAGGAGTAATTACAATTCTATTAAAAATGAAATATAATGATTGTGTAATGTTAACAGCTTTCGACGTCTTGAAAATCTTTTGCCAAAAACAATCCCATTGAAGAATGGACAATTGTTGAGATATGTCTAGTTCCCAAGATAATACAATATGAGATTTACTGCGAGTATTGGTGTGCTAGGATAGGGTTTTATATATGAAGGAAGCACTAAGAATTGGATCATGAGGAACATGAAATAATGGTGTATTGGGAGTCAACGAAATAGAGGGAGAGATAGAGGTAAATCCTTGAAAACAAGTTTGAATAATAGGAGATAATTTACTGTATTGTTGAATACAAGAATCAGGAAGATTGACATTCTCTTGAAGTTGGAGGAAAGGCATTATCAAATTATTATTTAGCAATTGGTGTACATAAAAAATGACCTTTTCTTTCCAATGTTGTAGTGAAAAGATTTCTGGTGACATTTGATGTGCTTATTAAACCATATGGACGATGAAAGAAAAGATTGATAGAGGCCAACATTTTCAAAAACTATTGTGTTTACTAGGTGGTGAGAGTATTTTAAAATAGGATACTTGGAAATGAAAGTACAATTGGACATAAACATAGTATCTTGAAAAGAAAAGTCCTGTAACGAGGAGCGTTCAACAGTAAACCAAGTTGGAATCAGTAACTCTAGATAATCTTTGGACATAGCATAAAATTGACGAATTAAAAAAGGATTATGGTACATTTTAAAATCAGGAAATCGAACACCACCCTCTGTTTTAGGGCAAATTAATCTAGACAGAGCAATATGGGCTTGTTTATTATTCCATAAAAATTTGTTGCAAACAGAATTGATCTGAGAAAATAATATTTAGGAATTTTAAAAGGTAACATTGAGAGTAGAAAAAGTTTTTGGGGAACAATCATCATTTTAATCGTGTCTAGAGACAACCCCACCAGGATAAAAATAATGGGGACCAGGAAGAAATCAAATTAGTAATCTTACATTTTAATGCCGAAAAATTATGGGTTAAAGTATCCAAAATACTTCAGGAAAACCATGTTCCTAAATATTTAATTTTTTGGGTACACCAAGTAAAATTGGTGTTATCAAACATATATTGATAACATGTTCGGTTTAAAGGTAAAATCTCAGTTTTGGAAAAATTAAGTTTGTATCCTGAAACATTAGAAAATAAAGCAATCTCTTGTAAAAAAAGGTGGAAGAGATTTGCAGGGGTTGGACATATATACAAGAATATCATCTGCGTAAGCAGATAATTTAATTTGATGGGAATTAAGGTTGAAACCAGTAATGATTGGATTATTTCTAATACGTTCAAGAAAGGGTTCCAAACAAATGAGAAACAGTAAAGGGGAGAGTGGACAACCCTGTTGGGTATCTCCTTGCAAGTGAAAATAAGGGGAGAAAAAACAATGAATAAAAACACAGGCACGTGGATCACAATATAATAATTTGATATAGGAAATAAATTTTGGACCAAAGCCAAACTTTTAAGGGTATAAAGCATGAATTGCCAATTTATTCGGTCGAAGGCCTTTTCAGCATCAAGTGATAAGGGAGCTAGAGGAGGAGGGTACTTCCTACCAAGAGCTAGAATGTTTGAGAACATTCTAGCATTGTCAGAGGCAAGTCTGCCTTTAACAAAGCCAGACTGCTTTGGTTTCATAAGAAGTGGAATGATATTTTCTAATCGTGAAGCTAAAATTTTTGCATACATTTTACAATCATAATTAATGAAGGAAATGGGTAAAAAAAATTACAAAAGGAGGAATCCTTGGCTGGTTTTGGAATGACAATAATAAGGGCTTCTAAAAAAGAGCCAAAAGCTTTAGAGTTTGATAAAAATGAGTTAAATAGATTTAATAATATTGGAGCAAAAATTGAGGAGAAAGCTAGGAATAACTCAATTGAAAAACCATCTGGCCCTGGAGCTTTGGACTTTTTTAAAGATTTAAGAGCATTGGTTATGTCTTAAAGGGAGAGATAATTTTCAAGGGATAGCAGAATATCAGGAGGGGAATGAGGTTTGGGGATATCTTGAAAAAGTTTTTCAAAGTCTTTTTCAGAAGGATTAGTATCGTCTGTATATAGGAGTTCATAGTAGGATTGGAAGGTATCAATAATGTCAGAATCAGAATAAAGAAGTTTGTTGTTTTTTTCCGAGTGTATAGGGCCAATATTTTTGCGTTCATACTTAATTTTGAAGTAGTTTGCTAACATTTTTCCTGCTTTATTTTGGCCACCATGAAATTTAAATTTAATCTTAAGAAGGATATTACAGGCATCAACAGTGGCAATTTAATTTAATGTAGATTTGGCTTTAATTAGTTCTTGTAGAACAGAGGGGGAATTAGAGGAAAAGTAACTGTATTCCAGGGTTTTAAATTTTAAAAGAGTTTCCTTATATTTAGTTTTAAGTGATTTATTTTTCTTTGCAGAATAAGCAATGGTAAATGCTCTAAATGATGCTTTAAAGGCATCCCATATATTATGAACTGAGGTGTCTGAAGGTTTGTTATATTGAAAAAATTCATTAATAAATAAGGACGCCTCTGACATAAAAATTGGATCTAAGAATAGTTGAATATTAAAACGCCAACGACCTTGTTGCAGGGGGTAAGTGATAGATCAAAAGAGGTAAAAATGGGGGCGTGATTGTTAATAAAAATAGAACCAATTTCGGATGTATGGATGCAAGGAAGTAATGACTTAGAAACCAAAATATAATCAATACGAGACATAGTATGGTGAACAGGGGAAAAGAAGATAAATTTAACAGTATCAGGATTACATGTTTTCCATACATCATAAAAAGGGTGAGATGTGATGGCAGATTGAAACGCTTTATGAGTTTTGTCAGGTTTGAATTTACATTTAGATTTTCTATCAGAGAAGGGATCCAGCCAATTATTAAAATCGCCACCAACAATTGTATTGGGATTAGAAATGGAGGAGATTTTCAATTTGATACTATTCCAAAATTGTGGGTCGGGTTTAACTGGACCATAAATATTTTTTAAAGTAATTTGCGTTTTAGCAATTATAGCATCCACCATAACCCATCGTCCAATTGCGTCACATTCCGTTGAAACAATTTGTGCAATAATCGATTTATGAAATAAAATGCAACACCACCATGGCGATCAGTGGCAGGAGAGAAAACAATTTAATTAAGCCATTGACATTTAAGTTTAAGAGATTCCATATCATTATAGCGAGTTGTAAAAAGGCAACATGGGTATTAAGTTTGGATAGGTGAGACAGTACCTTTTGACGCTTGGCAGGATGGCCTAATCCACGCACATTCCACAAGACAACATTAAACATGATGGTGGAAAGGGAGGAACATAAGGGAACAGGAGTGATAAGCTGCAAGATAAATATTAAAGACAAAGAAATAACATTTATCATATTATTTCAACAACATACTCATAAAAGGAAAAATATGTAAAGAGAAGAGACTGTGGGAAGAAATAAACATAGAAGAAAGAGAAAGAGTAGGAAAGATGAAGCAAGAGATAGATATACAGAAAGAGTAAACAGATCAAGGAAAATAATCCAGATCTGAAGAGAGAAAAGTAATCGGCAAAAGAGGAGCATGGTGACGCCAGAAACAAGAAACGGCGGAAGGAGAGAATAGATAAGAAAAGGCCTCCTGAAGAAAAGAGAAATAATGTGGAATAGAGAATAAAAATAGTGGAAACATAGTAAGGAGAACAGAATAATGTAGGAAATCAGAGTATTAAATAGAATAAAGGGTGAAGGGGTATTAGAAAGGTAAAAAAGATAGACAAAATAGTAGAATGACAGAATATATAAATTTTTAGAACACTAGATATCAATTTGTTACAGAAGATAAAAGTTCATCATTAGCATTCATGTTACGAGAAGAGACGCTGTTTAGGAAGAGTCTGAGTTTCTCAGGATCGTCGAATGAGCGTGAGCTTCCTTCATGCGTAATTTTGCATAGGTAAGGGTGGAGAATTCCATATTGGATGTTTAAGTGTCTCGTCTGTGGACGTAAAGCCAGGAATTCTTTACGGCGAGTGTTAGTTGCATTGGAGACATCTTGGGAGATAAAGATATTGTGGCCCGACCAAGTAAGACGATGCTTAAGTTTTACAGCCTTCAAAACATGCATTAGTTCAGTGAATTCCAGGAAGAGCAGTATGATACCACGTGGCTTCTTGGAATTAGGATGGATTCGACCCAGACAATGTGCACGTTGAATATTTAGAGGTGAAGAGGATTGAAGACCTAAAAGTTCTGGAAGAAATTTCTGCAAAAAAAATATTTTCCGGAAGACCATAAAGACATAGGTTATTCCTTCGATTATGATTTTCAAGATCTTCTGTGTGGAGTTTCAACTTATGGATTTATAGCACCGTACCAACACCATACCCCAGCATCCCCCCCATGTACGCGCCGTACCCCAGCACACGCGTATGTAAGCGCCGTACCCCCCACCACAGAACCCGCGTATGTACGCCCCGTACCCCCCACCCCAGCCCCGTACTTGGACGCACCGTACCCCAACACCTTACCCCAGCATCGCGTATGTACGAGTCGTACAACACCGTTGCACATGTGAACACTGTACAACAACATAGCCGTGGACGCACCTTACCTACGCGAAAAAGACACATACTGAACCAGGACACTGTAAAACAGCACAAGGACCGTCAATTCGACTCGCACATCACCACAAAACACGTTTCCGGATAAAAAACAACTAAAAGACTGACCTGGCACATCCAAACAGTCAAACAGAGGCCCGAAATCACAACCACCTCTTGTAACACACCCACCAAAAGTTCAAACACAGCCACACCCACAAATGGACCTATAAAATGGGCCCACAAACACAAACCATGAGCCTTTGCAACAGACCCACTGCTGACAGACATCACACACAAACAACTGCACCCATACACCTTAACTCACACACCTTCACACAACCTCCTTCACACAGACCCCCTCTACACATACACACACACCTACACATTCACACCCACACACCCACAACCATCCACACCCACACCCCACACCATGCCCACAGACAAGAATACAAAGTTCACAACAGAAGAGCTGGACATCCTTGTCAACAAAATCATCAGAGTCGAGCCACAGCTGTTTGGAACATTGGTCAGACAGACCAGCATATCCCAAAAAACTAGCCTGTGGCAGAGGATCGTCGATCGGGTGAATGCTGTTGCGCCCATCAGAAGGACCAGGAATGAATGTCAAGCCAGGTGGTACGATCTGCGCAGGGCAGTCAAGCGCAAAATGAACGAGGAATACACCCAGAGTAACATCACAGGAGGTGGGCTGCACCACAGACCGGTACATTACCATCCCTGGGAGGAGAAGGTGATGGCACTGCTTCCGCTGGTGGGAGTACACGGAGTCGAAGGAGTCCGAGAGCCTGGTGAGTACACAAACAACTCACGTAACATGGGGGGAATGGCATCCACACCCCAACTACAACAAATGCACTCACCTACCCCCAAGCCCTTACCTGACACAACCACACTCTAAACAACGCTCAGGCCACTAACATGAGTATACCCCATTTACAAAGCAAGGCCATGCCATGTCCCAGCCTACACAAACCACAAACCCAAGACAGGAATTCCGGGATGCTGGGAGGGTGGGGATCACTAAACATATTGTACAACTCTGAAACAGACACCAATGCCCTCAGCCCATATGGCCCAGGTACATACCCATGCACCATGCGCAATGCAGAGGGACTGGCAAAGTATTGACAAGGTAGCTGACACTTGGCCCTGCTGTAGGCAGCACAAGGCCCTCCTGTGACAACTGCAAAATCTAGCACAAACACAACCAGCTCAGATATCTAGGACAGGAACTCACACTCACTGACATGGCAGCATGCGCCATGGGGGGACAGATACATCACCTGGGAGACCAACTGCCAAATCACACTACACCCACCAGGAGGCACCGTCAATCAATCAACAATCGATCTGGGTACTTGTAAGGCGCGCTACCTACCTGTGAGGGTCTGAAGGCGCTGAGGGGGGGGTTCCAATACTGCTCGAAGAGACAGGTCTTGAGGGATCATCAGAAGGCAAGTGGGTCTTGGGTCAGTCGTAGGTGGGTTGGGAGGGTGTTCAAGCTCCTGGTGGCGAGGTAGGAGAAGGATCTGCTGCAGGCGGGCGTACGTTGGATGCGGGGGACAGCTGCGAGGGTGAGGATGCCAGAGCGGAGCTTGCTGGTGGGGGTGTAGAAGCTGAGTCTGATGTGCAGGTAGGCTTGTCCAGCGGTGTGGAGTGCCTTGTGTGCGTGGCTGAGGATCCTACAGGTGATCCTCTTGTCGATGTGGACCCAGTGCGGTCTCTCAGGAGGGGGGTGATGTGGCTGTGGCAGGGGGCGTTGATGATCACTTGTGCCGAGGCGTTGCAGAAGCGTAGTATCCGCCGTTGGTGTGTGGATGGGAGTCCTGCGTAGAGTGCAGTGGCGTAGTCCAGTCAGCTGCTGATGAGGGCCTGTGTCACTGTTCTACTTGTTTAAGTCGGGATCCACCAGTAGATCCGGCGGAGCGTGCGTAGGGTGTCGTATCAGGAGGAGGAGACGCCGTTGACCTGCTTGAACATGGAGAGGGAGGATGCGAGGATCAATCCTAGGTTGCGTGCGTGTTCGGTGGGTGTCGGTGATGTCCCCAGAGCGATTGGCCACCAGGAGTCATCCCAGGCTGAGGGTGTGGGTCCCAGGATGAGGACCTCAGTCTTGTCCAAGTTCAGTTTCAGATGGCCAATCCGCATCCAGTCGTCTATGGCCCTCAGACCCTCGTGGATGTTTGTCTTGGCGGTGTGAGGGTCCTTGGTGAGGGAGAGGATGCACTGGGTGTCGTCGGCGTAGGAGATGACTTAGAGGGTGTGGTGGCGGGCCACTTGTGTGAGGGGGGCCAAGTGGATGTTGAACAGCGTCGGGCGGAGTGATGATCACTCAGCCCTCACACAAGCACACACCCCCGGGGCAGCCAAGGGAGTCACACACTCTCACAATGGACGTGTGACACAACATGATCAAGCCGCAGCCAAAAAAGCATCCAAGGCCAAATGCGACATGTCAAAGACCCTGGATAACCTTTCAATCAGTCCCCTGTAACATACCCATCCACAAGTGAACATTGATGTGAATGCTAGGCACATACAACTACCTGGAGTAACTGTGGCAACCTGAACATGTATGAAACATGGATGTCGCCTTAAACAGCATTAACATTGTCTCTCTCTCTCACACACAGGGCAACGTCATGGATCTCCCCCCACACTGGGGGGGAACAATCACAGGCCCAGGCTCGGCAGGAAGATGATCCCACCAGCAGCAATGACTCTCAGCACTCTGTGGATGACCCCAACCAACCTGGACCCTCTGGTGCCCCAGCCCCTGCAGCACCTGCGTCAGGTACATCTGTGCCAACCACCACCCCCATTCTTGCCACATCCCAGGAGACACCCAGGAGCCCTGCCCGCACAGAACAACTGAGCCAGTCTGACCTGGAGGGACAAGGTTCTCTGGCCACCCAGGAGGAGGCAGACAACCCTGCAAATGCCATCCCTCAGGGTTTCGGTAGACCCGATGTGCCCACAACGGCAGGCCAGGCTCGGGTGGGCAAGGGTGGTGGGAGTGGCGGCAGGCGGAGGCGCGAACCTGACCAGCCAGCTGAGGGAACCGGTATGTCACACATACGCCACATCTTGGAGACATACCGGCGTGACACCAGGGGCATCAGCCAGGTAGTGGGGACCCTCAACGAGATTAAGAACCAGCAGGCCGAGCAACACGTCAGTCAACAACAACACCAAGGATGGATGGAGGCAAGACTGGCTGAGCTCCTGGCGGTGCAAACGGACATAAGCCGTTCACTCTGTCGGATCGCCGACAACATGGGCAACCCTCCCTGTGCCACCAGGTGTAGACCAGCACCAGCCACAGGGAGGGAGGAGGAGGAAGATTCATCCGATGGAGCGTCCCAAGCATCGTCAAGGCCTGCATCTGAGGGTCCCGCAAGGAAGGTGGGTCGTCCACGTAAAAGACCGTGAGAGGCAGCAGACCATCCACATCTCCCAGGTCACCTGGCCTGGCACCTGGCCCTCTGGCGCAACAGCAGCACCTCATCCAATGACTTTCTCTGCCACATAGACTTGCTGGTCACAGTCTGACCAATGATGACCAACACTGTGGTCTGGACTCTGATGACTCCAACTGACAAGGATGCCATCTCCCCCTGTGAACTTTGGAATCCATGCACACTGTATAGCACCTATTTGTCCACACTAAACAGGCCCCCCACCGAGAATAAATCTCTTTTTCTACAATTACATGTTGCATTCATTTTGCATGAGTACACAACCTACGTGTGGGGAAATGTCAAACTATGCATGAGTGTTGAACTGGCTCCAGCCATCCATACCCTGGAATCTGAGTCTGGGACAGGACACACATGGGTTACAATGTATGATACTATACAGACATGGAGCACAATACTCACCCGTGATGGCCTCAAGATGGTGAGGGGGAGCATGCATTACTGTGCGGACAGACCAATTGGGAAGAGTATCCTGAAGGCGTAGAGGTCATGGCTCATGTGGATGTTGCCGGGGAGGGAGTAGCAGGTTTGTCTTGCCAGGTGGGAGAACTATGTCCAGCATGCTGGAGTACGGTGGATGTGAAGAATGGTGGCCAGGGCAAGGTTGGATGCACAGAGTTGGCACAACGGGGTCTCGGATGACAGACGGCCAAGGTTGGTGTGGGTTCTGGGGTTGTGTCCTGCCTCCTGAGTGTGGGTGAGGAGTCTGAAGGTCATCCTGCAGCACACAGTGATACATTGCAGCTATCTCTGGTGGACGGTGATGTGGCTGGGGCGCAGGATGTTGAAGCTGAGGTGTGCACATGCAGCCTGGATGTGGAGTGGTTTCCCTGGTGTTAGGGTGTACTTGCTCCGTAGAGGGCGGGGCAGTAGTTGACACGGTTGGTGTCGTGCTCCTGGGGCATGGTCTGTCTTTCCCTGGAGTGGATTTATCTGTGGATCATGTGCATCATGCAGAGGGTGTTGCACCCTGAGGTACAGATGCTGGTGATTAGCATGGCAAATGTGAGTGACAATTCCATGATGCACACCATCTTGTGTGCGCGGCCACAGGGTGCATGTGCAGGGCTCTTGCGGGTTGGACACAAGCAGTTGACCCACCTATAAGGGGACAATCCTCAGATGATTACCTCAGCCCTGTACAAGTTCAGCCTCAGGTGGCTGATGTTCAGCCATCCATCAATGGATCTCATGCCTTCTTGAATGTTGGAACTGCCAATGGCTGCGTCTTTGGTGAGGGTGAGGAGCACCTGGCTGTCAATGGCATACGAGCTGATGAAGAGGTGCTGTGTGCATGTGATGCCGGTGAGGGGGACCTGGACACATTGAGGATTGACACGCTGAGAGATGATACCTGGGCCATGTGCCAGATTATGCCACTATACTACATGCTGAAGGCTTGAGTCCCACTCCCATGGCCCTGCTGGTGTACGGAGCCGGTGGGGAGTAGGAGGGACATTACCTGGTTGGTGTGACAGGGCCTGGAAGGTGGGGCAGCGCTGTGTAGGCAGTTGGAGTTGCACAATCATCATGCAAAGGTGTTGTGTGTGCACCTAGGGTATGCCTGAGAGCAGGCGGTAGCTCCTTGGATGGACAATGCTTGAAGGATGGCTGCAACATCAGACAGTAGTGTGATGTGGGTCATGTAAGGACATGAGGTTCGTGCAATGTGCAAGTTGCATGCACTGACGGTCCAGCCATTGGCACCGCGTGGGCACAACATGCCAGTGTGTACACGTACGTGGATTACCAGTGTGTACACATACGTGGACTACAGTCGTACACGTACGTGTACGAGCAGTGTGTGGCATGGATTCATATTCTTGCTGTGCTCAACTGTCCCCAGACACTAGCTTCTCAGTATAATTCGATATCAAGTTATTTGTTGTTGTGTCATGATCTCCATTGTTTCCAAGTCTCATGATAGGCACCCACCCCTCACATGTCTCTGTCCACTGCTGGTATTCCTCTGCACCCACCCCCATGTCTCTGTCCACTGCTGGTATTCCTCTGCACCCACCCCTCACATGTCTCTGTCCACTGCTGGGAGTGATAGGCACCCACCCCTCACATGTCTCTGTCCACTGCTGGGAGTCCTCTGCACCCCCCCTCACATGTCTCTGTCCACTGCTGGGATTCCTCTGCACCCACCCCCATGTCTCTGTCCACTGCTGGGAGTCCTCTGCACCCACCCCTCACATGTCTCTGTCCACTGCTGGGAGTGTTAGGCACCCACCCCTCACATGTCTCTGTCCACTGCTGGGAGTGATAGGCACGCACCCCTCACATGTCTCTGTGCACTGCTGGTATTCCTCTGCACCCACCCCCATGTCTCTGTCCACTGCTGTGAGTCCTCTGCACCCACCCCTCACATGTCTCTGTCCACTGCTGGGAGTGATAGGCATCCACCCCTCACATGTCTCTGTCCACTGCTGGGAGTCCTCTGCACCCACCCCTCACATGTCTCTGTCCACTGCTGGTATTCCTCTGTACCCACCCCCATGTCTCTGTCCACTGCTGGTATTCCTCTGCACCCACCCCTCACATGTCTCTGTCCACTGCTGGGAGTGATAGGCACCCACCCTTCACTTGTCTCTGTCCACTGCTGGTATTCCTCTGCACCCACCCCTCAAATGTCTCTGTCCACTGCTGGTATTCCTCTGCAACCACCCCCATGTCTCTGTCCACTGCTGGGAGTCCTCTGCACCCACCCCTCACATGTCTCTGCCCACTGCTGGGAGTGATAGGCACCCACCCCTCACATGTCTCTGTCCACTGCTGGGAGTCCTCTGCACCCACCCCTCACATATCTCTGTCCACTGCTGGTATTCCTCTGCACCCACCCCTCACATGTCTCTGTCCACTGCTGGTATTCCTCTACTCCCACCCCTCACATATCTCTGTCCACTGCTGGGAGTGATAGGCACCCACCCCTCACATGTCTCTGTCCACTGCTGGTATTCCTCTGCACCCACCCCCATGTCTCTGTCCACTGCTGGTATTCCTCTGCACCCACCCCTCACATGTCTCTGTCCACTGCTGGGAGTCCTCTGCACCCCCCCTCACATGTCTCTGTCCACTGCTGGGATTCCTCTGCACCCACCCCTCACATGTCTCTGTCCACTGCTGGGATTCCTCTGCACCCACCCCTCACATGTCTCTGTCCACTGCTGGGAGTGATAGGTACCCACCCCTCACATGTCTATGTCCACTGCTGGGAGTGATAGGCACCCACCCCTCACATGTCTCTGTCCACTGCTGGTATTCCTCTGCACCCACCCCTCACATGTCTCTGTCCACTGCTGGGAGTCCTCTGCACCCCCCTCACTTGTCTCTGTCCACTGCTGGGATTCCTCTGCACCCACCCCTCACATGTCTCTGTCCACTGCTGGATTCCTCTGCACCCACCCCTCACATGTCTCTGTCCACTGCTGGGAGTCCTCTGCACCCACCCCTCACATGTCTCTGTCCACTGCTGGGAGTGATAGGCACCCACCCCTCACATGTCTATGTCCACTGCTAGGACTCCTTGGCAGACACCCACCCACCCACCCGCACCCTTGGTGCTGTACACTGCTGTCCTGGCCATGTACACACCCCAATATACTGGTTATATGCTGCACCAGGCCCTAAGCCAACATTTGTGGCGTGTGTACGCCTTGTATCACTAATGTACTGGTGCCCTAGAGGTACAGGTGATGCGGTCCGTACCCCCGCTCTGAGGGCGTGGGTACGGCTCATACCACCATTGTAGTGGTGATGTAGGTGTACGCGCCATACCCATGCCCTCAGAGCGTGGGTACGGTCCGTACCACGCGTACCCCTACATCACCAATACAATGGTGGTACGGGCCGTACCCACGCTCTGAGGGTGTGGTTACGGGCCGTACCACCATTGGAGTGGTGATGTAGGGGTACGCGCCGTACCCATGCCCTCAGAGCGTGGGTACGGCCCGTACCACGCGTACCCCTACATCACCACTACAATGGTGGTACGGGCCGTACCCACGCTCTGAGGGCGTGGGTACGGCGCGTACTCCTACATCACCACTCCAATGGTGGTACGGGCCGTACCAACGCTCTGAGGGCGTGGGTATGGCTTGTACCACCATTGGAGTGGTGATGTAGGGGTACGCGCCGTACCACCATTGTAGTGGTGATGTAGGGGTACGCGCCGTACCCACGCCCTGAGGGCGTGGGTACGGCCCGCACCACCATTGTAGTGGTGATGTAGGAGTACTTGCCGTACCCACGCCCTCAGAGCATGGGTACCCCTACATCACCAATACAATGGTGGTACGGGCCGTACCCACGCTCTGAGGGTGTGGTTACGGGCCGTACCACCATTGGAGTGGTGATGTAGGGGTACGCGCTGTACCCATGCCCTCAGAGCATGGGTACGGCCCATACCACACGTACCCCTACATCACCACTCCAATGGTGGTACGGGCCATACCCACGCCCTCAGGGCATGGGTACGGCACGTACCCCTACATCACCACTACAATGGTGGTACGGCCCGTAACCACGCCCTCAGCGCGTGGGTAAGGCCCGTACCACCATTGGAGTGGTGATGTAGGGGTACGCGTGGTACGGGGGGATTGGTGGACACGCCCCCCGAAGTGACCAGACCCTGGAGGTAATGTATGGACAGTATATGATATTTTAAAAATTAGGTGGAGGTTATGTTTCCTGCCCCTCGCCCCCCCTCGCCCCCCCTTTGCCCCTGGGTGTTGTGCTGACCTTCTGCGGCGTGCGCGGCGGTTTCGGTGCACCAGGTCGTAGGCTAGGAGGGCCGGGATGACACGTAGGATGGGGTCCATGGCTGTCCGTCGCGTCCCGCTGCTCCTTCTTCGCGTCGTCCTCAATTTCCTGGGAGTTTTTGGCTGCCGTAAAAAATGATCCGTGCGGAGTGACGTAGGCACGAATCGTACTTGCTGGTCTGTAGAACGCTGCCTGACTCCGTCCGGACGTCACGTACGCGATGTCCCGGATTGGAATTGTGGGTATTTTTAGTCGCACGTAGTTTTTTTACGATTCGTACGGAAATGGTATTTCTGTACGAATCGTACTTGCTGGTTTGTAAGGTGCATTTCCCGGGTACGAGTCGTACGGAGAAAACGCTCCGTACGACCATTCGTACCCGGGTTTTACAGGATTGGAATCGGCACCTAAATCTTCAGGATGCCTACCTTTCTGTTCCAGTTCGCCCACATTACAGGAAGTATCTTCAGTTTCAATGAGGGCAATCTTTTTTACGCACTTTAGTTCAGCCTATCCTCAGCACTTTGGTGCTTCACCAAGATACTGAAACCAGTCGTGGCCTTTCTAAAAGCACAGAGTGTCAGACTCATTGTGCGTCTTGATGATTTCCTAATTATGACACAGAGCAGAGATTGTCTCCTCTCATTAAAATGTATGCCAAAGCCTTCTCCAATATTTAGATTTGCTTATCAATGTTCAAAAATCTTCCATTCTACCTTCAAAACATTTGGAATTTCTAGGGCTCCTAACAGACACAACAGAGTCTATCTTACAGCTGCCCCAACAGAAAGTGTCATGAATAAAGAAAGAGAATTGTCACTCTTTGACTCTTCCTCACATATCTCTAGCTCTCCTAGTAAGTCCTCTGACATCTCCTATTCAAGCTATTTTTGCTGGCCCTCTTTATTATTGGGCATTGCAAAGACTACAGATATGCCATCTCCACAGAGGTTTAGCATACTCGGATCTAGTAATCTTAGATCCAGACACCAAATAGGAACTCCACTGGTGGCCGAACCACTTAGACAAGTTGAAGTGAAAGTCCCTTGGTGGAAATATGTACTAGTACTGGGTCTCAAGATTCCCAGTGCAAAAAGTTATAGCCCATATGTTAAATCATGCAAGGTTAAAGATACTCCTACACAACTATGAGATGCATATTAAAAGATAAATTGCTTTATTAAAAAACGTCGCTTGATATAGTTTTAAAATATTACGGTAAAACTAATTACACTGAAAATGACATCCAATTCATATACCATTAAAATAATTTGTTGCACACATAAAGGGAAAACATCACAATAATTCAACGTAAGAGTGATTACATAGACTTTTGATACCTAGTGTGTGCCAACAAGCATTTAACAGAGAGACAAATACAGACAATACATTTTGTCATTTATAAACACATCCGGTCTGAGCAGTTCAATTGCAAATCCTAGATACAATCTATTATTCTTATCTATAGGATGAGCTATTCCCACGGATTGTGTTGTAAGAAGCGTTGACGCATTGCGATGGTACTATTGATATCCCATCTTTATCAAGACAAATATAAGTTTCTCTTTATTGGCACTTTATGATTGCCTTTGATCACAATCCCTATTTCATTTTACTGCCACCTCCACTCGTTTGATTTGCTGAGCATGTTATTGACCTTTGATCCAGAGGGTCTGATAAAGGCAATTGTGGAATTCCTTATTTTAATTCCTATGTAGGGCGTATTTCTCTGGGGTTTTTCCTTGGGGTGTTTCACATTAAAATCATTCATTTGGATCTGAGAAGACTTTGCTCATTTCTCACCCCCTCACCACAGGTCTTGCTGATAAAATCATCAAAAGGGTTTACTGTCTTGTGCAGTCTCTCGTTGGACTTAACTTCAAATCCCAATAGAGAGGCCGCAAATCATCCTTCCGCTGTGAGTGAGCCATTTTTTGCTTCCCATCTCAATACACATCTTCCCTCCTTTTTTAGCTGGAGAATGCCACATCTCTTCTCAGAGTGAGAGACATTTTTGGCTTCTTCTTTGCGGACTCTGTTGGCTTTCCTTTCGGACGACTGTTGTGTGCACTATTGCTTAACTCTTTCCCTATCCTGGCAAAGTGCCTTTGAACTGTCATGGTTCATGTCCTGTTTGGATCTTTCCTGAGCTTTGGTAATTAATGGTCAACCAGAAATCGATTTGCTTAATTGCACTTTTAAAACTTAAAAACTGATATTGGATTAATAATTACTTCTTTAATGATTTGGATAAAACTAACCATCCTCAAATCCTGTTTTTGTCTTTCCACGATTGACTCCAGTTTTGATTGTGCATTCCAAATGGGTTATTGATAGTCTGAGGGGATTCTGATATAGAGATCTCTGGCCAGCAGATTCTAATGTTATTATTCTGCGTAGCAATAACTGAATTATAGGTTTGTATGATTCTAGTTAGACGGAATTCTTTTAGGAGATTTGGCCTGGCAGTGATATTAATTTACTTACATCTCTTGGTTTTGAGGGTTATATATATGAATTTAAATATGAGTTTGTAGGTCAGTTACCCAATTCCTGGTCCTCGTTGGATAACTGGAGCTGGATACCCTCTGTTCGACCCCTCTCGGCACGATTCAAGATTCATCGGAGGACCAATAAATGAGAGTCAAGGCGAGTGATAGATGATAAAAATTAATGAATAAAATGGCCTAGTCGCGCTACAGCACGTTTCCATTTTTATCTACGTAGAAAATGTTGATGACTGTCTCACCAAAGCCTGTGGTAAATGTATTCCCATGTTGTACGTTAGTAGAAAACAGAAGAACTTGATTTTTCTTCCAAATGTAATACTGTGTACAAATGATTTGGGGTTCTTTACCTTGTGATTTAGAAACTTTTATTTCGAATTTGGTTATCAAGATACTCTGTCAAAATGTGGCGGATATTTCTTCCACTGTATTACAAGTTCCACAGGCTATGTGTCCCATCCGTCGCACAGTAAAGAAGGCTCCAATTTTCTTCTTTCGTGAACCCAACAAGTTTTGTTTAGCTGCAAAAGCCCAAAGGTGTTTTTTGGTACCTTGAACATCATTCGTCTGGTTTGGTCCTGCACGCGAAGCATCCCTGCCTGGGCCAGTACATCCTTGCATCTGATCTCCATAATATTCAATGACTGTCCTTCAGCTGGGGGCTGATTTGCATAGCGCCATATTCCTAATGCACCACGCTTCTCATTTGAAGTGGCAAGGCAGCAACAAAGAGGGGCTGGAAGACGGTCACAAACTTTAGTGTATTTTCTGACACCTTTGTCAGCCGGCCCCCAACCGCGTGCCCAGTTCCAGGGCATCACTCCTCGCATTTTTCACTTTAACCATCTCGAACGCCCACCGCTCGCCTTGCCGCGGCGCCATCAGAACGAGGCCCATTACAGATTCCTGCTACTGGCGCAAAACGAGAGCAACCGCTGCTGCGGAATCGAGCCCTGCATTGATAATGAAATCTAACAAAAAAAGAAGCCCATCAGTAAAGGACATGCATCTTAGTGAACAGTGAGGGCTTGACACCTCCTGCTGAGCTGGCATAATATCCCTGTGGATTGAAACTCCATTGTGGAGTAATGTCTTCATGAATGTTTCATAAAAACACCACTCTGCTTTTATAAACTCTTTCATCTCGGGAAAGAAGCGAGGCCTGTTTACTACTCACACCCTTAATTATCGAGGATCACTTTTTTTGTTTCTATTCCAAATTCGACAAAAATAGATAAAAGCTCAGACGATCCCGTCTCATTTTTTTTTTTATTCCTGAGAATCTTTCAGGCAGGCCTAGGAAGAGCAAAGGTCAGTGGGTAAGAGCTGTTTGAGATTCAGGCCAAAAGCGCCTGATACATTATTAAGTAATTCTCTTCTGTGTTTCCATTTATGATGGTCGTCTGGCGCGCAGGCTAAGTCAATGTGTGAGCTAATAAGCAGGAGTGGTATTTAATGCACTGGCCGCGTCCAATGGTAAAGTAGTTCTAATTAGTGCTTGTAACTGATGTGACAGCAGTTTAGAGCGCGCCACGTTGCATCCTCGTTTATCAAGCGGGGCTGAGGCTTCTGGGAGTCGTCTGATCCCCCCCCGGGCCCCGCCTCCCCCGCCGCAGGTCCTGGGTGCACCTTCAGAGAGCTTTCTCTCATTGATCTTCAGTCCAGCCTGACTGAGAGGCGGCGGCTTTGCCAGGAGGAAGACAGATAGATGCTGCACCAGCATGGGAAATGTCACCTGTTTAATGAAGAACGATACCTTGTCACAACCTATGTGACCAAATAGGTGTGCTACATTTGGAGAGAAAAAAACGGGCCGTTTATGTTTGCACTATGTGAATTCAGAGGAAGTGAACACGCCGAACTCTTGTGTGACAGTGTCATTGTTTGCTTGGCTTTCTTCCGCCATGAATTTTTGTCAATATTGGTTGTACAGCTATATCTCCGGACAACTAGTCTGGAGGATGAGAGGGGTGATGAGAGAAAGTATATTGAAAGAATGAAGTGTCGAGAGCTTTCACAATACTTTTAATATATTTTCTTTCTGTGGCTGCGTTTTAAATCAACACGCACAGTAACAACATCCAGTTATGCGAACTACTGTATCGTAAAACCCAAAACTTGTTATTTATTCTATTTATTTGACAAGAAAGACAAGACATTTCTGTTCTGAAAGCAGTGACAGCAACAGAAAGTAACAGAACTCAAATAACTGCATACTGTTTCCTTCATTTTCACTCCTTGTCCTTGCATTAGTGGCACAACCAAAATAGGAGGTCGTTGAAGGGCTAAATATGAAAGGAAGGGTCCACCTTGCAACCTCATAAGTTTTAAGGTCGCTTCATGGCATTTCCACTACCCCTTGCATTTTGGTGCAGTGACGTCCATTCAGAACACTGGTGATATCAAGGTAAGACAAGAGGTTTGCTGGGAGCTGAAGCTTGCAGTTCAGGTATGACATTGTTCTCTTTGTGGTGGTTGGCACCATCTATCCAATGCTCTGGAGGACGATAGACACAATCCCTGGTCCTAACAGACCGCCTGAATTGGCACAGAGCAGCCACCATATTGTGCACAAATAGCCATGCAATGAACTTTGAACATGATAGAGGCATGCATTTATGGGCCTAAATAATCTCATGTCTATTTGAAAAAATGCAACAAACGCCTGTAAGGGATAGCACACACACATACTCTTCAAATGCATTACAAATATTAAAGTGCTGACATTCCCAATCACTTCAGTTTACCAATGGCCAGCATGACTTGGCTACATATAAAACTATACATGCAATATAACATGTTTTGAATTGACTACTACATAAAAGTGGAGGCTTTCAAGCCTAGTGCAAATATTCTTGATTAATTCCAAAGTGTAAAATACATTTCAAAATATGTTGCACCTTATTATTGAGGAAGGACATGCATCAGATTATGAGCCTCCACATATCTTTTATATACTCACAAATATTAAGAATGAGATCACAGCCTATACACTCTGCAGGATCTGGTTCTAAGAACACAGCTTTGAATGCAGCTCTTACATTGCTCTAGTTTTGTCATAGATTATATAAAATACTGTTTATCAACCTATGTTCTAATGATAAATCAGTTAAAGCCCACTTTCAGGAATAAATGTTTATTCACAAAATGAATAACACAATATCCTTTCAATGACAGGCCATGCACGGCGAGGATTGACCAACAGTGGCAGGGTTGTGCTGACAGCCAGGTCCTGCAGCCAATCACCATTGCATAGGGCTAAAGGCTGTGCACAATGAGGGTAGGCCTCCTGCTGTGGTTTCAGCATAGGGCCTGGCTGAGGGCCAGGACCTGCGACCAAGTACATAACAAACAAAGAAAACCAGAAACTTACTGAAAGTTAAAGTGAGCTTAAGGTTAGCTTTCGTTAACACGTTTAAAAAAACTACATATTCACCTAACAAACCACAATTAATCACTGCACATAATATGTTCATGCATAACTGCACTAGGATTTTTTGTTTTATTTTTTTCAGAATTTTCAAAATAAATCAATAAAAAAAAAAGATGGTTCTTTAATCTGTACACGATTTGGGGGTTCGTGGATCCTAATTTAGATCCATGAATTCTGTTTTGAAAAAACACTTTTTTTGGGCAGTTAGCTGCCTCTTCGGCACCTGTCCATCAATTTTGGTGCTGGGAAATCACCGTCAAACCCATGAAACACAATCTGCCACATATTGTCAGGACAGAGTTGTCTGGTATCCTGTAAAGGAAACCAAAATACATATTTTATTTATTTCCATCTGATTAGATGTTTTAGTTCTCAAATCCAGGGCCCAGGTTCTGCCAGATATACTCACCTTTCTTGCTCATTAACCTTTCAAAGCCAAGCACGCACATGTTGTGCAAATATCTCAAAAACTACTGAGCAGATTTTCACAAAGGAAAGACACACTTTCGAGTAGGTTTCTAGTTTCATAATGTTATGTAATTCCTTCCAACAGTTTTTGCTGTATTGGAGAACATAAGATCTGAGTCAGAGTTCGATGGATGGGTTACTTCATCACAAACATTACAAGTGCATTATGTCCAATGGCGCTTGTAATACAGAGGACCGGATATTCAGCATGTATATGAGGGAGTAACCCTTCCACTGAACTCTAAACGAGGCCCATAGTTTCCCATGGGAGTTAAAATGTATACCAGATCTTTTGTTAACTACCTCTTTACTTTTTCCCTTTCTGGAGGGATCTGTGTAACACATGACATGCTGAAAGTTAATCACTTGTACTATTTTTTTCGAAGGTTTTGTGTGATTTTTGTAATGGAGAAACAACTTAAAAGAAAACCAAAAACAGCAATTAGTGGAAACTGAGACTTAATCATAACAAGTCACCATTTCCGACTAACACATGCATACGTATTTATGTACCGAATACATATGATCTCGACTGAATAAAAATAATATGCGAATGTTGGTTTTACAGGTCATAATTGTGATGCTTTTATCTGAATTACTGCTTTGAATTTGCTGCTTGGAAATGTTTTATTTCAAATAGGAGCATGTAGAGTCGTATAATATGTGGATCTATTTGGCATTACCTCTCAACAAAAAATCGGATTCATTGCAGTACAAAATAAAAGCTCTTTTCTGGATCAGTAAACACATAGCAGAGAACATCTGTTTTGAGAAGTGGTTTGATGAGGTGGAGAGAGTGAGAAAATATTAATAATTTACATCCTCGCAATATGCATTACAGTCATTGGCTTGGCAGCCACTGTACAAATGCAGTTATCTAGTTGCCTAGGAAATGGAAAGGTCATGCAGCCGATTTCTCTTCTTTTGCTGCAAAGCAGCCCACAAATGTGGAGACGCTAGAATAAATGCATTTTCTGCTCTATGATCAACTTCTCAGTGCAAGGCGGATGCTTACCACTTCACTCCTCCTGAAAAGACATTCCCACATTCGGCTCAAAATGAATATCTAACCAAGATATATTAGTGGGGGGTTTAGAAGTGATGGCTGGAAGAGATAAATGATAATGTATATTATTGGATAGGGGACGGATAACTGGCCCAACTGCTCTGTAGGGCATGGGCATTTCGTGACATGACTTGGGCTCCATTACTAATGTTTGATTACAAATATGGAGCTACTTCCGTTTTCAGTCCAGACACCTTACTGCACCTGCAATTGTATCCAAAGTCGGGCATGGGTTACTCGTGTGAAAATCGCCCATGTGATATTTGCCATTTGACAAGGAATAAAACTGCCCTTGACAAAGCCAATCGTCATGTTTCTGTGCCATGATTTTTTTTTGTCAAGTTTCACCCTGGCATTTATATCAAGTACTGCACGGATAGTAGAAGTGTAGCTTTCCTTCACATATAGAAGAGTTAAAGCAGAATCGCCAGAGGAGGCCAACCCATACTCACAAGAGGTACATCATTACCACGCTAAACAGCTGTCGCAGACAACTTACAAGAAGAGAAGCACAATGGTTCCGTGGGATTCGGTTCAGACAGGTATATATTGCATATATGCAACCTATCGCTCTAAATGTATTTAATTGATCAATACACAACACATCCACTTACATCCACTCTTTACAAGTGACATAATATTGTATTATTATTTCATCAATATACTGCAGTTATTAGACCTCCGTGCAGATGGTGAAGAACGAGAAAGTTACAAGCGAGTGATTTATACACATATATCCACCAATAACAACAGGGATGTCACATTAATTGTCCAGCAACAAAGTGCAATTAAACTGTTTGCATCTTTGTGCCAAATACTCAATGGCAGTTCTGGGTTTGTCGCGACATTTTCACCCTTTGCAGCGAATCGGCACGCCATATCAGGACAATGCATACCTATTAACCTTTCACTCAAATCGTTTAAATAGTACATTCATCGGGGTACCGTGCTCTGTCATCGTAATGCTTACCCCCCTGAGTTGTACGAGCATCACTGTGTGTCTGCGCGGTACTGCTGGTTTGAGATGTCTACACACACAGATACACTGGCACAAACAGTGATTGGCAGCTCTGGAAGCAACACCGAGCCAGCTGACACATAGTGACCGTCATATCATACTATGCATCATTTCAGACCAGTTCAACGTAGCAATAAAGAACTGCGTTAAAAAGATCGGCCACGTATTACCCAGATACGACATTGCACAATTGATCTTGTCCAAAACAGAAGCAGTCTGGAAAAAATCCATCACACATCACGTAGCATAACCCAATGATGGATAACACTAGAAGCCAGAAATCACAGCTCGACCGAAGAACTGTCAACCTCACCAAACCACAGAGAGTTTGATTACATTATTGCTTCTTACTAAACCATTCTCTCCTCCTTCAAATGTGCGCTGCATGACTGCATATCAGTGGCCCAACTCAATGATAATCAGCAATTGGCCTATTTTTACTCTTGTAGACTCAATCATTCACAGTGGCCAATGGGCAAAAGTGGATTGAAGGCTTGCAGTTATTGACAATTCCTCGAGAAAGGCTCCAAAACAATCAATGTCCCACCTTTGAACCAGCAGCTTTTAAAGCAAAAACACCTGATGAGAATCCGATGTTTTCCACATCATTTACTCTCCTCCAGGTAACAATCCTCAAATTATTGAATTGCAAATTGATCTCAAAGATGTTGAAAACAGTTCTGCGGCCAACAATACCTTCCCTGGGGACTTCAGCCTTCGTTAGTGCGACATAAATGACCCATATGTTTTTGCATTATGTGACTCAATTTCTGCCACTGACCTAGTCCATTACCACACTCAACTGACGCATGTTAAGAGAGTGACCTTGGACCTCGTAATTGCTAAAGAAGGCTACATCAAGATTAAATCCCTCAAGTTGACTACTGAGACCTGCAGGTGAACTGATTCATTGTGCAGTTCACCCTATTTTGTCTAAAACCCACACTTATACAACATGTCTTTGCAAGTTCACCATTGCCCCAATTTTCAAACGTGGGCCACATGTTTTTAGGTATCTAATTCACTAATGTGGGCCACTTTTGTTTTGGTGCCCGACCTATAATCTGTCCCAGTGTGGCCCTTGAAGTGGGTTTGAAATTTAAGGATATCAATATAACCAATCTGGGAAGGAGCCTCATTTTTCTCCTTTCAGAGGCCAAACAAGAACACAAGATTGAGGTGAAGTTCCTAAAGCCCACTCCAGCACTGCAAAGATGGCTAGTGTGGATAAGTTTGCTCTGGTTAAACTTAAAAAGACTTTAAAACAAAAAGTCACCTCTATACCCTAAAAGACCTTTACTATTAGTGAGAAACTCTCAGTGTTGTTGAATGCTTATTGTGCAAACCTCTATCCAGAATCTAGATAGCACTTTACTGATGGCAATCTACCGGAGCTTCAGAATATTTAGGTGTTTCCTAATGGCCAGCACCCCAGCATTTACAAAGCAATCACGGCCAGCTCCCCTTCATTTTTTTACAGACAAGCTCATTGTCTCTGGTGACACTCAGCACACACAGCCAGGCTTCCATCAGACTGAAGAGTAAAAAGTGTAAATAAGAAAAAATATATGCATCCAGAATCTGGAACAATGTCCCTATTCAAGTCAGAACCACCCCAAAGCTGCTCTGGTTTAGGAAAGAGTTGAAGACTCATCTCATTAATTAACAGTACATCACAAGGCATTAGCCTTCCACAAGCCAACCACTGCTCCTAATACTCATTGACTATATGCTTGTCTTTGATCCATATACAAACATTTATACATATTTCCATCCATCACTTATCTGCTGTCAGAGATTACTCGGGGGACATCCGATTCGAAAAAGATCTTACTCAGCGTAATTCACCCTGTGAAGATAACATGAAAATATTCTGATTGCATTCTTTTATCATTCCTTACTGAAGATAACGGATAACTTTACACCACATCACAGAAGGTCACTTTCATTGCTTTAACCTGTATTGCCTCCTCCTTCCTCCTTTGTCTGAACTCATAACATGCGAAGCAGTTCTATCTTCTCAGACACCAGTCACCACACAGCTATAGCAATAAAAGGGCCCTGATCACACAACTATTTCTAATTAGTGTTTTCAGAATCAACCAATATTGACGTGTGCAGAGCTACGCCAGCTTCAGGATTATTTTGGCACTGGAATGGTAACAACTCTTGTGAGGGGAGAGACTGGACTACATTCCCCGTGATGCTTCAGAGGAGGAGCGCGTGCAGTGATTTTGGGCGGGGCATGGAGCAGTGGGCTCAACAGAGTCTGGCCATCTCTTTGGTGCCAGACTGCTCTTCCGGGTTGGGAGGGGCAGAATCAGCATGCTGAGTCTCAGAGCATCTGCTGAGGCTCTCCAGAAAGGGGGTGAATTTGTTGGGAATATGTCACCCAAGGAGCACCATTTCTTTAATATATACATTTGAGGATGGCTCACATTTGTAAAGACTAATTGGGTGAATTATGGTCATGGATCATTGGCCACAGTCATATCCTCTTGATCCCCTTTGAGGATTTATTAAGGATACTCTGTTTTATTTAATGAAGATATCGAGTTGTATTTTATTACTGGTCTGACGATGGAAAGAAAGAGAAGCTTCAATAGGAGACGTTTCTTCCTCTTCCTCAGAGGAGGGATCATTTCCTGCTAGAAAAAGAACCACTACTCCACCTGCAAGTGTGCATGCTCTCTTGACAGCTGCAGAGGGGCAGGAAATGCTTGAAGCTGCGGTTTCGCAAACACTAGCAGCAGAGCCCAAACATAAAGCCAAGGATCCAAGGCTGGTGGTATGGGTTCTTAAACATTTTATTCAGATGTGGAAAATCCAAGCACTTCCTCTTTAACCAAATATATTTAGAGAGAGATGGTACCAGAAGTACAGGGGCACAACAGGGATTCACTTAACTTGCTTCTTCTGAAGAAACTGAGGGGCAGATTTACGAGGACTGGTGCATCCCAGCATATCAGCAGGGATGCGCCAGGTAAGATGCGTCACGCAAGTTTACCCTTGCGCAACCACAGGTGTGCCGCATTTACAATGCGGCGCATCGTGGCGCATGGATAAACAAATTCGTGACGCATCTGATGGTCTAAGGGCGGCGCATTGCTGGAGTCATGTCGCAAGGGCTGCACATACCTAACATGCTGTGTCATGCCTTACGCCTGCTTCAAGCAGATGCAGGGTTTTGACGCAGCGGCGTCGGAAATGTGACTCAGTGAAATCTTGTAGATTTCACTGCGTCACTTTTCCGAGGCTTTTTCCGACGGAACGTCCACCCTGCATACATTAAACCTGACGCAGGTTTAATGTGGCGCAAGGCTTTACAACGTGACGCATTTCCCTAGATGCGTCACGTTGTAAATAAGGCGCAACATGATACATGGTTTACACCACTGCTGCGTCACAGAAGAGATGCAACGGCGGCGTAAATATGTCGCAAGGGGCTTGTAAATCTGCCCCTGAATGTTTTTTATCCGTAGTACAATAAACCAGCCTCTTTTGCCTTGCGTTTACATAAGAACATGATGGAGTTGATATTTGGGGAGAGGAAGCGGGTGGAGTTGGACCATGCTAATATTTCATTTGAATGAAGTTGTATTCCCGGAAAGACTCAAAGGGTGGGCTTCAGCATTGTTTGAACTAAATGCTATTTTGTCAACTCTGATTGATCGAATCTCCATAATCCCTCAGGACTGTTCTCCAGCGGATGCGACAGACAAGATGGTGACTAGCGCACTCAAGAAGCCATTTTTGGGGGAATAATATATCTCTTAAGGCTGGCACTTACTCTACCCATGTCACAAGTGTTTTATGGTGCAACCGCAAACAACAAATGTATCAAAGACACAAAAGGGTCACACAAAACAAAATTAAAGAAAACCAGAATCTAATAGCCATATTTCAAATAAATGTGGATATAAATCTTAAGTTCACTTTGCTGCAACATGAAGCTCAATGAAAATCAATTCTCCTCCTAAAGTTAAGACACACAACTAAAAGTAATGTTGGCCACGGGGAATCTAGTGGGGTGTGCAGAACCCACAAAAGCTCACAAAATTATGCTTAAAGCGATATATTTCAGTCAGAAGAATTACACGCCTGCTGTACTTAGTATTTGTCAGTATTTTGCCTTACCCAAAGTTTAAGGCTGCCTTTATCTGGACATTATAACATTCATATAGACATAGGCAAGAGAAACCCGTTGTAACAGAGGACAAGTTCAAAAAGCTTAAAATGCAGACTCCAAAACCTCAATAAAGAATCTTGAGCTAAATATAAACTCTCTATCAAATTATGTCGGAAAGGGGAACCACTGCCAAACTGTTGTGATAAAACTATGCGACAATTTCAAATAGCTTCGAATGAGATCGTATTGATTAAAATCGTCACATCTAACCCCTAAAACTAAAATGCTAAGACCCAAATTATGTAATAGAACTTTAACCAATTCTTAAAGCATTGAAATTGCTGAGCTGAAAGAAGAATGTATCCTGATGGAACAGCACACAATACAAACCGCAATTGAAGAAACCCATATCACAGCACCTCACCTAGACGCACGTTCAATCAAGGGTACCAGCGGCACTCAATACAATCTCACGGTATATTGGACCTTTACCGATAGTCTGTCTTTGCAACCTCTTGAGTTGAGAACTAAAATATATTCAAATCTGCAACACCAATTAGTATGGTGTCCTGCAGTACTTTACACTGATTCATGCGGGCAGCGCAACTTTTGAACATCTATCTAAAACTTGGGAAACTTTGCCCTTCATGAATGTGGAAGAAATAGTCCATCTTGTCTCAATTTGACAAAGCAAAATTCAACTTCTCTGCCATCAATTACTGCAGCTCGATGCTGTGCCCAAGAACGGGGTGTTGCCAGGCTGTAGGGAGTAGCTCCTCTGTTTTCTCCACCACCATCCCCAGTTGCAATAAGCGTGGAGCAGGAAAGGCAAACATGCCAGTACCAAAACACCATCCATTCCCTGTCCTCCAGAAGACCCACGCTAAGTACAGGCATTTACAGCTGTGTATGATGGGAAGAGAAATGAAGAGTTGTAGCGTGGCTACTGTGGGAGGCAACAGAGGTTCATAACCCAGGGTGGGTCAAGGAATGTTTTTTCTCTGCTGTTGCACTGGAGTCCATTTTATCACCTTTTTAGTTCTCGCCTACGCAGCGCGCATGCGCTGACTAGGAAAGAGACCTTAAGTCATCGGCACAGCTTTGCGGGGAAAAACAAGCACGTGTTGAATTGCTTCCAATGGAAACGCATGCAAGTCTGCCGATTCCCTTGCGGGAGCGAGTGGCACCATATGGTAGCAATTATCGCGCTTGATCCCGCAAGGGAAACACTGCCTGCTCTCGGCCGCACTCCCCTCCCCTCCCTACTTGCGCGATGCGCGCGCGCTTGTTTGCTTTTTCGGTTGGACGTGCTGGGCCATATTCATATGCTACATTTTTGGGCTCCTCTTCTCTTCAGAATCCCAAGCGAACGAAGCTCATTGCACACAGTGGGGCAGATTTACAAGCCCCTTGCGCCAATTTTGCCTCACTTTTCCCATATTAAAAGTGACGCAAAAGTGGCGCAAGGGGCTTGTAAATCTTCCCCAGTGTGTTTCCCCAATGTAAGGTGCCAGGTGGGTCCATATTACTCAGTTTTGAAAAAAACCTCACAGCATGTGAAAAGTGCATGCAAACACACCAGAATGCGGTGGCAGAACAAGTGGAAATAAGAGGCAGTCTGAGGAACAAGCATCTGTTTCATGTAAGTAATAACGCAACGAAATCACACGGAATCCCCCTTCTAGGCTATGATGGGACACACGGAAAGGGGTCCGTTGCAATGTGAAACAAACTGGCGGGTAAAAGGGGCCATTTGTTAAAATGTTATCATAGCTGCTCATCTCCTAGCTGCAGGCAGCATTTTGCTGGAATTGCAGATGTGTCTCTGTCCGGCGTCTCTGTTATTGCCTCTCATTTGCGTACATTTGTCTCCAGCTGGGGGGCATTCAGCTCGTTAAGGGCCTCCCCTCGCATCATGTCATAAACCAGTTGCTGGGCGGGATTTCACCTGTGGTGACTGAGAAAAGTGGGGTGAAAAAACTGTGGGCATGTTAATAGGGGATAATCTGCTGCATGGCTAAAGCTATAAGGCTTCGGAAGAACCACGACTCACCACCACCAGCAACAGGTTCCCCGCAGGAACTGGAGCAAGATCACCACCGACCAGCTCACCACATCCCTGAACCAGAACCCTCCCGCCAGCACAGCAGACCCCAACCAAGCAGCCAACAACCTCACACAGTGGATCACCGACTGCGCTGATGACCTCGCACCCCTAAAAAACCATCCCAGCAGGCCCGGCAGCAAGAAAGCCTCCTGGTTCAACGACGACCTCAAGAAATCCAAGAAGAACTGCCGCACCCTCGAGAAAGCCTGGCGCAAAGACCCGACTACAGACAACATGACCGCTCTCAAGCACGCCTCCCGTAAACACCACCAGCTGATCCACACCACCAAGAAGACTGCATTCAAGGAACGACTAGACCACAACGCACACAACAGCAAGGAACTCTTCAGCATCGTCAGAGAGCTCGCCAACCCCAGCGCAGAAAACAACGACATCACGCCCTCACAAGACCTCTGCGACTCTCTCGCCTCATTCTTCCACAGCAAGATCGCCAACATTCACAACAGCTTCGGACCACAGACCACGCACCCTACCACCGAGCCGACACCCCCCACCAGCACCCTCCGCGCCTGGACCCCGGTCAGCACCGCAGACACCATCCACACGATGAACACCATTCACTCCGGATCACCAGCCGACCCATGCCCCCACCACGTCTTCAACAAGGCCGACTCCGTCATCGCACCCCAACTCCGGGATATCATCAACTGCTCCTTCAACACCGCCACCTTCCTGGAGAGCTGGAAGCATGCCGAACTCAGCGCCCTCCTGAAGAAACCATCAGCAGACCCCACCGACCTCAAGAACTACCGCCCCATCTCGCTCTTCCCCTTCCCTGCCAAGGTCATCGAGAAGAACGTCAACAAGCAGCTCGCCGCCTTCCTCGTGACGAACGGATCCCTCGACCACTCGCAGTCCGGCTTCCTAGCCAACCACAGTACCGAGACCGCCCTCATCGCAGCCACTGACGACATCCGAGCCCTACTCGACAACGGGGAAACAGCGGCCCTCATCCTCCTGGACCTCTCCGCAGCATTCAATACTGTCTGCCACCGCACCCTTGTACAGCGCCTCAGCAACATCGGTATCCAAGAGAAGAGAGTGGATCATCTCGCTCCTCGCCGGAAGAACCCAGAGAGTCCGCCTCCCCCCGTTCAGATCCGAGGCCACCGAAGTCATCTGCGGCATACCACAAGGATCTTCACTCAGCCCCACCCTCTTCAACGTCTACATGAGCCCCCTCGCAGCCATCGCACGCCAACACAACCTCAACATCATCTCCTACACCGACGACACCCAACTGATCCTCTCCCTCACCAACGACCTAGCCACCGCCAGAACAAACCTACACGACGGGATGAAAGACGTAGCAGAGTGGATGATGAACAGCCACCTGAAATTGAATTCGGACAAGACGGAAGTCCTCATCCTCGGATCTTCACCTTCCGCCTGGAACGACTGCTGGTGGCCCCCTGCCCTGGGCAGCGCACTCAAACCAACGGACCACGCACGCAACCTGGGCTTCATCCTGGACTCCTCCCTCTCGATGACCAGACAAGTCAACGCCGTCTAATCTTCATGTTTCAATATCCTACGCATGCTCCGAAAGATATTCCGATGGATCCCCACCGAAACCAGGAAGACGGTGACCCAGGCTCTTGTCACCAGCCGTCTGGACTACGGAAACACCCTCTACACCGGAACCACAGCCAAACTACAGAAAAGACTCCAATGCATACAGAACGCCTCCGCACGCCTCATCCTGGACATCCCCCGACACGACCACATCTCCAGACATCTGAGAGACCTGCACAGGCTCCCCGTCAGTAAGAGAATCACATTCCTACTCCTCACCCACGCACACAAGTCCCTCCACGACCTGGGCCCCAGGTACCTCAACAACCGCCTGACCTTCTACACTCCCACCCACCAGCTGCGTTCAACCAGCCACGCCCTTGCCGCCGTTCCACGCGTCCAAAGAGCCACCATAGGAGGAAGATCCTTCTCCTACCTGGCAGCCAAGACTTGGAACTCCCTCCCCATACACCTCCGCCTGACCCAAGATCACCTCTCCTTCAGGAAGCAACTCAAGACCTGGCTGTTCGAGCAGTAGCAGCCCCCCCCGCTCCCACCAGCGCCTTGAGACCCTCTGGGTGAGTAGCGCGCTATATAAATGCCTTGATTGATTGATTGATTGATAAGGTCCCAAAGGCGAGACCTATCGGCTATGCCAATGCTTGTTTAAACTTCACCTTGTTCATGCTTTACAAAGCTAGTAATGTAAAAAAAATATGCACAGTTGCCAATATATCGATTCTCAGAATCAGAATCAGAAACAGCTTTATTCGATTTTTAAGATTCAAAACCATAAAAGCATATATACATCAGATTTCATACATAAAATACAAATTTTCAGAGTTAAAAATAGCAGCATGATAAAGATGAGCTAATTCATAGAAATCCTGAATCTAATAACAGTTTTTAAAAAAGTAGAGACCGAAAAGATAAGAAATTCATCATCTAACATTTGTAGTCTGACCAGAGCCGCTCTACATTGTCTCAGCCCTAACTTTTTCAAGACTGGTCGTAAAATACTTTTTCTAGGTTCCGAGTAAAATTTACAAAAAAGAATACAATGTAGGGAAGTTTGGACAGAAATATGGTCGCAGGGACATGGAGTAAGTTCCTTAAGCCAGCAATTCTTCTCGGGGAATGTAACCATTCTATGGAAGATATCAGCCCTAAAACGGGATAGCAACATACGGGTATAGCAGCTGGGAACTACTTTCAAATATGGTTGTATGCCCTGGTGAGTGATAAGTAGCTGATTGGCCATAACAGAGCTCTTGTGTTTCTCTAACATCCAGCGTGCCTCTGAAAGGAAGTGCAGACAAATTTGCTTGAATTTCCTTCTAGAGAAATTCGTCATGCTTGCTGGAGAGTTAAAGAACTCCGGATGGCCTAGCTCGATAAAAAATTTCCTAACATAATTAAGCCAGGGAATTTTCAATGCTCCATGTAAGACTAGGCAGTCCTTTATTATTTCCCTATTTAGGGCTGTCTCAGTTCCAGACCAGACTTTATGCCACAGCAAGATGGGCTCCAGTTTAATAAGGTCAGCAATGTAGGGCACACCCAGCTCTTGATGACAGGCATAAGCAGAAGTTGACCCTGGGACAGCCAGTAAGTACCGCAGGAAGATGTTTTGACAGGTCTGGATTTGGGTGCTTGAGGTATTAACAATCCCCCAAATTCCTGCACCGTATATTGCAGTAGATACACACTTAGCTCTATAAATATCGAGCAAGACTGGTACCGGGCGGCCTCCGACCTTATTTGAAAAATGTTTGACCGCCCCAATTGTTCGTGAGAAAGCTAGCTTACGGGAATCACCTGCCGCAATCCAAGTTCCCTTACTGTCAAAGGTGATACCTAAGTACGAAAAAGTATTAACAGTCATGATTTTTGTGTTAGATAAAAATGTATTACAACTAAGGCTCTTCTTTTTTGTGCAACACATATTAAATGTTTTGGTTATGTTGATCTTTAGGCCTCTACTACCCATATATTCGGAGAAGCTAGTGGTCGATCTCTGGAGACCTATTTGGGTCCGGGACATAATTACCGCGTCGTCTGCATATAAGAGAATGGGGATAAAGGAGTTGCCAATTTTTGGGTAATCCTGTTTATCTGCCAGGAGGTGAGACGCGACCGAATTAATATATAAGTTAAATAAAAAAGGTGCTAAAATACAGCCTTGTCTCACGCCCTTTTCTATGGAAAATTTGGATGTACAATCCCCCTTTTCCCCATAACGAACCCTCGCGCCCGCCTCCCGATATAGTTCTCTGATAAAAATGAGGAGGTTTGAGTCCACACCCATTTCCTGCATAGTTAGCCAGAGTTTGTTATGGTTGATACAGTCAAAGGCCGAACTCAAATCTACAAATGTAAGAAATAAGTTCTCTTGTTTTGCTTCGACGTACTTGGCTACAAGGAGTGCTAAGTTCAGGCCTTGCTCAATTGTGCCTAGACCTTCCCTAAAGCCATATTGGAATTGGGAGAGAGTGCCTGTGTCGTTCACCCATACTTGTAATTTGTCAAGTATGACTCTCCCCGCTATCTTCATAAGTGAATCAAGTAAAGAGATCGGTCTATAGCATTTTGGTGAACTGCGATCTCCTTTCTTGAAGATAGGCACTACAATGGCTTCCTGCCAGGTCTTTGGGAACCCCGTTTTGTTAAAACTATTAAGAACGTTGGTTAGCAGGGGGGCCCATAACTTGCTATTAGCCTTAAAGACATCTACGGGAACGCCATCCGGCCCCGGGGCCTTACCTGCTGGGCTCTTATTGATGGCTATCATAACTTCCTCCATAGTGAAGTCGATATTTATTGGGTGGAATACTGTGTCCTCATTGCCTGAATTAAAATCCCCTTCTGACTCGACCTGAGAGTCCTTAGTGTAAAGTTCTCGGAAGAAGGACAGCCAGCCTTCTTCCGAGATTGCTATTACAATAGTGTCTGTGGAATCTTTGGAGAAGAATGGAGCATTCACCGCTTTCCAAAATGCAGTATTATTTTTGGAAATACAGGTTTCACGGAGAGTACTCCAAGCTTCCTGTTTGATTTGCTTTTTCCTTTTTTTTACTGCCAGTTGGTACGCAGATCTGGCTGATCTAACTTCAGCCATTACCCTAGGCTCCCTTTTTAATTGTTCCATTAAGTGAGCGTGGGTCTTGCTACACTCTCTATCGAACCATCTCTTAATTTTTTTTGCCCCAGATCGCTGTGGTCTCGTGAGTAACTTTTTAATTTCCTCCGAGATGGCAAGGAAAGCATTATTGACTTTGGGAGGGTCAATGAGCTCTGCAAGACAGATATTAAATTCCTCTTCCTTTGAGCCAATTAGTTTGCCTAGGAAGGCCACTGGTTCCACTTTGTCCCATTTAAGGGTATAGCCATTCTTTTTCACGAGTTCAAGATTGAAGTCGTACAGGGTCTGGGTCTTAGTAACCATGTTCTGTTTACCCAGCATTGTACCAAGGGACATGCTAAGTGGTAGGTGGTCGCTCATTGCTATCTCACATGTTTCAAACTCAAGAATATGGTGAGAGTAGCGTTTGGAGATTAACATAAAGTCAATAGTTGATTTACAGCCCCGTCCAATAAATGTGGGGTTAAAAGAGACTGGTGGGGAGCATAGTTCGTTCGCAAAACCCAGGTCCAGGTAAAAAAGAATCTCATTAAGGTGTTTGCCCAGGGATGTATGTGAAAAGTGTGTCACAGTGATTTCATCCATCTCTCCCAGTCCACATAGGTTGTGATCGCTCAATGGGCATAAGGGGCAATTAAAATCGCCCATCCAGATCACACAGCTATCAGTGCGTTCTTTTTCATCTATGTTTTTAAGGCTCTCAAGTAGTTCTTTATAGGTCAAGGCCCAGGCATCTTTCGGAATATTGTTATAGAGATTAATCAGGTTAATATGTTCGTTACCTCCCAATGTGATATGCAGGATCTGGTAAAAGGTGGAATTAGAGAAAAAGGAGATCTTAGTTTCCTTAAGACAGTTTGAGACATAAGTACAAAGGCCACCTTTATTTCTCCCTCTCAGAGTGAGTACCGCTGGTGTATGGTAAGTACGGTAGCCGTTCATATGAATGGGCTCAACCGTCCAACATTCCTGAAGGCAGACAATCGAAAACTGTTTAATAAAGGAAGCGCAGTTTATGTCGGCTAACCTGGAGTTCAGCCCTGCAACATTCCAGGATAAAAATCCGACTGAATGGCGTGTATCACCCACTGGAGATAAAGTCACTATGGGTGTTGCGCCAGGAGCACCAGGTTTGGTGGATTCGCTACTCGACAGTGAAAGGTGGTCAGTTTTCTCGTTATCCTCCATGTTAATAGGGGAGGATCCTACGTTATTCTTTGAGGAAATTGGCGGTTTTGCGGGCCAGCATTTAGTCACAGGGGTTGATTTATCACCCGCTGTGACTTCCCCCACAGGATCAACAACATTAAAATTTAGGGGTAGTCAATCGACCATGTCCAAACAGCTATACTTATTGGACAGTGGGAAGGCTTCCAACCAGCCTTGTCTATGTATAGGCAGCATGCCTCTTGCCTGGTTTATATGTGTGTTTGCTCTCCCTGCTAATTCCCACTGGTTATTTACTAGATAATGAGGATAAAAGTAATCGAGAGGTAAAGGGGTGATGTTTGTGTTGGGGTCAAAGGATTGTGCGTGCTGGATATATTTTACAGCCTGAGTGTCCCTAAAATTAACAATTATGCAGTCCCCCGGTATGTCTTTACTCCTTCTACCCACCCAACTGACTCTCCGAACAAACAAGATTTTAGTATGAATGTTAGGAGGGAGGGGTCGGTTGAAATTAAGCCAATGGATAATCTTGTTCCTGAGTTCCAGATAAGACTCGTTGGTTTGTCCCTGCAAGGCAGGTACTCCCGCCAGTATAATGACATATGGTGATGATTCTGGGGGAAGGTCTAAGATGGGTAATTTGGGAACAGCATCTTGGACGGGAGCAGGTCTATTTGCTACCTCGTGACTCTCTTGAGGAGTAGGATTGTTGGATTTGTTATTAACTTCCGATGGGTTCTGCAGGGGCTTTACTCCTACATGAAGATTTTGGGGGCCACTTCTGGACGTGGTTTTTTCAGTGCAGGCTGTATTTGGGCAATTGTCCCCTGTAAGATCCAGGTGCTTGTCAATTAAAGGCAAGGCCATGAGAGGAGGGGTTTTCTCTTTTGAGTGACTGGCAGATTTGACGGGAAGAGGGTGTTCATGAAGCTCTCTGAGGAAGTCTGTCCTCAAAGATTTGTTAATTTCTAGACTAGCAGAGGTAGTCTTTTCTAATTTCTGTAGACGCTCCTCAATTTTGGAGAGTCTGTCCAGAATTAGGCGGGTTGAATTTTCAAACACCTCTATTATTTTAGCCTGGAACCCGACATCTAGTTGCCTGGACTTATCTGAGGTGACTTCAATCAGAGGGTGTTCAGCAGCGCCCAGGGTAAATTTAGAGGCAGGTGTTTTGTTTTTATTTTTTGACCCTCTTGTTTGTCTCCCCCCTTTTGTTTGCGGGGCAACCTTGGTTTTCGGTTTTGCTCCTAGATTTGAGGGAGGGGAGGAAGAAAGTGAGGTAGCCTCATTTATTACATGTAGTTGTGCGCGGGTAGAAACACCTTCAATTTGATTTTTAGCGGCCGGTGCCGTAGTAGTCATAGGTGTAGTTATCCTATTAGAATCGCCGCGCCCATTGCTGTTACTGCCAACAGTTAATTCCATACTGAGGTCGGCACTATCATTATCGCTGGACAAACATTCAGTTAGTATGGGGATAGTAGTAGTTACCCCTGGTGTGACTGATGAGGCGATTTTCCCTAGAGATGAACGTTTGGTTGTAAAGGGGTCAAACGATAGACGACGCTCAGTAAGGTCTATCTCTCGCTCTAGGATGGTTGCAGCTCTAACAATGAAGTTGTCCAGGGTCCCTGCCATGGATGTGCTAGCGGTGGGAATTTTATTTTTGGACATTGTTCCCGCCTGAGAGGATGAGGGGGACTCAATCTCGTACACTTACTGAAATATAAGGGGGGGTGGCCCAGCCCAGTGTCTCCAGTCTCGAACGGCCTCAAACGGCCCTGTCTTTGCCCAGTCTTAGCCCGGGCTGCGTCCCGCGCTGCGGGAGTAGAATGTTGTTATCAAGCCTCAGGAGGGCGGGTGGGGGGCGGGGCAGCAGGGAGAGCGGACCGGAAGCTCGTTGACGGTCTGGCAGGGACTTCTGGGCAATGAAGTCCCCGCACGCTCGCAGCCCCGCTGCAGCCACACACCAACCGCAGGTTTCCCTCCTCCGGACACCTCCCAATCGTTGTCTGTGAACCGCTCCTCAAAAACGGGCGAAGGGGCACCCGCGAAGCGGGTGCGCCGAGTAGTTGATGGGCGACAGGTAAGCTCCTCCGTGGATATCCCTTTGTGCAAAAACAGCAAGATGACCCACTTGGATTGTGGCAATGAGGTGTTTTTAAGCCTCAGGAGGGCGGGTGGGGGGCGGGGCAGCAGGGAGAGCGGACCGGAAGCTCGTTGACGGTCTGGCAGGGACTTCTGGGCAATGAAGTCCCCGCACGCTCGCAGCCCCGCTGCAGCCACACACCAACCGCAGGTTTCCCTCCTCCGGACACCTCCCAATCGTTGTCTGTGAACCGCTCCTCAAAAACGGGCGAAGGGGCACCCGCGAAGCGGGTGCGCCGAGTAGTTGATGGGCGACAGGTAAGCTCCTCCGTGGATATCCCTTTGTGCAAAAACAGCAAGATGACCCACTTGGATTGTGGCAATGAGGTGTTTTTAAGCCTCAGGAGGGCGGGTGGGGGGCGGGGCAGCAGGGAGAGCGGACCGGAAGCTCGTTGACGGTCTGGCAGGGACTTCTGGGCAATGAAGTCCCCGCACGCTCGCAGCCCCGCTGCAGCCACACACCAACCGCAGGTTTCCCTCCTCCGGACACCTCCCAATCGTTGTCTGTGAACCGCTCCTCAAAAACGGGCGAAGGGGCACCCGCGAAGCGGGTGCGCCGAGTAGTTGATGGGCGACAGGTAAGCTCCTCCGTGGATATCCCTTTGTGCAAAAACAGCAAGATGACCCACTTGGATTGTGGCAATGAGGTGTTTTTAAGCCTCAGGAGGGCGGGTGGGGGGCGGGGCAGCAGGGAGAGCGGACCGGAAGCTCGTTGACGGTCTGGCAGGGACTTCTGGGCAATGAAGTCCCCGCACGCTCGCAGCCCCGCTGCAGCCACACACCAACCGCAGGTTTCCCTCCTCCGGACACCTCCCAATCGTTGTCTGTGAACCGCTCCTCAAAAACGGGCGAAGGGGCACCCGCGAAGCGGGTGCGCCGAGTAGTTGATGGGCGACAGGTAAGCTCCTCCGTGGATATCCCTTTGTGCAAAAACAGCAAGATGATTCTCAATTTCATACATCTCTAGGCCCAAATTTACAAATAGTTCATGCAGCACATGGCAGCAAGCAAAGATGTCGTGCTGTGTTGCATTGAACTGGGAAGATCTGAACTGTGACATATGTACAAAGAAATGGTGCAGTTCTTCTCTCTCCATGCACTGATGCACTGTGTTCTGCCTAACGCCAGAGCAGGCAGCCTTGCACCACAGAGCGTATTAGTCAGGATAGTTTTTGTGCAGGAAGGGGCACCTTCCTGTACAACAACTACCCTTTGAGGTTACGTCTTCTTTGTATGTGTACAGCACACATGCAAAGAGAAAACAATGAGGAGAAATGATGATGTTTTTCCTCATTTCATCAGCCTCATTGAGGGACAGGACTTTGGTGCATATCCATGTCTACATGTCTTTGCATTGGGAGAACAAAAGAGAGAGCTAGGACTGTGTGCGGGCCGTCCTTGCCCCTCAGTAATTACAGAATAAACAACTTAGACGGACTACAGTGAAAATGGCTATTCAACACTGTAGTGTCTGGCACCACAAGGGTTTGTTAGAAGAACCCTCACACACCAACCTAGTTGGTGTCATGCTTCATCATGGGGTTCGCAGCTAAGTACCCGAATGCTACTCAGCTGTGCTGCGACACCTGGTTACAGTGGAGCTGTTTTTTTGATGTTTTGTGAACGTGATGAAGTGGTGTGGTTTAAAAATACCCCTGGGAAGCTTACTGATAATTACTTTATTCACAGTGGCCCAGGGTAGATTTAAAAACAATGAGTGGATAATATCTTAAGACTAATGATTGCGTCTTAATTATCCCTGGGTACATGTTTCAGCCCTTTTGTGAAATTAATGGGTCTTTCTTCAGGACCTCTCTAATATAAATATTGGTGAAAGTGAAAAAGTGAGTGGTGATTTCTTTTTTTTTAAACCACGTGTATCCTCATTTTTAGCACACTTGCTAAGGTGTGCTATATATGCTTTGTGCACTGACAGTAATTTGGGTCCACTGATGTGCGTGTACATTATTTATGAAAAAATCATTGCCGATCTGGTCGCAGGAGGGGTGAGTCCCTATAGTTACACATTCGTCAAGGTGCTCGTCCGCAATGCCACCTTCTCCGGTCTCCTCTTGAACAGGATGTGTTCTGTTCCTGAGAAGACCGGAGTAGGTGGCATTGTGGGTGAGCACCTTGATGAATGTGTGACGATAGGGGCTCACCCCTCCCGGGACCAGATTGGCAATGATTTTTTCATAAATAATGTACACGCACATAAGTGGACCCAAATTACGGTCAGTCCACAAAGCATATAGAGCACAACTTAGGGAGTGTGCTAAAAATGCGGATACACATGGTTTACAATTTTCTTTTTCACCACTCACTTTTTCACTTTCACCTATATTTATATTAGAGAGGTCCTGAAGAAAGCCCCATTTAATTTTACAAAAGGGCTAAAACATGTAGAACAGGGATAATTAAGACGCAATCATTAGTCTTTAGATATTATCAAAAGGGGTGGGCGGAAGTTGCGAAAGAGACTTTCGCAAATTATCGCGAAAATGTTAAAAATCTCCGCAAACACGCGGAAATATCGCGAAGACGCGGAAGTTTTTTTCCCGCCCGTTCGCGGTATTTTCTGCGTGGTCGCGGCTCGCCAACTTACCCATGCGGTTGCTCGCGGGCGCGGCAATCTTGTTTTCACTCTTCTCGCGGTGCATGATCGCGAGAAGAAAGACGTGTTCGCACGACCAATGACAGTACTGCGGGCGAGAACTGTCGCGAAACAGCGCAAATGGCTACCAACAATCCAACATCTCGTGGAGAACGCGACCGGATCGGGAAAACTTGTCGGCGAACGCGGGGATTCAGGTAAGGCGATCGCGCGCGCGCGAGAATGTATTATTTTACAGCGCGAGCAAGAAACAAATTATCGCTAAGATGCGGAATGCGGAAATTTTGACATTTTCGCGCTCTCCGCGGAACGCGAAAATGTCAAATTGTCGCAATTTCCGCGAGCGGAACGAAAATTTAGCCCAGGCCTAATTATCAAATCATTGGTTTTAAATATACCCTGGGCCACTGGAAATAAAGTAATTATCAGTAAGCTTCCCAGAGGTAATTTTAAACCACACCACTTCATCACGTTCACAAAACATAAAAAAAACAGCTCAACTGTAACCAGGTGTCGCAGCACAGCTGAGTAGCATTCGGCTACTCAGCTGCGAACCCCATGATGAAGCATGACACCAACTAGGTTGGTGTGTGAGGGTTCTTCTAACAAACCCTTGTGGTGTCAGACACTACAGTGTTGAATAGTCATTTTCACTGTGGTCCGTCTAAGTTGTTTATTCTACATGTCTTCGCATACATGGAACTGACTCCGGGTTTGGTCGTGCCGTGAATGATTACCTGCCATTTGCTACATGGAGTGCCTGACTTGTTCTTTGAACCACGTGCTGCCAAAAGTCTGTTTTATCATTTTTTGCTAAAGGGACATTTGTATTTGTTCACTTGTTTCCCTGCACACACTGGCATGCTACCCTATTTGTCACCCCCTCCCAACAGCTCCGTCCCCAGTTCCTAAAGTTGAGACTTCTGTTTGTGGTTGCAGCCCCACTCCTTTTGCATTGCCTTGACTAGCAGCGGGACACCGGCCGGATAGTGTGAGTGCTGCCTGTTTGTGTTTCAGGCATGCATTGCAGAACCCCTGGCTCTTCCTCCCCAGGAACTGTACTGCACCAAACACCAATTAAATAATGGGTCAGTGTGCGCACCAGAACCAAAATAAGCCTTGTGCACTCCAGTAAGACATTCTCTGACCTCCTGTAAAATGTCCTCCTCCCATAGCCTTATCTGCTGTGTGCCTCTGATTACGGCCCAGGGCAATCATCAGCATACCTACCCAATCGCTAGATTCATTGACCAGCTGGTGGACCTTCTTTCAGTCAATTCTCACAGCAGCCATCATGGATGGTTAATTTGGTTACAGCCTCAGAGTCAGAACAAGAATAATACTTTGCGCTCTGTTCAAACAGCGGGAGAAGGGAAAAGGTATTCAAATTAGGGAACAAGATAGTAAATCTATTGTCCTATTTCCACTGATCACTGACATTTTAATCAAGAATTCTGAATGTATGTCCATACTGCCATCTTGTGGAATATCAAAGTAAATCCTACCCTTCTTTTGCAGCTTTATTTGTGAAATACATTACAACTTCGCCCGCTGGCAGAACTCCGCGGAATTTGGCTGAGTTTTCCAGTAACTCCGTGGAATTCCATGGAGTAAAACTCCACGATCTCAGCCCAGGCCTAGTTTTTACCTGGTAAAAAGGGATATTTTAACAGGTCACAATTTAGGTTTTACATGTTAGCAGTCATGGTGCAATGCTAGGCCTGAGGCCATGTTTTGCTTTGTCACACTAATAGATGGCACAATAAGTGCTGCAGTCCACAGGCAACTTTTTACTTTTCATGCCATGGTTGTATTTCCACCATATACCATGCCAAGTTAATATGATGCAATGCTCAGTTTATATGCTGCAACACCAGACAGTTTTAAAGGCTCCCTTGTAACACAGAGGGGCTTATTACGATGTAGGTCGGAGTTGGCTCTGTCTCGGTCTTGGGACCGACCTACCTCCGGTCGGAAGTTCCAACCGCCTGATTATGATATGACTGAACACTGCTTGGTCGGAGGCTTCCATTTCTCAATGGGAGCTTGAGTTACGGCTGTAGACCGGCCATAATACAGGATCCCATAGAGAAATGGGTGTGTGTGTAAAACCCCGCAGCCTGTGTCAGGCACCCCATGGCACCTGACAGTGCAGTGATTTACAGGGGGGCATGTTAGGCACCCCCTCCGCCACTAACTGTAGGAGGCGTAGCAATTGGGCCCTGCTAGGGACCCCCAAAGTTGCTTTCCGACAGCCTTTCCGTGCCAGAAAGGCCAGCAAAGAAAGGCTGTGAAAAACCGACATCATAATCCCGACATCAGAAAATCCATCCATAGGGGGTTACGGTGCGGGTCTGACTGGTCGGAAGACTCAGAGAGCTGGTTGGAACAACGTCTGAATGACCGTCTGGTTTATGCTCTGACCGCCAACATTGTAATTCGGCAGTCAGACTGCAAACTGACTGTTTCCGTTGGAAAGCCTCCAAAGACGGTCAGAAAGCTTCCGACTAGTAGTCAGAGGCTTTCAAACTGACACCGTAATTGGCGTCAAGGTGTTCAACAGGAGTGAAAACAAGTGTAATTGAATTTAATTCTAAAAACACTACGTAGTAACTGATGCTAAAAATGTGATCCTTTGAAAAAGTGTTATATTTTGATTCCAAATTTAATCTTCAGTGTTATTTTTACTAAAATCCCATACTGCCTTCATGTTCACTAGCTGTTTTGTCCCTAATTACAAGTTGCATGGTACTGTGGAGGATTTACCAAACTGTAAATGTGCATGTCGATTTCCAGTTACCATATGTTAAGTCTGACCTGGTTATGTACAATTTACAAGCTAGAACCCAAGACATGGGCTAATTACCATGTGGTATTGGTTTTTCCTTTCGATAATACATGAATTCCCAGTTCTGTGTGGTATAGTGCAAACATTTAACACCTACTCCGAGCTGGTGGTAAATGTAGGCAGGGATTGCTGAGTGGGGGTGGAGGGTGAGAAAGGAAAGTGCCTCTGGGAGGGTATGCTCCCCTCAGAAAAATCATGGGGAAGGAGGCTTGGCTGCTACTATTGTCAAAAGCTTTTGTGATTTTACCATGTAGAATTACTGCATGGTAAAATATGGTTCCTCCACATCCTGAAAACCCTGGTGAGGACAAATCGATTCACGTGGAAACAGCATTCCATCCTGTAATTCTGTTCTCCTAATGAGGCCCTAAATGTTTAATGCTTTAATTACATACACTTTAATCACACCATTTCAAACCTTATAAGATCTATCATCGCAGACCACTCCCCGAATGTATTCCATATTGAAATTTTAGGCTTCTGCAATCTTTAATTGCTTAAAATGAAACAAAGGGTTTGCGGTTTGTAAATTGGTGTATTCCCCAGAAATGCGTTACCTTTAATCTGCAGTGACAAAAAGCTGCAGGAGGAATAGAAAATCATTAATGGGAATAGATAACATATGTTCATTTCATAAAGCTTGAAGGGAGATAATTATCCGGTAATTATCACAAAAGTGCCTGCAATGTGTGCAGCCTGGTGATCGGATTTCGTGATGTAAAATTCGGATCAGTCATTTTTAAAAAGCGCTTCCTAGAGTCAAGTGAAACTGATTCCATTAAGAAATAATGGCACATTTTTCATGTGTCTCCTGTCCATCATTTATAGATCCATGGCACAGCATGACTTAGACTAAAATCAAAGCAATAAAATTGATTGATTATAATATGCAATCTTTTTATGTTAAAATACTATTTTCTGTGTGGAATCTGATCTCTCTTATTACCTAATTTATCATAATTTACAAATCTGGTTGGAGTCCCCTTATTCAATTAGTCAAGGGCCTTTGATGTAAACATTATTCTTACACAGTGGCTTGGCAGGAGAAACAGTTCCAGAATTATTTCAGCTGACTGTTTCATCCATTCCATATTTTATTAGACTCTTGCTCATATGGATCCAATAATTTGTGTGTATAAGAATACCACTATGAACCATCATCACTTTTTGATTGTAGCATAATTGTTTGGGTAACTTAGGAGAACATATTTCATGATCTTTGGCGGCAAAATAAAAACCAAACATTTCTAGGTCACACTTTGAAGAAGTTAGCAAAATATAGTAACCTTTGCACTGATACGTGTAGTGATAATATTTCGCAAATATGTGTCGAGCATGCTACATAAGTAAGTGGCTTCTATGCAAATTGAGCCTATGTATTACACTTGTATTTGTACAGCTTATTGTTGTTTTCGGTGGATCTCTGGAGCAGTCAGGGCATTTAAGAAGGGTACTTGATTGTAGAATTCCTTCATTGCGTTTAGCGGCATACATGCTGGCCTTTACAGGTTAGGTAGGGATGCTGGATTAGTTAAAACCATGGGCCCAAGTCACAAAGCCATTTGCTTAAAAGTCTAGTTTTTTTATATGAGCAAATAATATTTCGATATATTCCAAGCCATATTCGCTCTCATAAAAAGATTTATTGACACAGGTTTACATGTGAAAAAAATTCCAGATGCATGTGGGGATTGGGTTTCCAGTTGCAGTTACGTCACAGAAGTTTTTGAACACCGACAAATACACACGATTGAAGGCAAAGACCAATCATTTTGAACCCTCGAATTGCTCAAAATGTATTCTTGCCAAGGGATGGAGGAAATCCCATTCCAACAATACTAGGCTGTAGAGTGAAGGGGTTCTCTACAGGAAAATATATTTTTTTTATGGAGTGAAAAAAAAGTAAAAAGTCAGCAAATGTTTCCTTCTCCTGCAAAAATGTATGTGTATATTTTTGCCTGAGTAAACAGGACTTCTCAAATAATCCAGGATTATTGCTCAAATGCTGTCACTCAATAAGTAAATATCCTGGAGGGAACGTCAGCTTCTAACGATTTCTGTTAGACCTAACATTCTTGACGTTGTGTTCCCCCAGATATTTTGCCTTCACCCCTCCTGTTTTAGTAGAATTTTTGTTTTTGTTGACACTAGAACTCTGTGCAATTTACCCCTGTTAATCAGCGCTCAAGTGTTTGTGCTCTCTCCTTAAATGCAGTAAAATTGGCCTACACCTGATTGATACGTTTAACTTAATACAAGTCCCTAGTATATGGTACTACCTGTACCCAGGGCCTGTCAATTGAATGCTACTACACTGCTGCAGCACTTGTACCAGCCCCTAAGGTAGCACTGTTAAGCGTCTCAGGTCCGCCACTGCAGCCTGTAGTGCGGTTTTAACTTGCTATTTCTATCTGGGAAAATCAACCTATTTCCTGGCCTAAACCTTTTTTTTAATTCTTATAAGTTACCTCTACCATATACTCCAAAGGCTCATAGCAACAGAATTAACAGTGATGTGGAGGAACAAATATTCCAAAAATAATAATAGGGTACATTAAATTACTCCTATATTATGGTACACTATCCCATCTTATTTATATATACTTCAACAAAGTCCCATACCAACGCTTATTCCTGGTCATAACCAGTATTCATTTCTTTTAATGATTTGTCTGGTTAAGACCATATGATAATTTTTCCTAATGAATTCTCCATTCAATCAACGTAGAAAAATAAAATACAACATGAACACAAATACATACATGGTTACACAAAAAATTGTTACCTAACCCCCTAATTACAATGAAAGTGTTCGCTTTCACAGTTCAATGCGGTCCACTGTGAGGTAATCCTTTGCACACTAGAGGTACCCTATCTACCTCTATATCCTTTTCTCGGCGTGCATGTCCATTTATAAAGCAATTTTCGTAATTCAACCAAGAGGCAGTGACTAATGCCAAGACGGAAGTGAGTGGGGTGTGAAATGAGGAAACTACCAGGCCTTCTTTCATAGGACGAGAGCCCCCACACGGGGGTTCGCACAACTCGAGGAGTTGCAAGTTGGAAGTGGGTGAAGCTCCATTAGCTGTTGCTACAAAAAAAGACAGCCAGAGATGTTGACATTACAGTACCTGCGCACTCAGAGCAGTTCCTATTAGTTGTTCCTTGCACCTCTGTCCTGATGAGGCCCAATCAACAGGGCTGAAACGCGTCAACAGTTGAAGAAGGAGGAATCCGTTGAATTACGAATATTGCTTTATAAATGGACATGCACACTGAGAAAAGGATATAGAGGAGAGCAAAACTCTGTGAACTCCACCATCTGAGCCGAATTTGTCGCCTACCCCTGCTAATGAGGGTTGACTGCTGAATGGAGAAAATGTAAGTTTGCATTCATCCATCTTAGGTCGTGTGGCTCTTATCAAAATGTCTATTTTACCATTGTTTAATTTTCTGTTTTCTTCGATACCATGCACTTTATCAAGCTCGTTTTTCTCTCAGGTTGAGTCCATGTTTACAACTTTTGTATGGGCAAAAAAAAACCCTCGTTTAGCACTTGGCACTTTATATGAAGATTTAGATCAGGGAGGGCTCGCACTTCCGAATCTGAAACATTACTATGATGCTTATTTTGCACAGTATTTATCTAGGTTCAAGCCTTTACCACATGCACATTTATATTGCAATTTCTTTTTTAATCTAATTTGTACTGAAACTCAGATTAACTCTCCCATGTTATTGTTTAGGTACCCAAAGTTGGTACGATATAAATGCCTCCAATGTATTTTTAAAAGACGTCAGGCCTTCTTCAAAAAATATTCTATTCCCACAATTAATTCAGCCACCTTAATAGAAGAAATCCTTCCCTTAATAGGAATTAAACAACCCACCCACCTGACAGCAAAATGGGCGGAAGTCGGGTATCGTAAAATATCAGACTTCTTAAGGGGCGGTAACTGGATGACGGTAGCAGAAATATCTCCAGGGATCGCTAAGGATTTTATTTTGGTTAACTCTTATGGCTGTCTATATAAATATCTAGTAGAAGTAAACCCCACCTCTTTTATGATCCAAAATCAACTTGTAGAGGATTTGTTAGTTAAAGCAGTCAATAAGAATCCAGGTGCTTGGAAAACTTTCCTGGCTTCTTTCAAACAATTGGATCTTGAGTCAAAAGCAATTAAGAAATGGGCTGATCATGAAAATTGTGTAGTATCTCCTCAGATTTGGTCTACAATTAATAAGTTACATTTCTGCACTCTCAGAGGGGCTAATTGGCGTAGGATGCTGTTTTTTAGTAAATGGTTATTATATCGAACCCCCGCTGTTTTAGCTAGGATGTTTACTAACCAGTCCTCTCAATGTTTTCGCTGCATGAATTATGCACACGCTAATTGGTCACATATTATGTTGAGTTGCCCAAATATCAAAATTTATTGGACTGAGATATTTTTTTCATTAGAACAAGAGTGCAATATAAAGCTTGAGGTTAACAGTAGGCTAATATTACTTGGTTATGACCCAGATCTTCTCTTGCCGGAATCCATGATTAGATTGCTCTACATAGCAATTGCGATCGCAAGGTTGCTTCTGCTGCAAAATTGGCGTTCGGATTCCATACCCTCAGCTATAAAATGGGTTCAGAAGATGAGGAGGGTCAAGAAGAGCGAATATACCTATGCCGCACGCATTGGAGGCCTTAAGAAGTTTGAGAAAATATGGGGTAATAAGTTTGATTTTTGATTATTAGCCTTGGGAGATATTTGAAATTGCTATTAAGACGTGATTGAGTTAGGGGAGGCTTGAGCTTTTTTATGAATTTTACTAAAGTTGCCTTTAAGATAATTCTTTGTCTTAGATTGTTAAACAGGCTGAAAATTTGTAATATTCTGTGATCTATTAATCAATTATTTGTGTTGTAATATAATATCATGTTTTTAATCTGGTTGCAATAAAAAAAAAAAAACAGTTGAAGAAGGAGGAATCCGTTGAATTACGAATATTGCTTTATAAATGGACATGCACACTGAGAAAAGGATATAGAGGAGAGCAAAAATCTGTGAACTCCACCATCTGAGCCGAATTTGTCGCCTACCCCTGCTAATGAGGGTTGACTGCTGAATGGAGAAAATGTAAGTTTGCAATGAAATCTGTTACATATATGGGACATGAAGTGAGTGAGGCTGGAATTTTTCCCAAGAATGCGATTATCAAGGCCATAAGTGATGCTCCCACATCTACTTGCAAGGTGGAAGTAAAATCATTCATAGGTCTGTCAGAGTTTTACTCCAAGTTTGCGAAGAACTTAGTGGGGAAGACATATGGGCTAAGACAATTATTGAAAGATCACCCAAAAATTCCTATTCTAGTGGAAAGAGGACTTGCAGAAGTCATTCAAAAGTATAAAACTGGATATTTGCACTGTGGTTCCCTTACAAGGCTTTGTTTCCACTGCTTGTAGTATAGTGACAACTAATGGTGTGGTAGGGTGATAGGTGCAGTCCAGTCACTGATTTCAGAGAGTGGATAAGAATGTACTGTGTCCTTTACTTTTTGTTATTTATCTATGGAAAATATATATTTGGTGATTGAGAGGGAGATTTTGGCTTGTATTTGGGCCATGGAGAAATGTAGGCAGTACCTTTGAGGTTCAAAACTCATGTTATACATGGATCACAGGTCAATCCTCAAGGTTTTGACCCCAGAAGGCTCCATTGAGGTGACTCCAGATATAGGTAGAAAGTCTTTGAGGATTCTGGACTATACATATGATGTTGAGTATTTGGAGGAGACACAATCAGGCATGTGGATTACATGCGTAGGGGCAACCTTGTCCTTAATCTTAATGGAAGTTGCCACCATCAAGGAAGACTGGATAGAAGGCTATAAATCAGATCTTGTCTTGTGTGAGGTGAAAAAGTATGTTATACATGGCTGGCCAAGCAAAAGTAAACTAGCATAGGAATACAATAAATTCTGGGAGCTTAAAATGAACTATCTGTATGTGATCTAGGATATCTCCTGAGAGGATATAGGATAGTCCCTCCTAGCAGCCTTTGGCATAAGATTCTGTGTATTATGAATGAAGGGCACATGGGAATAGTATAAACTGCTTGTATTGATGGCTGGGGATGGGTTCAAATATAGAGAAATTTGTAAGCTGTTGCAAGCACTTGTGTTCATTTTCACAAATTTCAGTCTGTGTTTAAGCCTCTGTTTGACCTAATGGAGTGTCCAGATAATCCTTCAGAGATGTGGACCATACACCTCCTTGGTTGTAATCTAGATTCAAAGGGTATACCAAAGTACATATTTTTCTTGAAGGATGTGTATTCTAAATGGCCTGAAATGGAAATTCAAACTAAAGCTGATTCTGCAGTGGTTGTCTCCATTCTTCAGAGATTGTTATTTCTTTTGATGAATATTTCTTTTTTATTGATTAAACAACCATACAATAAATTATGGGCATTATACAATGTAATGATGTACATTACCAGCATAGTGTGCATTTCTTTGTGCATTCTGTACATATCCTGTAACAGGATTATCACAGTGTACAATAAGTATACCTTACATGGCGCCATACAACTGCATAGCTGCAGAAAGACAGTTAAGCAGGAATTTGCCATTGTTAGAGTCCTGATACAAAAAACAAGAAGAATTATTTAAAACACATTTCACAATAAGAATATAACAGTGTGTTCCCTATGAATTGTTACATTGTATCAGTGTTTATATATTAGGAGTTAGATGAGATGGGTGGGTGCAATAACCTCAAGGATAACCAGCACCAGTGAAGGTAATGGGGGGCGCAATAGGTTGTGAATGGGGATTGGTCTTCCTGCCAGTAGGGGCAGCCAGGGTGACCTGCATAAGCCCCCGTGTGTGCTAGCTCCTGTGCTTACTGCTATTCAGGGACTGACACCCTGCAGTCTAACCTCAATCACGGTTAGGTACGTTTTCCAATGTGAAGGGTGAGATGTGGGCATGAGCTCTAGTACAGCACCCCACAGTATCTCCATTTCTGTCACAATGCCATGTCATAGGTCTGCAAGCCACAATGCGACAGAGGGTTAAGTCAGTGATTTCCAGTTCATGGCTATTCTACGTTTGACCGTCACCAGTGCCAGCTCAAGGAACTTATTGAGGGCCTTTCGTGCTGTTACTCAAGAGGTAATCCCTAGCAAGAAATGCTGGGCAAATGCTGGGCATTCATTGGTACATTGCCTCTGTTACAACTTTTGCTATAGTCAACCAATAAGATGTCCCCTTCCGCCTCTGGAACATCACTATTTTATTTACGAGACAGCACTAAGCCACTTTTTCTGGCAACATGCTGCATCGTAAATTTCATCCCCTTTAACACAGTTTTCTGCTTTAAAGGGGCGTGCAATAGGTGTTGCTGGGTTTCTTCCCAGCAACACCCATGGCTTTTTGACACTGCCGCAGATTTACGAGAAATCGAAAATCTGAGGCAGTACCAAAAACTTAGGGGAGTCGTAAGGGAGGCTTTTTTCTATTTGTGCTGCATTCGGCAGCACACAAAGAAAGAGGAAAAAGTCTCTAGTGTTGTTTTTGAGCAGGAAGGTTTCCCTTTCTGCACAAAAATAATCAAACCGACAATAAAGGCACCCTTTCACAATGGGGCAAAGGTGCCTGCATTGGCACGCAGCAGCCCATTGTGCGCCGGTGCAGGGGAAAAGGACAGGAATGTGCTGTATCTGATATATAGTGCATTCCTGCCCCTTTCTTTTGCCCTAGGGCAGAATAACAGGAAGGCCTGCAGCACTCCCATATGACAAAACCTCATAAAGGATGCCCCAAGTGTGTACATGACCACACCATGTGAGTGAAGGTAGCATCAGGGTTATGACAGCGTGGGTAGGAATCCATAGAGCCTGGGTACATCTCAACAAGTCTGTGGGGTGTAAGATATGAACGATGGAGGAAATTAATTTGTGTGTACTTCAGTCTGTTGTTCATAGAGCCGCACCTAAGCACCTCCAAACACTGCACCCACTGCTCGTCAGAGAGCATTGTAGAGCGCTCCCTTTCCCGAAAAGAACAGAGTGCGGTAAGAGAGGCTTACCAGTCCCTGCATATGAAATCATATAACAATGTAATCGCACAATGGCCAGCCCCATGTACAATTAAAATTTGGAGAGTTCTGGATATTTCTAGCTTATCGTGTGTTTTACCCCAGAACTTATGTAAGTAAGTATGAGGGAGTGATGCATACAAGAGAAAAGAGTCCGCCGGAATCCCATAATCATCTACTAGGTTCTCAAACATACATAAAATCTTATCAGAGAACAGGTCAACAGGTTGCTAGACCTGTGGTAGTACAGGTGATCACTTCTGGTCTAGAACCTAAGTCCATGCAGTTGGTCACCACCCAAAGGGATAACTCAGGAGTGTAGGGGATCGAGGGCCACTGTTTCCACAAGTATATATTTCAACATGAACGGGCCGTGAACATAGAGAGAGTGTTCTTAAGAAGTAAGGATTATCAAGTTACTGTTGATTGGCATTTAAAGAATTTCTTGTTAGGGATGGAATCAACCCTAAATATACTTCTTGATAACACTCTGAAGCAAATGGAATGGTAGAGCGCTTTAATAAAGTGATAATGGGGAGTGTTTAGTCTGCCATAGATTCTGGGAAGGATTGGGAAAAGGAACTCTACAAACTTATTTGGGCTTACAGAATTAATCTAACCTTGAAAGGGTACAATTCTTTCAGGGTACTGAGAGGAAGAGAGCAGTTCACCAAGAACGACAATGCATGGTGACTTTAGAACTTCAGAATACTTGAACTTCTTCTGTTGTAAAGGCAAACTTGATGTAATCACAAAGAATGTAAGGAATATTATGACAAGAAGCATGGTGTAAAGCAACTCGCCCTTGGACGGGGAGAGTGGGTACAAATTAAAGTGGGACTCAGAAAAAAGAAGGGGTGTAGTAAGTTCACCAAACCTTTGCACGTATGGGAAGTTTATTCACATTCTCCTAAACTGAGTGATGGCAAAATGTGGCATTTTGGTAGGTTGTCTAGATGCAATAAGATACTGTCTTGGAATATAATGAAAAGGAATGGTACAGTTAAACCAAAAACTGGTTATGAGAAGAGGAAAACAGGTTAGTTGTGTTCCAATTACGACTGAGTGCAATGCGATGGTTAATAGTATTCATAATGATGATGTACCAAGTAACAATATGGGGTAGACAAATCAATGGAAACTTGGGTGCTGGTTTACCAGATGCAAGTTATGGAGATGGGATTCTCAAGAAAAATTCTATGGGGCAATCTTCAAGTTTGATCAAAAAATCAATCACCACTCACTCCAAAAGAGTGACTGTTCTTCTTCTGAAGCTGAAAGACTTCATTATAGGGTGAATGTGTTACCATAATTGCATAGGACCATTTGTATTCCAATATAATCAGTAATGTAGTTATAATGTACTGCTGTTAAATTTGCTCTGTTATATTTGTTGTAGGAGGGGAAGAAGTGTATTGTCTGGAATTCCAATTGACATAGGGACAGGAGACTCAAAAGTGGGGAAATTGGGAGATGAAGAGAACATATCTCACTGTGTATGTTTTTGCTTGCTCTCCATTAAATAATGCATAGATGTCCTGTTGTCACTAGAGTTAGCCTTGCAAGTTTGTGAATGCACTGAAACCTGCCTTTTTGTGGGCATTCACAAACAACTGACATCCCAACCTTGGAACTCGTTGGAAATGTATTTCAGTTAAGGGCATGAGTGATTTATCTTGCCCCTCTGTTTCCAAACGTAATAAATCTACTTAAGTAGTTAGGTGTATCTCCATTAATGCAAATGTAATATTTGCTTTGTGACTTGGGCCCAATGTTTGCTCAGACATACACATTAATATTAAAAGGACATAATGCTTGTCAATTACACATTTAAAAAGGAGTGTTATTGATTTTGTGGCACAACAAAAGATATTGGTAATTGAAGTGAAATGGTCTACAGAATTCCAGTAACCATATTTCATTGTGGCTTTGGTGAAGGCTTTTTTGTTTTTTAACAGTTTTATATAGTGCGAGCTAGACCGGAGACATTGGGTATCAGAGCACTGTACATGAGCACCAGTTTCTTTACAGATGGACATATTCCTTTTTGTTAGGCACGGGGAGAATAAGTGATTTGCCCAGAATCTCAGGATGTTGAGCGTCGTTGCTGGGGTCGAATGTTTCAGCCGTGAGGCTACATCCTCTCCAATCTCCAGAATTGATCATGTCCAAACACCTTATGAAATATAATCAAGTTGGCATTACAACTGGCTCTAGAACTGATAAACTGAAGAGCGTGAAAAAAAGAAAGGAGGAAAGGCTGAATATTCAGCAATAGAGTAGAATCACACCAGGAAAAGTGATGAGGCAGATGGAGCAGACTTTGGCTTTCAGCTACAACCTACTTTGAATATTACCTCTGCAACTCACATCAGTGCAATCAGCCTTTGCTTTGTTTAACAATATATTCACTTCAGCATTTTAAGGTCACAAGTAATAGTTAGCTCACTGAACTATAACTAGTGAATGTGAGTGTTTGTTTTTAATTTTCAACATCAGTTTTTAACTCAATTAAATGCCTAACTATAACATTACTTTAACCTTTGTTTTTTTCTGTGAATTTTGAAGGCTTTTTTAATGTAAGCTGATATCTTATTACCATAACTTGCTCCAACATCACTTTGCCATTTGTCTTTTTCAGTAAATTTCTGTTTTTTATTTTTATTTTAATAGAAGGGAAAATCATATTACCATACCTAACTATAATATGGCTTTAAACGTTTGATTTTTTAGTGAATTTATAAATTTTCTTAATGTAAAGTAGGATCTTATTACCATACCTACCTATAACGCCACTTCATTTCTTTCAACGGATTTCTAGGATTTTTTGATCAGATGCACCCTATTCCTCAAATGAGCACAGCTTTTGACTGTAGATGACCAAAAAAACAAATAAAACATGAAATACACAGTTAAAACTTACTGAGCTAACTATGGGACATTTTAGCCCGTCACCGTAACGGAACACGGGAACGACCGCCAGAGGTGCGGCGATCCCGCCAGGCCAATCAGGGTGCATCCTCGACTTTAACATTGCGGCAGGCGGTGCTGTAAGAAGCACCCGCCGCAATGTTAAAGCCCATGTTGTGCATTGCCATGCACAACGTGACAGGCATCGTGCGGTATCTGCCACCTTGTGCATGGCAATGATGGGGCGTACCATAGGTACCCCCCAGTGCAGCCACCCAAGGTTCCCCACAGTGATTTCCCGCATGCCTGCTGTGGAATGCCTTTTCATGGCGGAGACTCCGCCATGGAAAGGCATTCCACAGCAGGCATCATAATATGGATGGCGGTGCCTGCAAGGACGGTCAGGCGGATTGTCTTTCTGTCCACTGCGGTGCCCCTCTCCATACTAATATGGGGGAGGTGACACAGGAACATTTGGAGCCCGAGATCCTAATAGGACCCTATATATTTACTCATATATTTCCTAACTAATAACATGTTAAATTACGTTATTGATGACATAAGTGATGACATCTTGAATAAGATGATTGATAACATCACTGAAAATAAAATACAGCATAGAGTTACTTAGTGTACACAAGAGGGTTCAGAGCATAGAAATAGCATAAACTTTGCAGGCACATACAACTGTTTAAAGGTATATGGGGCACTGTTTACAAATAACTAAAGTGTGGGTTAAAGTATTGCTCCATGCTAAAGAAAGAAAAGGCTAAGTGCACCTGATGCAGGTTGTAGAGGTATCTTTCAAAGTAGATTGTGGCTTAAAGCCAAAGCCAGTTTGTAAGAAACTGGATCTCTTTATAGCGTACAAAAAAAGTACACTGTGCAGAGAGTCCAGAGAATCCTCAAATGGTATACAGAGGTAAAATAAGTTAATTCTAATGTTCTTTTTATGGCAGTGTGGGTGAGCAGTTAGGCTTTTCAGAGGGTAGTTCTAAGCATTTGTTGAACTCCACAGAGGCAATAAATGAGACACACACTCAAGAATAAATCTGAAACCAGTTTATAAAAATAATATCGATTCGCATATAATTTTTAAGACCAAGAACACAGTTCGAAGGTAACTACTTTCCTGGTTACGATTTAGCAAAGTTCGAAAAATATCACCTTGGTGTGCAACTACGCACTGTAGGAAACAATGGGGAAAATGCCAAAAAATGCATTAAAAATGAGGCAATGCTGCCAGGAAGAGCACTATCTTATTTTAGGTCAATGTTGGAACCAGCTCCAAAGCAGGAGAAGTTCAGGAGCATCCTGGATTGAGCAGAAGCAGAGTGCCGATTGACTTGGAAGCTTGTGCACAAAGATGAAGGGGCCACTTGAAAGTACATTGCACAGATGGACTTATAGGTAAGTCAGTTAGGGCTCCTTTGAGGGAGGAGTTTGCAAGTGCGTGGGGACCACAGAAATGCAGGTGGGGATTTGGTGCCGGGGTCAGTGGGGCAGGGTGCAGAGCCAACAGGTCAGCCGGGTGTCATGTATCTTGAGGTCCTCGCGGTCAGGAGCAGGTAACTTTGAAAGGTGATCTCAGGACAGCTGGGCCACTCAGAAAGTGGGTGTCAGGTGTCTTGATGTCCCTTGGAGGGTGCTTGCTTCTGGCAATTTGGTAATCCAGAGTGGACACTTCTTCTCGGTGTTTGCTATTGGGGGGCCTGTACCCCTGGTATTTTAATGCTGTGACTCCGGTAGACCTGGTGTCTCCAAACTTGTTGGTGGGACACATCTGAACCTCCAGAGCTCTTGTATCTTTTCTGGCTTTGGTGTTGCAGCAAGGTTGCCAGGAAGCAGCAAACCGACAAACTGAACTTTATTGGATTGGTGTCTGTTGAGTGCAGGGTGGTGATGCCTTCACTCCAGAGGGGCTTCTTGTTGATTTCTTGAAGGCTGGAGGTGCTCTGGGTTATTGGAGTCCGCTCAGGTTTCAGGACGATGAAGCAGCAAAGATTGTCGAGTCCTTGGGGCGACAGGAAGGGTTTGGCACATTGTTCTTCTGCTGCGGGGCTTCATTTCTTGTGCAGCGGTTCTTCTTTGTCCTGGTCTTATATTGTCTGTTGAATCTGATATTCAGGTCTCAGGGTGCCACCTAAATACTGAATTTAGGTGTGTTACAAGGAGAGACAGGCATTAGCCAAGCGGCTACCTACCTTTAGGGCGTAGACACCCTCTAGTGACCACTTCCTGTGGGAAGGGGCACTACCCTAGCCCTGATAGGTTGATTTTCCACCATCCCATGTTGGTCAAATTTCAGGGGAGAGGTTCACATCACCTGACCCACCCTACAGGTGATGTAGGCTAAGTGGGGACCCTCCTCATCTAACTAATTTCCCGCCTTTCCTCCCACCAAATGTGCATTTGGAATGGAGGCTTGGCTTCCCCCATAATCAGGAGGTTCCTGGGTTGGATTTCAAAGGTGGCATCTCCTTTAAAGATGCCCTCCCAAGAAGGTCATCCTGTCCTGAGTGAGGTGTGAAGCACCTCCACCCAGAGCAGGATTTGTATCTTCCTTCTGATAGCACTGGCTCTCACCCCATGAAGTCAGAATCATGGCTGGTAGTGGTAGGCTGGTGAAAACAAGTCAGGGACCACGCCATTGCTTGGTAGGTTTTCAGGGGACCCTCTAAACGGGTCACCTGTGTGAATTTATTAATACATTCAACACTGGATTTAGTGAGGATTTAATAAGACAGAGTGTTTGGCACCAAACATCTTAAAAATCAGTGAAGCCTTCATGGAGCTAGGAAACTCGTGTTGACAAGTATCCAGCCCACGTATATTTCATGGCTTGCCTGTGCACTTGCAACATTTCAGAATAGACTGGACATTGTAGACGTACATTGGATCATGCTGATGTGCCCTCATATAGGATATAGTGCACTCTGTCTTCGTCTAAAGGCCTGCAGTAGGGGTGACTTACCTATACCTTATGCACTAATGGGTGACATGGCACACAGACCTTTGTGCACTTTGACTCTTTGGATTTCTTTGCACCAAGACACACTGCTTGAAATGTTGTAGCCTTGGTAAGGGGTCCAGTGGGTGGCACAACCAGTGCTGCAGCCCCAGAGGCCCCTCTTCAATAATCATGTTCTAGGTAACAGGTGTACCAATAACTAGGAACTTACAGGGGTAAGTGAAGTTGTGCCAATCATGGTTCTGTGTTTGGGAAAGAGATCCGGCACTGGGAACCTGGTTAGCAGGACCCAGTGCACTTACAGTTCAACATCTCATCAGGTATCAGGCAAAAAGTGGATGCTAACCATGCAAAAAAGAGGCACTTTCCTACACTGCTCCCCAAAACCTATGACAAAGGCTTCTATTGAGAATAGATTATTCACCAATAGCCACATTGGATGTGCTCTTGCTAAATAATTAAAGAGTGCTATAGACAAATCCTATGTACTGGTGATGTTTATAAGGTGTGTATGTTTATTTTCAGAATTTTGAAGATTTGGAGACGTTGCAGATTGTTGAATAATGTAGATTGTAGCTGTATACCACTTACGCATGGTTTATCTCACACTGGCATTGCAAACATGACTCTAAGGTTGTATATTATTGAGCCCATGTCAGGAATTTGTGCAGTATATTTGCCAATGTACAGGTGGGTAACCAACTTCTTGACTTACAATTGTGGGTCATATTAAGCCTTTATGCGGGTATCCCGATTAAATTGAATAGAAAGTTGGCCAAACGTGTAGCGTGTTGAGTTACGTCAAGCCACAAACAATATAAGATGCTATCACAATGATGTAATTTAACATGTCATTAGTGATGTAATATCATAGTAAAATTCAGTGCCCAGTGGGGGAAGAAATTATAGCTGGCTCAGTAAACATTTACTGGTGAATTTCATAGGTTTTCAAAATATAAATCTTAATTTTTATCTCATTCCAACATCTAACTATAACTTTACCTTAACCTTTGTTTTTTTAAGTACGTTTCTGAGATTCTTTTAATGTAAGTTAACCTCTTATTACCATAGCTGACTAATATGTACCTTTAATAGTAGTAAATTCTTTTTTTTATCATATACAAAGTCCTGTTCCTGCACATTAAAATTAATTTCCTCTCTTTGAAATCTCTTTCAAATTTAACATGCTTTTTAAATGCAATGTAATAAAACCATTTGCCCTGTATGTTGCAGTACGTGCAGATTGATGACCATTCATGCAAAGGTAACCAGAAGCATTCCGCATGTGCGCTATATACATGCAAGTTGAAATCAGTCATTCATACAATCTATACAATTTTAATTGTGCCATGAATGGCTTTTGATTGCTCATTTTTTTTGTGGATCAGAAAGAAAGTAATCCATCTCTTTCATGCTTCCTAAATTCAACTGCTTTGTATTTTTGCATTTGAGAATTTGTAACTTTCATTTCTGGCCAGCAAATGCTGCGTTGATTTCCAATATACGTAATAGTTATTTGCTGTGCCCTGCCGCTGATTACCAAAGCATTTTGTGACAATAATTCTCTGTATTTGGACTACCCCTCTAATTTGGCATGGTCTTCCTCTAACCTGAGGACTGCCAGTTCTTGCTCCATAAATATTCCAAGACAAATCAAAAAGGCTTTATGGACTTGTATCTGGAGAGGTCATTTATTCATCACTTGGGTAGAGTGATTGATGCTTCTTACAAAACTTGCTATTATTGTCTTCATGCCCTTAATCTCTATATTATATTTATTATATCTATGGGCTGTTGGACTTGCTGTAATGTTTCTTTAGTGACAGCAATATATATTAAATACAAGGCCTGGGCATCATTTTCATTTTCATTTTGCCGGATGTAAGAAATTAGAGTATTGGTTGAGGGGTAACTTCCCACTAAAGTCATTAAATAATCCTGAGTTCGACTCCCTCATACTTATGCACAGACTACACAGGCCAGCAATGTGCAAAGGACGTATGCAGTGAGAACCAAAACAGTATAAAGTCAAAGCACAACTCAAGGAAAATCCAAAACCTATTTAAAAGTATAGAATATATTTTTATAAATAGGTTTACCCAAAATGACAAACATTCAATAAAGGGAACCAGATTTTAAAAGCTTAAGTAGATTAAGTGCCAAAAATCATTAAGCACCAACTGGTATTTGGACAAAATACCAAATTTACAATATTGTGATACAGAAATACCATTTCTTTTGGTAAGAAATATTGTTTTTAAAAATATAATTCTTTTTAATATTGTTATATATCGGTGTAAAAATTATCGTTTTTGGTTCATTTAATGTGTTACAGTTTTATCTGTTTTTGGTGGTAATATTGTAAGTATTAAATATAGTTTCCAATTTTAAGTCTTTTAGTAATCTTTTTTTTAAATTAACTTAAAGTCTGATTACAGGTTTGGTGGTCCAACCAGCCAAATGCCATGTCTGTGGGTGCCAGAAGACCAAGACAGCCATATAACGAAATCACCACAGTGCCAGCGGTGTGGCTGAGTAGACCTTGAGGTCGTTGTTTATCAGTTGTACATTTGTATTGATGCCTGTATGAACATTTCGACTGCTTATGTGTCAAATGCACAAACATGCATGATACATGTGAAAAAATACCACCTACCCATTGCTGTAGTCTGGCCCATATGTGGGTAGTCCAGGCAATGGGTATATGGTACAAAATGGACTTGCTTATATATCTCCACGAACAGGGTCTTAATACTTGGGGTGACAATGCTACTGTGAAGGGAGGACCTGAAGAAATGGATCCTCATCGAACTCTGATGGAAAGAACAGGAAAGGAGTGAGTACGCCCCCCAAATCCTTTGTTTCCGCCATCTTGAACCTGGCGGTCCCACTGCCATGGTCGGCTTGTTGAAAAGCCAACTCTTAATAAGGACAGCTCCTTTTCCCCGACCACAACACTGACAGTTTGCTGTGTGCAGGTGGTGTTGGCAGTTCAGCCGTGGTCTTTCCAATAGCAATCTGCACATCTTGCAATACAGTGGTTTGCCCGCAGATCTCACGGTGGTCAGACTGCGACCGTGGCTAGGGCCGTTCATGGACCACCAAACACGAAATAAGGCCCATAGTAATTTTTATTTTAGTAGCAGGTTGTAGCAAGTAGGGGAATAGGATGGGAAGTTAAATTATAATAATTTATATTTAATTGTTTTTAAGTTTTTAAATTAACTATTTAATTTATGGATGGTTCCCCAAGGCCTCCAGAAATCTTTGTTGATGTGGTGGCAGACAATCAGACCTCATTTTAGATGTGTTGCCTCTGGACAAATTCAGGGAAATGCAATGTATACATATAATTTGAACCTTCATTCCTCAAAAAACTGCGGATCAGATTGACACTAAATTACAAGAAGTGTACATTATTGACCAAGATCTAGCTTTCTGCCAAATTTCATGAAATTCTGTTTCTGCCATTTTTGCGGGTATGGCTGTTCAATTTTCCTATGAAACATTGCAAAGAAAAAACATTTTAGGTTGTTCCTTTTTTCTACACCCCACTTGACAGATCACCCCGAATTTTATGAAGATTTGCCAAATGGCGCCAAAATTCTTAGCAAACCCAAAAAATTCTATTCCTATAGAATCATGTTCCTAACTATAACTACCCCTTTAGTTAGAAAGTGTCATGTTGATCTGATAAATGAGCCAAGAAAAGAGGGGGTTCGGAAAATACACTTTCCCCATGCAATTTACCATAGTAATTACACTAAATTTGGCAGAAAGCTAGATCTTGGTACAGAAAGCATTATTTTTATCATTTGATGTAAATCCATTTAGATGTTTTAAGGAATTAAGGTTCAAAATGTATGTACATATATCACACTGTGGAGGATCAGCAGAGCTGACAGATCTGAAGATAAGAACTGATTGACTGGCACCACATCAACAAAAGTGTGACAGCAGCCATTTTAGGACTCAGGGACTCAGTCCTCTGTCCTACAAAAAGAATAAAAAACAGATGGGGGCAAAGTAGGGATACCCTGTCCCCTGTGCCTGGGGGTGGTCCCGGAGGGACACCAACCTGCGGCAAAAAGCCTAATTATATATGTTTGAAAACATTGTATAAAATATATGAAAATATAAAAAGTAACAAACCAATACAAATACATACATAATATGTATTGAAAATTACTAGAAAATACACATCACAAAAAAATAGTATCAGTTATTATATAAACATGTATGTAAGTAATGTAATGCAAATCTTTGCATGCATTGTACTTGGAAAAAAATTGTATCTGAAGAAATAAATATGTACCATGTAAAAATAAAAGAAAGCATATGTGACAAAAAAACAGATATAAAAATATGTTAATAAAATATACTACAGAAATATGTGTATTTGGTTTTACATAGAAAACAATAAATATACAAGAGTCAACTACAGCTACTGCAATACTAATATACTTCACCAACTTAATACAAATACATACAGAGCTCAAATATCACAGTAACCAAACACAAAATAAATTTAGTACACTTTAAACCCTGGAATATAACATACATACTTAAAGTAATTGCCAACTATATAAATATAATATACTATTCCAACTGCAACTTAAACCATTTTCAGAAAGGTGTTGGGCAGTAAAGGAATTGCATTTACTATTCCCACTCAAAACTAAACCATCTTGGGGAAAGTGATGGACTGCAAATGGGTCAGAATTATGATTATCACTCCAAACAAAACTATCTTGGAAAACGTATAGGACACTGAAGTAAATGTAAATGTCAAGGTACTTATAGAGCGCACTGTCACCAGACGGCCACCTTGCAGTGTCGCCTTTGCGGTTTCCTGGCGCTGATACTCATACCGCTGTGGAACCCCTCCTGGCTTTCCCTGTGAAGTGTCCACTCCTGGGCACCCCCAGGGTGAAGCCAGGCATCCTTAGCGCTGTTGGGGCCGGTGTGGAGGCTAAGCAAGCTATTGCCCAGAGTTGCAGCGTGGGGCCCGTGATTAGAATAGGCACCGAGGCGAGAATAGACAGGTCTGAGGAAATTGAGTCCGAGCCCCACCGAGGCAGGAATCGAACCCTGGTCCCAGGCCAGAACTCTGCCTCAGGGTCTGCCGCTCTAACCATTGAGCCACACTCCTCCATCACATTTTCTTTTTTCACCCCGACAATTACACAATATATAACACTACAAAATCATTGTAATATATAAAATCTCTAACCAAGTAATACCCCCAAAAATAGAAATAAATAAATAAAAAATGAACTAAAAGCACTGAAACCCAATGACAAATATTTTTCTAATTCCAATACAAAAATACACAAACTTGTTAAATATATGTTTTTAACGTTTGACTAAAAATAGAATGAAATGTTTTAAGATATATTATAATGTTGTCCCATTCCACCTCAGCGTGAATGGCACTGTGCTAATCCTATGCTTCAAAACTTTCCTGTAGAAAAAGGGATATGAGAGGTGAGAAGATTCAAAGTGTCATTTGTGTTCTAGGGTGTTCTATACAGGAGCTGCTCTGCACCTAAACCTGGGAGCTACCCAGAGTTCTCTGCTTCATTTTTTCATAATTTATGTGGCACTATAAGGCTGAAAGGGTAATGTTTTGCCTGATACTGGGTGCTCTCTTGTGTCTGGACAAAGCTAAACCTCTCTGAAGACCTATAATGATAGCAAAACAATTGACTTGCTTTGATGGTATTTTACCAATTCAAAGCTGTAATACAGTGCCTGGAGTGGTAAAAGGTTTTTGTCTTTTTACCGCTCACCATGGATGGCACTGTGCTAATCCTATGCTTAAAGACTTTGCAGTAGAAATGGCAAATGTCTCTTTCTAGCTCAGCATGAATGGCACTGTACTTAATCCTTTGCTTAACAACTTTGCTACAAAAGCAGACATTTGAGTTGAGCAAATTAAAAATGTTGCTGGTGTTGTAGTGTGCTCTATACAGGATCCGCTCTCCAACAAATCTTGGGAGTTTTTGGCAGTCCGACCCCTAACTGGACCAGTGGTGGCCTCCAGAATTGGGGGTGACTCCCATCCCAGCTGCCAAAGTTAAGAACTTGGGGGTCTGGCTGGATCCTACACTCTCCTTCACCAGCCACACGAAGAAGGTTGCAGCTACCTGTTATGGTATTCTGCGAGGGCTGAGACCGGTCCTCAAATTCTTTGACCCCCCTACTCGGCAACTGGTGGTCCAAGCCTCCATTCTTTCTCGGCTGGACTATGGGAGTGCGCTGCTGCTCGGAGTGAATCAGGCGGAGGCTACTAGATTGCAAAGGGTGCAGAATGCCGCGGCGCGAGCCATCGTTGGCCTTCCTAGACAGTGCTCTGTCTCTGCAGTTTTGACCTCTCTCCACTGGCTGCCGGTCAGACAGAGAATTAAATTTAAGGCTCTCTGCCTGACATTTAAAATCTTGAAGCTTTTCTCTCCTCCAGCCCTCGCTAAGCTTGTTTCCTCCTATGTTCCTACGCGGTCTCTTAGATCGGAATTTCTCCATCTGGCGGCCAATATACAGTTTAGACTGAGTAGGATGGGAGGTCGCTCCTTTCGAGTATTAGCGGCAGGATTATGGAATTCTCTCCCTGTCCATATTCGAGCCCTGAACAGCCTTACTTCTTTTAGGCGCGCCATAAAAATTTTTTTGTTCCCAACTGCTGACTGATTCCTTCCTCTCCTTCCCAGCATCGATTTGTTGTGTTGTGGTACCTGATCAGGCGCCGGGACGCCCCTTGGCTGGGGCAGCTGCGCGCCTTATAAAAATGACTAACATAACATAACATAACATAACTCCTCAGCAGTTTTGCCCACCTGATTGTGATATGTGTGGTGACATGGCTATAAGACCACAGCCACCGCCGATACTTCCATTCCTGTGGCAGGTGGCAGAGGCAGTTTATGGAGGTGTTCCCACCATTCTTCCCATTTGGCTAATCATGAACGGACTTTCCACAGACCTTTTTCTGGTAGAGACACCGCCATGCATGAGTTGGCGGAAAGGCAGTAAATGAGTCCAAATAGTGAGCAAAGGGTGATTGTTCCCTTGTGTACTGTGACTCTTGAGCATGTAAAGTGCTGCAATGCCTTTGGTCGGATTCAAGCTATATCAAACTGCAAAATGTTTGAAAAAAACAATGCTTCTGGCTGGCTGCATTCACGTTCTGGGGTGTGCATGTCCATTCAGTGAACCAACACAGTGGTGAAATGTACTGTTGCTTTGAAACCTCCAACCCTGTGGGAAACTCCTAATATGGAGAACACAATCAGGCCCTAAATATTAAAATATATTTTAAAATGTATATTGACTATATACATTCTTTTTTGTATGAAATTTATAAAGAATCCCTAAAAATGATTACCTTTTTAATTTAATAGTAAAAATGTTAGAATCTATTTTTACAGAGCCAAAAATACATCTATAAAATATGCCATTAAAAACACCTATAAAATGGAAAAGGAAATTCTTAAAATGTAATTTTAAATTACAAAAACATGCATTACACATTTTTTTAAATTCTCCCCAGCTTTTTTCTTTGTAAGCCCTACTTCTCACTACAGAAATAATAACATATATATTTTATAACATTATAATTGTATTTATATTATATTATGACATATGTTTAACTAAATGTAACAAATATAAACAAATCACATGTTAAATAAAACATTACACATGTCCATTCAAACATATAAAGCAAATATAAAATACACTAAAAGCTAAACAAAAATATCAATAAAATGATATTAATAACAACAATATTTTTTGCACTAACATATTCAACAATATTGTTAAAAACATAGGCATATATCCTTACCTGCGATATTCCTGTTGGTGTTATTTCTTGTATCATGATATTCTTGCAATGATATTTTGGTATCACAATATTAAAATCTCAATATTTTGACTGAACACTGTTGAACGGTTGAGTAAGATTTTTCTCCTGTCAGTCATTTCAGCGCCTTGCTACTGGTGCTGTGATACAAAATGATCTGATTGGAGGCCATAACACTGAAGAATATGCTGTGGGGACCATTACAGGATTCAGGAACTTGGTCCCAGAGCACCCAAAAATTACAAAAGTATGGTCATAGAGGAATCCCAGTAACTAACCACCATTCTGAAAAATGTAGGCCATGTGCAGAAGGGGTTGTTTTCCTGCAGTGGGTATTATGCAGGACCACTGCTAAAGTCTGTGCACAATGGGAGGTTGAGTACCAGTGAGGGGTAGGAAACAGGGCTTGTCCTTTGGCCATGACCTGTGGACATCTCCACACTTGGGACAAATAACCAGGGAGTTCAGCAGTGGTTGGCATCTCCTAGTATCATTTACATAGTTCTTTGATAGAAAGGACAAAAACCACAAAATAACTAGTGAAGAGACATTTCAAAACCACCTATAATTCCCATTATCAAAGACAAATGTGTCCCGCATGACTTAACGCGAAGCATCATCTGAGTTTTCCACAGTTTGTACCTACTGACAACTAACAAGGCCATCTGTCTTCATCTAACTGGCTAAAATCCAGACTCTTAGCAAGGCTTACTTTTGCAAGATTAAGCCTACCTCTAAAGGAACTGACGTATCCTGTATTCCTATGAAGAATCCAAAACGCATATTGCAATCAATGTAGGTTGGGTCTTGTATCTAATCATACTGAGATATTGGACTTTTTGAAAGAGGCAGAAGCTGTTTATTGTTTTAAAAAAACAATTTTGCAATTTTAGTAAGCAGTGTTGCTGGTGCTTCTTTGCAGTCAGTCATCATTCATGGTCACCATGAAAGTCCTGTGCAGGATGTGATTGTAAAGTGAACCTCGTGAAAAAAATGTAAATTCACTAAAATTCACCTTAATCGGATTCCCCTATTGGCTTCCAACACTGCTTTTTATATAATCTTCCTGAACTACTTAACTTGTGCTGCAGTTTTCGGTTGGCATCAAAGGAATTTATTTATGCCAACAGAACTCTTCAGGGTGTCAAGCAGGCAAAAGTCCCGGGGATGAGATTTAGAAGACTGAGGTTCATGTTTCAATGTTTACTGAGAAACTGCTCCAGCACAAATTAAATGTAGAGCAATAGTGAAAGATTTTTTTTAAGAAGCTGGAGTGTAACAATCTTCTGTCCAGGGTGACAGGCACTGGTGCCATGGTCCCAAGCAAGAGAGCAGTTGGAGGCTTATTTATAGTCTCTATGTGGTGGTGATTTTAATATTGTGATACCAAAATACCATTGCAAGAATATCATGATATGAATCATAAATCTCCTGATGAACCCACTGTGATCTCAAAACAGAGGTCGAGGTGGGCAGGGGAACAACATTCCCTGCATATTTTAAATTGATCAAAACAGTTCCCATATTTTTTATTTAAAAAAACAACTGCCCATGAATTGTTGAACTGCTGCAGGTTGAAAGGGAGAAAAGAGACTCCTATACTGTGAGACAGGAGAAACAACTAAGGGCCTTATAGAGTTTGGCAGGCTTCGGGACGCTACCACAGCAGTCCCAGGAAGACCGCCAAGCCTGAGGTGAGCTCACCTGCCAGATGATGACTTGAATCCAGGGCGGTTGTGCTGTACGCTGGTGGTGCCACGGCAGCGATCTATTAGGTTCATAGAAAAGCGTAACAAGCAGACCGCCACAGTGAGAGTGCCTACTGCACATGTTGTGCATGCCACACCGTGCAGAAATGATGGTGCAATTCCAGCCCGCCTCTGCAGGCACCCCCAGGCACAGATTTGGCCAGTGGCCCTGTTAGGGCCCCCTTATCTGCATGTGCATCTGCATATACAGGTTGTAATATACTTGGCAGTGCCAGCATATTCAGGCCATATGCAGACCGCTTTGCAGCGGGCTTCTTGATCCCGGTGGAGGTGGCGGTCTTGGGACCGTACCACTGCCACCTCCCTCATAATACAGCGGGCAAACCCGCTGTGGTGGTGGTCGGACTGCCGCCACAAGTAAAGCGGTCTCATATATGGGGGCAGGAAACATGGCGGTGGGCTGACGCCGGTCGCGAGAGTCCCGGATGGAGTAGAGAGGAAACAGCAACCAGAGAAAGCTGAAAGCTGAAACTGAAAGCTGAAAAATTCACCAAATTCACCAAAAGGTTTGCAAAGTGAGACGCATGAGTCACTAAACTAAGGAGGTTTACTTGGTGAATCCTTATGGGCACGGGCACAGACACGGTGAGCCATCGGGGGATCTGTTTCTGGGCGGCGGCCCTTTGGTAGGGGTCTCACGTGGCAACTGCGTTTGCTGGCTTCTGTGTTGCACATGGAGGACATGGCAGAGGCAGCAAAGGACGGCCGTACCCAGGAGACAGACATCGTGCTGATGACTCCAGTGGTTTGGTGCTAGGCTTCCTTGGACAGAAGGGGTGCAGCGGTGAAGAGAGCTGGGGAGAATCAGAAGGAGAATTAGACGAAGCCTCTGAATGAAAAGGAGGTACAGCAGGGGCTGATTGAAAAAGATCTCCCCCACAGGTATTTTTTCCCTCTAGGATTTATTCTAAGAAAAAGTTGGGGGTAGAGAGTGCTGGTGCAAATATTGAGCAGGCGGCTAGAGAGAGGGTTAATATTGGTAGTACCTTAGCAGATAGATAACCTCAAGTACCGCAAATAAGGAACCGGTACCAATTGCGGTCGGTCCCTGAGAGAAAAGGGAAAAGCAGGAAAACAAAGGAGTTGACAGTGCGGGAGACTTTAGTTGTGTCCCCTGTAAAAAAGGTGCCTAAAGGGGGGGAAACAAAGAGATGTGGGTCTAAGGAAGTGTGCTTACCCTCTAAACCCCCTTCTTCTCTCAAGTCTTACTTCAGAATTATGGAGTAGGTTGTTGCGTCTTCAAAGGGGAGGGTGAGCAATGTAACTCAGATGCACTCCCAGACAGTGGCACTCTCGCTAGAAAATCATTTCTCTCCGTTGGCCAAATCCCTATTCTTCACCCATGTTGCCCATGATGTCCCAAATATCCAAGATGGGGGGGCTCTAGGTCCAAGTTTGAGCCAGGACTGTAATGGATCATCTGGGACAGAGAACCTAAGTCAAGTGGAGCCCGGTTCTCAGGTTGAAGGATCGCTGGGGAACCAGTTGGAAAAGTTGTTACTTAACTTGAGGCAAGATATTTTCACAAAGATCGAGATCTCCGAGGGTAACCAAAAAGGCATCCCAGAAAAATGTGGGATATTAGAGGAAAAAGTAGATGGAATTGCACAATGTAACACAATCTTGGAGGGTGAAGTGAAGTCGATGTCAGTAGTTATGTCTGAGAACACAAGAGAGTAGTTTTGAAATCGCAAAATAAGTTGTTACAGGAGGACCTGGAGAGGCTGGAAACGCAGACTAGGCGCAACAACGTGAGACTTCTCAAAATCACTGAAGGTTCTGAAAAGAGTGACATTAAGAGCTTCCTCTGTAAACTTCTTGGTGAAGGGATACTTCAGGACAGGCCGGACATCGATCTTGAAAAGGAGATCTAAACAATGCAAAGGGATCCGTTCAAGTTGGACCCTGCTAGGAAGACACCCAGGAAAATTGCTTATGCTGTCAAAGAGCTAGCGTTGGGGCAAGCCCTGAAGGAATGCTTTTTGAAATTTTGAGATTTTAGCTACCAAATAAGATTGGATATTGGCAAGAGAACTGCACAGAGGCAATGGGAGCTGGGCACAAGGATGAACGATTTACGAAGTAAAGGCGCCCAGGTCCAGCTGAAGTTCCTTGCGATGTTGAAAATAATGTGGCGTAGCAATTGCATAATATCAGTAACCCAGAAGAGGTGGATACTTTTTTGGCCCAGATGGAGGGATCAGCTTCCAGCTCAGGCCTGTTGGGTTCTGTTTGTGTCCCTTAAGAGGTGAATTAATCAATACATGTTTATGTAGTTAGGCTTTCTTCTGTCCTTTTCTTTATATGCACGTCTAATTTCCTCTCCCTGCTCAGGGGGTTGCAAAGGGTGGGTTCTATCGCCCAGGGATAGGAAAGGGGGTTTCCCGAGGAGGGTGTGTGGTGGGAAGCATGGGATGGTGGGAGCATGGAGAAAAAACAGAAAAATATGTCCTCTTTTTGCATTACTTTTGTAGGGTTATAGTTATAGTCGTCTTAGGGTTGTATTCGGCTAGTAGTCTTCAATGTGAATGTATGCTGAAGGAGTTATTTTTGGAGTACATGGTGGATTTTTGAGGATGAATAAAGCAAATTTAGTCCGTTTTATATTTTTTATCTATGTATTTATTTTTGGAGTTTTATATAGCGCTTATAAGACCCGAAGGGTATCAGAGCACTTTACGGCAGCATACATGAATAGAAACATAAACAATAAGAGTACAGTGACTAGTATCTAGAGTATTGGAGGTCACAAAGATCGCGGACATTGGCCAGATGCAAAGAGATGATGGTTGAGGAGAAATTCTTTTAGTTGTCTCTTGAAGATCGTGAAGGAGAGATTAGTCCTGATGTTGGTAGGGAGAGAGTTCCAGATTTTTGGGGCATTCACAGAGAAAGAGTGGGAGAGGGCTTTTTGTTTATGTCTTTTTGGGGGGATTAAGAGGAGTGAGTTGGAGCTTCTTAGGTTTCTTGATTGTCCTGCTTTTGTGAGTTTGGCTGTGAGGTATTCTGGTTTGCCTGTGTGTAGGGCTTTATGGGTGAGACAGGCAGTTTTGAAAGCGCAGCGATCTTCGATGGGAAACCATTTTAGGTCCTGTAATTCAGGGGGTGATGTGGTTGAATTTCTTAGTCCCAATGACCATTCTTGCTGCTGCGTTTAGGGTGGTTCTCATGGGGGCTATGTGTATTTTAGCTGTCCCAGTTAGTGTGGCATTTCCATAGTCCAGTCTGGAGAGAACTAGAGATTGGGTTGCGATTTTTAGGTGTTTGGGAGGTATGATAGGTTTGATTTAGTTGAGGAGTTTAAGGTTGTAGAGGGTGCCTTTTTCTATGGAGTTTATTTGGGAGCTCATGTTGAGACTTGAGTCTAGAGAGATCGCTTTGGATTTGGCTGAGATTGCTGGAGTCAGTTTGCAGTTTAGAGAGTCAAGGTTGTTTATCCATTCTTGGATTTGAGGGGGTTGTTCGTGATTGGAGAAAACAAGTATTTCATTTTTTTCTTGGTTGAGTTTAAGGTGGTTGTTAGCCAATTTTCTACTTTTGATAGTGTGGAGTTGAGTCAGAGGATAGCATTGAGGGAGGATATCTCGAGGTACAGCTGGGTGTCGTAAGCATTAGGTGGCAGTCAATGTTTGCTTCTTTTAGAATGGTAGTGAGCGGTTCCATGTAAATGTTGAAGAGCGTGGGGGAGAGGACTGAGCCTTGGGAGACATATCGAGCTGAAGGGAAGGTGTTGGACATCGAATTTTTGATTTTTATGAATTGGGAGTGGTTATGTAGAAATGAGGAAAACCATTTTAGAACATTGCCATCTGCTCCGATGTGCTTTTGTAGGGCGTCTAATAGTAGCTTGTGATCTACCTTGTCAAAGGCAGCTGATAGGTCGAGGAGGACAAGTAGGCAACATCTGTTTGAGTCGAGGGAGTTATGAATGTCATTGGTTATGCTCAGTATAGTGATTTCTGTGCTGCATCCCTTTCTGAATCTGGATTGGTGTGAGTCAAGTTGGTTGTTGGATTCCAGGTGGTGGTTCAGTTGGGTGAGAACACATTTCTCCAGGATTGTGGCTAGGAAAGGAAGGTTAATGATGGGCCTGAAGTTTTTTAGGTCATTTGGGTCCGTATCAGGTATTTTTCAGAAGGGGGGAGACTTGGCCTTGTTTGAGGCAGTCTGGCATCAGTCTGTTGTTCAGGGAGCTATTGATGATCTTCGTCCACAGTGGGGTTAGGGTGGAGATGAGGTTCTTAGCCAGGGAGGCATAGTGGTTGGAGGGTTTGGAGTTGGCAATCACATTGGAGATGTCCTCTACAGAGAGAGGTTTGAAGTCCTTCCAACACTTGGGGGAAGATTTGGGTTTAGGGTGAAGGTTTATTTTGGTGGTTGACTGAAGAGGGGTCTCGTCCTCTGGGAGTATGTCGTAAACTGGGATTGAGTTAGGTTTGGTTGTGGGTGAGGATTTGCTGTGTTGTGATTGAGGGCACTGGTCTAGGGAGAGCTTGATATTGGTGATTTTGTCATTGAAGAATTTGGCCAGGTTGTTACACTGAAGTTTGAAGGTAGGGGGGTTTGCTTTGGTGGGCTTGGAGGTCTGTTTCTGGATGATGTTAAAAAGTTCTTTGGGACGGTTGTTGGCTTTGTCTAGTGCACTCCGGAAGAAGGAGGCTTTTTCCTTGATTATGTGTGTTTTGTAATTGCTGCATTCTTTTCTGAGCTGGAAGAGGTTGGTTGTGGATGGGTTCCCTCTCCAGAGTCTCTCAGCGGCTCTTACTTTTCTTCTTTCAGAGTTGAAGTCTTTGTTGAACCAGGCTCTGGAGGGGGCGTCTCTGACCCTTTTCAGTTTCAGGAGGGCTAGTTGGTCAAGAGCAGTTTTCATTGTCCTGTTGTACAGTGTAGTGAACACGACCATGTTGAGGTTGTGGAGGGAGGGAGAAGTGAAGTTATGGTTTCTTCAAGGACAGGGAGGGGGATGGCATTGAGGTTTCTGCTCCTTTGATGGGTAATTTGAGTTTTGGCTGGAGGAGTTGCAGTTTGATTGATGTTGAATATAATGATGTGATGGTCTGACCAGTCGATTGGGAAGATGTTATTGATGGTTATTGTTTCATTTTTGGCTATGATTGCATCAAGGGTAGAGGCCTTGTGGGTTTGACCCTTGCAGTGTTGGGTGAGCTCAATAGTGAGAAGGAGTTCATTTAGTGACTGAATGACAGTGTCCTTTTTGTTATTCCAGGGAAGGTTGAAGTCACCCAGGATGATGTTGTTGGGGTTGGCTAAGGAGCAGTGTGTAAGTAGGTCTGATATTTGTTTCCCGAATGCAGGAGAGGTTCCTGGGGGGTGGTAGATGAGATGGTATTTTGTTACTTTGTTGTTTTGACGTGTTATGATGTGTGTTTCAAGGTATTCGAAGGTAGAGAAGGAGTGGGTTTTGATTTCAACTAGATTGATGTTGTTCTTATGGATGATTCAAGTCAAGTCAAGTCATAGAATTTATATAGCGCACTACATACCCAGAGGGTTTCAAGGCGCTTAGGAAGGGGAGGAGGATTACTTGTCAAATATCCACGTTTTAAGTTGCTTTCTGAATGCTAGGTGGTTCTGGGTAAGGCGAAGGTAAGCGGGGAGTGAGTTCCATGTTCTAGCAGCTAGGTAAGAAAAGGATCTGCCTCCCATGGTGGTCTTGTTGATGCGAGGTACAGTGGCGAGGGCTTGGCTGGAGGAACGTAGTTGGCGGGAGGGGGTGTAGAAGGACAGTCGTGAGTTGAGGCATTCTGGTCCGATGTCGTAGAGTGATTTGTGTGCGTGGGTAAGCAGTCGGAAAGTGATCCTCTTATTGACGGGTAGCCAGTGGAGGTCTTTAAGGTGACCAGAGATGTGTTCATTACGTGGGATGTCTAATATGAGCCTGGCTGAGGCGTTTTGGATTCGTTGGAGTTTCTTCTGGAGTTTTGCGGTAGCACCTGCGTAGAGGGTGTTTCCGTAGTCCAGTCGGCTCGTGACCAGAGCATGGGTGACTGTTTTCCTTGTTTCGGAGGGGATCCAGCGAAATGTTTTTCTGAGCATGCGAAGAATGTTGAAGCAGGAAGAGGATACGGCGCTGACTTGTCTGTTCATTGAGAGTGAAGAATCCAGGATGACGCCTAGGTTCCGTGCGTGGTCTGTCGGGATGGGTGCTTTTCCGAGGGCTTCCGGCCACCAGGAGTCGTCCCATGCAGAGGGGGATGTACCTAAGATGAGGACTTCTGTTTTGTCTGAGTTCAGTTTCAGACGGCTTTGTTTCATCCATTCGGCAACTTCTTTCATTCCTTCGTGTAGGTTGGTTTTGGCGGTGCTGGGGTCATTGGTGAGAGAAAGGATCAGTTGAGTGTCATCCGCGTAAGAGATGATGTTGAGGTTGTGTTGGCGTGCGATGGCCGCGAGGGGGCTCATGTATACGTTGAAGAGGGTGGGACTGAGTGACGATCCTTGTGGTACGCCGCAGATGACTTCAGAGGCCTCGGACTTGAATGGTGGAAGGCGGACTCTCTGGGTTCTTCCGGTGAGGAACGAGGTGATCCATTCAAGTGCTTTTCCTTGGATTCCGATGTTATTGAGGCGTTGTAAAAGGGTGCTGTGGCAGACTGTGTCGAATGCTGCAGAGAGGTCAAGGAGGATGAGGGCGACTGTGTCCCCATTGTCCAGTAGAGTTCGAATGTCGTCTGTTGCTGCGATGAGGGCGGTCTCAGTGCTGTGTTTTGCTCGGAAGCCAGATTGTGAGGGGTCGAGGGATTTGTTGGCTTCGAGGAAGGCGGCGAGCTGGTTGTTGACAGCTTTCTCGATGACTTTGGCCGGGAATGGAAGAAGCGAGATGGGGCGGTAATTTTTGAGTTCGGTGGGGTCCGCTGTGGGTTTTTTCAGAAGGGCGGTGAGTTCAGCGTGTTTCCAGTCTTCCGGGAAGGTGGCGGAGTTGAAGGAGCAGTTGATGACGTCTCGGAGGTGTGGTGCTATGACGGAGTCTGCTTTGTTGAAGATGTGGTGAGGACATGGGTCTGTGGGGGATCCTGAGTGGATGGAGTTCATCAGGCGGATGGTGTCCTCAGTGGAGATTGGGTTCCAGTCGTTAAGGGTGTTCACGGGGGGAAGATGATCAGCAAATGGTAGGGTGGGTTGGTTTCCGGGTTGGTTGTCAAAGCTGTTGTGGATGTCAGCAATCTTGTTGTGGAAAAATGAGGCTAGGGAGTCGCAGAGGGTTTGAGAGGGGGTGATGTCGTTGGAGTTGGCCGAGGGATTGGAAAATTCCTTGACGATGTTGAAAAGTTCCTTGCTGTTGTGGGCGTTGTTGTCAAGTCGATCCTTGAATGCTGTTTTCTTGGCTTTTCGGATTAGTTGGTGGTGAGTGCGGGTGGCGTTTTTGAAGGCGTCCTTGGTGCTAGTGGTTGGGTCTTTTTTCCAGGCCTTTTCAAGGGAGCGGCAGAGTTTCTTGGACTTCTTGAGATCATCGTTGAACCATGAGGCCTTCTTGCTGCCAGGTTTGTTTTGATGTTTTTTCAGTGGTGCTAAGGTGTCAGTGGTGTTGGATAACCATAGGGTGAGGTTGGCGGCGGCTTCGTTAGCGTTAGAAGAGAGGGCTGGGGTGTTTCGAAGGAGCGATGCGGAGATTTGGTCCGTGGTGATTTTGTTCCAGTTTCTTTGCAGGGTAGGTTGGAGGTGGATGCTGGGTTTTGGTTTGTTGTAGGTGAAGTGAACGCAGCTGTGGTCAGTCCAGAGGAGATCCGTGGTGTGGCTGAAGGAGACATGATTGCTGGATGTGAAGATGGGGTCGAGTGTGTGACCTGCGATGTGGGTGGGGGAAGTGACTAGTTGTTTAAGTCCGAGGTTGGCGAGGTTGTCCACGAGGGTGGCGGTGTTGTGGTCGTTGATCTTTTCAAGGTGAAAGTTGAGGTCTCCCAGAAGGATGTAGTCTTTGGAGGGGAGCGCGTGTGGGGTGATGAAGTCCGTGATGTCTTCACTGAATTTTGCGCGGGGTCCTGGTGGTCTGTAGAGGAGGGTGCCTCTGAGTGTGGTTTTGGGGTCGATGTGGATCTGGAAGTGAAGGTGTTCGGAGTTAGCGAGGTTGGTGTCAGAGCTGGTTGAGATGCGGATAGATTTCTTATGGACGATGGCGATTCCTCCTCCTGTGTGGCTGGTACGGTCTTTGCGAGTGATCTTATAGTCTTCAGGGATGGCAATGGTGATGTCTGGTGCGGAGGAGGCATTCATCCATGTTTCCGTAAGGAAGGCGATGTCCGGAGAAATGGTGTCTAGTAGATTCCATAGGTCAATGGCGTGCCTGTGGACCGATCGGGTGTTGAGAAGGATGCATTGTAGGTGGTTGGGGTCGGGAGTCTGTGGTGTGGTCGTAGAGGAGATGTTGTCGGTGCCGCTGAATTTGCAGGAGAAGCAGGAGAAAGGTCCATGGGTTTGTCCAGGGGCGGCTTGGACGCAGTTGGGGGCTCGACCGGGGTTAAGGGCTAGGAGGGTGGCGGCATCGTAGGTAATGCGGGGGGGCTGGGAGGGACGGGGGCCAGGGGGTCTGGCGCTGGGCGCGGTCCAGGCGCGGACGGGCGTAGACGGGCTTACCTTTGGCGCACCTTCGGCGCGGCTGGGGCGCGGTCGCTGCGCGTAAACGCTGCGCGCGGGAACTCCTGTCATATATGGATAGTGGAGGGGGAGGGGCGAGGGCGTCTCAGCTGGGAGGCGGGCGGGCTGACGAGGACAGCAACATAAACAAAATGGCAGCGGAGGGGAGGGTAGAGCACAGCGCCGGGGGTAAACTCGCTCTGAATATTAATAACAAGTCAAGGCAGTGGAGGCGATGCAAAGCGCTAGCAGCAACAGAGGCAGGCAACACGTGGGCGCGAGGCGAAGCGCTACAATATAAACAACAACAGTGCAGGCAACACACGAAGGAAGCAATTTGAAATGCAGGCAACAAACGATACCAGGTCTCTCAGGAGAGACTAGGGGAGCGACCTCTCAGTGCGCAGCAGCGAGGGGATCACGGCGCTTCCTGCTACGGGAGCGCTGTATAAGCTTAGTGGGAGGGCGTCTCAGCTGGGAGGCGGGGCGGGCTGACGAGGACAACAACATAAACAAAATGGCAGCGGAGGGGAGGGCAGAGCACAGCGCCGGGGGTAAACTCGCTCTGAATATTAATAACAAGTCAAGGCAGTGGAGGCGATGCAAAGCGCTAGCAGCAACAGAGGCAGGCAACACGTGGGCGCGAGGCGAAGCGCTACAATATAAACAACAACAGTGCAGGCAACACACGAAGGAAGCAATTTGAAATGCAGGCAACAAACGATACCAGGTCTCTCAGGAGAGACTAGGGGAGCGACCTCTCAGTGCGCAGCAGCGAGGGGATCACGGCGCTTCCTGCTACGGGAGCGCTGTATAAGCTTAGTGGGAGGGCGTCTCAGCTGGGAGGCGGGGCGGGCTGACGAGGACAACAACATAAACAAAATGGCAGCGGAGGGGAGGGCAGAGCACAGCGCCGGGGGTAAACTCGCTCTGAATATTAATAACAAGTCAAGGCAGTGGAGGCGATGCAAAGCGCTAGCAGCAACAGAGGCAGGCAACACGTGGGCGCGAGGCGAAGCGCTACAATATAAACAACAACAGTGCAGGCAACACACGAAGGAAGCAATTTGAAATGCAGGCAACAAACGATACCAGGTCTCTCAGGAGAGACTAGGGGAGCGACCTCTCAGTGCGCAGCAGCGAGGGGATCACGGCGCTTCCTGCTACGGGAGCGCTGTATAAGCTTAGTGGGAGGGCGTCTCAGCTGGGAGGCGGGGCGGGCTGACGAGGACAACAACATAAACAAAATGGCAGCAGAGGGGAGGGCAGAGCACAGCGCCGGGGGTAAACTCGCTCTGAATATTAATAACAAGTCAAGGCAGTGGAGGCGATGCAAAGCGCTAGCAGCAACAGAGGCAGGCAACACGTGGGCGCGAGGCGAAGCGCTACAATATAAACAACAACAGTGCAGGCAACACACGAAGGAAGCAATTTGAAATGCAGGCAACAAACGATACCAGGTCTCTCAGGAGAGACTAGGGGAGCGACCTCTCAGTGCGCAGCAGCGAGGGGATCACGGCGCTTCCTGCTACGGGAGCGCTGTATAAGCTTAGTGGGAGGGCGTCTCAGCTGGGAGGCGGGGCGGGCTGACGAGGACAACAACATAAACAAAATGGCAGCGGAGGGGAGGGCAGAGCACAGCGCCGGGGGTAAACTCGCTCTGAATATTAATAACAAGTCAAGGCAGTGGAGGCGATGCAAAGCGCTAGCAGCAACAGAGGCAGGCAACACGTGGGCGCGAGGCGAAGCGCTACAATATAAACAACAACAGTGCAGGCAACACACGAAGGAAGCAATTTGAAATGCAGGCAACAAACGATACCAGGTCTCTCAGGAGAGACTAGGGGAGCGACCTCTCAGTGCGCAGCAGCGAGGGGATCACGGCGCTTCCTGCTACGGGAGCGCTGTATAAGCTTAGTGGGAGGGCGTCTCAGCTGGGAGGCGGGGCGGGCTGACGAGGTCAACAACATAAACAAAATGGCAGCGGAGGGGAGGGCAGAGCACAGCGCCGGGGGTAAACTCGCTCTGAATATTAATAACAAGTCAAGGCAGTGGAGGCGATGCAAAGCGCTAGCAGCAACAGAGGCAGGCAACACGTGGGCGCGAGGCGAAGCGCTACAATATAAACAACAACAGTGCAGGCAACACACGAAGGAAGCAATTTGAAATGCAGGCAACAAACGATACCAGGTCTCTCAGGAGAGACTAGGGGAGCGACCTCTCAGTGCGCAGCAGCGAGGGGATGGCAATGCCACCACCTCGTTGGTCAATTCAATCTTTTTTAATTATGGAGAAACCAGGTAGGAGTCGGACTAGAAGGTCAAGGAGCGAATAGGATGTTTTATTGAGCAAGGTTTCGGTGAGGAATGCAATGTCAATGTCATGATTCAGTATAGCATCAGCCAGCTCTATTGTATGATTGACTGTGGATCTGCAGTTTATAAGCAAGCAGTTTATCTTGCCGCTGTTGGAAAGGTTTTGGGAGGAGGGGGGATCTTGGGGAATTGTTGTGCGTTGGGAAGGAAGTCTAGGTTGTTTGTTGGTTCTACCTATCCCGGTGATTACTTATATGTTGGAGGGAGGGGTTTGGGTAGTTTTGGGGTTGTAGGTATTAGCGAGTGTCGCTGCCTCTTTCAGAGACATCTAAGGATTCGCTCTTCTTTGTCTGAGAGATTGGGTGTTTCTGGGGGTGGAGCGCCAGCTGGTCATCTGGTGATTGGGCAGTTGAGGTGGCTCATTGATGTTTATGAGGGAGGGGAGTATTGGGTGTTGGGCGGGGAAAGGGGGGGCTTTGATGTCGAGAAGCATTGTGTTTATGCCCTGCGAGACTGTGTTGATTTGGCTGTGGAGAAGGGATAGGTTTTCGGTTATGGTTATGAGATGCTTGGGGGTCAAAGGTAAGAGGGTGTTGAGTTGTGTTTCAATACGTGTGAGGCGTTCAGTTAGTTCTTCCATAGACTCTAGGTTCGGGGTAGTGGGAGGGGAGGGGTTGGGGGGCGATTGGGTTGAGGGTGTAGGTCGGGACAGGAGGGTTGGAGGTTGGTAGGGCTAGGGGAAGGGAATGTGTTGGGGAGAGGTTCAGCTGAGGGTGTATGTTGGGACAGGGGGGTCGAGGGGAGTTAGTATTAGTGGAAGGGGAGGGGTTGGGGCAGAATTTGCTGAGGGTGTGGGTTGGGACAGGTGGGTCGAGGGAGGGTAGGATTAGGGGAAGTGGAGAGACATGCGTATCCTGATGGTCAGTGGTGGGAGGGTGCATCTCATGTGTATTGGTGTTGTTTTGTCTGAGGGTTGGTCGTCGGTTAGGCAGGTGTTAGGGTTGAAGTGGATAGGGAGATAGTGGTAGATGTATTTAGTGAGGTGAGGGGGTGGCTCAGGGCGTGATGTCTCGGGGTTGGAGGTGTGGTTGGGGGATAGGAGTGGGGGGCAGAGAGGGTTCTGGTGTGGGGGTGGAGTGGAGGTCTGAGGTGTTCAGTAGTTGGGGGCTTGCGTCAGGTTTCATGGGTGTTTTGTCTTGGGTTGGGTTCTGGGGGTTGTGTTGGGAAGGGGTGGGGTGATTGGACGGGGTGGAGATGAAGTAGCACAGCTTGGGGAAGGCGAGTTCAAATTGGCACAGGTTGAATTCGTTGGCTTGGACCATGACTTTGCCATTTCTGCATATTGTTATGGTGGCATTGATTCTGAAGGGAGAGGACTTGGAGACAATCAGTATTTGGCCATGGGGAATGTTGGTTCTTTTGGTAATTCGCAAGAGGTTAGCTAGGTTATTTCTCCATTTGGCCTGGTGTGTGGTGTAGAAAATGAGATCTGTTTTTGTCTTGCTTTTGGAGGGGTTATGGTAGAGGTCAGCTATGAGTGTTTCAGGGAGTTGCTTCAGTTGTCTGTGTTTAAAGATTTTGGCTACGTTAGCTGAGAGGTTGGATGGGTAAGTGATGGAGAAGGAGTGGGGGCCGTGGGGTTTAAGGTTGGTGAGAAGTAGGGGGGTGGGGGTTAATGGGGAGTTCTATATCTTGGAACGATAATGGTTTGAGGTCTAGGAAGAAGCTGGCCTGGGTGATTGATTACCTCAAGAACAGTGAGGCGCACATTATTCTGCTTCAGGAGACCCATTTGGAATGGGAGGAGTGTAGGGTATCTTTTAGCAAGTTGGGTTGGGTCAAGGAGGTAGTGTGTTTGGACCAGAGAGGTTGTACTAGAGGAGTAGCCGTAATTATTAGAAACAACTCAGGAATAAGATTGGTAAAATATGAATCGGATCATTCCGTCAGATTGTTAGTGGCTAATGTGTTGATTCTGGGGATGCCAGAAGCGTGTGACACTTATTACGGCCCAAATAATGATGACCCAGATGCCCTAATGAAGCTGGAATTATGTCTACTAGAAGCCACGGCCCCGGTAGCACTTGGAGGGGATTTTAACATAGTCCAAAATAAGGAATTAGACAGAAGTTCAAAAGTTAAATGTGTTAGTCCCCCGAGAACAACCGCAATTAAAAAAAATATGATGGTCGAGTTTAACCTGGTTGATATTTGGCGCAGCAAGATGGGGTAGCAAGGGATGTCACCTTAAGACAGTCGATTTCTTTCACTTTAATAGTGGTTCCGCTAAAATACAAATAGTTTGGGATGCTTTTAAAACATATTTAAGGGCAATATTAAGCTCCATTATGGTGGGTAAGAGGCAAATGGTGAGGTAGGAAGATGAAGATCGAATTAAAGAGATAAAGGCCAGAGAACATGATCTTCAGAAAGCATTGCTGGAGTGGTCTGGTAGAGTTTCAGTGCTTAGTAAAGAATTGGAGCGTCTACAGGCAGAATATCAAGGATAACTGGATAAAAGATTACTTGATAGGTGGAAAGTGAGTAAGTTGCAGCATTTATCATATGGGGAGAGGTTTAGTTCACTTTTGGCTTGGAAAGCAAGAATAGATAAGGCCAGAAACTCAATTTGGAACCTGATCAATGCAGAATCAGGAGAATTGCTGAATACCAATGTAGAAATTGGTAGAGAAGCCCGGAAATACATAAGTAGCCTTTACAGCGAGATTATACATCCTGGGAAGGACTGTATAGAGTCTTGACTAAAGAAATCGGAGCTTCCACGATTAAAAATTGAGCAAAAGAAGGTCCTAGAGGCTGAAATCATGGAGGAAGATATCAAGGCGCAAATCAGGAAAATGGCAAGGGGGAAGCCAGCCGTGCCAGATGGCCTCCCAGTTGAGATCTGCTCTCAAATTCTTGATAAAATTGCAGCGTTCCTGAAAATTCTATTCAATACAATATATATAGAAGGTGATATAGTCCCTCAGTCCTGGGCAGAGGTCACGGTAACTTTAATTTTGAAACCCAATAAAGGCCCGTTGAAGGTAGACTCATACAGGCCGATATCCCTTTTGAACTCAGACTACAAGATCTTTTCAGGGACAGTAGCCTCAAGATTAGCGCAGGTCATCAACGGCGTTATTCATCATGACCAAAGATGTTTTATCCCTGGTAGGCAGCTGAATGAGCTCCCTTTTCTGATGTTGGGGGTTATAGATATTGCGGAAGTCCAGAACTTGCCTATGACTACAGTGGCTGTAGATGCAGCTAAGGCTTTTGACCAAGTACATTGGGTCTATCTTTGGGAAGCTTTAAGGAACTTTGGGTTTCCACAGAACATGGTGAGGGCTGTGCAGAATCTATACTATCAGCCCAGGGCCAGGGTGCTGGTGAACGGGGAGTTGTCAGACTGGTTTGACATCACTAGGGGCACAAGACAGGGTTGTCCCCTGTCCTCGCTCCTATTTATTCTGTATATAGAACCATTTCCAAACCTGATTAGAGCGGATCCTACTATTCTTCCCTTTAAACCAGCTGGTTTGGTGGCGAAATTGGTTCTGTATGCAGATGACCTGATCCTCTATACCATCAACCCTCAGGCGGCAATTCCTTACTTAATGGCCAAGGCACAAAGCTTTGGTATGATATCCGGTTATAAGGTGAACATTGAAAAAAACAAAATTATGGAATGGAATCAGATTAAGAATAGTCCAGGGGCGAAATCCCAAATGTGTTACTTAGGTGTATTAATTACGCAGAAGCTAGAAGGCTTTCCCAGAATAAATTGGAAAAAAGTTAGCCAAGAGATAGGGAGTTTTTTGGTAAGGTGGGCTAATTTACCCTTAAATATCTACGGTCATGTAAATCTTATCAAGATGATTGTTCTCCCCAAAATTAAATTTCTCTTTAACTTCATTCCTTTAACTCTTTAGAAAGAAGGTATAGCTAAGGCCCAGGGGAAGATAGGCAGCTTTATATGGGTTTCAAAGAGGCCCAGGATTTCCTGGAAAAAGTTGAGGAGGAGGCTGGAGATGGGGGTTTAGCCTTACTGGATCTGGTTGCATATTGTCACGATTTCCACTTTAAGAACTTTCGTATGCTTGCTAATAAGGTAAATCGGTTTTTCTTGGGATTACTTTTCAGGGTAATGTTAAGGCCAGAGTCACTTCCTTTTCAAATATGGAGACCCGAAATAAGTGAGGCAGAAGATTTTGAAGTCTGCACTAAGAACTTGGATGTAGTTTCAGAAAAGACTGGGAGTTCCATACTACTAGTTTTGGGCACCGATTTGGGACTCCCCGGGAACCTCCGATTTCTTGAGTGACCATCTTAGTCAACCATTAAAATCTGCAGGGTTACATTATTGGTCAGATCTTAAAGGGGCATCAAGTTTAGTGAGTTGGGAAGTTTCTGTGTAATTGTACTATGGGACAATTGACAAGGTTTAAATACTATCATCTCCATTCCTGGTGGGCCACATAAGAATGGGTAGATGAGGAAGAGGACTCTTTGATAGACCAGGTGATGAGAACAGGCTCACTGAAAAAGGAAGTTTCCTCGTGGTATTGGGCTTTTGTGGATGCTGATGATAACATTGTCTCTGATATCTCTAAGCTGTGGGTTGAAGAGCTGCAGGTAGGAGATCCTAAGCAGGTATGGTTTGATTATTTTTCTATTTTACGAGCAGTGGTGAAACCTGCCTCACTAGAGCGTAACCATCTATTTACTACCCATAGGAGTTTATTGGTCTCCAGCCAAGCTTTCAAGAGTTACAGAAAACCCATTTGCCTGTCCAAGATGTATGCTTTCAACCGCAGATGACATTCACCTTTTCTTGTTGTGTCCGAAGATCGCACCTTATTGGACTGAGGTGTGTCATTTTTTGGGGAAGTAACGGGTGAGCAGATAAAGGTCAGCCCTCAACTTATCTTTTTCGGGCCTTATCAAGATGGTCCTGCACGAACAAACACTGTCACTACTAAATTTATCTTTTATGTGATTCTCCTGGAGAGGCGGAAGATATGCAAGTTTTGGAAATCTGGAATCCCTCCATGCTTTTCTGAGTGTCTCAAAAGTATAATCTACACAAGTCGGTCTGACGTGGCCTGTGACCCTAGACGTTTAGAGAAGGTTTGGGCTTTGTTGGAGGAGTGGAGGCAGCTCTCTAGCAGGTCCGATGATTTAGCCATATATGCTATCGGTCCCAGCTCTCCTTCGTTCGGTTTACCTGTGAGGAGATGGAAGTGGAAACAGTAGTATTCTTGTGTGGAAATATTCCTCTCCCCTTCTTTGTAATTGGGACGACAGTAATACCAGCAAGAGAGTTGGAAGAATGAGGACAAAAAGAAACAGCAAAAAAATAAATAAAAACATGTAATGCGGTATCAAGCCTGCTGAACATGTAATAAGCCCCTAAAGAAGGAGCAAACCTTTTCTCTGAGGCCCTTGATCCTGAAAGAAATGTAAATGTGTGCAATTGGTTATAAGGCAAATCTAAAGGCTTCTTGGGAACCAGTATAGACTTTAATTGATAGAATCAGGAATTTGTCCTGTTGGAGGAAACCTATAGGATAAAATTTGCTCCGGGTAGAGTCAGTGTATTACAAAAAATATAACTTTTGATAGCATTACAAATATTTAAAGACACCTTTTTGCACTTTTTGCAAAGGCATATTTAAACTATGTGCAACCTTTTTTAAGCTGTTTACATTTTTTTAACTAACTTACTCACAATACTTTCTGTCACTTGTTTGCTCCTCTTAGTACTATAAAAACAAATCACAATTACCCCGGTGCACCGACCAGGATTCAAATCAATGACTGTTGCACACACAGACATCTGTAGTGATCGCATTAACCAACCAAGCTTTCTTGCCAGAAAAATGCATTTCGGCAGGTACATTTTTGTTGCATTTTATTTCATCTAAGATTTGGGTAGTATTAGTGTATTCTACAGCAATGACTCATGCAGAGCCACATTGTATCTTTTGCAAATGATTACCTAGTCTGGTATCGGAACACTGTCACAATATCAACAATAATAATATTGTGTGAAAAACATATTGTGTCAAAATATAGTTTACAAAAATGTCGTCTCCCAATCCTTATATCGGTAAGTACAAAAATATAAAAAAACAAATATCATTTCACTCTAATATTGTTAAAAACATGAAAATATAATTTTTCAATGTGCCCCCCCCTCCTTTCATTAATTTTGCCCTGATAAGGTGGTGGCCGCCCGCATTTCATTTTACCAAAGCCCTGGGGACGTGGCGCAACCCAGGGCTGCGAGGGGGGGTCTATGTGGCCTTCCTGCATTACTTACAATTAAAGCCCTGCAGAGGTGTTAGCCCAATGGGCTGCAGGGGGCGTCAATGCGACCCCTCTTCATTGCTTAAACAAAAAGTCCCAGGGAGGAGGTGGTCCCCAGGGGTAGTGAAGGAGGTCATATGTCCCTACCGGCATTTTTTGTTAAACAAGCCCCAAGGAGGTGGTGCTTCGTGGGGCACCAATAAGCCCCAGAAGAAGGACCCATGTGCCCCCTTCTTTATTAAAATGCACCCGGGACATAGCCCACCACGGGCAGTTAGTAACAAAGTGTGGGAGCCCATGCTTCATTTCTTGTTTTACATTTTTAGCGGGAGCCACGGATCAAGCACGACTCCTGCATAATAATTGTTTTTTAGGATTTTTGGCCCTGAGGTGTCCCTGTGGGAGCGCCAAGAGGCCTCGGGGTTGAGGGCGTTTCTACCCTGCCCCCTTTTATTTGTTAATGTTTTATCTGAGACTCAGTTCAAGCCAAGTCACAAGATGGTTTGTAGGGTTGCGGATCCTCACAACCCTATACATACAAATTTGGATTTTCCTTACTATTAAAAAATCTATTGAATCGGATTTACACAGAAAAATGCACTTCCCTGGAACAACATCTACCTTCCTGCCAAATTTGGTGTAGTTCCGTTCAGCAGGTCGGGCTGTACCTGTCAAGGACTTTCAGGTACTATGTCTGGAACACAGTCAGGGACTTTGGGCAAAGACCGGCGACTGGGTGAAAAATGTAAGCAGAAAGAGTGCAGCACTGCCCAGGATCACACAGTAAGTCAGAGGAGAAAAGGGATCCAAAGGGGAAGCCTGCATAAGTAAACAAGGGCAATTTAGAATTCAGAATAAATACAGGCAGGACGAACGTGCAAGAGATATATATATATATATATATATATATATATTCACTGAAAAAACCATAGGTTTCACACATGTTATAGTTAGCTGGACATTTTACTGATAAAAAACCAATGAAATTCCCCCGTTATAGTTAGTGCAGGCAACTATAACTCACGCGACCGCAATCCTCTGCTGATGCTAATACTGTATTTAGACACTTATTTGCCCATATCTTCTTCCATTAAATTTTAGCTATACATATATTACAAATATTTTTTTTTCATAAAGACACATATGTCATCAGCAGAGGATTACGGTCGCGTGAGTTATAGTTGCCTACAGTAACTATAACGGGGGAATTTCATTGGTTTTTTATCAGTAAAATGTCCAGCTAACTATAACATGTGTGAAACCTATGGTTTTTTCAGTGAATTAGCAAGGTTTTTTAAATGCTATTTCCTAACTATAACGTGTGTGAAACCTATGGTTTTTTCAGTGAATTTGTACGGTTTTTTAAATGCTAAGTTACTTTACGCCATTTGTGGCGTGCGCGCCCACTTAACGCAGTTCGTTCCGTGCACGGTTTTTATCAACTTTAATAAGCCCTGTACATTTGGTGGCCTTCGGCCACCAAAAGCACAGGGGGTGAGGTCAATGTGGATAGTGTTTTTTTTATTTCGATTTTATAATTTCATGTTGCCAAAATTACGTTTTTTTTCTCTATTAATAAGCACTGCACATTTGGTGGCCTGCGGCCACCAAAAGCACAGGGGGTGGGGTAAGTGTGGATAGTGTTTTTTTTATTTTTATTTTTTTACCGTAAGCGTACGGTAAGCTTACGGTAAGCGTACGGTAAGCGTACGGTAAGCGTACCCCGCGAAATTGCCGAAAAAAATAAAACCGTTTTTGCTCTTGGGGGATGTTTGGGGACTCCCTCAACATGACTATGTGGGAGGGAGTTGTCAAAACAGCCCCGTAACATGTTTTTGGCCATCATGTTTGATAAACAACACTCAGTGCGAGAGACAAAATGGCGGACGCCGCTTCCTGGTTTCGGCCGATTCGAATGTTTACTAAGATCTAAGAGCCAATCAGAATCGCGCTCGCGCACGCCACCGTAAGCTTACGGTAAGCGTACGGTAAGCGTACGGTAAGCGTACCGTAAGCGGGCTCAGATATATATATTGATTTAAAGGCTATTTTCTCAGAATCTACTGAACAGATTTACACCAAACCTACAAAAGGCACTTCCTTGACCTAGGGACTACCTCTCTGCCAAATTTCTAGTAATTCTGTTCAGCCGTTCGGGCTGTAGCTCGTTCTAAAGGTCCTATGGAAAAATGCATGGGAAAAACGCGTTTTGGGACCCCCCTTTTATCTCAGCCCCCGCTTGACGAATCCCCCCGACACTTTCAGGGTAGGAGCGGAGCGGAGCGCCCCACCTATTTTGAGAAATTCGCGAGGATTCGTCGACCGGCGCCAAAGTTATTCAAAATAGAATGTTGAGGTTTTCCTATGGAAACGTGGTCCTAACTATAACTACCTACTGGCGACCGCCAGTAGGTAATATATATATATATATATATATGTATATATATATAAATATATATATATATATATATATATATATATATATATATATATATATATATATTATATATATATATATATATATATATATAATGGCAACTCTTTCCAGCACTTCCTTGCGGCGAACATGGAAAACAACGAACACCAGGGAAACTTGCAATTAACAGGAAGATTTATTGCTCACTCCTCACATGACGCGTTGCGGGTCGTCAAGTGCCCTTGATCACATCAATATATATATATATATATATATATATATATATATATATATATATATATATATAGATATTACCTACTGGTGGTCGCCAGTAGGTAGTTATAGTTAGGACCTATTTTCCATAGGAAATCCGCAACATTCTATTCCCACTAACTTTGGCGCAGATTGCCGAATCTTTGTGAAATTTTCAAAACTTTTGGCCACCTCCGGTCCGCTCCTATCTTAAAAGTCTCGGGATGATTCGTGTAGTGGGGGCCGAGGAAAAAGGGGGGCCCTAAAACGTGTTTTCCCCATGCAATTTCCCATAGGACCTTTAGCCGCAGCTACAGCCCGAACTGCTCAACAGAATTACGCCAAATTTGGCAAAGAGGTAGTCCTCAGTTTAGACTCGTACCTTTATTAAAATGCACCCGGGACATAGCCGGGACATTTTCCTTACTATTAAAAAATCTATTGAATTGGATTTACACAGAAAAATGCACTTCCCTGGAACAACATCTACCTTCCTGCCAAATTTGGTGTAGTTCCGTTCAGCAGGTCGGGCTGTACCTGTCAAGGACTTTCAGGTACTATGTCTGGAACACAGTCAGGGACTTGGGCAAAGACCGGCGACTGGGTGGAAAATGTAAGCAGAAAGAGTGCAGCACTGCCCAGGATCACACAGTAAGTCAGAGGAGAAAAGGGATCCAAAGGGGAAGCCTGCATAAGTGAACAAGGGCAATTTAGAATTCAGAATAAATACAGGCAGGACGAACGTGCAAGATATATATATATATATAAAAAAAAATATATATATATATATATATATATATATATATATATATATGTATATTACCTACTGGCGGTCGCCAGTAGGTAGTTATAGTTAGGACCACGTTTCCATAGGAAATCCGCAATATTCTATTTTGAATAACTTTGGCGCCGGTCGACGAATCCTTGCGAATTTTTCAAAATAGGTGGGGCGCTACGCTCCGCTCCTTCCCTGAAAGTCTCGGGGGGATTCGTCAAGCGGGGGCTGAGATAAAAGGGGGGTCCCAAAACACGTTTTTCCCATGCATTTTTCCATAGGACCTTTAGACAGGGCTACAGCCCGAACGGCTGAACAGAATTACTAGAAATTTGGCAGAGAGGTAGTCCTCAGGTCAAGGAAGTGCCTTTTGTAGGTTTGGTGTAAATCTGTTCAGTAGATTCTGAGAAAATAGCCTTTAAATCAATATATATATCTGAGCCAGCTTACGGTGCGCTTACGGTACGCTTACCGTAAGCGTACGGTGGCGTGCGCGAGCACGATTCTGATTGGCTCTTAGATCTTAGTAAACATTCGAATCGGCCGAAACCAGGAAGCGGCGGCCGCCATTTCGTGTGTTTCACTCAGAAAAAAAAGAGTGATAACAAGAAAAGGGGGCAAGGAGGAGAGTTACAGACCCCCTAACATTTGTAAGGGGGTCAAAGAAGGACAGAAAAGTACAAAGAAAACATTTATTGATTTTAAAAAAAATCGCGGGGTACGCTTACGGTAAGCGTACGGTAAAAAAAAAAAAAAAAAAATGAAATGCAGATTTAAGTGTTTAGATATTAGGGGGCTCTAAAAAGAGCCGTTGTGTTTATGAAGTGATTTTTAAGTGGTACCTACAAGTAAGTACTGATGCAGAGTCTAAGGTTCAAGAGGAAGACTCTGTTCCCTTCATCATTGAAGTGCACACCATCTCCTCTATAAATGTCTTGCATGTCGTAAAGCAAGTTGTTGTGGTAAATGGAACCCATACCATAGTCACGGAGGAAAGCAGAAACAGATTTGTTGACGTGCTTTCTTGCTTTGTCAATCTGTGGACAGAAATGATTGGACCAGTTCCATTTTTGCCTTTGGCATATGTTAGAAAACACAAAGGCAGTTTTAGGGAAAAGTGAAAACAGTTGTGCAAAGGTGTCCTTCATAAGCATTTCCAGACCTACCCCAGTCAAAGTGCTTAGGTCATTGCCACCGCAGTGCACTATTATGAGGTCAGGGTGTTAGTTTTGCATGAAGGATTTCACCAATGGCATCAATTGGTGCCACTTTAACCCTCTCTGACCAATCCATTTAATGTCTACATTTGGCAAAGCAAGGTCTCTCACCATACCTGTTTTCTCTGCAAACTTTTCACTCCAGAAGACATAGCTGTGTCCTACAATCCACACTGTGAACATCTTCAAAGGAGATCTGGATGCACTCAGGAGGTGTATTTCAGTAGAATGGTAAAAAGAAATGAAAGACAGTTTGGAAATGGAGGCATACATATTTTTTTTAAAAAAAAAGAACTGATTGGCTGTTTCATACCATTCTACACTAAAAACTAGGCTGTATGTGTAAATTTATAGAAGCATGTTTTGTATTGGTACAGAAAAATGTGTTACCAAAGAACAGTACTATGGATTTGCTGTTAGGTTAGAAAAGTCAAGCACTCTTGCTCTGTGGAATTGAAACATTGTTTGGCGAACTTCTGACCTAACTCCACACAGCAGTGTTCCATGAGCTGTTGCTATGGTAGCAGGCAGAAGTCAAGTTGGGGGAAGGGTACTAGGCAGAAGTCAAGTTGGGGGAAGGGTACTTTTGGAAAAGGGTTGGTTTTCAACCAATAGAAATGTGTGATTACATTTGAAAAAAAGGGGGAAGCACTGAGATTTGAAATTAACATGTATATATGTGGAAAAAGAGAGGGACAGTTTGCCATTATCTGGTTCTGCTGAGAGGAGAGAGGTGTAAAGAACAGAGATCCTGGCTCTGATAATCTGCTGTTTGAGTGCCACATTTCTTTCACAACTAACTAATTTTAAAGGTGAGTTTAGAGTTTGAGAGGGGATGTATATGGTAAATTAAGAAATGAATAATAGAAATGCAATTCTTTTTGTTGAAGTTGTGTTTATTATTTTCTGTTTTGGGAGAAATTTAAATGTGAGGAACATGTAAAATAATATGGACTATGTTTTCACAATAAATTAAGGTGTACTGGTATAAAAAAAGAATAGTTTAAGGGTTTGAGGTTGGACTCAGTAATGCAAATACATTCAGCATCACTAAGGCTGGTTGCCCTTGCTGGAGTGTAGGCAGTCACCCAGGTTACAAATGGTGCTGGTCTGAAAAAGCAGTTTGGACATGTGCTTTTTAAAAAATCTGAAAAGTGGATTCATAATGTGTCAGTCTGTAAAAGTGATTATCACTTGCCAAAAAAAAGAGCAGTAAGTGTGCTTTCAAATTGGCAAAGAAATTTCGTTTTGTGACTAATGTGTAAACATGACTCTGTGTGCAAAGAGGAATTATAGACAGAGATTTTTGCGTATTGCTCTGGTGATTTCACAGTTGCATTAGATGGAAAGGGGGAGCCATTTTTTGGTACAGAAGCAGACTCTTAGCACACACCCAGCTGCTTACCATGTGGAATCATGCACAGTATTCACAAGCGAGTGGGGTTTGAGGTTTCAGTCAGTAATGCAAATACATTCAGCATCACTAAGGCTGGTTGCCCTTGCTGGAGTGTAGGCAGTCACCCAGGTTACAAATGGTGCTGGTCTGAAAAAGCAGTTTGGACATGTGCTTTTTAAAAAATCTGAAAAGTGGATTCATAATGTGTCAGTCTGTAAAAGTGTTTATCACTTGCCAAAAAAAAGAGCAGTAAGTGTGCTTTCAAATTGGCAAAGAAATTTCGTTTTGTGACTAATGTGAAAACATGACTCTGTGTGCAAAGAGAAATTACAGGCAGAGATTTATTGCGTATTGCTCTGGTGATTTCACAGTTGCATTAGAAGGAAAGGGGGAGCCATTTTTTGGTGCAGAAGCAGACTCTTAGCACACACCCAGCTGCTTACCATGTGGAATCATGCACAGTATTCACAAGCGAGTGGGGTTTGAGGTTTCAGTCAGTAATGCAAATACATTCAGCATCACTAAGGCTGGTTGCCCTTGCTGGAGTGTAGGCAGTCACCCAGGTTACAAATGGTGCTGGTCTGAAAAAGCAGTTTGGACATGTGCTTTTTAAAAAATCTGAAAAGTGGATTCATAATGTGTCAGTCTGTAAAAGTGTTTATCACTTGCCAAAAAAAAGAGCAGTAAGTGTGCTTTCAAATTGGCAAAGAAATTTCGTTTTGTGACTAATGTGAAAACATGACTCTGTGTGCAAAGAGAAATTACAGGCAGAGATTTATTGCGTATTGCTCTGGTGATTTCACAGTTGCATTAGGTGGAAAGGGGGAGCCATTTTTTGGTGCAGAAGCAGACTCTTAGCACACACCCAGCTGCTTACCATGTGGAATCATGCACAGTATTCACAAGCGAGTGGGGTTTGAGGTTTCAGTCAGTAATGCAAATACATTCAGCATCACTAAGGCTGGTTGCCCTTGCTGGAGTGTAGGCAGTCACCCAGGTTACAAATGGTGCTGGTCTGAAAAAGCAGTTTGGACATGTGCTTTTTAAAAAATCTGAAAAGTGGATTCATAATGTGTCAGTCTGTAAAAGTGATTATCACTTGCCAAAAAAAAGAGTAGTAAGTGTGCTTTCAAATTGGCAAAGAAATTTCGTTTAAGGGCCTAATGTGAAAACATGACTCTGTGTGCAAATAGGAATTACAGGCAGAGATTTATTGCGTATTGCTCTGGTGATTTCACAGTTGCATTAGATGGAAAGGGGGAGCCATTTTTTGGTGCAGAAGCAGACTCTTAGCACACACCCAGCTGCTTACCATGTGGAATCATGCACAGTATTCACAAGCGAGTGGGGTTTGAGGTTTCAGTCAGTAATGCAAATACATTCAGCATCACTAAGGCTGGTTGCCCTTGCTGGAGTGTAGGCAGTCACCCAGGTTACAAATGGTGCTGGTCTGAAAAAGCTGTTTGGACATGTGCTTTTTAAAAAATCTGAAAAGTGGATTCATAATGTGTCAGTCTGTAAAAGTGATTATCACTTGCCAGAAAAAAGAGTAGTAAGTGTGCTTTCAAATTGGCAAAGAAATTTCGTTTAAGGGCCTAATGTGAAAACGTGACTCTGTGTGCAAATAGGAATTACAGGCAAAGATTTATTGCGTATTGCTCTGGTGATTTCACAGTTGCATTAGATGGAAAGGGGGAGCCATTTTTTGGTGCAGAAGCAGACTCTTAGCACACACCCAGCTGCTTACCATGTGGAATCATGCACAGTATTCACAAGCGAGTGGGGTTTGAGGTTTCAGTCAGTAATGCAAATACATTCAGCATCACTAAGGCTGGTTGCCCTTGCTGGAGTGTAGGCAGTCACCCAGGTTACAAATGGTGCTGGTCTGAAAAAGCAGTTTGGACATGTGCTTTTTAAAAAATCTGAAAAGTGGATTCATAATGTGTCAGTCTGTAAATGTGTTTATCACTTGCCAAAAAAAAGAGCAGTAAGTGTGCTTTCAAATTGGCAAAGAAATTTCGTTTTGTGACTAATGTGAAAACATGACTCTGTGTGCAAAGGGGAATTATAGACAGAGATTTATTGCGTATTGCTCTGGTGATTTCACAGTTGCATTAGATGGAAAGGGGGAGCCATTTTTTGGTGCAGAAGCAGACTCTTAGCACACACCCAGCTGCTTACCATGTGGAATCATGCACAGTATTCACAAGCGAGTGGGGTTTGAGGTTTCAGTCAGTAATGCAAATACATTCAGCATCACTAAGGCTGGTTGCCCTTGCTGGAGTGTAGGCAGTCACCCAGGTTACAAATGGTGCTGGTCTGAAAAAGCAGTTTGGACATGTGCTTTTTAAAAAATCTGAAAAGTGGATTCATAATGTGTCAGTCTGTAAAAGTGTTTATCACTTGCCAAAAAAAAGAGCAGTAAGTGTGCTTTCAAATTGGCAAAGAAATTTCGTTTTGTGACTAATGTGAAAACATGACTCTGTGTGCAAATAGGAATTACAGGCAGAGATTTATTGCGTATTGCTCTGGTGATTTCACAGTTGCATCAGATGGAAAGGGGGAGCCATTTTTTGGTGCAGAAGCAGACTCTTAGGACACACCCAGCTGCTTACCATGTGGAATCATGCACAGTATTCACAAGCGAGTGGGGTTTGAGGTTTCAGTCAGTAATGCAAATACATTCAGCATCACTAAGGCTGGTTGCCCTTGCTGGAGTGTAGGCAGTCACCCAGGTTACAAATGGTGCTGGTCTAAAAAAGCAGTTTGGACATGTGCTTTTTAAAAAATCTGAAAAGTGGATTCATAATGTGTCAGTCTGTAAAAGTGATTATCACTTGCCAAAAAAAAGAGTAGTAAGTGTGCTTTCAAATTGGCAAAGAAATTTCGTTTTGTGACTAATGTGAAAACATGACTCTGTGTGCAAAGAGAAATTACAGGCAGAGATTTATTGCGTATTGCTCTGGTGATTTCACAGTTGCATTAGAAGGAAAGGGGGAGCCATTTTTTGGTGCAGAAGCAGACTCTTAGCACACACCCAGCTGCTTACCATGTGGAATCATGCACAGTATTCACAAGCGAGTGGGGTTTGAGGTTTCAGTCAGTAATGCAAATACATTCAGCATCACTAAGGCTGGTTGCCCTTGCTGGAGTGTAGGCAGTCACCCAGGTTACAAATGGTGCTGGTCTGAAAAAGCAGTTTGGACATGTGCTTTTTAAAAAATCTGAAAAGTGGATTCATAATGTGTCAGTCTGTAAAAGTGATTATCACTTGCCAAAAAAAAGAGTAGTAAGTGTGCTTTCAAATTGGCAAATAAATTTCGTTTTGTGACTAATGTGAAAACAAATGTAGTAATATATTTAAATAAAATAAAGGATTTTTTTTTTTAGTTTTTTTCAGGTATTGCTGAAGAGCAGTGAACACAATTTAAGATGCCTACAAAATCCAGAGTAAAAAAAGACCACAAAAAAACCTATATTTGAAGACAACTGGAGGACCTAAGTTAGTTGAAGATGCTCATGTTGGGAAAAAGAAAAAATCTTCTGGTAAGCAGACAAAAAAATTTCTAAAGAACATATTCAAAAAAAGGAAAAATGTACAAAATGTCTGTACTGGAAAGAATGATTTCAATCGAAAAGGACAGGAAAAAATTGAGAATTTAGTTAATGCAAATATACCTTCTGCAACTAAAAAGATTAACTTAAACAGAAAAACAGCGTTTAAAGAGATACGTAGAAAAATGTTTCAGAGAAGAGTTATGTCCAATTTGATAAAGGATGTGAAGACATATAAGCAAAAGGCTAAGTTTTATAAGAGAAAAAAAGAAATTGAAGCCATTGCAGCAAAGGCATTAGAATTAAAAAGGAAACTATTCATTTTAATTTTGAATAGGATGCGTACATTAGACAAAATGGTTAATGTACTGAAATCACATAGCAAAAGGAAAAGAGTAGTGAACAGAACAAACTTTTCTAAAGTGTTTTTAGGAAAATGGATGCATAGTTCAAGTAGTGAACCTTTTTTTAATGAAGAGAGTTATTTTCAAAGTAATAGTTTGCTGCATGCAGTTGACACCAGAGGTCGTGCTTATGAAGTGAAAAATGGTTGCATAATGGAGAAGGAGATAATGGTTCCAAGAGATGAGGTACAAGTGATGGCGGATGAGGCTATGGGGAGACGTCCTAAAGCCCCAGTGTACACTTGGAATTGTAGTAGTATTTGCACTGTGCGTCAGGAATCTATTGATAAATTTCGTGAGTTTCTAAGAGAATATAGTAAAAAAAGTGTAAAACAGAAGATTAAGGTGCTTCAAAGTCTGGATCCATGCAGAGTGAGAGAGAATACTGGTTTGCAGGGTCATTCTCTGGCTTGTCTATCTAGAAAAGTGTGTAATAGTGTTTTCCATCATTTTAGGATGCTGGCTGTTCATCATACTGAAATGAGAAAGTTTGTGAGACGGTTGTATTTTGCTAAAAGTCCAGCAATAAAGTTAGATGAATTGAATAGGGCTCTGTTCCGTGGAACGGTATCAGATGTAGAGAAGGTTGTTGATGAAATTCAGTTTTGTTACTTTGGTCCTGAACAAAACAGTGCAGAGAAGGACACAGTAAATGAGGAAGAAGTGGAGGAGAATGTAGAACCCTCTGTAAGTAAGACATTTAATGATCACATAACAAAATTTGCAATAATCTCTAATGAAAGACCAAATATTACTTGTATTTGTTGCCGCAGAACTCATTATAGAAAACAAACTAGGAATGTTGATCTCTACAGAAAGAGTGAAAATGAAGATAATTATAAGTGGAAGGATTTTGCCACATATATATTTCTTGAAAATTGTTTTGAATTGGGTGAAGATCAGCGTATTTGTAAATACTGTTACAACAAGTTAGAGGAAAATAGAATGCCGACCAGAGCTGTACATAATAATTTAGAATTGGATGCTATTCCTGCTGAACTTTCTGAATTAAATACATATGAGTCTATACTCATTCAATGTGTTCATCCGTTCCAGACCATAGTACGTATGGAGCCCAAAACTGGTAAATTACCTCCTTCAGATTTACTGAGAGGTTTAAAAGGTAGAGTGGTGTATTTGCCCTTGGATTTGAAAAAAAATATGGAAACTATTGATGCGGATACTTTGGAAACTGAACCATTAATTATTCTGGTTAATGGTGTACCTACAAAGAATAAGAAGATTTGGCAGGAGCTGGTAGATGTACGGAAAGTACAAAGAGCAAATTTGTATTTGAAAAGGAATAACAAATGGTATGAATCAATTTATATAGAAGAAGAAGAAGAAGAAGATTTACAAGAAGACACAGAAACACCAACTGGACAAATTGAAAAAGTGGACAAGTCAAAGGAAGAAGAAATTTATGAACATTTTAGCATACATCCTCTTCATTCAAAAGAAGTTATGGGAGACAATATTGATCTATTTCAGATGAAGAAAGCAAAAGGAACTCCCGTGAGTGTATGGGAGGAGAGCTTGGAAGCTCGATGTTTTCCCCAGCTGTTTCCTAAAGGAAAAGGAGGACGATACGATGAACGTCCGGAACAGATTCCAGCTTCTGAGCATCGGACTACACGACTATATGCTGAAGATCCCAGATTTCGACAAAGTATTCCTTATTTGTTCCATCTTTTATTTGAAAGCGACTTGTCTGCATTGTCTTATGCAGTAAATCACATTTTAAAAAGTGGAGTACATTTGCAAAATGTGTCTGCTAAGGATTTTATGGAGAAAGTGCAGCACCGAGATGATCATTTGGAAACACAACTGATCAATCTGATGGCTTGTCAGCGTGGGACCAATGAATATTGGTACCGACGCCATGGTGAATTAAAATGCATGTTACGGAATTTAGGAACACCAACATGGTTCGTTACCCTAAGCTGTGCCGAGTACGCTTGGGATGATTTACTGGATTTTCTACGAGAGGCAAATTCATACATTAAAAACATCGAATACAAGACAGCAGGAGAACTGTGCTCATTGGATCCGGTTAATGTTTGCAGATATTTCAATCATAGATTTGAGGCTATGATGTCCTTCATCTGCAATAAAAAAAATCCACCTCTAGGAGAAGTAGTGGATTTCTTTTGGAGAAAAGAGTACCAGGCAAGAGGTGCTCCTCATATTCATATGCTGTTGTGGATCAAGGATGCCCCAAAGTTTGGAACAGATACTGATGAAGCAGTGTTATCTTACATTGAAGAATATGCAACATGTGCTATACCAAAAAGCACAGAAGAGAAAAAGTTAAAGGAGCAAGTTTTACGTTTCCAAAGTCATCGGTGTGGAAAATACTGTCGACGGAAATACAAGAGCAAAGATAAATACTACACTAAATGTCGATTTGGATTTCCTAGACCTGTTCTTTCAAATGGAAGAGTTAACAGTTTTATGTCATCTGTGAGACATACTATCACAAGAAAATCACCTAAGAATACCTACAACCTTAAAAGAAAAGAAGAATCAAAAAATATAAATGACTACAACCCAGTGATTTTATCCATGTGGAACGCTAACATGGATATACAGTATGTAGCTGACAATTCCATTGCTGTTGCTCGATATGTAACGTCTTACATTACGAAATCAGAAAAAACAGAATTGAAGGAAATGTGGGAAGAGATTTCTCACGAGAAAACTGTCAGTAAGAAGCTGTACAGTTTCAGTTTGAAGATGTTATCGCATCGAGAAATTGGATCCTACGAATGTTCAGATAGGTTATCTTCTGCAAGTCTCTACTCGAAATCAAGAAGAATAATTTGGGCAAGTTTAGGCCTTGCAGCAATGAGAAATCGGGTACTGAAATCTGTTGGAGAAATTGAATATTTGGCCGAGAATGACCCAGAAAGTACAGATATTTTGAAATCAAACATGTTGGACACATATTATCCCAAGAGAAGTCATCATCTGGAGAACATGTGTCTCTATGAAGTGCTGCAGAACTACATTTATTCACGGAAAGCCACAGAAGACATCAACAATGGAAAATATAAAGTCATTGGTGAGGAAGGATGTTTGGTGAAGCAAACAAAAGGAAGTTTGATAAATCACAGGAAGCTGAGTTGCGACACTACTGACAAAAAGGAATTTTACTACTTGGCTCTTTTACAGCTGTTTAAACCATGGCGTACAGAGGATGAACTACTGGGAGAATTTCAAAGCTATGAAGATTATTTTAATGCTTGCAAAGACAGCATACAATGCAGTACATTCTCAACTTATCTGCAAATGTTAAATGAAGAAATTGAACAGGAAACTACAATTGCAGCAGAAATAGCTAGAGACAGTTCTCAGGACAGCCAAAGTTCAGGAACACTCAGTCAAGATCCCCTAGGACAACCAATCGTTGAAAATGAAGCATCAATAGCCATGAATGAAGTGGAAACGGCTATGAATCAAGCTCAAGAAGAATTTATAGACTTACAAAATTTGGAAAGACAACTGAACGAAGAGCAGCAACAAATTTATGAAGAGATCAGAAACAAAATTGATCACGGATTTCTACATGAAAAAAAAGAGTGCTCATGCACATCATTTCATCCAATCAGGATGTATGTAAGCGGACAAGCTGGAACTGGAAAAAGTTTCCTAATAAAAGTCATCAGAAGCTACCTACAGCAAAAAACGGATTCTACTTTGTCTTGTATGGTTACTGCTCCAACTGGGTTAGCAGCATATAACATAAAAGGAATCACTTTACATCGTTTGCTAATGTTACCAGTGGAGCATGAGAACAAAATACAATACAACAAGCTAACTGGAGAAGCATGCTTGGAAGTTTCAAGAGTATTGAAGAAGATGCAAGTTCTCATTATTGATGAGGTGAGCATGGTATCAAACTTAATGCTTGCCTTTGTGCATTTAAGAATGCAGCAAATTCTGAAGACAGACTATGACGTGTTATTTGGAGGAAAACACGTCATAGTTTTTGGAGATCTTTTGCAACTTACTCCAGTTAAAGGACAACCAGTGTTTAATACTGTGACACATGAAGACACGAAGAAGTCATTGGGAAGAATCGGTAATACAAATATTTGGTCCTTCTTTGAGTACAAGGAACTTACTACTAATATGAGGCAAGCAAACGATGAAGAATATAGAAGTATTCTGAAAGATATCAGAATTGGACTACTCACTGAAGCTGGCAAAAAAGCATTACAGAGTCGGCTGCTACATAATTTATTTCCAAAGGAAGAAATAGTTGCAGAGAAGATATACAAGAACATTGCAGAAAACAAAAGTGTCATCTGCTTAATGCCAACTCTACGTGAATGCTCAATATTCAATGAGGAGCTTTTGAAATTGGAAAAGGAAGATATCAGGAAATTGGAAGCAGTGGACAAAATTGAGGATGGAAGAATTACTGTCACATTAACAGGCACACTGAAAAATAAATTGGATTCACTAGAGAAGAACATTTCCAAAACAGCTGGATTATAAAAAAATCTATATGTTTGCATGAACTGTAGAGTATTTTTAAGGAGAAATTTGGATGTTGAAAAAGGTTTAGTTAATGGAGCTATGGGAAGAGTTGTGGGTTTTATTAATTATCAGAAAAAAGATGGAATTGAATGTTTAAAAATAAAATTTGATCAGATAGAAGAAGTTAAAGACATTTGTTGTTGTTCAGTTCGATTCATGCTTGTGAAAGACTTATATGTACGTAGGAAGCAGTTTCCGTTTTCGCTAGCATATGCTGTAACTATTCACAAGTCTCAAGGATTGACTGTAGATTGTGCATTTGTGAACATTGGTTCAACTGTGTTCAAAGAAGGTATGGCATATGTTGCTTGGTCACGAGTGAAAACATTATCAGGTTTATTCATGATAGACTTTGATGATTCAAAAGTTAGTGCTGATACAAATTGTGTAAAGGAGTATAATAGATTAAGAAGAAGCTATGCTCCTCATTTAGGTCAGTATCCTGTGTTGGAGAAACGTGTAGTTTCTCGTAAAAGGAGAAATGAGAATATCTGTAATGAAGATGTAGAGAGGAGGAAAAAAAAGAGGAGTGATGTAATTGCAAGCAAAAAGAATAAGGAAAATGAAGAACAGGTTGTAGGATGTCATTTTGAAAATAGCTCTAGTGTCAACTGCTACGCTAATGTAGTGCTGAATGTTGCATTTTATCTGGAAAGTTTGCAAGAGCAGATAATAGTAAATCAGGGAAAAAGATTCTGTTCTGTGCTGAGTCTCCTTTTTGAAAAGCTGAGTAATGATAAAACTCAAATAGAAAGTGCTACTGAAATTAGAAAACTTTTAGATGTATGTTCAGGACGAACACAGTTTTCTCAAAATGTACAGCAAGACGCACAGGAATTCTTGATGTATTTTCTTCAGGTACTGGAAGAAGAAGGGGTTCCCATTGAAAATGTATTTGGTCTCTCTTATAAATGGGAACATAGTTGTGAAAACTGTTATAATATATGTGGCTCTAATGTTGATAATGAAAGGTTTATTTATTTAACATTGCCAGAGAGTAAAACAGTCACTTTTGCTAAATTAGTTAAAGATGCTAATCATAGCATGCAATGCGGTGAGTGTAAATCTGACATGTTTCCAACGTTAATTTTAAAGGAATACGGACAGTATGTAATTTTAATGATGCAACGATGTAGAGCTGATGGTTCAAAATTGGATACTTTAATAAAGAAGTTTACAGGACAGCAATTATCATTTTCAGGAAAAACTTTTGTAACAGTTGCAATACTTTTCCATGATGGACCTACTGTAACTTCTGGTCATTACACAGTTTATCTTAAATGTGAAAAAGGCTGGACACTGTGTAATGATTCCCAATTGATTTTTAAGCAACGTTTGCCTTTTGATTTAGCAAATTCCTATCTAATCTTCCTGAAACCTAAATTTTAGAGAGATTTGGCAACATCTGGACAAAACAATTTTACCATTTTATTGGATTACCATTTGGAATTTACAAATAAAAAGATTTAACAAATTATCATTTGGCCTAATGGAAAGGTAACCAATTGTAATGTGGAATTTTTCCATTTTTTAAGGAAACTTTGGAAAACCAAAAATTTAGAAAAAATCGGTAACATCTGCACAATTTAAATTTTGGAATGTTATTGGATTGCCATTGGAAATTTTTTCAAAAAAGATTTTTAAAATTACTATTTGGCCATGCGGAAAGGTAAACAATTCTATTGTGGACTTATTTAATTATTAATAAATCTTTTGGAAACCAAAATGTTACAGAGAATCGGTGAGATCTGTACAATTTAAACTTTAGATTTTTATAGGATTACCATTGGAAATTTAACCAAAAAAGAATTTTAAAATTACTATTTGGCCTAAAGGAAATGGAACCCGATGTATTGTGGAGTTATTTGAGATATATTATTGTGATTATACTTCTGAAACAAAAATATCAGACGGTATTTTAAAGAAATAAGTATTGATATTAGATGATATTTTTTAAGAATATTATGCATTTCTATAAAGTTATGTTTATGCAAAAAGAGATTGTGGGCTTTTTTAAAACAATCTTTGAGATTGTTAATTTTTTTTTGCCTGCTGTTAAATGATGAATGCAATTGCTTTCACAATTTATAGTGAAATGCAATATATTCTGAAAACAGCAAAAAAAAGGCAAAAATATTTTTTGAAAAATATGTAAATATGTGTACTGTATTATAAAATGTTTTATTAAATATTAATACTTTTTTCTTTTTTTTCAGATTGAGATAGAACATTTTCGAAAAATAGAACCATTTTTAAAGCAATTAAAAAAAAATTTAAATGAATAAATATTTTTTTGAGTGGGTATGGTAAGTCAATAATATCATGGTCCCTTTTTTCCACTTCTCTACAATCACATTTCCAGTTTTTAATTGTAGTCTCTCAAGGACCTTGTAATGTGATAATTGATTTTTAGTGTTTTTTAAAAAAAAAAAAAAAAATTACGCGTACCGTACGCGTACGGTAAAAAAAAATTTTTAAAAAGTTTTTAAAAACATATATAAAAAATAGATGAAAGGTAAGGTTGGCTCTTAAAAGAGCCGTTGTGTTCATGCAGGGACAGAGGATAGAAAGATTGGGAATATTAGATGGTACGACAAGTGTGCTGATCTATTTTATTGTTCACTAGGGAAATACTGGTCTCCCTATAACTAATTAGATCATGACAAGTGGCACATCGTACTTCAACCCTCGCAAACCGAGGGTTAATTTCCAGAGGACCAGAAAAAGGAGATGCTCCCCCCACAGATGAAGGGCCCACCTGACCTGCAGAAGAAGGACTCAGCACTGCAGATGATGGTCCAGGCTGAGCTGCTGTGGATGTGCTTGGTTGATTTACTGAAGGGTTACCTTCAGTAAGTCGAGCATGTGTCCTTCTGTTTACATCCTTAAGGTGTCTCATCATGGTGTGATTCCCAAAGGAATACTTCCTGTCAGGATTCCCTCTTGAAAGTACACGCTTACACAGCTTACAAGTCACTAAGGGTGCATTTACCTTTTGCTGGCCTTCTGGAAAAGAAAAATACTCCCATACGTAAGAGGTCTTTTGTTTCCTCGCTCTCTGCCTCAAGGTAGTGCTGCTAGCCTCACTCTCAGAAGAGCTCTGCTGTTCTGCCATCGTATCACAAAGACAACCCAGCTCCTTCTCCTAAGGGATCACAAGCAGAAATGAGGGGAATGGGTGTGGTGTAGGAGAGTTCTAGAACTGAAAGTAGTTTCAACCAATCAAAAGTTGTGTTTCATGATCACATGACCTACCGTACGCTTACGGTACGCTTACGGTGCGCTTACGGCAAAAGTACCCATGCGCGTAAAAAAGACACGCGCGCATGCGCAAAACAGGCACGCCCCTTCACTTCCGCGTAACGTGCGCGTGCAGCGTACGCGTTACGCGCTATGCGCGCGTGACGTGCGTCTATGCAAATTGCGTAAATGAACGCAAACAGCGTAGAAATCTAACGTAATTACAGCAAGACGTGCGCTTACCGTACGCGCACGGTAAAAAAAAAATGTATTGCTAATAAATTTTACCTGTTTATTTAAAAAAAAATGTTAAATAAAAACATATTGTAGAATTTTTAAAATTTAACCATAGTCTTTAAAAAAGGATAGAAAATTAAAATAAAAATATGTAAAAAAAAAAGAAGAAAAAAAAAAAAATTAGCATTTAAAAAACCTTGCAAATTCACTGAAAAAACCATGGGTTTCACACAGGTTATAGTTAGGAATTAGCATTTAAAAAACCTTTGAAATTCACTGAAAAAAACATGGGTTTCACACACGTTATAGTTAGCGGAAATTTTACTGATAAAAAACCAATGAAATTCCCCCGTTATAGTTAGTGCAGGCAACTATAACTCACGCGACCGCAATCTTCTGCTGATGACATATGTGTCTTTATGAAAAAAAAATATTTGTAATATATGTATAGCTAAAAATGTATGGAAGAAGACATGGGCAAATAAGTGTCTAAATACAGTATTAGCATCAGCAGAGGATTGCGGTCGCGTGAGTTATAGTTGCTTGCACTAACTATAACGGGGGAATTTCATTGGTTTTTTAATATAACCTGTGTGGGGGGGCTTGAGCCCCCACCACACGCCCCAGGGACCGCCACCTCCCTGGGGAACTACATTTTTTAATTTGGGCCCCCGGGGCTTTTCAAATGATGGGAGGGGGGCCGCTCAGCCCCCCTCCTAGAGCCCTTGATGGCCCTGGGGACCTCCACCCCCCAGGGCCGGCTGTCATGAGTTATGTAATATGTGACGTCATCAGCAGTGCATTGCGGGCACGCAAGTTATAGTTAGCTGAACTAACTATAACGGGTGAATTTCAATGGTTTTGTACGAGTGAAAAGTCCAGCTAACTATATCGCCCCTGAAGCCTATGGTTTCTTCAGTGAATTTCTAAGGTTTTTTAAATGCTAATTCCTAACTATAACGTGCCTGAAACCTATGGTTTTTTCAGTGAATTTCAAAGGTTTTTTAAATCCTAATTTCTAACTATTTTTTTTTGTTTAAATATCTTTATTAGTTTTTTTCCCCCAAAATGTCCCCATTTGCTCATGGTACATATCATAACAGTTCTTCAGAAAACAGAAATTAAATAGGAGCAATGTTTCCAAATATACATTGCATTTTTGCATCAGTATTGTTGCGAGTAAACCACTCAGACTATTGCAGATCATAGTACAATGCGTTACAACATACACATTTTTCATTGAGTGACTATCTCTCCTAACATCCCCCTGATCAGCAGACCTACATATCTCTCCACAGTGCTTAATCGCCCACAGAGAGAGAGGAGTATAGCCAAGTGAGAAGTGAGGGAGAGAAAAAGATGCCAGTGCTTCTTAATAACATTTCCTATAGCAGTAAGGCCACCCTCATCAGATTGTCTTGCGAATGACAAGCGTTGAAAAACAGTCTTCAGTAACCAGTACCCCAGGCTGACGAGGGACTTGTGCCAGAGGGCAATAGAAAGGATAAAAGCAGATACCCCAACTAGTTAAAGCTTTTCAATATAAAACTATAAACAACATAATTAAAAGGCTGCCTTCTAAAGACCGTTCTGGAAGTCATTGCATTATAGAGTATGGGACTTTTACATGCAGGAGGTATGGCAGGATAGAGGACTGGGGCGGAGATCAAGCGCATGACAGTGTCATGGACCTGCTCCAGGTGCGTAGGCACCGGAACATAAAAAGGGGGGGGGCAGAGGACTACGCTGCGCCAGGCACACGCCACTAAATGGCATCCGGTGAGAGGTGAGTGAATGAAGGTCTCTATGTGTCCGTCTCTCTCCCCCCAGGACCGTTGGTATGCATCTTATGGGACGACTTCCTAGGTGTGATGGCCCTCCCCAGTATTCGCAGTGTTGAAAGCTGTCAGTAGGGCGTCCCATTGTAGTGCTATGGGATATTTACGGAGCCCCGCCGTCTCTTCCCTGTGAAGTGCTGTGCTTTCTGCCTGCGCCCATATCTGAAGTGAGTGTGTCCAGCTGATCGTCTCCAGAGGGTTTGCCTGTTTCCACCGTTTTGTAATTAAATGCTTGGCAGTTATTAGTCCTAAATCTCTCAACTGTGATGTGACCCTATTCTTCTTGGACATAACATAAGCTCCCAATATGCAGAGCTCCCACGTGGGCGGCAGGGAGGTGCCCTTGCAGAGTGCCAACGCTGAAGCAACACTCCTCCAAAACAGTCGAAGGAAGGGGCAGGCCCACAGCATATGTAGTAGATCTTCATCAAGTTTATGACAACGTGGACACTCAGAGGTGGCAATGTTAAAATATCTATTGATGCTATCGGGAGATAGATATGCTCTCTGTATGATATATGTTTGTATTAGCTTAAATTTAGAACTCCGTGGTATGCATGTAGCACCAGCTAGGATAGTGGTCCATTCCTTGTCCGTCCAGGGTCGACCCCTGTCAACCTCCCAGCGGGCACGAAGCACCAGCATCGGCTTCAGTGTGTGCGTGAGTAAAGCCGTCACCAGCCAATGCACAATGTGAGAGCCTGCCCCCATGACGTGCAGATATTGCAGCAACAGGTGCATCGGCGGCTCGGACGTTAAATCCCCCAATAGGGCCGAAAGAGCTCGTATGAGAGAAGCGTGGAGAAGAAACTGTCCTGCAGGTAGATCGGTATCTTCTGCTAGCTCCTCAAATGTTAAGAGCGTGCCGTCCCTGTAAAAATCACCCAGAGTGTCTATTCCTGCTGTGTGCCAATGCCGGAGGGCGGTTTCAGAGGTGCTCATGTCTCCTCTGGGAGTCCCTAAGAGCGGTATGATCGGGGCATACGGGAGCATCGCATGAGTGAGGTACAAGCTCCTTTTATAACATCGGTGGGCAATGCCCAGATGAAGCTGTTGTGGACGCGGGGTCCGAGCAGCCGGGTGAAATAGATTACATATTTGGGCGTGAGTCCACGGCTGCTGCAAAGTCGCCGTGTCTTCAAGGTTAGTGCTATTAAGCCATTTCGTCACCCATTGCAGTTGAGCTGCTATGTAGTACAACTCCAGGTTGGGAACGGCCAGCCCTCCCTGAGAAGTGGAAGCATATAACTTCCACAGCGCGACCCTGGGTCTGCTCTTGTTCCATATGAGGTCTCGGGATAGACACTCCATGTCACGGAAAGTCTTAGTGGGAACGTAAACTGGTAGGTTTGAGAAGTAATACAATAGTTTGGGAAGGATTATCGTCTTCAGCAAGGTGATACGGCTCATGACGTTCAACGGAAGAGCTTCCAGAAGTGTACCTGCGCGTTTACCGCCGAAATGGCCCTCGTTAGATTACCCTCCATTAAACCATCTGGGTTTCGGTATATCTGAATCCCCAAGTATCGAAAGGTGGTGGGATACCACGGGAGCCGCGAGCCATTGATGACTACATCTGTTTCTGTTGTTGCCGCACTAAAGGGATACACTCCAGACTTGGCCCAATTTACCCGGAGTCCCGACATTTCCTCAAACATCCTCAGCACATTTGCTATGGACGCGGGTATGGCAGTAACATCACGTACATACAGTAAGAGGTCGTCAGCATACAGAGACACAGCATGCATTCCATCCCCTAGGCATATGCCCCATTCCCCCCCTCCCCTGCGGAGCAGCATCGCCAGTGGCTCCATAGCAAGAGAAAAGAGTAGAGAAAAGAGTAGAGGGGATAGCGGGCATCCCTGTCTCGTCCCCCTCCTCACTCTAATAGGATCAGACACAATCCTACCAGTCCGGACACGAACAGTAGGGCATTGATATAGTAGGCTTACCATTGTGAGAAAGAGGTCGCCTAATTCATATTTGTGTAATACCGCCGCTAGATAGAGCCATTCCAAGGAGTCGAACGCCTTTAAAGATCCAATACCAGGCATCCGGAATGGGGCCATTCCTGTGTCGCATACTGCTGTATCCTAAAAAATCTATGGAGGTTTAGTGAGGTGCTTCTAGCCGGTACAAAACCATTCTGGTCTGGGTGCACCAATGAGCGTACTAAGGGCGAAAGACGCTTAGCGAGGAGAGATGCAAATATTTTATAGTCCATGTTAAGTAGTGCCAGCGGGCGATATGATCCTAGCAGTTCAGGGTTTTTGTCAGGCTTGGGGAGAGACACAAGCAGAGCCTCGTTCTGCGTGTCAGTGAGCGCTGATTCATCCAATGCCGATTCGTACACTTGCAGCAGTCGCGGCACTAATATATGGGCATAAGCTTTATAAAATTCTGTTGGCAGGCTGTCCGGTCCTGGCGACTTCCCATTTGCCAGGGAGAATATAATGTCCCGTATCTCCTCTGCAAGGAGAGGACCATTCAATTCCCCCCCTATGCACGAGTGGGCGTCGGCAGGACCAACTCATCCAAATAAAGCTGTAACTCCTGAGTCGTGGCCTGCATGCGAGACATATACAATCCCAGATAATAAGCCACAAACGTATCGTGGATATCCCGCTGCATGTATACCAGGCCCCCGGCCACCGTTCGCACAGACGTGACAGGTGTCTGCACCTCATTCTGACGTATCAGCCAGGTGAGTAATTTCCCAGCCTTGTCCCCCATGTGATGTGTGCGTGCCGAGTGTGCGGCATAATTGAGACATCGTAATCGCTCTAGAAGCCCGGCATGCTCCTCCCTGTAACTATCAAGTTGGCCTCGCGGCCCTCCCAATGCAACCTGCTCTGCCGTAGCCAACTTTATTTCTAAAGTTGTGCGTTCTTTCTCCAGCTGCGCCCTAATGCCTGCCTGAGCGCCTAAACAGTGTCCGCGGAATACTGTCTTAAGGGCATCCCACTCAAGCAGGGGAGAAGAAGCCGTGCCGGCGTTTTCTTCAAAATACAGCGCCATGGTCGTGGCCAGGAGGTCACGAAAGGGTGCATCAAGCAGGACATCTGGCTGAAGGCACCACATAGGTATCGGCGGCACCATAGCATCCCATTGCAGTTCCACCATGTGCGGGTTATGATCAGAGTGTGTGCGTCCCATGTAATGGGAGCCAGAAACACTCGGCAGTAGATCAGTGGACACCATAATACGATCCAGTCATACATGAAGGCCATGCGCTCCCGAGTAATAAGAATATACCCTATCATGCGGGTTATTTTGGCGCCATACGTCAGAAAGACTCCAATCTGTGGCCCATTGATTCAGCGCCTTCGCAGCTGCATATGTAGTCGTGCCAGGCAAGGGAGGGAAGGAGCGGTCCAGCGACACATACATGGCGCAGTTGTAGTCCCCAACCAGGATCAGGGGGATATCATGCCAATTAGCTAGTTTAAGAGAGACCGCTTCAAGGAAGGCCGCCTGCTCCGTGTTGGGCGCATACAGTGACGCAATCAGAACCTGCCTCCCATCCAGGACACCCCGTATCACAACATACCTGCCCTCCGCATCTATGCAAGAGTCCAGCACTCGAAAGGGAGTCCCCGGCTTGACCCACACCAGCAAACCACGCGCATATGCTGAATATCCCGTCGCATACAGTTGACCCCTCCCTCTCCTATGCAGCCGAGGTACTTCCGACTTCTGTAAATGTGTTTCTTGCAATAGTGCAATTTGAACATGATGCCGCTTCAGGTAGGAGTAAATAAGGTAGCGACACGATGGGCTATGGATACCTCTCACATTCCATGTGATGCTAATTTCTAACTATGCCTACAGAGATAGGACATGTGAAGAAAGAAGAAAAAACGCACAGAAAGAAAAAAAAGAAATGGACCAAGAAGCAACAGAAGTCCTCAAAGACAAAGAAAAGTGCAGGAAGAAGGATAACATGCAGAAAGAACAAACAGATGAGCAGAAAGAAGCCTTGTTGCAAAATCATCCTGTACCCTCAACTTTTTCAGACGGATACTGGTGGTAACTGAGTCTGACTAACCAGTCCTAGAGCCAGTGCTATGTTAAAAGACACTCAGAATACAGTGAAAACACCTACATACAGTAGGGAACACCATGCGTTGGGATCCCCCTGTGATCAGCATGACCTCCTCTGTAAGCCCCTAGTATATAATAGGGCAGGGGATTAAAACAACCTCTTAAAACGCGCCACAGGGTGTGTTTGCACACGTCACCTCAGGCCCCGTCCCCTCACTTCCCCACTGTGTAAACACGCCCTGTGGCCGTTTTAAGTTGGGAGATTAAGTCCCCTTGAATTCTGAGGGTCCCTAGGGTCCAACTAGACCACTAGGTACCTCCAGTAAGTGCCACAGAGCTGCGTTGCAGAGAGATGTAAAAAGGGGCACGGCCTAGACCACCTCTCTGCAACGCAGCGCAGTGGCGCTTACTGGAAGCCCCTGGTGGGCTAGTTGGCCCCAGGTTCCCTCAGGATTGAAGGGGAATTATTTCCCCAACTTAAAATGCGCCACAGGGCTTGTTTGCACACGTTAACTTAGCCCCGTCCCCTCCCTTCACCACTGTGTAAACACGCCCTGTGGCCGTGTTTAGTTGGGAGATTAAGTTCATTTGAATCCAGAGGGTCCATATGGCCCAACTAGCCCACTAGGTACCTCCAGTAAGCACCACAGAGCTGCATTGCAGATGTAAAAAGTGGCACGGCCTGGACCACCTCTCTGCAACGCAGCTCAGTGGCGCTTACTGGAAGCACCTGGTGGGCTAGTTAGCCTCCAGGGGCCATCAGGATTGAAGGGGAATTATTTCCCCAACTTAAAACGCGCCGTAGGGCGTGTTTGCACACGTCACCTCAGGCCCCGTTCCCTCCCTTCCCTACTGTGTAAAAATGCCCTGTGGCCATTTTTTAAGTTGGGAGATTAAGTCCCCTTGAATCCTGAGGATCCCTAGGGGCAAAATAGCCCACTAAGTACGTCCAGTAAGCGCCATTGCAAAGAGGTGTAAAAAGGGGCACGGCCTGCACCACCTCTCTGCAACGCAGAGCAGTGGCACTTACTGGAAGCACCTGGTGGGCTAGTTGGCCCCCAGGGTCCCTCAGGATTGAAAGGGAATTATTTCCCCAACTTAAAACGCGCCACAGGGCGTGGTTGCACATGTCACCTCAGGCCCCGTTCCCTCCCTTCACCACTGTGTAAACTAACCCTGGGCGTGGTTCGCGAAGTAGCACTTCGCGAAGCTACGCAAAGTGCAGTTCGCACTACGCGAGCTACGCGTAGCACTTCGCGAACTGCGTAGTACCTTGTTCGCACTGTGCCAGATGTCGTTTTCAATGATTGCCCAGTGCGGACATGCAACCGGCACTGTGCAATCATTGAAAATGGCATCTTGCACAGTGCGAGCTGTAGTTTTCTGCTGCTCGAGTAGATTTTTACTCGAGTGGCAGCTTTCTTAACGTGAACTGGTAGTTTCTCATCACGAGCGGTCGTGAGCATACGCGACCACTCGCAATGAGAAACCTGACCTCCACGCGTTGGGAATCTCGCCGGGAGGTTTATTTTCCATGCTCGCGATCGCCAACTTGACGTTGAGGACCGCGAGCAAGCAAAAAATGACCGTAGCACTACGCAACACTACGCTACGCGTGTTCGCACTGTGCTACGTGCACTTCACGTAGTGCGAAGTAGCGCAAACTTCAGAAACTACGCGAGCGTAGCGTAGTGTTTGCCCAGGCTTAGTGTAAACATGCCCTGTGGTCGTTCTAAGTTGAGAGATTAAGTCCCCTTGAATACTAAGGGTCTCTAGGGTCAAACTAGCCCACTAGGTACCTCCAGTAAGTGCCACAGAGCTGCGTTGCATAGAGGTGTAAAAAGGGGCATGGCCTCAGAACACCTGTCTGCAACGCAGCTCCCTGGCGCATACTGGAGATACCTGTTGGGCTAGTTGGCCCTCAGGGACCCTCAGTATTGAAGGGGAATTAATTCCCCAACTTACAACTGGCCAGGGGGCGCGTTTTCAGAGTGCTGCAAGGAGGGGGCGTGGCCTCCGGCGTGATGCCGGTCTTTTATTTATTTAATTTTTTTAAGAAGGAGGGCTGTGTGGCCCCCCCTTCTTTTTCTAATTTACTGGCCCTGAACCCTAATTTTTGTTGTTGAAAAAAATAAATTTGGCCCTCCCAAGGACTTAATCGGCCCCGGGGACCCCAAACCCCGGGTCATGGCCTTTTAAAAAAAAAATCTTTAGGAGGGGGCTGCGTTGCCCCCCTCCTTAGGCAACTTATGGCCCCGGGGACCCCATCCCCCAGGGCAGGCCTTTGTTTTTTATTATTTAAAAAATATATATATTTATAGAAACACCTAGGACATGCTGGACAAACCGTATGTACCTATCACCATGACGATTTGCGTGATATTTATTAAAAGGCGACTATGCATAGAATGAATCCACATGGATTGTATTTACACCGCTAGTGAAGCTCTGACGTGTCTGATGCCCTACCGTGCCTAATCCCGGCGCCCCTGCCGGTGGGTACTCTCCAAGTAGGCACCCGTGTTGTTTATTTATACAAACATGGGTAGCTATTGACGGGCACATTTAATATACACACACACCAAGCCATTCAAAGGGGATTCGACAAAAATTCGACCAATCTATGCAAGAAACCCCCCTCACGGTTAATAAAATACACATCCACCGCCGGATGTGTAATACTTTTTATTTTACCTTCTGGAAAGGAGACAAATCTCACTTGAGTGTCACAGCCTGCTCCGGGCTGAGCCCAATGCTGTGTTACACCAACCAGTGCCCGCCGAGTGCCTCACACCTCTGTGTTGTATTCCACAGCTAGTGCGTATGCTATGACACTCTCTAGCCCATGTGCACTGTAACACCACCCCGTGAATATGTCATGCCACACTTGCCTCCGCATGGGTTATATTGCCCCATCTAACGTGCCTTCCTCGATGCCTATGTTATAACGCACAGTGCTATGCCATACATATTACAATCTGGGATCCATATCTTTGTCACAGTGCATATGCAACGTTACACTCCCCAGCACATATTTTATATTACAACTTTAGAGACTAGTTAGGTTACACAGCACTGCCCTGTGCATATTACACCCCAAGGCGCATATCGCATAGCACGCGCTAGTGCCTGTGCTATCTCGCGCTCTCCAATGAATCTGTCATTGCGCACAATGTATTGCATATTATATTTCACGCCCCGGTTCATCTTATATCACACTTTTTGGTGCATAGTTTATACCATATACTATATCTAGTTTTCATTTTCAATCGTGCTCTCAGGACTATGTTCTATATAACACTGCGTCCACATACCCTTTTCACGGGCATTACATTTTGCGATGGGGGATGGAGGGTCAGGGGGTGTTTCTGCCAAGTGAGCCCGGAGTCAGAGTCACAAACGTCCTCTTCTTCCTGAATAAAAGTGAGATTATGCTGCATACTTGTTCATATTTTAAGTAGTTCGCACAGACACACATTTTAAAAACAATAAAGTTCCAAATACCCACCTTCCCTGACAGTTAGCTTGCTGCCCCATCCACCTCATCCCTATCCTCTGTTGTCTGAATCCATGGACTAGCCTCCTCCCTCCTGCCATGCATGGTCTGATGTGCTGCCACTGCCCTCCATTTAGCATGATGTACCAGTCCACTCCTCCTGCCCTCCATTGCCGAATTCCTGCTTAGCCTCTGTGCTTAGCTTGCTGCCCCTATTCTCCTTCCCCCTGCCCTCTGATGTCTTTGTGCATGCCCCTGCTCCATCCTTTTTGCCCACCATGTTCCATGGACCTGCCACTCCTATCTACTCTGAGTGTTCTGTTGAGCTGCCACTCCCCTCCCACCTGCCTAGCATAGTCAGATAACTGTAACCTGTCCCTGCCACCTCCACCCTGCCTGTCCACATGCCATGCCCCTATCCCCTTCCTCCTGTCCTCCATGGTCCATTTTACTGCCACACCCTTCTGCTCTCCCTGGTCTGTTGTGCTGCAACTGCTCCTCCTGCCTGCCCCGCGCGGTCTGTTGTGAGGCCCCTTCCCCTGAACTGTCTTGTCTGTGCCCAGGTCCTGACCCTCCCTTCTATCCTCCATGGTCCTTTGTGCATGCCCCTGCACCCTCCTTCTTGCCCATCATAGGCATTGTGCTGCCACTAACCCTCCCGCTTGCCATGCATGGTCTTCTGTGCTGCCATGGCCCCTCCCACCTTCCCTGTGTGGTCAGCTAGCTGCCCCCTGACCCCCATCCCACCTTCTCTCCATGGTCTGTGTGTATGCCATCAAAGTCTCATTGTTGCTCTCCATGGTGTGTCTTGTTTCTAGTGCCCATCCTGCCTGACCTCCATGGTCATCTCCTGCTCCTGCCCGGTCCCCTTGCCCCCAGCCCCCTGTTTCCATGTGCAGACCCCTATTCCCTCCCTCCTGGCGTGTCTGTTCCATTGTAATGCCCCTGATCTGTCCCTCCTGCCCTTTATTGACTGTTATGCTGCAGCTTTCTCTCCTGTCTGTCCATTATGGTCAGCTAGCTACCATTGCCTCATTCCCCTCTGTTCTCTGTTGTCCATTTGCATGGTCCTGTCCCCTCCCTATTGCTTTCTATGGATTGTTGTGCTGCACTCCCATCCCGCATGCGCTGTGTGGTGTAGTGTGCTGTTGCAAACCCTGATGCCTGCCCTGTAGCGTCAGTTTGTTGCACCTCTCCATGTCCCTCCTGTCCTCTGTTATCTGAGTCCATGTCCCTACCCCATCTCCTCCTGCCTACCATGATCCAATGTATCATACTTGTGAACATTTTGAACTTGGTAAGAGGGACATTTTGAAAGAAAAACTAGGGTATTGATTTTCCCCTTTGAGTTACATTGAAAAAGAGGAGATTGTAGACAGGAGACAGATCAAATAAAGCCCATTTGAGCTTAAAAACATTGGACGTTTCCTGGCTGAAACGTGTCGGTTGGCATGTATGGTTGTACTACCACTGCCTCTTCCTTCTGCCCACAATGGTCTATTATGTTGCCACAGCCTCTATTGCCAGTCCTGTATTGTTGGTTTGTTGCCCCTGCCCCCCTTTCCACTGCCCTCCATAGTCTGTTGTGCTGCCACTGCCCTTCCTGCCTGCCCAGTGTGATAAAATTGTTGTCTCTGCACTCTCCTACCTGCCTTCAATTTTCAGAGTCCGTGCCCCTGGTCTCTGCCTCTCAACAGTATCCCAATAAACAACTAGATTGCTAACATTCTATATTTATTACAAAAGTGTGGAACGCCTGACGTCATCTTTATGTGATCAACACTGTAATACCTAGAGTATTTCCTTTAAAAATTACATATATGAGAGGGTCTTATTTGCATAAAAATTATGGTTAGTGCTCTAAAAAACTAAAATGAGGACATATTTTCTGAGTTTTCAAATAGCGACAAAGAACTTTGAAATTATTTGTAATCTTTATGTTTTTTTATCCAGTTGGCCACTTGATTAAATGTTGCACCTAGGGGAGAGGATGTGGTGTTACTTCCAGAGCTGCAGACTTTGCAACTGGGGAACCAGGTTGGAGTTTCTGCTTCAGCTCAACATTCTGTGATTCTGGTCAAATCACTTGATCTCCCCATGTCTACAACCAAAATGAATTTTATCTTGTGTGATGTAACCAATGCTCATGTAAAGCACTCCAATACCTGACAGGTCTGCACTATATAAAACTGCAAATACACAAAAAATAAGTGTTTTGCACACTTCTATCATTGGGCTGCATGTGGGCTACATCTGGGTGATCTTTGTGCTGCATTTGGGCTTTTTTGTCTCTGGTGGCCATCTTGGGAGATTTATTTGTTATGAAGTTTCCTAATTTCCTCATTTACTGCAGTCTCCTCAGTAGGAAATGCTTTCAGTTTTTTACTTTGATTCCATCAAGAAGGTATTCAGATATGTCACACATTTGCCATAAATTCTGAATGTTAGCACTCTAGTTGCTCATTAGATCACTGTAGTAAAGCTACTGCTCACCACGGAAGTCTGCTGCTGGAATTAAAAGTGCATGTTTCAGTCTGCATATCAGAATTTTTTTATTAAATAGAAGAGGATTTGAGAAGTCACTCAAAATGTGCCCTAATTTTTCTTTCCTCTGCACTAATCATAATTTCTATGGCAAAATGAACCCTCTCATTGTGTTCCTTTTTAAATTAAATGTTTTAAGTGTTACCAGTTTATTCCAATAAAGATGGCTTCAGGTGTGCCATACGTTTGTCATAAGTAAGACAGTAAGCGCTCTAGTTGTTCTTAAGAACACTCTGGGATATTCTGTCATCGGGCTATACTTGGGCTACATCTGGGTGATATTTGGGCTAAATTTGGGCTCTTTTGTCTCTGGTGGCCATTTTGGGAGACTTATTTGTTATGATGTTTCCTAATTTCCTCATTTACTACAGTCTCCTCAGTAGGAAATACTTTCAGTTTTTTACTTTGATTCCATCAAGAAGGCATTAAGATGTGTCACACATTTGCCATAAATTCAGAATGTTAGCACTCTAGTTGTTTATTAGATCACTGTAGTAAAGCTACTGCTCACCAGGGAAGTCTGCTGCTGGTATCGAAAGTGCATGTTTCAGTCTGCATGTCAGAATTTTTTAATGAAATAAAAGAGGATTTGAGAAGTCACTCAAAAAGTGCCCTAATTTTTCTTTCTGCAGCACTAATCATTCTTTCTATGGCAAAATGAACCCCCTCATTTTGTTCCTTTTTAAATTAAATGTTTTAAGAGTTACCACGTTATTCCAACCAAGATGGCTTCAGGTGTGCCATACGTTTGTCATAAGTAGGACTGTTAGCGCTCTAGTTGTTCTTTAGAACACTCTGGGAAGCTGCAGTAGAACACAAAGGAATCAATTGACAGTCTCTGCCCTTGTTGGATGTACATGTTTTACTGAGAATGTCAGACTTCATTCTCACATGACTGAGAAAGATAATGTGAATTTACAGAAAATATGCTCTCAGTTTAGCTTATAGATCACCTTCCAAACCTCTGTGGGAAAAGCATGAGAAAATAGTTTTCTCTCAAACATGATTCATGATATCACAGCAGAAGGCTTTTTCACATGGTAAAATCACCTTAGAACTCACCACATTTCCTAAAATGAGTATGGTACCATCAATAAATGTTTTATAATGTAACTAAAGTCTTAAAACCTTCTATTAACTGCAATGCTTTTTAATGAGGTGCTATCATGTATATTGGTCCCAAGATGGCTGCCAACACTTCCTGGATGAAGTGCTGACAGCCAATCAGATCTCACGATGAGATGTGTGGTTAGGCTCCGCCCAGATATGTATGTGATTTTACTTTCGATTTTCTCAGGAACTACTGAACGGATTTACACCATTTAAGCAAAAGGCACGAGTCTAAACTGAGGTCTACCTCTTTGCCAAATTTGGTGTAATTCCGTTCAGCACTTCGGGCTGTAGCTGCGTCAACAGGTCCTATGGGAAAATGCATGGGGAAAAGGCGTTTTGGGACCCCCCTTTTTTCTCAGCCCCCGCTTGACGAATCACCGTGAAATTTTCAGGATAGAAGCGGACCAGAGCTGGCCAAAAGTTTGGAAACTTTCGCAAAGATTCATCAATCGACGCCAACGTTATTCCAAATAGAATGTTGCAGAATTCCTATGGAAAATAGGTCCTAACTATAACTACCTACTGGCGACTGCCAGTAGGTAATATATATATGTATAATGTACAGCCACAGTAGACAAGAAGCTAGAAAGGAGGAATACTTAACAGGAAAGAAGAGAAACAAGGACACACTTGGTGGAAAGCAAGCAACAAACATACAAGGAACCTAGAATCAAGATAGCGGAACAGGAAGGCAGCAAACTAAGGTCTGAAACATAGGTAATGGGAAGAACAGCAGGAACTGGGACAAGGGAAATACAGGAGAGCAGCTTCATTGGTGCACTAAATAGTACTAGTTACGGAATCAAGGGAACAAGGAATAGCTAAGGCTCTCTGGAGTCAAGGAACAAGAATTGAGCAAAAGCTCAGGAGCCAAAGTAGCACTGCAAGCAGTGCTATTTCAGGAAGATGGATTTATTAAAGTTCTGGAGTCAAGGTAGCACTGCAGCCATTGCTAGTTCAAGAACAGGGAATTACTAAAGCTCAGGAATCAAGGTAGCACTGCAGGTAGTGCTAGTTCAGGAACAAGGAAAACTGCAGCAGCTCAGGAACAAGGAATACCTAAAGCTCAGGAAACACCTGAAACAAGGATGACAAAAGTTCAGGAAACAAGGGTCGGTCGCACCATTACACAGCTACAATGACCAACTCTGGACTGAAGGGAGCTGGGGCTTAAAAGAGTTCACATGAGCCTATCAATCAGAACAAAACCCCACTGCCTAAAAATAATTTAATCAATCGGCTTAGCGTAAGGGATAAAGAAAAGGGAAAATTAATTACCCCTTCCCATTAGTCATGACATAGTGTGCAAAGCAAGAGGAAATTTCAGAAGTATACCATGAAACAAATATTATAGGGTGCATAGCCTACTTTTATTATACCAATCACTAATATGCGACAATGTCAAAATTAAATGAAGAAATTATTGCAATAAATACAGAGACAAATAATGGAAAAACTAACACATACACTAAGCTACCAGGCGTATGCGAGAAAAGATCAAATATACCGTGCAACCAACTCAGCCATGCACTCCATTCAAAACCACAGTCATTCAATCACTCATCAAACGGCAAAACAAAGCCACACACAACAGGCACACCAACCTTTGCAAGAAAACGGTCCATCATATAATGCACATAAATTTATATAGGAGCTATTTCTGTTAATAATTGTTGGCAATTTGACTAGTTTGATGATTTCTATCCAACAGAAGTTTAGTGCGATTTTGTTTTATAACTTTATACAGAAAAAACTACAACATAAAATATTGACTGTTGTATGGAGGTTGTGCCGATCACCTGAGGACATGCGCTGACGCGCGTTTCAGTGACAAACCCAGGATGTGGTTCACACCTTGATCAGGGTGATAAACATTGAAGGACTGCAAATGCCTGGGGAGCCTACAACAATAGTATAGGGCATAACTAAATAAAAGTTCTAGACTACTCAATGGAAGCAGCACACTAGAGATAAGTGGGTGAAGTCTAAAAAATCCCACAATGATAAATACAGAAACAGGGTCATGCACAGGAGAGTGCCCTACAGCAGTAAGTGACCAAGAGCATGCCAACCATCGTGGTGATTGGGAATAATAGTACAAGTAAGAAATGATGAAAGAAAGTAAAAATTGAAATAGTGAAAATTAAAAAATAGACAATGAAAAGAACAAAATATGAAGGGCCAAAAGGACTCCAAAATAAATGCCCATAGTGCTGCTAAAGCACACCAGAGATAAAACTGCAACCATAAATGCTACCTGGACAGACACAAGCTCACAGATACCGGAACAAGGGGGCCTCCTATGGCTCAAGAAACTGTGGAGAGTGTAGCAGACCTGATAAGGAAATAAGGCAACCCTAACATTAGAACAGCCTGATCACGGGCTAACACAAAATTATGGTCCAAATGTATGGATAGAAAGGTAAATAATCTTCAACCCGAGGATGCAGCAGGAATGCTTTTTTTTGTACTTGTTGATGGCCCAATTTGTGTCGGGGAGCAGCCCCTTGGGCAAGGGTCACTCCCCTTGGGGAGAACATTTTGAAGATGGGTCTGCCCCCCGGGGGGGGAGGCAGATCCGTGTATTTTTTATTTTTTTAAAAGGTGTGTGTGGCCCCACTGGGCCTGTATGTTTTTTTTTTTAATGCCCAATCTGTTTTGGGGAGCGGCCCCTTGGGCAAGGGTCACTCCCCTTTCGGGGAGAAATTGTATAGCTGGGTCTGCCCCCCTTGGAGGGGGCAGACCCGTGTTATTGAAAAAAAAAACGGTGTGTGTGGCCCCACTAGGCCTGTATGTTTTTATTTTTTTAAATGCCCAATCTGTTTTGGGAAGCAGCCCCTTGGGCAAGAGTCACTCCCCTTTGGGGGAAAAATTGTATAGCTGGGTCTGCCCCCTTGGGGGGGGCAGATCCGTGTTATTTTTTAAAAGAAACTGTGTGTGTGGCCCCACTGGGCCGGTATGTTTATTTTACATTTTTTAAATTTCCAATCTGTTTTGGGGAGCGGCCCCTTGGGCAAGGGTCGCTCCCCTTTGGGGGAAAAATGGTATAGCTGGGTCTGCCCCCCTTGGGGGGGGGCAGGTCCTTGTTATTTTTAAAAGAAACGGTGTGTGTGGCCCCATTGGGCCTGTATGTTTATTTTTATTTTTTTAAATGCCCAATCTGTTATGGGGAGTGGCCCCTTGGGCAAGGGTCGCTCTCCTTGGGGGAGCAATATGTTTTTTGGGGAGTGGCCCCTTTGGGGGCCAATCGGCCATATGTTTTCAGGCCTAATTGTCTCCTAGGGGGGCAGAAGCCAGTAGACACCAGGTCTTTTTAAATGTTGGTGTTGGGGAGTGACCCCTTGGGCAAGGGTTGCTCCCCCTTTGAGGGTAAATTTTTAGGCTGTTTCTGCTCCCTGTGGGGCAGATCGGCCTTATGCTTTTAGGCCCACCTACCCCCTTTGCTTGGCTGGTGGTTAGTTTGTGGACTACTGCATTATTTGCATATGTGATTGTAATATTTAATTCTCGTTTTTATTCTAGTGTAAAGCTTTTGATTCCTGTTTGCGGTTTCGGCAGTGGTTGTTCTGCAGTTTTGCGTAATTTACTTTTTTGGTAAGAATTTTTTTTTCTGTTGTATTTACTCCAAATGAGTATTATTGTCATGCATGAATGAATTTTTTTGTAAGTGGTTTCGTAATGGCAGCATATTTTGTTAGTGTTTTGAGCATGTAATTCTTTGCGATGTGATTTGCATTGTCTTATGTGTAATTTTCTTTTCTTTTTCTTTTTTAGTGGGATATTGTTGCAGAGTAGGTGGTGGTGAGTCTAGCTGCTTCTGGCAAGTGATTGGTATCGTTTTGGAGTATATAGGTCTTTCTGATAAAGAGGCATTTTGTTTATTATTTATTTTTCAAAGGGTTTGTTGTTGACTTGTTTGACAAGTTACCTTTATTAGTAAGGATTATGGCTAGCCGTAGAATGACTGCTCAGCAGGTTGTTGGTATGCTGCTTGAATCTTCCTCTGAGCAGGATTATGAGACTGAGGGAGAGGAGGGAGGGGAAGATTCAGGCAATGAGTTTTCTCTCCACATGGAGTCATCGGATGATGAAGATAATCTCAGTGCGGATGAAGGTACCCCCAGTGCGGATGAAGTGCCTGGTTAGAGGGGGACACTGATGTGCCGATGGTGCAGCAACAGACATCGGTATTGCAGCCGGAGGCTGCAAGGCTTCCTACTGGAAGTGCTGGACTCTGGGTTGATCCAAACATGGTGCAGTCGGTGTTGCCTGCCTTTAGTGTGGATGCAGGGTGTAGAGTGGATTGTGAAATTCTTTTGCCTATACAGTTCTTTCAGTTGTATATGAATGATGTATTTTTGGCTGAGATTGTTGAGCAGACTAATTTGTATGCTGAACAGTTTTTGAGGGACCACAGTGCCACACTTAAGCCCCACTCTAGAGCGACCCGGTGAACTCCCACAAATCTGGATGAGATGAAGAAGTTTTGGGGTTTTACTTTTTTGATGGGCTTGATAAGGAAGCCGTCCATGGCTTCATATTGGTCTACCAGTCCCTTGATGGTAACAGCCATATTTCCTGCGATTATGACCTGTGATCGGTATTTACTTTTGCTTCGGATGCTCCATTTTGTTGATAATACTTTGGCATTGCCACAAGGTCACCCTGACTGTGACTGTCTTTTTAAGATTCGGCCTGTTCTTGATCACTTTGTAGATCAATTTTCAGAGATCTATACTCCTGGGAAAGAAATATCTATTGATGAGTCTTTGGTCCTGTTCAAGGGCCGTTTGGTTTTTAGGCAGTACATCCATAGCAAGAGGGCATGTTATGGAATTAAGCTGTATATGTTGTCTAAGAGTAGGACACGATATGTTTTTAATTTCCGTGTGTACACTGGTAGGGATTCCACTATTGACCCCCCTGGTTGTCCGTCTACTTTTGGAGTTTCAGAGAAAAATTGTGCGGGATCTTGCTAGATGACTGTTTAACAGAGGCCACCATTTGTACCTTGATAACTTCTACACTGCTGTGCAATTGTTTAAGGAATTGTTCAAAGTGGACACTTTTGCTTGTGGCACAATCCGCTCTAACCGTAAAGGTGATCCAAAAGAGCTTGTTTCCCAAAAACTTCAGAGGGGGCATTGCAGTTCCTTGCGTAGTGATGAACTACTTGCTGGGAAATTTGTGAACAGGAGGGATGTGTACATGCTGACTACCATCCATGATGAGAGTACTTCACCTGTGGCTGTTTGGGATCAGTTTGTTGAAGTACGCAAACCGGTGTGCATTTTAGACTACAATAAGCACATGGGTGGTGTTGATAGAGTAGATCAGAGGTTGGAACCTTACACTGCTATTCGTAAGGTGTACATTTGGTACAAAAAGTTGGCCATCCATCTCTTCAATTTAGCAACTTTCAATGCTTTTGTTGTGTACAAGGAGTGTTCTCCTGAGTCAAAGTTGACTTTTGCTCAGTTTCAGCAGTCTGTGATAGGAAGCCTTGTTGTTGTGGAACAGGCAAGTGTTCCTAGAGTTGGGGTGGTGGAGGATGTGGCTAGATTGAAAGATCGCTATTTTCCGGATTTAATTCCTCCCACGCCCAAAAAAAACAATCCCTGTAAGAGATGTAGAGTCTGCTTGCGAAGAGGTGTGCGGAAGGAGAGTCATATGCACTGTGCCGATTGTCCTTCTAATCCTGGGCTGCTTGTGCCCTCATGTTTCAGATTGTATCACACTAAGAAGAGTTTTTGGGAGCAACCGTGAGTCTAATAGTGTACTGCCTGGTCTGTATGGTTTCATATAGTTGTTCAGTTTCACGTTTGGCGATAGAATGATGTTTCTGCTGTTGTTTTTGTAGTTATAGTTTGGTATCTAGTCCAATTGGTTTGTGTTTTCTTTCTTGTTTAAAAAACTTTATGATGGTGTGCGTGGACTGGCGGTAGGCTGGTGGTGTGCGTGGACTGGTGCTTGGCTGGCGTGTGTGTGGACTGGTGCTTGGCTGGCGGTGAGTGGACTGGTGCTTGGTTGGCAGTGTGCATGGACTGGTGCTTGGTTGGCAGTGTGCCTGGGCTGGGGCTTGGCTGGCGGTAAGTGGGCTGGCACTTGACTGGCGGCGTGCGTGGCTTGGTGCTTGACTGGTGGTGTGTTTGGACTGGCGCTTGGCTGGCAGTGAGTGGACTGGCGCTTGGCTTGCAGTGTGCGTGGATGGGCGCTTGGCTAGCAGTGTGCGTGGACTAGTGCTTGGCTGGCGGTGAGTGGGCTGGTGCTTGGCTGGCGGTGTGTGAGTAGTGACTAGCTGCTGGTCGATACACACACTGCTAGCCAAATGCCACTCCACGCAATCCGTGAGCTGGTGAAAGTGATGGGCCCTTGAATGGCACTGCCTGCTGCTGTGAGTGTTGTAATGTGCTGGGCCCGCGGCTGGCGGTGTGAATGGTTTTGTATGTGTCACACGTATGAAAGGTGTATGAATGGCCTGTAAAGAGGTTGGTGCCTTGTCGTGGCTTTACAGCTCATGTGCTCTGAGTCAATGGTTCAGTTTCTTGTACTTTCAACTATTAACAGTGCATTTCTTTTTTGTCAAAAAAATCTCTGGTTAATACAACTATATATACTGAACCATCGCTCACCCTCATGCCAAATCCAACATGTATGTATGTGTGCTTCAGGAATAGATGGTTGTGTAGAAAAAAAATTATATTCTGTTTTTGTCAAGCAGGGTGTACCTTGTCCCTTTTTGTGAATGATGTAATGTGTTGGTTTTGTGCCTGGTGGTGTGAACGGTCTTGTGTGTATGAAAGGAGTGTGAATGGCCTGTAAAGCAGTTGGTGCCTTGACGTGGCTTTACAGCTCACGAGCTGCGTGTCATTGGTTCAGTTTTTTGTCCTTTCAATTATTGACAGTGCATTTCATTTTTGTGAAATCTCTTGTTAATAATACTGAACCATCACTCGCCCTCGTGCCAAATCCAACCAGTATGTGTGTGTGCTTGAGGAATAGATGGCTGTGCAGTAATCTTTGTTTGTTTTGTCTCTCTGCCAAGCTGTACATTTCATTTAAGAATAACCTAACAAATGTAGTTTGGGAGTGCATGGTGATGTCTCTCTTGTGGATCCCAACAAGTTATCTTACCCACAATGTCCTGCATACCTCAAAATGTGACTGTGACATTTTCCTTGCATTATTTTGCCCAAATGTTCACACGGAGGAAAGTAACAACAAATTTCCTACCCAAAACCTATTGATGTGACATCAAAATTACCTATCACAAACCAACCTGGTTTTGCAAGGGGGTCCCATGAGTTTTTGGTCAGGGGCTCGGCGGCCATCTAGGGAAACCTACCTAACCCACCGATTTCTGAAAACTAGACACACAGGGGCTTCAAGGGAGGTATGGCTTGCGTGGATCCCCCAGCGTTTCCTTACCCACAATGCCCTGAAAACCTCAATTTTAGCTGAAAAAATCACAGGTGGTTTTGAGATAGGCAATTTTGATGTCACCTCACTACGTTTTGGGCCCTTGCCTGTCGCGGGTACTTGGGCCTCCCACACAAGTTAGGCACCATTTTTATCGGGAGACCTGGGGGAACGCTGGGTGATGGGAAATTTGTGTGAACCCGGTGATGCCACAACTTTCCCCACAGAAAAAATTGTGAAAAAAGTGATTTTTTCAGCTAAAATTGAGGTTTGCAGGGGATATTGGGTAAGGAAACGTTGGGTGATCCATGCAAGCCATACCTCCCTGGAAGCCCCCACATGTCTAGTTTTTAGAAATGTGTTTGTTTGGTAGGTTTCCCTAGATGGCCGCCGAGCAAGGTGCTAAAAACCCAGGTGACCCCCCTTGCAAAACCAGGTGGTTTTGCGATAGGCAATTTTGATGTCGCCTCACTACGTTTTGGGCCCTTGCCTGTCACGGGTACTTGGGCCTCCCACACAAGTGAGGCACCATTTTTATCGGGAGACCTGGGGGAACGCTGGGTAGTGGGAAATTTGTTTGAGCCCGGTGACTTTCCCACACAAAAATGTGTGAAAAAAGTGATTTTTTTCAGCTAAAATTGAGGTTTGTGGGGGATTCTGGGTAAGGAAACATTAGGGGATCCACACAAGCCATACCTCCCTGGAAGCCCTCGGGTGTCTAGTTTTCAGAAATGTGTGGGTTTGGTAGGTTTCCCTAAGTGCCGGCAGAGCTGGGGTTCACAAACTACAGCCTGGCACTTTGCCAAAAAAGGGTCATTTTTCACTGCAAAATTGAGGTGTGACCACATTCTGTTCTGCACCGTTTCCTGTCGCGGGCACTAGGGCAACCCACACAAGTTAGGTACCTTTTTTCTCGTAAGACTTTGGGGAACACGGGGTGGGTGGAAATTTGTGGATCCACGCAGATTCCAGAACTTTCCACCGCATAAATGTGGGGAAAATGTGTTTTTTTGGACAATTTCTTAGGTTTGCAAGGGATTCTGGGCAACAGAACCTGGTGGGAGGCAGTTAAGTCACCCCATCCTGGATTCCCCTGCGTGTCTAGTTTTAAAAAATGTATAGGTTTGCTTGGTTTTCCAAGGTGCCGGCATAGCTAGTGTTAAAAAACTACAGCTAGACACTTCGCAAAAAAAGGGTACATTTTCCTTGTGAAAATGTGGTATGTTCACTTTGTTTTTTTTTTTGTTAACAACATATTTTATTGATTTTATTAAACGAACAACCAGCACAGTTATCCAGAGATTATGGTGCAAGTACATCCCCCAGGGTGCACATTGTGCTGATTTCCCGCCCCCAACCCCTAGTCCGCAAACATCAGACTCCCACACCCACCCCACCCACCCCGTGTCAACACGTAGTACCATCCGGTTCCGGGATGACATCATTACTATTATCCTAATATGTTTGTACACAGTCACCCCACACCTTATATTTATCTCTCCTGTCTCAACAGGCGTTCTATGGGATCCCCTGAATCGTCTGGAGTAAGTTGTGGCAGGTCCACACCCCTGTATATGGCCCATTTCCCCCATATCTTCCCATGTTTCCGGGGGCAGCCACGTGCCACAAAGACCGCAATCTCCGCCATCATACATTGGTCCATGGCTTTCTTCCACTTGCCTAGACGGGGCGGGGAGGTCCCCTTCCAGCTCTGCGCTATATCCCGCTTCGCCAACACGAGCCCCAGAAACAGTAAATGTCGTTTATATCTGTTCCCCCCGATGTCCTCGGTGCTATGTAGTAGTGTGAGTCTTGGCTCGAGTGGGAGCTCCCAGGCCAGAACGTTCCCCAAACACCCAAGGACCTTGCGCCAATAGGGTTGTATCGCTACACAGAGCCATACTGTATGTAAGAACGTGTTCACTTTGGGTTTTGAGCCATTTCCTGTCGTGGGCACTATGCCTACCCACACAAGTGAGGTACCATTTTTATCGGGAGACTTAGGGTAATTCAGATTTGTAAAGCAACTGTTATTACCTATTGATTTTTGTTGCATTTATGCCTTCCAAATGAAAGACATTGTGTCAAAAAAAAGTCATTTTGAAAAATGACCGATAATTCTCATGCTAGTATGAGTATTCCCAATTTTGAAAATGTGCAAATATGTACTGTTTCAAAACTCTATAATTTGTTCCCATTTCAGAAATACATAGGTGTATTTCATATCGATTTTTCCATGTATACATTTTCCCACAATAATTGCTATATACCAAGAACATAATAAAATACAATTGCAAATTGCTGCTCAGTTTTTTACTCTGGGTTCGTCGGATTCTTGGTGAACCTATAAGTCCTATATATCCCCACAACCGGAAGGTCCAGCGGATGTTATGGTACATTGCTTTCAAAGAGCTGTCATAATTAGAAGAAGTTACAGGTGAAAACGTTGACACAAAAGGCTGCTTTTTTCAACTAATTTTCAATTTTTCCTATATTTAACTGTTAATTTCTATAAAGAAACCTTGAAGGATCTACACAAATGTCCCCTTGCTGAATTCAGAATATTGTCTACTTTTCTAAAATGTATAGATTTCTATGATCCATTATTGCTTTCACACCTATTTCTACCATTAACCGGAAGGAGGTTGAAAGCACAAAAAATAGCAAAATTAGGCTATGTCCCAGAAAAATGCCAAAACTGTGTAAAAAAATGTTGGGTTTCAGACAAAATTCTATCATTCCCTAAAATCTGTGAAAATGGTGATTTCAGCCCCACAAACCCTTTTTTGATACCATTTGCAGAGAAAACCCAGATGCTTTCATTTGCAGCCCGTTTTTCCCATTTTTCTCAAAAAAAACCAAAATTGTGCTGTATTTTGGCATATTTCTGGGACTCCTCCAGGGAAATCCACAAACCCTGGGTACCTATAGAATCCCCATGATGTTGGAAGAAAAGGATGCAAATTTGGCGTGGATACCTTATGTGGTCAAAAAGTTACAGGGGCCTAAGCGCGCACTACCCCAAATAGCCCAAAAAAGGCTTAGCACAGGGGGGTAAAAGGCCTAGCAGCGAAGGGGTTTATGGAAGCCAACAAAATATCAGTTCAATGGTGTAAGCAGGAAATGGAATCACTCTGGTCGGGAAAAAGGGCAGTCAAAATAGCCCCAGGTGTCAGTATTCAGAACACTCTAAAAATCAAAGAGAGAATGCATATATGGATCAGTGATTACAGCTGGAATAATGCTGGATGCTTAAGCGGATAAGGAGTACCCTCTCAGATTTCAAGGGGGACTTAGGGCACAGAACAAAAGTGATGACTCCTTGAAACATGGTGCAAGGTACCCTTAATGAGGCAAGAGCTTACCAAATAGAATGTGGCCCGAAAGTAACCTCAATACAACAAAGTAAGGGAGGTTACAACAAGGCCCTACCTCCTGACTCCAGGAGAGCACAGCAACCTAGGTAAAAGATAACAAAAGGTGACCAGAGTGGCCCATCACGATGCCCAGTAACTAGGGGTAAAGTACCTTGGAAAAGCCAAGAATAGGGATTCACCAAGTCTAGGCTCAGGGCTGAAATGCCCAGGTCCTCATACCTGGTGCAGAGAAAGTTGCAGGCGTCCCATAGGACCCGGGCCCGAGGATCTTCAAAGTTCCTGTTGCGAAGAATGTGGAAGAAAACGCATACACTGAACAAAGTTTAAAAATGCTGACAAGGGACCTGGAAGTGACCGATAATCGGCAGCGGGGTCTATCCACAACCTGTAGAAAGACCGGGAAACATCGTGGCCATGTTGGAGGAGGAGCCCTCTGCCTATGTGCAGCACAAAACAGGGTGTCAGGACCTCCCAATGGATGGGAAGGTCGGCCGTGATGGGAGGCTAAAACAGCAGTAACACCAGGCCAATAGGCAATCTCAAAAAGAGCTGTAAGTGAGGATAAAAGAGAACCAAAAATATATATATAGATGATGAGACAAGGCATAGGCACATGCCATGAAGGCTATAGAAGCATGCGGCGGCCATGTTGGGAAAGTGAGCCGGAAAAAGAGAACAAGATAATAGCAGTCAGCATGAAAATGGGAACGCAAGATCAAAGGATTAGAGACAAGGAAGAGAGAGAGAAAAACCCTAAGACAAGGATCAGAGAGGAAAAGGAAACTCACAAAATAAACACAAGAGAAGATACTAGAAGACTTAGAGGCGGCCAAGATGGAATGGTAGGCCCCATCAGAGTACCGAGTGACAACAGTATATATCAGTTTGGGCTCAAAGTTGCTGAAAGAGAGCCATGGGTGGAAGGGAGGGAAACCTCAAATCGGTATCAGAAAAGGAGGCATGTATGGAAGAAGTAAAAAAACAGCAAAGGGAACATACGGAAACAGGTACACCAGTAAGGGGAAGAGAATGTCCCCATCGGGATGTTATAGCATGTTCTCCCAAGGGATCAGTTCATTTAAGCCATTCCTTTGGGTTTTTAGAGAAAAGATCCAAACACCTCACGTTTTTTGCAGACGGCAGCAGTCTTTTCCCTGTTGGGGTACTATTTTCTCTATAATGATCCACCTCAGGTCTCTATCTGAGTGTTTCAGACCATGCCAGGGTTGGACCAGTGGGGCTGTGTATTTTTCAATACGGATGTTAGATTTGTGTTCCCCAATTCTTATCCTGCATTTGCGTCCATATCCCAGGCCACACGGGCAGAGGATCAGGTAAATGAAATTAGCTGGACGGAAGTTGTAAATGTCCTTGAGATAGACAGTTCTGTTGTTTATTCTGGTGGTGTCTGCCACAATGGCATTATCTCAAGCCTGGCATGTGCCACATTTGTGGTTACCTTTGATGGGATCACCAGCAGTGATTGATTTCTGGCAGAGATTTTCTTCCTCTGTTCTCTTGACTTTACCTAATAAATTCTGTAAGTTGTTAGTCCTCTTGAAGCAAGATAAGGGTCTGGCACGTTTGTTCTCATCACTGTTGATACTGAGAAGTTGCCATTGGGTGTTGACAATTTGTCAAATGTTTCCATCTTTATTGAAGTGTTTATTCACACAGACCAATTTCTCTTTTTTCTGTTTGTAGGTAGGACAGAACATGCTTTCCCGGTTGTAATAACGTGCCCTTTTGAGAGAATCTTTGGTCAGTATCTCAGGGTATCCTCAAGCAATCAATATACGTTTGAGGATCTCCGCCTTGGTCAGAAAATCTTTGATGGTAGTGCAATTCCTCCTCAGGTGGAGAAATTGGCTAAATGGTTTCCCTTGTTTTTGACATCTGGGGTGGAAACTGCTCTAGCGAAGTAAGGTATTCCTGGCCGTGGGTTTCGTGTATAAAGACACTTGGAGATGTGAATTATGATGTTCTATCCATACGTCCAGGAATTCCATGCTGGTGTTGCTGATGTGTGCAGTGAATTATAAATTATATCACAGGCATTAATCCATAGTAGAAATCCTGCCAGAGATTTCTCATTGCCTCTCCAGATGAAGAAGATATCATTGATAAAACATGCCCAATGTAGGACGTTTTCTAAGAAAAGTGCCACCTCATTGGAGATATGTTTGGACTCAAAGTTCCCATGTAGAGGCAAGCAATGCTTGGTGCACACACAGCCCCCATGCTCACCCCCATAATTTGTTATTAGAGGTCTCCATCGAATTCGAAAAAGTTCTCATTGAGAACAGTATCAAACGTTCAAGATTGAAATAGTGATTGTTGCTATGGCCTTCCCTTCGAAAGACCTCTTATATGACCGTCATAGCCTCGTTCTGAGGGATATTGGTATAGAGGGCCTCTAAATCCATTGTGACCAATAGTTCACTCTGATTGTGGAATGGGAGACCCTCGATTTTGGAGATGAAATGGCAGGTGTCCTTCACATAAGATGGTAATCTGTACACAATAGGTTTCAAAAACACGTCAATATATTTGAATAGAGCTTTGGTGGCAGCCCGATGGTGGAAACAATGGGCCAAAGCAGGGGATCCAACTCCTCTTTGTGTGTTTTCAGTACACGGTAAATAATCAGTGCACGTGTGTGGGTGGGGTAAGAAATTCTGCCTCCTTTTCACAAATAATGCCCCTCGAAGCAGCTTGTTCCACAAGCTTGGCTATCCTTGTTTAAGCATGTTTTCAGGGTCACTTCTGATCCTTTTGGAGTGCCTCTGAGATCCCAACATCTCTTTCATTTTGATTTTGTAATGGTCAGTATCAAAAATACCAATTCGACCACCCTTATTGCAGGGTTTGATGGTGACCTTTTCATTAGACTTGAGTTGTTTGAGGGCCGCATTCTCTTCCTTGAAAATGTTAAAAGTAGCCCTGGGAACAAATCTGATGGCTTGCTGGACCTTCGACACCACAGCCTTTTCAAATATCTCTACTTCTGGTCCCAATTGGTCCAAGTTAGATGGTGGGTTTAACCCTGAACAGTTGGATACCGAATCGGTTTCTCTCGTCAAGAAATCTTTTTTTAATCTCATGCTACAAAAATATAAAAACAAATCCTTCATTAGTTCGAATCTGTTGATGGTAGTGGTTGGGACGAATGCCAGGCCCTTGGTGAGGAGTGAATCGGTGTTGGTACTAATCGTTTCAGATGATAAATTGAATACCGGAATAACGTTTAGGTACTCCAGTACTTTTGACTCTTGGTTTGCAGGTATTTCTGGGGTTCTTCTGGCTCCTGATAGTATCCTCTCTGTTGGTTCTGGAATCTCAGGTGGTGCTTGCCTCATCTGTTCCCTAAAACAGTTGTTTGGTGGTGGTCTTTCATATTGATCCTGTCTATGTGTGTTTGTATCTGGTTGGTGTGAGGGGCCCTCACTGTCGGAATCTTGTAATTCTTCTGTTACCCCAAGCTAGTTGTCCTCGCCACGATGGGTTGTCACTATTGACTGAGTAATAGTTATCCATGAGATATGGGTAGGCCTGTTCTTGGGAGAACAGGCGTATGTCTTTTCTAAGTTTCTCAGTTTTTCTCTTAAGGAGATAGTCACTGAAAGAGTCCAATTCAATGTTGATTTCTTCCAATCTTCTCTTACACTCTTCAATACTGTTAGTTTGTTTAAGTTTGTCCTCTAAATCTTGTATTTCCTTATTGAGTAACCACTTCTCTTGCTGTCTCGATTATAAGAATCATCCAATCTCTGGAACACCTGTTGGAAATAAGGGCCCACGGGAATAGTTCCTGCCTTGAGATATTCTAACATGAAGTTAGCATGGGATTCTGTTCTTTTAGACTTCTTTTTCAGGTTTAACAATTTGGTCCATTTTTCACAGTAATCATGTGCAGCAGGTGTGAGCAGGTTAGCAGCAGCCAGCCACAGGTGAACTGAATTCCTCTGCCCATCCTTGGCCTGCAGGGGTGGAGATGAAGCCGTGAGCAGGGAATTATAGGTGATGGAGTTTCAGGCATGAGCAGGCTGGTTTCCAGAAAAGCTGGCATGGATTGGGAATGGATGGCAATTTCCAGGTAGCGGACAAATGGCTGGAAGGCAGTATATGCATGATTTGGAGGGTCCAGAAGCTTATTATGACAGTGGAAAGTCTCACAATTTGGCAGGAGAGCACAGGGGGTGAATCGTAACTGGAGAAGTGTCTAAAGTTCCTTTGCAAATTAACATAGGAAAAATGCATTCTGGGGCCCCCTTTTTCTTGGCCCCCGCTTGACGGATCAACCTAAAACTTTGTAGATAGCAGCTGAATTGAGCGTCAAACTAGTGTACAAAATATCATGAAGATTTATCTAAATATGCCAAAGTTATTGGCAAATGAAAAAAAGCTCTTCATATGTAAACTAAATCCTATCTATAACTAACTGCTGGTGACCACCAGTAGGTAATATGCACAAGGATCCTGCAGGGTCAAAAAAGCATTTAAAAAAAAGAACTTGCTCACGCTGGATCCAAGGCTCCTGCTGAATATACAAAAAAAAAAGAAAAAAAACCTAGGCCCCGGGCTTTGTTACTAATTAGTCCCCTGGTGGGCCAGTTCCCCGGGCATTTAATAAAGGAGGGGGATGCACAAGCCCCCCTCTTAGAACCTATTGATGCCCTGGGGACCATCACCTTCCCAAAACTTGCTTTACAAAAAATTTGGGGAAGGTCAGTATTGCCTTCCTCGCTTCCTCGGGACCATCACCTCCCATGGGCTTTATTATTTACAAATGGGGGGCCTTTTGGACTGAGCGGGATGCACATATATATATATATTTTTTATGGTGTATTGAGGATTGCCAATATGGCAGCGCAATCTAGCCTGCACCCTTTATCCAATATTGTACTGGATATACAATTATTTTGATAATTTGATGCAATTTAATACATGCTACTATGCGTGTAATGTATTCTTAGATATGCTATTGGGTAATTTATACTCTCTGAGTGAATTTTGCACTAGGCTAAGATGGCCGCCACTTTACCAATCCTTTGCATTACATTCTTTTGGTGCGAAGAGTCTGTTGTCTATTTTGCGTTTATGAATTGTATTTAACTTTACACAAAAAAAAAAACTTTGATCTAGCGTGAACAAGGCGAAAGCTGAAACGCGTTGTGTGTGCAGTCCATTAAACCGATTTTGAAAACTGCAAATCTCCCTGGTGTCCGTGTATACTTTCTGGAGAAGAAGTGTGAGGAGTTTCATATATATATATATATATATTACCTACTGGCGGTCGCCAGTAGGTAGTTATAGTTAGGACCCTGTTTCCATAGGAAAACCGCAACATTCTATTTTGAATAACTTTGGCGCCGGTCGACGAATGTTCGCGAAATTTTCAAAACTAATGGGGCGCTCCGCTCCGCTCCGCTCCGCTCCTACCCTGAAAGTCTCGGGGGGATTCGTCAAGCGGGGGCTGAGATAAAAGGGGGGTCCCAAAACGCGTTTTTCCCATGCATTTTTCCATAGGACCTTTAGACACAGCTACAGCCCGAACGGCTGAACAGAGTTCCTTGAAATTTGGCAGAGAGGTAGTCTACAGGTCAAGAAAGTGCCTTTTGTAGGTCTGGTGTAAATCTGTTCAGTAGTTTCTGAGAAAATAGCCTTTAAATCAATATATATATCTGAGCCACCTTACGGTGCGCTTACGGTGCGCTTACCGTACGCGTACGGTGACGTGCACGAGCGCGATTCTGATTGGCTGATAGATCTTAGTAAACATTCGAATCGGTCGAAACCAGGAAGCGGCGGCCGCCATTTTGTGTGTTTCAGTCAGAAAAAAAAGGGAGATAACTTGAAAAGGGGGAAAGGAAGAGAGTTACAGACCCCCTAACATTTGAAAGGGGGTCAAAGAAGGACAGAAAAGTACAAAAAAAACATTTATTAATTTTAACAAAAATCGCGGGGTACGCGTACGGTAAGCTTACCGTACGCGTACGGTAGAAAAAAAAAAAAAAACAATGAAATGAAATGCAGATTTAAGTGTTTAGATATTAGGGGGCTCTAAAAAGAGCCGTTGTGTTTATTAAGTGATTTTTTAGTGGTACCTACAAGTAAGTACCGATGCAGAGTCTAAGGTTCAAGAGGAAGACTCTGTTCCCTTCATCATTGAAGTGTACACCATCTCCTCTATAAATGTCTTGCATGTCGTAACGCAAGTTGTTGTGGAAAATGGAACCCATACCATAGTCACGGAGGAAAGCAGAAACAGATTTGTTGACGTGCTTCCTTGCTTTGTCAATCTGCGGACAAAAATGATTGGACCAGTTCCATTTTTGCCTTTGGCATATGTTAGAATACACAAAGGCAGTTTTAGGGAAAAGTGAAAACAGTTGTGCAAAGGTCTCCTTCATAAGCATTTCCAGACCTACCCCAGTCAAAGTGCCTAGGTCATTGCCACCACAGTGCACTATTATGAGGTCAGGGTGTTGGATTTGCATGAAGGATTTCACCAATGGCATCAATTGGTGCCACTTTAACCCTCTCTGACCAATCCATTTAATGTCTACATTTGGCAAAGCAAGGTCTCTCACCATACCTGTTTTCTCTGCATACTTTTCACTCCAGAAGACATAGCTGTGTCCTACAATCCACACTGTGAACATGTTCCAAGGAGATCTGGATGCACTCAGGAGGTGTATTTCAGTAGAATGGGAAAAAGAAATGAAAGACAGTTTGGAAATGGAGGCATACATATTTTTTTAAAATAAAAAGAACTGATTGGCTGTTTCATACCATTCTACAATAAAAACTAGGCTGTATGTGTAAATTTATAGAAGCATGTTTTGTATTGGTACAGAAAAATGTGTTACCAAAGAACAGTACTATGGATTTGCTGTTAGGTTTGAAAAGTCAAGCACTCCTGCTCTTTGGAAATGAAACATTGTTTGGTGAACTTCTGACCTAACTCTACACAGCAGTGTTTCAAGAGCTGTTGCTATGGTAGCAGGCAGAAGTCAAGTTGGGGGAAGGGTACTAGGCAGAAGTCAAGTTGGGGGAAGGGTACTTTTGGAAAAGGGTTGGTTTTCAACCAATAGAAATGTGTGATTACATTTGAAAAAAAGGGGGAAGCACTGAGATTTGAAACTAACATGTATATGTGTGGAAAAAGAGAGGGAAATTTTGCCATTATCTGGTTCTGCTGAGAGGAGAGAGGTGTACAGAACAGAGATCCTGGCTCTGATAATCTGCTGTTTGAGTGCCACATTTCTTTCACAACTAACTAATTTTAAAGGTGAGTTTAGAGTTTGAGAGGGGATGTATATGGTAAATTAAGAAATGAATAATAGAATTGGAATTCCTTTTGTTGAAGTTGTGTTTATCATTTTGTGTTTTGGGAGAAATTTAAATGTGAGGAACATGTAAAATAATATGGACTATGTTTTCACGATAAATTAAGGTGTACTGGTATAAATAAGGAATACTTTTAGGGTTTGAGGTTGCACTCAGTAATGCAAATACATTCAGCATCACTAAGGCTGGTTGCCCTTGCTGGAGTGTAGTCAGTCACCCAGGTTACACATGTTGCTGGTCTCAGAAAGCTGTTTGGTATTGCTCTGGTGATTTTACATTTGCATTAGATGGAAAGGGGGAGGTATTTTTTTATGCAGAAGCAGACTCTTAGCACACAGCCAGCTGCTTATCCTGTGGAATCATGCACAGTATTCACAACCGAGTGGGGTTTGAGGTTTCAGTCAGTAATGCAAATACATTCAGCATCACTAAGGCTGGTTGCCCTTGCTGGAGTGTAGTCAGTCACCCAGGTTACACATGTTGCTGGTCTGAAAATGTTGTTTGGACATGTGCTTTTTTAAGAATCTGAAAAGTGGATTCATAATGTGTCAGTCTGTAAAAGTACTTATCACTTGCCAAAAAAAAGAGTAGTAAGTGTGCTTTCAAATTGGCAAAGAAATTTCGTTTTCAGACTAATATGAAAACATGACTCTGTGTGCAAATAGGAATTACAGGCAGAGATTGATTGCGTATTGCTCTGGTGATTTTACATTTACATTAGATGGAAAGGGGGAGCTATTTTTTTATGCAGAAGCAGACTCTTAGCACACACCCAGCTGCTTACCCTGTGGAATCATGCACAGTATTCACAACCGAGTGGGGTTTGAGGTTGCAGTCAGTAATGCAAATACATTCAGCATCACTAAGGCTGGTTGCCCTTGCTGGAGTGTAGTCAGTCACCCAGGTTACACATGTTGCTGGTCTCAGAAAGCTGTTTGGACATGTGCTTTTTTAAGAATCTGAAAAGTGGATTTAAAATGTGTCAGACTGTAAAAGTATTTATCACTTGCCAAAAATAAGAGTAGTAAGTGTGGTTTCAAATTGGCAAAGAAATTTCGTTTTCAGACTAATATGAAAACATGACTCTGTGTGCAAATAGGAATTACAGGCAGAGATTTATTGCGTATTGCTCTGGTGATTTTACATTTGCATTAGATGGAAAGGGGGAGCTATTTTTTTATGCAGAAGCAGACTCTTAGCACACACCCAGCTGCTTACCCTGTGGAATCATGCACAGTATTCACAACCGAGTGGGGTTTGAGGTTGCAGTCAGTAATGCAAATACATTCAGCATCACTAAGGCTGGTTGCCCTTGCTGGAGTGTAGTCAGTCACCCAGGTTACACATGTTGCTGGTCTCAGAAAGCTGTTTGGACATGTGCTTTTTTAAGAATCTGAAAAGTGGATTTAAAATGTGTCAGACTGTAAAAGTATTTATCACTTGCCAAAAATAAGAGTAGTAAGTGTGGTTTCAAATTGGCAAAGAAATTTCGTTTTCAGACTAATATGAAAACATGACTCTGTGTGCAAAGAGGAATTACAGGCAGAGATTTATTGCGTACTACTCTAGTAATTTTACAGTTGCATTAGTAGGAAAGGGGGAGCTATTTGTTTCTGCAGAAGCAGACTCTTAGCACACACCCAGCTGCTAATCCTGTGGAATTATGCACAGTAATCACAACCGAGTGGGGTTTGAGGTTGCACTTAGTAATGCAAATACAAACATGTAAAATAATATGGACTATGTTTTCACCATAAATTAAGGTGTAGTGGTATAAATGAGGAATACTTTTAGGGTTTGAGGTTGCAGTCAGTAATGCAAATACATTCAGCATCACTAAGGCTGGTTGCCCTTGCTGGAGTGTAGTCAGTCACCCAGGTTACACATGTTGCTGGTCTCAGAAAGCTGTTTGGTATTGCTCTGGTGATTTTACAGTTGCATTAGATGGAAAGGGGGAACTATTTTTTTATGCAGAAGCAGACTCTTAGCACACACCCAGCTGCTTATCCTGTGGAATCATGCACAGTATTCACAACCGAGTGGGGTTTGAGGTTGCACTTAGTAATGCAAATACATTCAGCATCACTAAGGCTGGTTGCCCTTGCTGGAGTGTAGTCAGTCACCCAGGTTACACATGTTGTTGGTCTCAGAAAGCTGTTTGGTATTGCTCTGGTGATTTTACATTTGCATTAGATGAAAAGGGGGAGCTATTTTTTTGTGCAGAAGCAGACTCTTAGCACACAGCCAGCTGCTTATCCTGTGGAATCATGCACAGTATTCACAATCGAGTGGGGTTTGAGGTTGCAGTCAGTTATGCAAATACATTCAGCATCACTGAGGCTGGTTGCCCTTGCTGGAGTGTACTCAGTCACCCAGGTTACACATGTTGCTGGTCTGAAAAAGCAGTTTGGACATGTGCTTTTTTAAGAATCTGGAAAGTGGATTCAAAATGTGTCAGACTGTAAAAGTGTTTATCACTTGCCAAAAAAAAGAGTAGTAAGTGTGGTTTCACATTGGCAAAGAAATTTCGTTTTCAGACTAATATGAAAACATGACTCTGTGTGCAAAGAGGAATTACAGGCAGAGATTTATTGCGTATTGCTCTGGTGATTTTACATTTGCATTAGATGGAAAGGGGGAGCTATTTTTTTCTGAAGAAGCAGATTCTTAGCACACACCCAGCTGCTTATCCTGTGGAATTATGCACAGTATTCACAACAGAGTGGGGTTTGAGGTTGCACTTAGTAATGCAAATACAAACATGTAAAATAATATGGACTATGTTTTCACCATAAATTAAGGTGTAGTGGTATAAATGAGGAATACTTTTAGGGTTTGAGGTTGCAGTCAGTAATGCAAATACATTGAGCATCACTAAGGCTGGTTGCCCTTGCTGGAGTGTAGTCAGTCACCCAGGTTACACATGTTGCTGGTCTCAGAAAGCTGTTTGTTATTGCTCTGGTGATTTTACATTTGCATTAGATGGAAAGGGGGAGCTATTTTTTTGTGCAGAAGCAGACTCTTAGCACACACCCAGCTGCTTATCCTGTGGAATCATGCACAGTATTCACAACCGAGTGGGGTTTGAGGTTGCAGTCAGTAATGCAAATACATTCAGCATCACTAAGGCTGGTTGCCCTTGCTGGAGTGTAGTCAGTCACCCAAGTTACACATGGTGCTGGTCTCAAAAAGCAGTTTGGACATGTGCTTTTATCAGAATCTGAAAAGTGGATTCAAAATGTGTCAGACTGTAAAAGTACTTATCACTTGCCTAAAAAGTAGTAGAAAGTGTGCTTTCCAATTGGCAAAGAAATTTCGTTTTCTGCCTAATTTCAAAGCATGACTCTGTGTGCACACAGGAATTGTTTTTAGATATTTAATTTGTGAAGGTGTTATTGTGATTTTCACTTCTAGGAAAGGGGTACATATTATTTTAAGATTTGAAAAGATCATAAAAAATGTAGTAATATATTTAAATAAAAAAAAATGATTTTTTTTTTAGTTTTTTTCAGGTATTGCTGAAGGGCAGTGAACACAATTTAAGATGCCTACAAAATCCAGACTAAGGAAAAACCACAAAAAAAAACTATATTTGAAGACAACTGGAGGACCTAAGTTAGTTGGAGATGCTCATGTTGGGAAAAAGAAAAAGTCTTCTGGTAAGCAGACAAAAGATTTTTTAAAGAACATCTTCAAAAAAAGGAAAAATATACAAAATGTCTGTACTGGAAAGAATGTTTTCAATAGAAAAGAACAGGAAAAAATTGAGAATTTAGTTAATGCAAATATACCTTCTGCAACAATAAAGATTAACTTAAACAGAAAAACAGCGTTTAAAGAGATACGTAGAAAAATGTTTCAGAGAAGAGTTATGTCCAATTTGATAAAGGATGTGAAGAAATATAAGCAAAAGGCAAAATATTATAAGAGAAAAAAAGAAATTGAAGCCATTGCAGCAAAGGCATTAGAATTAAAAAGGAAACTATTCAGTTTAATTTTGAATAGGATGCGTACATTAGATAAAATGGTTAATGTACTGAAATCACAATGCAAAAGGAAAAGAGTAGTGAAAAGAACAAACTTTTTAAAAGTGTTTTTAGGAGAATGGATGAATAGTTCAAGTAGTGAACCTTTTTTTAATGAAGAGAGTTATTTTCAAAGTAATAGTTTGCTGCATGCAGTTGACACCAGAGGTCGTGCTTACGAAGTGAAAAATGGTTGCATAATGGAGAAGGAGATAATGGTTCCAAGAGATGAGGTACAAGTGATGGCGGATGAGGCTATGGGGAGACGTCCTAAAGCCCCAGTGTACACTTGGAATTGTAGTAGTATTTGCACTGTGCGTCAGGAATCTATTGATAAATTTCGTGAGTTTCTAAGAGAATATAGTAAAAAAAGTGTTAAACAAAAGATTAAGGTGCTTCAAAGTCTAGATCCATGCAGAGTGAGAGAGAATACTGGTTTGCAGGGACATTCTCTGGCTTGTCTATCTAGAAAAGTGTGTAAAAGTGTTTTTCATCATTTTAGGATGCTGGCTGTTCATCATACTGAAATGAGAAAGTTTGTGAGACGGTTGTATTTTGCTAAAAGTCCAGCAATAAAGTTAGATGAATTGAATAGGGCTCTGTTCCGTGGATCGGTATCAGATGTAGAGAAGGTTATTGATGAAATTCAGTTTTGTTACTTTGGTCCTGAACAAGACAGTGCAGAAAAGGACACAGTAAATGAGGAAGAAGTGGAAGAGAATGTAGAACCCTCTGTAAGTAAGACATTTAATGATCACATAACAAAATTTGCAATAATCTCTAATGAAAGACCAAATATAACTTGTATTTGTTGCCGCAGAACTCATTATAGAAAACAAACTAGGAATGTTGATCTCTACAGAAAAAGTGATAATGAAGATAATTATAAGTGGAAGGATTTTGCCACATATATATTTCTTGAAAATTGTTTTGAATTGGGTGAAGATCAGCGTATTTGTAAATACTGTTACAACAAGTTAGAGGAAAATAGAATGCCGACCAGAGCTGTACATAATAATTTAGAATTGGATGTTATTCCTGCCGAACTTTCTGAATTAAATACATATGAGTCTATACTTATTCAATGTGTTCATCCGTTCCAGACCATAGTACGTATGGAGCCCAAAACTGGTAAATTACCTCCTTCAGATTTACTGAGAGGTTTAAAAGGTAGAGTGGTGTATTTGCCCTTGGATTTGAAAAAAAATATGGAAACTATTGATGCAGATACTTTGGAAACTGAACCATTAGTTATTCTGGTTAATGGTGTACCTACAAAGAATAAGAAGATTTGGCAGGAGCTGGTGGATGTACGGAAAGTACAAAGAGCAAATTTGTATTTGAAAAGCAATAACAAATGGTATGAATCAATTTATATAGAAGAAGAAGAAGAAGAAGATTTACAAGAAGACACAGAAACACCAACTGGACAAATTGAAAAAGTGGACAAGTCAAAGGAAGAAGAAATTTATGAACATTTTAGCATACATCCTCTTCATTCAAAACAAGTTATGGGAGACAATATTGATCTCTTTCAGATGAAGAAAGCAAAAGGAACTCCCGTGAGTGTATGGGAGGAGAGCTTGGAAGCTCGATGTTTTCCCCAGCTGTTTCCTAAAGGAAAAGGAGGACGATACGATGAACGTCCAGAACAGATTCCAGCTTCTGAGTATCAGACTACAAGACTATATGCAGAAGATCCAAGATTTCGACAAAGTATTCCTTATTTGTTCCATCTTTTATTTGAAAGCGACTTGTCTGCATTATCATATGCTGTAAATCACATTTTAAAAAGTGGAGTACATTTACAAAATGTGTCTGCTAAGGATTTTATGGAGAAAGTGCAGCACCGAGATGATCATTTGGAAACAAAACTGATCAATCTGATGGCTTGTCAGCGTGGGACAAATGAATATTGGTACCGACGCCATGGTGAAATAAAATGCATGTTACGAAATTTAGGAACACCAACATGGTTCCTTACCCTAAGCTGTGCTGAGTACGCTTGGGAAGATTTACTGGATTTTCTACGAGAGGCAAATTCAAACATTAAAAACATCGAATACAAGACAGCAGGAGAACTGTGCTCATTGGATCCGGTTAATGTTTGCAGATATTTCAATCATAGATTTGAGGCTATGATGTCCTTCATCTGCAATAAAAAAAATCCACCTCTTGGAGAAGTAGTGGATTTCTTTTGGAGAAAAGAGTACCAGGCAAGAGGTGCTCCTCATATTCATATGCTGTTGTGGATCAAGGATGCCCCAAAGTTTGGAACAGATACTGATGAAGCAGTGTTATCTTACATTGAAGAATATGCAACATGTGCTATACCAAAAAGCACAGAAGAGAAAAAGTTAAAGGAGCAAGTTTTACGTTTCCAAAGTCATCGGTGTGGAAAATATTGTCGACGGAAATACAAGAGCAAAGATAAATACTACACTAAATGTCGATTTGGATTTCCTAGACCTGTTATTTCAAATGGAAGAGTAAACAGTTTTATGTCATCTGTGAGACATACTATCACAAGAAAATCACCTAAGAATACCTACAACCTAAAAAGAAAAGAAGAATCAAAAAATATAAATGACTACAACCCAGTCATTTTATCCATGTGGAATGCTAACATGGATATACAGTATGTAGCTGACAATTCCATTGCTGTTGCTCGATATGTAACGTCTTACATTACTAAATCTGAAAAAACGGAATTGAAAGAAATGTGGGAAGAGATTTCTCACGAGAAGACTGTCAGTAAGAAGCTGTACAGTTTCAGTTTAAAGATGTTATCGCATCGAGAAATTGGATTCTACGAATGTTCAGATAGGTTATCTTCTGCAAGTCTCTACTCTAAATCAAGAAGAATAATTTGGGCAAGTTTAGGCCTTGCAGCAATGAGAAATCGGGTACTGAAATCTGTTGGAGAAATTGAATATTTGGCCGAGAATGACCCAGAAAGTACAGATATTTTGAAATCAAACATGTTGGACACATATTATCCCAAGAGAAGTCATCATCTGGAGAACATGTGTCTCTATGAAGTGCTGCAGAACTACATTTATTCACGGAAAGCCACAGAAGACATCAACAATGGAAAATATAAAGTCATTGGTGAGGAAGGATGTTTGGTGAAGCAAACAAAAGGAAGTTTGATAAATCACAGGAAGCTGAGTTGCGACACTACTGACAAAAAGGAATTTTACTACTTGGCTCTTTTACAGCTGTTTAAACCATGGCGTACAGAGGATGAACTACTGAGAGAATTTCAAAGCTATGAAGATTCTTTTAATGCTTGCAAAGACAGCATACAATGCAGTACATTCTCAACTTATGTGCAAATGTTAAATTAAGAAATTGAACAGGAAACTACAATTGCAGCTGAAGTAGCTAGAGACAGTTCTCAAGACAGCCAAAGTTCAGGAACACTCAGTCAAGATCCCCTAGGACAACCAATCGTTGAAAATGAAGCATCAATAGCCATGAATGAAGTGGAAACGGCTATGAATCAAGCTCAAGAAGAATTTATAGACTTACAAAATTTGGAAGGACAACTGAATGAAGAGCAGCAACAAATTTATGAAGAGATCAGAAACAAAATTGATCACGGATTTCTACATGAAAAAAAAGAGTGCTCATGCACATCATTTCATCCAATCAGGATGTATGTAAGCGGACAAGCTGGAACTGGAAAAAGTTTCCTAATAAAAGTCATCAGAAGCTACCTACAGCAAAAAACGGATTCTACTTTGTCTTGTGTGGTTACTGCTCCAACTGGGTTAGCCGCATATAACATAAAAGGAATCACCTTACATCGTTTGCTAATGTTACCAGTGGAGCATGAGAACAAAATACAATACCACAAGCTAACTGGAGAAGCATGCTTGGAAGTTTCAAGAGTATTGAAGAAGATGCAAGTTCTCATTATTGATGAGGTGAGCATGGTATCAAACTTAATGCTTGCCTTTGTGCATTTAAGAATGCAGCAAACTCTAAGGACAGACTATGACGTGTTATTTGGTGGAAAACATGTCATAGTTTTTGGGGATCTTCTAGAGCTTACTCCAGTTAAAGGACAACCAGTGTTTAATACTGTGACACATGAAGATACAAAGAAGTCATTGGGAAGCATCGGTAATGCAAATATTTGGTCCTTCTTTGAGTACAAGGAACTTACTACTAATATAAGACAAGCAAACGATGAAGAATATGGAAGTATTCTGAAAGATATCAGAAGTGGACTACTCACTGAAGCTGGCACAAAAGCATTACAGAGTCGGTTGCTACATAATTTATTTCCAAAGGAAGAAATAGTTGCAGAGAAGATATACAAGAACATTGCAGAAAAGAAAAGTGTCATCAGCTTAATGCCAACTCTACGTGAATGCTCAATATTCAATGAGGAGCTTTTGAAATTGGAAAAGGAAGATATCAGGAAATTGGAAGCAGTGGACAAAATTCAGGATGGAAGAATTACTATCACATTAACAGGCAAACTGAAAAATAAATTGGATTCACTAGAGAAGAACATTTCCAAAACTGCTGGATTAGAAAAAAATCTATATGTTTGAATGAACTGTAGAGTATTTTTAAGGAGAAATTTGGATGTTGAAAAAGGTTTAGTTAATGGAGCTATGGGAAGAGTTGTGGGTTATATTAATTATCAGAAAAAAGATGGAATTGAATGTTTAAAAATAAAATTTGATCAGATAGAAGAAGTTATAGACATTTGTCGTTGTACAGTTCGTTTTATGCTTGTGAAAGACTTATATGTACAAAGGAAACAGTTTCCGTTTTCTCTAGCATATGCTGTAACTATTCACAAGTCTCAAGGATTGACTGTAGATTGTGCATTTGTAAACATTGGTTCAACTGTGTTCAAAGAAGGTATGGCTTATGTAGCTTTGTCACGAGTGAAAACATTATCTGGTTTATTCATGATAGACTTTGATGATTCAAAAGTTAGTGCTGATGCAAATTGTGTAAAGGAGTACAATAGATTAAGAAGAACCTATGCTCCTCATTTAGGTCAGTATCCTGTGTTAGAGAAACGTGTAGTTTCTCGTAAAAGGAGAAATGAGAATATCTGTAATGAGGATGTAGAGAGGAGGAAAAAAAAGAGGAGTGATGTAATTGCAAGCAAAAAGAAAAAGGAAAATGAAGAAGAGGTTGTAGGATGTCATTTTGAAAATAGCTCTGGTGTCAACTGCTACGCTAATGTAGTGCTGAATGTTGCATTTTATCTGGAAAGTTTGCAAGAGCAGATAATAGTAAATCAGAGAAAAAGATTATGTTCTGAGTTGAGTCTCCTTTTTCAAAAGCTGAGTATTGATAAAACTCAAATAGAAAGTGCTACTGAAATTAGAAAACTTTTAGATGTATGTTCAGGATGTACACAGTTTTCTCAAAATGTACAGCAAGACGCACAGGAATTCTTGTTGTATTTTCTTCAGGTACTGGAAGAAGAAGGTGTACACATTGAAAATTTGTTTGGTCTCTCTTATAAATGGGAACATAGTTGTGTAAACTGTTACAATACATGTGGCTCTAATGTTGATTCTGAAAGGTTTATTTATTTAACATTGCCAGAGAGTAAAACAGTCACTTTTGCTAAATTAGTTAAAGATGCTAATCATAGCATGCAATGCGGTGAGTGTAAATCTGACATGTTTTCAACGTTAATTTTAAAGGAATACGGACAGTATGTAATTTTAATGATGCAACGATGTAGAGCTAATGGTTCAAAATTGGATACTTTAATAAAGAAGTTTACAGGACAGCAATTATCAATTTCAGGAAAAACTTTTGTAACAGTTGCAATAATTTTCCATGATGGACCTACTGTAAATTCTGGTAAGTACACAGTTAATCTAAAATGTAAAAAAGGCTGGACAATGTGTAATGATTGTCAATTGGTTTTTAAGCAACGTTTGCCGTTTGATTTAGCAAATTCCTATCTAATCTTCCTGAAATCTAAATTTTAGAGAGAATTGGCAACATCTGTACAAAACAATTTTACCATTTTATTGGATTACCATTGGAATTTACAAATTAAAAGATTTTTAAAATTACCATTTGGCCTAAAGGAAAGGTAACCAATTGTATTGTGGACTTATATAATTCTTAATTAATGTTTCGGAAATCAACATTTTAGAGAGAATCGGTAACATCTGTACAATTTAAATTTTTGTATTTTATTGGATTACCGTTGGAAATTTAATCAAAAAAGATTATTAAAATTACCATTTGGCCTAAAGGAAAGGTATCCAATTGTATTGTTTTTGTTATTAGATGATATTTAAATGAATAATGTTTTGCATTTCTATAATGTTATGTTTAACTGAGAATTGATTCTGGGCTTTTTTTAAACAATCTTTGAGATTGTTATTTTTTTTTTGCCCGCTGTTAAGTGATGAATGCAATTGCTTTCACGATTTATAGTGAAATGCAATATATTCTGAAAACAGCAAAAAAAAGGCAAAAAATTGTTTTTGGAAAATATGTAAATATGTGTACTGTATTATAAAATGTTATATTAAAAATTAATACTTTTTTCTTTTTTTTCAGATTGAGAAAGAAAATTTACAAAAACTTGAACCATTTTTATAGCAATTATAATTAAATTTTAATTAATAAATAATTTTTTGAGTGGGTATGGTAAGTCAGAAATTTTATGGTCCCTTTTTTCCACTTCTCCACAATTTCATTTTCAGTTTTTCATTGTAATCTCTCAAGGACCTTGTAATGTGATAATTGATTTTTAGTGTTTTTAAAATAAAAAAATAAATAAATACGCGTACCGTACGCGTACGGTAAAAAAAAATTTAAAAAAAGTTTTAAAAAATATATAAAAAAAAGTTGAAAGGTAAGGTTGGCTCTTAAAAGAGCCGTTGTGTTCGTACAGGGACAGAGGAAAGAAAGAATGGGAATATTAGTCGGTAGGACAAATGTGCTGGTCTATTTTATTGTTAACTAGGGCAACACTGGTCTCTCTATGACAAATTAGACCATGACAATGGGCACACCGCATTGTAACCCTCGCAAACCGAGGGTTAGTTTCCAGAGGACCAGAAAAAGGAGATGCTCCCCCCACAGATGAAGGGCTCAGCTGACCTGTTGAAGATGGACTCGGCCTTGCAGATGATGGACCAGGCTGAGCTGCTGTGGATGTGCTTGGTTGACTTACTGTAAGGTTTCCTCCAGTATGTCGAGCATATGTTCTACCGTGTACATCATGAAGGTGTCTCAACATAGTGTGATTCCCAAAGGAATACTTCTTGTTAGGATTCCCTCTTGAAAGTACACGGTCACACAGCTTACAAGTCACTAAAGGTGCATTTACCTTTTTCTTGCCCTCTGGAAAAGAAAAATACTCCCATATGAAAGAGCTCTTTTGTTTCCTCCTTCTCTGCCTCAAGGTAGTGCTGCTAGCCTCACTCTCTGAAGAGGTCTGCTGTTCTGCCATCGTATCACAAAGACAACTCAGCTCCTTCTCCAAAGGGATCACAAGCAGAAATGAGGGGAATGGGTGTGGTGTAGGAGAGTTCTAGAACTGAAAGTAGTAAAAACCAATCAAAAGTGTTGTTTCTTGATCACATGACCCAACGTGCGCATACTTTACGCTTACGGTGCGCTTACGGAGCGCTTAGGGTAAAAGTACGCATGCGCGTAAAAAAGACACGCGCACGCGCGCATGCGCAAAACAGGCAAGTCCCTTCACTTCCGCGTAACATGCGCGTGCAGCGTACGCGTTACACGCCGCGTGCGCGTGACGCACGTCTACGCAAATTGCGTAACTGAACGCAAACAGCGTAGAAATCTAACGTACTAAAAGCAAGACGTACGCTTACTGTACGCGCACGTTAAAAAAATACTAATAAAAAAAAAAGGGAAAAAAAGATTCACTATGTTATACTACTAAATCTTACCTGTTTAGTTTAAAAAAAAGGTAAAAATAAAAAATATATTGTAGAATTTTTAAAATTTAACCATAGTCTTTAAAGAGGATATACATTTTTTTAAAAAATATGTAAAAAACATTGCAAAAAAAAAAAAAAAAAAGGTAAATATAAGAATTAGCATTTAAAAAACCTTGCAAATTCACTGAAAAAACCGTGGGTTTCACACATGTTACAGTTAGGAATTAGCATTTAAAAAACCTTAGAAATTCAATGAAAAAACCAAAGGTTTCACACATGTTATAGTTAGCTGGACATTTCACTCGTAAAAAACCAATGAAATTCCCCCGTTATAGTTAGTTCAGCTAACTATAACTCGCGCGCCCGCAATGCACTGCTGATGACGTCACATATTACATCACTCATGACATGGTCAGTGACATCACTCATGACATCACTGATGACATCTCAAATGACATCACTGATGACATCACTGATGACATCATCCAGTGAATGTGTGTTTTTCTGAAAATTACATATGTTTTATATATGTATATCTCAAGGTCGATGGAAGAATAAATGGGTATATAAGTGTCTAAATGGATGATTTGTTTTTGAAAAATTGATTGTATAACTGACTGATTAAGTGTATCTTAGTGAATACATGGCTTAGTGAGTAATGTTTAAATATGTAAATATCTGTATCAGTCTCTCACTTTGTGTATAAGTGGCTGCATGGGTTGGTGAGTAGCTACATGGGTGTCTGTAAAGGTGTTAGTTGGTTTTTTGAGTATCAGTCTGAGTGTCTGCATGGTTCGGTGGGGGGTATTACGTAGTGCATAGGTGCATGAATGAGTGACTCACTGTTTGTATGTGTTGAAGACAGCATGTGTGCAGGACTCTATGGGTGGATGAGTGTGTGTACGGGTGTGTTAGTGAGTGAATGACTGTCTCAATAGTGTCTTTATGAGTAACTACATATGTTTTAAACTAGTATATGTGACTATTGGTGTATATTAGTGAGTATATGTGAGAGAGAGAGATTGAAAGAGTTCCTGTATGAATAAGTATGTGGTTCTATAAGTGATTGTTTAATAGTCTAAGTATGTGTAAGTTTCCGTAGAAGTAAGTGTGGTGGTGTGTGTATAACTGTATATGCAAGTAAATGTATGTTTGATTCTTTATTAGCATGAGTGACTATGTGTGTGAGTAACTCTATGGATGAGTGGCATTGTGTAACAGGATGTATAGGTGCATGAGTACATATGATGAGTGAGTACATGTATGAGTGACTGTATAGGACTGTTGGTGAAGGAGTGGATGTGTATGTGGATCTTAGAATTACTGAAGAGGTTGTTGTAACTGGTATTGGTATGTCCATTGTTTTGAACATTTTAGTCTCTATTTTTGAATGTGTGTATCAAAGGATATATTAGGGTGAGAGGAGGTCTGCCACTCTATCACAAGGATGATGTCATGAGTGATGTCATCAGTGATGTCATTTGCGATGTCATCAGTGATCTCATGAGTGATGTCACTGACCATGTCATGAGTGATGTAATATGTGACGTCATCAGCAGTGCATTGCGGGCGCGCGAGTTATAGTTAGCTGAACTAACTATAACAGGGGAATTTCAATGGTTTTGTACAAGTGAAAAGTCCAGCTAACTATAACACCCCTGAAACCTAGGGTTTTTTCAGTGAATTTCTGAGGTTTTTTAAATGATAATTCCTAACTATAACGTGCCTGAAACCTATGGTTTTTTCTGTGAATTTCAAAGGTTTTTTAAATGCTAATTTCGAACTATGCCTACAGAGATAGGACATGTGAAGAAAGAAGAAAAAATGCACAGAAAGAAAAAAAAGAAGTGCAGAAAGAAGCAACAGAAGTCCTCAAAGACCAAGGAGAGTGCAGGAAGAAGGATAACGTGCAGAAAGAACAAAAAGAAGAGCATAAAGAATCCTTGTTGCAAAATCATCCTGTACCCTCAACTTTTTCAGACGGATACTGGTGGTAACTGAGTCTGACTAACCAGTCCTAGAGCCAGTGCTATGTTAACAGACACTTAGAATACAGTGAAAACACCTACATACACTAGGGAACATTATGCGTTGGGGTCCCCCTGTGATTAGCATGACCTCCTCTGTAAGCCCCTAGTATATAATAGGGCAGGGGGATTAAAACTACCTCTTAAAACAGGCCACAGGGCGTTTTTGCACACGTTAACTCAGGCGCCGTCCCCTCCCTTCACCACTGTGTAAACACGCCCTGTGTCCGTTTTTAGTTGGGAGATTAAGTTCATTTGAATCCTGAGGGTCCCTAGGGTCCAACTAGCCCACTAGGTACCTCTAGTAAGTGCCACAGAGCTGCGTTGCAGAGAGGTGTAAAAAGTGGCACAGCCTGGACCACCTCTCTGCAATGCAGCTCAGTGGCGCTTACTGGAAGCACTTGGTGGGCTAGTTAGCCCCCAGGGGCCCTCAGTATTAAAGGGAAATTATATCCCCAATTTAAAACGTGCCATAGTGCGTGTTTGCACACGTCACCTCAGGCCCCGTCCCCTCCCTTCACCACTGTGTAAACGCGCCCTGTGGCTGTTCTAAGTTGAGAGATTAAGTCCCCTTGAATCCTAAGGGTCCCTAGGGTCAAACTAGACCACTAGGTACCTCCAGTAAGCGCCACAGAGCTGCGTTGCAGAGAGGTGTAAAAAGTGGCTTGGCCTCAGAACACCTGCCTGCAGCGCAGCTCCCTGGCGCATACTGGAGATGCCTGTTGGGCTAGTTGGCCCTCAGGGACCCTCAGTATTGAAGAGGAATTAATTCCCCAACTTACAACTCGCCAGGGGGCGCGTTTGCAGATTGCTGCAAGGAGGGGGCGTGGCCTCCGGCACGATGCCAGTCTTTTATTTATTTACATTTTTTAAGAAGGGGGGCTGTGTGGTTCCCCTTCTTATTCTAATTTATTGGCCCTGATGACGCCATCCCCCAGGGCCTGTCTCCTAATTATATTTTTTTGACCCCAATCCCCAGGGCCGGCCACTGTTTTTTATTATTTTAAAAAAATATATATTTAGAGACACACCTAGGACATGCTGGACAAACTGTACGTACCTATCACCAAGACGATTTGAGTGATATTCATTAAAAGGTGACTATGCATACAATGAATCCACGTGGAATGTATTTACACCACTAGTGAAGCTCTGACATGTCTGATGCCCTACCGTGCCTAATCCCGGTAGACACCCTTGTCGTTTATTTATACAAACATGGGTAGCTATTGACGGGCACATTTAATACACATGCACAACAAGCCATTCAAAGGGGATTCGACAAAAATTCGACCAAAACTATGTAAGAAACCCCCCTCACGGTTAATAAAACACACATCCACTGCCGGATGTGTAATACTTTTTATTTTACTCTCTGGAAAGGGGACGAACATCACTTGAGAGTCACAGCGCGCTCCTGGCAGAGCCCAATGCTGTGTTACACCCACCATTGCCTGCCGAGTGCCACACACCTCTGTGTTGTATTCCACCAGCTAGTGCATCTGCTATGACACTCTCTAGCCCATGTGCACTGTAACACCACCCCGTGAATATGTCATGCCACACTTGTCTTCGCACGGGTTATATTGCCCCATCTAACGTGCCTTCCTCGATGCCTATGTTATAATGCACAGTGCTATGCCATACATATGACAATCTGGGATCCATATCTTTGTCACAGTGCATATGCAACGTTACACTCCCCAGCACATATTTTATATTACAACTTTAGAGACTAGTTAGGTTACACAACACTGCCCTGTGCATATTACACTCCAAGGCGCACATTGCATAGCACGCGCTAGTGCCTGTGCTATCTCGCGCTCTCCAATGAATCTGTCATTGCACACAATGTATTGCATATTATATTTCACGCCCGGTTCATCTTATATCACACTTTTTGATGCATAGTTTATACCATACACTATATCTAGTTTTCATTTTCAATCGTGCTCTCAGAACTATGTTCTATATAACACTGTGTTCACCTACCTTTTTCACGGGCATTACATTTTGCGATAGGGGGTGGAGGGTCAGGGAGTGTTTCTGCCAAGTGAGCCCGGAGTCACAGTCACAAACGTCCTCTTCTTCCTGAATAAAAGTGAGATTATGCTGCATACTTGTTCATATTTGAAGTAGTTCGCACAGACACACGTTTTAAAAACAATAAAGTTCCTAATACCCGCCTTCTCTGAACAGTTAGCTTGCTGCCCCATCCCCCTCCTCCCTATCTTCTGTTGTGTGAATCCATGGACTAGCCTCCTCCCTCCTGCCATGCATGGTCTGATGTGCTGCCACTGCCCTCAATTTAGTATGATGTACCAGTCCCCTCCTCCTGCCCTCCATTGCCCAATTCTATGCCCCATCATTGACCTCCTGCTTCAACTCTGTGCTTAGCTTGCTGCCCCTATTCTCCTTCCCCCTGCCCTCCAATGTCTTTGTGCATGCCCCTGCTCCATCCTTTTTGCCCACCATGTTCCATGGACCTGCCACTCCTATCTACTCTAAATGTTCTGTTGAGCTGCCACTCCCCTCCCACCTGCCTAGCATTGTCAGATGACTGTAACCTGTCCCTGCCACCTCCACCCTGCCTGTCCACATGCCATGCCCCTATCCTCTTCCTCCTGTCCTACATGGTCCATTGTAATGCCACACCCTTCTGCCCTCCCTGGTCTGTTGTGCTGCAACTGCTCCTCCTGCCTGCCCCGTGCGGTCTGTTGTGAGGCCCCTTCCCCTGAACTTTCTTGTCTGTGCACAGATCTTGACCCTCCCTTCTATACTCCATCGTCCTTTGTGCATGCCCCTGCACCCTCCTTCTTGCCCATCATAGCCATTGTGCTGCCACTTGCCATGCATGGTCTTCTGTGCTGCCATGGCCCCTCCCACCTTCCTTGTGTGGTCAGTTAGCTGCCCCTGACCCCTTCCCGCCTTCCCTCCATGGTCTGTGTGTATGCCATCACAGTCTCACTGTTGCTCTTCATGGTGTGTCTTGCTTCTAGTGCCCATCCTGCCTGACCTCCATGGCTTTATTGCTGCTCCTGCCCTGCCCCCTTGCCCCCAGCCCTCTGTTTACATGTGCAGACCCCTACTCCCTCCCTCCTGGCTTGTCTGTTCCATTGTAATGCCCCTGATCCGTCCCTCCTGCCCTTTATGGTCTGTTATGCTGCAGCTTTCTCTCCTGTCTGTCGATTATGGTCAGCTAGCTACCATTGCCTCTTGCCCCTCTGTTCTCTGTTGTCCATGTGCATGGTCCTGTCCCCTCCCTCTTGCTTTCTATGGATTGTAGTGCTGCACTCCCATCCCGCATGCCCTGTGTGGTGTATTGTGCTGCTGCAAACCTTGATACCTGCCCTGCAGGGTCAGTTTGGTGCACCTCTCCATGTCCCTCCTGTCCTCTGTTATCCAAGTCCATGTCCCTACCCCATTTCCTTCCATGACCCAATGTACCATACTTGCGAACATTTTGAACTTGGTAAGAAGGAGATTTTGAAAAAAAACTGGGGTATTGATTTTCCCCTTTGAGTTACATTGAAAAAGAGGAGATTGTAGACAGGAGACAGATCAAATAAAGCCCATTTGAGCTAAAAAACATTGGACGTTTCCTGGCTGAATCGGGTCTGTTGGCATGTATGGTTGTACTACCATTGCCTCTTCCTTCTGCCCACAATGGTCTATTACATTGCCACAGGCTCTCTTGCAAGTCCTGTATTGTTGGTTTGTTGCCCCTGCCCCCCTTTCCACTGCCCTCCATAGTCTGTTGTGCTGCCACGGCCCTTCCTGCCTGCTCAGTGTGGTTAAATTGTTGCCTTTGCACCCTCCTACCTGCCTTCAATTTTCAGAGTCCGTGCCCCTGGCCTCTGCCTCTCAACAGTATCCTAATGAACAACTAGATTGCTAACATTCTATATTTATTACAAAAGTGTGGAACGCCTGACGTCATCTTGATGTAATCAAAACTGTAATACCTAGAGCATTTCCTTTAGAAATTACATATATGAGAGGGTCTTATTGGCATCAAAATTATGGTTAGTGCTCTAAAAGACTAAAATAAGGACATATTTTCTGAGTTTTCAAATAGCGACAAAGCACTTTTAAATTATTTGTTATCTTTATGTTTTTTTATCCAGTTGACCACTTGATTAAATGTTGCACTTAGGGGAGAGGATGTGGTGTTACTTCCAGAGCTGCAGACTTTGCAACTGGGGAACCAGGTTGGAGTTTCTGCTTCAGCTCGACATTCTGTGATTCTGGTCAAATCACTTAGTCTCCCCATGTCTACAACCAAAATGAATTTGTTCTTGTGTTCTGTAACCAATGCTCATGTAAAGCACTCCAATACCTGACAAGTCTGCACTATATAACACTGCAAAAACACAAAATAATAAGTGTTTTGCACACTTCTGTCATTGGGCTATATTTGGGCTACATCCGGGTGATTTTGGGCTACATTTGGGCTCTTTTGTCTCCGGTGGCCATCTTGGGAGATTTATTTGTTATGAAGTTTCCTAATTTCCTCATGTACTGCAGTCTCCTCAGTAGAAAATGCTTTCAGTTTTTTACTTTTTTTCCATCATGAAGGTATTCAGATATGTCACACATTTGCCATAAATTCTGAAAGTTAGCACTCTAGTTGCTCATTAGATCACTGTAGTAAAACTACTGTTCACCATGGAAGTATGCTCCTGGTATTAAAAGTGCATGTTTCAGTCTGCATGTCAGAATTTTTTAATGAAATAGAAGAGGATTTGAGAAGTCACTCAAAATGTGCCCTCATTTACTTTCTTCAGCATTAATCATAATTTCTATGGCAAAATGAACCCCCTCATTGTGTTCCTTTTTAAATTAAATGTTTTAAGTGTTACCAGTCTTTTTTCACTGTTACTAGGTGATTAATTAATTCTATTTTGTTAAAAATCTCTAAAAACTACAGATCCCAGAATTGGATGGGGCTCTAAACACTGTATAGGAAATGCTTTATAAATGCCACAGGAAGTAGAATCACCTACCGTGAACAAGGGCGACATGGCTGAAACGCCTCGGTGTAACAGACGGGGACTCTGTTAAATCAATAAATCCTGTCAAGGTTCCTGAGTGCGAGTGTCATTTGTTTGAAAAAAAAATATATATATATATATATATTACCTACTGGCGGTCGCCAGTAGGTAGTTATAGTTAGGACCACGTTTCCATAGGAAATCCGCAACATTCTATTTTGAATAACTTTTGCGCCGGTCGACGAATCCTCACGAATTTTTCAAAATAGGTGGGGCGCTACGCTCCGCTCCTACCCTGAAAGTCTTGGGGGGATTCGTCAAGCGGGGGCTGAGATAAAAGGGGGGTCCCAAAACGCGTTTTTCCCATGCATTTTTCCATAGGACCTTTAGACACAGCTACAGCCCGAACGGCTGAACAGAATTACTTGAAATTTGGCAGAGAGGTAGTCCTCAGGTCAAGGAAGTGCCTTTTGTAGGTTTGGTGTAAATCTGTTCAGTAGATTCTGAGAAAATAGCCTTTAAATCAATATATATATCTGAGCCAGCTTACGGTGCGCTTACGGTGCGCTTACCGTACGCGTACGGTGACGTGCGCGAGCGCGATTCTGATTGGCTCTTAGATCTTAGTAAACATTCGATTCGGCCGAAACCAGGATGCGGCGGCCGCCATTTTCTCTCTCGCACCCTGAGTGGGGCAGCATAAATGAAGCCCAAAAATGTGTAAAGGAACAGTTTATTGAGATAATATTCACCCAGCAGTGATATACGGGCCCCCAAACAACCCCCAAGGCCCAAAAATTATTATTATTTTTTTCGAAAAATCGCCAATTACGCTTACCGTACGCGTACAGTAAAAATTGGTTTAAAAAAAAAAAAATTATCCACACTCTCCCAGACCCAAGTGCAAATGGTGCCCTAAGGGCACCATTTGTGCATGGCATATCAAACAAATGAAAATAATAAACAAAACATTTCACAACGATGCGCATAATATGTCCCCCATGTGCGCACGGTGCGCGAAGCGCGTCGTGCGTACATGGCCCACCACCGTGCGTGCATGGCACTAACTGCGTAAAGTGGGCGCTCACGCCACGAATGGCGTAAAGTAAGTTAGCATTTCAAAAACCGTACAAATTCACTGAAAAAACCATAGGTTTCACACACGTTCTAGTTAGGAATTAGCATTTAAAAAACCTTGCAAATTCACTGAAAAAACCATAGGTTTCACACATGTTATAGTTAGCTGTACATTTTACTGATAAAAAACCAATGAAATTCCCCCGTTATAGTTACTGTAGGCAACTATAACTCACGCGACCGTAATCCTCTGCTGATGACATATGTGTCTTTATGAAAAAAAAATATTTGTAATATATGTATAGCTAAAATTTAATGGAAGAAGACATGGGCAAATAAGTGTCTAAATACAGTATTAGCAGCAGCAGAGGATTACGGTCGCGTGAGTTATAGTTGCCTACAGTAACTATAACGGGGGAATTTCATTGGTTTTTTATCAGTAAAATGTACAGCTAACTATAACATGTGTGAAACCTATGGTTTTTTCAGTGAATATATATATATATATATATATATATATATATATATATATATATATATATATATATATATATATATATATATATATATATATTCACTGAAAAAAACATAGGTTTCATGCACGTTATAGTTAGGAATTGGCATTTGAAAAACCTTAGAAATTCACTGAAAAAACCATAGGTTTCAGGGGTGTTATAGTTAGCTGGACATTTCCCTCGTACAAAACCCTAGAAATTCCCCCGTTATAGTTAGTTCAGCTAACTATAACTCACGCCCCTGCAATACACTGCTGATGACGTCACATATTACATCACTCATGACATGGTCAGTGACATCAATTGTTGTTTTTGCATTTGTCACCCCGAGTGGGAAGGGTATGCTCAGACGTGAGTCCCTTGCTCTCCATGCCACTGGAATCAAGCTATCCTGGCTGACGAGGGCTGAAAGCCCGAAACCGGTCCTAGGATGCTTGTTTCCAGTCCAGGGAGGACCTGGCTTGGCAGTTCGGGCTGGACTGTTCCCATGGGGCACAGGGTCAAGACTGATTTGCATATGGATGAGTTCAAACTGGAATGGCATGGTGAGCAAAAAAACGATGGATTTAGGCCCAGATCTCTGTACTGGGGTGAATGTATGACATTGTTCTGCATTCTGTCCATCAATTGTTGTTTTTGTAATATGTGACGTCATCAGCAGTGCATTGTGGGGGCACGAGTTATGGTTATCTGAACTAACTATAACAGGGGAATTTCTAGGGTTTTGTATGAGGGAAATATCCAGCTAACTATAACACCCCTGAAACCTATGGTTTTTTCAGTGAATATATATATATATATATATATATATATATATATATATATATATATATATATATATAGTATCTCGCCGGTTGACGAATCCGCGCAAAATTTTCAAAACTAATGGGGCGCTCCGCTCAACACCTACCCTGAAAGTCTCGGGGTGATTCGGCAAGCGGGGGGTGAGAAAAATGGGGGTCCCAAAACGCGTTTTCCCCATGCATTTTCCCATAGGACCTTTAGTCGAAGAAGTGATAAAGGAAAGAAAGAAATACAAATTCCATAGAGATAGAATGGACTATGAATGAGGTCAGATCTTTACATTTGCTAAGAAGTATGAGGCGATATAAGAATAAACAGGTAGTCCAGCCCAGGGGATCTGCTCTACGTGGGGATGCTACCGGATCTGACTCAACACTTTCAGACCTAAGTTCTGCAGTAGATAGCGGATCCGAAAACGACATCAGTGGCCCCCGTGGATCAGCACAAATACGTTGGTTCAAGAATTGTCTTTTTTATATCATGACCGACGCCAAACACTGCGCCCCAGAAAAGCGAAGCACAACGAAGAAAATACAACAACTTCAGGAGGCGACAGATGAGAAAAGCAAATAGAACAAAGAATGAGACCAAAGAAACAAAGAGGGGGACGATGGCAGAACAAGTGAACAATTCAACCCTTGATGAAATCAATAAAACCATTATAGACCTGGCTAATGTCAATTTGAATCTAGAAGAAAAATGCATTTTGAGCCTGGGATTATCATTCTGCCCTAAAACAGATTTTAACTATACAAATTCCAGATTGGACATTTATAGAGCGGTGAGAAAACTGAAACTACAAAAATTTCACAAACTAACAAAGAAGAGCAAGGAGCCAATGGAGCATGCCATCACATCAGAGATGATGGGTGTTTTGACAAAATCAGATGAACCGCTGATAGATACATTGCAACAACTATGGAGGCAGCCACAAGACACAATGGAAACCATGATTGATGGTCAGATAGAGGACAATACAGTGACCTCTCACAAATGCAAAAGTAAATACAAAACCAACTTTAAACCCAAGTCCACATTTAATCCAGTGACTTTGAGAGATTCAATCGATATCTTCCATGAAACGGTGACGGAGAAAATAAAAAAATTGAATTTTGAAACTCAAGGGTTAAACCACAAATATCGATGGCAGGATCGTAAATATCACGAGCTTATCAGCAAGCTGAAGGACAATAACGCGATTGTTGTACGCAACTCAGATAAAGGTGGCAATATTGTGATTTGGGGCAAGACTGATTACAACAAGGTGGCATACACACAACTTAATGACAGGACCTGCTATGTGAGAATAAGTAGTACAAATCATGAAACTATGTACACACGATATTACCACATGTTACACGTTTGGCAGAGGAATGATTTGATCACCCCACAAGAATTGAAATTTTTGAAAAATGAACATCCTATTATTCCTACCATCTATTTCATTCCCAAAACGCATAAAGACTTACTTAAGCCTCCAGGTCGACATATCATTTCGGCCCGTAAAAGCCTGCTTGAACAAACTTCACAATATGTAGATCACTTTCTACAGCCACAATTTCAATAACTGCCGTCATACGTATGAGATTAAAGTGATTTCCGGAACAAACTGTCCAACATCGAATGGAAGAGCACATACTTGATGATGGCTTTAGGCGTAACATCACTTTATACAAGTATTCAACACGAAGATGGCGTCAAAGCTATCAAACATTATCTCAACAAAGACCCTGAGCACTGTGAAATGCATAAACAAATGATCATTGACATGGTCCTATTCTGTGTGGAAAACAATCTATTTATGTTTAATAAGGAGTAGCAATGGGGGCCAGCTTCTCCCCAAGCTACGCCTACCTCCATATGGGGTGCTGGGAGGAGCTGGATCTCACCACAATAGCAAGGGGGACAACAAAATTGTATCGTGGCTACGGTACATTGACGACCTCTTTGTTATATGGGATGGCACCATGGATACAGCCTTACAGTTCGTAGCAGACATTAACAAAAATGAAATTAACTTGCACTTTACTGTTATGCTTAGTGATTCAGCAGTATCTTTCCTTGACACACAGGTGTGTATCATTGATAACAGGATTAAAACCAAATTGTTCAGGAAACCTACGTCAGGGAATTCCACTCTGCATGTAGACAGCGCACATCCGCGGCACCTCGTCAATAGTATTTCTTACGGCGAGATGCTGTAGATGAGGCATCTCCACAGCAAATCTGATGACCTTATACAGGCACAGCAGGAATGCAGAGTGAGATTCAGGGCAAGAGGGTACTCAGACAAGATCATTGAATCTGCTATCACCAAATCTATGATCAAGTCTAGAGAAGAGTTACTACAGAATGGAGATAAAGACAGACAACCTGATATAGGACAATGCCCTACAAACAAAACTGCCACTGACAAGAAATTCAGACTCGTACTCCAGTCTAGTAACCAACACAATCAGTTACGGGCAATCATACAGAGGAATTGACCACTGGTACTCAGTGATCCAATAGTTGGACCAGACTTACCACAAAGAGTGTCTTTGACCTACAGTCGAGGTCCCTCTATGAAAGATCAGCTCGTATCGACTAGCCCTGAAACTATAGATACTGCTAATTGGCTTCAGAATCGGAAAGGATTTTTACGATGTAAAACGTGCAAAGCATGTCAGCATGGAGTAAACAAGACAGAATACAGGACACCTTTCAGCAATAAGATGCACACAATCAGTAAACTCCTTACGTACAAGACGGACCATGCAGTCTATGTCTTGTTCTGCCCATGCAACCTTCTTTATGTTGGTAGCACTAAACTGGCAGCTCATAAACGTATACTTCAACATCTCAGGGCAATCAGTAACCAGGACAATACGTACCCGGTAGCCCGTCATTTTAGAGAAAGGCATCTCTCCAACAACAAAGAGTTGAAATACTTTGTGATTGACGCAGTTCCACCGAGCAGACGAGGGGGAAATAGAAATAGTGCACTGAGGCAGTTAGAAACATGCTATACAATAGCACTTGATACCAAACACCCCAATGGTTTGAAAAATCAGAGGATCTATTCACCTGTCTATAAATGTTCATGGAAGGCCATCTTTAAGTTCACAATGACAGACTTAATTAAACCTAGATATAGTATCCAGTCGTGGAATATACAGAGAGGCATTATACCTTCCATTTCCAACACAGGCACTATGCCGATAATGCTTTTATCTGGTACATTTATTTAGTGGTTTCAATTTGTGTTTTATACGATGGTATTAGATTTTTAAAGCCAATAAATCAATGATATGTGGATAGGTGACCTACTAGGGATCTATAAAGGAAAAACACCCTTTATATAGAAAACTGTAAATTGTTTACGTTTTTATACTTATATTTATATGATATGTGCGTTTTAATGAATATTAGCAAAAATGTATATATGAATGATGACATATTTATATTTATGCTTGTATATGTATTTATATATGTATTTGTATGACTATTTAATTATACATTTTTACTTAAATGGATGTATTTATTAGCACAAAATATTTGTATTTATATTTATATCTATATTTTAACTATGAAGGTCACAGGCATAGTTAGATGGATTCCCATTCCAAAACCATAAATCAAATCAAAGTTGGATAAATCAAATACCAAATTAGATACACCACAACTAACCAAATGTGACACAAATGTAAAGTAACTAGAAATGTAGCATAGAGGGAAGTTATGTAGTACAAACAGTACACAGTCTGAAAATAATAATTCCCGACAGGATATCTTACCATAATGGATGACACAGACGTACTTTTCCAATAAAGTAATATTCCAACCAGGCCAAAACCAACGGGCACTAAGTCAATTGACACAGGCACCAGACATCTTTGCCAGATTGCATATATTTTCATGGAGAAACTAATGAGTACATATAAAATCTGACCGGTAACTTATCATTGATTTTAACACACTTGCACTCAAGTCACTTTACGTATATTTGCTTATTTTTCACATTAGTCACTAACACACAAGAAATATCGAGCATTAGGACAGACAGGGAACAACATACTTGCTATTAGCAATAGCTATCATATCAGTAACAGCAAACCAAAATGATAAAATGACAATAATTGCTGTTATTTGACAAGTGTGTTTAAGGGTTATGATATAACTGTACTACATATTTATACATATATTTTTTTCATATCAGCAGACTTGCATTAGAGATGGACAAATGCTATATAAGAACTATGAATGATCGAATTACAATAGTGTTTCCACTATGTCTATTCTTGCTATGGTATCATGTGATGTTTTACTCACTGCACTGTCACTTTAAAAATGAGCAAAATGCTTACTTCCGTGTCATGGGATCAAGGCTCACCTACAGCCGAAATGCGTCAGGGCTGAAGCGGGCAATAAAAATATTCAAGCACCAGTCTGTGGTCCGTCTCCGTCTGTGCAGAAAAAGCTGAGGAGTGACGGAGTATACGCATATTTAGTATACTAGGTGTACATGTGAAAATGTGTCGGTCCTCCTGTTTAACTCGGTGGCAAGGAAAAAATGGGTGGAACTGACGTCAGCACGCCGACGAGGTCCTCTTATGGCTCCTATGATATCATAGAGTGTCGCGAGTGGAGCCGTGCTATTATGACATCGTCATCGACGTGGCAGAGCTAGGAAAGTATTTCCGCAGAATGCTGGCGCAGGGGATATTCACCTAAGTGTTCAGGCTAGTCCTTTGGGAGCAACTGTTTATGTTGCCACTCCAGAAACCAAAACCAGTGATCCGAGGGCACAGGCCCTGCAGATGGCACATGTGCACCGGCGGGGCAGTGAAGTGACAAGCTCCAATACCCACAGAAAAGGTAACGAGGGGACTGAATAACACAGGATCTTCTCTTTGTATCTGGCAGGAACAACAAGGTTAAAATTCACTAGTTCCAAAATGTAGAATTAGTGCTACAACGGTCTTCAAGAGGACCTGCGATGGATGCTGCTTCTGCCTTCTGTACACTGGAAAACAGAACAGGAAGTTCAAGCTGAGAATAACTCAACAAAATGCTTTAATAACTCCTAAAAAGAAAGGAAACTTGAGAGGAGGGTTTTATGAATTACCTTATTATTTAATGGAAATGTTTTTAAGTAATTTCACATTTCAAAACGATTTTGCGCTGAGACATTGCTTCATTGCGCTAAGATCCTATATACAAAACATGTAGTGCAACAACACATTACTAATGATCCCCTGGGAAACTGAAACAAAAAAAGCAAACATTCATCAAGCACTCATGGCCATTATACTCATGCATACACAAAAACATACACACACTGTAAAGAACTGGGTCCTTGTGGTGACCTTTCTTCACTTGTAAAATTGATTACATCTCAATTTCGACATCAAAACACATTCTGTTTTTTCTTTGCCACAATGAATATAACAGATTATTTTGAAATACACAAGAAAAAATATCTTGAAAGCGGTGCAACACAAGGAAAAAAAAAGAACTGGTCGACGCGTTTCGAACCACTGAATTAAGGGTTCTCCTCAGGACCAACCAATTTCTGCAATAAACAATAAAAAACGTTTTAGGATATGATACTGTGACTCAGAGTTACTACGAAGCACCAACGCGGCCTCTCAATACCCACCTTAAAATGTAGAAATCTATCTGCCTGAAATGGATCCAAGTCGTTTCAAATGAAGAGGGACCTAAAAAGAAACCATCTACATTATAGTTTCCAACTTGTCTAGAACAGGCTAAACATATAGCTCAGGACACACAGCAGACTTTAGACAAAAAACGATAGTGCTCGCTCGACTTACTGGAGCAGGGGAACGTGTCCTCTTTTCCGGCTACCAATGTTTGAATACTTGCTTATCTGAAGTGAAGGAGAACGAGCTCCGATTACTAACGTCATCCCTTTCAAACCTCGAAACAACCGTTATCAAACGCGTTCAAAAGCCAAACAACAACCAGCCTTATGAAGTGTAAAACTTACTTGAATAAGTTCATTAGTCCACTTCAAATGTTTTGCCCGAGCCGGTATCTAAAAAACGAAACGAGCGGTATAAGTCATCGCACAGACTCTTAAGACCTGATTCCTCAAAGCTCCCGTCCCCCTGGCGTTCCTATTCTTTGTTTGCCCGCAAGCTTACCGGGAGTGCAGATTTCGTCCGTCCACAAACTTGTCAATCCATTAGTGAGATACACAATTGCATTATGGGAACTAGTGACGGTTAAAAATAACTGAAACTACCAGAAGCCCAAAGGTTGCTGGTAGCTGTAGTTTATGCTCGACCCTCTCCAGGTGTATTTTGGAAAACGTGGCCACGATTTTATAAAAACTTAGGAACAATCAAAGGGAGTATACTTACAATCGGAAAACGATAGATGTCCATAAACCGCCAAGTGGCTGCCGGGTAATGTGGTTTAAACTTCGCTCTCCTGAAGTTGTGTGTTCATGGATGTGAAATTTTCGCGTATAAAACGACGGAAGGATTCCAAAAGGGGAAATGCGTGGCTTAAAAACCGATCGGAACTGTCCATGAATTATAATTAAAAGACTTAGATGAAAGGTAACACTGTGCATAGTTTGAAGGATTGAGACAGCAGGACAGACCAGGAAACAAACCATGGGGGCAACGGAATGATGTTATTCACAATTTAAGCAATTGGTCTGAATATCTCCGCAACTTCATTCAGGCCGTTGATTGCCGTGTTGTATTTCATGATTAATAATGCCTCACGTTGGCTTAATTGGCCTTCCAAATCTCCTCCACGTGGATCTCTTTCAATCTTGGACAAAACTGTCCATCTCAAATCAGCCTCACTGTGTGTATTAGTGACCCAGTGATGGACCAATGGGGCATTCTCCACTCGTCTTCTGATCCTGGATTTATGCTGGATGATACGTTGTCGGACCTCCTGGGTTGTCTTCCCAATATACAACTTTGGGCAAGGACAAATTATTGCATAAACAACATTTTTTGTTTTGCAATTACTGAATGTGTTATGCTTCCAGTGAATGGTATTGAAAGAAAAGACATCACCCTCTATGGTCTGCTCACAATTTATGCATGTTCCACATTTGTGGTGACCAACAACTGGCGGAAAATTAAGCATACTCCTTAATGTCCGCTGTTCTTCTTTCGGTAGGGCAGCACGTACTATGTAGTTAGCTACACTTTTCTCCTTTTTGTAAGCAAACATTGGAGGTGTAGAAAAATCCTCATGGAGGTCCTTGATCAAATGCCAATTGCCTAGGATGAGTTTCCGGAGTAGGTGGCTGTTAGGGCAAAATGTTGTAACACAGACGGATCTGTTGCCCTTTTTCTTAATTTTTTGCTCCAACAATGTCTCTCTTGGTGTCCACCAAGCTCTCTTCAAAGAGTGTTTAATTAGTTTCTTCGGGTATCCCCTCTCAAGGAGGCGATCTCTTAATTTGTTGGCATGCATAAAGTATTCCTCTTTTTTGGTGCAGTTCCTGCGAATTCGCAAGAACTGACCGTAAGGTAGATTTTGTCTCAGACTACGAGGGTGGTTGCTCGTATAATGAAGTGCCTTATTCCGGTCTGTCTCTTTTCTAAAAAGTGTGGTTTCGAGCTCTCCATCCGAAGCCACTACCTTGACGTCCAGAAATGTAATTGATTCATTTGACGAAACACTACTAAATTTGATGTCATTTGATCTTCCGTTGAGCCAACCAATAAACTCGTCCAGTGTTTGCTGTGTGCCAGTCCAAATTAGGAAAACGTCGTCAATATAACGCATGTAGTTTGAAATGTTTGCAACAAACGGGTTGTTGTTATATATGAAATTGTTTTCATATAAACCCATAAATAGCACAGCCAACTCAGGGGCGAAAGGACAACCCATAGCCACGCCTCTTGTTTGGTAAAAAAACTGAGAGTCAAAAGAAAAGTAATTTTTGGATAATGCAAACTTGGCCAGAGACAGAAGAAATTCCGTTGGAACTTGTACTGGTCGCTCTCTTAGACTTAAAAACCACTCTAAGGCCTCCAAAGCTTGATCCTGAGGAATTTGGGTGTAGAGTGACACCACGTCCATTGAAACCATCAGTTGTGTGCTTTTGTTGAAATGCACGGATGCTATTCTATTAAGGAAAGCAGTAGTGTCTTTCAAATGTGCCGGAACTTGATTGATGAATGGTTTCAGAAAGAAATCAATATATTGAGCCACTGGCTCAATGAGTGATTCACAACCAGATACTATGGGTCGTCCTGGGGGATCCAATTCATTTTTGTGGAGTTTGGGTAATGCATAGAAGACCGGTATCCTTGGATTCATATTTTTAAGAAACAGACGTTCTTTGGGGCCAACGTCTGTTTCTTAAAAATATGAATCCAAGGATACCGGTCTTCTATGCATTTCAATGGACGTGGTGTCACTCTACACCCAAATTCCTCAGGATCAAGCTTTGGAGGCCTTAGAGTGGTTTTTAAGTCTAAGAGAGCGACCAGTACAAGTTCCAACGGAATTTCTTCTGTCTCTGGCCAAGTTTGCATTATCCAAAAATTACTTTTCTTTTGACTCTCAGTTTTTTTACCAAACAAGAGGCGTGGCTATGGGTTGTCCTTTCGCCCCTGAGTTGGCTGTGCTATTTATGGGTTTATATGAAAACAATTTCATATATAACAACAACCCGTTTGTTGCAAACATTTCAAACTACATGCGTTATATTGACGACGTTTTCCTAATTTGGACTGGCACACAGCAAACACTGGACGAGTTTATTGGTTGGCTCAACGGAAGATCAAATGACATCAAATTTAGTAGTGTTTCGTCAAATGAATCAATTACATTTCTGGACGTCAAGGTAGTGGCTTCGGATGGAGAGCTCGAAACCACACTTTTTAGAAAAGAGACAGACCGGAATAAGGCACTTCATTATACGAGCAACCACCCTCGTAGTCTGAGACAAAATCTACCTTACGGTCAGTTCTTGCGAATTCGCAGGAACTGCACCAAAAAAGAGGAATACTTTATGCATGCCAACAAATTAAGAGATCGCCTCCTTGAGAGGGGATACCCGAAGAAACTAATTAAACACTCTTTGAAGAGAGCTTGGTGGACACCAAGAGAGACATTGTTGGAGCAAAAAATTAAGAAAAAGGGCAACAGATCCGTCTGTGTTACAACATTTTGCCCTAACAGCCACCTACTCCGGAAACTCATCCTAGGCAATTGGCATTTGATCAAGGACCTCCATGAGGATTTTTCTACACCTCCAATGTTTGCTTACAAAAAGGAGAAAAGTGTAGCTAACTACATAGTACGTGCTGCCCTACCGAAAGAAGAACAGCGGACATTAAGGAGTATGCTTAATTTTCCGCCAGTTGTTGGTCACCACAAATGTGGAACATGCATAAATTGTGAGCAGACCATAGAGGGTGATGTCTTTTCTTTCAATACCATTCACTGGAAGCATAACACATTCAGTAATTGCAAAACAAAAAATGTTGTTTATGCAATAATTTGTCCTTGCCCAAAGTTGTATATTGGGAAGACAACCCAGGAGGTCCGACAACGTATCATCCAGCATAAATCCAGGATCAGAAGACGAGTGGAGAATGCCCCATTGGTCCATCACTGGGTCACTAATACACACAGTGAGGTTGATTTGAGATGGACAGTTTTGTCCAAGATTGAAAGAGATCCACGTGGAGGAGATTTGGAAGGCCAATTAAGCCAACGTGAGGCATTATTAATCATGAAATACAACACGGCAATCAACGGCCTGAATGAAGTTGCGGAGATATTCAGACCAATTGCTTAAATTGTGAATAACATCATTCCGTTGCCCCCATGGTTTGTTTCCTGGTCTGTCCTGCTGTCTCAATCTTTCAAACTATGCACAGTGTTACCTTTCATCTAAGTCTTTTAATTATAATTCATGGACAGTTCCGATCGGTTTTTAAGCCACGCATTTCCCCTTTTGGAATCCTTCCGTCGTTTTATACGCGAAAATTTCACATCCATGAACACACAACTTCAGGAGAGCGAAGTTTAAACCACATTACCCGGCAGCCACTTGGCGGTTTATGGACATCTATCGTTTTCCGATTGTAAGTATACTCCCTTTGATTGTTCCTAAGTTTTTATAAAATCGTGGCCACGTTTTCCAAAATACACCTGGAGAGGGTCGAGCATAAACTACAGCTACCAGCAACCTTTGGGCTTCTGGTAGTTTCAGTTATTTTTAACCGTCACTAGTTCCCATAATGCAATTGTGTATCTCACTAATGGATTGACAAGTTTGTGGACGGACGAAATCTGCACTCCCGGTAAGCTTGCGGGCAAACAAAGAATAGGAACGCCAGGGGGACGGGAGCTTTGAGGAATCAGGTCTTAAGAGTCTGTGCGATGACTTATACCGCTCGTTTCGTTTTTTAGATACCGGCTCGGGCAAAACATTTGAAGTGGACTAATGAACTTATTCAAGTAAGTTTTACACTTCATAAGGCTGGTTGTTGTTTGGCTTTTGAACGCGTTTGATAACGGTTGTTTCGAGGTTTGAAAGGGATGACGTTAGTAATCGGAGCTCGTTCTCCTTCACTTCAGATAAGCAAGTATTCAAACATTGGTAGCCGGAAAAGAGGACACGTTCCCCTGCTCCAGTAAGTCGAGCGAGCACTATCGTTTTTTGTCTAAAGTCTGCTGTGTGTCCTGAGCTATATGTTTAGCCTGTTCTAGACAAGTTGGAAACTATAATGTAGATGGTTTCTTGTTTAGGTCCCTCTTCATTTGAAACGACTTGGATCCATTTCAGGCAGATAGATTTCTACATTTTAAGGTGGGTATTGAGAGGCCGCGTTGGTGCTTCGTAGTAACTCTGAGTCACAGTATCATATCCTAAAACGTTTTTTATTGTTTATTGCAGAAATTGGTTGGTCCTGAGGAGAACCCTTAATTCAGTGGTTCGAAACGCGTCGACCAGTTCTTTTTTTTCCTTGTGTTTCACCGCTTTCAAGATATTTTTTCTTGTGTATTTCAAAATAATCTGTTATATTCATTGTGGCAAAGAAAAAACAGAATGTGTTTTGATGTCGAAATTGAGATGTAATCAATTTTACAAGTGAAGAAAGGTCCCCACAAGGACCCAGTTCTTTACAGTGTGTGTATGTTTTTGTGTATGCATGAGTATAATGGCCATGAGTGCTTGATGAATGTTTGCTTTTTTTGTTTCAGTTTCCCAGGGGATCATTAGTAATGTGTTGTTGCACTACATGTTTTGTATATATGATCTTAGCGCAATGAAGCAATGTCTCAGCGCAAAATCGTTTTGAAATGTGAAATTACTTAAAAACATTTCCATTAAATAACAAGGTAATTCATAAAACCCTCCTCTCAAGTTTCCTTTCTTTTTAGGAGTTATTAAAGCATTTTGTTGAGTTATTCTCAGCTTGAACTTCCTGTTCTGTTTTCCTAGTATTTTCGGCTCAGTTCAGCTGAGTTTTTGAGCCAAAACCCAGTGTTGTTTTTTTTCTGTACACTGGAGGCGGCACATGGGTCACGCGGTACGGTCATACTAAGGTGGGACGCACACTCGTTGAACTCTCATGGCACTGCTCCACACTTCGGGAACAACGCTTTCCATTAGCTGTGTTTTCTGATGACGTGTCTTGCCGGCCCCGTCCAACAGCAGAACCCCTTTAGATCCACACAGACTCTTCCATTCTCTCACCGGAAGTGAAACCAGGCCGCGCGGACACTTTCACAATACAACAGCCGGGAATGCACTTTTCGGTAAAAAAAACACATTCCTTCCTCCTAATTTATCAAATAAACGACTCACTGAAGAACAGGGGCCAGCTGCGATCGGTAAATAGCCGTTACAATGACTTTTTTCCTTCGCGATACCATTACAACGCATGCATTACCACGCATGCGTTGTATATCGCGAAGTCATTACTACGCATTTTTTTAGAACGCATGGTCATTTACCACGCATGCCTTTACAACAAATTTAGTTGTAAAGGTATGTATGGTAAATGACCATGAGTTCTAAAAAAATGTAGACAATCCACATCGTTGTAAGGAAACAGAGGCTGTTCCGTTTCCTCAGAACGGCGTGCACCGCCCCTCAGAAACGACATGAAGCAGAAACCACAAGGAGAGAGGAACCACGAGGAGTGAGAGGTAAGGGGGATTGGGCATGGGGTGGTGGTTACTTTTCCAGGGTTTAGGGTAGTGCAGTGGTGTTTGGGTAGAGTAGGGTGTCATGCTGGGGGTGGTGTTTCAGGGTTTAGGTCAGTGCAGTGGTGTTCGGGCAGTGTAGGGAGTCGTGCAGGGGGGTGGTGTTTCAGGGTTTAGGGCAGTGCAGTGGTATTCGTGCAGTGTAGGGGTCGTGCTGGGGTAGTGTTTTTGGGTTTAGGGCAGTGCAGTGGTGTTCGTGCAGTGAATGGGGTCTTGCTGGTATAGTGTTTTAGGGTTTAGGACAGTGCAGTGGTTTTTGTGTAGTGGGCAGCGCATGCACTGTGTCGCTAGGCGAGACCTAAAAAGCATTGCACCAAGATGGCTGCCAACACTTCCTGGATTGAAGTGTTGGCAGCCAATTAGAACCAAGCTCTTGCTTGTGTAGTTAGGTCCCACCCAGATATATAAAGGTATTTTTCCTTTTATATCTCAAAAACTACTGAACGAATTTACATCATTTTAAAAAAACAGGGCTTTCTGAGCCAAGCACTACCTTTTTGCCAAATTCGGTGCAATTCCGTTCAGCAGTTTTGGCTGTAACCGTGTCTAAAGTTTCTTATGGGAAAAATGATTTTCCGAACTTAACTTTTTTCATTTCTCAGAAACTACTGAACGGATTTACACCATTTTAAAAAAAGGTGTCTTTCTGAGCCAAGGCCTACCTTCTTGCCAAATTTGGTGTAATTCCGTTCAGCAGTTCGGGCTGTAGTCGTGCCTAAAATTTCCTACGGGAATTAACATGGAGAAAACACGTTTTGGGACCCCCTTTTTTCTCAAACCCTGCTTTGCGAATCACCCCGAAACTTTCAGGATAGGAACTGACCAGAGCAGGGCCAACATTTTGAAAATTTCGCGAAGATTCGTCAACCGGCGCTAAAGTTATTGTGAAAAGAAAAAACGCTTTTTGAATAGAAACAAGGTCCTAACTACAACTATCTACAAGCGACCGCCAGTAGATGATATATATATATATACATATATCTATATATATAATTCACTTAAAAAACCATAGGTTTCACACGTTATAGTTAGCTGGACATTTAACTCGTAAAAAACCATTGAAATTCCCCCGTTATAGTTAGTTCAGATAACTATAACTCACGCGACCGCAATCCACTGCTGATGACGTCACTTATTACATCACTCATGACATGGTCAGTTGCATCACTCATGACATCACTGATGACATCATCCTTGTGATAGAGTGGCGGCCGCGCGAGTTATAGTTATCTGAACTAACTATAACGGGGGAATTTCAATGGTTTTTTACGAGTGAAATGTTCAGCTAACTATAACATGTGTGAAACCTATGGTTTTTTAAGTGAATTTGTACGGCTTTTTAAATGCTAAGTTATGTATGTTTTAATATATTTTTTATATATATTTTTTTTAATGTTTTTCACCGTGCACGCACGTTGCGCGCACCCCGCGATTTTTTGAAAAAAAAATAATGTTTTTTTCACCCTTCGGATGGATGGGTTGGTGGAGGGAGTGATTCTCTCCCCGTCCCTAACTCCTGAACAGCAGGAGGACTGCCGCCAAGTCCTGGGGCAGTACTCTTCGTTGTTCTCCCTTGTTCCGGGTAGGACTCACCTGTGCGTCCATGACGTGGACACAGGAGACAGCCCACCTGTGAAGTCAAAGATCTACCGGATGAAAGACAAGGTGAAGGCCAGCATTCACAGTGAAGTCACTAAGATGCTGGAGCTAGGAGTAATTGAACCTTCCAGCAGCCCCTGGTCCAGTCCGGTGGTATTAGTACCAAAAGCTGCACCACCGGGTGCCCAACCGGAACTGAGGTTCTGTGTGGACTACCGGAGATGGACTCAGTAACCAAGACTGATGCTCATCCGATCCCAAGGGCGGATGAATTGATTGACCGGCTGGGAGCTGCCCAATATTTGAGTACCTTTGACCTTACTTCTGGGTACTGGCAGATCTCTCTGACTGATGGAGCTAAGGAAAGGTCAGCTTTCTCCACGCCCAAGGGCCACTACCAGTTCTGCGTGATGCCCTTTTGGCTCAAGAACGCACCTGCCACGTTTCAGCGTCTGGTGAACCAGATCCTCGCCGGAATGGAGAGTTTCTCTGCTGCTTATCTGGACGACATTGCCGTCTTCAGTAACAGCTTGGAGGATCACTTGCGTCACCTGCAAGCTGTTCTCCAGGCCCTGAAACACGCTGGGTTAACGATCAAGGCCAGTAAATGCCAGATCGGGCAGGGGTCGGTAGTGTACCTTGGACACTTGGTGGGTAGGGGAGCGGTGCAACCCCTCCAGGCAAAAATCGAGGCCATCATGGCCTGGGAACCCCCCAAGACTCAGACTGAGGTCTGAGCTTTTCTGGGCCTCACCGGATATTACCGCGGCTTCGTGAAGGGGTACGGTACCATTGTGGCCCCCCTCACGGAGCTTACGTCCAAGAAACAACCTCGACGGGTAGTCTGGACGGAGGCTTGCCAGCAGGCCTTTGTGAAACTGAAGCAAGCCATGTGCGAGGCCCCGGTCTTAAGGGCCCCAGACTTTTCCAAGGAGTTCATTGTCCAGACGGATGCATCGGAACATGGCATTGGGGCAGTGTTATCGCAACTCAATGAAGAGGGTCTGGATCAACCCGTGGTCTTCCTATCCCGGAGACTACTTCCCAGGGAACAGAAGTGGAGTGCAATAGAGCGTGAAGCCTTTGCAGTGGTATGGGCTCTGAAGAAGTTGCGGCCATACCTGTTTGGCTCGCACTTCCTAGTTCAGACCGACCACAGACCCCTTCGTTGGCTGATGCAGATGAAGGGGGAGAATCCCAAGTTGCTGAGGTGGTCTATCTCCCTGCAGGGAATGGACTTTCAGGTGGAACATCGGCCTGGAGTGGACCACGCCAATGCAGACGGTCTCTCAAGGTATTTCCGCCTTAGTGATGAGAACTCCCAAGGGGTTGGGTAGCTCTCCCCACTTTCAGCTGGGGGGGACGCCTGTTAGACCTGTCAGCCCTTTGGGTGGTCCCTCCTCATCATTATTTATTTTGTCCCACTTTTGCCTCAAACCCTGTTATAATTTTTCCTTTTTGGGAACCACCAGACTTTTTAGTGTTGATGCAGGGTCAGGGAGCCATTTTCCCTACCCCTGGAACTTCTGTCTGAGGGCCTGAGACACAAAATGGTGGCCACCTGTGACATCATCAGAACCCACTGGAGATTTCTAGAACCTTCCGTAACATTCTGGAACCCTGTGACAGTGAGAGGCAGTTTAGAATGTTGGGAGGACATCTCAGAGTGGCAGTTGGCAACTGACTGGAGAAGAGGAAGGACAGAGATAGAAGGAGGTCGGAGTAAGGCAGCAGAGGTGGAAACCAGTGCTTGGAGTGGGGTCCAGAAACCCACCCTTGATGCTAGTCTCTACTGACCAAGCCCAGCCTAGAGCCCTGTGTGGGATCAAGATCAGAAGAACCATCTTAAAGGACTGAAAAGTTGGAACAGGCCTTAAAGAAGAAGAACAGCAAGTTCCTGACCTGTCCAGCAGTGTCCTCCTGGAGTCCTGACGTCGAGAAGCCTGGAGACCTGGGGCCTGAGGTCGAGAAGCGGCGCTGACAGAAAGCAGACGTCGTACCCGGAGCCGCCAGAGGTCGAGTGAGGGCGCCGACGGAGGTCGTGGAGAGGCACCGGAGGTCGAGTAAGGAGTCACCCGAGGTCGAGTGAGGGCGCCGACGGAAGTCGTGGAGAGGCGCCAGAGGTCGAGTCGGGAATCACCTGAGGTCGAGGTGAGGCGTCGACGGGGGAGTGAAGTCCGCCCACCGGAGTCGCCGGAGACTGAGGTGAAGCGTGCCGGAGGTCGGGAGTGGAGATCGCACTCCGGAGTCACCGGAAACTGAGGTGAAGCGCGCAGGAGGTCGGGAGTGGAGATCGCACTCCGGAGACACCAGGAAGTGGGGAGTCCGAGTCCCTGCGACGCCGGAAGGCGACATCGAGATGAGGCCGTCCAGCGACATCGAGCCGAGGCCGCCTAGTGACATCGAGCCGAGGCCGCCCAGTGACATCGAGTCAAGGCCGTCCAGCGACATCGAGTCGAGACCGCCCAGCGACATCGAGTCGAGACCGCCCAGCAACATCGAGTCGAGGCCGCCCAACGACATCGATCCGGAAGCGCCTCACGGCGTCGACACGGAGCTGAGCGGAGCCGATCATCCTTAAAAGGGCAGTAAGTGGTAGAGGGGGCATCTGAGGCCCTGTGGAGTCCTAAAAGACCATTCTAGGGGCTAAAGGGGTGTTAGAACCAGCCTGAGAGTGCCAGGGGTGAACTGAGACTGGTACAGTGACCTACCTAAAGAGCTGTGCAGTTTGGAGGGCCAGATCTGTAGATTACTCTTGTTCTACCTCAGCTTAGGCCCCAGCCTTGATCAATCTAGGTGGGACACCCCCATGCCATCCAAGTGTCCTAAAGTTGGGTATGGGCAAAGTAAGACCAAGTGACCTCATGTAAATGTTTTGAATTGTCACTGTCATTGATTGTTTTACCTTATTTATTGGAAGTGCTTTATTTATTGTCACCCAGTATTTATTCCTGCACTATATTTAATGTCTGACTGTATTTATTTGCCATCTGTATTTATTGCACCCTATCTATTCCTTGCTTATCTATGACCTGAACCTATTTATTGAAATTCCAATGTAGTATTATTTATGTGACCTGCTCGTTTGAGGAAAATCTTATTGTATTGTATTGTATTTATTTTATGAAACCTGCAACTAAGAGAAAATAAGATAAAGACACATATATTTTCAACTTGACTTGCATTATTTCTACGGTGTAGTGTCGTTTTTGGAACGGATGAACGCATGGTTATTGTGAGGGTGTGACGTACGCTTAGCACGGTGCCTGACCCCAACCGCTCGAGCCAAGCTACCACTGTGCTGGGAACCTGGTGACTGCTAACCCGGTTGCCCGGTTTCCAACACCCTGAAATCCCACTACAGTACAGACAGCCATGCCTTTAGTTGCAGTTGGTAGTCAAATATCCCTGTAAAAAATGTAAAAGTTGTTTTCAAGACCTGAGCTTCCTTACTCCCCTTTTCAATTTGCACACTAGTGCCCCCACTTGCATATGAGGAGGACCACAATATGTGTCAGACACAGGTTTTCCAAGTGCACCCCTTCTAGCCATTGAAAGCTGGAGTGGTTAATTAGCCCCTGGGAGTCTCCTGATAATAATTAACTAACCTTGCATTTGGTAACATTGGGCCTCATTGCAATTACGGATGGACCAACCATGGGACTGCCGTGGCCCGATTATGACAGCTGAGGAAGTGAGCTAATCTCTAACTGCATTGCGATGCTTGCAGGCCTAACCTTGGACCGCGACAGTCGAAAAGCTCTCCGCATGGTCAATGCCGGTTAGAAAGCGTTCCAGTAGGAATTCAGACTCCAACAGTCCCTTGGTAGAACCGCAGAGCAGATTATGATGAAGCCGCTGTACTGGCAGTCCCGATTCTGTGGTTTCAGCCCAGCGATCGATCTTCGAACTACTGCTACTGGCAACTACCACAACAGTGCCCAATGAATGTATATTTAGGAGGACACAGTTGATGGTCATTGCGTCATTGCGTAGGTGGACACACCTATAATTCAACGTGTAGAACACACCCAAACCCTGCCCAAGATTCTTTGCAAGTACAATGCGGTACAGACCCACATACCACATCGTCTTAGAGAGAAAGCAGTCATCACTACACATCACCATCACACACACACCTCACACTTTTGTTTCAACACTCTTCCTTTTCATTCCTTATTCATTTAAAATTTGGATTATCTTCACTAGAACACTTTGTCACCAGTTAAAAATCAATGGTTTTCTGGCACCGAGTTGTCAATGATGGTGGATGAAATCATTAGAGTAGAGCCAAATGTGTTTGGAGACTAATTCCAACAAATCTCTGTTGCTCCGAAGAATAAATGTATGACAGGATAGTCACCAAAGTCAAGGGTATTGGTACCATCCTGCGCACAAAGAATGGCATCAGGAAGAGGTGGCATGACCTGAAGACCAGGGCCAAGCACCTCTTCAACCATCACCTCCGGGCAGCTCAGAAAACTTGTGGTGGTCCACCAGAGCTACCATTACAACCCACAGCCTGGGAGGAGAAGGTGCTTGCCATCCTGCACACTGAGGGCTTGACTGGAATACCTAGGGGACTGGAGACTGGTAAGTAACATTTCATCAGCTGGCACAACATATAAATGTACTGTGTGCACACATCTCACCTCTTGCTATCTTCTTTCTCCTCCAATTGTGCCATATGCAGTTGTTATAGTATCAGAGATTTGTCATTGGCAGTTACAGTCAGTAGCCATTCACATGAGTCAAAATGTACCACCCTCCATTACATCCCACATGTGGGAATGCTATCTGTATGTTGATTTTCCATCAATTCAGCATCACAGGACCCATATAATGTGCAATACTACAACCTTATGGGCCACCATAGAAGCATCTTACAAACCAGTATATATCACAAAGCTGTTTTGCCACTGGAGGCAAATTGTTACTGACAATACTACGGCTCCCATCAGTCCCTGTTGCATGAGCACTTGATCAGATGTACCAGTGCCATTTCCCCATAGCCACTTGACAGCCATGTCAGGACTCAGGTTCACCTCACAGGTAGTTGCCAATTGCTCAAGTGAGGGGTGGTAGAAGATGACAGGACTGCAACTCTCATCAGGCCCTGTTGCCTGCACACTTGACCGTATGTACTAGTGCCATTTCACTATAGCCACTTTGCAGCCATGTCAGTTCTCATGTGCACCTCACAGGTAGGCACCACATGCTAAAGTGTGGGTGGGAGAGGATGACAGGACTGCAACTCCTATCTGTCCCTGTTGCCTGAGCACTTGTTCAGATGTACTAGTGCCATTCCCTCATAGCCACTTGGCAGCCATATCAACACTGATCCTCATATCTAATGAAATGAATTCTTTACACAGAATGTTCCAGTCAGGCACATATCAGCTTACTCTGCTTTAAAATTACCAGCTCTCCACAAATCAAAAGAAATAAAACATGACATACACCAAAACAAGGGTGTTACAGAAATGTCAGTCATGTGCGAAGGTAGCATAGCTAACATTACATGGCTGGTGAGCCATTGACACTGCACAGCACACATGATAACCAGTGAAAAATATACTACAGATTTGTGACTACTAAACATGTCACCCAACACAGACAAAGTAGTGTATAGTCTCAATTCATCTTTGTTGCAGTATGCCAACCTTGAGCACTCCTAAAGCTTTTACACAGAGTTAAATGACACATCAGTGAAAACATCAGTGTCACTGACCACAAATGTCATGTGCACACCGCATTAACACGTTTGAAGAGAATACATTAGACTATGCCAAATATAACAAATGTGTCATGGAATCAGCTGGAGCCATATCTAGTACCCCACAATAGGAATTCCACATCGTATGATACTAGTAACCACAACAGGGAAAGAGTACAGTTTCTGAGCACAGGTACTATCCAATAAAGTGCAGCTGCATCTGGTGGAATGTCACACACATTTGCCAGTGGTGTGCCACAACCTCTGTATCATACAATGATGAGACATATTAACACCTACTTTCAGTTCATACACTTTGAGGCCTTATCCAATGTAAAGAGAGACCAGTATGATTTGGCCAAACAACCACATTGTGTTGGAGAACATGAGGGAACACATTACCCAATGACAACAACACAACTGGGAAGAATGCCTCTGGTTTATCAGCAACTTCCATTCTATCTCTATGCAAGCTGCCTTGGTACTGGACTCGGCAATCCAAAGTCTGTGCCAGACATTCCCAGGAACATTCAATGTCCTATTTCCTCTGCAGAATAGCATCATATACAAGGTGATTTCACAACTTTGAAATGTCCACATGAAGATGACAGGGCGAAAGTACCTACAACAGACCAAAAGCCAGATATTTGCTTGGAAACCATATATATTACATCAATTACAGTCCACCTCTGGAGTAAATAGTACATGGATAACATGAATCAACACAAAACTACATCAACAATGTGTGCATGTGTCAAGAGCTGCTCCACTTACAGCCCTGCATAGAGTCACCCACAGCTGTACACACCGAATAATCAACCATCAACTATCTCCTCACAGCTTCCCAAGTACAGTTATTGTAACAGTAAAAATCATGACATCTCACAGTATACTAACACTCATTAAAAGAAGTTATTGATCAGGACGTGACACATGTCAACTCCTTCCTCTTCAACACTATCCTCATTATTTGACATTTCAGGACCCTCACCAAGTGGCACCTGCTGGTCTACATCCTTTGCGATGAGAGGGATGTTACATCGCAGGGCGAGGTTGTGGAGCATGCAGCAGGTGATGGTGTTCTTACTCACCTCCCTGGGTGAGTAGAAGAGGTCTACCTCAGTCTTATCCAGACATTGGAATCAAGCCTTCAGGAGCCCAAATGCCCGCTCCACTGTTTACCGTGTTCTACCATGGACCTCATTGAAGTGGACTTACCCTGGTGTTTTCAGATTCCTCAGCGGGGTAAACAACCATGGCCAGTTGGGATGTGCTGAGTCACCTAGATGGAAGACAGACAGAAGTGCTTTTATGAGTCACACATTTACAAAGGATGTCACCAGACATCACACACACAAAGGTTGGACACATCTCACTCACCAGCAAGCCAGGCCCTCTCCGGTTAGAGTTGTGTCATCAACTGTGAAATACTGCTCTTTGGCATTACATAGGAGGCATAGGCAGATACTGGGAATCTGGTACAGGCCTGTGAGATATATAAACCGGCTAGACAGGCCACTTGCATGTTGAAAGAATGGAAGTTTTTCCAGTTTCTATACTACTGTTCATGTGCTTGTGGTGGTACTAGGGCAATATGAGTCCCATCAATAGCTCCAATAACATGTGGGATGTGACCTATTCCATGAACTTAACCCTTCACAGTGGCCAAATCTTCATGTCTAGGGAACTGAATTTTAGATATCCATGCATCTCAACAGCACATCACGAAGCACCTCACTAAACAGAGATTGTGACATTCCCCCTGAAATTGCCACAGTTTATTGAAATGAATCAGTGGCCAGTAAATGCAGTGTGGCCATCACTTTCACAATTGGTGTCAGAGCCGTGGGATAGGTCATTCTAGGATGCAACTGAGGCTCCAACTGGTCACATAGATCTTGTAATGTCTGCCATATTGAGACAAAACATGTGAATATTGTCTCTTTCTTCCATAATTAGCAGGTCTGGAAAAGGACAGAATAGAGGAGGCAGTCATCCTTTCCCTCTGCCAGGGATCCCTTGTGTGGAATAGAAACACTTATTGATAGTGGTCACTGTGTCTGCACTGACTTATACCAAAATACAGCCAACAGTCACAGACCCCCTTATTGTCTCCTCACTGACCCCGCTGGGGACCCCTCTTAGTTGTTCAGCAAACTTCAACCTGAAAAACAACGCATACTTGGCCTCCTTTAACACTTACAATGAAGAAACTATCCTAAAAACGCTCACGTCCCTAAATCCCTCCAACCACTTCACAGACCCGCTCCCAGCAAACTACCTAAAAGACTTCATTCCGTTGTTAGTGCCTTTATGGACTAGGATTATAAAGTCCTCTCTCCTTCAAGGAACCATCCCAGACATCCTTAAAGTAGGCCTGGTATCCCCCATCTTAAAGAAACCATCGGCGGACCTAGCAGACCTGAATGACTATTGTCCAATATCTAACATCCCCACTTTAGCCAAACTGCTAGAAAAATGTGTTCACATGCAGCTTACCAACCATATAGACCACTTTAACCTGCTTGATAAATTCCAATAAGGCTTCCATGCTGGGCACAGTACAAAATCAGCCATGACCCACATAATAGTCGACGCATAAAAAATCTTGTACCAAAACAAAGCATGTTTACTAATCCTTCTTGACCTATCTTCAGCCTTCGATACAGTCAAACATGACAACTTACTATATCTTCTGAAACACAGAATGGGATTATCTGGATCAGTCCTAAACTGGTTCACATCCTTCCTTCAAAACAGAACACAAAGATTCAAGCGCAATCAATCCTTATCCAAGCCCACCCCAGTCACCTTAGGAGTTCCACAGGGATCAGCCCTCTCCCCCTACACTGTTCAACATGTTTATGGAAGCACTCACCGAACTTCTCAGCTCCTTGAATGTCCACTATCACATGAACGCAGATAACACACAACTCTACACAAAGATCCATTCACTTGAGGACATCAAATCTCTTAATTCAACGCTCCAAAAAACGCAGACCTGGTAGGCCAAAAACCACTTAAAACTAAACAGCCTCAAAACCGAATTCCTCCTAATCGCTCCCCCAAACCAATCAACCATCATCCTCGATTGAATGAAGCACCTAACAGCACTCAACAGACAACCTCTCATCATCAACTCAGCGAAATAGCTGGGAATAACACTTCAGCACCTCTACAAAAGGAGCAATTTTTTCAAATGAACACTTGGAGAAGACTGAAACCCTTTCTACCCGCAAATGACTTTAAACAAGCAGTTCAAGCTCTAGTAATTTCTAGACTGGAGTATGGTAATGTTGCTCTCTGCGGCCTTCCCAAATCGACGACGGTCCCTCTAAGAGCCTCTATCAACGCAGCAGCTAAACTCATCACAGGTTCTAAAAGAAACTGTCACATCTCCCCTGACCTGCGTGCCCTCAACTGGCTTCCTTTTGAGGCTAGAATTCACTTGAAAATAAATGTTATGACGCACAAGGCATTACATCACAAACACCGATTTACCTGGCTGAGAAATTAGTGCCGTCATGTGGTAACAGAACCACCAGGAGCTCCTACAATCTGCTACTGAAACCACAATGATTTAACAAGAAGAAAACATACAACCGATCCTTCTCAGGAATGGCTCCCAGGATTTGGAATGCCTTACCCCGAGAAACGAGACAGAACCCTTCCACGTCATCTTTCAAAAAGGAAGTGAAATTGATTCTCTTGGCCAAATTCACTTGAACTACTCATACATTTGTGTATATATTTGCTATATTTGCTAAGCCATAATAGTTCTTACTAATGTAACCTATGTTATATCTATATGTCTTGATGTCACCTATACTTGCCATGTAAGGCGCTCTGATACCCGCAAGGGTCTTATTCGCGCTATACAAAACAGTTTAAATAAATAAACAGTCATGTGAATTAACAGTAATGCATAAGTGAGCAGTACACACCATTTCACATCATGTATGTTAAATAGTAAAATGCATACATACCAAATTCCTGTCTGATTAAAGTGGAAGTGAGGCGGGACAAATAGGTGGATGACATTTTTCAAACATTGAGAACTGTAGTGAGCGAGACAGTCACAGCAGGGTCACAGGTGAAGGCATTACTTTGATATACCAGATATATATAAGGATGCCATCTTGATGGATAGGATGCACTGCCATCAGAACTATTTCCACATAAATTACCCCATCTGGACTACACTTGTGTTTGTAACAGCACTGTCCACATCATACATACTCATCTTGTATTTAAGGCACCATCATGTTGTGAAGTCTTCATTTCACACATTACCACCGGCACTACCGAGGTACATAGCCCCTTGGTAATCATTGTTCATGCACACTCATATGCAACACTGAGGTCTGATTAATGGTATAGCCAGAGGAATGGTGTCAAAGCTCAGGTGACATGTACCAATACATATGTAGGTCGGGAGACACACCTTCGAATCCTCTTACAATGTGGTAATGAAGACTGACATGGTGGAGGCCTATCCTCCTACTACCGTTGTTTTCAAAACGTGTGGTAGGCATGTACATTCATGGCAGCCACAGCCATAGGCTGCATGTTTTTATGGTAATGGTTGCTATTCAAAGTATGTGACAGTGGAGACCGTCTATGTGGATACCTGATCTCACCAATGGGGCATGCTTCTTTGGGGACCACCTGCTGATTTGAAGTGCACAGTAGGTGGGTTCAGTCACATACTTCAAAGCCATAGGCTAACGTTGAAAAATGCGACCATCGCGGTCTAATGTCAGTGACTGTGGTGCCTACTTATAGTTTGCGGTTTTGCCAAGATAACACTTGCCTCCAGACACTGCTGATTTCTACACCTCCTCACCACCTGCTGCTGTTTGTCGCTTCCAGGAGCACACATATCATGCACTAAAAGGTTGAGGGCTTGTCCATTCACTCCAGAGGGGCTGGATGCGCTGGTGGACGTGGTCCTTCCCCTATTTGCTAGGCTCTATGGCTCCCTAGAAGTACAGGTAAGTTGATGACGTACTTGTTTGACTCCACTTGACTGCTTCCCTTTTGATTCCATAGGCTAAAATGTACCTCTGAGTGTAAGCCTTATGTTGTTTGCATACAATGTATGGCCTTACATCTGGCACACATGTAATGGCTTATGGGGCCCTGGAGTTTATGGAGAGAAGGCCACCATTAAATTGAGTGAAACAGGTGATTTCTACTTGTGTTACAGGCATATCCCTATGCATTAGTCATGGTGGCTACATTGAGTTGTATGAAGGCATCATGGTATATGTGCATTGGTCTGTGCAGACATCTCACTATGAGCCATGTCTACATACTGTTAGAATCAATTGAGTATGATGTTAGACAAATGTACTGTCCCACTGTCCACTCAGCTCACATCAGACATAGCTCAACATTTGACTGGGAGGTAGTTATAAATCACAGGCACCTTCAGAGTGCCTCACAACATCATGCTCACATAAGAAATGAGCCGAAAATATAATTTTACTGTTTGGATCGGTAGAATTGTAAAGTACATGTGAGATAATTAGTCACAGCCTGGAAAGAGTAAACCATGACTGTGGGAAGATGAGTGATACAATGAATACTGTCCTTGGAGCCCAGTTGCTCCATTGATGTTCCCAGAAATAGTTTAAGGTAACACCACTAACCATCATAGCTGTAACATGGCTATTTTGAGGTATGGTGACTGAGGTGAATGCCCTCACTTGATACTTCTTTCCATTGACCCAAAGTGTCATTGTCTGTGTGTCACTAATAAATCTCCCCTTCCTCACACAGTTCTGTTGACACTTGTCAAAAGCTGTAGCTTCCACCATATAGACATACTGCACATCTGAGACATGTACAGTGTAGTTAAAAGGTTACTATTAATCAGAGAAGAAAGATGTTGATCACATGCTTGGCTACAGTATCCACATTAACAATCCACCAACAAATGTCTATATAGTGTAATCTCTGTTACACTGACATATGTGTCTAAAGGGGTCTCCTAAAACAGGTTTAAAAACAAGAAAAACTCATTCTTACTTACACTGTTTTTCACATGAGTAGTCCACATTTCCACACAGCCCCAAAGAGATGTAGCTCTGATTGTCACACATACCAGCCCTTACCTTGTTACTTTAGTCTTTGGATGTTGTGTTAACTATGGTCCCCCTATGTACCATACGCATCAGTGCAATGGCTCTGGAAGTAAAGGTGTCTGGACAGTAATGCATAGGTAGTTTACCCTTCATATGTTCCAACAGGTCTACTGTGTCACATCACATTCCGTCTAGGATTGTCTTGGACGACATGATGTTAGTGTGTTGCCACAATCAGTGAAGTTTATGACCAGGTTTGAGGTAAGTCATCAAATGATTAGAAAAGGGCTATTCCTTGCTTTAGTTGTGCCTAGCATGTAACATGGACACATGTAAAGTGTTTGCTATGGAAGATTATTTGTGCTAGGTGGTATGCAAATTTGTACCTACTATACAGATGTCTAGAAACTTACTGTCACAAACTGTTTCTACATCTCTTGAATCCATACAGATCAGCTCCCATCAAAAGAAGGTCATTTGGAGAGCCATCGCCCGGAAGGTGCGGACCCTGGGGGTATCCAAAGGGCATAGTGTCCACTACTGTAAGAGGTGAGAAGACCTGCTGTGCTGGGCTCATAGGACTGTGGAGGTCCAGCTATGGCTGGCCTCCCAAAGAAGAAGGAGCGCTCACCAGCTCTTGACCCCCTGATGGTCTGCATACTGGCAGTGGCCTAGCCACACCCTGATGGTCAGTTGAGTGTCCGACAACTGCAATTAGGGGGTGAGTGTTCACCTGAGTGATACACTGTGCATGTCCAATAAAGTTTTGTCACAGGCAGGTTTTTCTCAGCAAGCTTGAAGGTGACTCATGTCCCACGCAATCATAGCATTGTTGCGTGTGTCGGAATGGCAGTTGGTGCATAGTGTTCAGCATTGACTATAGGTCATGTGACTAGGAGCAAAACAGGGTCCACTCAAACATGTCTACATTGTTAAAGAGCCACATGTCAGCATATTGTCTCAATTTCCCTACATTTTACCCATCATGTCATATGTTAGAGTGGCCCCGCACAGGCAACTTGTCACCCTTGTGTCTGCAGTTTAGCTTCCTCACTACTGTCTCTCATGTGATGTTGTACCACGTACTTGTGGTATGGCATACAATGAACTCTGGGTGAAGTGACAATGCACAACATCCCCTTGGAATTAGGGGAGTGTGCTTTATGATGAGTTGGCTAACACCACTGGTGCCATATGTTTTGCTGCCTACATGCAGGCATGCGTTCATTCATGTGTTGTACTGTCACAAGTACACGTGTACCATACATGATCAGAGGATCTTGATGAGTAACCATCTGCGTGCATCATATTTATGTGCTAGTCAATGTGTACATGGCTAGATAAATGAATGGTGGGCATACATAGTGGGATAAAGAGAAACAGGAGTCTTCTTAAATATGGTGGATGACTCTCACATACCCAATGACATTGATGGATGTCATCTGGCAGGTACAAATGTTGATGCAATGACACACACGTTTGGTATATTCCAGTTGTATCAGGCAATGTTGATTTGCATGCCAATGAGAAGGGTGTATGCAGTCAGGTGGGATGGACATGTGCATCAGAACTCCATCAGTCTGTGTCTGGTGATATGCATCAGGGAGTTATTCGTTAAAATGTTGGTGTGATATCTGTGTGTCAGCAGTCAGTACTACATAGGTAGATGTGTGAAAAAAACATGGAATATTCAGTGCGTCCTCTCCCCTTATAGAGGTAAATCAGACATCTTCATGGATGGGGTCAATACAAAGCCTCATGAACTTTCAGTGTTTTCATGGCATTTACAATTGCAATGTGAGAAAGGTGTGCTCATATGAACCTATCTTGACTGGGGATGTACCTAGGCAAATTCACGTACAATGTTTATTTGTGCTTGAATCTCACACTACTTGGAGCCCATTTGGCTCCATACTAATTTTCTGCACTACACGTGACACATAACTAGGCTAATCATGTGCATCTGTCAACTACATGATCTGGCTGTCGACAGATGTGAGACTGTAACTTGGGAAGTGTTATCAGTGTGGAATGGACCCTTCCATGAAATTTGTTTGTCAGATTTTGATGATACTTATCCCTAGCAGGTACCCAACAGTACTACATGTTGTTGGTTTGGGACACTTGACCTTTTGCTTATTCAGGGCCCTCTGTGGATAGGTGTAAATGTATTCATGTGGACATTCCATTGGATATATAATATATGGTACAAGGGTCTGGTTTGATGGGCTCATAATATCTCCTGCGACACACGCGAAGGTGGACTAGGCACATGAGCAGACATGCAACTGGAGCTGACAGTGGTTCTGACACCATGTCTTTTGACGGTGTTCAGGTCAAGTGGCTTTAATGCATGTACTCATGCCAATTTCTGAGCTGATGTTCTTACCCTTGTACAAGAAATAATCTGTGATAATGTGTAAAGTGTTGTGTAATGATATGCTCAAATAGTGGTCTTAGGCAATTGTACTGACCCCATTTTAAACTCATATTACAGCATCAACCCATGGCAGTGGAGAAAACAGGGCTGAGATAGTTGGGTTCTGTACAGCACACTGACACAGAGATGACTAATAGCCCCGAGGGTGAATGCCCAGGATGAGCGACAAGAAGACCACACAACATCTACTTTGTCAGGGTCCGCTGGCAACTTCCTGGTGCTGGTGGACCAACCTGGAACTGCATCAGCTACATCCATGACCACCACCCTGCATACTATCTCCACCCTCCCTGCTGCACCCCAAACTGCTACCAGGGCCCGCTCCCCTATGCAGGGGAGAGTTCCCTTCCCTTCAGGCACCTCAGCCCTGGCCCCTGTCTTCCCTGCTGCCCTGAGTGTTGAGGCCATAGAGGTCCTGAGGCAAATTTTAGTGAGTCAAACTCCAATGCTGAATGTCCTCCAGGAGCAAGGCAACAAGCTGACCCAGGGTGTTGCCTACCTGAAAGGCATTCACTCTGACATGGCAGGCCTACAGAGATCTTTACAGGCTCTGCCTTCCACAGTCATGGAAGCCTTCCAAATCTTCCAACATTCCACCACACCTGTTGCCCCTTCTTCATTCACTATCCATATCCATAAACCTGCCCAAAGAGCATGCACACTTCAGCATGCATCCACCTCAACTTCCACACACGGCACACTCTAAAGCAAATCTAAAAAGCAAAAACACAGCACACTAATTGATCAGACACTCACCACCCTCACCACCACAACCAGTGACAATCAGATAGACACCACACTCCCAGACCCTGGTACATCCACTCCCAAGATCTCATACCCACACACTACAGCCACAACACCACCAACATCGACTACAGATATGACACAACCAGACACTACACCCACAACACCATCCTGCTCCACTACAGACATGACACACCAAGACATCACACTCACAACATCATCTTCTGCCACTACAGGCATGACAAACCAAGATACCACACCCACAACACCAGCCACAAACACATCACACATGGGCACGCACCAGATACATATTAAAGCGAAACAGACATCAGACCCGGCGAGACACGAAAGCACATCACACACATCCACTACTCTCATCCCTTTACCTCCAAGATCCTACCCCTTGATTCACCACGTAGCAAGTCTCCTAGAATCCTTACCATGTGTGCCCTTGACCTCTTCCCTGCAACAGATGCCCCCTTCCCAAACCCAAAAGGGCTGTTTTCCCACCCCTACCCTACTCTGCCACTGCCATGAAACCCTATAAAAACTATTACTCCCCTACTACAACAGTTCCTACTTCACAAGGGAGTAGGAAAAGAAAAGCTGCATACCTTGATACATACCCAGACCCTTCCAAAACCAAAAGAACCTCTCCCCCACACCAGGTCTACAAAGACACCCCTCATCAGCGAGGCTAGCTTGAATCCAGTGACACAGGGAGCAAGAGGCCCACATCTGGGCATACCCTAAGCCACTTAGGGCAAACATAGCAAACACAATTAGATAATGGATGGAGTGCTGAAACTTTTCAACCACTCACTCCCAGTCAACAGATCTAGGTTAAATCCATTGTGCATCAGCCAGGTTAGCTTGAATCCAGTGGCACAGTGATCAAGGGCTAAGGGTATGCCCAGACATAGGTGCCTTGCTCACTGCACCACTGGATTCAAGCTAGCCTGGCTGATGAGGAGTGAACCCCTGAAACCGGTCCTAGGATGCTTGTCTCTGGTCCAAGGAGGACCAGGCCTGGCTGATCGTGCTGGACCGTTCCAATGAAGAACAAGGTGAAGACTGATTAACATATGGCTGGGTCCAAACTGGGGTGGCATAGTGAGCAAAAGAACAATTAATTAAACCCAGATCTCTTGACTGGGGGTGAGTAGTTGAAATGTTTCAGCCTTTAATCCATCATCTTGTTGTGTTTGCTATCACTTTACCATACAACATTCTTTTAAAGTCAGACTTATGGGCCTTGCCAATGCTTTTTTTGTTGCAGTTAAAATCATGGGAAACACTTCTTTTAGGGCCATATGTATCAAGCAAAATTGTGATCGCAAATGCCAAAATTCGCCAAATTTCGGCTTTTGCAATCGCAATTTTGCTAAGTGGTATATATAAAGGAAAATCTGCGTGCAAAATAAGGAATCGCAAAATTTGCGATTCCTTATTTTGCAATTGTATTTAAGGAATCGCAAATTTTGCGATTCCTTAAATGCAATGTAAGAAGCACCAAAAAAGTCCGATTTGGCCTTAAGGAATCACAAATTACCACCAACAGGTTGGTGGTAACTTGCGATTTCTTTCAAAAATGCACATTTTTGCATTTTTTAAAGTAGCATGTGGCACACACACATGTCCTTAGGGCATGTATGTGCGCCCATGCTCATTTCAGGGGTGCAACAGGGTGTCATTTTGACACCCTGGCACACTTGAAATTGCATTCTCAATTTGCGATTCTCTAATTGAGAATCACAAATTGAGAATGTCTTCCCATTCATTCCTATGGGCCTCTAGGCACATAGGAATGAATGGGGAGGTATTCCTCAATTACGAATTGCAATTTTCAGGATTTGCAATACATTTTGCTAATCCTGCAAATTGCAATTCTTGAGTGCTCCAAAAATGTTTGACTATTTTTGGTGGACTCGTCAGTGCATTTAAATGTATCACAACCAGCAGAATCTAGAATAATATTTTTGTTTTTGTATATTCACTGTGTACTCTGTGTTGTGTAGTTTTATATTCTCTGAAAATTGCACGGTGATGTCATTATTTATAAACAAAAAAATATGTAATGACACCAGAGAGATGGTGAGCAAAATGGATTGGCTTCAAACCCAGTGTTAGAATTATGTGGCCTATACTTTTTGAAAAAAGATATTAGTTCATGTTAACTGGAAGAACTCAATGGCCTTCAGAAAATGCTTGCACATTTGCATGAAATGTAAAGTACTATAATCTCAGTAGCACGCTATGGTTGTCATAGTTAAACCTACCATGCTTTCGCCTACGAGTATTGTGGCCTAGTTCAAGATTTATCAGAGATACGTGGTTTATCATTGATGTGGGGCCTGTGGGGAAAATGACAGGACACAGTCACACAGTACATTCATGGGTGTATTCTAGGCTGTAGCATAATGCTAACACTACCAGCACATGGCAGGACTATTACCTCATGAGAAACACTTCATCCGCTAAATAGCAAAAATACCACAAAACAATTGAATTACTGGAATATTTAACGCATGCCCATGCACATGCCCTTTTAAAATCTGTGGCATTTTAAGAAGTTGAAGTGAAAATTTGGCTCTAAAAAGCACTTACTGCCGTTTCATTTTTTTAAAATATTTTTCGGAAAAGAGGAGTCCCCCCCCCCTCCCCGCCAGTGCCTATTTAGAAAGGTGAGCTTGCTCACTTTACTGGCTGCTTTGAGGAGGAAGTGGACAGTGCCACTAGTGGAAGTGGGCTGTAGCAGTGTAGGAAGTGGGCTTCATTAGTGAAGGAAGTGGGTGGCAGCTCACTTGGGAAATTGTTGGGCACCTGCACATTTTTTTTAAAGTAACTGCTGTCTTACTGTAGTTTTTTTGTATTGATTTGTTGCCAGCATGCCACCACTCCACTCCAGGACCAGCGAAACTCACAGTCACCCACCCACCAGATTACAAGTAATTTTGTGGTCTGGCGAGTCGGCGGCATGGCGGTATCACGGCAGTGCTGTTTAAAGGCTCATTAGCCGCGAGAGGTACCGACGGAGAGAGCGGTGCCTCCTAACCTGAGCAGTTGCCAGGTGAGGTGAGGCGCATACCCAGAAGTATTCGGGTATTTTCCCTGTACCAGGAACAAGGTCCAGGTTGTATGATTCATGAGATATTTGTATTAAATACACCACAACTTTGCAGTAGCTTTCTGGTCCTGACGAAAGCTGGGATATAAATTATCCGAGAGCTGAAACATGTAGACCAGTCTTTTCCAACACAGTTATTTGTTTAAACTGTCATAGCACTGTTTTATTTTGGTATCAAGGCAGCACTTTAATAAAAACATTTTTGTGCCTTGCTAACCAATTTTAATCATCACTTTCCTTATCACGTGCACTGCATACATCACCCCTTATCATCTTTACCATGGTCTCCCTCGATTCAGACAATATACCGACAGATACTTTTGGGACACACATTGAACCAGTATCTACGTTCATCTGGTAGAGGATGGTGCTCTGGTGAAGTTCCTAGGTTCCCAAATGATGAAGCGAGCCACTTGTCGTGGGTGATGGGAATCTTTCTCATGCATACACATACCCATGGGACACTTTGGACATTTTTGACAGCAGTTAGATCTGTATCAGTATTCACTGAGTGGTAGCGTTAAGGTCACAAAACTATTTTTGACTCACAGTTTTTCTTATATATACATGTTGAATTGGGGATTACAAACTGTTTGAGTCTTTAAACCATATCCCTTAGACCCCCACTCTTTTTTGAGATATCCTATTACTGAGCCTTAAACAGCACCACCACTGGCCCACCGGTGGACGTTTCTGCACAGGAAGAATACACCATGTCGTGCATTACTTCCCGTGCAGGAACTGGGGGTGCAAAGCTACAAGGGGTCACACCATGTGTCCTGCTTGCATTCACCCCATGCACAGGGGCCAGAGGAGGCCCTACAGGGCCCCCTTTGTTGCCTCACTGAACCCTTTTCATGGTGGTGTGATTGCCATGAAAAGAGCGTTGGAGAGGCAACTAAAAATTATGCTTGGCGGCGCTGCTGCGGCACCACCAGCATATTTTAGCCTTGAACTGCTACCCGACCACCGCAGGATCCTTGATCAACAGCGGTAGCAGTGGTTCAGTGGTGGTCCACCTGCCACACATATAATACTGCAGGCGGTCCCTCAGTGTGGCGGTGGGCAGACCGCCACCATGACTACAGTGGTCTCATGGACCGCCGTAGTCATAATAAGGCTCTTAGGGCCATATGTAGGAAGCCTAATACCGGTCGGTAACGGACGATTTTCGGTAAATATACCGTTACCGACCGGTATTTAGGCTTTTGCTGTGTAGGGGGATCATTTCAGGATTCGGTAATTTACCGAATCGGTAATTTTACCGATTCGGTAAATACCGAATCGGTAATTTTACCGATTCGGTAAATACCGAATCCTGAAATGAGATGTAGGGGGAGTGTGTCGTGGGTGTGGGGATTCGTTATTTACCACCAACTAAAAGTTGGTGGTAAATGACGAATAGGTGTTAAAAAGCATTTTTGTGCACTTTGAAGTGTGCAATGTGGCAGACATACATGCCCTTAGGGCATGTATGTGCGCCACATTTGCACACATGGACGAATCAGGGGTGCAACAGGGTGTCAATGTGACACCCTGCCACCCATGATGATGCCTCCCCCATTACCGATTACCGATTACTGGCTTCCCATTCATTCCTATGGGCCTCCAGGCCCATAGGAATGAATGGGAGGCCAGTTGCCATTACCGAATCGGTAAATACCGATTCTAAAATACCGACACTTACCGATTCGGTATTTTTTTACCTACATTACATTTACCGATTCATAAATACCGAATCCGTAAAATTCGGTATTTAAGAATCGGTAAATGTAATTTACCTACATATGGCCCCTAGTGTTGTGCAGGTCTCTAAAATGAGATTTAAATACTTTATTAACCTTTTACCTTTATTTTGGAACGAGAATAACTTATCTAGGCCTGTATCGATTTAAGTCATGCCTCCTGCATTATTGCATATATTTCTTTATTGAAACTTTTACTTTAGCAAAGGAAATGGTGAACACATATTTTTTTAGAATCAATTCAAACTGAAGCTCACATGCTTGAAAGACTGCCATAGGATTCTGTCTTTTTGTCTGAAGTTAAAGTAAAAATGACTCATAGACAGAGGATACGTTTGCATTTTTCATCTTGTTTAAATATGACACCTTGCTTTGCAGGGTGCGCTTGTGATAATTGTCCTCGGCCTAACGAGCACTCTTTTTCAGTTCAGACTCGGATAACGCAGGGTCAGTTGACAATTATCTGGAGGAAAGACACTGCCACAGAAACGGTAGCTTAATGAGGCGAAGGCAGCTGGGCCTGGAGCTGCTGAAGGGTTCTGGTACTCTGGAAAACAGAGAATTTTCATCAGCACTTATAAATATACCAAGAGGATAACATGTTTTGTTGAACTGCTAACAAGAAAAGCTGAGGGATAACAACAATTTGTAATGGGTGTGACTTGGAGATGGCAGGCGCGCATTGCTTGCCTTCTCATGTCCCCGAGGCTCGGTTTGCTATACGTTTGAAATCAATGCTTAGCGAATCAGGCTGTTCACTAGACTGGTAGAAAACTGATAAATCTATGGTAATGATTTACTGGCTGGAGCCTAAAACTCAGCTGTACAATAGGAACTGAAAACCGTGATTCTGCGAATGTGTGCAGTCCACCTAGAGGCTTTGTACATAATGTTTTCTTCAAAGCACGAACGTGTGTGCATGTTGGTAAATGAAAATGATTTTTTAAGGGGGGGCACACATTGGGCCACAGATAAAGGTGTTGGGCATATATATACTGTGTATGTGTGTGTGTTTAAATGTTTGCTAAATATTCTTGCCTCAGACTTTGTATGTTTGTTCATATCTATGTATTCGTATTTTTTGCACAGTGGCAGTCATCACCACGTGTTTTTATTTAGGTCAGAGTTTCCATAGGAAAAGTGTTTTTTATTTTTTCTGATATCTTTGCTGTTGTTGGGTGAATCCTCACAAAACTGTTTAAAAAACAAGTTCATCCACCCCAGGTGCTTTCGGGAAAGTTTTGAGGTAATCTGTCAAGTGGGGGGCTTAGAAAAAGTGGGATCTTACAACATGGTTTTCGAATTTAATTGCCATTGGAAATTTTTGAAAGCAACACAGAAAAATTGGCGAAATGGAATTGCACCAAAATTGGCAAAAATTTAGAACTTTAGTCAGGAAACCTGCTTTTCATTATTTGGTGTAAATCTGTTCAACTGTTTCTAAGAAATTGGTGTTTAAAGAGATAAGAGATACTCAGGGGTGTCAAAAAAGTGGTTAAAAATATAGCACTATATAAATGGTTGGACCCATCTGGAGCCTAATTTTAATTAATTGAGAGCCTCTGATTGAGCGAGGAAGCTATTCATCCTGTTGGCTATTTTTGTACCACAGGACTGGTACAGCTCCTGTGGTATTGAGCTATCTGATTGGCTAGCTGCAACTTGGAGAAAAATGTTGTGGCACTCGGTCCATATGTCCTGAATTTGTTTGATAAAAATATATAAGTGGGCAAAGTAAGGGCACCATTATGCCCTAGCACTTGTGGGAGTAGCCCAGTGGGAAACTACCAGGCCCATAAAAGTAAAAAAAAAACATTCTGTTCCATGGGGACTGTGGTGTTCCCACGAGGTACCACAGTACTTTGCAGGAGCTGCTACACAAGATTCACCTGCATGATGCTTTCAGACCATGCAAGCTTTATTGGGTGAACCTTTCATGGTGGTCCCACAGAGCTAAAGATTGTGTTGCAGCTCCTGTGGAAGTTCCGCTGTACCACAATTTTCTTTTTTTAAAGTAACAAGCATGTAGTGTGGTGGTCTGCAGGGAAAATGGTTTTTGCAGGAGGACTGAACCAGAGATCACACCCTGCACTCAACTCCATTCCGAACATGAATAAAAGGGATGGGCATTCAAGGGGAGTTGGGCACCCAAGGCCAGGCCATGCGGCCAACCCACACTGTGCATGGTCGAAGGCCATGCACAGCAGAGAATTGGACATTGACACGCGGCTGGGTGCCAGGCCAGGCCTGAGGCCGGGCCCTGCAGCCAACCCCCCTCGCTGAGCACAGCCATGCCAAAGGCCAAGAGGTCTGAGGTATTAGGCTGCCACAAGGGGTTAGGCCCTGGGTCAGCCAAAGGCCAGACCCAGCTTCCAATACCCACTGTGCACAGCCAAAAGATGTGCTCAGAGGGGGTGAATATGTTAAAAAACCCACAGAAAGTCACATAAAAAGACAACGGTTAAAGTATTGTTATAGTTAGATTTAACCATTAATTCTTTCCATTCAATTTCTGAGGTTTTGTTTTTTTCTAAATTCCTTTCATTGGCATTTCGAAAAACAAAAAAGGAAAACACAGTAAACAAACAGCCAGTATACAATCAATGCATAATCGATGCCAAAGCTGCACCATCAACACAGAACAAATGTTATACCGCTTGTGCCCGACCCACTTATAGAGACTAAGATATGTAGGCAGACACCACATAGCAAATACAGTCAGGAGAAGAACATGTGACAGTGCAATCTTACATCCAGGATGACACCCATATAGTATGCATAGCAGGTAGAGCTTCTATAAAAAAAATACAACAACATCTCCCCGCCAGATCTACCCCACTTCCCGCGTATCAATCTCCGTGTTCTCATCCGACCTCTGTCTCTCCCAGGCCAAAGTGAGGAGTGTCTCCCAAATGTCTCTGGGTCTGGAGGTAGGAGGCATCAATTTCCATAAGGTGGTCAATTGGAAGTGCCTATACGAAACGTCCCTTATCCACTCCTTAATGGAAGGCACCCTCTTTCTCCCCCAATGCACAGCAACTTGGCGTTTGGCAAAAAGGAGAAGCAATGCATGCAGTTTGCGAATTTTAACGGGTGTATCTTTTACATAGCTCTGCAGGCCCAGCAAAGGAGTGAGAGTCTCAGGAGCACCAGTGATCCGATGTATCATTGTAAACACTGTGGACCAGAAAACCGTCAGATGTGGGCAATCCCATGCCATATGAAGAAAGGAGGCTGGGAGAAAACAACAGAGCCAGCAGCCCTCATTGTCCCGCAATCCCATGCGATGCAAGCTTATAGTTGTTCTGTAAAAGCGATGGAGAAACTTGAAGTGTATGAGGCAAAGCTTATAACTGGGGGATAACGTAGTGAGCTGACGGCAGCAGTACGACCACTGGTCTTCGGTGAGCGGGACGGGGAGTTCGTTATTCCACACCTGAAACGCCCTTGACTTTAACAGAGGCTCCGCGGTATGCATGTGTGTATACAGTAATGTGACGAGTTTACAGGACGAAGGTGTACTTAACAAGTTTTCAAGTGCTGCCATGGATGGCTGGGAGCCCGAAAAACCTTCATGTAGAGAGCGACAGGTGGCCTGAAGCTTATAATAGAGAAATAGTTCTGCAATGGGCACTGTCTGCCCCTTCTCTACAACCGGCGGTGAGCGGAATGTGTTACCGGGGTACAGGTCAGCAAAAGTACGTAGGTTCTGCTTTTGCACCACATTCTTACTGATACTGTCTCCTATATTTGGCAGCATTGGGTTGTGCGCTAGTGATATAGATGGGGCATATAATATGGGAACGCCTGCTTTCCTCTCCAATTCGTCCCACGCCCATCGCATGGTCTCCACTGTGTCCACGCAGTCTCTAGGACGCAGGTAGGGCTGATACAGAGCCACGCAGAGAGGGACAGGTGCCGCCACATCAGTCTCCACGGCCACATAGGGCTGGATGGACCCAGTTATGGAGAAACTGAGCTTGGGCGCACCAGGCATACAGTTGCTTATCCGTGGCCCCCAAGCCGTCCTGACACAACGGAAGCGTCAACAACTCCCAGGATACTCGAGCCTGCCCATACCAACGAAACCAGCAAAGTCTTAAGGGACCAAAAGAAGGCATGCGTGAGAGGGATTGGGATGTTAGCAAATAAAAAAAAAGTTTCGGCAGGACTATCATTTTAGCTAGGGCTATTTTTCCGGCTAGGGAGAGTGGGAACCTGGCCCACAGTGCAAACTTCTCCTCTGACCAGGTGATGGCACGTCCGAAATTTAAATTCCACTCCTCTTGTAACTTTCTGGTAAGCCATATGGCCATATATTTTACTGTGTCATCCGCCCATTTTGGAGGGAACTCAGAGCTGACTAGGGCGGTGGTGTCCGTCAATGGAAAAATGACTGACTTAGCCCAGTTGATGGAAACTCCAGAAAGGCCACTGAATTTGATAAATTCTCGAAGGAGGGGGTCCAGTTTGGATCACGTACAATGTGACATCGTCAGCGTATAATGATATGAGGAGGCTTCTGGTACTAAACCCAATTCCCCTGGCCATGTGGTGCTGTCTGATGCCTGCCACCAGCGGCCCCATTGCAATCGCGAAAAGCAGGGGGGATAGAGGGCATCCCAGCCTCGTGCCATGTGAAGTAGAGAAAGGCTTAGACAGGAGGTCATTCACTCGAATCTGAGCCATTGGCTGAGTATATAGTAAACGGAGTATGGCGAACAGATAGGGCCATTCGAGCGTGTCGCACACTTTAGTAGTGTCGAGGAAAACAGCATCCGCCTGCACTTCTGGGTGGAGGTAGTGTAATACCGAAAAAACAGTCCTGAGGTTGTGGGAGGTGGACCGTCAGGGAATAAATCCTGATTGATCGGGGGGACGAGCGATCAAGGGGAGTAGGGGTTGTAACCTGTTAGCAATCAATTTGGCCAAGATTTTCACATCCACATTTATTAATGACAGTGGTGTATATGAGTCTAATTCAGTGTCAGGCTTCCCGGGTTTCAGTCAAGTGATTATTATTGCTTTGTGCATGGTTGGTGGTAAAATACCAGTAGTCTTAGCCTCCTTCTATAATGCTATCAGATGCGGAGCTAATTCCCACACATAAGTTTTGTAGGAGGCGGTGGTTAGACCGTCAGACCCGGGGGCCTTTTCCAGTGGCAAACTTTTAATTGCCTGAGAAACGTCCACTACTGTGAACGGGAAGTCTAAGTAGTCTTTATGCCTTTGACTGAACCATAGTAGCTTGAGGGAATCAAGGAAGGACTGCATGCCTTCTGGACACGCTTTTTGAGTAGCAGTGTAGAGACTAGAGTAGAATGAGGAGAACTCGTCTAGTATGACTGCCTGTCCTCTAATAACCGTGACATGTGTGCTAGTCAATTCAGGGATGTAGGCAGTGAAGAGCAAGGCACGAATCATCGCCACCAGAGTCCTCCCCGGCCTGTCATCCTCTCCGTATCCCCGTGCCTCGGCGTATATTCCCAAGAACTTGACCTCACTCTGCGCTTCCTCCTCAAAATCAAGTAGTCTGGCTTTTAAAAGGGCCAACGCATCAGAATCGTTGGAGGAGTAGTATTGTGTTTCTAGTCCCCTAATTTGAGTCGCTAGGGAAGAAAGTGAGCCCGAATAGCCTTCAACACCCCGGCCTGGCGAGCAATGCATTGACCCCTAATAACCACCTTGAATGCCTTCCAAAGGGACGCCTCCGTGTCCACCGAACCGGAGTTAAGGGTGAAATAGTCAGTAATATCTGTTCTAATTTCTTCTTTAAATGCTTCATCCAAAAGCACATGCGGTGATAACCGCCATGTGAACAGGCATGGAGGGGACTCGGGAAGTACTCATTTCAGAAGGCATGGGGCGTGATCCGACAGGGTTCTGGGGAGATGGGATACCTCCGTGGTCCAGGTGGCAACATCACACAACACCAACCAAAAGTCCAGCCTTGACCAGGCGCCATGATACTCAGATATACAGGTGCCCTCCCGAGTCACTGGGTGTCTAGTTAGCCAAATGTCAACCAGATTGCCATCCAAAATTATGGCATTCAAGGCCGCACTGACAGACGCGTGCAATGTCCGGGAAGCCCCCTTCCAGTCAAGGAGGTCGTCCAAAATTGCATTAAAGTCGCCCCCCCCCCAGATAATAGTGTCACAGCCGGTCGCTTTAACTTTAGCCCAGATGTCCTGAAAAAAGCTTGGAGAGTCCACATTAGGGCCGTCCAGCGCAACTATCGCGACCAAGGTCCTCCCCAGTGTGCCCAATAGGACAATGAATCTTCCCTTCGGGTCAGTATGTAACTCCCTTTCCCTCCAGTCCAAACCCCGCCTCATTAGCACAGCCACCCCCCCGGGAGTAGTTGGAGTGTATGGAAGAGTAGACTTGGCCCCATCGACTATGTCTCAACTTGGGGGAGGGTACGACATTGAGATGTGTCTCCTGCAGCACACAAACGTCTATAATATCCTGCAGCAGGTAGGCATGCACAAGCCTGGACTTTCTACCATCATTCAATCCCCGAATATTCCATGTTAAAAAGCTCAAGCTGCTGTCAAGAGTCTGACTGTATACATTGCAACAAAACAGAGAGGTAATGGCCGTGCAGCACAAACTTAGATATCTGGGTGCAAACCAGCGAGCAGCAAAGTGTCATACTGGCTGAAAACCTAACAACAAACCCCACCCCCAACCCGAATTTCTGAGATTTTTAACGTCACCACACCTAACTACAACATTAATTCATTTTAACCTTGTTAACATTTTAGCAAAGGAGAATTCTTAGCAGTAAAAAGTATTTGGTCAAATTATTGTGTGACAAGGTGTGGTGTCTGTATTTAACAGCCATAGTATTGGGGCCTCAGGGGGGACTGGGGCCGTACAAATTGAGCTGGGGTACAGGCTCAATCTGCCCTACCCCAACCCCACGCCCGAGACACCTGTGCTGAACACATGTAGAAAATTGTGATTGCAGAACAACCTGAACAAAAAAGTTATGTCTGATACTGCTCTTTTATTCAACTTTTTACACGTGAATTTATGGCATTTGATCTTATGAAAGCATGCATATTTTCATTTGTAAGTGAATGTAATTTGACGAATGCCATTTAATGAGTGAAGATGTTTGTGATAATGTGCATTTAATAATGTCATTTAACGGACACATAAGAACCGTAAGGTTTGCAATAATCTACTAATTGAGTCCAAAGGAAATATCTGAAAACTATTTTCCCATCCTCAGCTGTTGTCCTTGCAATTGCATTTCAAAGTTACCGTGAAATTCTGTTTAACTTGCATTTTAAAAATGTCTTTTTAACTGTTTGAATTCCATCAAATAGTGTGCGTGTGCACATGCACACACATATCCACCCATTCAGGCCTGTGCACACACATGCATACATTCCTGTACAATCATGAAGATAAGCAATCATCTAAATATACATATGTGCCATTCCAGTGAAAATAAATGTGGCTGATAAAACATGTTGATTTGGACAAGTGTAATAATGCACCTTCATTCTCAAATGTATCAGCACAGTGCAAAGATCACATTGATAGCTATTACCATTGAACAGGCACCAAATGTCACGATTAGCTCCCTACACTCTTGTGCCCACCATCAGAGGGGTGCATAGTGTGACTTTCCTGTGTTCTAATAAGCTTCCAGATACTCCCCTGCATGCATATCCTGACTTTCTTTTTTTTTTTTAAAGTCCTCATATCATCTCCAGATATTGGAATAAGCACCATTACGGCATCTGGGGTCTACGTGCTCCAAATTTTAGATTTTCCTCTTTAAGCATGTTAGGTGGGCTACCTTGAATCTATCTTACTGCCGTTGCCCAATTGCTTTAAGAGATGTAATCATTGGACGAATAGATTTGCATAGAGATTCAGCATATCCCAAAAGTCGCCACTCTTCTTTCACTCACATTGCCATCAATCTATCTTCTCAGAAAAGGGCACAGAATTTCTCCTTGCTTGCCAGGAAGGGGGGAGAGGCTTGAGTCCATAATTTGCATATTTCTCTTCTTGTAATTAAGATTAAATAGAATGTTAGATTTATTTGCTTTGTATTTTAAAATAGGCCCCTCACATCCTGTTGCCTTATCCCAAACATGATTACGGTCGTGCTTACCTACATGGTAGTGCCCACTGAGAGGGAGATCGTCTTATCCATGGAAAGCCAGAACTCTTCCAATTTAGGACAGGTGGAGAACATGTGTATATCGTCTGACTTGTTTCCACAACATTTGCATTTAGGAGCACCATTGCCCCTTATTTTTGCCAGCCTTTTTGGAGTCCAGTATATTCTATAAAAAGTAAAAAAGTGGTTCTTCCTTAATGCAGCAGGCTTGACAATAGAGTAAAGTGTAGATAAAGATACTTGCCATAATTCTTCCAGCTCGGTAGCCGGCAAGTATCCATCCCATATCAAAAATAGGGCCATCATCTTGTCATCAGCTGCTGTGAGCAGATGTTGATACCACTGCGCCACTTACTTTTTTTTTTGGCCTGCACTCCTGAAGGTTCCTCTCCATTTGACTTGGCTGCATTGCTGTCCAATCTTGGCTCTTCAGCCATGAGTTCACTTGATAGATTTTGAACCTAGAGATTCTCCCCTCAGTCCTGTTACTCCAGTATTCCCAGGTTAGTTGCTGCCCCTCGTCCAACAACTGCTCCCATCTGTTTATCCCGCATTGTTTAAAGGGGGCTGAAAGGGAATCCAGCAGGTGCTCCGAAATACCAGGGAAGTACCATATGGGAGCCAACTTACTGTAATATGCACTACCCAGAAGTGATCTAACCTCAAACCACATTTTTGCTGCTGGTTAAAGATATTTTAGTTTACCCTTTTTAAAGTATTAGGGTGCTCCAAGGTAAAGCCCTCCTTGGGCAGGCACGAAAGCATTGCTATGTACATATCGTCAATTAAGGTCTTGTCTGGGCGGAAAAGTAACATTCTGTTATTCTTGAGCTGAAAGGCCCAGCAATAAATTTGGAAGTCTGGAAGCCTCAGGCCCCCCGCTCTGGCCTTTCTCCCTAATTTCTTCCAGGAGAGGCGTATACATTTGTTGCCCCAAATAAAGAATGTAATTTTCCCCAGCCGGGGCTTGAATGACCTTTTTGTCAAAGTTTAGAGGGGTAATGTCAAACAGAAAAGTGGCTTTGGAGAGGATGAACATCTTCACCAAATTCATCGGCCCAGATATAAAATTCTTCCATCTCTTTAGCAATTTTCCTATCTCCTGGCAAACTTTTTCTAAGTCAGCTGCAGCAATTTTCCCAATATCTTTAATTATTCTTAGCCCCAGATACCTCCTCTCTGTAACATTTACAACATCCTGTTCAGAATGATTCCATATCATACCCTCTGTTTTATCTTCATTAATCTTATATCCTGAGAGATCCCTGAACATCCTTGCCTCTGCCATCAGCTGTGGTAAAGCTGAGTGAATGTCTGAAGTGAAGACCATCAAATCCTCGGCATATAATGCTATCTTTCTTGAATAGGACTCTACCTCAAAAGCCTTCATTTCCACTTTCAATCTTAAACCAGCGAATGGCTCAATAAAAAGGTCAAAGACAATGGGAGAGAGAGGACATTCCTGTCTAGTCCCCTTTTCTATTTTCACTGTTGCTTACAAGGAATCGTTCACTAAGACTCGAGCAGTAGGAGTATAATAAATCCTACCTAATGTAGTTAACAAAGACTTGCTCATGCCAAAATGCTCTAAAACTGCCATAAGATACTTCCAAACAACATGATCAAATGCTTTGGCTGAGTCTATGGTAACAACTGATAACGAGGTGCCTAAGGTTGTAGCTAGGTCTATCAAGCCTATCAGCAAATGGTTCAGCTCTCTCAGGTTTCTCTTTGGTAAGAAACCCTTTTGATCCTTATGTATTACATGTCCCACTACTTTAATTAAACGTGCTGCCAAGATACTGGTAAATACATTATAATCACTACTGAGCAATGATATTGGGAGATACGATTGGCACTTAAGGGGGCTCTTACCAGTCTTTGGAATTAAAACTATAACTCCTTCATTCCATGATTCCGGGATGGGCTTACCTTCTGCCAGTATCGAGTTAAACAGTTTAATCCAGCTTGGAATAATCACGTTAGCATTTGCAGCATAAAACTCACTGCCAATCGTGTCAGGACCAGCAGCCTTGCCTCTTTTTGCTTTTTTAATTGCTGCCAAACTTTCACTACCTGTTATTTCCTGACTTAGAAGCTGTTGTTTTTCATGTGATAGCTTAGGAAGAGGTTTAACCATTCCTCTAAGTCTGCTTTATTTGTTAGGAGGTCTTTGGTGTATACGTTCTGAAAATACTCTTTAAAAGCTTGTTTTATCGTCGAACTCTCTTCCACCATACTATCTGGGCAATCTATAATCTTCTTAATATAATTCTGATGACTTTTCAGCCTTGCTTTCCATGCCAGCAGTTGCCCACAGCTTTCTCCCTTCACTATATACCTGGCTCTGCTAACTTCCTACAGTTGCGACACCTTCTCTTCTGACTTTACTCTATATTTCATTTGTAATTGCTCAAGGGTTGCCTCTTCCCCATTCTCTCCTCCTGACTCAGTTCGTCCATTTGAATTGCTTTAAAATTTGTGCCATATCTTCCTCCAGTCCAAGGAGTTCCACTTGTTCTTCTCTAGCCCAGTTGATCGATAGACTTTTGATAATCCCCCTAGACCAAGCCTTGTACGTGTCCCAGACTATATGCCGGGGAGCTGATGTCATATTCCGAGAGAAGAACGCCTCTATTCCCAGAGCTAACTCGGTCACCATCCCTTCCCCTAGTAAGTTCCTTCTGTTAACTGTTCACCTCCTTTCCCCTATTGAATCCGCTAGTTCCACTTTTACCATCAGAGCTGCTTGATCTGAGAAGTGAATAGGGAGGTTTTCTATTGATGTCACTTTCCCCACCTCTCTCCTATCCATACAAAAGTAATATAGTCTGGAATAATGGCTATTCTTTTTACAATGGAAGGTATAGTCCCTATAGTCCTCATGTACCTTACGAAAAACATTGCATAGGTTATATTTTTCCAGCATATCCACTAAGAAAGCTCTAATCTTTGGGGAATTAATCTGAATCGGTATTGAAGATCTATCAAGGTTGTTGTCTAAAAGAATGTTGAAGTCCCCCCTTAAGATGATAGGTGCATTAGAATCTACCAGGCTAGAATTTTTTTTTGCCAAGTGAGAGGTGTCATTGATATTCGGGCCATAGTAGCTCACTAGCGTGTACAAACTTTGATGTATATAATTTTAGCTATAATCCAGCAGCCTCCCTCATCCACTTTATATCTTGTTAGTCCTACTCCTTATCTCGTTTTAAATATGAAGGCTATACCTTTAGTGCATTGCGGTCGATTAGTGACTACAACGGCTTCCATCCACATTTGCTTTAACAATAAATCTCTACATTCCTGCATCCTTAAGTGGGTGTCCTGTAACATGATTATTTGTGAATTGTGTTCCTTCAAGTACTGCAGTATAATACTTTGCCTTTTCTTTAGCTGCAGCCCATTAACATTCCAACAACATATCTCATGAACCTTTTTCTTTTTTTGATTATCTACATCCCTTATACTCATCACTTTGGTTTATGTTTTCCATTTTCCAATTTGGTGCTACCCATCTACCATTTCTTGAGGACTCAAAGTTTTTTGGTTGCTTTTTTCCCCATGCTCCCCATAACATGTGCTCCCCCCGCACCGGGAACCCTCCTGTTTTTATGTCTGGGACTTAACATAGCCTATTCAAGCTCAACCTCAACGGAGCGTTACCATCTCGCTTCTCAGCTCTTTCTAGAAGTCCCGTCCCTCTTGACCTGCGCTATGAAGCTGTCTACATCATCAGGGGTCAGGAAATTGTACATTTTATTTTGCCACATGAACTTGAGGATGGCTGGAAATCTTAGTTACACTTTAGCCCCCAGTATCCTCAGCTCTTCAATTCTTTTTCCCAGCTCCCACTGCCTGGCAGCGGTCTCTCTAGAAATATCTGACGTGATTTTAAATGTGGCTCCCGAAGCTTGCAGTGACTTTTCCTTCAATGCCAGACTTAACATTTCTCCTTCACAGTGTAGGAACGAAAGTTCACAATAATCTTCCAGGGTTTTCCCACCCCAGGTGCATTTTAAAGCGGTCGCTTTGCACCCACTGAATTTTACCCTCCAAATTGGAGACACCAACTTCCCGTGGGAAGGTGCTTTTCAGCATTTTAATTACATTTTTTTTTATATCTGCCCCCTCAATGCCTTCTGCGACTCCCAGGATTCTAAAAATGTTCCATCTTGCATTGTTTTCCAGTTTTTAGTGTTTGTCAGTCAAGGTCTTCTCCCTTTGCTTCAAATGCACAATTTCTTGTGTGTTCTCTTGGTCAGATGACTTAAGTCCTTGTAGCACACACTCTAACTCCTGTGTTCACAGTGGCAGCTGGTGGAATTTGAAACAGGTGAGGCGTATGCCGAACAAATCAACGTATGCGAGCGAGCGCAGCGAGCGAGCCCGTCGACCATTAGTGGGGTTCGGGTGGAGGTTCCCCCGTGAAGAAATTTTTAAAAAATTGCCATCTTTTTGGTGCGATTTTCAGCACTATTTCTGTGATAAATGGACTAAAAATTCAGTTCTTCTAGGCATTCATAAAAGAAAACTCATACATTATTTTAGAGAATTTCTGGGTTGCCAAGCAAGTCTGACTTCTGAAGAGGGCTAGGGTACTAAGCAAGCCTGCTTTGGCTCTACCCTTTACAATAGAAAACACTAGTTAGCGATGTGAACAAGTTCAATGGACAAACCTGGGGTCTAGGGAGAGTCCCTCTCCTCAGAAAGAAATTTAAAAAAGATTGGCAAATGGTGCATTTTAAAGCTAATGAATGCAGCGATAAAGCAAGGCTTATGAAGCAATGGGAACGTATAGTCTTGAAATATTGAACACATTAAAACCTGCCCCGTATCTTCTTGCATTAATTTGTTCAACAGTTACTGTAATATGTAAATTGTTCTGCATGACAACATTAGCCCTTTAAAATGTATGCTTGCCCTGTGTCCTGCACTGCATTCAGCATTAACTTTGTAAAAATATGCTGTCCTTCTTGTACTAATGGGGGAGACCAGCAGTTTGTATTAGGATAGTCATTTCTTCACCTAGAAATACGGGCAGGACAAGACTGCACCTCACTAGTTCCAGTTTAACACCTGAACACTACCACCAGCTGAAAGAACATCAGTTAACACTTGTAAAGAGTCTGCCATTGCGCTCTTTAATAACCTTTAATCAGTTTGAGCTAAAAAAAACTATTTTTATTGGAGAAGTCTGCTAGTTGTGCAGGGCGACATCTTCAACCTTGCCCTTCTCGACATCATCAGCCAATGCAAGGTCACATATTCTTGGGGTAGACTGGCCATGTTGCCAGTTCACTTTACATCAAGCCCAAACAACACACCAAGGTCATTCCAAGACAGAAATAGAAACCATCAGACCCTTCAAGTATTTTGGTATGCCCAAGTTATAGGACAAACTAAGAGCTCACCCAATGTCACCAACCCAGCCACTGACATCAATACTCTCCCTACCCTTCTAGAAAACACATTCCTGAAAAAAACATAGAAAAATCCTAATAGTGCTCACTAACTTTACAAGTTGTACAGTGCTCAGTTGTGCCTGGTTAGGTTTGTGCTTTATAAATACCCACATACATACATACATATAAAAATAATAAATGTGTTATTAAAAAAGTGTTGCTGGGCTTCCATGTAATGCAGGGCTATTTTTCAGTGAATAACAGTTTTCATAGGTTCTGTTGAATATGTACAGGTATTTTAACAAACGTTATCATTTCATGTCACTGGACTGGATTTTGCATCAGTTTGTACAGATTTCACAACATCTAGACTGTGACAGTACCATGCCAAAATACAGCCTGTCCATGGACAGCTAGAAAGTCGCTAGTGAAGTGTCGACAGTACTGTGCCAAAATACAGCCTCGCAGTCTGTGCACGGACAGTCAGAAGGTCGCTAGTGAAGTGATGACGCTACTGTGCCGAAATACAACATCCTACCCCATGCATAAACAGTCAGAAGGTCACTAGTGAAGAGGTGACAGTATTGTGGCACACTACAAGCTCCTAACCTGTGCACATACAGATTCAAAAGGTTAGTAGTGAAGTGGTAACAGTATAGTGCTGAAATGCAACCTCCTACCCCATGCATTTACAGTCAGAAGGTGACTAGTTAAGTGGTGACAATACCATAATGAAATGCAAAATCATACCTTTATGCATAGAAGTCAGAAGTTGAAATGCAACCTCTTACCCTGTGCTCAGAGAGTTAAAAGGTCCCTAGTGATATGGGGACAGTACAGTGCCGAAATGCAACCTCCTACCCCGTCATAGATAGTCAGACATTCACTAGTGACTTGGTGATGACATCATGATGAAATACAGTTGGAAGGTCACTAGTGAAGTGGTGACTACCATGCCGAAATACAACCTCCTGCCCTGTGCATACACAGAAGTTCACTAGTAATGTGGTGATAACACCATGTAGAAATACAACCTCCTACCCCGTGCAAAGACACGAAGACACAAGACAAGTGGTGACAGTACAGTCCCGGCCGAAATACAACCTCCTACCCCGACTGTCAGCATTTCACTAGTAATGTGGTGATAACACCATGTAGAAATACAACCTCCTACCCCGTGCATAGACACAAAGACACAAGACAAGTGGTGACAGTACAGTCCCGGCCGAAATACAACCTCCTACCCCGACTGTCAGCATTTCACCAGTGATGTGGTGATAGTATCACGATGAAATACAACCTCCTACCCCATGCATAGACAGTCAGAAGGTCACCAGTGAAGCGGTGACAGTACAGTGCCGACATTCTACCTCCTGCCCCGTCACAGACTGTAAGAGGATCACTCGTGATGTGGTTATAGTATCTTGATGAAATGCAGCCTCCTACCCTATGCATAGACAGTGAGAAGGTCATAAGTTGTCCCAGGCAGCGAGACAGCCGTTAAGCAGTCACATGGCCAGCATAATGTTTAAAGCTGCCTAACCCATGTTCATAAAGCCCACCTGCACAAGATGCAAGGTCAGGAATGCAATGAAGGCATCTCCTTGTGTGTAAATCTGTGCACGAGGCAGTGCTGCTGTCCACTCTCACCACAGCCTCTACACTCTCGAACCTCCTCTTGTGAGGGATGGGCCACTGACACACAAGCAGCTCGGCCACGTCAAGTGTTCCTGAACACCCGCTACCTTCCCGGCCCCTCCTTCGTTTGCCACAGTGGTGTTTCTTTTTCACTCTCGCAGTCATTCTCTCCCTACCTGACACTCACTCGTTCCCTCACCCCTTCCCTCTTTTTTTTCTTTCTGACGCATTCTTTCTGTCCCTCGCTCTATTTCTTTCTCACAGGCATGGACATCATTTTCCTCTTTCTCAATCTCTCACTCCCTTATTTCTCCCTCAGTCACTCTTGTTTCTACCACGTATAGTGCTCAAAGGCCCCTCCTAGACACTTTACAGCAGGCTTGGCTGTGATTTCATGTCAAGCTCAGCAGCGATGCCTCGTATCTGAGTCGCATATTAGAAGCAGGAGTTGGGAGATGTGCCTGTTGGAAGAAACACTGGAACAGCACAAACAAAGTACAGCGCAAAACAGTACCAAACAGCAACCCCTAGGCATAAATTAGTACACTGCAAACCAGCACTGCAGAAAGAAAGGATAGCCAATAAAGCGCCTCGTCAGGGGTATCAAGTTGTATATAAATGCAATTTAAAAATGCTACAAAAAGCACAGCAGAAAGTATGTAGCATGAAGAAAGGACAGCACAAAAAGAATAGTGCAGAAAGTATAGAAAAAAAGGAGTTTAGCACCAAGAGAGTGCAAAAAAACAAACACTTCACAAAGGGAGCATATCACAATAATAACACAGCATTAATACTTTAAGAAAAGAACACAGCCCTGCACAACTATATTTCTGGAAAGAAAATGCAGTGCAAAGGAAGAGCAGCGCCGGGGTCAGTGCAGACAGGAAAGAGTGCAGCGCAAAGAAAGTGCAGCATACGGACAGTATGGCACAAAGACACAGTGTCTTTGTGCCATACAGAGGAGTAAGGGCCGTGCAGCACAAACTTAGATAGCTGGGTGCAATCAAGCGAGCAGCAAAGTGTCATACTGGCAGAAAACCTAAAAACAAACCCCACCCGAACCCTAATTTCTGAGGTTTTTTAATGTAAGATAACCACCTGTCACCACACCTAACTACAACATTAACTAATTTTAACCTTGTTAACATTTTACCAAAGACAATTCTTTGCAGTAAAATGTATTTGGTCAAATTATTGTGTGACAAGGTGTAGTGTCTGTATTTAACAGCAGTAGTATTGGGGCCGCAGGGGGGACTGGGGCTGTAGAAATTGAGCTGGGGTACTGGCTCCATCTGCCCTACCCCAACCCCATGCCCGAGACGCCTGTGCTGAACACATGTAGAAAATTGTGATTGCAGAACAACCTGAGCAAAAAAGTTGTGCCTGATACTGCTTTTTTATTGAACTTTTTACGCATGAATTTATGGCATGTGATCTTATGAAAGCATGCATATTTTCATTTGTAGGTGAATGTAATTTGACAAATGCCATTAAATGAGAGAAGATATTTGTGTTAATGTGCATTTAATAATGTCATTTACCAGACACATAAGAACCGTAAGGTTTGCAATAATCTACTAATTGAGTCCAAAGGAAATATCTGAAAACTATTTTCTCATCCTCAGCTGTTGCAATTGCATTTTAAAGTTACTGTGAATTTCTGTTCAACTTGCATTTTAAAAATGTCTTTTTAACTGTTTGAATTCCATCAAATAGTGTGCGTGTGCACATGCACACACACATCCACTCATTCAGGCCTGTGTACACACATGCATAAATTCCTGTAAAATCATGCACATAAGCAATCATCTAAATATACAAATGTGCCATTCCAGTGAAAATAAATGTGGCTGATAAAACATGTTGATTCGGAAAAGTGTAATAATGCACCTTCATTCTCAAATGTAACAGTGCAGTGCAAAGATCACATTGATAGTCATTACCATTGAACAGGCTCCCAATGTCACGATTCGCTCCCTACACTCTTGTGCCCACCACTAAAAGGGTGCATAGTGTGACTATCCTGTGTTCTAATAAGCTTCCAGATACTCCCATGCATGCATATGCTGACTTTATTTTTTTCTTCTTTTTTTTTTAAGTCCTCATATCATCTCCAGATATTGAAATAAGCACCATTACGGCATCTGGGGTCTACGTGCTCCAAATTTTAGATTTTCGTCTTTAAGCATGTTGGGTGGGCTACCTTGAATCTATCTTATTGTCGTTGCCCAATTGCTTTAAGAGATGTAATCATTGGACAAATAGATTTGCATAGAGGTTCAGCATATCCCAAAAGTTGCCACCCTTCTTTTACTCACATTGCCATCAATCTATCTTCTCAGAAAAGGGCACATAATTTCTCCATGCTTGCCAGGAGGGGGGGAGATGCTTGAGTCCATAATTTGCATATTTCTCTTCTTGTAAGTAAGATTAAATAGAATGTTAGATTTCTTTGCTTTGTATTTAAAAACTAAGCCCCTCACATCCTGTTGCCTTATCCCAAACATGATTAAGGACGTGCTTACCTACACAGTAGTGCCCACTGAGAGGGAGATCGTCTTACCCATGGAAAACCAGAACTCTTCCAATTTAGGACAGGTGGAGAACATGTGTATATCGTCTGACTTGTTTTCCACAACGTTTGCATTTAGGACCACCATTACCCCTTATTTTCGCCAGCCTTTCTGGAGTCCAGTATATTCTTTAAAAAGTGAAAAAGTGGTTCTTCCTTAATGCAGTAGGCTTGACAATAGAGGAAAGTGTTGCCATAATTCTTCCAGCTCGGTGGCCGGCAAGTATTCATCCCATACCAAAAATGGGGCCATCATCTTGTCATCAGCCTCTGCGAGCAGATGTTGATACCACTGCGCCACTTCCTTTTTTTTGGCCTGTACTCCTGAAGGTTCCTCTCCATTTGACTTGGTTGTATTGCTGTCCAATCTTGGCTCTTCAGCCATGAGTTCACTTGGTTGATTTTGAACCTAGAGATTTTCCCCTCAGTCCTATTACTCCAGTATTCCAAGGTTAAGTGCTACCCCTCGTCTAACAACTGCTCCCATCTGTTTATCCCGGATTGTTTAAAGGGGGCTGAAAGGGAATCCAGCAGGCACTCCGGAGTACCAGGGAAGTACCATATGGGAGCCAACGTACTGTAATATGCACTACCCAGAAGTGATATAACCTCAAACTACGTTTTTGCTGCTGGTTGAAGATATTTTAGTTTACCCTTCTTAAAGTATTAGGGCGCTCCAAACTTATAGGTAAAGCCCTCCTTGGGCAGGCCCGAAATCATTGCTATGTACATATCATCAATTAAGGTCTTGTCTGGGCGGAAAAGTAACATTCTGTTATTCTTGAACTGAAAGGCCCAGCAATAAAGTTGGAAGTCTGGAAGCCCCAGGCCCCCAGCTCCGGCCTTTCTCCTTAATTTCTTCCAGGAGAGACGTATACATTTGTTGCCCCAAATAAAGGATGTAATTTTCCCCAGCAGGACTTGAATGCCCTTTTTGTCAAAGTTTAGAGGGATAATGTCAAACAGAAAAGTGGCTTTGGAGAGGATGAACATCTTGACCAAATTCATCGGCCCATATATGAAATTCTACCATCTCCTTAGCAATTTTCCTATTTCCTGACAAACTTTTTCTAAGTCAGCTGCAACAATTTTCCCAATATCTTTAATTATTCTTAGCCCCAGATACCTCATCTCTGTAACATTTACAACATCCTGTTCAGAATGATTCCATATCATACCTTCTGTTTTATCTTCATTAATCTTATATCCTGAGAGATCCCTGAACATCCTTGCCTCTGCCATCAGTTGTGGTAAAGCTGAGTGAATGTCTGAAGTGAAGACCATCAAATCATCGGCATATAATGCTATCTTTCTTGAATAGGACTCTACCTCAAAAGCCTTCATTTCCACTTTCAATCTTAAACGAGGGAATGGCTCAATAAAAAGGTCAAAGACAATGGGAGAGAGAGGTCAGCCCTGTCTAGTCCCCTTTTCTATTTTCACTGTTGCTGACAAGGAATCGTTCACTAAGACTCAAGCAGTAGGAGTATAATTAATCCTACCTAATGTAGTCAACAAAGACTTGCTCATGTCAAAATGCTCTAAAATTGCAATAAGATACTTCCAAATAACATGATCAAATGCTTTGTCTGAGTCTATGGTAACAAATGATAACGAGGTGCCTAAGGTTGTAGCTAGGTCTATCAAGCCTATCAGCAAATGGTTCAGCTCTCTCAGGTTTCTCTTTGGTAAGAAACCTTTTTGATCCTTATGTATTAAGTGTCCCACAACTGTATTTAAACGTGCTGCCAAGATACTGGTAAATTCTTTATAATCACTACTGAGCAATGAAATTTGGAGATACGATTGGCACTTAAGGGGGTTCTTACCAGGCTTTGTAATTAAAACTATACCTCCTTCATTCCATGATTCCGGGATGGGCTTACCTTCGGCCAGTATCGAGTTAAACAGTTTAATCCAGATTGGAATAATCACTTTAGCATTTGAAGCATAAAACTCACTGGGAATCCTGTCAGGACCAGCAGCCTTGCCTCTTTTTGCTTTTTTAATCGCTGCCAAACTTTCACTACCTGTTATTTCCTGACTTAGAAACTGTTGTTTTTCATGTGATAGCTTAGGAAGGTGTTTCCCTTGTAAACCATTCCTCTATGTCTGCTTTATTTGTTAGGAGGTCTTCGGTGTATACGTTCTGAAAATACTCTTTAAAGGCTTGTTTTACCATGGAACTCTCTTCCACCATACTATATGTGCTATATATAATCTTCTTAATGTAATTCTGATTCCTTTCCAGCCTTGCTTTCCATGCCAGCAGTTGCCCACAGCTTTCTCCCTTCACTATATACCTGGCTTTGCTAACTTCCCACAATTGTGACACCTTCTCTTCTGACTTTACTCTATATTTCATTTGTAATTCCTCAAGGGTTGCCTCTTCCCCATTCTCTCCTTCTGACTCAGTTTGTCCATTTTTAATTGCTTTAAAATTTGTGCCATATCTTCCTCCAGTCCAAGGAGTTCCACTTTTTCTTCTCTAGCCCAGTTGATCGATAGACTTTTGATAATCCCCCTAGACCAAGACTTGTACGTGTCCCAAACTATGTGCGGGGAAGCTGATGTCATATTCCAAGAGAAGAACTCCTCTATTCCCAGAGCTAACTTGGTCACTATCCCTTCCCTAAGTAAGTTCCTTCTGTTAAATGTTCACCTCCTTACCCCTATTGAACCCGCCAGTTCCACTTTTACCATCAGAGCTCCTTGATCTGAAAGGCGAATAGGGAGGTTTTCTATTGATGTCACTTTCCCCACCTCTCTCCTATCCATAAAAAAGTAATATAGTCTGAAATAGTGGGTATTCTTTTTACTATGGAAGTTATAGTCCCTATAGTCCTCATTTACTTTACGAAAAACATTGCATAGGTTATATTTTCTAACATATCCACTAAAAAAACAATTTTCTTTAGGAAATTAATCTTACTCTGTATTGAAAATCTATCAAGGTTGTTGTCTTAAAGAATGTTGAAGTCCCCCCTTAAGATGATAGGTGCATTAAAATTTACCAGGCTAGAAAAAAGGTTTGCCAAGTGAGAGGTGACATTGATATTCGGGCCATAGTAGCTCACTAGCCTGTACAAACCTTGATGTATAATAATCTCAGCTATAATCCGGCAGCCTCCCTCATCCACTTTATATCGTGTCAGTTCTACTCCAGATCTCGTTTTAAATATGAGGGCTATACCTTTAGTGCATTGCGGTCGATTAGTGACTACAATGGTTTCCATCCACTTTTGCTTTAACAATAAATCTTTACATTCCTGCATCCTTAAGTGGGTGGGCGGTCCAACGTCATGCTGACTGATATGATTGTAAGTTCTCCCTCTGCATCTTTGAACTTAAGTAAACTGATTCAGTTAAGTTTAAGTTTAGAGACGCCAAGGGAGCTGCGGGCGGCGGGGGCAACGCCCCAACGCCCCAATGGACGCACCACCCCTGTGTGTTCATTTTGTTAGCCCCTCAATCGTTGTCTACAGACTGGAGCAGGTTGCTAGAATCTCTCTTTGATTTAACTCAGAGATCGAAAACTGTTCCTTAATTTCCTGTGTTAGCTTGCCTAACATACCCTGGACTGGGTCCAGCCCTAAAAGGGACCCTTTAACGGTCCCGATGTCGTGCTCCCCTGTGTGTGAGGTCCTTTCTGGGGCCTTACTCTGCTCAGCTTCATCCCTCCCTATATCAACGTGTGCCTCTGTGGAAGTTAAATAGGAGAACCTGTTCTGCGTTGAGATAGCTGAGGAGTATTCTGCTTGACCTACCAAATCTGAGTCTATTACCAAGTCCATTACCCCTGCCATATTTGTGAGGATCCCACTGCCAGACTCCTACCGTCCTCCTCTTCACCCTGTAAATCCAATCAAACCTTAAAATATGATTTCAAGGGGGTAATCTTAGTGGGCCTTACAGCTAGTGAGTCCTGATTCACCAGCTTCTTCTTTAACTGGGGTGCTAACCCTAACTTGGATAGGTGTATCCTAGTAACTGACTTTCTTTGGGTCTTTATTTGTTTGGCTGGGACCTTCACTGGGACTAAGGCATACCTATTTATGCCTTCGAACTCGTCTATTCTCAGTGCCCACTTAGAACTGTGGAACCTCAATGTGTATCTAGTAACAGACAACTGTTGCTTCTCCACTCTGGCTTTTTTCTTCCTACCTAGGTGTTTATGCCCCCCAGAATCACTTTGCTGAAGTGTTTTCTTTCTTTGAATGGTGGTATAGGTAATAGGGTGTAGGCGCCAAATAGGTTCTCCACTTTAATATATAAGGTTATGCTCCGTGCTGAAGGGTTGAGAGAACCACCAGCCTCCCTAAAATTTGCTGCCTAAGCAACAAAAAACACATGATAAACATTCCCCAGCACACATGATTTTCAAATAATGACAGTTTCAGATGTTATTCACATATAATTCAATACACGAAAAATCAATCAGTCGTTTCTTTCGTCCTTTATTCTTTCTTCAAGCCTTTAATGAGTGAACTGTTCCCAAGCCAACATGTGTTTCGTCACCTCAGTATGGTTGTACATGCGACTTGTTCACGACTAGGTAAAAGATAATATGAAGTCTACCATTACTAATTTACTACATCCATTTGTTTACAAAACAAATGTGAACCCAGGGAATCTCCATAAATGGAGTAGCAGGCTGTCCATCAACTGGGAACTGAATGCTTCAATGGACTTACCATCTAGCCCAGCATCCATTTGGGTCTGTCTGCAGGCTCCATTTTTTTCTTGATGGTCTTACTACTTGCACTAGTGATCCTACCATAACGTAATATAGCGGGTATTTTAATATCCACTGGGCCCGACTTCTCCACAGGCTGCTTGCTGCCTGAGGGCAGCTGACTTGTGCTGACGCTGCCCCCAGCCGCATTGCTGCCTTGCAGTGGAAGAATGTGCTGGTTCGCGCGAAGCTGGCGAAAGGGACCCGCCGCGATATACCAAAGCAGCGTCCCTGGCCTTGAGCAACCATCAGGCAGCTGGCAGCGTATTAAGGAGTGGGGGGATAAAATGCCTCTATTCACGGTGAGCTGTCCGCTCTCATTCTGCGTTCCCTTCGGGTGACACCCGACCGGCACTTAGCCGGCCGCCATGTTCCCTCTTCCGGAACCTCCTGTTCCCTCCAGCATATCCTGACTTCTATACATTTGGTCACTATTTGGGAATTGACATCCATTCCCAATCCATGCCAGGTTTTGTGAAAGCTATCCTGTTCATGCTTGAAGCCACAAAAAACAAGAGAGGGAGTGAAAAGGTAGTGTCCAAAAGGACATTGGTGGTGGATACATCCTCCTCTAGAAATGCTCCATAAACATATAGATCCACCCCATAATAGATTCCAAAAAGAATGGACTCACAGTGGTTGGAAGCACATAGTGTTTGTTTAAATACCCCTCACACACCAAAAGGGCCCTCGGTGTCATGCTTCATCATGAGGGTCTTTCCACTCCACTGCGGGACAGGGCGTGCTACTAACTACAACTACGTGGGAGCACTGATGTTCAGTACTATGTGAAGTGTAGAAAGATGTGAGTGGAAGGGTCAGGGATGAGTGAAAAATGTATATTAAAAAGTACCTGGCTCTTGTGGACTAACAATTTAATATTCGTTAGGAGCTGATACTATTAAAAGGGGTGGGTTGGAGGTGTCTTGCATTAATGAGCGATCCCTCCTGTGTATGTCAACATGTTTCGATGCTCACACGCTTCTTCTTCAAGACAACAACAGATCCCTTCTGTTCTCACTACGCTATCGAAACAATGTCGGTAAGTCGTTAAATTTATGAAGTGATATATATACAAGTGGTTTTACTAAGTGAATAGGTATTTTATATGATAATCTGAAAGAAAAAACAGATAATTAAAACAGCAAGACATGTGCTGCATCCGGCGATAATCGTGGTGACCTGAAAGAAAAGTGATATTTATAGTGAAAAGGTATATATATATATATATGTATTCTTTTAGCCACTACTATGTAGCAATACACTAGTGCCGTGTCCTGCAAGTAAAAAGGACAAAACATGACACACAAACACTTAACATAAAGCACACACTCTATATTCTGATTTTCTGGGGTTGTGATACAGGGATAAAATTTAGCCTCTGTACTCTGGTGGTTTCAAAATTTGTTTGTGGAAAAGTAATTCACATGAATTCATACTTGTTTCTATGGAGACAATGCCCCTGGTCTTGACAACCGGCTATGCCGTACTTGTAGGAAGGTGGAATCTGACTGCATGGTTGCCCCCACTTTTTTCCTGGTGTTTTGCTGGTTCTCAACTTAGTCTGGCTGGGATCCTGCTATTCAGGACCAGAGCCTATCTGTTTTCTCCATTAAATTGATTACAAGTACTTTAGGTACACTCCAGATTGGATTCTGGGGTACCCTTAGTTTTTTCCTAGTATATGGTATACTATGTACCCAGGGCATAGGTACCCCAGAGGCCTACCAGGGGCTGCAGCATGTATTATGCCACCCGTGGGAAGCCTTCCAAAAGGACACCACAGGACTGCTGCAGCAGCCTGGGTAAGGTTGTGCATGCACCCCTTACTGAGATATAGGTTCACTATATCTCTCCATATCACTGCACATATACACCTATCAGTCACCCATGGCAGGCCTTACTAATCCTGAAGGCAGGGTGCTGGGTTATGTGTGAGAGGGTGCCCATGCATGAGCAGAGCCCCTCTGCAGCCTTCGGAATCTTTATTCTGGGGTTATTTGTGATGCAGCCAAACCATATACTCTTAAGTGCATTATAACCAAACGGTAAATGTTAACTTTGGGATGGCTGCACGGAAACATGTGTGTTTGGTGTCAAAAACTTTGGAATCATACCCCCATCCTTCTAGAGGGAGAGACATCACAGCACCAGTATACCCGGTACCAGCTAACAGAGCCCTGGCATCAAAAAATGGATGCTGTCAGCCACAGACATGAGTCTGCCCTCCTGCTCCTGGACAAAACTCCGGCACGGGAGGCCTGGACAATAGGTTTCCTGTCACAGGGAGGTGTCACCACCTCCCAGACAGGCTTTAGTGTATTGGGGCTGGTTAGGTGTTCTCCAAGAGTGCTTTGAAGTCATCCCTGGGGGCACATTTGGTGTCCCTGTTCATAGTCCAGCTCAAACCGGTTGCAGGGGCTACCAGCCCATTCTCTGGCACAAAACTGGACAAAGGAAATGGGTGTAGCCACCCCTCTTTCCTGACCCTCCCATCGGAGGGTCCCTAGAGTTTGTCCCACCCCTTCTCTGGGTATAATAATAATAATACGGCCATTTATAAAGCGCAAAACAGCTACCTCCCCAAGGTGGTGTCCCGGCGCTATAACGGCAAGTGACAGCAAATTTAAAAAGGTCAGGCAGCATTCATCCCACCGGATTAATCCAAGTTAAAAAGCCATGTCTTAACTGCCTTCCTGAATATGTATTTTGAATCCTTTTGCCGCGTAGCAAGCGGCAAGGAATTCCAGAGTTTAGCCACGCTTGCCACAAAAGATCTGCCGCCCCAATGCTCCTTCCTGATTCGTGGGGTGGCCAGCAGATTCTGATTGTTGGACCACAATAGGCGAGATTGTTTGTAGACAGATAATCGTTGTTTCTAATATCTGGGACAGAGACCATGGAACGTTCCAAAACCTGAGGTTAGGGGCTTAGATTTAATTCTATTGGCCACTGGAAGTCAGTGAAGCTCCTTATTGTGCGGGGAGATATGTTGTCACATGGGCATGCGTCTAATCAATTACGCTGCCGCGTTTTGAGCCAATTGCAGTCTCTTAACCATGTAGGCAGGTAGGCCGAGATAAAGGCCATTTGCATAGTCCAACCTGGACGTCACAGTTGCATGAGCTACGGTACGTCAGCAGAATTCTGGTAACAGATGTAAAAATGTTCTCATGTACCTCAATTTTCCAAAGCACTTGCTGAATTTGAGAGGAGAAAGACAGGTCAGCCTCCCATTGTACTCCTAGATTTTCAACCGTGCCTGTTGGGGTGGGTGGTGTCCCCATTACCTGTGGCCACCATAGGTCCAAGTCAGGAGGCCTTTTGGTCCCAAAAAACATCACCTCTGTTTTTTCAGCATTTAATTTTAATTTATTATTGTTCATCCAAACTGCAACATCTGTGAGACAGCTCTTAAAGCTTTCGAAGGACTCAGCCGACTGATCTTTAAAAGGGAACACTAGCTGGGTGTCATCAGCATAAGATATTGCCTTGACCCCCCAGTTGGAAATGAGTGAAAACAGGGGGGCCAAGTAGATGTTGAACAACAGTGGGTTTAACACTGATCCTTGAGGCACCCCGCACCACAAGCGCTTCTGCTCCGACTGATAAGGTTGTACAGCCACCCTTTGAGTCCGCTTGTGGAGGAATGACCTCACCCATTCAAGGTCAGTTCACCTAATGCCGAAGTCATGAAGGCGTTGAACCAAAATATCATGATCAACTGTTTCAAATGCGGCAGATAGATCCAGGCACCAGCATAAGATAGGAAACCCTGGCAACTGAACTTTAGATCACACCTGGACGAAACTCTGATACTGAATCCTGAAACTTCGACGATCTACATTGAACTAGATGACTGAAGAATCTCCCTTGGAGTAAAGGAGTTACTCCACTGCAAGGCAGGCACCAAAAGACGCATCTGTCCGGTTTGAATCTCCGAAGCTCCCGCCGGACTCCGAAGAATTGTGCAATACAGGAGGTGGGTTTCCGTGGTCTTAGAGGTTGATCAGTGCTCACAGCAAGTCTGAGGCCCGTATCCCTCATGGCAACCGTGCAACCTGAACCCCTGGACACCGCAACCATTTGCAGAAGCATCAGCTTTCCAACGACTCCTGCAGCTGAGCTTTGGGTTACTTGTAACCCCGAGCAGCATTTGCACAGAAGATTGCCCACCTGCACTTCACGAGTGTTCCGTGAGCTGGCCCTTTGCTTTTTCTCTCTCAAGGTCCCTTCACGATCCCTAGTCCATTGACTGGTGGGTCCCTGTAAAGGCAACTTTACTTCTAATTGGGCTTACCTGGTAGCTCCAGACGTGCCCTCACTCTCCATCATGTGGGGAGTCCCCAGGACCTTGCTGATCCGCTCCGAAGCATCTTTTCTCTTTCTGCATGGGTTGCTTTTGCCAAGGCTTGTTGGGGCCAATCCGGGCAACGACACCGCAGTGTCCTTAACTTCTAAAATTCCAACCGCAACTTTCCCATAGAATAGTACGGGGCTTGCGACTGTGTTCTCACACTGCACTCATCCCCCGTGGGTCTCCTGTATCACTACACTGGGTGGTTCCTTGGGGTCCCAGCGATTCTATGTGCTCTAGGCACTGTGTCTAGTCAAGTCATGGTTCTTATACCACTTTCTTAATATATGGTTTGGTCCGCCACTAGGGCCCATTGTATATTGTGCTATTTACTGTCGTTTTAGAAATGTATTATCGTGTATCTTGGACTCTAATCTCATAAAGAGATTAGTAGTGAGTGTTTAGAAATAAATACATATATTTTATATATACCTTGTGTGGTTCTCCTTTCATTTAGTAATTCAAGAGGGTATAATCTGGTAAACCAAGCTGCTTTACACTCCTTCAAGACTTAGCCTGAAGGCTGCTCTCCATAGCTACCACAAGGATAGCTTTCAATAAAGGTTGTCTTTAAACCTATCATCAATAAGGGTTGTTTGGACTGGTGCAAGGTGACCACTATAACTAGTGGACAGCATATACCAGGCCAACTTCTCACAGTATTTTCTAACTACAGGACACTGCCTCGCTTCTGTATCGCCTCCCCGTGGCTCAGTTGAACATTGAGACCGCAGGGCGGGGTCCTTAAGTAGTGACTGTAATTACTTGATTTGCCGCCAAAACGAGTCAGTCAGTGTTGTGCTGACTGCCGTTTATGCCCCGGAAGTAGTTGGCTTAGGAGAGCTTCCTGTGCTGGCGCTCGAATATCTGGATGCTAGAATGATAACTGGTAAGTGAAATAGACCAAACCGGAAGTGTGTCAAATACCGCTGCCCTGTCTATTCTTTGCGCTGAGGAAGACAAGGATGTTTTCAAAGTACCAATAGCCATGCACTCGACTGTTAAATACATTTCAGAATAATATATTTATTTATTTATTTATAAAGTTTTATATAGCGCGAACATGACCCACGAGGGTATCAGAGCGCTTTACAGTCACGAACACAAATGGATGAGATGGTATGCACACATTCAAAAGTGTCAATTTAAACATAAGAAATAGCAAAATATAACAATACCATACATAGAGGACCATGAAACTGCAGGACGTTGTACAATAGACAGTTAGTGAAAATTAGGTGATTGTGCTAGCAAACATATATACATATTAAGACCACAATCGATTCACAATAGAAATAAAGTGTATAGTAAAACCAAGAGGGACCCACCGCCAGCTAAACGTTACATAGCATACAGTTGATGAGCAGTATGAGCTGTGCTAATAGCCCAAAAAAAAAAAAAAAATATATATATATATATATATTCACTGAAAAAACCATAGGTTTCACACACGTTATAGTTAGCTGGAAATTTCACTTGTACAAAACCAATGAAATTCCACCGTTATAGTGAGTTCAGCTAACTATAACTCGCGCGCTCGTAATCCACTGCTGATGACGTCACATATTACATCACTCATGACATGGTCAGTGACATCACTCATGACATCACTGATGACATCTCAAATCACATCACTGATGACATCACTGATGACATCATTCATTGAGTATGTGTGTTCTGAACAATTTTAATATGTTTAATATATATAGGGAAAGCCCTGATGAAGAATGAGTGGGTGTACAAGTTTGTGAATGGATGATTTTCTAAGTGCGTAACTGACTAATGCACGTTATATTTAGGAATTGGCATTTAAAAAAACTTTGAAATTCACTGAAAAAACCATAGGTTTCAGGGGCATTATATAGTTAGCTGGACATTTCCCTCATACAAAACCCTAGAAATTCCCCCGTTATTGTTAGTTCAGCTAACTATAACTCACGCCCCCGCAATGCACTGCTGATGACGTCACATATTACATCACTCATGACATGGTCAGTGACATCACTGATGACATCACTGATGACATCACTGATTACGTCATCCAGTGAGTGTGTGTTTCTGTAAATTTTAAATATGTTTAATATATATATAGGGAAAAACCTATGGAAGAATGAGTGGGTGTATACGTGTGTGAATGGATGATTTAGTAGGTGGGTGACTGCCTCTATAAGTGAGTCATTAAATGTATCTTACTGCAGACTAGTGACTAAACTGTGTAAATGTCTGTATGTTTCTGTATGTTGGTGTATAAGTGGCTGCATGGTTTTGTGAATACCTGTATGAGTGTCTATATGCGTTATTGATTGCTTGTCTCAGTATCTGTATGGGTTCCTGAGTGTTTGCGTGGGTAGGGTGTGTGTGACCCTATGCATAGTTTTGTGAGTGGGTGATTCTATGGGTGCATGGTTTTAAGAGTGCATCTGTGATGGACTGTATGGTTGAGTGAGTGTATGTATGGGTGTGTTAGTGATTGAATGTATATCTCAGTGGTACATTTGTGACTAACTACATATGTGAAAGGCAGTATATGTGCGTGTAAGAGTATATAAGTGGGTACATGTGAGAGTGTGTGATTGTGAGAGTGACTGTATGGATGAGTGTGCACTTGTATCAATGATTCTATAAGAGCGTAAGATTGTGGTAATATTTTTATGATTAAGTGAACTTGAGTGTGTATAACCGCATAGGTGAGTAAATGGGAGTGTGATTATGTGCATGACTGACTAGGTGTGAGAGTACCTCTATGGATGATTGGTGGTGTGTGAGTGTCTTTATAGGTGTATAAATGCATATGATAGTCTTGTATGGAGTGACTGTAAGTATGAGTGACTGTACAGGTGAATGAGTGGAGGTGTATGTAGACCTAACAGTTAAAAAGTGGGTATGTACTTATTGGTATTGCAGTATGTATGGTTTTGAGAATGGAACTCTGAAATTTTGGTGTATCAAAGGTTATTTAGGGTGTGAGAAAATGCGGTAATTTATCACATGGAAGACTTCATCAGTGATGTCATCAGTGATGTCATTTGAGATGTCATCGGTGATGTCATGAGTGATGTCACTGACCATGTCATGAGTGATGTAATATGTGACGTCATCAGCAGTGGATTGCGAGCGCGCGAGTTATAGTTAGCTGAACTAACTATAACGGTGGAATTTCATTGGTTTTGTACGAGTGAAATTTCCAGCTAACTATAACGTGTGTGAAACCTATGGTTTTTTCAGTGAATTTGCAAGGTTTTTTAAATGCTAATTCCTAACTATAACGTGTGTGAAACCTATGTTTTTCAGTGAATTTGTACGGTTTTTTAAATGCTAATTTATGAATATTTTATTTTATTTTTTATATATTTCTTTTACAAAAAATTACATATGTATATAGGTATCCTTTAATTTGGAATGGTTCAACTTTAAAAAAAAAAAATTGAATATAGTTGAGCAGCATAGTTAATATCTTCTATTAACTTATAAACACTTTCATTCTTTCTGTTTTTTTTTTTTAAGTATTTTTGCCGTGTGCGCTCGGTGCATGCACGGTGATTGCTATGTCATCGTACGCACTCGGTGCTGTGTTCGTACGTACGTTCTCCACGTACGCATGCGTACGTCGTACGTACTCCGCGCGGTACGTTCGCACATGCGCGCGTGCTTCGTACGCGCTCGGTGCGTGCACTATGTATGCATGCGTACGTTCTTTTTGTGCGCATGCGTACATTCTCCATGTAAGCATGCGTATGTCGTGCATGCTCCGCGTGCTATCTTCGCGGAATTTGCGCATGCGCGCGTGCTTTTTACGCGCTCGGAGCGCGCACCACGTACGCATGCGTACGTCGTGCGTGCTCCGCACGTTACGTTCGCGCGTACTTCAGCGCACTACGTTCGCGCATGCGCGGTTCGTTCGCGCATGCGCACATGCTACATGCACTAAGTTCGTGCATGCGCGCGTGCCATGATCGCGTTCGTGCGCATGCTCCGCGCATGCGCTTGTGCTCCGCGCATGCGCCGTGCGCGCACGGTAAGTCAGGTGATGAACAATGAACACTTTTCATTGGTTCATAGTACTTTCACTTTCAGATTCTTCCAAGTACACACCCAGGCAAATTATGTAATTAAGAAAGAACACTTTTCCTTGGTTCAAAGTACTTTCACTTCCAGATTCTTCCAACACCACACCCAGGCAAGTCATGTGATTAGGAAACAACACTTTTTATTGGTTCATAGTACTTTCAGTTCCAGATTCTTCTAATACCACACCCACTCTCCTCATTATTACTTCTGATTCCCTGGGAGAAGGAGCTGATCTGTTTTTGGGATACAATGGCAGAGCAGCAGCCATATTCTAGTAGTGATCAGGAGACTCTTGTGCCACAGAGGCAGAGGAAGCAGAAAGAGTCTTTCATATGGCAGTTTTTCACTTTTCCTGAGGGGCAGAAGAAGGTAAATGCTCCCAAAGTCACCTGCATTATTTGTCAACGGACCTTATCACGTGGAAATGCTAATAAGAAATACTCTTTTAGTATTCACACGATGTTAAGGCACGTTAAAGGAGTACATCCTGTGCATTTTGCTCGAGCTGCTAGTGAAAACTCTCCAGCAGCTCACCCGAGCACATCCGCAGCAGCTCAGCCGAGCACATCATTGGCAGCTCAGCCGAGCACTTCTTCTGCGGTGGCGCCTTCACCTACTTCTGCACCTCTTGATATACGCCCTGCTTTTCGGAGGGTGTATACACGGTGCATTGACTGTCAAACTCTTATTTCTCTTTGTGAAACCAGTATTGATCTCATTGAGAGAAAGATAGAGCAGCACTCATGCACCCGGCCATAGTTTTTTTCATTTTTTACTTTTACTGTTCCTCTGTCCCTACATTAACACAAGGGCTCTTTTTAAAGCCACCTAAAATCTAAACACAAAAATTTGTTTTTTAAATCTATTTTTCGTTTTATTTTTAACGTGCGCTCACCGTGCGCGCACGTTTTGTTTTTTTTAATTAATCTTTTTTTTCACCCATTGTGATCCTTCAGGGACTCCCTGACAATGACTAGGGGATCAGGAAGACTCTACCCTGCCCCCTTTCCATGTTCTCCACCTTTGTTTTAAATTAAAACACATTTTTAAATTGCAAGTAAAATGGATTACATTTCCTAATTTTTTTTTCAAGAGCTGAAAAAAGAAAAAAAGTATTAATATTCAACAATAAATTTTCTTAAGCAGCACATGTTTTTTCATATATAACAAAGCAATTTTTTGCACTTTTTTTGCTGTTTTCAGAATGTATTGAATTTCACTGAAAATAGTGATATCAATTGTTTTCATCATTTAACAGCGGGCAAAAAAAAAAACAATCTGAAAGATTGTTTAAAAAAAGCCCTGAATCTCTTCTCACTAAAACAGACCTTGATAGAAATGTCACAAATATATTAAAAATACCTTCTAAGAACAATAACTATTTGCAATAAATGGGGCGGAGCTTGGCTCGCGACGCGTATGGCCGCCTGAGCCTTGAGCTCCTGCAAGCGGCACCTTTATCCGCCATTATCCTGCCCCATACCGCCGGTCCACACACCCTGATTGCGGATCCCCGAGTGTGAGCGGGAGCGCTACTGACTGCTGCAACCACGGTCCCTAGAGCTGCGGTGCCGGCGAAGAAGCGAAGACGAAGGAATCGCGGCGGACCAGGCCGTCGATCCCTGGCTGTTGGCCCGGGTGCTGGCTGGCGTGCGTCGCTCGGCGTGCAGCTGACAAAACCGAAAGTGGACAGCGCACCGGGTCGCCACGCCGGAGCCGCCTTGATGCCTCACTGCCAAGCTGGGACTGCGTGGTGAGTCCGGGGGGGCAACACGAGAGGCACTAAGAGACTCAAACCACCCCCCCCCGCTCCCCCACCCCCAGGGTTTCTGCAGCAGTTTGCCAGGTGATGCTGACGGGGTAGGGGCGGCAATAGTGATCCCCAGCTGTGGTGGGAGTGTATTGAAGAGTGCGGAGGGGGCGCCCTGACCTTGTGTGGCTTGGAGAGAGTCATGGGTGTGGCGCTGCACCCTGGAGCAGACAGCGGCACAGTCTCTTATGTTATGTTATAGGTTTGTTGAGCGCGACAGCTGCCCCAGCAACGGGGCGTCCCGGCGCTAGGAAGCATAGCATAACCTGTGGGGGAGGGAGAAAGGTTAATAGGGGTGGGAAGAGGTGGGTTTTGATTGCTTTGCGAAAAGCAGACAGGTTGTCGAGGCAACGGATGTGGAGGGGAAGGGAGTTCCAAAGTTTTGCTCCCAGCAGTCTGAAGGAGCGGCCCCCTATGCGGCAGAATTTCGTGCGGGGAACCACTACTAAGTGCTGCCCCGTAGAACGCAAATGGCGTTGGGGGGTGTACGGTGTTAAAAGCAGGCGGAGGAGTTCGGGGCCATCCATTTTCAGGATTTTAAAAGCCGTGGTCAGGGCTTTAAATTGGATGCGGGCTTCCACAGGAAGCCAGTGGAGTCTGTGTATGGTGGCTCTAGCAGAACACCTTCTAGGGAGGCCTACTATTGCTCTGGCCGCAGCGTTCTGTATTCGCTGGAACCTGATTGTCTCGGCTTTATTGGCGCCCAGGAGTAGGACGCTTGCGTAGTCTAATCTAGCCAGGATGGTGGATTGGACAATGAGCTGCCGTGTTTTGTGGTCAAAGAAGCCTAGAATAGGATTGAGGCTTCTCAGCAACCCGATGCAGGTAGCCGCTACTTTTTTTGTATGAGTCTGATAGTTCAGTGCGGAGTCGAGCCATACACCCAAGTTTTTGACCAAAGATTTGGGAGGGGGGGTAGGGCCCAACAGGGGGGGGCACCAGTAGTCGTTCCAGCAGCTGGGGTTCTTGCCTAGGAGTAGCACCTCGGTTTTCCCTGCATTCAGTTGTAAACAGTTTGCAGTCATCCAGTTGGAGACTGCGGCCAGTCCATCCCTAAATCTTGTGGTGGAAGTGGAGGGCACCTCCGTCAGGGTGATTACCAGCTGTGTGTCGTCGGCGTACGACACCAGCGTGAGACCCCATTCCCTGGCCACTGCCGCAAGGGGCTGCATGTACAGATTAAAAAGGGATGGACTGAGGGAAGAGCCCTGCGGGACTCCCTGGCCTATAGTCTGAGGTTGGGAAATAAATGGGGGGGCTGACACACGGAAGGACCTGCCCGTAAGGAACGATCGGAACCACTCGAGTGCCAGTTCCTGGATTCCAATACTTTCCAAACGGCTTAGAAGGATATTATGGGAAACCGTGTCAAAGGGTCCCGAAGGGGTGCGCCCCAATCACTCAGCAGGCGGGCATACACGTCACCAATCCGGCGAGAAGCGGCTGCCCCGGCCCCTACAGTAAGCGGCAGACGGTGGTGGCTGTGACATGGAGGCATTGGGGTAGCAGGCAGTGGCGACATCCCTGCGGAGCTATATGCACTGCCAAGGTGTGCTATATCAAGGAGCAGGTGGCGGCCTGGGGCGGTGAGCCCTGACACCGGGAGCTGATAGTTCATCAGGGAGCTGCATGGCCTGGGTAGGCTTGGACTCTCGTGTGGTGAAGGAAGGCGGGCTGGCCTAGCGACGGAGGCGCCCCACGCCGGGAGCGGCGCCACTACCGACGTGGTGCTCTTGCTTGATACCTTATAGCGAGGCCTGCTTTTGCGGTGATCGAGGAGGAGAGGTGGGCGCTCAACGTGCGCCGGGGGGCGCCTCTGGCGATAGCGGGCACTGTTTGGGACGGAACAGCTGAAGAGCAGCACTGATTCTAAGGCCACGATGGGCAAGTCAGATAAATCCCAGCCAAAGCTGTCCTTCGATCCAAAACGCTCTAAATCTCAGACACAGGGAGCGGACGCTGTTGGCGGGGCCTCGGCGCCACCTCCGGAGGAACAGGACCTGTGAGGAATGCTACTCTCGATGGAGAAAGGTTTGCAGTCAGGATTCACTTCCCTAGGGGCAAAGATCGACGCGCTGTCCTACAGAATGGATCGGATGGGGGAGCGTCTTGATAAACACGTGGAGAGACTGGACCAGTCAGAGCGCTGCATTGTGGAGGTAGAGGAGACCCAGTCCGTGCTGGATGTGGCTCATAAGCAGATCAGGCGGCTCCTACAGGTGTTGCAAGACAAGACAGAGGACCTTGAGGCGCGCACCCGACGCTGTAACCTATGCATCACGGGCCTGCCTGAGACGACTTCAACGGGCCGTATGGAGTGCTTTATTGAGACACTGTTAGTTGAGCTCCTGGGCCGGGAGGTGTTTTCCGGGATGTTTGTAGTGGAGAGAGCACACAGGTCGCTGGGTCCTAGGCCCCCGCCGGGGGCGCCTCCACGTCCGATAATTGCGAAATTGTTGAACTACCGTGATAGAGACGCGGCCCTACGCATGGCGCGAGAGAAAAAGACATTGGTATACGAAGGGTCGACCATATCTCTATATCCTGACTTCACTGCTAAGGTGCAGGAGGCGAGACGGCAGTTTGCCCCAGTGAAAAAACAGCTACGCGAAATGGGTCTCGACTACGCCATGCTGTACCCGGCGAAGCTCCGTGTCAACAGGCAGGGGAAATCGCACATCTTTTTGGACCCCAAAGTTCTGCAGAAGGCACTGAAGGACTGGCAGAAGGAACGGCGGGGTAGCCCGCAGAGGGAGCTCCGGGGTGAGGAGCCGGAGAGCTCGTTGGAAGCGCAGGACTGAGAAGGCGCACTGGCAAGCATTGTTTCCAAATAACTATGTGCTAGGTAACCAAGTGGAACTGTGTAAGGGGGACATGGGACCTTGGCAGTTCACGAGACTTACAGGTCGTTGGCGATAAGTGTCTGTTTAAGGGAGTTTTACGACTGGCGCGGCTGCAGCCTAGTCGTGGTATTACAGGTGGTTACTGGAGGGGTGGCATGCGGAGGGCCCCTGCACAAAGAGGTCAAATCAGCTCATGGCTGTGGTCGGGGCGCTGCGTCCTGGGGGCGCAAGGCTGCGAGCTTACTGCGACACATGGGGGAGTACGGCGAGAAAAAGGGGACTGGGCGATGGGGTCATGATGGGGTGGCTGCGCTTGCAGGTAGAGCTCATATGTTCAGAGATAAGTTGCCACATATTACGGACTGAGCGACCTCCGCCCGCGAGTGCATTTCACCTTGTTAACGTTTGTTTGGGGTTAGTTATTTGGGGTTGGGAGGGGGGGGGCGGTGAGTAGTTCCTAGATGGAGCACGGCAAGGCCGAGTTGGGGGGGTCTGTTGTGGGAGGAGGGTGGGGTCGTGCTTTTTTTTTCTTTTTTTTTGTGTGTTTGAGGGGTTGGACTGTCGGTATGCTTTGACGTGGTTCTCTCTCCGCGATGGGCGTGTGCGGCTGGTAGCGATAGAGCTCACGGCTTCTGAAGGGATTTGTCATGGCGCACGCTGGAAAAGTAAGTGAGTTGCATGCTTCCATTAGAGTGGTGACCTGGAATGTTAGGGGTTTGAATGACCACCGCAAGCTGCGCAAGGTATTGCATTATCTTAACAGACATATTATAGATATAACATTCCTACAGGAAACGCACCTTCCCAGTCGTAGTTCAATGCTGCGAGCGAGAGGCCTAGTGGGTAACTCACACGCGGCTGGCTTCACTATGCACGCCAGAGGTGTGCTAACATGGTTCAGCCCAAGGCTGAGCAGCACAACGACGTTGCTTTATGCCGACGGGGGGGCAGGTTCGTTGTCTCCCGCTTCCAATGTAGAGGGCTGGACTTGTTATTGGTTAATGTGTATGGACCTAACTATGACAACCCTGAGTTTTACGTAGACTTAGCTGCTAGATTCAAAGACCTGGGGATTCCCAAAATGCTGTGGGGAGGGGACCTCAATTTGGTAATGAACCCGGGTCTGGATAGATCGGGAGGTCCGGTTCGGTCGCAGTCGGCGGCGGCTAAGACTGTCCAAAGAGAGAGGATATGTATGGATCTTACAGATGTCTGGAGGGCTCTCTACCCGACAGAGGGGGGCTTTACACATTACTCCGCCTATCATGACCTGCGCACCCGCATAGACTACTGGCTCGCGTCGTCATCACTGATGCCACAGGTCCGCGCGTCCCAGGTACTCCCGCGCACCCTTTTGGATCATTCACCAGTGGTGGTAACGCTGGCTGCCCCCAGGAACACTATTCCCCCATTCTTATGGCGGTTCCCCCCTTACTCACTGTTGGACCCCCTGTTTAAGGAAGAAATGGCGGAAGCCATCACAACGTTCTTTGACACTAATCTGGGCTCAGTGGACAGCTTCCAAACGGTGTGGGAGGCATTCAAAGTCTATATCAGAGGGGTGGCGATCGCTAATCACTCAGGGGTGCTGCGCTCTATCCGGAAGAGGTTGGCCACACTGGAGCGCAAGATTGGGGAAACTGAGGCGAGGCAGCAGTCGGGCGCGGCGGACGATATTACAACCGAACTGAAGGACTTGCTGGCAGAATACCACAGGGAAGCAGACGCAGAAGTGCAACATTTAAGGAAGTACGCCACTGCCAGACAGTACGGAGAAGGTGAGAGGCCAAGCTCTGTTCTGGCCAATGTGCTAAAGTCCAGAAAAGGCAGAGCAGCGATCACTAGAGTTAAGTCGGATACTGGGGAAATGCTGACCGACGAGGCGGACATCGCTGCACGCTTTCAATCCTACTACGCCAATCTGTATGCCTCCCAACAGAACAATATGGAGGATAGCATACAAGACTACTTAGACCATATACAGCTACCCTTCCTCCCTAATGAACACAGGGAATTTTTGGCCCTCCCCATAGAGAGGGACGAAATCCTAGAGGCGTTGGCGGGCATGAAGGCAAACAGCGCCCTTGGAGCGGACGGACTCACAGTGGCCTTCTATCGGTCCTTTATAGACCTGCTGCTGCCACACATATCCACGCTGTTTGATGATATATGCGTGTCCGGAAGTATGCCTAACTCAATGCGGGAGGCGATCCTAGTAGCCATCCCCAAACCTGGTAAAGACCCGGAGGAGTGTGGCTCGTATCGGCCATTGTCACTGTTGAACGTCGATAATCAACTCTTGGCAAAGGTGCTAGCCACACGCCTGACGCTGCTCGCGCCGGAGCTGATAGCTCCGGAGCAGGCAGGATTTGTGCCGGGCAGAAACCTCACGTATAACCTCAGGACTGTGTTTGGAGTTCTGCAACATGTAAAACGGGACTCGAGGGCTTTGGCAGTTTTCCTGGACATGGAGAAGGCCTTCGACTCGGTGGAGTGTCCCTACATGAGACTGGTCTTGACAAAATTGGGGCTGGGGCCTGTCTTCTTACAAATGATCGGTGTGCTGTACAGAGGCCCAGCAGCAAGGATTAGGCTGGGTGACTTGGTCACGGACACTATCCCAATCTCTAGGGGGACGCGTCAGGGTTGCCCTCTGTCCCCTATATTGTACGCCCTGGTAGCAGAACCGCTGGCGCGGGCCCTCCGTGAATACCATCACCTCAGAGGCGTGAGCTTCCCATCATATCGCATTGTGGTCTCCACATATGCAGATGACACTTTGCTGTACGTTAGGGAACCGGAGAGCAACCTAGCGCCGGTGCTGCGGGAGGTAGTACAGTTTGGAGCGCTGTCGGGACTCAAGGTTAACTAGAGCAAATCCATCGCATTTCCGCTGACGCCGTCCACCGCGCCGTTCAACATGGAGTTCCCGCTGCAGTGGTCGGATGATGCGGTTAGATATCTTGGGATACAGCTTCATAGGGATTCCGACGTAGTCTTTACAGAGAGCTATGGGAGAGCCATAGACAAACTGGAGGACGATGTGGAGACTTGGATCGGACTCCCCCTGTCGATTATCGGCCGAATCTCCATTGCTAAGATGGTGGTTCTCTCCCGCTTTCTATTCCTGTTTACCAATATCCCAATGGTGCTACTGAGCTCATTCTTTGCCCGGCTGACCTGATCGCTACTGCAGCTGGCGTGGGCTGGGAAGCAGGACCGCGTGAGCTGGAGGGTCCTGACGCTACCCTATCATATGGGGGCTTGGGGGCGCCTGACATGGAATTGTACTACAGGATAGCACAGGCAGCACAAGCACACAACTGGGTTCACGGCGAAGATACGATCCCATATTTAAAACTCAGGAGACTGTTCGCGGCGCCTCTCCCACTGCCAGCTATTATGTGTGAGCCTGCATGCCGCAGGACTGGTGTCCTAGACTCACTGAACACTATCAGGCACGCGTGGGGTTGGATATTACAGCAGACAGCGGGGGCGCTCTTGTATTCACCGGACATGTCTATGGAATGGGCGGTCTGGCTGGCACCATGCAGGGAGCGTGCGGTGGTACAGTCCCTGAGGGGACTGGGTGTAAAACTGGCGGGCGACCTGTTTAAGGATGGTGTCGCCAAAACGTGGGATGATGTGGCGTCGACAACGGAGACCAGTACGCAGCTACAGAGGTTTCAATTTCATAGGGTCAGGGGCGCATTGCGACAACATCTGGGAGACGATATGGTTGAGCCTCCGGATGTCCCGGAGCTGTCGTATTTAATTAAGCACCAGAGCCCACGTAAGATGACATCCAAATTATATTCCATAGCCATGTCCCAGTGGTCCCAGAAATATACCAAGGCCCGCCTGGCCTGGCAAAGAGACCTAGACAAAGCGATAGACGACGCCATGTGGGCATATTGTTGTATGGGCACGCGTCGCATATCGTTACATGGCAGGCACAGATTGATTCATTTCAAATTTGTTAACAGAGTCTATTATACGCCGGATAGGCTGCACAGATATAGCTTACGCGAGGGATCGGCATGCGAAAGGTGCGCACACGCAGTGGCGGATTTCATGCATTTGGCGTGGTATTGCCCTGGAGTTGCTAAGTTTTGGGAAGCAGTATTCTGTCAGGTCGGTGAGATAGCTGAGTTGGACCTAGTGATTGACCTCCCGGTCGCCTTGCTAGGGTACACGAGAGGCCTCCCAAGGGCGGCGCGTCGGCTGGTGGATATGGGCATGTTAATAGCCAAGCGCAGAGTAGCTTTGTGTTGGATGCGGGGCCCGCTGCCCACGATGGCACACTGGAAGAGAGACATGCTGTACTGCTGTACGCAATCTGAGACATTTAGTGAGCTGCTGCCTCCGAGGAGAAGGCCAAAGAATTTTTGGAGACTGTATGCGTAATATCTCAAAAACGGGGGAACAAGTGCAGGTCTTGATGCAGGGGGGGTGGAGAGGTCCGCACCGGCTCAGTAGGCAGGTTAAGGGAGACTCACGACAGGGGGTGGTGAAGGGGCAAGTGGCAAGTGGGGGAGTATGTGTAAATGGCAGCGCGGAGTGTGAGCTGGAGGGTGCGCTGGATAGCCAGGTGAGATTGGACTTTGTGCGCACCAGTACAGTGAATTAGGGACATAGATCTATGTGAGGAGCATGCTGGCACCGACGTTGGGTGTGAGGGGGAGCCCCTAGGAGCTGCTGACAGTTTAGTTTAACGGTTACGGGAGGGGTGGTGGGAGGGAGTGGCTAATGGGTCGGGTGAGTGGCGAATACGAAGACGTTGGGCTCTGTATAGGGCACAGATTGCGTGCATAGACATGGTTGGTGCCATTTATGTACAGAGACGTTGAATTATCACACATGTGTGACAGCGATGCACGGCCTCCGGGATGTGGGAAACGCTGGACATGCACTGACTGTAAGGTACTACGTTGCCGGCCCTTCTGGGTTGTAGGCGAGTGGATGTGTACGCACTGTTTTCTTATTTTTAATTTTTTCATTTAAAAAATAAATTAATTAAAAAAACTATTTGCAATAAATAACGTCTGTAAATCTTGCTGCTTAAACACGTACACCAAAATAATATCTGTCAAACAAGTCCACAATTGTTACCTTTACCTTTCCATGAGGCCAAATGGTAATTTTAAAATCCTTTGTAAGTGAAATATCCAATGTTAATCCTATAAAATTGAAATAATGGTTTCTTCATATGCTGGAATTTGTATCTAAAATTTTGGTTTTAGAAAAATTAAGTAACAATTTGGTAAATCATAAGGCAAACGTTGCTTGAAAATCAATTGAGAATCATTACACAGTGTCCATCCTTTTTCACATTTAAGATAAACTGTGTAATGACCAGAAGTTATAGAAGGTCCATCATGAAAAATAATTACAACTGCAACAAAAGTTTTACCTGATATTGATAATTGATTTCCTACAAACTTCTTTAGTAAAGTTTCCAATTTAGTTCCATCTGCTCTACAACGTTGCATCATTAAAATTACATACTGTGCATATTTATTTAAAAATAACGTTGATAACATGTCTGATTTACATTGAGAACATTCCATGTTGTGATTAGCATCTTTAACTAATTTACTAAAAGTCACTGATTTACTCTCTGGTAATGTTAAATATATGAACCTTTCAGAATCAACATTACTGCTGCATGTGTTCATACAGTTTTCACAACAATGTTCCCATTTATATGAGACACCAAATATATTTTCTATTTCTACCCCTTCATCTTCCAGTACCATAAGCATATACATTAAAAATTCCTGTGCATCTTGCTGGACATCTTGTGTAAACTGTGTACATCCAGAACATTCATCTAAAAGATTTCTAACATCAGAAGCACTTTCTATTTTAGTTTTATCATTACTCAGCTTCTCATAAAGGAGACTCAGCAGAGAACAGAATCTTTTTCCATGATTTAGTATTATCTGCTCTTTCAAAATTTGAAGATAAAATACAACATTCAGCACTACATTTGCGTAGCAGTTGACACCAGAGCTATTTTCAAAATGACAACCAACAACCCCTTCAACACTGTCCTTTTTCTTTTTGCTTGCAGTCACATCACTCTCTTTTTTTTCTGTTCTGTACATCCTCATTACAGATATTCTCAAATCTTCTTTTCCGACAAACAACACGTTTTTCAAACACAGGATACTGACCTAAATGAGGAGCATAGCTTCTTCTTAATCTATTATACTCCTTTACACAGTTTGCATCAGCACTAACTTTTAAGTCATCAAAGTCTATCATGAATAACCCAGATATTTTTTTCACGCGTGACAAAGCAACATATGCCATACCTTCTTTAAACACAGTAGATCCAATGTTTACAAAAGCACTATCTGCAGTTAATCTATGAGATTTGTGAATAGTTACAGCATATGCTAGAGAAAATGGAAACTGCTTCCTACGTACATATAAGTCTTTCACAAGCAAGAAACGAACTGAACGACAAATGTCTTTAACCTCTTCAATCTGATCAAATTTTATTTTAAAAAATTCAATTCCAACTTTTTTCTGGTAATTAACAAAACCTACAACTTTACCCATAGCTCAGTTCACTAAACCTTTCTCTACATCCAAATTACGTCGTAAAATTACTCGACAGTTCATACATACATAAAGATTCTTTTCTAAACCGGCTGTTTTTGAGATGTTTTTCTCTAGAGAATCCAATTTACTTGTCAATTTGTTTGTCAATATAATAGTTATTCCTTCATGTTGTATTTTATCCACAGCTTCCAGTTTGAAAATCTCTTCATTTTCCAATTTCAAAAGTTCTTGATTGAATATAGAGCATTCATGTAGTGTTGGCATTAAGCAGATTACAGTATTTTTTTCAGCAATGTTCTTGTATATTTTCTCTGGAACTATTTGTTCTGTTGGAAACACATTACATAGCAATCGACTCTGTAAAGCTTTTCTGCCATGTTCTGTGAGTAGTCCAATTCTGATATCTTTCAGAATACTTGCATAATCCTCATCATTGGCTTGCCGCATATTGGTAATGAGTTCTTTATACTCAAAGTATGTCCAAATATTCACATTACCTATACTTCCTAATGACTTTTTCGTGTCTTCATGTGTAAGGGTTTGAAATACTGGTTGTCCTTTAACTGGAGTGAGCTGCAGAAGATCCCAAAAAACTATAACATGTTTTCCTCCAAATAGCACGTCATAGTTTGTCTTTAGAATTTGCTGCATTCTTAAATGCACAAAGGCAAGCATTAAGTTTGATACCATGCTTACCTCATCAATGGAGAACTTTCATTTTTTTCAATACTCTTGCAACTTCAAAACATGCTTCTCCTGTTAGCTTGTGGTATTGTATTTTGTTCTCATGCTCTACTGGTAACATTAGCAAACGATGGAGGGTAATTCCTTTTATGTTATATGCTGCTAACCCAGTTGGAGCAGTAACAACACAAGACAAAGTTGAATCTGTTTTTTGCTGTAGATAGCTTCTAATTACTTTAATCAAGAAACTTTTTCCAGTTCCGGCTTGTCCACTCACATACATTCTGATTGGTTCAAACGATGTGCATGAGCACTCTTTATTTTCATGTAGTCATCCGTGATCAATTTTTTTCTGACTTCCTCATAAATTTGTTGTTGTTCATCATTCAGTTGTTGTTCCATATTTGGTAAGTTTATTAAATCTTCCTGAGCTTGATTTATAGCTGTTTCGACTTCAGTCATGGCTATTGCAGCTTCATTTTCTACGATTGGTTGTCCTAGAGGATCTTGACTGAACGTCCCAGAACTTTGACTGTCTTGAGAACTGTCTCTAGCTACTTCAGCTGCAATTGTTGCTTCTTGTTCAATTTCTTCATTTAACATTTGAACATAAGTTGTGAAAGTACTGCATTCTATGCTATCTTTGCAAGCATTAAAGGAATCTTCATAGCTCTGAAAATCTCCAAGTAGTTCGTCCTCTGAACGCCGTGGTTTAAAGAGCTGTAAAAGTGGCAAGTAGTAAAATTCCTTTTTGTCAGTAGTGTCGCAACTCAGCTTCCGATGATTAATCAAACTTCCTTTTGTTTGTTTTACCAAACATCCTTCCTCACCAGTGACTTTATATTTTCCATTGTTGATGTCTTCTGTGGCATTCCATTTATAAATGTAGTTCTGCAGCACTTCATAGAGACACATGTTCTCAAGATGATGACTTCTTTGTGGGTAATATGTGTCCAACATGTTTGTTCTTAAAATGTCTGTACTTTCTGGTTCGTACTCTGCTAAATATTCAATTTCTCTAATAGATTTCAGTACCCGATTTCTCATTCCTGCAAGGCCTAAACTTACTCAAATTATTCTTCTGGATTTGGAGTACAGACTTGCAGATGATAACCTATCTGAGCATTTGTAGGATCCAATTTCTCGATGCGATAACATCTTTAAACTGAAACTGTATAGCTTGTTACTGACAGTCTTCTCGTGAGAAATCTCTTCCCACATTTCTTTCAATTCCGTTTTCTCAGATTTAGTGATGTAAGATGTGACATACCGAGCAACAGCAATAGAATTGTCAGCAACATACTGTATATCCATGTTAGCATTCTACATGATAAAATGACTGGGTTGTAGTCATGTATATATTTTGACTCTTCTTTTCTTCTTAGGTTGTAGGTATTCTTAGGCGATTTTCTTGTAATAGTATGTCGCACAGCTGACATAAAAGTGTTTACTCTTTCTTTTAAAAGAACAGGTCGTGGAAATCCAAATCGACATTTTGTGTAGAATTTATCTTTACTTTTGTACTTTTGTCGACAGTATTTCCACACCGATGACTTTGGAAACGTAAAACTTGCTCTTTTAAGTTTTTTTCTTCTGTGCTTTTAGGTATAGCACATGTTGCATATTCTACAATGAAAGATAAAACTGCTTCATCGGCATCTGTTCCAAATTTGGGTGCATCCTTGATCCACTACAGCATATGAATATGTGGAGCACCTCTTGCTTGGTACTCTTTTCTCCAAAAGAAATCCACAACTTCTCCAAGAGGTGGATTTTTTTTATTGCAGATGAAGGACATCATAGCCTCAAATCTATGATTGAAATATCTGCAAACATTTACTGGATCGAATGAGCACAATTCTCCTGCTGTCTTGTATTGGATGTTTTCAATATTTGAATTTGCCTCTCGAAGAAAATCCAGTAAATCATCCCAAGCGTACTCAGCACAGCTTAGGGTAAGGAACCATGTAGGAGTTCCTAAATTCCGTAACATACATTTCAATTCTCCATGGCGTCGGTACCAATATTCATTAGTCCCACGCTGACAAGCCATCAAATTAATCAATTGAGATTCCAAATGATCATCTCGCTGTTGCACTTTGTTCATAAAATCCTTTGCAGACACATTATGTAGATGTACTCCAGTTTTCAAAATGTGATTTACTGCATAAGATAGTGCAGACAAGTCACTTTCAAATAAAAGATGGAACAAATAAGGAATACTTTGACAAAATCTCGGATCTTCTGCATTTAGTCTTGTAGTCCGATACTCAGAAGCAGGAATCTGTACTGGACGTTCATCATATCGTCCACCTTTTCCTGTAGGAAACAGCTGGGGAAAACAACGAGCTTCCTATCTCTCCTCCTATACACTCACGGGAGTTCCTTGTGCTTTTTTCATCTGAAACAGATCAATAGTGTTTCCCATAACTTCTTTAGAATGAAGAGGATGTATGCTGAAATGTTCACAAATTTCTTCTTCTTTTGACTTATCCACTTTTTCAATTTGCCCAGTTGGTATTCCTGTGTCTTCTAGTAATTCTTCTTCATCTTCATCCATATAAATTGTTTCATACCATTTATTATTTCTTTTCAAATATAAATTTGCTCTTTGTACTTTTCGTACATCTACCAGCTCCTGCCAAATTTTCTTATTCTTTGTTGGTACACCATTAACCAGAATAACTAATGGTTCAGTTTCCAATCTATCTGCATCTATTGTTTCCATATTTTTTTTCAAATCCAATGGCAAATAGACAACTCTTCCTTTTAAACCTCTTTGTAAATCCGAAGGAGGTAATTTACCTGTTTTGAGCTCCATACGCACCATGGTCTGAAATGGATGGACACATTGAATGAGTATAGACTCATAGGTATTTAAATCAGAAAGTTCTGCAGGAATATCAACCAATTCAAAATTATTATGTACAGCTCTAGCTGGCATTCTATTTTCTTCTAACTTGTTATAACAGTATTTACAAATACGCTGATCTTCACCCAAATCAAAACAATTTTCCGGAAATATATATGTTGCAAAATCCTTCCACTTATAATTATCTTCATTTTCACTTTTTTTTTATAGAGATCAACATTCCTTGTTTGAATTTTGTAATGGCTTCTCCGGCAACAAATACAAGTAATATTTGGTCTTTCATTAGAGATGATAGTAAATTTCACATTTTCCTCCATAACTGTGTCATTTCCTGCACTTTCTTGCTCTGGACCAAAGTAACAAAACTGAATATCATCAGTAACCTTCACTGCATCTGATACAGATCCACGGAACAGAGCATTATTCAACTCATTTAACTTTAGTGCTGGACATTTCGCAAAATACAATGTTCTCACAAACTTTCTCATTTCAGTATGATGAACAGCCAGCATCCTAAAATGGTGAAAAACACTTTGACAAACTTTCCTAGATAGACAAGCAAGAGAATGTCCTTGCAAACCAGTATTCTCTCTCACTCTGCATAGGTCTAGTCTTTGAAGCACCTTAATCTTCTGTTTAACACTCTTTTTACTATATTCTCTTAGAAAGTCACGTAATTTATCAATAGATTCCTGTCGCACAGTGCAAATACTACTACAATTCCTAGTGTACACTGGGGCTTTAGGATGACGCCCCATAACCTCATCAGCTAACACTTCTTCCTCATTTCTTGGAACCATTTTCTCCTTTTCCATTATACAACCATCTTTAACTTCATAAGCTCGACCATTGGTGTCAACTGCATGCAACAAACTATTACTTTGAAGATAACTCTCTTCATTAAAAAATGGTTCAGTGCTTGAACTATGCTTCCATTCTCCTAAGAACACTTTACAAAAGTTATTTTTTTTCACTACTCTTTTCCTTTTGCTTTGTGACTTCATTACTTTAACTAATTTTTCTAATCTACGCATCCTGTTCAAAATTAAAATGAATAGTTTTCTTTTTATTTCCAAAGCCTTTGCAACAATTGTTTCAATATATTTCTTTTTTTTATAAAATTTGGTTTTCTTCTTATATTTTTTCACATCCTTTAGCAAATTTAACATCACTCTTCTCTGAAACATTTTTCGACAAATGTTTTTAAAATCTATTTTTCGTGTTAAATCACTCTTTCTTACTTCTGATTCGACATTAGCTTTTAGTATTTTCTGTCGACTCTGTTGTTCTTTTGTACTTGAAACACTATTTGCAGTGGATATATTTGTAACATTTTTTCTTTGTTTGAAGATATTTTAAAAAAAATCCTTAGTCTTCTTACCAGAAGGCTTTTTGTTTTTTCCAACATGAGGTTCTTCCACTAATTTTTTTTGTCCAGTTTTCTTCAAATGTAGATGTTGTTGCTGTTCTTTTCTCTTTCTTGACTTTATAGCCATCTTTAATTAATTTCACTGTTGTTCAGCAATACCTGAAAGAAACTAAAAAAAAATACCTTTATGTACTTTTAATACATTACGATTTTTATTTGAGCTTTTCAAATCCTATCATATGAGCTGTCCCTTTCCTACAACTGCAAGTCTGACAGAACAATACCAACACGTATTAAAGCTCTAACATCAATTCCTGTGTGCACACGACTCATGGTGTGATTCTAGGCACACAACAATTTTTGTTTGGCAATTTCAAAGCACATTTACTACTGTGGTAGTGTAAGTGATAATCACTATGGCAGCCTGATACATTTTCCTTATATTTTAGAGTGGCAGAAAAGAGCACATGTCCTAACAGCTACTTGAGACCATCAGCATGTGTTACAGGATGAGTGATTAGACTAGAGCAAAGGAAATGAGCCTTGGTGTCGTTGAATGTGTTAGCATTACACACTGCTATCTGAAATACCACACAGAGCTGAGTAGTAAGCATGGGAGTGCAGGAGTAGCATCTGTCTCTGTGCTAAGAGCATGCTTCTGGAGACCGATTATTGTCTGATGCAAGACAGATCTGCATGGTCGCTTGCACAACTGCATGAAGACTGCACAGATGTATGTAAGAGTACATGTGTGGTAAAGGTTAATTGGAATTTTGAACATGTAAAAACTACCTCACCCATTGCGGGAGTGGAAGTAAAATCTACCATGTTGATTTCAAATGTGTTAGCATTTGCCTCTCATTTGTGAGATAGTGATTTCTGCTCAATGCTATCCATCACAGTTGAAGAAAACAAGCTGGCCCTTTCCTGCGAGTGCAAATCTTACAAAACAACAGCAACACAAATTAAATCTCTGAGAACAATTCCTGTGTGCACACATACTCAAGGTGTGATTCTAGGCACAAAACAGTATTCCTGGGTGATACCAGTACACCTTAACTTATGGTGAAGACATACTCCATAATATCTGACATGCTCAAGGCAGTTAAACATCTTCCTTAACATAAAATGTAAAACACAATTTTAAAAGTGGAAGGAAAATGTACCATGTTAATTTCAAATGTGTTAGCATTTGCCTCTCATTTGTGAGAAAGTGGTGTCTGCTGAATGCTAACCATCATAGTTCAAGAAAACAAGCTGCCCCTTTCCTGCGAGTGCAAGGCTAACAGAGCAAGAACAACACAAATTAAATCTCTGATTACAATTCCTGTGTGCACACAGACTCATGGTGTGATTCTAGACACAAAACAGTATCTCTGGGTGATACCAGTACACCTTAACTTATGGTGAAGACATACTCCATAATACCTTTCAAGTTCAAGGCACTCAAATATCTTCCTTTACATAAAATGTAAAACAAAATTTTAAAAGTGGAAGGAAAATGTACCATGTTAATTTCTAATGTGTTAGCATTTGCCTCTCATTTGTGAGAAAGTGATTTCTGCTGAATGCAAACCATTACAGTTCTTGAAAACAAGCTGCCCCTTTCCTGCGAGTGCAAGGCTAACAGAGCAAGAGCAGCACAAATTAAATCTCTGAGAAGAATTCCTGTGTGCACACAGACTCATGGTGTGATTCTAGACACAAACCAGTATTCCTGGGTGATACCAGTACACCTTAACTTATGGTGAAGACATACTCCATAATATCTTTCAAGTTCATGGCACTGAAATATCTTTCTTTGCATAAAATGTAAAACACAACTTTAAAAGTGGAAGGAAAATGTACCATGTTAATTTCAAATGTGTTAGCATTTGCCTCTCATTTGTGAGAAAGTGATTTCTGCTGAATGCTAACCATCACAGTTCAAGAAAACAAGCTGCCCCTTTCCTGCGAGTGCAAGTCTAACAGAGCAAGAGCAACACAAATTAAATCTCTGAGAAGAATTCCTGTGTGCACACAGACTCATGGTGTGATTCTAGACACAAAACAGTATTCCTGGGTGATACCAGTACACCTTAACTTATGGTGAAGACATACTCCATAATATCTTTCAAGTTCAAGGCACTCAAATAACTTTCTTTACATAAAATGTAAAACACAACTTTAAAAGTGGAAGGAAAATGTACCATGCTAATTTCAAATGTGTTAGCATTTGCCTCTCATTTGTGAGAAAGTGATTTCTGCTGAATGCTATACATCACAGTTCTTGAAAACAAGCTGCGCCTTTCCTGCGAGTGCAAGGCTAACAGAGCAAGAGCAACACAAATTAAATCTCTGATAAGAATCCATGTGTGCACACAGACTCATGGTGTGATTCTAGGCACAACACAGAATTCCTGGGTGATACCAATACACCTTAACTTATGGTGAAGACATACTCCATAATATATGACATTTTCAAGGCAGTTAATTATCTTCCTTAACATAAAATGTAAAACACAACTTTAAAAGAAGAATCACATTTCTATAATTTTTATCCAAATACACCACATACACCTCGTCTCAAATTCATAACTCACCTTTTAAAAGTAGTTAGTTGAGAAGGAAATGTGCCACTCACACAGCAGATTATCAGAGCCAGAATCTCTGAACTGCACACCTCTAAGCAGAACCAGTAAATGGCAATGTTTCCCTCTCTTTTTTCACACATATACATGTTAACTTAAAATCACAGTGTTTCCCACATTGTTTCAAATGCAATCACACATTTCTATTGGTTGCAAATTTCAACCCTTTCCAAATGATCCCTTCCCCCAACATGACTTCTGCCTGCTACCATAGCAACAGATCATGGAACACTGGTGTGAGCAGAGAGGTCAGAAGTTCAGCACACAATGTTTCAAATCCAAATAGCAAGAGTGCTTGACTTTTCAAACCTAACAGCAAATCCAAACTAATGTTCTGTGGGAACACATTTTTAAGAACCAATACAAAACATGCTTTTAATAATTTAAACATACAGCCTAGTTTTTACTGTTGAATGGTCTGAAACAGCCAATGATTTCTTTTTATTTTAAAAAAAAGTATGTAAGCCTCCATTTTACCACTATCTTTCTTTTCATATTGCCATTCTACTGAAAGACACCTTCTGAGTGCATCCAGATCTCCTTGGAAGATGTTCACAGTGTGGATTATACGTCACAGCTATGTCTTCTGGAGTGAAAAGGTTGCAGAAAAAAGAGGTATTGTGAAAGATCTTGCTTTGCCGAATGTAGACATTAAATGGATTGGTCAGAGAGGGTTAAAGTGGCACCAATTAATGCCTTTGGTGAAAACCTTTCTACATCTCCCACAGCCTAACCTTATTATTGTGCACTGTGGTGGAAATGACCTAGGCACTTTAACTGGCGTAGGTCTGGAAATGCTTATTAAGGACACCTTTGTGCAATTGATGTCACTTTTTCCACAAAAAAAGAATAATATATAAAGAATCGACCAATCACATGAGATAGGTAAGGACATTCGGGTCATGAAGATAACTCAGTGACATCCTAGAGTTGAAAATTAAGGCAAGTATTTGTTCATTAGATGTATTTTTACTTCTTTTTTGAAGGCGGTAAGGGAAGTGATTCCACGCACTACTGGAGGTAAGGAGTTCCAAATCTTAGGTGCAATCCCTGAAAAGGCTCAACAGCCGGTTCTCTTCTTGTGGAAGGATTGAGGTTTCAGAAGGAAAGTGTTCGCACTTCACAGTTGTCTACAACCTCCAGACCTTTCTAACTTTAGAGCCAAGTAGCTGGGTGAAATGTTGTGAATTGCATTGTGTGTCATGCAAGCCACTTTAAGGTGTATTCTTGCCTCGTAAGGTAACCAATTCAGGGCTTTCAAGGTTGGCGAGATGTGAGTATTTCTTTTTGTTCCTGCTACCAGTCTGGCTGCGGCATTCAGTGCTGCTGTCAGCGGCACCAGCTTGTATTTATAAAGACCATTGAGGGTGGTGCTTCCGTAATCTAATCTTGGTAACACTAAGGCTTGAACTGCCATTTTTAGATCAGCCTGAGGGAGGAAGGGTTTGAGTTTCCTTAATATACTCAACTTGTGATTAGCACCCTTGGTGGCGATAGAGATGTTCGACTGCATATTCAAATATTTGTCTATTGCAATTCCAAGTGATTTTGCTAAGTCAACGATGAGGGGGACACAATCGAAGGAGGTTAGGTGCTTTAGCCATAGGTCTAGCTTTGGTGTGTGGCTCGGTGGCGAGATGAGAATGAATTCAGTTTTTTTTAGTATTCAGCATGAGGTGGTTGTTTGTGAGCCAGTTTCGCATTTTCAGTAGAGTATTGTTGAGGTCAATGAAGTCTACTGGAGAGGTGATTTTCAGATACAGCTGGGTGTCATCCGCGTACAGGTGACATAGGATGTTCGCTGAATTTAGAGCGTTCACCAAAGGCTCCATTAGGAGGTTGAAAAGAATGGGTGATAAGGCAGATCCCTGAGGAACACCAAGGGTAACCATAAAGGGTAGCAAGAGCGAGTTCTTCATCTTGATTCTTTGCGTTCTGTTATTCAAGAAGGCGGAGAACCATTGCAACACTGTGCCTGAAAGACCCATCCTACTTTCCAATAGGGACAGAAGGTTGTCATGCTTAACCGTATCGAAGGCGGAGGACAGATCAAGAAGTATCAATAAGCATGATTCATTGCGGTGAAACTTTACAAAGTGGTGGTTGGAGCAACATTGTCCGTTAGGATGAGAATCTCAGTGGTTGCGGTGTCACGCTAAGGGTGACGTTATGCCACCATAAAGTGAGACATACCACTGACTAAAAACATTGTGCAGGTCTCCGTGAGTGGTGCAGTGTTATACAGATTGGCGGCAAATCAAGTAATTACAGTCACTGCTTAAAGACCCTGCCCCGCGATCTCAATGTTCAACGGAGCCGCGGGGAGGCGAAAACAAAGCGAGGCAGTGTCCTGTAGCTACTAAGTAAGGCATAGCCGGTTGTCAAGACCAGTCGTTTGTCCAAAGGGGCAAAACTTTTTTTCAGGTATTCACTTCCCTTTTCCTTCGTCTACAGAATTTGACTGTAGGCATCCTTCCCACCAGTTCTAAGGCTCACGAAGCATTGTCTCCATAGAAACAAGTATGCATTCAGGTGAATTACTTTTCCATAAACAGTGTTTGACTCCACCAAAGTTCAGAGGCTAAATTTTATCCCTGTATCACAACCCCTGGAAATCGGAACATAGAGTGTGTACTTTATGTTAAATCTTTGTGTGTCATGTTTTCTCTTTTTTACTTGCAGGACACGGCACTAGTGCATTGCTACACGATAGAGGCTAAAAAAATACATATATATATATACATACCTTTTCACTATATATATATCACTTTTCTTTCAGGTCACCACAATTATCGCCGGATGCAGCACATGTCTTGCTGGTTTAATTATGTTTTTTTTTCTTTTGGATTATCACATAGAATACCTATTGGGTACTGTATTTCATGCATGATTAAGTGCCTTTTCACTTAGTAAAGCCACTTGTATATATATCTCTTCATATATTTTCCTCCTTACCGACTTTGTTTCGATAGCGTAGTGAGAACAGAAGGGATCTGTTGTTGTCTTGAAGAAGAAGCGTGTGAGCTTCGAAACATGTTGACATACACAGGAGGGATCGCTCATTAATGCAAGACACCTCCAACCCACCCCTTTTAATAGTTCCAACTCCTAAGGAATATTAAATTGGTAGTCCACAAGAGCCAGGTTATTATTAGTACACATTTTTCACTCACCCCTGATCCTTCCACTCACATCTTTCTACACTTCACATAGTACTGAACATCAGTGCTCCCACGTAGTCGTAGGTAGTAGCACGCCCCATCCCGTAGCGGGGCGGGAAGACCCTCATGATGAAGCATGACACCAAGGGCCCTTTTGGTGTGTGAGGGGTATTTAAACAAACACTGTGTGCTTCCAACCATTGTAGGAAACACACATGACCTGTGAGTCCATGCTTGAAGCCAGCCTGCTAATGTTTGACACTCTGTTACCTAGAAATCCCTGAACACTGCTTCGTCTCCAACCCTGCAGGCCAAGGATGGGTGGAGGAATTCAGATCACCTATGGCTGGCTGCAGCTAGCCTGCTCACACCTGATGCATGTGCTGAATGGGAGCTCTTTTAAGCCCCAGCTCCCTTCAGGCCACGGTTGGTCATTATAGCTGTGTAACGGTGAGACCAACCCTTTTTTCCCCAGTGTTTCCTGAGCTTTAGCTATCCTTGTTTCCAGTGTTTCCTGAGCCTCTTTGATATCTTTGTTTCCTGAGCCCTAGCATTCCTTGTTACTGACATGCAGCAGTTTCCCTTGTTCCTGAACTAGCACTGCCTGCATTGCTACCTTGACACCTGAGGTTTTGCTAAATTCAAGTTCCTTGTCTAGCACTGCCTTCAGTGCTACTTTGTTTTTTTGATTCCTGAACCAGCACTCTTCTAGTATACTCTTGTAGCAACCCCTTTGACATATCCTTTTCCAGTCGCAGCCTTTCTTCTCATTTCCTTGGTTCCAGTTCCTAGTTTACTGTCTTTCTATTCCTGCTGTCTGGCTTCTATTCTTTTGGGTCTCCATGCCCCCCCAATTATAGATAATTACAGCCCCTGGGTAATGCTGCCCATCCTTCGTGGCAGTAATGAGTGACAGGAATAACACTGTATTCCTCAGAACCTGAGTCTATTTATTGTACTACATAAACAAGAATGGTTTTACCGGATCTACTTTGGAAAACCTTTTAATGCTTTGGAGGAGGCTGTTATATGCCCTCGCGCTCTAAATAATACCACAATCTGTTTATACGTTTTTAAAGGAAAATTATTTGTTAAATAAGTCATACCACTTGACATTGGTGTATATACAGGTGCGCCATATAGAAATGGGAAGCAACACACTGCTCTTGAAAGATGAAGGTAGTGAAAAAGGAAGAAATATCCAAAGAAATGCCTGGCTTCATAGACACAATACTTCTCAATAGGCAATGATCAACATTTACCCAATCAGGCATGGCATATACATTAAGGTCCAAGGTTATGGAGAGTGAACATTTCAACTAATGGAATTCATCATTTATGATTCCAGGTCTTCATCAGAGAAATGGATGTACTCTGTAGGGTAGGTAAAAGCAGTAAACACCCCATAATTAGTGTGTTGTAACTCAGTGCCTGATTACAATCTTGACGGATGGGATAGTTTGTTACAAGCATGACAGGTATCCTGTCCGCCATAATACAAGTTCCATATGATATAAAGGAATTGGAATTTGGCAGATGGGATATTTGTCACGTTTGTGACAGAGTAACCCAATTTGCCAAGATTGCAAACAGGCCCCAGTCTTTGATTGTAATGAACGACAATTCATGGGAATTCTCTCATCTCAAAGTTAGTGGGACATTACTTATCGTAGAATACAGAGAAAGGCCCAGTCAGTTCTATGAAAAATAGAAGATTCATTGAGCCATTAGGGTGGGATATAACTGCACATGACTGACATTATTTGTGTTAGTAGTGGAATAAAAGAACTAATCAACTATTCACTCAAACATTACTAGACAACGAGCCCCAAAGTTTTCCTTAAATGATCCCTGAGAACATGTCACATTATGGAACTTCAAAAGTACATGCTGATGTGCTTATATGTACTCACATGCAGGGAATCTCTGTGTAAACATATTACATTATTTTCCATAAACCCTTTGTACAGCAGTTTAAGTCTATTTGAGAGACTTTATGGGCACTAGAAGACAATAGAAAATTATCCCTTTACACCAGTGAAAATACTGTTAGTCTCCACGGATATTCAATCATTGTATACTAACATCCAACAGATGTTGCCCCAAACCTAGCTAACCTATATATGGACCATTATGAACAACTTTATCATAAATCCAGCCCTTATCTCACTAATTTTATAGTTTGAAGAAGATACGTTGATGAAGTCCAGATAGTTTGGACAGGGTGTGAGTGAACTCTGGATTCCTTTTTGTATTGGTTGATGGGAAGGTTGCAAATATACAATTTACTATGTCACACAGTAACAAAGAATGTCATTTTCTGGCTATCACCATTCAAGTCCTCGATAAGAAGCTGTGCACTACTATCTATCATAAGCTAACAGAACGCAATACCTTGTACACTATTCCAGTCACTAGCCGCGTAGTCTGGGTGACAATTTACCACGTGGACAATTTCTAAGAGTGAGGCAAAATTGTGCACTGAAGGCTGATTACTCTTTTGGGCCAGATATTGTGATCTCTAAGCTTAGCCACGCCAGGTAAAACTGAATAGCTTCAGCAGGTATGCTGTTTTGCAACAAAAATAGGAAGTGAATGGTTCAACATTTTGGACAATATACATAGTTGTTGAAAACCTTTGAAAGGGCATATGTGCATATTGTGGGTGACAATTTGTTTAAGAATCTTACCTTCTCTCTCCATGTCAGGATCCGGCACAGTTTCCATCTAATGCATTGATTTTGTGCACTTATCTTCCTGTACTAGTATATGTGAAGGTATCCATAGTTATTTTCTCATTACTGTTTGAATGCCAGTGTCCACTGTGTCTCAGAGAACCTGGCTGCAGTAACCACTTGCAAAAATGCATAGTCAGAGTAATATAGCTTGCCTTCAGGAAAAAACAACATCCAGTGAGACTACAAGCTTCAGCAGCCTCTCAGCGACATCCATCTTATATCAAGTAGCATTAAGGTAGATCACACTTCTCTCTTCTAAATCGTTATAAGGGCGCTTCCATTACATGGCATTGTGCTGACAATGCTCCGTCAATCACTTGGTTTTCTAAGCTTAAGCTTCAGCATGACTGATAGACTGTCTTGTACTTTGCACACCCCTGGAAGCTTCTTCTCTGCTGTCATTCCCCCATTGTTCCCCCATTACAAACTATGCAAAGAGCCATGCCAATCCTTTTCTTCTACCCAGTTGCTTCTCATATAGCCCTGTAAATTGCAATCAGTGGGATATTAACTCCAACAAGTGTATTCGATGTGTTGTTCTTTCTAGGATGTGACACTTTATGCCCCAATACAGATAGAGATGGTCCTTCTAAACCATAGAGCAACCTTATCTAAGTAAAGATGATATGTAGAAATATATTGCCAGATACTATCTAAACCCTAGATATGTCCCTGGTGGCAAGATTTAAATAATGTTTTTTAGCACCGGGATTGCTTCCATTAAAATTATTCAGGCCTTTGTGTTGGATAAACCAGTCTATACAGTGTGTTGCAATGTACAATCTCCATGTCTTTGAGATTTCAACCAGTTGTGCATACCTTATTGCTTTAGCCACCCCAATCTAGCATGTGCCTCGGTGCTTTGATGCTGATTGAAGTGTGGAATCTTTTGAAGTATGAGGTGCGACATATTGTTGACACACAAGTCTAGACTTCTCCTTCCCTTCGTCCCCTCTTCTAAATCACCTCCCTTTTTTTGGTCACAAAACCCTGTGCTGCCCCACAGGGCGCGTTTGCACAGTGGTGAAGGTAGGGGGCGGGGCCTGAGGTGAGATCTGTGCAAACACGCACTGTGGCATGTTTTAAGTTGGGGAATTAATTCCTCTTCAATCCTGAGGGTCCCTGGGGACCAACTAGCCCACCAGGTACCTCCAGTAAGCGCCACGGAGCTGTGTTGCAGAGTGTTGTAAAAAGGGGTGTGGCCTCTTAATACCTCTCTGCAATGCAGCTCCCTGGCGCATACTGGAGGTACCTTGTGGGGTCCCCAGGGGACCACAGGATTGAAGAGGAATTAATTCCCCAACTTAAAACGCGCCACAGGGTGTGTTTGCACAGGTCACCTCAGGCCCCTCCCCCTTCCTTCACCATTGTACAAATATGCCTCTAAAACCAGCTGAACTACGAATTCCGATTTACTCACCTGTAATCAGAAGAGAACCCAGTGCTGCATCTTGTAGCTCAGCACTGACCCTGAAAAGTAATTCTAAGCGTTCTTACCAGTAACTTGTATTTCCTTCCATAGGAGTCCATTGTGTAGTTTTTACCAGAAAATTTTCTAAGTGTCTATTTTCACAAACTAAAAATATTCCTAAAAATCGTCTGTATGACTTAAACACATTCTTTCAACTGTTTACAGGAGGTTGGCCAGTGCTGGATCCAGGATCCACCACTGAGTAAGAAAAAGTAACAATAACACTGCTGAGTGAATTTTCTGCCATAGGCTAACATTGGTGATTCTATGTGAAAACATTTCTAAGTGTCAACTTTTAAAATATGATAATATTCCTTAACCCCTTCGGTGCTCATGACGGAATGGTTCCGTCATGACCCACAGTTGAGCTGTGCTCATGACGGAACCATTCCGTCATGACCACGCCCGCACAAGATTCCGCCAGCACAGCGGCGGAATCTGCGCAGCATCGAAGGGGTTAAAAATCACTACTGTAACCAAAGCGCTTTTACTCAACTGTTTACAGTAGATGTCCAAGGACTGAATCTAGGATCCAGTCCTGTGGTTAGAAAAGTTATCCATAAAGTAACTAATTGCATTTAACTAGAAATCCACATTGAGCTCAATGTTGCTTTGTGTTTGAAATTGTGTTGCCCATTGCAACAACTGTAACTACTGTACTTAAAAGTCTGTTGCCTATTTGCCAAGTATTTAAACTGAAGTAATTCATTCTGAGAAAGTATATTTTGCATTGTAATGTATAATGTAATTATAATGTAATTAAAAAAAATATATCTAAAAATAAATAGTTTAAAAAATGTAGTAAATCAGTATAAAAAATCAGTATAACAATTAATTCATTCAAAATTGTCATTTACAAACCCTTTGAAATTCATTGAAAAAAACATAGGTTTCAGGAGCGTTATAGACTTATAGTTAGGAATTGGCATTTAAAAAACCTTGGAAATTCACTGAAAAAAACATAGGTTTCAGGGGCGTTATAGTTAGCTGGACATTTCCCTCATACAAAACTCTAGAAATTCCCCTGTTATAGTTAGTTCAGCTAACTATAACTCGCGCCCCCGCAATGCACTGCTGATGACATCACATATTACATCACTCATGACATGGTTAGTGACATCACTGATGACATCACTGATGACATCTCAAATGACATCACTGGCCCCCCTCCCAGGCCACTACTGGCCACGGGGACGCCATCCCCCAGGGTCTGGCCTCCGATGGGCTCCCTGCGTCCTGCGGGAGCCGGCATTGCTTTTCCACATGGGGAGCAGTTAACATGCTGCTCCCCATGTGGAAAAGCAATCGTCTTTGGTATTTGAAAGAGAGAGGAGGTTTCCTGCTCTCTCTTCCAAATACCAAAGCAGTTTGTATGGCTCCCACCCTGCCATAGCAAACAGCAGTGTCCCGGGGGTGGGCACCCCGGGACACTGCAGGAGCCGGCCCTGGGTGGTGGCGGTCCCTGGGGCCATCTTTGGCTCCAGGAGGGGGGCCGCCCTACTGAATTTAAAGCCCCGGGGGATGGTGGTCCCCGGGGCTTGGAGGTCCGTAACGGACCCCCAATTTTACATAATTAGTGCCCCGGGGAGGTGGCGGACCCCGGGGCTGCATGGGGGCCAAGAGCCCCCCGCATACAATAAATTAAAGCCCCGGGGGTGGCGGTCCCCGGGGCTGGGGGGCCCCTCTGGCCCCCCATTATAAAAAAGAAATTGCCCTCGGGACTTGGCCCCCCGGGGGCTAAATCAAAACAAAACACGGGAGCCCGCGCTTAGTTTTTTTTTTCATTAGCAGGATGCATCCCACGATTTTTGAAAAAAAAAATTTTTGGGGGGGCCTTGGGGGTCCTTGTGGGACCCCCTGAGAAGGCCTAGGGGGTCAGGGTGTTTCTACCCTGCCCCCTTCTCGTGTTTTGCACCTTTTTTTGTGTGCTTTCTTGTGCCTCGGTTCTACCCAGGCACAAGATGGCTGCCAACACTTCTTGATTCAGAGTGTTGGCAGCCAATTAGCATTCAGCGCATGATCGGGAGGGTGTGCGCTTGGTTCGGGGAGGGTGTGCTTACGGTGCGTGTAGGGTCCGCGGATCCTCCCCGGCCATAGATATATATGTACATTTAACTCTAATTTTCTCAGGAACTAGTGAACGGATTTACACCACTTAAGCAAAAGGCACGAGTCTGAACTGAGGACTACCTCTTTGCCAGATTTGGTGTCATTCCGTTCAGCGTTTCGGGCTGTAGCTGCAACAACAGATCCTAGGGGAAAACGCGTTTTGGGACCCCCCTTTTTTCTCGGCCCCCGCTTGACGAATCACCACAAAACTTTCAGGGTAGGAGCGGAGCGGAGCTGGCCAAAAGTTTGGAAAAATTTGCGAAGATTCGTCAATCGGCGCCAACGTTATTCCAAATAGAATGGTGCGAATTTCATATGGAAAATAGGTCCTAACTATAACTATCTACATATATATATATATATTCACTGAAAAAACCATAGGTTTCAGGCACGTTAAAGTTAGGAATTAGCATTTAAAAAACCTTAGAAATTCACTGAAAAACCATAGGTTTCAGGGGCGTTATAGTTAGCTGGACTTTTCACTCTTACAAAACCATTGAAATTCCCCCGTTATAGTTAGTTCAGCTAACTATAACTCGCGCGCCCGCAATGCACTGCTGGTCAGTTGGTCAGTGACATCACTCATGACATCACTCATGACATCTCAAATGACATCACTGATGATATCACTGATGACATCATCCAGTGAATGTGTGTTTTTCTGAAAATTACATATGTTTTATATATGTATATCTCAAGGTCGATGGAAGAATAAATGGGTATATAAGTGTCTAAATGGATGATTTGTTTTTGAAAATTTGATTGTATAACTGACTGATTAAGTGTATCTCAGTGAATACATGGCTTAGTGAGTAATGTTTAAATATGTAAATATCTGTATCAGTCTCTCACTTTGTGTATGAGTGGCTGCATGGGTTGTGAGTAGCTACATGAGTGTCTATATAGGTTATTTGTTGTTTTTTTTAGTATCAGTCTGAGTGTCTGAGTGTCTGTATGGTTCGGTGGGGGGTATAACGTAGTGCATAGGTGCATGAATGAGTGACTCACTGTTTGTATGTGTTGAAGACAGCATGTGTGCAGGACTGCATGGGTGGATGAGTGTGTGCATGGGTGTGTTAGTGAGTGAATGACTGTCTCAATAGTGTCTTTATGAGTAACTACTTATGTTTTAAACTAGTATACGTAACTATTGGTGTATATAAGTGAGTATATGTGAGAGTGAGAGATTGAAAGAGTTCCTGTATGAATAAGTATGTGTTTCTATACATGATTGTTTAAAAGACTAAGTATGTGTAGGTTTCTGTAGAAGTAATTGTGGTGGTGTGTGTATAACTGTATATGCAAGTAGATGGATGTTTGATTCCTTATTAGCATGAGTGACTATGTGTGTGAGTAACTCTATGGATGAGTGGCATTGTGTAACAGGATGTATAGGTGTATGAGTACATATGATGAGTGAGTACATGTATGAGTGACTGTATAGGACTATTGGTGAATGAGTGGGTGTGTATGTGGATCTTAGAATTACTGAATAGGTTGTTGTAACTGGTATTGGTATGTCCATTGTTTTGAAAATTGTAGTTTCTATTTTTAAATGTGTGTATCAAAGGTTATATTAGGGGAGAGGAGGTCTGCCACTCTATCACAAGGATGATGTAATCAGTGATTTCATTTGAGATGCCATCAGTGATGTCATGAGTGATGTCACTGACCATGTCATGAGTGATGTAATATGTGATATCAGCAGTGCATTGCGGGCGCACGAGTTATAGTTAGCTGAACTAACTATAACGGGGGAATTTCCAAGGTTTTCTACGAGTGAAAAGTCCAGCTAACTATAACGCCCCTGAAACCTATGGTTTTTTCAGTGAATTTCTAAGGTTTTTTAAATGCTAATTTCTATCTATGCTTACAGAGATAGGACATGTGAAGAAAGAAGAAAAAACGCACAGAAAGAAAAAAAAGAAATGCAGAAAGAAGCAACAGAAGTCCTCAAAGATGCAGAAAAGTGCAGGAAGAAGGATAACGTGCAGAAAGAACAAACAGAAGAGCAGAAAGAAGCCTTGTTGCAAAATCATCCTGTACCCTCAACTTTTTCAGACGGATACTGGTGGTAACTGAGTCTGACTAACCAGTCCTAGAGCCAGTGATATCTTAAAAGACACTCAGAATAAAGTGAAAACACCTACATACACTAGGGAACACTATGCGTTGGGGTCCCCCTGTGATTAGCATGACCTCCTCTGTAAGCCCCTAGTATATAATAGGGCAGGGGATTAAAACTACCTCTTAAAATGGGCCACAGGGCGTGTTTGCACACATCACCTCAGACCCCGTCCCCTCCCTTCTCCACTGTGTAAACACGCCCTGTGGCCGTTTTAAGTTGGGAGATTAAGTCCCCTTGAATCCTGAGGGTCCCTAGGGTCCAACTAGACCACTAGGTACCTCCAGTAAGCGCCACAGAGCTGCGTTGCAGAGAGATGTAAAAAGGGGCACGGCCTAGACCACCTCTCTGCAACACAGCGCAGTGGCGCTTACTGGAAGCACCTGGTGGGCTAGTTGGCCCCCAGGGTCCCTCAGGATTGAATGAGAATTATTTCCCCCAACTTAAAACACGCCACAGGGGTTATTTGCATACGTTAACTCAGGCCCCGTCCCCTCCCTTCACCACTGTGTAAACACGCCCTGTGGCCGTTTTTAGTTGGGAGATTAAGTTCATTTGAATCTTATGGGTCCCTAGGGTCCAACTAGCCCACTAGGTACCTCCAGTAAGTGCCACAGAGCTGCGCTGCAGAGAGGTGTAAAAAGTGGCACGGCCTGGACCACCTCTCTGCAACGCAGCTCAGTGTCGCTTACTGGAAGCACCTGGTGGGCTAGTTAGCCCCCAAGGGCCCTCAGGATTGATGGGGAATTATTTCCCCAACTTAAAACGCGCCATAGGGTGTGTTTGCACACGTCACCTCAGGCCCCGTCCCCTCCCTTCCCCATTGTGTAAACACGCCCTGTGGCCATTTTTTAAGTTGGGAGATTAAGTCCCCTTGAATCCTGAGGGTCCCTAGGGGCAAAATAGCCCACTAGGTAAGTCCAGTAAGTGCCATTGCAGAGGGGTGTAAAAAGGGGCATGGCCTGCACCACCTCTCTGCAACGCAGAGCAGTGGCGCTTACTGGAAGCACCTGGTGGGCTAGTTGGCCCCCAGGGTCCCTCAGGATTGAAACGGAATTATTTCCCCAACTTAAAACGTGCCACAGGGCGTGTTTGCACATGTCACCTCAGGCCCTGTCCCCTCCCTTCACCACTGTGTAAACGCGCCCTGTGGCCGTTCTAAGTTGAGAGATTAAGTCCCCTTGAATCCTAAGGGTCCCTAGGGTCAAACTAGCCCACTAGGTACCTCCAGTAAGCTCCACAGAGCTGCGTTGCATAGAGGTGTAAAAAGGGGCGTGGCCTCAGAACACCTGTCTGCAACGCAGCTCCCTGGCGCATACTGGAGATGCCTGTTGGGCTAGTTGGCCCTCAGGGACCCTCAGTATTGAAGGGGAATTAATTCCACAACTTACAACTGGCCAGGGAGCGCGTTTGCAGAGTGCTGCAAGGAGGGGGTGTGGCCTCCGGCGCGATGCCGGTCTTTTATTATTATCTTTTTTTTTTTAAAGGATGGCTGTGTGGCCCCCCTTCTTTTTCTAATTTATTGGCCCTGGGGACCCCATCCCCCAGGGCCTGCACCCTAATTGTTTTGGTTGAAAAAAATAAATTTGGCCCTCCCAAGGCCTTAATCGGCCCCGGGGACCCCAACCCCCGGGTCATGGCCTTTTTTTTTTATTCTTTAGGAGGGGGGCTGCATTGCACCCCTCCTCAGGCCACTTATGGCCCCGGGGACCCCATCCCCCGGGGCCGGCCTTTGTTTTTTATTATTTAAAAAAAATATATATTTATCGAAACACCTAGGACATGCTGGACAAACCGTATGTACCTATCACCATGACGATTTGTGTGATATTCAATAAAAGGCGAGTATGCATACAATGAATCCACGTGGAACATATTTACACCGCTAGTGAAGCTCTGACGTGTCTGACGCCCTACCGTGCCTAATCCCGGCGCCCCCGCAGGTGGGTACTCTCCAAGTAGACACCCTTGTTGTTTATTTATACAAACATGGGTATCTATTGATGGGCACATTTAATACACACGCACACCAAGCCATTCAAAGGGGATTAGACAAAAATTCGACCAAACTATGCAAGAAACCCCCCCCACGGTTAATAAAACACACATCCACCGCCGGATGTGTAATACTTTTTATTTTACTCTCTGGAAAGGAGACGAACCTCACTTGGAGTCACAGCGTGCTCCTGGCTGAGCCTCATGCTGTGTTACACCCACTAGTGCCCGCCGAGTGCCACACACCTCTGTGTTGTATTCCACCAGCTAGTGCGTATGCTATGACACTCTCTAGCCCATGTGCACTGTAACACCACCCCGTGAATATGTCATGTCACACTTGCCTTCGCATGGGTTATATTGCCCCATCTAACGTGCCTTCCTTGATGCCTATGTTATAACGCACAGTGCTATGCCATACATATTACAATCTGGGATCCATATCTTTGTCACAGTGCATATGCAACGCTACACTCCCCAGCACATATTTCATATTACAACTTTAGAGACTAGTTAGGTTACACAACACTGCCCTGTGCATATTACACTCCAAGGCGCATATCGCATAGCACGTGCTAGTGCCTTTGCTATCTCGTGCTCTCCAATGAATCTGTCATTGCGCACAATGTATTGCATATTATATTTAACGCCCCGGTTCATCTTATATCACGCTTTTTGGTTCATAGTTTATACCATATACTATATCTAGTTTTCATTTTCAATCGTGCTCTCAGGACTGTGTTCTGTATAACACTGCGTCCACCTACACTTTTCACGGGCATTACATTTTGCAATGGGGGGAGGGTCAGGGGGTGTTTCTGCCAAGTGAGCCTGGACTCACAGTCACAAACGTCCTCTTCTTCCTGAATAAAAGTGAGATTATGCTGCATACTTGTTCATATTTTAAGTAGTTCGCACAGACACACATTTTAAAAACAATACATTTCCTAATACCCACCTTCTCTGAACAGTTAGCTTGCTGCCCCATCCACCTCCTCCCTATCCTCTGTTGTCTGAATTCATGGACTAGCCTCCTCCCTCCTGCCATGCATGGTCTGATGTGCTGCCACTGCCCTCCATTTAGCATGATGTACCAGCCCACTCCTCCTGCCCTCCATTGCCCAATTCTATGGCCCATCATTGACCTCCTGCTTAGCCTCTGTGCTTAGCTTGCTGCCCCTATTCTCCTTCCCCTTGCCCTGCGATGTCTTTGTGCATGCCCCTGTTCCATCCTTTTGGCCCACCATGTTCCATGGACCTGCCACTCCTATCTACTCTGAGTGTTCTGTTGAGCTGCCACTCCCCTCCCACCTGCCTAGCATTGTCAGATGACTGTAACCTGTCCCTGCCACCTTCACCCTGAACACATGCCATGCCCCTATCCCCCATGGTCCATTTTACTGCCACACCCTTCTGCCCTCCCTGGTCTGTTGTGCTGCAACTGCTCCTCCTGCCTGCCCCACGCGGTCTGTTGTGAGGCCACTTCCCCTGAACTCTCTTGTATGTGCCCAGGTCCTGACCCTCCCTTCTATCCTCCATGGTCCTGTGTGCATGCCCCTGCACCCTCCTTCTTGCCCATCATAGCCATTGTGCTGCCGCTAACCCTCCCGCTTGCCATGCATGGTCTTCTGTGCTGCCATGGCCCCTCCCACCTTCCCTCCATGGTCTGTGTGTATGCCATCATAGTCTCATTGTTGCTTTCCATGGTGTGTCTTGTTTCTAGTGCCCATCCTGCCTGACCTCCATGGTCATCTTGCTGCTCCTGCCCCCTTGCCCCCAGCCCTCTGTTTCCATGTGCAGACACCTATTCCCTCCCTCCTGGCTTGTCTGTTCCATTGTAATGCCCCTGATCCGTTCCTCCTGCCCTTTATGGTCTGTTATGCTGCAGCTTTCTCTCCTGTCTGTTCATTATGGTCAGCTAGCTACCATTGCCTCTTTCCCCTCTGTTCTTTGTTGTCCATGTGCATGGTCCTGTCCCCTCCTTATTGCTTTCTATGGATTGTTGTGCTGCACTCCCGTCCCGCATGCCCTGTGTGGTGTATTGTGCTGCTGCAAACCCTGATGCCTGCCCTTTAGGGTCAGTTTGGTGCACCTCTCCATGTCTCTCCTGTCCTCTGTTATCCCAATCCATGTCCCTAACCCAATTCCTGCTGCCTACCATGATCCAATGTACCATACTTGCGAACATTTTGAACTTGGTAAGAGGGAGATTTTGAAAACAAACTGGGGTATTGATTTTCCCCTTTGAGTTACATTGAAAAAGAGGAGATTGTAGACAGGAGACAGATCAAATAAAGCCCATTTGAGCTTAAAAACATTGGACGTTTCCTGGCTGAAACGGGTCTGTTGGCATGTATGGTTGTACTACCACTGCCTCTTCCTTCTGCCTACAATGGTCTATTATATTGCCACAGCCTCTCTTGCCAGTCCTGTATTGTTGGTTTGTTGCCCCTGCCCCCCTTTCCACTGCCCTCCATAGTCTGTTGTGCTGCCACTGCCCTTCCTGCCTGCCCAGTGTGGTCAAATTGTTGCCTCTGCACTCTCCTACCTGCCTTCAATTTTCAGAGTCCGTGCCCCTGGCCTCTGCCTCTCTACAGTATCCCAATGAACAACTAGATTGCTAACATTCTATATTTATTACAAAAGTGTGGAATGCCTGACGTCATCTTGATGTAATTGAAACTGTAATACCTAGAGCATTTCTTTTAGAAATTACATATATGATAGGGTCTTATTTGCATCAAAATTATGGTTAGTGCTCTAAAAAACTAAAATTAGGACATATTTTCTGAGTTTCCAAATAGCGACAAAGAACTTTTAAATTATTTGTAATCTTTATGTTTTTTTATCCAGTTGACCACTTGAATAAATGTTGCACCTAGGGGAGAGGATGTGATGTTACTTCCAGAGCTGCAGACTTTGCAACTGGGGAACCAGGTTGGAGTTTCTGCTTCAGATCAACATTCTGTGATTCTGGTCAAATCACTTAAACTCCCCATGTCTACAACCAAAATGAATTTGATCTTGTGTAATGTAACCAATGCACTTCACTATCTGACAAGTCTGCACTATATAAAACTGCAAATATACAAAAAATAGGTGTTTTGCACACGTTTGTCATTAGGCCACATGTGGGCTACATCTCGGTGATATTTGTGCTGCATTTGGGCTCTTTTGTCTCTGGTGGCCATCTTGGGAGATTTATTTGTTATGAAGTTTCCTAATATCCTCATTTACTGCAGTCTCCTCAGGAGGAAATGCTTTCAGTTTTTTACGTTGATGCCATCACAAAGGTATTCAGATATGTCACACATTTGCCATAAATTCTGAATGATAGCACTCTAGTTGCTCATTAGATCACTGTAGTAAAGCTACTGCTCACCACGAAAGTCTGCTGCTGGTATTAAAAGTGCATGTTTCAGTCTGCATATCAGAATGTTTTAATGAAATAGAAGAGGATTTGAGAAGTCACTCAAAATGTGCCCTAATTTTTCTTTCTTCATCGCTAATCATAATTTCTATGGCAAAATGAACCCCCTCATTGTGTTCCTTTTTAAATGAAATGTTTTACGTGTTACCAGTTTAATCCAATCAAGATGGCTTCAGGTGTGCCATACTTTTGTCATAAGTAAGACAGTAAGCGCTCTAGTTGTTCTTAAGAATACTCTGGGACATTTTGTCATTGTGCTATACTTGGGCTACATCTGGGTGATATTTGGGCTACATTTGGGCTCTTTTGTCTCTGGTGGCCATCTTGGGAGATTTATTTGTTATGAAGTTTCTTAATTTCCTCATTTACTGCAGTCTCCTCAGTAGGAAATACTTTCAGTTTTTTACTTTGCTTCCATTAAGAAGGCATTCAGATGTGTCACACATTTGCCATAAATTCTGAATGTTAGCACTCTAGTTGCTCATTATATCACTGTAGTAAAGCTACTGCTCACCAGGGAAGTCTGCTGCTGGTATTCAAAGTGCATGTTTCAGTCTGCATGTTAGAATTTTTTGATGAAATAGAAGAGGATTTGAGAAGTCAAAATGTGCCCTAATTTTTCTTTCTGCAGCACTAATCATAATTTCTATGGCAAAATGAACCCGCTCATTTTGTTCCTTTGTAAATTAAATGTTTTAAGTGTTGCCACTTTATTCCAATGAAGATGGTTTCAGGTGTGGCATACTTTTGTCATAAGTAAGACTGCTAGTGCTCTAGTTGTTCATGAGAACACTCTGGGACATTCTGTCATTGGGCTATACTTGGGCTACATCTGGGTTATATTTGGGCTACATTTGGGCTCTTTTGTCTCTGGTGGCCACTTTGGGAGACTTATTTGTTATGAAGTTTCCTAATTTCCTCATTTACTACAGTCTCCTCAGTAGGAAATACTTTCATTTTTTTACTTTGATTCCATCAAGAAGGCATTCAGATGTGTCACACATTTGCCATAAATTCAGAATGTTAGCACTCTAGTTGCTTATTAGATCACTGTAGTAAAGCTACTGCTCACCAGGGAAGTCTGCTGCTGATATTGAAAGTGCATTTTTCAGTCTGCATGTCAGAATATTTTAATGAAATAGAAGAGGATTTGAGAAGTCACTCAAAATGTGCCCTAATTTTTCTTTCTGCAGCACTAATCATACTTTTTATGGCAAAATGAACGCCCTCATTTTGTTCCTTTTTAAATTAAATGTTTTAAGAGTTACCACTTTATTTCAATGAAGATGGCTTCAGGTGTGCAATACGTTTGTCATAAGTAGGACTGTTAGCGCTCTAGTTGTTCTTTAGAACACTCTGGGAAGCTGCAGTAGAACACAAAGGAATCAACTGAGAGTCTCTGCCCTTGTTGGATGTACATGCTTTACTGAGAATGTCAGACTTCATCCTCACATAACTGAGAAAGATAATGTGAATTTACAGAAAATATGCTCTCAGTTTAGCTTATAGATCACCTTCCAAACCTCTGTGGGAAAGCATGAGAAAATCGTTTTCTCTCAAACATGATACATGATATCACAGCAGAAGGCTTTTTCACATGGTAAAATCACCTTAGAACACACCACAATTCCTAAAATGAGTATGGTACCATCAACAAATGATTTATAATGTAACTAAAGTCTTAAAACCTTTCATTAACTGCAATGCTTTTTAATGAGGTGCTATCATGTATATTGGTCCCAAGATGGCTGCCAACACTTCTTGGATGAAGTACTGACAGCCAATCAGATCTCACGATGAGATGTGTGGTGAGGCTCCGCCCAGATAAATCTATCTTTTTAACTCTCATTTTCTCAGGAACTACTGAACGGATTTACACCATTTAAGCAAAAGGCACGAATCTGAACAGAGGACTACCTCTTTGCCAAATTTGGTGTAATTCCGTACAGCAGTTCGGGCTGTAGCTGCATCAACAGGTCCTGTGGGAAAATGCATGGGAAAAACGCGTTTTGGGACCCCCCTTTTTTCTCGACCCCCGCTTGACAAATCACCGAGAAATTTTCAGGATAGGAGCGGACACGAGCTGGCCAAAAGTTTGGAAAACTTCGCGAAGATTCGTCAATCGGCACCAACGTTATTCCAAATAGAATGTTGCATATTTCCTATGGAAAATAGGTCCTAACTATAACTACCTACTGGCGACTGCCAGTAGGTAATATATATATACATATATATATTCACTGAAAAAACCATAGGTTTCACACACGTTATAGTTAGGAATTAGCATTTTAAAAACCTTGCAAATGCAATGAAAAAACCATAGGTTTCACACATGTTATAGTTAGCTGGACATTTCACTCGTACAAAACCATTGAAATTCCCCCGTTATAGTTAGTTCAGCTAACTATAACTCGCGCGCCCGCAATCCACTGCTGATGACGTCACATATTACATCACTCATGACATGGTCGGTGACATCACTCATGACATCACTGATGACATCTCAAATGACATCACTGATGACATCACTGATGACATCATCCATTGAGTATGTGTTTCTGAAAAATTGTAATATGTTTAATATATATAGGGAAAGGCTTGTTAAAGAATGAGTGGGTGTACAAGTGTGTAAATGGATGATTTTCTGTGGTGCGTAACATGATTCTATAAGTGAGCCATTAAATGTATCTTACTGCAGACTAGTGACTAAACTGTGTAAATGTCTGTATGTGTCTGTATGTTGGTGTATAAGTGGCTGCATGGTTTTGTGAATAGCTATATGAGTGTCTATATAAGTTATTGATTGGTTGTCTGAGTATCTGTATGGGTGTCTGAGTGTTTGTGTGGGTAGGGTGTGTGTGAGTCTATGCATAGATGTGTGAGTGGGTGATTCTATGGGTGCATGGTTTTAAGAGTGCCTCTGTGATGGACTGTATGGTTGAGTGAGTGTATGTATGGGTGTGTTAGGGTTTGAATGTATATCTCAGTGGTACATTTGTAACTAACTACATATGTGAAAGGCAGTATATGTGCGTGTAAGAGTATATAAGTGGGTAGATGTGAGAGTGTGTGATTGTGAACGTGACTGTATGGATGAGTGTGTGCTTGTATCAATGATTCTATAAGAGTGTAAGAATGTGATACTATTTTTATGAGTAAGTGAACTTGAGTGTGTATAACTGCATAGGTGAGTAAATGGGAGTGTGATTATTTGCATGACTGAGTAGGTGTAAGAGTAGCTCAATGGATACTTCTTAGTGTGTGAGTGTCTATATAAGTGTATAAATGTATATGATAGTTTTGTACGGAGTGACTGTAAGTATGAGTGACTGTACAGGTGAGTGAGTGGAGGTATATGAAGACCTAAGAGTTAATAAGTGGGTATGTAATGATTGGTATTGCAGTATATATGGTTTTGAGAATGGAACTCTTAAATTTTTAGTCGGTGTATCAAAGGTTATTTTAGGGTGTGAGAAGATGTGGTAATTTTTCACATGGATGATGTCATCAGTGATGTCATCAGTGATGTCATTTGAGATGTCATCAGTGATGTCATGAGTGATGTCACTGACCATGTCATGAGTGATGTAATATGTGACGTCATCAGCAGTGGATTGCGGGCGCGCGAGTTATAGTTAGCTGAACTAACTATAACGGGAGAATTTCAATGGTTTTGTACGAGTGAAATGTCCAGCTAACTATAACATGTGTGAAACCTATGGTTTTTTCATCTAATTTGCAAGGTTTTTAAAATGCTAATTCCTAACTATAACGTGTGTGAAACCTATGGTTTTTTCAGTGAATTTGTAAGGTTTTTTAAATCCTTTTTTTTTTCTTTTGATTTTTTCTTTTGATTTTTTTTTTAAAAACAATATGCTACCTATGTTTATAATCATTGATTTACTGTATCCTGCAATATAGAAAGGTTCACCTTTTTTAAAAAAATGGTTAGATATAGTTGAATAACATAGTTAATATCTTCTACAAACTTTTTTTTTAGGAGTTTTTTACCGTGCGCGTACGGTAAGCTTACCGTACGCTCACGGTACGTGTTATGTACGGTGCACGTACGTAATGTTTATGCTCCATGTGCGCATGCGTACGCGATTTACGTACGTGTCCGTAATTCGCGTGCGACGCGTAAGCGCTTGCTCCCTACGCGCACGCTCGCGCGCGCGTTACGCGAAACCGCCGTACGTGCGCGCGCACGTGTGCGCGTGCTTCTAATGCACAAGCGCGCGTGCCTCTAATGCACATGCGCGCGTGCGCGCGTCTTACATACGCGCATGCGTACTTTTACCGTGCGTGTACGGTAAGCGTACGGAGCACGCACGGTAGGTCATGTGATCCAGAAACAACACTTTTCATTGGTTTAAACTTGTTTCATTTCCAGAAACTTCCAACACCACACCCATTCCCCTCATTACTGCTTGTGATTCCTTAGGAAAAGGAGCTGAATTGTCTTTGGGATACAATGGCAGAGCAGCAGTACTCTTCTGAGAGTGAGCAGGGCAGCAGCATCAGTAGACAGAGAAGGAGGAAACAGGAGAATTCTTTTGTTTGGGAGTATTTCACATTTCCTGAGGGGCAGAAAAAGGTAAATGCTCCATTAGTCACCTGCTCACTTTGTGAGCGTGTCTTATCTAGAGGTAATCCAAGGAAGAAGTATTCCTTTGGTAATCACACTATGTTGAGACACATTAGGGATGTACATCCCAGGACTTTTGCTCGACATACTGAAGCAAACCCTTCAGTAAGTCACCCGAGCACATCCGCAGAAGCTCAGCTGAGTACATCTTCGGCAGCTCAGCCGAGCACTTCCTCTGCGGTGGGAGCATCACCCTCTTCTGCTCCTCTGGACATCTACCCTCAGTTTCAGAGGGTACAAATAAGGTGCATCGCTTGTTACTCTCTTGTTGCTGTGGGGGAATCTAGTATTCCTCTAATAGATAATAAGATTGAGCAGTCCAAGTGCGGTTCCTTCTAATATTCCCATTTTTTCTTTCCTCTGTCCCTGTATTAACACAAGGGCTTTTTTAAGAGCCACCCTACCTCACAATTTTTAATTTTGATTTTTAATTCTATTTTTTTTTATTTCTTTTTTCTGCCGTACGCTTACCGTACGTGCACGGTATGCGTACCCCGCGATTTAAAAAAAAAAAAAAAATGTCTTTTTCAAACTTCTGAGTCCTTTTTGGACCTCCTGACAAAGGTTAGGGGGTCTGCAACTCTCTACCTTGTACCCTTTTCGCGTTCTCCACCTTTGTTTTTTAGTGTGAGACACACAAAATGGTGGCCGACACTTCCTGATTTCGACCGACTGGAATGTTTACTGTCATGTAACCACCAATCAGAATTACGCTCGCGCACGGCAGCGTGCGCGTACGGTATGCTTACCGTACGCGCACGGTGCGCGCTTATAGATATATATGTACTTTTAACTGAAATATTCTCAGGAACTACAGAACAGATTAACTCCAGATATTCAAAAGGCACATCCCTGACCTGAGGACTACCTCTCTGCCAATTTTCAAGTAATTCTGTTCAGCCGTTCGGGCTATACCTTGGACTAAAGGTCCCTATGGAAAAATGCATTGGGAAAATGTGTTTTGGGACCCCCCTTTTTTCTCGGCCCCCGCTTGACTAATCACCCCGAGACTTTCAGGGTAGGAGCGGAGCGGAGCGCCCCACCTATTTTGAAAATTTTGCGAGGATTCATCAACCGGCGCCAAAGTTATTCAAAATAGAATTTTCAGATTTCCTATGGAAACACGGTCCTAACTATAACTATCTACTGGCGACCGCCAGTAGATAATATATATATATATATATATATATATATTCTCGCTCCTGTTGACCACTCAACTTGAGTTGCACTCGAGGATCTGCAAATGCCACATAGTCTCCGCAGCACACAGTCAGCAGCCTGACGCGTTTCGCATGAATGCTTTATCAAAGGCCGTTATTCTTCGTTGCTCGGCAAGAAGCCTCACCTCTTTTGTTTCTACACTGCCACCACGTGATCGGTCGGCAGTCCCGCACTGAATTGTGGAGCTTGTGGTGAGGCAGCAATATCCCCTGTATGGGTGCCGGGTCTCGAAGGTCACTGATGCTTGCCCTGGATGGGCACCATGTACTGGGGAGTCTTCATTCCGGTGCAGGTCCTCCTCATTACAGCTGGGCGAATTCCGAGCATGCCAGTCCGCTTAGATTCGCGGTGGTGCAACTCCCTACGGCTGGTCTGCCGCATATGTATTCTCGCTCCTGTTGACCACTCAACTTGAGTTGCACTCGAGGATCTGCAAATGCCACATAGTCTCCGCAGCACACAGTCAGCAGCCTGACGCGTTTCGCATGAATGCTTTATCAAAGGCCGTTATTCTTCGTTGCTCGGCAAGAAGCCTCACCTCTTTTGTTTCTACACTGCCACCACGTGATCGGTCGGCAGTCCCGCACTGAATTGTGGAGCTTGTGGTGAGGCAGCAATATCCCCTGTATGGGTGCCGGGTCTCGAAGGTCACTGATGCTTGCCCTGGATGGGCACCATGTACTGGGGAGTCTTCATTCCGGTGCAGGTCCTCCTCATTACAGCTGGGCGAATTCCCAGCATGCCAGTCCGCTTAGATTCGCGGTGGTGCAACTCCCTACAGCTGGTCTGCCGCGTATGTATTCTCGCTCCTGTTGACCACTCAACTTGAGTTGCACTCGAGGATCTGCAAATGCCACATAGTCTCCGCAGCACACAGTCAGCAGCCTGACGCGTTTCGCATGAATGCTTTATCAAAGGCCGTTATTCTTCGTTGCTCGGCAAGAAGCCTCACCTCTTTTGTTTCTACACTGCCACCACGTGATCGGTCGGCAGTCCCGCACTGAATTGTGGAGCTTGTGGTGAGGCAGCAATATCCCCTGTATGGGTGCCGGGTCTCGAAGGTCACTGATGCTTGCCCTGGATGGGCACCATGTACTGGGGAGTCTTCATTCCGGTGCAGGTCCTCCTGATTACAGCTGGGCGAATTCCCAGCATGCCAGTCCGCTTAGATTCGCGGTGGTGCAACTCCCTATGGCTGGTCTGCCGCGTATGTATTCTCGCTCCTGTTGACCACTCAACTTGAGTTGCACTCGAGGATCTGCAAATGCCACATAGTCTCCGCAGCACACAGTCAGCAGCCTGACGCGTTTCGCATGAATGCTTTATCAAAGGCCGTTATTCTTCGTTGCTCGGCAAGAAGCCTCACCTCTTTTGTTTCTACACTGCCACCACGTGATCGGTCGGCAGTCCCGCACTGAATTGTGGAGCTTGTGGTGAGGCAGCAATATCCCCTGTATGGGTGCCGGGTCTCGAAGGTCACTGATGCTTGCCCTGGATGGGCACCATGTACTGGGGAGTCTTCATTCCGGTGCAGGTCCTCCTGATTACAGCTGGGCGAATTCCCAGCATGCCAGTCCGCTTAGATTCGCGGTGGTGCAACTCCCTACGGCTGGTCTGCCGCGTATGTATTCTCGCTCCTGTTGACCACTCAACTTGAGTTGCACTCGAGGATCTGCAAATGCCACATAGTCTCCGCAGCACACAGTCAGCAGCCTGACGTGTTTCGCATGAATGCTTTATCAAAGGCCGTTATTCTTCGTTGCTCGGCAAGAAGCCTCACCTCTTTTGTTTCTACACTGCCACCACGTGATCGGTCGGCAGTCCCGCACTGAATTGTGGAGCTTGTGATGAGGCAGCAATATCCCCTGTATGGGTGCCGGGTCTCGAAGGTCACTGATGCTTGCCCTGGAGCGAGAATATATATATATATATATATATATATATATATATATATATATATATATATGAAGCGGTTGCCCCTCTCATAGAAACGCACTCCACAGTGTTTTAGGGAAAAATCCTTTTATTGGTAGAAATGCCTCCAGATGCTGACAATCTCACCAGCTGTAACGTCGATGTGGCCTGACGCGTTTCAAAGACTAAATGTTTCTTCCTCAGAGGCTCGACGAACAGTCATGCATTCTTGGGCACACCTCCTTTATATCAATACCACGCCCTCAAATGGGCAAAGAATTTTGGATCTTGAAGTGCGCTCAAACTTTAGGCCCTGTATGGGCGCATTTTTATTGGCACTGGCAGTTCAAGTTCAAAAGCCCTCCATGGGCCTCAGCGCCCAGATGCATTATAAATCCGCAAAGTCCCGCAATTGAGGCCAGGTGAATACCGAGTCCCGCGGCCCCCAGTCATCACGGGGTGGTGCGTCTCTCGCGGCAAGGGCTGCCGCGTTTCAACATGAAGCTACTGGTTGCCCCTCTCATAGAAACGCACTCCACAGTGTTTTAGGGAAAAATCCTTTTATTGGTAGAAATGCCACCAGACGCTGACAATCTCACCAGCTGTAACGTCGATGTGGCCTGACGCGTTTCAAAGACTAAATGCTTCTTCCTCAGAGGCTCGACGAACAGTCATGCATTCTTGGGCACACCTCCTTTATATCAATACCACAACCTCAAATGGGCAAAGAATTCTGGATCTTGAAGTGCGCTCAAACTTTAAGCCCTGTATGGGCGCATTTTTATTGGCACTGGCAGTTCAAGTTCAAAAGCCCTCCATGGGCCTCAGCGCCCAGATGCATTATAAATCCGCAAACAAAGTCCCGCAATTGAGGCCAGGTGAATACCGAGCCCCGCGTCCCCCAGTCATCCCGGGGTGGTGCGTCTCTCGCGGCAAGGGCTGCCGCGTTTCAACATGAAGCTACTGGTTTCCCCTCTCATAGAAACGCACTTTACAGTGTTTTAGGGAAAAATTCTTTTATTGGTAGAAATGCCTCCAGACGCTGACAATCTCACCAGCTGTAACGTCGATGTGGCCTGACGCGTTTCAAAGACTAAATGCTTCTTCCTCAGAGGCTCGACGAACAGTCATGCATTCTTGGGCACACCTCCTTTATATCAATACCACGCCCTCAAATGGGCAAAGAATTCTGGATCTTGAAGTGCGCTCAAACTTTAAGCCCTGTATGGGCGCATTTTTATTGGCACTGGCAGTTCAAGTTCAAAAGCCCTCCATGGGCCTCAGCGCCCAGATGCATTATAAATCCGCAAACAAAGTCCCGCAATTGAGGCCAGGTGAATACCGAGCCCCGCGGCCCCCAGTCATCACGGGGTGGTGCGTCTCTCGCGGCAAGGGCTGCCGCGTTTCAACATGAAGCTACTGGTTGCCCTTCTCTTAGAAACGCACTCCACAGTGTTTTAGGGAAAAATCCTTTTATTGGTAGAAATGCCTCCAGACGCTGACAATCTCACCAGCTGTAACGTCGATGTGGCCTGACGCGTTTCAAAGACTAAATGCTTCTTCCTCAGAGGCTCGACGAACAGTCATGCATTCTTGGGCACACCTCCTTTATATCAATACCACGCCCTCAAATGGGCAAAGAATTCTGGATCTTGAAGTGCGCTCAAACTTTAAGCCCTGTATGCGCGCATTTTTATTGGCACTGGCAGTTCAAGTTCAAAAGCCCTCCATGGGCCTCAGCGCCCAGATGCATTATAAATCCGCACACAAAGTCCCGCAATTGAGGCCAGGTGAATACCGAGCCCCGCGGCCCCCAGTCATCATGGGGTGGTGCGTCTCTCGCGGCAAGGGCTGCCGCGTTTCAACATGAAGCTACTGGTTATATACATATATATATATAAAGGGAAAAATGCACTGTTTAGTTCATTCGCCTTATATAGTTTTTGTTTAGGAAAGCATAGAATACCTCGCTGTTCGTTAACTAATTTAACGCCATTATTTGAATTAATCTCTGTGTAGTTTCTGCCTAGAGCCAGGTTTCCCGGCAGGGTAAAGGAGCTCTCTAGAAAAGTGCTAATAAAAAAATTCAAAAAATACCACTGAGATTTCTTAAAAATGAAACATAAAACGATTGAGTCCCCGGTTTATTGTTACATTGCATGCAAATATAAGAACCTTCAGCAATTCTGAGACCTAACTGAAAAGACAAGCTGAATGAATGCCATGCCCCTCAAAGTTCATAGAACTCATAAGCTCTCTGCAATATCTTTTCCAGGTTCAATTCCTGGCAAATTATTGTAATTGCATTGTATGAGCAACAAGGGGGGAGGATGTGGCATAACGACCAGAGCTGCCTACTTTAGTGCTGGGGAATTAGGTTCGAGTCTCGGCGTCGGCTCAAGGTATTTGTGATTCTGGGCAAATTACTTATTATCCCCTATGCCGATCAAAAATGAATGTGTCTTTCTGAAATGTAAAGCTTTCCACTACCTTCCGGTCGAGTGCTTTATCAACCTGTAACAAGAAGGAAGGAAGAAGGTTTTGGGAATTGCTTTGTGACTTTTTACGAGAGAGAGGTAAGAAAGCGTCATAGCTTGCGAATGGAGCTATCAATTCTTCTCACATGCAATTTCATTGCCTTTTTTTTCTGGCTTGCATTTCTCCCGTATGAATGTGTGGCTGGCTAAATGGCAAAATGCCATCGTTTCAAAACAGGGCTCTCCTCTTGTCATTACAGTAAAAAATTGTATGAAAGTAATTACAGCAAATACATGTAACAGGTGCCGATAGCTCGACATAGGTAGAAAAACTAGTGTAGCGTTTGCTAATAGCAAAAACATTTAACTCAAAGGAACACCAAACATATGTTCAGCACAGAAAAAAGAGCTCAAATTAAATTGTGCCATTTTATTAGCTATTTCATCTCATGAAATGCTAAGACGTGGTTCATTTGAATTTAGTAGTACACAAATAAGCATGTTCTCAGCTTTCTACGTCTATACTTATGGTGCAGAGATTTTATTAAACAAATCATTACATTCTGGGATTTGTTTTTTTCGTCTGATTTATTTAACCATCGCTTTTGGGGACATTTCAGCAAGGGCCGGCGATAATTATCGCTAAGCGCACTTAGTTCTAGTAAAATTATCGCTGGCTATCGTGGAATTTTATCACTGACACAGCGTGCTATCAGCAACGCTTATCTCAAAAGCGATAAAATTCCTCGCGCTAACAGCCAAAAGTGAGATTATCGCTGGAAATCCAGCGATAATCTCACACATATTGGCGTTAGCTTGCTGATAAGGCAGGGCATACTTAGGGGCATATCAGCAAGCTGGCGGTAAAAAATTATCGCCGCTTTAGCGTCCGTTTTCGGACGAAAAGCGGCGATAATTTTATCGCTTAATCAGCAAGGTCATGCTAATGCGTGATTCCTTGCTTTAGCTCCCTTTCCCATAACGCCCACCTTTGCATCTCTAATGGGATGCAAAGTGGGTGTTACGTCCCAAAAATAACTTGAGAAATGTCGCTAACCGACATTTCTCCAATTATCAAGGGAATCGCTAACATGCATAGCGATAAGAAAAGTAGCGCTAACCACAGTTAATGCTACTTTCCTTACGCCTGCTTTCACCCTGATTTAGCCATTATATCCAATGTAAGGTAGATATAATGGCTAAGTATGCTCTGCCTTATCAGCAAGCTAACACCAAAATGTGTGAGATTATCGCTGGATTTCCAGCGATAATCTCACTTTTGGCTGTTAGCGCGAGGAATTTTATCGCTTTTGAGATAAGCGTTGCTGATAGCACGGTATCTCAGCGATAAAATTCCATGATAGCCGGCGATAATTATCCTAGCTCTAAGTGCGCTTAGCGATAATTATCGCCGGCCCTTGCTGATATGCCCCCTAGCGATTATATCCAAGTCAATATCAAAGCTAGTTTGTGCTGTAGGACGTGTGGACTGGCAACAGCGTTACTGCTTCCAAATGCCCTGTGTTGATCAACAGTAGCGTAAGGAATAAACGTCCCACCTTAAATGCCTATTTTTCAGCTTATGGCTGCTTATATTTAGGATACATAGATGCAGCTGGCCTGTCTGCCTTTTAATTGGATTAGCTGGAGCTGTATTTTGGATGTGCTAATGACTGGCACATGCTTTTCACACCTGCTGGCTCTAGTAGCAACCATTGAGGCACCAAACTGTAATTCATTATTACAGTGTACTCCCGATGTCTATTTCTTGATAGATGGAAAAAGCGATGTAACGTGATAAAAAGATTTTAAACAAGAAATTCGTTTTCCCTATAACTAGAGGGACTGATGCCTCCTTGCATTACTATTATTTTTTATTTTCATGAACGATTCAAATGGTTAGTGCAATCTTTGCTTTCGCCAATCTTTCACAGTACGTTTCAGCGTTTGTGTAGAGTAACCGTAATGCTGGGGCTGGATATGTGGCAATGTAGGATGCGTGCACCGTGACAGTAACGGATTGTGCAAAGACAAGGACATGAATTTCCTACCCTATAACAGAGAAGTCTGTAGTGACAGATGCACCACCAGGGATGTTAGTTCTGGCTTCATTGAAGCCCCTTGTGTGATGTATGCTCACACTGCTGTAAAGAGTGACGTCTGCAGCAAGGACTCGAGTGCCTATACCATGATTTAAACAAATTGTTTGCTCTAAAAGTTTTAGATGAAGACTATGGCAGCTTGAATAACCTGCCTAGAGACAGCTTATAGCAGGCATTGTACGTTCTCCGACAGCTGGCAAAAGTGACTGATGGAAACTTGAACTACCGTCATGGTGAAAGGAATGTTGATCTGCTAAAATATGTCTCACATTAATACACTGGAAAGTAAACTATTTCTATACAGGACCAGCTCCAGGAACTTTTATTTAGGTGGGCCAAGGGTGCATTCGGTCGGACCACTACGGGCCCAATTTGTTTTTTACTGGAGGTAGCCTACAAGCGCTAGATTACATCGTATCTACTTGCAAGCAGTCACCATGATACAACGGATCGATTCTGTGTATATACAGAGGGGCAGATTTACAAGGTCCCTGCGCCACTTTTGCGTCCCTTTTCCCATGTTAAAAATTACGCAAAAGTGGCGCAAGGGCCTTGTAAATAAGCCCCAGAGTATTTAGAGAGTGTTTTGAACATAAGAGCAATGTATGTACCTAAGTGCAAACCATCAAATTCCAGCAGGTCAGGCTTCAGCACAAGTACTTGAATCCCAAGTATATTGTAATAGTAGTTCAAGATTAAGGATGTCCCTATTACCGCACGATAGCCTTGACATCATTGCACTAGAAAGGCTGGCTATTTCCTCGTTATAACACACAGGATTGCAGTTGGTGTCTAGATAAACATCTCCAAATAGCTAATCTGTCCATGATGCTCGAGCTAGGCTTAGAAGAAACTGAAAAAAATATTTATAAAAGAAAATTGATTAGTTAAAAACGTTCCTGAAATATCAGGTCAAAATACCACAAATCACATAAAAAAAAAGTTACTGAAAATTCATAATCGTGCCTGTACAATTCTTAAAAAGTTTTTCAAAATTAATTCCTGATGTGTGTGATAGGTATTAAACACTAGAAAACTCCTCATTAAGCAGTATAAAATTGCAGCCATGGATAGCTTTGGTATCCTGAAATTATCTAGGTGCACAGAACAGAATCTGCTCTTTCTGGTTAGGGAAACCTTCCATGAGTCGCATACTGCATTTGAAATAGGAACCTTGAATCATTAGTCCTCAAATGAGGGTGCAATGCTGCATAGGTAATGAACTGTATATGTGATATATGGTAGCCATTTCAACTCTCGCCCTCAATCCAAGGCCTTCTACATTTGCATTCTGTAGGCTTGTTGAGCTATGTACATCTATTTATGGTTCATGGGGAGTGGAACTGTCTGAGGTATGTTAGTTCATTACCATCTCTGGTGGATTTTATTTTTCTAGCATAGCCTCAAGTTGTATGGAGTATTTTACCATCACAATACAATAGCCTGCATTTTATCTGCCCATGGTTTCCAAAATTCTCCGTTTTGAGGTCTAGTTGAAAGAGGGGTGCATTGCAGTGTTTCCTACTAAGGGAGTGTGTCAGTATTGTGCATGAGTGATCAGAGTGATGCTCTTATGTTTTATTAGGTCATTGCAAGTAGATGTTTAATAGCAGGAAGAGGAGAACGGGATGGAATATGTGCAATTTACTTACATTTATTGTTGTGAGTTACTAAGCAGGATACCTTAGGATTCAGGTAGCTACAATAGATGAGTGATCCACCACATGCTCGAGAAATGCAGTCATGGTATAGCTCTATATAACTCCCCCTCCAGATTGACAGATGGATACCCAAAAGGCCTGAACTGTATACAGCTTAGCCATGACAAATAATCTTGAGTCCAACCAGCAGTGATGACAAGCGATCTAAAAGAGTTCGCTCTTTACAGGCAGCCAGAATAGATGTGCCTAGCTAAAACATTGCATGGGCATTGAATAAAGGCAGGTAACTAGATGGCCTAGGGTCCTTCTAGCAGTTATAGATGAGCATGATAATGCATGAGAAGGACCAAGGGGTTATAGGCAGCCACCATATATATGCACTATGCATCCTCATAAGTGCAACAATGGGGTATCTTAATCCTTGCACCAGATACAGGTTGGCATTGTAAATGTAAGGCACTTGTACAAAGCACAATGCCATTCAATAATACAATGCCTCTGGGCAGTGGCATCATGACTCCACACACAAACCCTCCTGTTTATTGTTGTATTTTATAATGCAAGTAGCAGCCTGGGGAGCTCTTTTCCTTCCTGCTCTAGGACCCACAATACACTGGCTATGCTACTGGCCATGAGAGAGAGAAGAAGATGGAGAGGGAGAAGAAGAGGGAGATGGATAGGTAGAGGGAGAGGGAGAGAGCAGACTGGAAGGAAGAGTGAAATGAAGGACATATGAAAAGAAGAAACTGTACTCCTGTATGTGGTAGAAGGGTCTGAATGGCAATTTACTTCAATGGGCATTTCCCCATGAAAGGGCGTGCAGAACACAGAGGGTCTGGGGATAATAGAGGCCTGCTTCTGAAGTCCCAGAGCAACCTTCTAGTAGAGCTGTATTGAGGTGGGCAAGCTTATAAAGGCTTGAGCCGGATGCCTGGCTCAGCTCAAGGTCCTCTTGGACCGTCGCATCCAAAACAAGCCTAGTTTTCAATTGGCTTCTACCTGCTGCCCAGGCTGTAATGTCGTACGCCAAGAATAAAAGATATGACATTAATCTGTAATGCAAAACAGGAGAATGAGATACTTATCTAGTGGCGGAATTGCAGAATGTGAAACTAGAAAACCTGGGATCAATCCTTACTTCACTGCTTGACCAAACTTTGTGTTCCTAGATGACTCTGTATTTCCCTGAGTCTCCTTTTTTCATTATCACATAAGAGGACACCCTTAAATATATTTGTTCAAGATGTGCACTCTACAAAAATATTTTCTGTCTGATTTAATATACTATACTGGTGCTTCATCTGCGCTAAGAATCTAAGCCACAAATAGGGCACACATGACAACAGACTTGCCTTTTAGTTCACTGAAAGCTTGGAATGGTGGCGGGCATGAATGTTTCGGTTGATTTTAAAAAAAAAAGATCACGTTTAATAAATGCCTTTCAATGCAAGGATATAATCTGATACTTTGGTGAAACACTCCTGCATGTTAAAGAAAAGCAAATTTTTTAATAACGAAGAGATTTTACATGAGGTATGGTGTACAATTTACAATGTACACTTTTTCAGGGCTCTGCTTGTTGCCAGGATCTTTGAACCAAGCCAAACACTTGGCTCAAATGTCTTGGCTCTTCCTGTTAGTTTGTTGTCTCACCCACCTTGAGAGCTGGGCCCATATGTCTAGCCAAGCCAGGACCCTCCTTTATCTCTCCCTAGCATTACAAGCCCTAGTAAAATGCACTCCTTTAAAAGTCTCTTTCTAAATGTTAACTCTCTGAAAAAGCGTTGTTTCCATGTAATGTCTCTTTGATGGGAAGAGGAGGTTTCCAAGGTAGGATTATCAGGCAAGTGACATTTCTCTGGCTCCCCAGGCGCCAGCCTTCAGAGAGAATCCCTTTTCATTAGTACCTCAACCTGACTCTGTACTCTGCAGTTCACTCCCTTCCAGGCCTGATTATCCACTTATCTACCATCCCTCTCCTGTGCGCCTTATGTCACAGCTGACCTTGGGCCCCATACCAGCCAACATCCGACTGCACTTTCAATATTGCGTTAAAAAACATCAGAAAAATCACCTTCAAACTTCAAACTGAAAACATTGAATATAACTGTAAATATCATTAGTGTGCGCTTTAAAATATGTTTCACAGTTGCTTTAATGGCCTGTCTGCTAATTAAAGAAACAAAAGTAGAAAGAAAATGACAGGGCCAGCTTTAGCACTGGTGTGAAATTCTTTTTGGGCACCCCACCAATGCATCTTTCTTCCCAGATACCATTTCTACCACCCTCCAACAGTGCCCTTCATATCCCTGTAGCCCCTCCCTCATATGCATTTCATTTGTGGTACAGCGCTCATCATATCAGTGTAGGGTGTCACAGTACTTTACCTCATGCACACATTATACAAAGACAATGAATCATACAAGTATGTAAATCAGTCTATAGAAAATGTAACATGAGACAATGAGAATTTCAAAGTGTAGGAATCAGTTGTCATCCGTACTGGTGGGCCATATATTTAAGAGGGTTTGGTCTGGAGAAGCACAAACTCAGGATTTAAAGCGTACCCCAGTGGTTGAGGTTCACTTTTTTGGGGTGAGTTTTATATTGAGCTAAATCGACCCGAACATATCAGATGTCAGAGCGCTTTACATGAGCCCCATTTTCATAACAGACAAACATTTTTGCTAGGCACGTGGAGATTACACGATTTGCCCAGAATCACTGGATGCTGAGCATCGTTGCTGAGCCTTTACTAATAAAAATGCATATCTGCCCAAACGAAATATAATTTAAAGAAATTTAGGATCTTAAAACACTGGGGAAAAACATTACAGTTTTAACTATACCATTCAGTTTGTATGCAGGTCTTTGATGACAGTTCATAGGTCGCTGTCCTATGGTAGGATTGCAACTTATAAACTGCAAGTAAAAAAAGTATCTCTGTGAAAAAGGCAGTAGCCCACTGAGCTAGCCACATAAAATACAGTTTGTTATCAAAATGTCAAAACTGCCAACAGAAAACATCCAAATGCTCTCCAGCAGGACCGTTAATCTTCAAAGCTATCTTTACAATTTTGCTGCTGCCTTGCATCTGGTCCGGCTCTGGGCCATGATAATAATGAAAACGAAGAATTAAAAAATACACCAAGTATGTGTCTTACTGGACCTTTGCAGATTCTAAAGACAAACAACAAATATCCACACACTTCCATAATATTCTCGTACCTGCTGGGGATGTTCGAGCTCTGCCTCACAGAGTGATGCGATAAAGCAGCAGCTGCACGGGTCAGGAACGGTGAAGCTGTAGCAGGATAAACTCCTTTTCTCAAGTGCAGAATAGAAAAGGCAGGATCCATGCATCAGGATGGCAGGCAAAATTTACTCGTGCCAAAGGAAATGATTTGTTCACCTCGCCATGCCCCTATTTTACCAGCTTTAGTGGGCGGGGACACAGCCCACCTTTTCAAAAGGAGATGAGTGATTGGGGATTGCTGCGAGGTAGAGCCATGGCCCAATCACACAACTTCTGGAACAGGCAGAAAAACAATGTTCAGAGGAATGTTTTTAATTACAGTGGTCATTTTCCATTGGCCCATATGCATTCAGCGGGTGGACCACGGCTCATGTCTGGGTGGGCCTTGCCCACCCGCTAGAACCAGGCCTGTTTCTATGACAGGGAGAGACAAAGTGGGGCCAAAGGGGGAAAAGGGCCCAATTGTCACAGAGTCAGAGAGTGTGTTTGTAAAAGAGAGGGATATATAGGTAGAGATAAAAAAGAGACAGTCAAAATTGTGGAAGGGTTTGTTAGAGGGAGTGTTGGAGGAGAGACTTTGGAGGATGGAATAGACATCTCCATCAAGGCAAATTTATAACATATTCAGCTCTATATTTTTTTTAATCCATGCTTTGCTGTTATTCCCATGGGGTTCTGGAATAATATATTTTCAGACAGTTATTGTTAGTGTTTACGGACAGTCATCTTCACATGAGATATTGCGCAAATGCACTTATATTAATGCTATTGATTTCTGCACATTCAATCTAGCTGATAAACAATCCTATACCAACAAGCTTCTCTTTTCCAACTGCCTACTAATATCTCTAAATCACTCTTTAATCATCATTCTTACCTCCCTCTATCATGGAGTTAAAAAATCCCCAGTGTCAACACTGAAACATTTTCTCCTCTCAACTCATAGTCTTTTATAGTCATGCCTCTGTAGTGTCTTGTAAATAAAAGAATGCTGGAACTCTTTTGGTTCTCACTGTACACCGTAGGCTTGTGACAGAAGCACTGTGTGAGAAAGTGCCATCTTTCTTGCATGGTATGCCCCCACTTTTTGCTGAATTGCTGAATGTACTTTGACTGAGTGTGCCCTGGACTCCTGCCAATCAGGTGCCCAGGGCCTATGTTCCTTCCCTAAACCAAAACCTCCAACCCAAATTGGCAAACCCTGGCCACATGTCAGCCCCTGGTAAATGGTACCCTAGGTACCCAGGGCCTTGTGACCAGGGAAGGCCTCTAAGGGCTGCAGCACTCATTGTGCCACCCTTAGAGGCCCTGCACCCTAACACACACACACTGCCCTTGCAGGCTGAGTGTCTGGGTACAGGACAAAACAGAGAGTCGACATGGCCCACATCCCTGTGTGACATGCCCACCACCTACACTGCCCTGGCATACATCAGCCACCCCTCTAGCTGGGTGCCCTATGCCAGTGGTGTGGGCACAGGAGCATGAGCCCTGTGCCCCTACAGTACCCATTTCCATTCCTGGGCCCTGTAAGTGCAGTGCTGCCATTTAATAGTACATGGTGCTGGGACCTTGCCAAACACGAACTCCACAGCACCATAATGGCAACACTGAAGACTGAGAAGTTTGGTATCAAACTGCTCAGCACATTAAACCCACACTGATGACAGTGTGGGATTTAATGTACCAAGCACCCCAGAGGGCATCTTAGAGAGGCCCCCTGATGCCTAACCTTCAATCCACATCTGGTCTGAGAGGCTGCCTAGGCTGCCACACAGCAGACATGTTGCTGGACCCCTGGGTAAGAGAGCCCCTGCTCTCCTGGGTCTGCAACAATGCACATCCTGGGCGAGGTGCTAGATCTCCTCCCCCAGGATGGGCAGGGGGAAGCTTCAAAGGCATGCCACCTCTGTGAGCTTCCCCAGGCCACTTGCAACCCCCACTCAAGCGGGAAGCTTGGCCGGAAACCCCAAATAAGGACAGGGGGTGTGCCAGCCTGCCAACCCCACCCCTCAGGTGGGGGAGGCAAGGTGAAGCACATCCCCGGGCACTCACCATCTTGAAGATGGGTGGCCCTACCCAATCAGGACTAGGCTACTGCCCCCCTTCCACAGGAGAGTGGCAGAATAGGGGGTGTACCCACCCCAGGACAGGGACCCATTGGTCCCTGCCCTTCCCCTACCTGTAACACCCATAAATCTAGTATTTAGGGGCACCCTGAACCTTCCTTCCCCTGATTCCAGATTCCAAAATACAAAGAAGAGCAAGAAGAAAGAAGACCTGCCCTGCAGCTGCTAAGAAGAGGAAGACACCAACTGCTTTGGCCCCAGCCCTACCGGCCTGTCAACCCTCGAACCTGCTCCTGCTACAAACCGGCACCTTTTGTGGCCAGCAACCTCACAAACCCTGGAGGACCTGGCTACCCTTTGGCTCTATGCACCTGGGAGTAGAGGCTCTACTAAAAATCAGAGTCTAATCCCTGGCACCAGCCCGGAACCGCGAACCCTGCACACTCTGCACCTGCCTAGCCTGGCCTGTGCTGGAGTGAACAAAGACCACGAGGATGACCCCCCGGCGACTGTGACCCCGAGTCCGGAACCCAAGGACTTCCCTCGACGCTCCTCATGACGCCTGCAGTCTCAGAACCAGGTACCCCCCAACCACGATCCACAGAGGGTAAGATTTCCCGACACCAAAAGGCACCCATGCACCCGGCGCCCTGCGGCCCCCTGTGCCCAACTCCTGGGTATCTACCTATCCTCCAACTACCCAACTTACCTCTCGAAGTGGTGGTGGCACCTGAAGAATCTTCGTCCCCGAGCTTGCAGTCTTTTTCCAAACCGGAGCTTTCCCATTAAAATCAATTGAGCGCCCGAAGGCTCAAATGCACCCTGCATCCAGCCGCCCGAGTGGCCCTGGCAGTGTAACCTCTACACCTATCTACTTCCACATTAGCCCTGAGCAAGTGACTAGGAGCCCAGCTCCCACAGCCGTGTGACCTGCTAGTCAGCAGCCACCAACCAAGGCCCCCTGCCTCCCATAGGATAACATTGGGCCTAACTCGCTCTGCACCCGGCTGCCCCTGTGCCGCTGAGGGTGTAACAACTGTATCTACCTGACCCTGGGAGACCCCTGAGTCTGTGCCCAGAACCTTAACTTTGCCAGTCAAGTACTCACCTTAAAGCCGATCACTCAATTTCCTCCATAGGGTAACATTGACTGGTTTCTTCTGAAATTTCTTGTGTGTGGAGTTTTCAAAACTTAAAATATTCACCAAAAGTCAGCCGAGTAACGAAAACAAAAATACTCACCTGCTATTAGGTGAGCTCCCAGTGCTGGATCTTGGTGCCCAACACTGACCCTGAAAAATATTCACAACCGTACTTACCAATAACCCAATTTTCTTCCATAGGAAATCATTGACTGTTTTTCTGTGAAATTTCTTCTAAGTGGCGATTTTTGCAAACTCGAAATATTCTTTAAAAATCGTACAAATTGTGAAAACGTAATTACTTACATGTTTTGGATAAAGGTCCCAGTACTGAGTCTAGGCACCCAGTTCTGAATTACAAAAGTAACGAGAACATACTATACCTGCAACTTGAATTTTCTTCCATAGGGAATCATTGACTGTTTTCTATGAAATTTCTTCTGTGTCAACTTTTAAAATAGCAAAATATTACTTAAAAATCCTAGTAGCAACTATGTCGACTTTCATCACTTGTTTCTAAGAACTGTCCCAGGACTGAATCTAGGATCCAGTCCTGGAATTACAAAGGTAATCCTGAGAGTATTCTAATGCAAATAATCTGAAACTTCCATTGAACTCAATGCATTATTGTGTTTAAACTGTGTTGCCTATTGCAACAACTTGTAAATATCTACAAAAGCCAATTGCATATTGCAAAAGTATTTACCTAAAGCATCTCATTCTGAGAAAGTATATTTTAATACCTATTGTTGGCTCTAAAATAAAACAAGCATATTTTTTTATATATAAACCATTGGCCTAGAGTTCAGTCATTGAGTGTGTGAAACCATTTGCTGACTGAGTGTGTACAACAAAATGCTTTACACTGTCCTCTGATACTGCCTTACTGCTCAACCAAGCTACCACTTTAGAGAGTAAGGTTATATCTAACTTTAGCCTCTGCCAAACCTCTGGGGACTGTGGACTCTGTACACACTGTACCTATTTGGAAACAGTATATACAGAGCCACTTACTCACACACTGGAGATATGAGTTGAAAGTAGGCTTAGAATGTTGAGTTCTGACATAAACGCAGCAGAAGAAAGACGTGTACAATGACTTGTCATGTGTAGCATGGTTATTGGTGACTACCTGGGGTAGCAGGATACTACAACTGGCAACAAGATAGGGGATACGAAGTCCATACACTGAAAGTGCTCTTCCACAGAGTTTGCTGTGGTCCAACAAACTGCTCATGCATGCCACATGTGCCAAAGTCAAAGAGCAGAATCGCTGCTGCCAGCGGTTGATTCTCAGTGCAATGCTAGCCAGTATAAAACACTTAAAGATAAAGAAAGCAACGTTGAAAGTCTTCATGTCGTTGGCCAGGGAGTGATTGAAACGGCAGCAAATATAAGGTATTTTGCCATTACACAAATTAATGTCATACACTATACAGAGTAAGAACGCTAAAGGCGGATGCAACCAGGTTACAAAAGCAGCACAAAGTAATATTTCAGTAAAAATCAAATTGAAATTCATGTGCTATAAAGGTGAGATAAACCAGGTGTTTGTGGAGAAATATTTAAACAGAAAGCCGACCAAGGTTATCTGCTTTCATGGACTTGTAGTGTACAAAGACTTATCTATTTACTGAAACCATTAACAAATCATCAATCTACAACATGCTGTGGACCAACCACAGAAGGATGGTCATAGGGGTTGTGCTTGACAGCTGGGTGGCCCACCATCTAAGCTGCTGCATAGAGGCCCAAAACAACTCCACTGACCGCCATCAAGTAAAGAGCCCTGATGGAGAGCCAAGGTGGGATCCAAGTTCCAAAAGTCATTAAGGCTGACCTTAAACCTAGCACATTATGAGTAGCTAGAGTAGCTCTGTCTGATCAAGTTCCACAGGAAGTGCCTGAGAGACCACTACTGTCCACCAATGTATATACAGCTGCAGCATTCTTAAAACCGCCATCTGCATTTGATACTGCCAAAAACACAATATTGGCAATATATGGACTGCATGGATAGAGACTTTTGAAGATTTCATAGATACAATAGATGAAAAAGATGAAAAGCAGAATATAAATTATTTGAAGAACATGGCTGGTGAAGGAGAGAAAGAAGCCATGAAAACGATACCACAAGAATGTGAAGTGCAGTACAATCAAATCAAAACATCCTTGAATGTCAAATTCAACCCAATGACAAATGTGAATTGTGAAAGATACATATTCAGTCAAGAATGTTAGAGACCAGGTGAAACCATCAATGAGTTTCTTGAGAGACTGAATATTCTGGTGAAGCACTGTAAATTCAACTAATTGAATGATGAGTAAGCTACCCGCCTCAGAGTATTCAATTGATATCTGTCAGATTCCTTTCCAAGACGAATGCTGGAAAAAACTCTGCTCTTAGAAAAAGTTCTTAAGGCTGCCCGCGCTAAAGACAGTGCTGATCGTCAAGCGACTGACATGGAGGCCGGAGGCGCCCTAAGTTCCCCAGTCATGATCATGAAAAGTAAGCTAAGATACAGGGCCAAGGGACAAACGTCAATGTCTTCACAGGAAAAGAAAACGTGATACAGATGTCGACTGTCATTTCCACATGAGGGTAAATATCCCACCATTGGATAGATATGCATCAGGTATAGTAATGCGAACTATTTCATGATGACATGCGAGGCAAAGAGAAAAGTAAGTGCTTCACAGCATGAAGACAAAATGGCCGACTGAACGATACCTCAGCGACGTTCAACGCACTCCCACTGAAGCTAATTGACGCCTAATTGACACCATATGGAGCTGATCATCATCTAAATCATCGACAAAGAGTTCCTCAGTATCAGATTCCAGTGAAAGTGACAATGGCAACTGTGCATCGTTGATGTTTACTTCAGAACGGCATGCATATGTGGGACTAGTCGAATGTGAGGAAAAATTCAAAATAATGAAAAATTGACAAGAAAAAACATCAATAACATTCAAATATTGACCGAAGAACACTCTAAAGATAAATGGGTGTCCGATACAGTTCTTAATTGACAACGATGCATCAATAAACATGCCTGAGGAGAAGCATTAAAAGCTGACTCAAAGCCCTTAAAAGTTCAAAGTTTGTTTGTAGTCATGATGAAACATAAGAAAACTGTGGTACAGGTGCCTATTCATGTACTTCAAGGAACAGCTTCAAGTGCATGTTTGCTGAGTTTCAACAAAGCTGCTGATATGGGACTGATATCAGTGAACTACAATATGAATGCTCATCATGAAATTGTAAGTCAATTTCCTTAAATATTTTATTGGTTAGGAAAACTCAAAACAATGAAGGTAAACTTATACATAAATGAGGATGTTCATGCTGTTGCTAAAAGACACAGATGAGTTGCGTTATACTTGCAAGAAGCTGTTGAAAAAGGACTATGGGCTAGATGAACGACCTGCAAAATAGCACCACCCAAATTGCGACTCATTTGCGACAAGCAATTTACGTGGTGCTATTTGGCATGTACAACAGTGTGTTTAACACTGTTTGCAATTCCCAATAGGGTCACAAATTGCGAGGCTCATGAATATTAAAGAGCCTCTCACAATTTGCGAGCCCATTGGTAATGACAGGCCCTCCCAGGGATGGTGGCCTGATCAAAGGATCAAGGCCGTCGCACGGAGGCCCTGCAGTGGCACAGGCCTGAGACAGGTTTGAAAGGATACTTCGGTGGGTGGCACAAGCAATGCTGCAAGCACACCACTAGCATTTAATTTACTGGCCCTCTGTATATGGGAAACCACTGTACAAGGGACTGATAGGTACATTAAATATGCCAAAAAGGTGTAGACCATTCTTACCTAGATTACATTAGAGAGAGCATGCACTTTAGCACTGATCAGCAGTGATAAAGTGCCCAGAGTCATACAACCACCAACAGGTCAGAAGGAATAGAGGAGAAAGGCAAAAAGTTCTGGGATAACCTTGCCAAAAGGGCCAAGTTTAACTGTAGCTCAGGATGATTTTCATTGAACTGAAGTAGCTCTTAGTAAAGGAAAAGTTGGAGACCCCTGGCGTAGGCTATTGGGTTTTAAGGGGGGAGGAGAGAAGCATTGGCATAAGAAACCTATATTATGTATGTTATTATTTTGGAAATCACTATTGGTTGACATGCATTTTGTTTGCTTTATTTTATACTTGTTATAGTAGTAACTTATAGTTGTGTACTATCAGGTAATCTACTTGCCTATACCTAAAATGTGCATCTTTTCTTATGTCTACTCATTGTTTGTTTGTGTGTTTCATGTTTATTTCTCTTGCTTTGAATTATTGTTTTGAAGTAATATAAATTGCCATGATAGTTCGGTTAAATCATGAAATAAAGTACTAGTAATTTATTTAAAAGTGACATCTGACACAGTGGGCCCGATTCACAAAAGTAATCTGAGACAAAATCCTAACTTTACGACTTTCGGTATTCACAAAGGGCATTTAGGAGTAGTAAAGTTAGGAATCCTAACTTTACTACTCCTAAATGCCCTTTGTGAATACCAAAAGTCGTAAAGTTACTATTTTATCTCAAATTACTTTTGTGAATCGGGCCCAGTGATTTTAATATAGACCCACCTTGTTGCTATTGAAGAAATAAAACTATGCTGTTAATGGATGGGATGATGATAGTTTCTATGTTTCTCCATCATTAAATGGTGTGGGGTAAGTACTCTAATGTAAAAGAAATTATGTGACCCCATGCATTAAGGGGAAGTTAGATGACAAGATTCGCTGTAACTTTGTTTACACAATAATAATCTTAAATGGTGTCACTGTAACTATTGCAGACAATTGTCTACCATTGTTGTATCTTGGAAGTGCTAGGAGAGACCTTGTTTACATTGTGATGTTTGAGACTAGTACTTATGGATGAAATTAGTATGGCTTAGAACATGTTGGAAAGAACCACATTTAGACAGGGAGGTAAGTGACATATCATCCCAGGAAAGACATCTAATGAACATGGAGAATGTTTAATCCATAGTCACAGAACATTTTTGTTATTCCTGTACTATATAAAACAGTAACGAGAATTAATTGAATGTTCGCTCATGGTCTCATCTATGATTGCAACCTATGTGGGAAGTATTCAAATCGTTCATCAGTGGGAATGACACAGAGCGCTATCGTTTTGGAAGACAGATATTCTGAATTCTAAATTATTTTCTTAAAAGATATATTAGCTATGAAATCAGAAACCTACTTGAAGATTTCCTGGATAAAAAACAAGGAGAGATTTATTATATTTTTTGTTACTCTGATATGGAGGAGAAATGTGCACAAGCTACAAGATTGTTTTTAGCCAACTCTATGAAGCCTTGTAAAACATATGCACATTATTAAACCTGTTAGAATCACAAAGTGAATTAAAATGTATTCCTAAATAATACTGGGTAAAACAACTGCATACATATTCTTGAAAAAAGGCTCCAGCAAAAAGCTTTTACAGAAAAAAAATCTTGTGTATAATGGTGTTTTTTTACATAAAACTTTACTGCCGGGTAAAATTTTGTTGAGGTACCAGCAAGTTTCAAACTCTCCATGTAGGATTACTGTTGCTGCATAGTATACTATTGCTCTTGGCATGCTGTTGTAGTCAATGACTAATCTCGATTTTGTGTTTTAGCTCGTACTGAACACCGATTTCCCATAAAGCTCCCTAATAAATTCACTATTGCTTTGGGGTGCTCTGCCCAGGTTTTGGGAAGCTGAAAGCCTGGGGTATGTGAGATGAGAGAGTGCAGAGTAGTGGTTTATTTACAAGAGGTGCAGCACAAGGAAATGGGTGAGATTGGGCTGTGGAGAAAAGGCTATCAGAGGATACTTAAGGAAGCTTGTGAATTTGCAGATGTGTGAATCTGTGAAGATTATTGCATCCCGTCGGTCTAACACAGGGAGGAGGTGAGACAGTATTGGGTGTGGCTTGTGTCTTCCACTATGGGTTTGGAAAAAGACAGGGAGATTCGAGAGCGTGTGCCTGAGGCAAGCAAACTGTGTGAATAACAAACATTTTTAGATGTCGATAGAGACTCCCTAAGTATTAGTTGTATGACAGAATAACGAAAACTACAATATCGGTTAACATGAATATTGTGACAAAAATGTGTTTTAAAAATATGTTGTGCTTGAACACACAATGTAAATTACAAAAATACTGTGTGAACAATATAGCAGAAGACAATACTGACACAACAATATATGAAGTTATTTTTTAATAAAAGTCTAATTTATAGCTAATCCATTTGAAATATTAAATACGTAAAAAAGAATAAATTTCAAAATAATGTCTTAAGTTCTATTAAAATGTGTGTGTTTGTATATATATATATATATATTCACTGAAAAAAACATAGGTTTCAGGGACGTTATAGTTACAAATTATCATTTTAAAAACCTTTGAAATTCACTGAAAAAACCATAGGTTTCAGGGACGTTATAGTTACAAATTATCATTTAAAAAACCTTAGAAATGCACTGAAAAAACCATAGGTTTCAGGGACGTTATAGTTAGTTGCACATGTCACTAGTACAAGACCATAGATATTCGGCCGTTATTGTTAGTAGAGCTAACTATAACTCGCACCCCGCAATGTACTGCTGATGTCATCACATATTACATCACTCATGACATGGTCAGTGACATCACTGATGATATCACTGATGACATCTCAAATGACATCACTGATGACATCACCATTAAAACCGTTAAAATTCAGGGTCATTACACCTGCAGGTGATTTTGCAGTCTATATATTGGAATGCACATGCCATCTGCAACATGTTGGAAGTACTAAACTGCAAGTATTTAATAGAATACTCCAACATTTACGGGCAGTTGTAAATTCTGATCCTAACTATCCGGTAGCTCGCTATTTAAAACTTGTACATAATAATAATATCAGTGATCTCAGTTAATATGTGGTTGGTTCAGTACCCAAATCAATCAGGGGTTGTAACCGTGAAAAGAGACTCAGGCAGCTAGAATCAGAATTTATTATGTTGCTAGATACCAAGATGCCAAATGGTTTGAACACAGGAGAAGATCTTCACAATTTTCTATAAGATGGTTTTCTTGGTATAGTATTTCAGGTTGGAGGCCGTATTCTGTATTTTTACAAGCTGTCTTTTAACTATTTTTTTAACTCTGTTTTTACTGGGTTTTCCCTAGTTTTACTCGGTCTAGGAGGGTTTTAAATCTGGTTTTTAGTCCCATATAGCCGCAATGAGAAGGTGTTTTAACATCTAGTGTGACCTGAGTATGCAACAATTATTGGTCTATTATGCATTTGCACTTTATCTAGAATTATGAGACAGTCGTGCAATATAGCCACCAACTAGTGGTTATGATATGTAACATTGGTCACCAGGGTCTATCCATAAGCAATTCTATTGTGCACTTGCAGTTTATTCATAGTATGTTAGGACATTTAGCAAGCGACTATGTTACAGATTTTACAATAACACATGAATTAATGCTGATATTTACACATCCACTGGAAAAAACTTTTTTCTTGTACTAGCACTTTATATCTTTAGCACTTTACCTATTTTAGTGATAACATACTTTTACTTAGAGGTGTTATTTTAATAGTTGGTCAGTGTAACACGCATATTAGAACATTACGACATGGTCACTTTGACAATATGTTCTTAATGCTACATTTATGCTAATAGGACCAGTTTATTGCACTGTATAGTTTAATATTTTCTTTTTTATATTACTAATTTGAAAAAACGATTTAGCTTTTAGTGCTGTATTAAAAGCAGTGGAACCCTCAAAGTATGTTATCTATGTTTATCATGAATAGGTGTGCTTCTAGTGGGATGTATTGGGTTGTATTACTATTTAAAGTGGTCTATTGGTCCAGCGCGTCATGTGATCAAGACCGCGGCAACGCGGTCAAAACGCGCCAGGCTGGGCACTTGCTTTCACCTTCAATGCATAGATTAATTCAATAAAGCACCTTTTTTGAACTCCACGACGTGGTCTGCACCTTTGTTCGAGCTGAAAATACGGCGATAGAGGACTGTGGTTAGTATATATATATATATATATATATATATATATATATATATATAAATATATATATATATATATATTCAATGAAAAAACCAAAGGTTTCACACATGTTATAGTTAGCTGGACATTTCACTCGTAAAAAACCATTGAAATTCCCCCGTTATAGTTAGTTCAGCTAACTATAACTCGCGCGCCCTCAATGCACTACTGATGACGTCACATATTACATCACTCATGACATGGTCAGTGACATCACTCATGACATCACTGATGACATCTCAAATGACATCACTGATGACATCATCCAGTGAATGTGTGTTTTTCTGAAAATTAAATATGTTTAATATATGTATATCTCAAGGTCGATGGAAGAATAAATGAGTATATAAGTGTCTAAATTGATGATTTGTTTTTGAAAAATTGATTGTGTAACTGACTGATTAAGTGTATCTTTATGAATACATGGCTAAGTGAGTAATGTTTAAATGTGTAAATACCTGTATCAGTCTCTCACTTTGTATATAAGTGGCTGCATGGGTTGCTGAGTAGCTACATGAGTGTCTATATAGGTTATTAGTTGGTTTTTTGAGTATCAGTATGAGTGTCTGAGTGTCTTCATGGTTCGGTGGGGGTTATTATGTAGTGCATAGGTGCATGAATGAGTGACTCACTGTTTGTATGTGTTGAAGACAGCATGTGTGTAGGACCGTATGGGTGGATGAGTGTGTGTATGGGTGTGTTAGTGAGTGAATGACTGTCTCAATAGTGTCTTTATGAGTAACTACATATGTTTTCAACTAGTATATATGACTATTGGTGTATATAAGTAAGTATATGTGCGAGTGAGAGATTGGAAGAGTGCCTGTATGAATAAGTATGTGCTTCTATAAGTGATTATTTAAAAGACTAAGTATGTGTAAGTTTCTGTAAAAGTAAGTGTGGTGGTGTGTGTATAACTGTATATGCAGGTAAATGGATGTTTGATTCTTTATTAGCATGAGTGACTATGTGTGAGTAACTCTATGAATGAGTGGCATTGTGTTACAGGATGTTTAGGTGTATGAGTACATATGATGTGTGAGTACATGTATGAGTGACTGTATAGGATTGTTGGTGGATGAGTGGATGTGTATGTGGATCTTAGAATTACTGAATAGGTTGTTGTAACTGTTATTGGTATGTCCATTTTTTTGAAAATTTCAGTCTCTATTTTTAAATGTGTGTATCAAAGGTTATATTAGGGTGAGAGGAGGTCTACCACTCTATCACAAGGATGATGTCATCAGTGATGTCATTTGAGATGTCATCAGTGATGTCATGAGTGATGTCACTGACCATGTCATGAGTGATGTAATATGTGACGTCATCAGTAGTGCATTGCGGGCGCACAAGTTATAGTTAGCTGAACTAACTATAACGGGGGAATTTCAATGGTTTTTTACGAGTGAAATGTCCAGCTAACTATAACATGTGTGAAAACTTTGGTTTTTTCATTGAATTTCTAAGGTTTTTTAAATGCTAATTCCTAACTATACCGTGTGTGAAACCCATGGTTTTTTCAGTGAATTTCAAAGGTTTTTTAAATGCTAATTCCTAACTATAACGTGTGTGAAACCCATGGTTTTTTCAGTGAATTTGCAAGGTTTTTTAAATGTTATTTTATTTTTTTTTTCTTCTTTTTTTTTTTACATATTTTTATTTTAATTTTCTATCCTTTTTTAAAGACTATGGTTATAAGGTTAAATTTTTTAAATTCGACAATATGTTTTTATTTTACATTTTTTATAAAATAAACAGGTAAAATGTATTAGCAATACATTTTTTCCTTTTTTTTAAATTTTTTTTTAGTGCGCGTACGGTAAGTTTACGGTAAGCGTACGGTTTACGCAATGTCTGTAATTTATCTACGCTGTTTGCGTATAGTTACGCAATTTGCGTAGCCGTGCGTACTGCGCGTGGGGCGCGTACGCGTGTACGCTACACGCGCACGTTACGCGGAAGTGTTGGGGAGTGACTGTTATGCGCATGCGCGCGAGCGCGTGTCTTTTTTACGCTCATGCGTACTTTTGCCGTAAGCGCACCGTAAGCGTACGGTGGGTCATGTGATCATGAAACACAACTTTTGATTGGTTGAAACTACTTTCAGTTCTAGAACTCTCCTACACCACACCCATTCCCCTAATTTCTGCTTGTGATCCCTTAGGAGAAGGAGCTGGGTTGTCTTTGTGATACGATCGCAGAACAGCAGAGCTCTTCTGAGAGTGAGGCTAGCAGCACTACCTTGAGGCAGAGAGCGAGGAAACAAAAGACCTCTTACGTATGGGAGTATTTTTCTTTTCCAGAAGGCCAGCAAAAGGTAAATGCACCCTTAGTGACTTGTAAGCTGTGTAAGCGTGTACTTTCAAGAGGGAATCCTGACAGGAAGTATTCCTTTGGGAATCACACCATGATGAGACACCTTAAGGATGTACACAGAAGGACACATGCTCGACTTACTGAAGGTAACCCTTCAGTAAATCAACCAAGCACATCCACAGCAGCTCAGCCTGGACCATCATCTGCAGTGCCGAGTCCTTCTTCTGCAGGTCAGGTGAGCCCTTCATCTGTGGGGGGAGCATCTCCTTTTTCTGGTCCTCTGGAAATTAACCCTCGGTTTGCGAGGGTTGAAGTACGGTGCGCCACTTGTCATGATCTAATTAGTTATAGGGAGACCAGTATTTCCCTAGTGAACTGTAAAATAGATCAGCACACTTGTCGTACCATCTAATATTCCCAATCTTTCTTTCCTCTGTCCCTGCATGAACACAACAGCTCTTTTAAGAGCCAACCTTACCTTTCATCTATTTTTTATATATGTTTTTAAATCTTTGTTTATTTTTTTTTTTACCGTACGCGTACGGTACGCGTAATTTTTTTTTTTTTTTTTAAAAACACTAAAAATCAATTATCACATTACAAGGTCCTTGAGAGACTACAATTAAAAACTGAAAATGTGATTGTAGAGAAGTGTAAAAAAGGGACCATGATATTATTGACTTACCATACCCACTCAAAAAAATATTTATTCACTTAAAAAAAAATTTAATTGCTTTAAAAATGGTTCTAGTTTTCGAAAATTTTCTATCTCAATCTGAAAAAAAAGAAAAAAGTATTAATATTTAATAAAACATTTTATAATACAGTACACATATTTACATATTTTTCAAAAAATATTTTTGCCTTTTTTTTGCTGTTTTCAGAATATATTGCATTTCACTATAAATTGTGAAAGCAATTGCATTCATCATTTAACAGCGGGCAAAAAAAAAATTAACAATCTCAAAGATTGTTTTAAAAAAGCCCACAATCTCTTTTTGCATAAACATAACTTTATAGAAATGCATAATATTCTTAAAAAATATCATCTAATATCAATACTTATTTCTTTAAAATACCGTCTGATATTTTTGTTTCAGAAGTATAATCACAATAATATATCTCAAATAACTCCACAATACATCGGGTTCCATTTCCTTTAGGCCTAATAGTAATTTTAAAATTCTTTTTTGGTTAAATTTCCAATGGTAATCCAATAAAAATCTAAAGTTTAAATTGTACAGATGTCACCGATTCTCTGTAACATTTTGGTTTCCGAAAGATTTATTAATAATTAAATAAGTCCACAATAGAATTGTTTACCTTTCCGCATGGCCAAATAGTAATTTTAAAAATCTTTTTTGAAAAAATTTCCAATGGCAATCCAATAACATTCCAAAATTTAAATTGTGCAGATGTTACCGATTTTTTCTAAATTTTTGGTTTTCCAAAGTTTCCTTAAAAAATGGAAAAATTCCACATTACAATTGGTTACCTTTCCATTAGGCCAAATGATAAATTGTTAAATCTTTTTATTTGTAAATTCCAAATGGTAATCCAATAAAATGGTAAAATTGTTTTGTCCAGATGTTGCCAAATCTCTCTAAAATTTAGGTTTCAGGAAGATTAGATAGGAATTTGCTAAATCAAAAGGCAAACGTTGCTTAAAAACCAATTGGGAATCATTACACAGTGTCCAGCCTTTTTCACATTTAAGATAAACTGTGTAATGACCAGAAGTTACAGTAGGTCCATCATGGAAAATTATTGCAACTGTTACAAAAGTTTTTCCTGAAATTGATAATTGCTGTCCTGTAAACTTCTTTATTAAAGTATCCAATTTTGAACCATCAGCTCTACATCGTTGCATCATTAAAATTACATACTGTCCGTATTCCTTTAAAATTAACGTTGAAAACATGTCAGATTTACACTCACCGCATTGCATGCTATGATTAGCATCTTTAACTAATTTAGCAAAAGTGACTGTTTTACTCTCTGGCAATGTTAAATAAATAAACCTTTCATTATCAACATTAGAGCCACATATATTATAACAGTTTTCACAACTATGTTCCCATTTATAAGAGAGACCAAATACATTTTCAATGGGAACCCCTTCTTCTTCCAGTACCTGAAGAAAATACATCAAGAATTCCTGTGCGTCTTGCTGTACATTTTGAGAAAACTGTGTTCGTCCTGAACATACATCTAAAAGTTTTCTAATTTCAGTAGCACTTTCTATTTGAGTTTTATCATTACTCAGCTTTTCAAAAAGGAGACTCAGCACAGAACAGAATCTTTTTCCCTGATTTACTATTATCTCCTCTTGTAAACTTTCCAGATAAAATGCAACATTCAGCACTACATTAGCGTAGCAGTTGACACCAGAGCTATTTTCAAAATGACATCCTACAACCTGTTCTTCATTTTCCTTATTCTTTTTGCTTGCAATTACATCACTCCTCTTTTTTTTCCTCCTCTCTACATCTTCATTACAGATATTCTCATTTCTCCTTTTACGAGAAACTACACGTTTCTCCAACACAGGATACTGACCTAAATGAGGAGCATAGCTTCTTCTTAATCTATTATACTCCTTTACACAATTTGTATCAGCACTAACTTTTGAATCATCAAAGTCTATCATGAATAAACCTGATAATGTTTTCACTCGTGACAAAGCAACATATGCCATACCTTCTTTGAACACAGTTGAACCAATGTTCACAAATGCACAATCTACAGTCAATCCTTGAGACTTGTGAATAGTTACAGCATATGCTAGCGAAAACGGAAACTGCTTCCTACGTACATATAAGTCTTTCACAAGCATGAAACGAACTGAACAACGACAAATGTCTTTAACTTCTTCTATCTGATCAAATTTTATTTTTAAACATTCAATTCCATCTTTTTTCTGATAATTAATAAAACCCACAACTCTTCCCATAGCTCCATTAACTAAACCTTTTTCAACATCCAAATTTCTCCTTAAAAATACTCTACAGTTCATGCAAACATATAGATTTTTTTCTAATCCAGCTGTTTTGGAAATGTTCTTCTCTAGTGAATCCAATTTATTTTTCAGTGTGCCTGTTAATGTGACAGTAATTCTTCCATCCTCAATTTTGTCCACTGCTTCCAATTTCCTGATATCTTCCTTTTCCAATTTCAAAAGCTCCTCATTGAATATTGAGCATTCACGTAGAGTTGGCATTAAGCAGATGACACTTTTGTTTTCTGCAATGTTCTTGTATATCTTCTCTGCAACTATTTCTTCCTTTGGAAATAAATTATGTAGCAGCCGACTCTGTAATGCTTTTTTGCCAGCTTCAGTGAGTAGTCCAATTCTGATATCTTTCAGAATACTTCCATATTCTTCATCGTTTGCTTGCCTCATATTAGTAGTAAGTTCCTTGTACTCAAAGAAGGACCAAATATTTGTATTACCGATGCTTCCCAATGACTTCTTCGTGTCTTCATGTGTCACAGTATTAAACACTGGTTGTCCTTTAACTGGAATAAGTTGCAAAAGATCTCCAAAAACTATGACGTGTTTTCCTCCAAATAACACGTCATAGTCTGTCTTCAGAATTTGCTGCATTCTTAAATGCACAAAGGCAAGCATTAAGTTTGATACCATGCTCACCTCATCAATAATGAGAACTTGCATCTTCTTCAATACTCTTGAAACTTCCAAGCATGCTTCTCCAGTTAGCTTGTTGTATTGTATTTTGTTCTCATGCTCCACTGGTAACATTAGCAAACGATGTAAAATGATTCCTTTTATGTTATATGCTGCTAACCCAGTTGGAGCAGTAACCACACAAGACAAAGTAGAATCCGTTTTTTGCTGTAGGTAGCTTCTGATGACTTTTATTAGGAAACTTTTTCCAGTTCCAGCTTGTCCGCTTACATACATCCTGATTGGATGAAATGATGTGCATGAGCACTCTTTTTTTTCATGTAGAAATCCGTGATCAATTTTGTTTCTGATCTCTTCATAAATTTGTTGCTGCTCTTCGTTCAGTTGTCTTTCCAAATTTTGTAAGTCTATAAATTCTTCTTGAGCTTGATTCATAGCCGTTTCCACTTCATTCATGGCTATTGATGCTTCATTTTCAAAGATTGGTTGTCCTAGGGGATCTTGACTGAGTGTTCCTGAACTTTGGCTGTCCTGAGAACTATCTCTAGCTATTTCTGCTGCAATTGTAGTTTCCTGTTCAATTTCTTCATTTAACATTTGCAGATAAGTTGTGAATGTATTGCATTGTATGCTGTCTTTGCAAGCATTAAAAGAATCTTCATAGCTTTGAAATTCTCCCAGTAGTTCATCCTCTGTACGCCATGGTTTAAACAGCTGTAAAAGAGCCAAGTAGTAAAATTCCTTTTTGTCAGTAGTGTCGCAACTCAGCTTCCGGTGATTTATCAAACTTCCTTTTGTTTGCTTCACCAAACATCCTTCCTCACCAATGACTTTATATTTTCCATTGTTGATGTCTTCTGCGGCTTTCCGTGAATAAATGTAGTTCTGCAGCACTTCATAGAGACACATGTTCTCCAGATGATGACTTCTCTTGGGATAATATGTGTCCAACATGTTTGATTTCAAAATATCTGTACTTTCTGGGTCATTCTCGGCCAAATATTCAATTTCTCCAACAGATTTCAGTACCCGATTTCTCATTGCTGCAAGACCTAAACTTGCCCAAATTATTCTTCTTGATTTCGAGTAGAGACTTGTAGAAGATAACCTATCTGAACATTCGTAGGATCCAATTTCTCGATGCGATAACATCTTCAAACTGAAACTGTACAGCTTCTTACTGACAGTTTTCTTGTGAGAAATCTCTTCCCACATTTCCTTCAATTCTGTTTTTTCTGATTTCGTAATGTAAGACGTTACATATCGAGCAACAGGAATGGAATTGTCAGCTACATACTGTAAATCCATGTTAGCGTTCCACATGGATAAAATCACTGGGTTGTAGTCATTTATATTTTTTGATTCTTCTTTTCTTTTAAGGTTGTAGGTATTCTTAGGTGATTTTCTTGTGATAGTATGTCTCACAGATGACATAAAACTGTTAACTCTTCCATTTGAAAGAACAGGTCTAGGAAATCCAAAGCGACATTTAGTGTAGTATTTATCTTTGCTCTTGTATTTCCGTCGACAGTATTTTCCACACCGATGACTTTGGAAACGTAAAACTTGCTCCTTTAACTTTTTCTCTTCTGTGCTTTTTGGTATAGCACATGTTGCATATTCTTCAATGTAAGATAACACTGCTTCATCAGTATCTGTTCCAAACTTTGGGGCATCCTTGATCCACAACAGCATATGAATATGAGGAGCACCTCTTGCCTGGTACTCTTTTCTCCAAAAGAAATCCACTACTTCTCCTAGAGGTGGATTTTTTTTATTGCAGATGAAGGACATCATAGCCTCAAATCTATGATTGAAATATCTGCAAACATTAACCGGATCTAATGAGCACAGTTCTCCTGCTGTCTTGTATTCGATGTTTTTAATGTTTGAATTTGCCTCTCGTAGAAAATCCAGTAAATCATCCCAAGCGTACTCGGCACAGCTTAGGGTAACGAACCATGTTGGTGTTCCTAAATTCCGTAACATGCATTTTAATTCACCATGGCGTCGGTACCAATATTCATTTGTCCCACGCTGACAAGCCATCAGATTGATCAGTTGTGTTTCCAAATGATCATCTCGGTGCTGCACTTTCTCCATAAAATCCTTAGCAGACACATTTTGCAAATGTACTCCACTTTTTAAAATGTGATTTACTGCATAAGACAATGCAGACAAGTCGCTTTCAAATAAAAGATGGAACAAATAAGGAATACTTTGTCGAAATCTGGGATCTTCAGCATATAGTCTTGTAGTCCGATACTCAGAAGCTGGAATCTGTTCCGGACGTTCATCGTATCGTCCTCCTTTTCCTTTAGGAAACAGCTGGGGAAAACATCGAGCTTCCAAGCTCTCCTCCCATACACTCACGGGAGTTCCTTTTGCTTTCTTCATCTGAAATAGATCAATATTGTCTCCCATAACTTCTTTTGAATGAAGAGGATGTATGCTAAAACGTTCATAAATTTCTTCTTCCTTTGACTTGTCCACTTTTTCAATTTGTCCAGTTGGTGTTTCTGTGTCTTCTTGTAAATCTTCTTCTTCTTCTTCTTCTTCTATATAAATTGATTCATACCATTTGTTATTCCTTTTCAAATACAAATTTGCTCTTTGTACTTTCCGTACATCTACCAGCTCCTGCCAAATCTTCTTATTCTTTGTAGGTACACCATTAACCAGAATAATTAATGGTTCAGTTTCCAAAGTATCCGCATCAATAGTTTCCATATTTTTTTTCAAATCCAAGGGCAAATACACCACTCTACCTTTTAAACCTCTCAGTAAATCTGAAGTAGGTAATTTACCAGTTTTGGGCTCCATACGTACTATGGTCTGGAACGGATGAACACATTGAATGAGTATAGACTCATATGTATTTAATTCAGAAAGTTCAGCAGGAATAGCATCCAATTCTAAATTATTATGTACAGCTCTGGTCGGCATTCTATTTTCCTCTAACTTGTTGTAACAGTATTTACAAATACGCTGATCTTCACCCAATTCAAAACAATTTTCAAGAAATATATATGTGGCAAAATCCTTCCACTTATAATTATCTTCATTTTCACTCTTTCTGTAGAGATCAACATTCCTAGTTTGTTTTCTATAATGAGTTCTGCGGCAACAAATACAAGTAATATTTGGTCTTTCATTAGAGATTATTGCAAATTTTGTTATGTGATCATTAAATGTCTTACTTACAGAGGGTTCTACATTCTCTTCCACTTCTTCCTCATTTACTGTGTCCTTCTCTGCACTGTTTTGTTCAGGACCAAAGTAACAAAACTGAATTTCATCAACAACCTTCTCTACATCTGATACCGTTCCACGGAACAGAGCCCTATTCAATTCATCTAACTTTATTGCTGGACTTTTAGCAAAATACAACCGTCTCACAAACTTTCTCATTTCAGTATGATGAACAGCCAGCATCCTAAAATGATGGAAAACACTATTACACACTTTTCTAGATAGACAAGCCAGAGAATGACCCTGCAAACCAGTATTCTCTCTCACTCTGCATGGATCCAGACTTTGAAGCACCTTAATCTTCTGTTTTACACTTTTTTTACTATATTCTCTTAGAAACTCACGAAATGTATCAATAGATTCCTGACGCACAGTGCAAATACTACTACAATTCCAAGTGTACACTGGGGCTTTAGGACGTCTCCCCATAGCCTCATCCGCCATCACTTGTACCTCATCTCTTGGAACCATTATCTCCTTCTCCATTATGCAACCATTTTTCACTTCATAAGCACGACCTCTGGTGTCAACTGCATGCAGCAAACTATTACTTTGAAAATAACTCTCTTCATTAAAAAAAGGTTCACTACTTGAACTATGCATCCATTTTCCTAAAAACACTTTAGAAAAGTTTGTTCTGTTCACTACTCTTTTCCTTTTGCTATGTGATTTCAGTACATTAACCATTTTGTCTAATGTACGCATCCTATTCAAAATTAAAATGAATAGTTTCCTTTTTAATTCTAATGCCTTTGCTGCAATGGCTTCAATTTCTTTTTTTCTCTTATAAAACTTAGCCTTTTGCTTATATTTCTTCACATCCTTTATCAAATTGGACATAACTCTTCTCTGAAACATTTTTCTACGTATCTCTTTAAACGCTGTTTTTCTGTTTAAGTTAATCTTTTTAGTTGCAGAAGGTATATTTGCATTAACTAAATTCTCAATTTTTTCCTGTCCTTTTCGATTGAAATCATTCTTTCCAGTACAGACATTTTGTAAATTTTTCCTTTTTTTGAATATGTTCTTTAGAAATTTTTTTGTCTGCTTACCAGAAGATTTTTTCTTTTTCCCAACATGAGCATCTTCAACTAACTTAGGTCCTCCAGTTGTCTTCAAATATAGGTTTTTTTTGTGGTCTTTTTTTACTCTGGATTTTGTAGGCATCTTAAATTTTGTTCACTGCTCTTCAGCAATACCTGAAAAAAACTAAAAAAAAATTCCTTTATTTTATTTAAATATATTACTACATTTGTTTTCACATTAGTCACAAAACGAAATTTCTTTGCCAATTTGAAAGCACACTTACTACTCTTTTTTTTGGCAAGTGATAATCACTTTTACAGACTGACACATTATGAATCCACTTTTCAGATTTTTAAAAAAGCACATGTCCAAACTGCTTTTTCAGACCAGCACCATTTGTAACCTGGGTGACTGCCTACACTCCAGCAAGGGCAACCAGCCTTAGTGATGCTGAATGTATTTGCATTACTGACTGAAACCTCAAACCCCACTCGCTTGTGAATACTGTGCATGATTCCACATGGTAAGCAGCTGGGTGTGTGCTAAGAGTCTGCTTCTGCACCAAAAAATGGCTCCCCCTTTCCATCTAATGCAACTGTGAAATCACCAGAGCAATACGCAATAAATCTCTGCCTGTAATTCCTATTTGCACACAGAGTCATGTTTTCACATTAGGCCCTTAAACGAAATTTCTTTGCCAATTTGAAAGCACACTTACTGCTCTTTTTTTTGGCAAGTGATAATCACTTTTACAGACTGACACATTATGAATCCACTTTTCAGATTTTTTAAAAAGCACATGTCCAAACTGCTTTTTCAGACCAGCACCATTTGTAACCTGGGTGACTGCCTACACTCCAGCAAGGGCAACCAGCCTTAGTGATGCTGAATGTATTTGCATTACTGACTGAAACCTCAAACTCCACTCGCTTGTGAATACTGTGCATGATTCCACATGGTAAGCAGCTGGGTGTGTGCTAAGAGTCTGCTTCTGCACCAAAAAATGGCTCCCCCTTTCCATCTAATGCAACTGTGAAATCACCAGAGCAATACACAATAAATCTCTGCCTGTAATTCCTATTTGCACACAGAGTCATGTTTTCACATTAGGCCCTTAAACGAAATTTCTTTGCCAATTTGAAAGCACACTTACTACTCTTTTTTTTGGCAAGTGATAAACACTTTTACAGACTGACACATTATGAATCCACTTTTCAGATTTTTTAAAAAGCACATGTCCAAACTGCTTCTTCAGACCAGCACCATTTGTAACCTGGGTGACTGCCTACACTCCAGCAAGGGCAACCAGCCTTAGTGATGCTGAGTGTATTTGCATTACTGACTGAAACCTCAAACCCCACTCGCTTGTGAATACTGTGCATGATTCCACATGGTAAGCAGCTGGGTGTGTGCTAAGAGTCTGCTTCTGCACCAACAAATGGCTCCCCCTTTCCATCTAATGCAACTGTGAAATCACCAGAGCAATACGCAATAAATCTCTGCCTATAATTCCTCTTTGCACACAGAGTCATGTTTTCACATTAGTCACAAAACGAAATTTCTTTGCCAATTTGAAAGCACACTTACTGCTCTTTTTTTTGGCAAGTGATAATCACTTTTACAGACTGACACATTATGAATCCACTTTTCAGATTTTTTAAAAAGCACATGTCCAAACTGCTTTTTCAGACCAGCACCATTTGTAACCTGGGTGACTGCCTACACTCCAGCAAGGGCAACCAGCCTTAGTGATGCTGAATGTATTTGCATTACTGACTGAAACCTCAAACCCCACTCGCTTGTGAATACTGTGCATGATTCCACATGGTAAGCAGCTGGGTGTGTGCTAAGAGTCTGCTTCTGCACCAAAAAATGGCTCCCCCTTTCTATCTAATGCAACTGTGAAATCACCAGAGCAATACACAATAAATCTCTGCCTATAATTCCTCTTTGCACACAGAGTCATGTTTTCACATTAGTCACAAAACGAAATTTCTTTGCCAATTTGAAAGCACACTTACTGCTCTTTTTTTTGGCAAGTGATAATCACTTTTACAGACTGACACATTATGAATCCACTTTTCAGATTTTTTAAAAAGCACATGTCCAAACTGCTTTTTCAGACCAGCACCATTTGTAACCTGGGTGACTGCCTACACTCCAGCAAGGGCAACCAGCCTTAGTGATGCTGAATGTATTTGCATTACTGAGTCCAACCTCAAACCCTTAAACTATTCTTTTTTTATACTAGTACACCTTAATTTATTGTGAAAACATAGTCCATATTATTTTACTTGTTCCTCACATTTAAATTTCTCCCAAAACAGAAAATAATAAACACAACTTCAACAAAAAGAATTGCATTTCTATTATTCATTTCTTAATTTACCATATACATCCCCTCTCAAACTCTAAACTCACCTTTAAAATTAGTTAGTTGTGAAAGAAATGTGGCACTCAAACAGCAGATTATCAGAGCCAGGATCTCTGTTCTTTACACCTCTCTCCTCTCAGCAGAACCAGATAATGGCAAACTTTCCCTCTCTTTTTCCACATATATACATGTTAATTTCAAATCTCAGTGCTTCCCCCTTTTTTTCAAATGTAATCACACATTTCTATTGGTTGAAAACCAACCCTTTTCCAAAAGTACCCTTCCCCCAACTTGACTTCTGCCTAGTACCCTTCCCCCAACTTGACTTCTGCCTGCTACCATAGCAACAGCTCATGGAACACTGCTGTGTGGAGTTAGGTCAGAAGTTCGCCAAACAATGTTTCAATTCCACAGAGCAAGAGTGCTTGACTTTTCTAACCTAACAGCAAATCCATAGTACTGTTCTTTGGTAACACATTTTTCTGTACCAATACAAAACATGCTTCTATAAATTTACACATACAGCCTAGTTTTTAGTGTAGAATGGTATGAAACAGCCAATCAGTTCTTTTTAAAAAAAAAAATATGTATGCCTCCATTTCCAAACTGTCTTTCATTTCTTTTTACCATTCTACTGAAATACACCTCCTGAGTGCATCCAGATCTCCTTTGAAGATGTTCACAGTGTGGATTGTAGGACACAGCTATGTCTTCTGGAGTGAAAAGTTTGCAGAGAAAACAGGTATGGTGAGAGACCTTGCTTTGCCAAATGTAGACATTAAATGGATTGGTCAGAGAGGGTTAAAGTGGCACCAATTGATGCCATTGGTGAAATCCTTCATGCAAAACCAACACCCTGACCTCATAATAGTGCACTGCGGTGGCAATGACCTAGGCACTTTGACTGGGGTAGGTCTGGAAATACTTATGAAGGACACCTTTGCACAACTGTTTTCACTTTTCCCTAAAACTGCCTTTGTGTTTTCTAACATGTGCCAAAGGCAAAAATGGAACTGGTCCAATCATTTCTGTCCACAGATTGACAAAGCAAGAAAGCACGTCAACAAATCTGTTTCTGCTTTCCTCCGTGACTATGGTATGGGTTCCATTTACCACAACAACTTACGTTACGACATGCAAGACATTTATAGAGGAGATGGTGTGCACTTCAATGATGAAGGGAACAGAGTCTTCCTCTTGAACCTTAGACTCTGCATCGGTACTTACTTGTAGGTACCACTTAAAAATCACTTCATAAACACAACGGCTCTTTTTAGAGCCCCCTAATATCTAAACACTTAAATCTGCATTTCATTTCTTTTTTTTTTTTTTTTTACCGTACGCTTACCGTACGCGTACCCCGCGATTTTTTTTAAAATCAATAAATGTTTTCTTTGTACTTTTCTGTCCTTCTTTGACCCCCTTACAAATGTTAGGGGGTCTGTAACTCTCCTCCTTGCCCCCTTTTCTTGTTATCACTCTTTTTTTTCTGAGTGAAACACACGAAATGGCATTTGAGATGTCATCAGTGATGTCATGAGTGATGTCACTGACCATGTCATGAGTGATGTAATATGTGACGTCATCAGCAGTGCATTGCGGGCGCGCGAGTTATAGTTAGCTGAACTAACTATAACGGGGGAATTTCAATGGTTTTGTACAAGTGAAAAGTCCAGCTAACTATAACACCCCTGAAACCTATGGTTTTTTCAGTGAATTTCAAAGGTTTTTTAAATGCTAATTTCTAACTATGCCTACAGAGATAGGACATGTGAAGAAAGAAGAAAAAATGCACAGAAAGAAACAAAAGAAGTGCAGAAAGAAGCAACAGAAGTCCTCAAATACGAAGATAAGTGCAGGAAGAAGGATAACGTGCAGAAAGAACAAAAAGAAGAGCAGAAAGAAGCCTTGTTGCAAAATCATCCTGTACCCTCAACTTTTTCAGACGGATACTGGTGGTAACTGAGTCTGACTAACCAGTCCTAGAGCCAGTGCTATGTTAAAAGACACTTAGAATACAGTGAAAACACCTACATACACTAGGGAACATTATGCGTTGGGGTCCCCCTGTGATTAGCATGACCTCCTCTGTAAGCCCCTAGTATATAATAGGGCATGGGGATTAAAACTACCTCTTAAAACAGGCCACAGGGCGTTTTTGCACAGGTTAACTCAGGCCCCGTCCCCTCCATTCACCACTGTGTAAACACGCCCTGTGTCCATTTTTAGTTGGGAGATTAAGTTCATTTGAATCCTGAGGGTCTCTAGGGTCCAACTAGCCCACTAGGTACCTCCAGTAAGTGCCACAGAGCTGCGTTGCAGAGAGGTGTAAAAAGTGGCACGGCCTGGACCACTTCTCTGCAATGCAGCTCAGTGGCGCTTACTGGAAGCACTTGGTGGGCTAGTTAGCCCCCAGGGGCCCTCAGTATTGAAGGGAAATTATATCCCCAATTTAAAACGTGCCATAGTGCGTGTTTGCACACGTCACCTCAGGCCCCGTCCCCTCCCTTCACCACTGTGTAAACGCGCCCTGTGGCTGTTCTAAGTTGAGAGATTAAGTCCCCTTGAATCCTAAGGGTCCCTAGGGTCAAACTAGACCACTAGGTACCTCCAGTAAGCGCCACAGAGCTGCGTTGCAGAGAGGTGTAAAAAGGGGCTTGGCCTCAGAACACCTGGCTGCAGCGCAGCTCCCTGGCGCATACTGGAGATGCCTGTTGGGGGCGCGTTTGCAGAGTGCTGCACGGAGGGGGCATGGCCTCCGGCACGATGCCAGTCTTTTATTTATTTTAGTTTTTTAAGAAGGGGGGCTGTTTGGTTCCCCTTCTTATTCTAATTTATTGGCCCTGATGACCCCATCCCCCAGGGCCAGTCTCCTAATTATATTTTTTTGACCCCAATCCCCAGGGCCGGCCACTGTTTTTTATTATTTTTAAAAAATATATATTCATAGACACACCTAGGACATGCTGGACAAACCGTACGTACCTATCACCATGACGATTTGCGTGATATTCATTAAAAGGCGACTATGCATGCAATGAATCCACGTGGAATGTATTTACACCACTAGTGAAGCTCTGACATGTCTGATGCCCTACCGTGCCTAATCCTGGTAGACACCCTTGTCGTTTATTTATACAAACATGGGTAGCTATTGACGGGCACATTTAATACACATGCACACCAAGCCATTCAAAGGGGATTCGACAAAAATTCGACAAAAACTATGCAAGAAACCCCCCTCACGGTTAATAAAACACACATCCACTGCCGGATGTGTAATACTTTTTATTTTACTCTCTGGAAAGGGGACGAACATCACTTGAGAGTCACAGCGTGCTCCTGACAGAGCCCGATGCTGTGTTACACCCGCCATTGCCTGCCGAGTGCCACACACCTCTGTGTTGTATTCCACTAGCTAGTGCATATGCTATGACACTCTCTAGCCCATGTGCACTGTAACACCACCCCGTGAATATGTCATGCCACACTTGTCTTCGCACGGGTTATATTGCCCCATCTAACGTGCCTTTCTCGATGCCTATGTTATAACGCACAGTGCTATGCCATACATATTACAATCTGGGATCCATATCTTTGTCACAGTGCATATGCAACGTTACACTCCCCAGCACATATTTTATATTACAACTTTAGAGACTAGTTAGGTTACACAACACTGCCCTGTGCATATTACACTCCAAGGCGCATATCGCATAGCACGCGCTAGTGCCTGTGCTATCTCGCGCTCTCCAATGAATCTGTCATTGCGCACAATGTATTGCATATTATATTTCACGCCCGGTTCATCTTATATCACACTTTTTGGTGCATAGTTTATACCATACACTATATCTAGTTTTCATTTTCAATCGTGCTCTCAGGACTATGTTCTATATAACACTGTGTTCACCTACCCTTTTCACGGGCATTACATTTTGCGATAGGGGGTGGAGGGTCAGGGGGTGTTTCTGCCAAGTGAGCCCGGAGTCACAGTCACAAACGTCCTCTTCTTCCTGAATAAAAGTGAGATTATGCTGCATACTTGTTCATATTTTAAGTAGTTCGCACAGACACAATGTTTTAAAAACAATAAAGTTCCTAATACCCGCCTTCTCTGAACAGTTAGCTTGCTGCCCCATCCCCTTCCTCCCTATCCTCTGTTGTGTGAATCCATGGACTAGCCTCCTCCCTCCTGCCATGCATGGTCTGATGTGCTGCCACTGCCCTCAATTTAGTATGATGTACCAGTCCACTCCTCCTGCCCTCCATTGCCCAATTCTATGCCCCATCATTGACCTCCTGCTTAAACTCTGTGCTTAGCTTGCTGCCCCTATTCTCCTTCCCCCTGCCCTCCAATGTCTTTGTGCATGCCCCTGCTCCATCCTTTTTGCCCACCATGTCCCATGGACCTGCCACTCCTATCTACTCTGAGTGTTCTGTTGAGCTGCCACTCCCCTCCCACCTGCCTAGCATTGTCAGATGACTGTAACCTGTCCCTGCCACCTCCACCCTGCCTGTCCACATGCCATGCCCCTATCCTCTTCCTCCTGTCCTACATGGTCCATTGTACTGCCACACCCTTCTGCCCTCCCTGGTCTGTTGTGCTGCAACTGCTCCTCCTGCCTGCCCCGTGTGGTCTGTTGTGAGGTCCCTTCCCCTGAACTTTCTTGTCTGTGCACAGGTCCTGACCCTCCCTTCTATCCTCCATCGTCCTTTGTGCATGCCCCTCCACCCTCCTTCTTGCCCATCATAGCCATTGTGCTGCCACTAACCCTCCCACTTGCCATGCATGGTCTTCTGTGCTGCCATGGCCCCTCCCACCTTCCCTGTGTGGTCAGTTAGCTGCCCCTGACCCCCTCCCACCTTCCCTCCATGGTCTGTGTGTATGCCATCACAGTCTCACTGTTGCTCTTCATGGTGTGTCTTGCTTCTAGTGCCCATCCTGCCTGACCTCCATGGCTATCTTGCTGCTCCTGCCCTGCCCCCTTGCCCCAGCCCTCTGTTTCCATGTGCAGACCCCTACTCCCTCCCTCCTGGCTTGTCTGTTCCATTGTAATGCCCCTGATCAGTCCTTCCTGCCCTTTATGGTCTGTTATGCTGCAGCTTTCTCTCCTGTCTGTCCATTATGGTCAGCTAGCTACCATTGCCTCTTGCCCCTCTGTTCTCTGTTGTCCATGTGCATGGTCCTGTCCCCTCCCTCTTGCTTTCTATGGATTGTTGTGCTGCACTCCCGTCCTGCATGCCCTGTGTGGTGTATTGTGCTGCTGCAAACCCTGATGCCTGCCCTGCAGGGTCAGTTTGGTGCACCTCTCCATGTCCCTCCTGTCCTCTGTTATCCAAGTCCATGTCCCTATCCCATTTCCTTCCATGATCTAATGTACCATACTTGCGAACATTTTGAACTTGGTAAGAGGGAGATTTTGAAAAAAAACTGGGGTATTGATTTTCCCCTTTGAGTTACATTGAAAAAGAGGATATTGTAGACAGGAGACAGATCAAATAAAGCCCATTTGAGCTTAAAAACATTGGACGTTTCCTGGCTGAATCGGGTCTGTTGGCATGTATGGTTGTACTACCATTGCCTCTTCCTTCTGCCCACAATGGTCTATTACATTGCCACAGCCTTGAAGGAGGGTAGATTTTGTATCACAGGGGGCCCCTGGCCCGTTCTGTCCACACCTGAAGTATGAGACCCTTGCCCTTGCCCTGCCAGCTGCATTTGTAGGCCGTATTAAATTGACCAGCGGGTCCTGTGTTGCTATATAATTATCCTGAGACATCCTTACCACTCAGCCAGCATAAAACCCCTGTGTAGGCCCTTCTGTTCAATATGTAGGCCTCTTTGTTAAATTGACCATAGCTCTGCAATTCAAGTGTATAGCAGTCTGAAGGCAGGTCTGCGAGGCCTTCTGATCCAAACTAGTAGCCCCCACCCTACCCGAGTGCTCCGTGCTCGGTATCAAAGTTCAACATCCCCCTGAAGCTGTCGACATACAGTAGGCTGCATCCTGGACTGGTACTTGCTTCCTGGGCAGGTTTCCCGCTTTTAAGGAAGTGGCAACCGCAGAGCGTCAAGTTAGGAGAACTGAGGAGATTTTATACATGAATATATTGAATTCCCGTACAATACCCATTATTTTCTGCTTGCTCTATGGAACTTACGATAAGCGATTGGCCTGAGAGACTGACCTTTTCACCCAGTCCATTGTCAGCATTAAGTGGGTAAATGACGAAATGTCTGGTAAAATCTGCAGACGAAGCTTTTGGGTAGCATACGTAGGTAGATGTAGCGTGCAAAGGAGCCCACAAAATGATATAAAAAGGGCGCACCCACAGATATCGACGGACTACCTCGCCGTCTGTATGTAGGTTAACAGGCAGTGCAGGTTTTCCCCAAGAGCTGGGAGCTCTTGTCTTCCTTTGCTTAAAATGTCTTGCTCTGCTTTGCTTGAAGTATCTTATTCTATTTTACCTATATGAAATGTCATGTTATGTTTAACCATTGTTCTCTTTACTTTTGCATTTAAAAGATTTTGTATTGTAATTGCAGGAATGCTTGCTCTAAGAGTAAACGTGAGTGTTCCTAGGTAACATTTTCCTTGGTGTAACTTGTTTCTCATGATGCATTTATAGATGTGTTTTCTCTCTCTCTCTGTCAGTACATTAATTGAGATACAGAGAATATTATGACAGCTGTATGATTATCTGGATTCTGTATTTTGTACTTTATGTCTCTATTCTGCGGTTTCTTTGAAGTTGCATCTTCTCATTAAACTGCCATTGTATTCTGCCTCCAATTCCATGTCTCATATGTCTGTTTTCTTCATTTTTGGAGCAAGCGTTCCTAGGCACCCCGGCTCAAATTAAGGTGCCCCTTTTGTCCCTGACTCACTCTCCTGCTCAGTTCTGTGGTGGCTCCCGGGGATCTGGGGACCGCCCCTAGCTTCCTTGACCCGTAATAGATCTTCCCTCCAACAGCCTCTCTTGCAAGTCCTGTATTGTTGGTTTGTTGCCCCTGCCCCCCTTTCCACTGCCCTCCATAGTCTGTTGTGCTTCCACGGCCCTTCCTGCCTGCTCAGTGTGGTTAAATTGTTGCCTTTGCACCCTCCTACCTGCCTTCAATTTTTAGAGTCCGTGCCCCTGGCCTCTGCCTCTCAACAGTATCCTAATGAACAACTAGATTGCTAACATTCTATATTTATTACAAAAGTGTGGAACGCCTGACATCATCTTGATGTAATCAAAACTGTAATACCTAGAGCATTTCCTTTAGAAATTACATATATGAGAGGGTCTTATTGGCATCAAAATTATGGTTAGTGCTCTAAAAGACTAAAATAAGGACATATTTTCTGAGTTTTCAAATAGCGACAAAGCACTTTTAAATTATTTGTTATCTTTATGTTTTTTTATCCAGTTGACCACTTGATTAAATGTTGCACTTAGGGGAGAGGATGTGGTGTTACTTCCAGAACTGCAGACTTTGCAATTGGGGAACCAGGTTGCAGTTTCTGCTTCAGCTCGACATTCTGTGATTCTGGTCAAATCACTTAGTCTCCCCATGTCTACAACCAAAATGAATTTGATCTTGTGTGATGTAACCAATGCTCATGTAAAGCACTCCAATACCTGACAAGTCTGCACTATATAACACTGCAAAAACACAAAATAATAAGTGTTTTGCACACTTCTGTCATTGGGCTATATTTGGGCTACATCTGGGTGATTTTGGGCTACATTTGGGCTCTTTTGTCTCCGGTGGCCATCTTGGGAGATTTATTTGTTATGAAGTTTCCTAATTTCCTCATGTACTGCAGTCTCCTCAGTAGGAAATGCTTTCAGTTTTTTACTTTGATTCCATCATGAAGGTATTCAGATATGTCACACATTTGCCATAAATTCTGAATGTTAGCACTCTAGTTGCTCATTAGATCACTGTAGTAAAACTACTGCACCATGGAAGTCTGCTCCTGGTATTAAAAGTGCATGTTTCAGTCTGCATGACAGAATTTTTTAATGAAATAGAAGAGGATTTGAGAAGTCACTCAAAATGTGCCCTCATTTTCTTTCTTCAGCATTAATCATAATTTCTATGGCAAAATGAACCTCCTCATTGTGTTCCTTTGTAAATTAAATGTTTTAAGTGTTACCAGTTTATTCCAATCAAGATGGCTTCAGGTGTGCCATACTTTTGTCATAATGAAGACAGTAAGCGCTCTAGTTGTTTTTAAGAACATTCTGGGACATTCTGTCATTGGGCTATACTTGGGCTACATCTGGGTGATATTTGGGCTACATTTGGGCTCTTTTGTCTCTGGTGGCCATCTTGGGAGACTTATTTGTTATGAAGTTTCCTAATTTACTCATTTACTGCAGTCTCCTCAGTAGGAAATACTTTCAGTTTTTTACTTTGATTCCATCAAGAAGGCATTCAGATGTGTCACACATTTGCCATAAATTCAGAATGTTAGCACTCTTTTTGCTCATTAGATCACTGTAGTAAAGCTACTGCTCACCAGGGAAAACTGCTGCTGGTATTGAAAGTGCATGTTTCAGTCTGCATGTCAGAATTTTTTAATGAAATAGAAGAGGATTTGAGAAGTCACTCAAAATGTGCTCTAATTTTTCTTTCTGCAGCACTAATCATACTTTTTATGGAAAAATGAACCCCCTCATTGTGTTCCTTTTTAAATTAAATGTTTTAAGAGTTACCACTTTAATCCAAGCAAGATGGCTTCAGGTGTGCCATACGTTTATCATAAGTAGGACTGTTAGCGCTCTAGTAGTTCTTTGGAACACTCTGGGAAGCTGCAGTAGAACACAAAGGAATCAACTGACAGTCTCTGCCCTTGTTGGATGTACATGTTTTACTGAGAATGTCAGACTTCATTCTCACATGACTGAGAAAGATGATGTGAATTTACAGAAAATAAGTTCTCAGTTTAGCCTATAGATCACCTTCCAAACCTCTGTGGTAAAAGCATGAGAAAATATTTTTCTCTCAATCATGATATCCCAGCAGAAGGCTTTTTCACATGGTGAAATCACCTTAGAACATACCACAATTCCTAAAATGAGTATGGTACCATCAACAAATGATTTATAATGTAACTAAAGTCTTAAAACCTTCTATTAACTGCAATGCTTTTTAATGAGGTGCTATCATGTATATTGGTCCCAAGATGGCTGCCAACACTTCTTGGATGAAGTGCTGACAGCCAATCAGATCTCAGGATGAGATGTGTGGTTAGGCTCCGCCCACATATATATATGCTTTTAAATGCTATTTTCTCAGGAAATACTGAACAGATTTACACCAGACCTGCAAAAGGCACTTCCTTGACCTTATGGCTACCTCTCTGCCAAATTTCAAGTAATTCTGTTCAGCCGTTCGGGCTGTAGCTGTGTCTAAAGGTCCTATGGAAAAATGCATGGGGAAAACGCGTTTTGGGACCCCCCTTTTTTCTCTGCCCCTGCTTGACGAATCCCCCCGAGACTTTCAGGGTAGGAGCGGAGCGTAGCGCCCCACCTATTTTGAAAATTTCGCGAGGATTCGTCGACCGGCGCCAAAGTTATTCCAAATAGAATGTTGCGGATTTCCTATGGAAACAGGGTCCTAACTATAACTACCTACTGGCGACCGCCAGTAGGTAATATATATATATTTATATATATATATATATATATATATATATCACAAAATTCGAAATTCCTGCTACTTCCACTCGGCGGCGGCGAAGAAGGAAACTCGGACCCCGCTGGACATCAGGTCAGATGTTATTTATTGCAAATCACAACTCACTTACGGCGCGTTTCGGGCTTCAAGAGCCCTTGATCACATACAAGTTAACCTTTCGCTTTCCACTTTAAATGTGTTTTAAGTGTACCACCCACTTTCCCTAGTTCCGTGTCACATGGTAATGAGCAGGGTAGAAAGACTTGCCGAGGACATTGATGTAAGCTGACTCCATTAAAGCAATATGTTTACATGCAAGTCTTAATTCAGCATATGTTTTTCATGTATCATTGATACATATTTATATCCCACAATTACTGTATTTACAGGATAAATCCCTGAAGTTATTAGAACGAATTTTCTAACTGGATAAATCCAGTACCATGACGGAAAAAAGAAAGTGCCTACGTGCAATAGCAGCAAGAAAGATAATATTAATGTGCAAAATGTGCAAAAAAGTGCGAGAAATAGTGCAAAATGCGCAAAGATATTTCATTATGCAGTGCTCTAGATAAAATACCATATAAAATTAATTACAGTCTAATAAATATGTAAACAATCACAAATATTAATAACAGTAAAATTCCATTGTCAGATCGGAATATAAAAATACTGTTAAAAAGCATATACTGTAAATTGCACATATTCAAAAAAACACATGTATTCCTTGATTTGTTTGTTGTTCAAAGTGAACTATTTAGTCATAGTTTTTTTGATTTCCTTTGAGAGTGGGTGGCGACAGGTTAGTATCTTAATGCTATTTTTTTCCCTTTGTAATGCACAACTTTTAATATGTATTGTATATAGATACTCTTTATAGTGCTTTTATATGACAAAGATGAAAACATGGATCGTGACCAGACTCCGCTATCATATATTTCCCTTTTAAAATATTTCTGCTGAGTCTTAATAGTGTGCCCATTCATAGGAAGTTATGCATATCCTCCGTATTGTTCAAACCGTTAGGCCATTTACTGTCGAATTCCAGAATGATCCTAGTTTCTAACTGCCTTAATTTTCGCTCCCTGTTCCCACCCCTTCGTGACTTTGGAACAGCGTTGATGACATAATATGTTAGACAGTTGATATCGTTGGCATGGATCCGCTTAAAATGCCGTGCCACAGGATAAGCTGGATCACTGTGTAGAATGGCTCTGATATGCTGCAATATCCTGACGTGCACCTGCAGCTTCGTACTCCCAATGTAGTTAAGGCCACATGTGCACGACAGGACATATACAGCATATTCGGTTTTACAATTATAATGGCCACGTATTGGAATCGGAGATTCACTGAATGGGGTTATGTAATGGGTCTTGTTGCAGCCAAACTTGCAGGCTCTGCAAGTTGCGCATTTTTTGAAGCCGTTGCTGGGTTGTAACCAACTGGCCGGTTTCCTGGCTTCTGGGGAACTCTTGTCTAAGGTAGATCCCATGTTTCTGCCTCTTCTGAAAGTGATTTTCGGGGTCTCTGTTAGTCTGTTACATAGTACAATATCAGTCATCACTATAGGCCAATGTTTTCTAACAATAGCTCTAATTTTACGTTCTTCATTACTGTACGTTGTGATCAGTCTTGGGCTATCAATTTTGAACGTACTAGCGTCTGATATGCACTGAGTATCAGTGTTTGTGTTTTTGAACAGACTTTCCCTTGGACGCATACTTGCTTTTTTAATGGCGTCGCCAATAGTTTTGTCACTGTACCCTCTAACCTTCAGTCTTTCCACCATTTCATTAGTGCACATAATAAAATCTGGCTCATTATTGCATATCCGCTTGAGTCTGAAAATCTCTCCGTAAGGGATACTAGCAATAAGATGTCTAGGGTGTTGGCTTTTTGCATGCAACATAATATTGCCCGATGTTGGCTTCCTGTATAGTGTGGTTGCAAGTTTCCCTTCCTTTATGTGCACTAATACATCCAAAAATTCAATACATGTTTTGTGTATGTGGGATGTAAAGACAAGGTTCATGGTGTTTCTGTTTATGTCTTCAATAAAAGAATGGGCTTCTGTCTCATTTCCCTTCCATAATATAAAAACATCATCTATGTATCTCATGTATGAGACTATGTGTGTCTCAACCGCTGCTTTGTGTGCCTTATTAAGAACCTGTTATATATATATATATTATCTACTGGCGGTCGCCAGTAGATAGTTATAGTTAGAACCTAGTTTCCATAGGAAATCTCAAAATTCTATTTTGAATAACTTCGGTGCCGGTTGACGAATCCTCGCGAAATTTTCAAAACTAATGGGGTGCTCCGTTCAGCTCCTACCCTGAAAGTCTCGGGGTGATTCGTCAAGCAGGGGCCGAGAAAAAAGGGGGGTCCCAAAACGCGTTTTCCCAATGCATTTTTCCATAGGACCTTTAGACACAGCTACAGCCCGAACGGCTGAACAGAATTACTTGAAATTTGGCAGAGAGGTAGCCATAAGGTCAAGGAAGTGCCTTTTGCAGGTCTGGTGTAAATCTGTTCAGTATTTCCTGAGAAAATAGCATTTAAAAGCATATATATATGTGGGCGGAGCCTAACCACACATCTCATCCTGAGATCTGATTGGCTGTCAGCACTTCATTCAAGAAGTGTTGGCAGCCATCTTGGGACCAATATACATGATAGCACCTCATTAAAAAGCATTGCAGTTAATAGAACGTTTTAAGACTTTAGTTACATTATAAATCATTTGTTGATGGTACCATACTCATTTTAGGAATTGTGGTATGTTCTAAGGTGATTTCACCATGTGAAAAAGCCTTCTGCTGGGATATCATGATTGAGAGAAAAATATTTTTTCATGCTTTTACCACAGAGGTTTGGAAGGTGATCAATAAACTAAACTGAGAGCTTATTTTCTGTAAATTCACATTATCTTTCTCAGTCATGTGAGAATGAAGTCTGACATTCTCAGTAAAACATGTACATCCAACAAGGGCTGAGACTGTCAGTTGTTTCCTTTGTGTTCTACTGCAGCATCCCAGAGTGTTCCAAAGAACTACTAGAGCGCTAACAGTCCTACTTATGATAAACGTATGGCACACCTGAAGCCATCTTGCTTGGATTAAATTGGTAACTCTTAAAACATTTAATTTAAAAAGGAACAAAATTGGGGGGTTCATTTTTCCATAAAAAGTATGATTAGTGCTGTAGAAAGAAAAATTAGGGCACATTTTGAGTGACTTCTCAAATCCTCTTCTATTTCATTAAGAAATTCTGACATGCAGACTAAAACATGCACTTTCAATACCAGCAGCAGTTTTCCCTGGTGAACATTAGCTTTACTACAGTGATCTAATGAGCAAAAAGAGTGCTAACATTCTGAATTTATGGCAAATGTGTGACACATCTGAATGCCTTCTTGATGGAATCAAAGTAAAAAACTGAAAGTATTTCCTACTGAGGAGACTGCAGTAAATGAGAAAATTAGGAAACTTCATAACAAATAAATCTCCCAAGATGGCCACCAGAGACAAAAGAGCCCAAATGTAGCCCAAATATCACCGAGATGTAGCCCAAGTATAGCCCAATGACAGAATGTCCCAGAATGTTCTTAAAAACAACTAGAGCGCTTACTGTCTTCATTATGACAAAAGTATGGCACACCTGAAGCCATCTTGATTGGAATAAACTGGTAACACTTAAAACATTTAATTTAAAAAGGAACACAATGAGGGGGTTCATTTTGCCATAGAAATTATGATTAATGCTGAAGAAAGAAAATGAGGGCACATTTTGAGTGACTTCTCAAATCCTCTTCTATTTCATTAAAAAATTCTGACATGCAGACTGAAACATGCACTTTTAATACCAGGAGCAGACTTCCATGGTGAACAGTAGTTTTACTACAGTGATCTAATGAGCAACTAGAGTGCTAACATTCAGAATTTATGGCAAATGTTTGACATATCTGAATACCTTCATGATGGAATCAAAGTAAAAAACTGAAAGCATTTCCTACTGAGGAGACTGCAGTACATGAGGAAATTAGGAAACTTCATAACAATTAAATCTCCCAAGATGGCCACCGGAGACAAAAGAGCCCAAATGTAGCCCAAAATCACCCAGATGTAGCCCAAATATAGCCCAATGACAGAAGTGTGCAAAACACTTATTATTTTGTGTTTTTGCAGTGTTATATAGTGCAGACTTGTCAGGTATTGGAGTGCTTTACATGAGCATTGGTTACATCTCACAAGAACAAATTCATTTTGGTAGTAGACATGGGGAGACTAAGTGATTTGACCAGAATCACAGAATGTCGAGCTGAAGCAGAAACTTCAACCTGGTTCCCCAGTTGCAAAGTCTGCAGTTCTGGAAGTAACACCACATCCTCTTCCCTAAGTGCAACATTTAATCAAGTGGTCAACTGGATAAAAAAACATAAAGATAACAAATAATTTAAAAGTGCTTTGTCGCTATTTGAAAACTCAGAAAATATGTCCTTATTTTAGTCTTTTAGAGCACTAACCATAATTTTGATGCCAATAAGACCCTCTCATATATGTAATTTCTAAAGGAAATGCTCTAGGTATTACAGTTTTGATTACATCAAGATGATGTCAGGCGTTCCACACTTTTGTAATAAATATAGAATGTTAGCAATCTAGTTGTTCATTAGGATACTGTTGAGAGGCAGAGGCCAGGGGCACGGACTCTGAAAATTGAAGGCAGGTAGGAGGGTGCAAAGGCAACAATTTAACCACACTGAGCAGGCAGGAAGGGCCGTGGAAGCACAACAGACTATGGAGGGCAGTGGAAAGGGGGGCAGGGGCAACAAACAAACAATACAGGACTTGCAAGAGAGGCTGTGGCAATGTAATAGACCATTGTGGGCAGAAGGAAGAGGCAATGGTAGTACAACCATACATGCCAACAGACGCGATTCAGCCAGGAAACGTCCAATGTGTTTAAGCTCAAATGGGCTTTATTTGATCTGTCTCCTGTGTACAATCTCCTCTTTTTCAATGTAACTCAAAGGGGAAAATCAATACCCGAGTTTTTTTTCAAAATCTCCCTCTTACCAAGTTCAAAATGTTCGCAAGTATGGTACATTGGATCATGGAAGGAAATGGGATAGGGACATGGACTTGGATAACAGAGGACAGGAGGGACATGGAGAGGTGCACCAAACTGACCCTGCAGGGCAGGCATCAGGGTTTGCAGCAGCACAATACACCACACAGGGCATGCAGGACGGGAGTGCAGCACAACAATCCATAGAAAGCAAGAGGGAGGGGACAGGACCATGCACATACACAACAGAGAACAGAGGGGCAAGAGGCAATGGTAGCTAGCTGACCATAATGGACAGACAGGAGAGAAAGCTGCAGCATAACAGACCATAAAGGGCAGGAGGGACGGATCAGGGGCATTACAATGGAACAGACAAGCCAGGAGGGAGGGAGTAGGAGTCTTATTTATTTAATTTATTTAATGATTTTTGTAAAGCGCGTAGTAACTCCGAAGAGCATCCCAGCGCTGATCTGCTTCTCCAGGGGTTTTAGCCAACTAGTGAAATTATATTTGCGGGAAAAGGAGGGTCTTTAAGGTTTTTCTGAACTGGAGATAGTTCGGTTCTGTCCTGAGTTTTCGGGGTAAATGGTTCCATCGTTTGGCCGTGTGAACCGAAAAGCGACGGCCACCGGTCTTGGCTTTCCTCACTCTAGGGACTGCAATGAGATTTTCTGTATTGGACCGGAGATTTCTCTCTGCTTTGTATGGGATTAGAAGTTCTCTCAGAAGTGGGGGACCGTTGTTGTTGAGGGTTTTATGGGCCAGACAGAGGGCTTTGAAAACGACCCTTTCTCTGACTGGGAGCCAGTGGAGAGAGTTGAGGGCCGGCCTGGCGGAGGATCTTCCGGGTGTGCCCGTAAGTAGGCGGGCTGCGGCGTTTTGGACTTTTTGCAGTGAGTTCAGGGTGGCTTCAGGGGCTCCCAAGTATATAACGTTACAGTAGTCTAATCTTGCCAGGATTAGACCCTGAATGAGGAGCCTCCTTGCGGTATCTGGGAGCAGGGGAAAGATATTCCTGCAGACTCTAAGTAGCCCAAAGCATGTCCCTGCGGTTCTTTTTGCCTGGGTTTTAAAACTCATGTCCTTCTCAATCCACACACCAAGGCTCTTGACCTCTTCCTTGGGTGCGGGAGGGTCCCCTAGGCACTTAGGCCAAAGGTGAGATGGTATAGAGGGCCCGTTGTGGCCCATCAGGAGGATCTCAGTCTTGGACCCGTTCAATTTTAGTGAGGAGAGATTCATCCATCGGTGGACTTCGGAAAGGCAGCTGTGGAGGTCGGATGGGGTGTGGTGAGGGTGAGAAAGGGTAACGACCAGCTGAGTGTCGTCGGCGTAGTTGATAACTGACACGCCGTACGAGCTGACCCTCTTCTCCAGTGGGGCCATGTACACGTTGAAAAGTGTAGGGCTCAGAGATGAGCCCTGTGGCACTCCACACCGGAGGGGGATGGTGGATGAGCAGCTGTCGTTTTCCCGCACCTGGAAGGGGCGTCCAGTCAAAAAGGATTCTAGCCATTTCAGGGCCATACCCTTTAATCCGATCTCTCCCAGTCGGTGGATTAGGGTGGGATGGTCTACAGTGTCGAAGGCCGCACTGAGATCTAGGAGGATCACTGCCACTGATCCTCCCATGTCCAGAATGCTTCTGGCCTTCTCCACTGCTGTCAGGAGGGCGATGTCCGTGCCCTGACCTGGGCAAAATCCTGTCTGGGAGGCCGCTAAGAGGTTGTTGCTTTCTAGGTAAAGCGATAGTTGCTTATTTACCAGCTTCTCTGCGATCTTGCTGTTTCCAGGGAGAAGGGATATGGGCCTGTAGTTGGCGAAATCCTGCGGGTCTAAAGAGGGTTTTTTCAGTAGACCTTTGACTGCTGCCGCTTTCCAGCTGGGGGGGACAATACCCTCTGAGACAGAGGAATTGATCAAGGCCGTGAGGGGGGGAATGATGGTACTTGACACTTTTTTTAGGAAACGGAGGGGGGCAGGATCAAGGGGGGAACCACTTTTGATTGCGGCCAGCGTAGCTCCTACTTCTTCCGTTGTTACGGGACCAAAATTGTCCAAGGAGGGTTGGGGGGCTGGCGGCAAAGGAGGATTGGTGGTGGTGATGGTAGGATCCGGCTGTATGGGGTCCTATTCGGGAGGGGGTATGGTTAGAAGAATGTTTTGAATCTTCTCGTCGAAGAAGGTGGCTAATTTTTTACATTTAGTTTCAGCTGCTTTGGGATCGAGGGGTTTGAGTGGGGGGTCAGGGGCGTGGAGTAGTTCTTTTAGAACTGAGTAGGTTTCATGGGCCGAGCAGGCAGCGTTTTTAATTCTGTCCTCGTAAAAACTAGTTTTGATGCTACGGAGCCCTTTTTTGTAGGATTTTACCGCGGTGCGGAATGCTTCTTTCCGTTCCTCGGTTTTTTCCTTCCTCCAGATACGTTCATTTTTTTTGCAAGCCTTACGTAGCAAATTGAGTTCCGGGGTATACCAGGGTGAAGGATTAACTCTCTTGATGTGTCTGAAAGAGTGGGTTTTGGGCAGGATGGCGTCAAGCGATTGGGTAATCCAGGTACTGAATTTTTTGTCCCCTACTAAGGTGTTATTGGGGGGATGGGGAACGTTTTCTCGGAGTTTGGCTGCCCAGACGTCTGGTTCCAATTTCTGCCATCGTCTTGAATACGTTCTGATTTTTGGGGGTGGAGGGAGCACAGTGATAATGTCCCATACTAGGGGAACCAAGAAGTGGTCCGTCCAGGGAAGGGGGATATGGTCAAGGGATCTCAGGTTGGGGATGTTGGAAAGAATGGGGTCAAGCAGTTGCCCTTTTTCGTGGGTGGCCTGTGGGTTTTTGAGGTCAAGGCCCATTGAGGTGAGATCCTGGAGTAGTTCATTGGCCCGATTGTCGTCTGGGTCCAGGAAATGTACATTCAGGTCTCCTAATAATAGGTAGTTAGTAGTGGACGTGCATTTGGTGGAGATCTGGTCAGTAATTTTGGTCGGAAAGTCTCCTAAATTGCCTGGTGGACGATATATCAGCGTTCCTGATATCGAGGTGCCAGGGGAGATTATGATGGTGTAGTGGCAGCTTTCATGACCCTTGATGTTGCCATCAGATGTTCTACAGGTGAAGGTGTCTTTGAGGATTATTGCGAGTCCACCTCCCCTACCCTCTGGTCTGTTCTGTGAGCACATAACGTACCCGGGGGGGAGTGCTAGAACAATGTCTGGGCCACTACTGGAGGTAAGCCAGGTTTCTGTTAAAAACAGAATGTCTAAGGCATTGTTGGTGATTAGGAGGTTCACTTCTTGTGCGTGTTTCACAAGCGACCTGCAGTTAAGTAGGCCTAGGTGTAAACCCTTTGATGCCATGGTCTGATTGACGGGGTTGCAACGGTCACAGCCGGAGAATTGAGTGTCTCCAGTCAAGATGCGCGAGCAGGAGGGATGTTTGTTGGGGTTCAGGGCAAGTAAGTCAGCCCGAGTGTAGGTCAAGTTGTTAGTGGCTGCAGCGGGCAGAGTGACTGGGCCTAAGGCCGGCTGGGCCCGGACGGGCCCAGACGGGCTTGCCTTTGGCGCGCCTTCGGCGCGCTGACGGCGCGCCCGCTGCGCCCGTCCGCTGCGCGTCCGGTGATTGCACATCTTTATAGGTGGAAAGGGGGCGGGTGGGCGTGGCCTGAGAGTGGGCGTTGCCTCAATTCCTCGCCGTGAATGGCGTCCAAATGTTTGTTTGTTTCCTGATTCGGTGCAGCGAAGGGGTCGCTGTTTTGGCGTGTCTCAAGCCCGCTGCGGAGGTGCCAGCCGGGTGAGTGCACTGTTAAAATACAGGTTATTTAGTGAGTGACACAGAAAGTTACAATTTTTTGAAAAGTTCGGTCGTCTCCCGGCTTCCGCCTCAGGAGAATTAGCAGGTTCTGATTACTTAGCGCTGTTGACCGCGCTTTTGTACTGTGGCGGGTGGGCGTGGCCTGAGAGTGGGCGTTGCCTCAATTCCTCGCCGTGAATGGCGTCCAAATGTTTGTTTGTTTCCTGATTCGGTGCAGCGAAGGGGTCGCTGTTTTGGCGTGTCTCAAGCCCGCTGCGGAGGTGCCAGCCGGGTGAGTGCACTGTTAAAATACAGGTTATTTAGTGAGTGACACAGAAAGTTACAATTTTTTGAAAAGTTCGGTCGTCTCCCGGCTTCCGCCTCAGGAGAATTAGCAGGTTCTGATTACTTAGCGCTGTTGACCGCGCTTTTGTACTGTGGCGGGTGGGCGTGGCCTGAGAGTGGGCGTTGCCTCAATTCCTCGCCGTGAATGGCGTCCAAATGTTTGTTTGTTTCCTGATTCGGTGCAGCGAAGGGGTCGCTGTTTTGGCGTGTCTCAAGCCCGCTGCAGAGGTGCCAGCCGGGTGAGTGCACTGTTAAAATACAGGTTATTTAGTGAGTGACACAGAAAGTTACAATTTTTTGAAAAGTTCGGTCGTCTCCCGGCTTCCGCCTCAGGAGAATTAGCAGGTTCTCTGCACATGTAAACAGAGGGCTGGGGGCAAGGGGGCAGTACAGGAGCAGCAAGATAGCCATGGAGGTCAGGCAGGATGGGCACTAGAAGCAAGACACACCATGAAGAGCAACAGTGAGACTGTGATGGCATACACACAGACCATGGAGGGAAGGTGGGAGAGGGTCAGGGGCAGCTAACTGACCACACAGGGAAGGTGGGAGGGGCCATGGCAGCACAGAAGACCATGCATGGCAAGTGGGAGGGTTAGTGGCAGCACAATGGCTATGATGGGCAAGAAGGAGGGTGCAGGGGCATGCACAAAGGACAATGGAGGATAGAAGGGAGGGTCAGGACCTGTGCACAGACAAGAAAGTTCAGGGGAAGGGGCCTCACAACAGACCGCACGGAGCAGGCAGGAGGAGCAGTTGCAGCACAACAGACCAGGGAGGGCAGAAGGGTGTGGCAGTACAATGGACCATGTAGGACAGGAGGAAGAGGATAGGGGCATGGCATGTGGACAGGCAGGGTGGAGGTGGCAGGGACAGGTTACAGTCATCTGACAATGCTAGGCAGGTGAGAGGGGAGTGGCAGCTCAACAGAACACTCAGAGTAGATAGGAGTGGCAGGTCCATGGAACATGGTGGGCAAAAAGGATGGAGCAGGGGCATACACAAAGACATCGGAGGGCAGGGGAAAGGAGAATAGGGGCAGCATGCTAAGCACAGAGTTTAAGCAGGAGGTCAATGATGGGGCATAGAATTGGGCAATGGAGGGCAGGAGGAGTGGACTGGTGCATCATACTAAATTGAGGGCAGTGGCAGCACATCAGACCATGCATGGCAGGAGGGAGGAGGCTAGTCCATGGATTCACACAACAGAGGATAGGGAGGAGGGGGATGGGGCAGCAAGCTAACTGTTCAGAGAAGGCAGGTATTAGGAACTTTATTGTTTTTAAAACGTGTGTCTGTGCGAACTACTTGAAATATGAACAAGTATGCAGCATAATCTCACTTTTATTCAGGAAGAAGAGGACATTTGTGACTGTGACTCCGGACTCACTTGGCAGAAACACCCCCTGACCCTCCACCCCCTATCGCAAAATGTAATGCCCGTGAAAAGGGTAGGTGAACACAGTGTTATGTAGTACATAGTCCTGAGAGCACGATTGAAAATGAAAACTAGATATAGTGTATGGTATAAACTATGCACCAAAAAGTGTGATATAAGATGAACCGGGCGTGAAATATAATATGCAATACATTGTGCGCAATGACTGATTCATTGGAGAGTGCGAGATAGCACAGGCACTAGCGCGTGCTATGCGATATGCGCCTTGGAGTGTAATATGCACAGGGCAGTGTTGTGTAACCTAGCTAGTCTCTAAAGTTGTAATATAAAATATGTGCTGGGGAGTGTAACGTTGCATATGCACTGTGACAAAGATATGGATCCAAGATTGTAATGTGTATGGCATAGCACTGTGCGTTATAACATAGGCATCGAGGAAGGCACGTTAGATGGGGCAATATAACCCGTGCGAAGACAAGTGTGGCATGACATATTCACGGGGTGGTGTTACAGTGCACATGGGCTAGAGAGTGTCATAGCATATGCACTAGCTAGTGGAATACAACACAGAGGTGTGTGGCACTCAGCAGGCAATGGTGGGTGTAACACAGCATTGGGCTCTGCCAGGAGCGCGCTGTGACTCTCAAGTGATGTTCGTCCCCTTTCCAGAGAGTAAAATAAAAAGTATTACACATCCGGCAGTGGATGTGTGTTTTATTAACCGTGAGGGGGGTTTCTTGCATAGTTTTGGTCAAATTTTTGTCGAATCCCCTTTGAATGGCTTGGTGTGCATGTGTATTAAATGTGCCCGTCAATAGCTACCCATGTTTGTATAAATAAACGACAAGGGTGTCTACCGGGATTAGGCACGGTAGAGCATCAGACATGTCAGAGCTTCACTAGTGGTGTAAATACATTCCACGTGGATTCATTGTATGCATAGTCACCATTTAATGAATATCACGCAAATCGTCATGGTGATAGGTACGTACGGTTTGTCCAGCATGTCCTAGGTGTGTCTATAAATATATATTTTTTAAAAATAATAAAAAACAGTGGCCGGCCCTGGGGATTGGGGTCAAAAAAATTATAATTAGGAGACAGGCCCTGGGGGATGGGGTCATCAGGGCCAATAATTTAGAATAAGAAGGGGAACCACACAGCCCCACTTCTTAAAAAATTAAAATAAATAAAAGACTGGCATCGTGCCGGAGGCCACGCCCCCACCTTGCAGCACTCTGCAAACGCGCCCCCTGGCGAGTTGTAAGTTGGGGAATTAATTCCTCTTCAATACTGAGGGTCCCTGAGGGCCAACTAGCCCAACAGGCATCTCCAGTATGCACCAGGGAGTTGCACTGCAGACAGGTGTTCTGAGGCCAAGCCCCTTTTTACACCTCTCTGCAACGCAGCTCTGTGGCGCTTACTGGAGGTACCTAGTGGTCTAGTTTGACCCTAGGGACCCTTAGGATTCAAGGGGACTTAATCTCTCAACTTAGAACAGCCACAGGGCGCGTTTACACAGTGGTGAAGGGAGGGGACGGGGCCTGAGGTGACGTGTGCAAACACGCACTATGGCACGTTTTAAATTGGGGATATAATTTTCCTTCAATACTGAGGGCCCCTGGGGGCTAACTAGCCCTCCAAGTGCTTCCAGTAAGCGCCACTGAGCTGCATTGCAGAGAGGTGGTCCAGGCCGTGCCACTTTTTACACCTCTCTGCAACGCAGCTCTGTGGCACTTACTGGAGGTATCTGGTGGGTTAGTTGGACTCTAGGGACCCTCAGGATTCAAATGAACTTAATCTCCCAACTAAAAACGGACACAGGGCGTGTTTACACAGTGGTGAAGGGAGGGGACGGGGCCTGAGTTAACGTGTGCAAAAACGCCCTGTGGCCTGTTTTAAGAGGTAGTTTTAATCCCCCTGCCCTATTATATACTAGGGGCTTACAGAGGAGGTCATGCTAATCACAGGGGGACCCCAACGCTTAATGGTCCCTAGTGTATGTAGGTGTTTTCACTGTATTCTAAGTGTCTTTTAACATAGCACTGGCTCTAGGACTGGTTAGTCAGACTCAGTTACCACCAGTATCCGTCTGAAAAAGTTGAGGGTACAGGATGATTTTGCAACAAGGCTTCTTTCTGCTCTTCTTTTTGTTCTTTCTGCACGTTATCCTTCTTCCTGCACTTTTCTTCGTCTTTGAGGACTTCTGTTGCTTCTTTCTGCACTTCTTTTTTTTCTTTCTGTGCATTTTTTCTTCTTTCTTCACATGTCCTATCTCTGTAGGCATAGTTAGAAATTAGCATTTAAAAAACCTTTGAAATTCACAGAAAAAAACATAGGTTTCAGGCACGTTATAGTTAGGAATTAGCATTGAAAAAACCTCGGAAATTCACTGAAAAAACGATAGGTTTCAGGAGTGTTGAGATGTCATCAGTGATGTTATGAGTGATGTCACTGACCATGTCATGAGTGATGTAATATGTGACGTCATCAGCAGTGCATTGCGGGCGCGCGAGTTATAGTTAGCTGAACTAACTCTAACGGGGGAATTTCAATGGTTTTGTACAAGTGAAAAGTCCAGCTAACTATAACACCCCTGAAACCTATGGTTTTTTCAGTGAATATATATATATATATATTCACTGAAAAAACCATGGGTTTCACACACGTTATAGTTAGGAATTAGCATTTAAAAAACCTTAGAAATTCACTGAAAAAACCATAGGTTTCACACACGTTATAGTTAGGAATTAGCATTTAAAAAACCTTAGAAATTCAGTGAAAAAACCATAGGTTTCACACATGTTATAGTTAGCTGGACATTTTACTCGTAAAAAACCAATGAAATTGCCCCGTTATAGTTAGTTCAGCTAACTATAACTCGCGCGCCCGCAATGCACTGCTGATGACGTCACATATTACATCACTCATGACATGGTCAGTGACATCACTCATGACATCACTGATGACATCTCAAATGACATCACTGATGACATCATCCAGTGAATGTGTGTTTTTCTGAAAATTAAATATGTTTTATATATGTATATCTCAAGGTCGATGGAAGAATAAATGGGTATATAAGTGTCTAAATGGATGATTTGTTTTTGAAAAATTGATTGTGTAACTGACTGATTAAGTGTATCTCTCACTTTGTGTATAAGTGGCTGCATGGGTTGGTGAGTAGCTACATGGGTGTCTATATAGGTTATTAGTTGTTTTTTTGAGTATCAGTCTGAGTGTCTGTATGGTTCGGTGGGGGGTATTACGTAGTGCATAGGTGCATGAATGAGTGACTCACTGTTTGTATGTGTTGAAGACAGCATGTGTGCAGGACTGTATGGGTGGATGAGTGTGTGTATGGGTGTGTTAGTGAGTGAAAGACTGTCTCAATAGTGTCTTCAGGAGTAACTACATATGTTTTAAACTAGTATATGTGACTATTGGTGTATATATGTGAGTATATGTGAGAGGGAGAGATTGAAAGAGTTCCTGTATGAATAAGTATGTGTTTCTATAAGGGATTGTTTAAAAGACTAAGTATGTGTAAGTTTCCGTAGAAGTAAGTGTGGTGGTGTGTGTATAACTGTATATGCAGGTGAATGTATGTTTGATTCTTTATTAGCATGAGTGACTATGTGTGTGAGTAACTCTATGGATGAGTGGCATTATGTAACAGGATGTATAGGTGTATGAGTACATATGATGAGTGAGTACATGTATGAGTGACTGTATAGGACTGTTGGTGAATGAGTGGATGTGTATGTGGATCTTAGAATTACTGAAGAGGTTGTTGTAACTGGTATTGGTATGTCCATTGTTTTGAAATTTTTAGTCTCTATTTTTGAATGTGTGTATCAAAGCTTATATTAAGGTGAGAGGAGGTCTGCCACTCTATCACAAGGATGATGTCATCAGTGATGTCATCAGTGATGTCATTTGAGATGTCATCAGTGATGTCATGAGTGATGTCACTGACCATGTCATGAGTGATGTAATATGTGACGTCATCAGCAGTGCATTGCGGGCGCGCGAGTTATAGTTAGCTGAACTAACTATAACGGGGCAATTTCATTGGTTTTTTACGAGTAAAATGTCCAGCTAACTATAACATGTGTGAAACCTATGGTTTTTTCACTGAATTTCTAAGGTTTTTTAAATGCTAATTCCTAACTATAACGTGTGTGAAACCTATGGTTTTTTCAGTGAATTTCTAAGGTTTTTTAAATGCTAATTCCTAACTATAACGTGTGTGAAACCCATGGTTTTTTCAGTGAATTTGCAAGGTTTTTTAAATGCTAATTCCTAACTATAACGTGTGTGAAACCCATGGTTTTTTCAGTGAATTTGCAAGGTTTTTTAAATGCAATTTTTTTTTTTTATTCTTCATTTTTTTCAAACATATTTTTAATTTTATTTTCTTACCTTTTATAAAGACTATGCTTAAATTTTTAAAATCCTTAAATATTTTTTTTATATATATTTTTTAAAATAAACATGTAAAATTTTTTTCCAGATTTTTTTTTTTTTTTTTTTTTTTATAGTACGCGTACCGTAAGCTCACGGTAAGCGTACGGTTTACGCAACGTCCGTAATCTATCTACGCTGCTTGCGTATAGTTACGTACTTTGCGTAGCCGCGCGTACTGCGCGTGGGACGCGTGCGCGCTTACGCCACACGCGCACGTTACGCGGAAGTGCCGGGGAGTGACTGTTATGCGCATGCGCGGAAGCGCGTGTCTTTTTTACGCGCATGCGTACTTTTGCCGTAAGCGCACCGTAAGCGTACCGTAAGCGTACGGTAGGTCATGTGATCATGAAACACAACTTTTGATTGGTTGAAAGTACTTTCAGTTCTAGAACTCTCCTACACCACACCCATTCCCCTCATTTCTGCTTGTGATCCCTTAGGAGAAGGAGCTGGTTTGTCTTTGGGATACGATGGCAGAACAGCAGAGCCCTTCTGAGAGTGAGGCTAGCACCAGCAGCACTGTCTTGAGGCAGAGAGCGAGGAAAGTAAAGCCTTCTTATGTTTGGGATTATTTTACTTTTCCAGAAGGCCAGCAAAAGGTGAATGCACCCTTAGTTACTTGCAGGCTGTGTAAGCGTGTACTTTCTAGAGGTAATCCTGACAGGAAGTATTCCTTTGGGAATCACACCATGAAGAGACACCTCCAGGATGTACACAGAAGGACACATGGTCATCTTTTTGGAGGTAACTCTTCAGAAAGACGAGCCAGTACATCCACAGCAGCTCAGCCTGGACCATCATCTGCAGAGCTTACTCCTTCTTCTGCAGGTCAGGTGAGCCCTTCATCTGTGGGGGGAGAATCTCCTTTTGCTGGCCCTCTGGAAATGAACCTTCGATTTCGGAAGGTTGATATTCATTGCACATTTTGTAAAGGTCTAATTTGTCATAGGGAGACCAGTGTTTCCCTAGTGAACAACAAAATAGATCAGCACATTTGTAGCTTTGAATGATTTTCCCATGCTTCCTTTCCTCTGTCCCTGCATGAACACAACGGTTCTTTTAAGAGCCAACCTTATCTTTCATCTTTTTTTTACATGTTTTTAAAAACTTTTTTTTATTTTTTTTTTACCGTACGCGTACGGTAAGCGTACCTTTTTTTTTATTTTTTAAAAAAAACACTAAAAATCATTTATCACATTACAAGGTCCTTGAGAGACTACAATTATTATTATTGACTTACCATACTCACTCAAAAAAATATTTATTCATTTGTTTTTTTAAAAAATAGTTTTTAAAATGGTTGTAGTTTCCGAAAATTTTCTATATCGATCTGAAAATAAAGAAAAAAGTATTAATATTTTTAAACCATTTTATAATACAGTACACATATTTACTCAAACCGCAGATTATCAGAGCCAGGATCTCTGTTCTTTACACCTCTCTCCTCTCAGCAGAACCAGATAATGGCAAACTTTCCCTCTCTTTTTCCACATATATACATGTTAATTTCAAATCTCAGTGCTTCCCCCTTTTTTTCAAATGTAATCACACATTTCTATTGGTTGAAAACCAACCCTTTTCCAAAAGTACCCTTCCCCCAACTTGACTTCTGCCTAGTACCCTTCCCCCAACTTGACTTCTGCCTGCTACCATAGCAACAGCTCATGGAACACTGCTGTGTGGAGTCAGGTCAGAAGTTCGCCAAACAATGTTTCAATTCCACAGAGCAAGAGTGCTTGACTTTTCAAACCTAACAGCAAATCCATAGTACTGTTCTTTGGTAACACATTTTTCTGTACCAATACAAAACATGCTTCTATTAATTTACACATACAGCCTAGTTTTTATTCTAGAATGGTATGAAACAGCCAATCAGTTCTTTTTTTATGAAAAAAATATGTATGCCTCCATTTCCAAACTGTCTTTCTTTTCATATTGCCATTCTACTGAAAGACACCTCCTGAGTGCATCCAGTTCTCCTTTGAAGATGTTCACAGTGTGGATTGTAGGGCACAGCTATGTCTTCTGGAGTGAAAAGTTTGCAGAGAAAACAGGTATGGTGAGAGACCTTGCTTTGCCAAATGTAGACATTAAATGGATTGGTCAGAGAGGGTTAAAGTGGCACCAATTGATGCCATTGGTGAAATCCTTCATGCAAAACCAACACCCTGACCTCATAATAGTGCACTGTGGTGGCAATGACCTAGGCACTTTGACTGGGGTAGGTCTGGAAATGCTTATGAAGGAGACCTTTGCACAACTGTTTTCACTTTTCCCTAAAACTGCCTTTGTGTTTTCTAACATATGCCAAAGGCAAAAATGGAACTGGTCCAATCATTTCTGTCCGCAGATTGACAAAGCAAGAAAGCACATCAACAAATCTGTTTCTGCTTTCCTCCGTGACTATGGTATGGGTTCCATTTACCACAACAACTTGCGTTATGACATGCAAGACATTTATAGAGGAGATGGTGTACACTTCAATGATGAAGGGAACAGAGTCTTCCTCTTGAACCTTAGACTCTGCATCGGTACTTACTTGTAGGTACCACTAAAAAATCATTTCATAAACACAACGGCTCTTTTTAGAGCTCCCTAATTTCTAAACTCTTAAATCTGCTTTTCATTTATTTATTTTTATTTTTTTTACCGTACGCTTACCGTAAGCTTACCGTACGCGTACCCCGTGATTTTTTTTAAAATCAATAAATGTTTTTTTTGTACTTTTCTGTCCTTCTTTGACCCCCTTACAATTGTTAGGGGGTCTGTAACTCTCCTCATTGCCCCCTTTCCTTGTTTTCACTCTTTTTTTTCAGAGTGAAATACACAAAATGGCGGCCGCCGCTTCCTGGTTTCGGCCGATTCGAATGTTTACTAAGATCTAAGAGCCAATCAGAATCGCGCTCGCGCACGCCACCGTACGCTTACCGTAAGCGTACGGTAAGCGTACCGTAAGCGGACTCAGATATATATATTGATTTAAAGGCTATTTTCTCAGAATCTACTGAACAGATTTACACCAAACCTACAAAAGGCACTTCCTTGACCTAGGGACTACCTCTCTGCAAAATTTTGAGTAATTCTGTTCAGCCGTTCGGGCTGTAGCTCGTTCTAAAGGTCCTATGGAAAAATGCATGGGAAAAACGCGTTTTGGGACCCCCCTTTTATCTCAGCCCCCGCTTGACGGATCCCCCCGAGACTTTCAGGGTAGGAGCGGAGCGTAGCGCCCCACCTATTTTGAGAAATTCGCGAGGATTCGTCGACCGGCGCCAAAGTTATTCAAAATAGAATGTTGAGGTTTTCCTATGGAAACGTGGTCCTAACTATAACTACCTACTGGCGACCGCCAGTAGGTAATATATATATATATATATATATATATATATATATATATATATATATATATATATATATATATATATATATATATATATATATATATATATATATATATATATACATTCACTTAAAAAACCATAGGTTTCACACACGTTATAGTTAGGAATTAGCATTTAAAAAACCTTGCAAATTCACTTAAAAAACCATAGTTTTCACACATGTTATAGTTAGCTGGACATTTCCCTCGTAAAAAACCAATGAAATTCCCCCGTTATAGTTAGTGCAGGCAACTATAAGTCACGCGACCGCAATCCTCTGCTGATGACGTCAGATATTACATCACTGTATTTAGACACCTATTTACCCATGTCTTCTTCCATTAATCTTTAGCTATACATATATTACAAATATTTATTTTTCAGAAAGACACATATGTAATCAGTGATGTAATATCTGACGTCATCAGCAGAGGATTGCGGTCGCGTGAGTTATAGTTAGTTTCAGCCAGACCTTTAATAACTTTCCAAAGAGCTAGATCCTTCAAGCAAATGCTGGTTAGTAACATGGCACCTAAACCCATAGTTACATGCTCCAAACCTTCTTGGTTGCAACGCAAAAATGGTTTTATTAAATGCACTAAGTGCAAAGCGTGTCATCGTGGTAAGAATACTTCAAAATATGTAACGGGTTGCTCTAAAATTGAAAAGAACATCAAAGGGCAATATGATTGCAAAACTGAGTTTGCTGTATATGTACTTAACTGCCCATGCAATTTATCATACGTGGGCAGTACCATTTTACCAGTGCATAAAAGAATTCTGCAGCATCTTCGAGCTATTAAGAATGGGGATAAGGCGTACCCTGTTGCTCGGCATTTTGCAAAATACCATGAGAATAATGTTCTAGGCCTCACATATTTTGTCATTGATGCGATTACTCCCAATATTAGAGGGGGTAATAGGGAAAGAGACCTAGGAAAATTGGAATCCCGCTATATTTTAGAACTAAATAGCAGAGCCCCGTCAGACCTCAATATGGAAGAGGACCTGTATACACATCTATAAGGGCTAGAGATACGTCTACATTAAGGTCATCAGTATTATGCCATTGCTGCTTTCTTTCTGTAATCTCTTTTTAAACATGTTTGTGTAATTGTATGTTTTGTCAGTTTTACACTGGATAGCACTGTATTAGATAGAATAAGATAAGTCCAGATTTGCTTGAATAGGTCGGAGAATCATGTGTAGTGCATGCCCACTAGGGCTTAATCTGAAATACAGCAGCAAAAGCCATTGTGCATGCCCACTAGGGCAACATTTACGGTTTGGTGTGTGGAATTTAAATAATACGGAGTACAGTATCTATTGCGTATTCACGCAGAATAAGTCTTGGTACCAGTTTAATTTTGATTTTAACTCACACCAATTCCGTTATGCCTGCTTTTGCTTTGATGGTGAATTTAAATGAACTACGAGTCTGTTTTTCATTGTACTTTATTTGTAGTTTATCATGTGACTTATCATGTGCACAGCTTTAAAATGGTGTTTTTTTTGACAAAACTTTGTTGGTGAACAAGCCTGCTGGTTCAGGCGAAACGCGTCCGACATTGCCGCTGATTAAAATCTGATACAGATTGTCAAGACGTGGCGTCGTCATTCCTTTTCTTGAGAGGAGTATCTGTTCATATATATATATATATATGTATGTATATATATATATATATATTCACTGAAAAAACCATGGGTTTCACACACGTTATAGTTAGGAATTAGCATTTAAAAAACCTTAGAAATTCAATGAAAAAACCAAAGGTTTCACACATGTTATAGTTAGCTGGACATTTCACTCGTAAAAAACCATTGAAATTCCCCCGTTATAGTTAGTTCAGCTAACTATAACTCGCGCGCCCGCAATGCACTGCTGATGACGTCACATATTACATCACTCATGACATGGTCAGTGACATCACTCATGACATCACTCATGACATCTCAAATGACATCACTGATGACATCACTGATGACATCATCCAGTGAATGTGTGTTTTTCTGAAAATTAAATATGTTTTATATATGTATATCTCAAGGTCGATGGAAGAATAAATGGGTATATAAGTGTCTAAATGGATGATTTGTTTTTGAAAAATTGATTGTGTAACTGACTGATTAAGTGTATCATAGTGAATACATGGCTTAGTGAGTAATGTTTAAATATGTAAATATCTGTATCAGTCTCTCACTTTGTGTATAAGTGGCTGCATGGGTTGGTGAGTAGCTACATGGGTGTCTATATAGGTTATTAGTTGGTTTTTTGAGTATCAGTCTGAGTGTCTGCATGGTTCGGTGGGGGGTATTACGTAGTGCATAGGTGCATGAATGAGTGACTCACTGTTTGTATGTGTTGAACACAGCATGTGTGCAGGACTGTATGGGTGGATGAGTGTGTGTATGGGTGTGTTAGTGAGTGAATGACTGTCTCAATAGTGTCTTTATGAGTAACTACATATGTTTTAAACTAGTATATGTGACTATTGGTGTATATATGTGAGTATATGTGAGAGTGAGAGATTGAAAGAGTTCCTGTATGAATAAGTATGTGTTTCTATAAGTGATTGTTTAAAAGACTAAGTATGTGTAAGTTTCCGTAGAAGTAAGTGTGGTGGTGTGTGTATAACTGTATATGCAAGTAAATGTATGTTTGATTCTTTATTAGCATGAGTGACTATGTGTGTGAGTAACTCTATGGATGAGTGGCATTGTGTAACAGGATGTATAGGTGCATGAGTACATATGATGAGTGAGTACATGTATGAGTGACTGTATAGGACTGTTGGTGAATGAGTGGATGTGTATGTGGATCTTAGAATTACTGAAGAGGTTGTTGTAACTGGTATTGGTATGTCCATTGTTTTGAAAATGTTAGTCTCTATTTTTGAATGTGTGTATCAAAGGTTATATTAGGGTGAGAGGAGGTCTGCCACTCTATCACAAGGATGATGTCATCAGTGATGTCATCAGTGATGTCATTTGAGATGTCATCAGTGATGTCATGAGTGATGTCACTGACCATGTCATGAGTGATGTAATATGTGACGTCATCAGCAGTGCATTGCGGGCGCGCGAGTTATAGTTAGCTGAACTAACTATAACGGGGGAATTTCAATGGTTTTTTACGAGTGAAATGTCCAGCTAACTATAACATGTGTGAAACCTTTGGTTTTTTCATTGAATTTCTAAGGTTTTTTAAATGCTAATTCCTAACTATAACGTGTGTGAAACCCATGGTTTTTTCAGTGAATTTGCAAGGTTTTTTAAATGCTAATTTCTAACTATGCCTACAGAGATAGGACATGTGAAGAAAGAAGAAAAAATGCACAGAAAGAAACAAAAGAAGTGCAGAAAGAAGCAACAGAAGTCCTCAAATACGAAGATAAGTGCAGGAAGAAGGATAACGTGCAGAAAGAACAAAAAGAAGAGCAGAAAGAAGCCTTGTTGCAAAATCATCCTGTACCCTCAACTTTTTCAGACGGATACTGGTGGTAACTGAGTCTGACTAGCCAGTGCTATGTTAAAAGACACTTAGAATACAGTGAAAACACCTACATACACTAGGGAACATTATGCGTTGGGGTCCCCCTGTGATTAGCATGACCTCCTCTGTAAGCCCCTAGTACATAATAGGGCATGGGGATTAAAACTACCTCTTAAAACAGGCCACAGGGCGTTTTTGCACACGTTAACTCAGGCCCCGTCCCCTCCCTTCACCACTGTGTAAACACGCCCTGTGTCCATTTTTAGTTGGGAGATTAAGTTCATTTGAATCCTGAGGGTCCCTAGGGTCCAACTAGCCCACTAGGTACCTCCAGTAAATGACACAGAGCTGTGTTGCAGAGAGGTGTAAAAAGTGGCACGGCCTGGACCACCTCCTTGCAATGCAGCTCAGTGGCGCTTACTGGAAGCACTTGGTGGGCTAGTTAGCCCCCAGGGGCCCTCAGTATTGAAGGGAAATTATATCCCCAATTTAAAACGTGCCATAGTGCGTGTTTGCACACGTCACCTCAGGCCCCGTCCCCTCCCTTCACCACTGTGTAAACGCGCCCTGTGGCTGTTCTAAGTTGAGAGATTAAGTCCCCTTGAATCCTAAGGGTCCCTAGGGTCAAACTAGACCACTAGGTACCTCCAGTAAGCGCCACAGAGCTGCGTTGCAGAGAGGTGTAAAAAGGGGCTTGGCCTCAGAACACCTGTCTGCAGCGCAGCTCCCTGGCGCATACTGGAGATGCCTGTTGGGGGCGCGTTTGCAGAGTGCTGCACGGAGGGGGCATGGCCTCCGGCACGATGCCAGTCTTTTATTTATTTTAATTTTTTAAGAAGGGGGGCTGTGTGGTTCCCCTTCTTATTCTAATGTATTGGCCCTGATGACCCCATCCCCCAGGGCCTGTCTCCTAATTATATTTTTTTGACCCCAATCCCTAGGGCCGGCCACTGTTTTTTATTATTTTTAAAAAATATTTATTTATAGACACACCTAGGACATGCTGGACAAACCGTACGTACCTATCACCATGACGATTTGCGGGATATTCATTAAAAGGCGACTATGCATGCAATGAATCCACGTGGAATGTATTTACACTACTAGTGAAGCTCTGAGATGTCTGATGCCCTACCGTGCCTAATCCCGGTAGACACCCTTGTCGTTTATTTATACAAACATGGGTAGCTATTGACGGGCACATTTATTACACATGCACACCAAGCCATTCAAAGGGGATTCGACAAAAATTCGACCAAAACTATGCAAGAAACCCCCCTCACGGTTAATAAAACACACATCCACTGCCGGATGTGTAATACTTTTTATTTTACTCTCTGGAAAGGGGATGAACATCACTTGAGAGTCACAGCGCGCTCCTGACAGAGCCCAATGCTGTGTTACACCCACCATTGCCTGCCGAGTGCCACACACCTCTGTGTTGTATTCCACTAGCTAGTGCATATGCTATGACACTCTCTAGCCCATGTGCACTGTAACACCACCCCGTGAATATGTCATGCCACACTTGTCTTCGCACGGGTTATATTGCCCCATCTAACGTGCCTTCCTCGATGCCTATGTTATAACGCACAGTGCTATGCCATACATATTACAATCTGCGATCCATATCTGTGTCACAGTGCATATGCAACGTTACACTCCCCAGCACATATTTTATATTACAACTTTAGAGACTAGTTAGGTTACACAACACTGCCCTGTGCATATTACACTCCAAGGCGCATATCGCATAGCACGCGCTAGTGCCTGTGCTATCTCGCGCTCTCCAATGAATATGTCATTGCGCACAATGTATTGCATATTATATTTCACGCCCGGTTCATCTTATATCACACTTTTTGGTGCATAGTTTATACCATACACTATATCTAGTTTTCATTTTCAATCGTGCTCTCAGGACTATGTTCTATATAACACTGTGTTCACCTACCCTTTTCACGGGCATTACATTTTGCGATAGGGGGTGGAGGGTCAGGGGGTGTTTCTGCCAAGTGAGCCCGGAGTCACAGTCACAAACGTCCTCTTCTTCCTGAATAAAAGTGAGATTATGCTGCATACTTGTTCATATTTTAAGTAGTTCGCACAGACTCAATGTTTTAAAAACAATAAAGTTCCTAATACCCGCCTTCTCTGAACAGTTAGCTTGCTGCCCCATCCCCCTCCTCCCTATCCTCTGTTGTGTGAATCCATGGAATAGCCTCCTCCCTCCTGCCATGCATGGTCTGATGTGCTGCCACTGCCCTCAATTTAGTATGATGTACCAGTCCACTCCTCCTGCCCTCCATTGCCCAATTCTATGCCCCATCATTGACCTCCTGCTTAAACTCTGTGCTTAGCTTGCTGCCCCTATTCTCCTTCCCCTGCCCTCCGATGTCTTTGTGCATGCCCCTGCTCCATCCTTTTTGCCCACCATGTCCCATGGACCTGCCACTCCTATCTACTCTGAGTGTTCTGTTGAGCTGCCACTCCCCTCCCACCTGCCTAGCATTGTCAGATGACTGTAACCTGTCCCTGCCACCTCCACCCTGCCTGTCCACATGCCATGCCCCTATCCTCTTCCTCCTGTCCTACATGGTCCATTGTACTGCCACACCCTTCTGCCCTCCCTGGTCTGTTGTGCTGCAACTGCTCCTCCTGCGTGCCCCGTGTGGTCTGTTGTGAGGTCCCTTCCCCTGAACTTTCTTGTCTGTGCACAGGTCCTGACCCTCCCTTCTATCCTCCATCGTCCTTTGTGCATGCCCCTGCACCCTCCTTCTTGCCCATCATAGCCATTGGTCTTCTGTGCTGCCATGGCCCCTCCCACCTTCCCTGTGTGGTCAGTTAGCTGCCCCTGACCCCCTCCCACCTTCCCTCCATGGTCTGTGTGTATGCCATCACAGTCTCACTGTTGCTCTTCATGGTGTGTCTTGCTTCTAGTGCCCATCCTGCCTGACCTCCATGGCTATCTTGCTGCTCCTGCCCTGCCCCCTTGCCCCCAGCCCTCTGTTTACATGTGAAGACCCCTACTCCCTCCCTCCTGGCTTGTCTGTTCCATTGTAATGCCCCTGATCCGTCCCTACTGCCCTTTATGGTCTGTAATGCTGCAGCTTTCTCTCCTGTCTGTCCATTATGGTCAGCTAGCTACCATTGCCTCTTGCCCCTCTGTTCTCTGTTGTCCATGTGCATGGTCCTGTCCCCTCCCTCTTGCTTTCTATGGATTGTTGTGCTGCACTCCCGTCCTGCATGCCCTGTGTGGTGTATTGTGCTGCTGCAAACCCTGATGCCTGCCCTGCAGGGTCAGTTTGGTGCACCTCTCCATGCCCCTCTTGTCCTCTGTTATCCAAGTCCATGTCCCTATCCCATTTCCTTCCATGATCCAATGTACCATACTTGCGAACATTTTGAACTTGGTAAGAGGGAGATTTTGAAAAAAAACTGGGGTATTGATTTTCCCCTTTGAGTTACATTGAAAAAGAGGATATTGTAGACAGGAGACAGATCAAATAAAGCCCATTTGAGCTTAAAAACATTGGACGTTTCCTGGCTGAATCGGGTCTGTTGGCATGTATGGTTGTACTACCATTGCCTCTTCCTTCTGCCCACAATGGTCTATTACATTGCCACAGCCTTGAAGGAGGGTAGATTTTGTATCACAGGGGGCCCCTGGCCCGTTCTGTCCACACCTGAAGTATGAGACCCTTGTCCTTGCCCTGCCAGCCGCATTTGTAGGCCGTATTAAATTGACCAGCGGGTCCTGTGTTGCTATATAATTATCCTGAGACATCCTTACCACTCAGCCAGCATAAAACCCCTGTGTAGGCCCTTCTGTTCAATATGTAGGCCTCTTTGTTAAATTGACCTTAGCTCTGCAATCTTAGTGTATAGCAGTCTGAAGGCAGGTCTGCGAGGCCTTCTGCTCCAAACTAGTAGCCCCCACCCTACCCGAGTGCTCCGTGCTCGGTATCAAAGTTCAACATCCCACTGAAGCTGTCGACATACAGTAGGCTGCATCCTGGACTGGTACTTGCTTCCTGGGCAGGTTTCCCGCTTTTAAGGAAGTGGCAACCGCAGAGCGTCAAGTTAGGAGAACTGAGGAGATTTTGTACATGAATATATTGAATTCCCGTACAATACCCATTATTTTCTGCTTGCTCTATGGAACTTACGATAAGCGATTGGCCTGAGAGACTGACCTTTTCACCCAGTCCATTGTCAGCATTAAGTGGGTAAATGACGAAATGTCTGGTAAAATCTGCAGACGAAGCTTTTGGGTAGCATACGTAGGTAGATGTAGCGTGCAAAGGAGCCCACAAAATGATATAAAAAGGGAGCACCCACAGATATCGACGGACTACCTCGCCGTCTGTATGTAGGTTAACAGGCTGTGCAGGTTTTCCCCAAGAGCTGGGAGCTCTTGTCTTCCTTTGCTTAAAATGTCTTGCTCTGCTTTGCTTGAAGTATCTTATTCTATTTTACCTATATGAAATGTCATGTTATGTTTAACCATTGTTCTCTTTACTTTTGCATTTAAAAGATTTTGTATTGTAATTGCAGGAATGCTTGCTCTAAGAGTAAACGTGAGTGTTCCTAGGTAACATTTTCCTTGGTGTAACTTGTTTCTCATGATGCATTTATAGATGTGTTTTCTCTCTCTCTCTGTCAGTACATTAATTAAGATACAGAGAATATCATGACAGCTGTATGATTATCTGGATTCTGTATTTTGTACTTTATGTCTCTATTCTGTGGTTTCTTTGAAGTTGTATCTTCTCATTAAACTGCCATTGTATTCTGCCACCAATTCCATGTCTCATATGTCTGTTTTCTTCATTTTTGGAGCAAGCGTTCCTAGGCACCCCGGCTCAAATTAAGGTGCCCCTTTTGTCCCTGACTCACTCTCCTGCTCAGTTCTGTGGTGGCTCCCGGGGCTCTGGGGACCGCCTCTAGCTTCCTTGACCCGTAATAGATCTTCCCTCCAACAGCCTCTCTTGCAAGTCCTGTATTGTTGGTTTGTTGCCCCTGCCCCCCTTTCCACTGCCCTCCATAGTCTGTTGTGCTTCCACGGCCCTTCCTGCCTGCTCAGTGTGGTTAAATTGTTGCCTTTGCACTCTCCTACCTGCCTTCAATTTTCAGAGTCCGTGCCCCTGGCCTTTGCCTCTCAACAGTATCCCAATGAACAACTAGATTGCTAACATTCTATATTTATTACAAAAGTGTGGAACGCCTGACATCATCTTGATGTAATCAAAACTGTAATACCTAGAGCATTTCCTTTAGAAATTACATATATGAGAGGGTCTTATTGGCATCAAAATTATGGTTAGTGCTCTAAAAGACTAAAATAAGGACATTTTGTCTGAGTTTTCAAATAGCGACAAAGCACTTTTAAATTATTTGTTATCTTTATGTTTTTTTTATCCAGTTGACCACTTGATTAAATGTTGCACTTAGGGGAGAGGATGTGGTGTTACTTCCAGAACTGCAGACTTTGCAACTGGGGAACCAGGTTGAAGTTTCTGCTTCAGCTCGACATTCTGTGATTCTGGTCAAATCACTTAGTCTCCCCATGTCTACAACCAAAATGAATTTGTGCTTGTGTGATGTAACCAATGCTCATGTAAAGCACTCCAATACCTGACAAGTCTGCACTATATAACACTGCAAAAACACTAAATAATAAGTGTTTTGCACACTTCTGTCATTGGGCTATATTTGGGCTACATCTGGGTGATTTTGGGCTACATTTGGGCTCTTTTGTCTCCGGTGGCCATCTTGGGAGATTTATTTGTTATGAAGTTTCCTAATTTCCTCATGTACTGCAGTCTCCTCAGTAGGAAATGCTTTCAGTTTTTTACGTTGATTCCATCATGAAGGTATTCAGATATGTCACACATTTGCCATAAATTCTGAATGTTAGCACTCTAGTTGCTCATTATATCACTGTAGTAAAACTACTGTTCACCATGGAAGTCTGCTCCTGGTATTAAAAGTGCATGTTTCAGTCTGCATGTCAGAATTTTTTAATGAAATAGAAGAGGATTTGAGAAGTCACTCAAAATGTGCCCTCATTTTCTTTCTTCAGCATTAATGATAATTTCTATGGCAAAATGAACCCCCTCATTGTGTTCCTTTTTAAATTAAATGTTTTAAGTGTTACCAGTTTATTCCAATCAAGATGGCTTCAGGTGTGCCATACTTTTGTCATAATGAAGACAGTAAGCGCTCTAGTTGTTTTTAAGAACATTCTGGGACATTCTGTCATTGGGCTATACTTGGGCTACATCTGGGTTATATTTGGGCTACATTTGGGCTCTTTTGTCTCTGGTGGCCATCTTGGGAGACTTATTTGTTATGAAGTTTCCTAATTTCCTCATTTACTGCAGTCTCCTCAGTAGGAAATACTTTCAGTTTTTTACTTTGATTCCATCAAGAAGGCATTCAGATGTGTCACACATTTGCCATAAATTCAGAATGTTAGCACTCTTTTTGCTCATTAGATCACTGTAGTAAAGCTACTGCTCACCAGGGAAAACTGCTGCTGGTATTGAAAGTGCATGTTTCAGTCTGCATGTCAGAATTTTTTAATGAAATAGAAGAGGATTTGAGAAGTCACTCAAAATGTGCCCTAATTTTTCTTTCTGCAGCACTAATCATACTTTTTATGGAAAAATGAACCCCCTCATTTTGTTCCTTTTGAAATTAAATGTTTTAAGAGTTACCACTTTATTCCAAGCAAGATGGCTTCAGGTGTGCCATACGTTTATCATAGGTAGGACTGTTAGCGCTCTAGTAGTTCTTTGGAACACTCTGGGAAGCTGCAGTAGAACACAAAGGAATCAACTGACAGAGTCTGCCCTTGTTGGATGTACATGTTTTACTGAGAATGTCAGACTTCATTCTCACATGACTGAGAAAGATAATGTGAATTTACAGAAAATAAGCTCTCAGTTTAGTTTATAGATCACCTTCCAAACCTCTGTGGTAAAAGCATGAGAAAATATTTTTCTCTCAATCATGATATCCCAGCAGAAGGCTTTTTCACATGGTGAAATCACCTTAGAACATACCACAATTCCTAAAATGAGTATGGTACCATCAACAAATGATTTATAATGTAACTAAAGTCTTAAAACCTTCTATTAACTGCAATGCTTTTTAATGAGGTGCTATCATGTATATTGGTCCCAAGATGGCTGCCAACACTTCTTGGATGAAGTGCTGACAGCCAATCAGATCTCAGGATGAGATGTGTGGTTAGGCTCCGCCCACATATATATATGCTTTTAAATGCTATTTTCTCAGGAAATACTGAACAGATTTACACCAGACCTGCAAAAGGCACTTCCTTGACCTTATGGCTACCTCTCTGCCAAATTTCAAGTAATTCTGTTCAGCCGTTCGGGCTGTAGCTGTGTCTAAAGGTCCTATGGAAAAATGCATGGGAAAAACGCGTTTTGGGACCCCCCTTTTATCTCAGCTCCCGCTTGACGAATCCCCCCGAGACTTTCAGGGTAGGAGCGGAGCGTAGCGCCCCACCTATTTTGAAAAATTCGCGAGGATTCGTCGACCGGCGCCAAAGTTATTCAAAATAGAATGTTGCGGATTTCCTATGGAAACGTGGTCCTAACTATAACTACCTACTGGCGATATATATATATTCACTTAAAGAACCATAGGTTTCACACATGTTATAGTTAGGTGGACATTTCACTCGTAAAAAACCAATGAAATTCCCCCGTTATAGTTAGTTCAGATAACTATAACTCGCGCGCCCACAAACCACTGCTCATAACGTCACATATTACATCACTCATGACTTGGTCAGTGGCATCACTCATGACATCACTGATGACATCATCCTTCTGATAGAGTGGCGGTCACGCGAGTTATAGTTATCTGAACTAACTATAACGGGGGAATTTCATTAGTTTTTTACGAGTGAAATGTCCACCTAACTATAACATGTGTGAAACCTATGGTTTTTTAAGTGAATTTGCAAGGTTTTTTAAATGCTAATTCCTAACTATAACGTGTGTGAAACCTATGGTTTTTTCAGTGAATATATATATATATATATATATATTATTACCTACTGGCGGTCGCCAGTAGGTAGTTATAGTTAGGACCACGTTTCCATAGGAAAACCTCAACATTCTATTTTGAATAACTTTGGCGCCGGTCGACGAATCCTCGCGAATTTCTCAAAATAGGTGGGGCGCTACGCTCCGCTCCTACCCTGAAAGTCTCGGGGGGATCCGTCAAGCGGGGGCTGAGATAAAAGGGGGGTCCCAAAACGCGTTTTTCCCATGCATTTTTCCATAGGACCTTTAGAACGAGCTACAGCCCGAACGGCTGAACAGAATTACTCAAAATTTGGCAGAGAGGTAGTCCCTAGGTCAAGGAAGTGCCTTTTGTAGGTTTGGTGTAAATCTGTTCAGTTGATTCTGAGAAAATAGCCTTTAAATCAATATAAATATCTGAGCCCGCTTACGGTACGCTTACCGTACGCTTACGGTAAGCGTACGGCGGCGTGCGCGAGCGCGATTCTGATTGGCTGTTAGATCTTAGTAAACATTCGAATCGGCCGAAACCAGGAAGCGGCGGCCGCCATTTTGTGTATTTCACTCTGAAAAAAAAGAGTGAAAACAAGGAAAGGGGGCAATGAGGAGAGTTACAGACCCCCTAACATTTGTAAGGGGGTCAAAGAAGGACAGAAAAGTACAAAAAAAACATTTATTGATTTTAAAAAAAATCACGGGGTACGCGTACGGTAAGCTTACGGTAAGCGTACGGTAAAAAAAATAAAAAAAAATAAATGAAAAGCAGATTTAAGAGTTTAGAAATTAGGGAGCTCTAAAAAGAGCTGTTGTGTTTATGAAGTCATTTTTTTAGTGGTACCTACAAGTAAGTACCGATGCAGAGTCTAAGGTTCAAGAGGAAGACTCTGTTCCCTTCATCATTGAAGTGCACACCATCTCCTCTATAAATGTCTTGCATGTCATAACGCAAGTTGTTGTGGTAAATGGCACCCATACCATAGTCACGGAGGAAAGCAGAAACAGATTTGTTGACGTGCTTTCTTGCTTTGTCAATCTGCGGACAGAAATGATTGGACCAGTTCCATTTTTGCCTTTGGCATATGTTGGAAAACACAAAGGCAGTTTTAGGGAAAAGTGAAAACAGTTGTGCAAAGGTGTCCTTCATAAGCATTTCCAGACCTACCCCAGTCAAAGTGCCTAGGTCATTGCCACCACAGTGCACTATTATGAGGTCAGGGTGTTGGATTTGCATGAAGGATTTCACCAATGGCATCAATTGGTGCCACTTTAACCCTCTCTGACCAATCCATTTAATGTCTACATTTGGCAAAGCAAGGTCTCTCACCATATCTGTTTTCTCTGCAAACTTTTCACTCCAGAAGACATAGCTGTGCCCTACAATCCACACTGTGAACATCTTCAAAGGAGATCTGGATGCACTCAGGAGGTGTCTTTCAGTAGAATGGCAATATGAAAAGAAAGACAGTTTGGAAATGGAGGCATACATATTTTTTTAAAAACAAAAAGAACTGATTGGCTGTTTCATACCATTCTAGAATAAAAACTAGGCTGTATGTGAAAATTAATAGAAGCATGTTTTGTATTGGTACAAAAAAATGTGTAACCAAAGAACAGTACTATGGATTTGCTGTTAGGTTTGAAAAGTCAAGCACTCTTGCTCTGTGGAATTGAAACATTGTGTGTCGAACTTCTGACCTAACTGCACACAGCAGTGTTCCATGAGCTGTTGCTATGGTAGCAGGCAGATGTCAAGTTGGGGGAAGGGTACTAGGCAGAAGTCAAGTTGGGGGCAGGGTACTTTTGGAAAAGGGTTCGTTTTCAACCAATAGAAATGTGTGATTACATGTGAAAAAAAGGGGGAAGCACTGAGATTTGAAACTTACATGTATATGTGTGGAAAAATAGAGGGAAAGTTTGCCATTATCTGGTTCTGCTGAGAGGAGAGAGGTGAACACAACAGAGATCCTGGCTCTGATAATCTGCTGTTTGAGTGTCACATTTCTTTCACAACTAACTAATTTTAAAGGTGAGTTTACAGTTTGAGAGGGTATGTATGTGGTAACTTAAGAAATGAATAATAGAAATGGGAATTGTTTTTGTTGTAGTTACACATGGTGGTTTCATAATGTGTCAGTGTGTAAAAGTGATTTACACTTGCCCCGAAAAAAAAAAGAGCAGTAAGTGTGCTTTCAAATTGGCAAAGAAATTTCGTTTTGGGACTAATGTGAAAACATGACTCTGTGTGCAAATAGGAATTACAGGCAGATATTTATTGCGTATTGCTCTGGAGATTTCACAGTTGCATTAGATGAAAAAGGGGGAGACATTTTTTGGTGCAGAAGCAGACTCTTAGCACACAGGTAGCTGCTTACCATGTGGAATCATGCACAGTATTCACAAGCGAGTGGGGTTTGAGGTTTCAGTCAGTAATGCAAATACATTCAGCATCACTAAGGCTGGTTGCCCTTGCTGGAGTGTAGGCAGACACCCAGGTTAGAAATGATGCTGGTCTGAAAAAGCAGTTTGGACATGTGCTTTGTAAAAAATCTGAAAAGTGGATTCATAATGTGTCAGTCTGTAAAAGTGTTAGAAGAATTATAGGCAGAGATTTATTGCGTCTTGCTCTGGTGATTTTACAGTTGCATTAGATGGAAAGGGGGAGCGAATTTTTTGGGGAAGAAGCAGAGGCTTAGCACACACCCATGTGCTTGCCGTGTATAGTCATGCACAGTATTAAGAAGCCAGTGGGGTTTTCAGGTTTAAGTCTGTAATGCAAATACATTCAGCATCACTAAGGCTGGTTGCCCTTGCTGGAGTGTAGGCAGACACAGAGAATACACATGGTGGTGGTCTGAAAAAAAAACAGCTTGGACACGTGCAATTAAATAAATCAAAAATAGTGGTTTCATAATGTGTCAGTCTGTAAAAGTGATTTCAAATTGTAAAAAGAGATTTTCATTTGGCACGAAAAAAAAAGAGCAGTAAGTGTGCTTTCAAATTGGCAAAGAAATTTCGTTTTGGGACTAATGTGAAAACATGACTCTGTGTGCATAGAAGAATTATAGGCAGAGATTTATTGCGTCTTGCTCTGGTGATTTCACAGTTGCATTAGATGGAAAGGGGGAGCGAATTTTTGGGGGAAGAAGCAGAGGCTTAGCACACACCCATGTGCTTGCCATGTATAGTCATGCACAGTATTTAGAAGCCAGTGGGGTTTTCAGGTTTAAGTCTGTAATGCAAATACATTCAGCATCACTAAGGCTGGTTGCCCTTGGTGGAGTGTAGGCAGTCACAGAGAATGCACATGGTGGTGGTCTGAAAAAAAAACAGCTTGGACACGTGCAATTAAATAAATCAAAAATAGTGGTTTCATAATGTGTCAGTCTGTAAAAGTGATTTCAAATTGTAAAAAGAGATTTTCACTTGGCCCTAAAAAAAAGAGCAGTAAGTGTGCTTTCAAATTGGCAAAGAAATTTCGTTTTAGGACTAATGTGAAAACATGACTCTGTGTGCATAGAGGAATTATAGGCAGAGATTTATTGCGTCTTGCTCTGGTGATTTCACAGTTGCATTAGATGGAAAGGGGGAGCAAATTTTTGGGGGAAGAAGCAGAGGCTTAGCACACACCCATGTGCTTGCCATGTATAGTCATGCACAGTATTTAGAAGCCAGTGGGGTTTTCAGGTTTAAGTCTGTAATGCAAATACATTCAGCATCACTAAGGCTGGTTGCCCTTGGTGGAGTGTAGGCAGTCACAGAGAATGCACATGGTGGTGGTCTGAAAAAAAAACAGTTTGTACATGTGCAATTAAATAAATCAAAAATAGTGGTTTCATAATGTGTCAGTCTGTAAAAGTGATTTCAAATTGTAAAAAGAGATTTTCACTTGGCCCTAAAAAAAAAGAGCAGTAAGTGTGCTTTCAAATTGGCAAAGAAATTTCGTTTTGGGACTAATGTGAAAACATGACTCTGTGTGCATAGAGGAATTATAGGCAGAGATTTATTGCGTCTTGCTCTGGTGATTTCACAGTTGCATTAGATGGAAAGGGGGAGCGAATTTTTGGGGGAAGAAGCAGAGGCTTAGCACACACTCATGTGCTTGCCATGTATAGTCATGCACAGTATTTAGAAGCCAGTGGGGTTTTCAGGTTTAAGTCTGTAATGCAAATACATTCAGCATCACTAAGGCTGGTTGCCCTTGGTGGAGTGTAGGCAGTCACAGAGAATGCACATGGTGGTGGTCTGAAAAAACAGCTTGGACATGTGCATTTAAATAAAAGAAAAAAAAGTGGTTTCATAATGTGTCAGTCTGTAAAAGTGATTTCAAATTGTAAAAAGAGATTTTCACTTGGCCCGAAAAAAAAAGAGCAGTAAGTGTGCTTTCAAATTGGCAAAGAAATTTCGTTTTAGGACTAATGTGAAAACATGACTCTGTGTGCATAGAGGAATTATAGGCAGAGATTTATTGCGTCTTGCTCTGGTGATTTCACAGTTGCATTAGATGGAAAGGGGGAGCGAATTTTTGGGGGAAGAAGCAGAGGCTTAGCACACACCCATGTGCTTGCCATGTATAGTCATGCACAGTATTTAGAAGCCAGTGGGGTTTTCAGGTTTAAGTCTGTAATGCAAATACATTCAGCATCACTAAGGCTGGTTGCCCTTGGTGGAGTGTAGGCAGTCACAGAGAATGCACATGGTGGTGGTCTGAAAAAAAAACAGTTTGTACATGTGCAATTAAATAAATCAAAAATAGTGGTTTCATAATGTGTCAGTCTGTAAAAGTGATTTCAAATTGTAAAAAGAGATTTTCACTTGGCCCTAAAAAAAAAGAGCAGTAAGTGTGCTTTCAAATTGGCAAAGAAATTTCGTTTTAGGACTAATGTGAAAACATGACTCTGTGTGCATAGAGGAATTATAGGCAGAGATTTATTGCGTCTTGCTCTGATGATTTCACAGTTGCATTAGATGGAAAGGGGGAGCGAATTTTTGGGGGAAGAAGCAGAGGCTTAGCACACACCCATGTGCTTGCCATGTATAGTCATGCACAGTATTTAGAAGCCAGTGGGGTTTTCAGGTTTAAGTCTGTAATGCAAATACATTCAGCATCACTAAGGCTGGTTGCCCTTGGTGGAGTGTAGGCAGTCACAGAGAATGCACATGGTGGTGGTCTGAAAAAACAGCTTGGACATGTGCATTTAAATAAAAGATCGATATAGAAAATTTTCGAAAACTACAACCATTTTTAAAACTATTTTTTAAAAAAACAAATGAATAAATATTTTTTTGAGTGAGTATGGTAAGTCAATAATAATAATTGTAGTCTCTCAAGGACCTTGTAATGTGATAATTGATTTTTAGTGTTTTTTTAAAAAAATAAAAAAAAGGTACGCGCACCGTACGCGTACGGTAAAAAAAAAAAAAAGGTTTTAAAAAACATATGTAAAAAATAGATGAAAGGTAAGGTTGGCTCTTAAAAGAGCCGTTGTGTTCATGCAGGGACAGAGGAAAGAAAGATTGGGAATATTAGACGGTACGACAAGTGTGCTGATCTATTTTACTGTTCACTAGGGAAACACTGGTCTCCCTATAAGTAATTAGATCGTGACAAGTGGCGCACCGTACTTCAACCCTCGCAAACCGAGGGTTAATTTCCAGAGGGCCAGCAGAAGGAGATGCTCCCCCCACAGATGAAGGGCTCACCTGACCTGCAGAGGAAGGAGTCAGCCCTGCAGATGATGGTCCAGGCTGAGCTGCTGTGGATGTACTGGCTCGTCTTTCTGAAGAGTTACCTCCAAAAAGATGACCATGTGTCCTTCCGTGTACATCCTGGAGGTGCCTCTTCATGGTGTGATTCCCAAAGGAATACTTCCTGTCAGGATTACCTCTAGAAAGTACACGCTTACACAGACAGCAAGTAACTAAGGGTGCATTCACCTTTTGCTGGCCTTCTGGAAAAGTAAAATAATCCCAAACATAAGAAGGCTTTTGTTTCCTCGATCTCTGCCTCAAGACAGTGCTGCTGGTGCTAGCCTCACTCTCAGAAGAGCTCTGCTGTTCTGCCATCGTATCCCAAAGACAAACCAGCTCCTTCTCCCAAGGGATCACAAGCAGAAATGAGGGGAATGGGTGTGGTGTAGGAGAGTTCTAGAACTGAAAGTAGTTTCAACCAATCAAAAGTTGTGTTTCATGATCACATGACCTACGGTACGCTTACGGCAAAAAGTACGCGTGCGCGTAAAAAAGACACACGCTTGCGCGCATGCGCATAACAGTCACTCCCCGGCACTTCCGCGTAACGTGCGCGTGTGGCGTAAGCGCGCACGCGTCCCACGCGCAGTACGCGCGGCTACGCAAAGTGCGTAACTATACGCAAGCAGCGTAGATAGATTACGGACGTTGCGTAAACCGTACGCTTACCGTGAGCTTACGGTACGCGTACTAAAAAAAAAAATCTGGAAATAAATTTTACATGTTTATTTTAAAAAATATATTAAAAAAAATATTTAAGGATTTTAAAAATTTAAGCATAGTCTTTATAAAAGGAAAGAAAATTAAATTAAAAATATGTTTGAAAAAAATGAAAAAAATTAGCATTTAACCATGGGTTTCACACACGTTATAGTTAGGAATTAGCATTTAAAAAACCTTGCAAATTCACTGAAAAAACCATGGGTTTCACACACGTTATAGTTAGGAATTAGCATTTAAAAGAACATCAAAGGGCAATATGATTGCAAAACTGAGTTTGCTGTATATGTACTTAACTGCCCATGCAATTTATCATACGTGGGCAGTACCATTTTACCAGTGCATAAAAGATATATAATACTATACCTTGTAGGTACCACAAAAAAAACACTTCATAAATACAACTTTTTAGAGCCCCCTAATTTCTAAATACTTAAATTTGATTTTTACTTCTATTTTTTTTATTGTTTTTTTTCTGCCGTGCGCGTACGGTAAGCTTACCGTACGCGCACCCCGCGATTTTTTAAAAAAAATTTAAAGTGTTTTTTTCATACTTTTGGGACCTTCTTGGACCCCCTGTCAAACGCTAGGGGTTCTGCAACTCTCTTCGTTGCCCCCTTTTCACGTTCTCCACCTTTGTTTATCAATGTGAGACACACAAAATGGCGGCCGACACTTCCTGATTTCGACAGATTCGAATGTTTACAGTCATGTAACCACCAATCAGAATTAAGCTCGCGCACGGCAGCGTGCGCGTACGGTAAGCTTACCGTACGCGCTCGGAGCGCGCTTATAGATATATATATTGATTTAAATGCTATTTTCTCAGGAAATACTGAACAGATTTACACCAGACCTGCAAAAGGCACATCCCTGAGGACTACCTCTCTGCCAAATTTCAAGTAATTCTGTTCAGCCGTTCGAGCTGTAGCTTGGACTAAAGGTCCTATGGAAAAATGCATGGGGAAAACAAGTTTTGGGACCCTCCCTTTTTCTCAGCCCCCGCTCGATGAATCCCCCCGAGACTTTCAGGGTAGGAGCAGAGCGGAGCGCCCCACCTATTTCGCGAGGATTCGTCAATCGGCGCCAAAGTTATTCAAAATAGAATGTTGCGGATTTCCTATGGAAACACGGTCCTAACTATAACTATCTACTGGCGACCGCCAGTAGATAATATATATATATATATATATATATATTCACTGAAAAAACCATAGGGCTCAGGGATGTTGTAGTTAGAAGTTAGCATTTCAAAAACCTTAGAAATTTACTGAAAAAAACATTGGTTTCAGGGACATTATAGTTACTTGGACATTTGACTCATGTAAAACCAGAGAAATTCACCCGTTATAGTTAGTTGAGCTAACTATAACTCTCGCGCCCGCAATGCACTGGTGATGACATCACATAGTCAGTGACATCACTCATGACATCACAAATCTCAAATGACATCACTCATGACATCACTGATGACATCATCCAGTGACTATGTGTTTCTGTAAAGTTTTTAAAAAAATCATATATATCTATCCCAAGGTCTATTGAAGAATGAGTGGATATTGAAGTGCCTGAATGGATTATTTAGTAGATGCATGACTGACTGTATAAGTCACTGATTGAACATATGTTACTGAATGCATGAGATAGTGACTAAACTGTGTGAATGTCTATATTAGTCTGTCAGTTGGTGTGTAAGCAGGTGCATGGGTTGGTGAGTAGCTACTTCAGTGTCTGTATGGGTTATTGATTGATTGTATGAGTATCTGTTTGGGTGTCTGAGTGTCTATGTGGGTGGGTGGGTGGCAGGTGTTTGACTCTGTGCAAACATGTCTGAATGACTGATTTACTGGTTGCATAGATTAAATAGTGCATCTCGGAAGAGCTGTATGGGTAGCTGACTGAGTGTACAGGTGGTGTATATATATCTGCATAGGTGAGTACATGGGTGTGATTGATTTTTGGCATGACTGAGTAGATGTGTGAGTAACTCTATGGATCAGCAGCACTGTGTGAATGTATGTATAGGTGTATGAGTGGATATTATACTGATGTAATGATGAGTGACAGCATGTTGAGTGACTGTATGAGTGTATTTCTAGCTCACAATATATAGATAGAAATCAGTGGATGGGTATCTATTATCCGGTATTGGTGTGTCCATGGTTTCGAAAATGGTTGTCTGTATTTTAGAGTACGTGTATCAAAGGTTATATTAGAGTGTGAGGAGGTGTGTCAGACTATCACGTGGATGATGTCATCAGTGAGTTCTTCAGTGATGTAATTTGGGATGTCATCAGTGATGTCATGAGTGATGTCACTGACCATGTCATGAGTGATGTAATATGTGACGTCATCACCAGTGCATTGCAGGCGCACGAGTTATAGTGAGCTCAACTAACTATAATGGGCAAATTTCTCTGGTTTTATACGAGTCAAAAGTCCAAGTAACTACAACGTCCCCGAAACCTGTGGTTTTTTCAGTGAATTTCTAAGGTTTTTTAAATGCTAATTTCTAACTATAACGTCCCTGAAACCTATGTTTTTTTTAGGGAATTTCAAAGGTTTTTTAAATGCTAATTTCTTTCTATAACGTGCCTGAAACCTATTTTTTTCAGTGAATTTCATTTTTTTATGCTAACTTCTAATTATAATGTTCATTTAACCTATAGTTTTTTCCGACACCCATGAAGAGCAACACCCACTGCCACAACCCCAGGACCTCCCCCCGTACACCCCCTCTCCCTACTATCACCAAGGCAGTGCAGAACAGGACAGCGAACCCTCCAAAAATGGCATGGTACCTTAGCCATATACTAGCTCAATGTTGGGAAATGTGGCAATTGTTTTTTCAGTAATTTTGAATTTTTTTTAAATGCAAATTTCTAACTTTAATCTTCCTGAGACCTATTTTTTTTGTGAATTTCAAAGGTTATTTAAATACTAATTTCTAATTATAATGTCCATAAAACCTAAGTTTTTCTCAGTGATTTAAAAAAAAATGATATTTTGTAACTTTAATATCCTAAAAATTGTTTTTGTATTTTTTTTTAATATTTAATGTCTTCTTGTTTTTGAAATATTAAACAACTACATACAGTATAAAAGGGAGCCCAGCCCAGAGCCACATCTGAAGGCCAACACATGTCATAGACCGACTGAGCAAGCAGCTCCGACACCCAAGAATGCCACAACACCCACCACCACCCCCAGAACCCCCCCTTTACCACCCAGGCAGCGCAGAACAAGACAGAGAACTTTCCAAAAATGGCATGGCCCCTCAGCCACACAAAAGCTGAATATTGGGACAGGTGTGAACAAACTATATGTGAATGAAGCAATTCACCCATGAATAACAATGCACACAATGCAAAGTGTAGCGGTGAAGTGCTGGACACCTCTCAGTATGCAGAACACACACCTCTCCAAGTGCACAAATACTACTGGTGCGTGTAGGGTTGTGGACAGTGGACCCAACCATGTTACTTCAAACACTAGGGACAATCTCAGTCATGTAGCTGTATTGCCCCCCGTAAGCATAAGCGTACCCGGAGTGGGCTGGTCCAACGTTTGCCACTTCAGCGTAGGAGTGTGAATAAATGGGCCGGGGCACTGGGCTTGGTTCACTTGTGAAATATGAAGACCAATGACTGTGCCAGAGCGGCAGGCCTCAGCCTGCCACGAGGCTGGTGCCATGACCACTGGTCTCCTCGACACAGGAACCTTGCGAACCCAGCGGCACAGCACCGCAGACTTATGTCAGTACAGACTACTGCCTTCGATCTACACTGCGGACAGCAGGCATCACAATTCAGATGGAGTAGTGATTGCAGATGACGCAGTCCAGTAAGCAAGGTACATTCCTCCCAGTCTTCGGACCACGCATCATTCCAGGGTGCGCACACACTGAGCGCCAAAGGTACCACTAACTCAGTGCACCACAAGTCATCGACACGTGGTCTTACTGAGGCAGAATTCAATAGACAAAAGACATTGCTCCGAGTGTGGCCCCCCGGACCACGCATCATCGCAGGATACATACACGCTGAGCGCCAAAGGTACTGCTAACTCAGTGCACCATATTTCATCGCCACGTGGCCTTATTAAGGCAGAATTTAATAGACAAAAGACATTAATCCGAGTTGGGCCCTCCTAGACGACGCATCATCGCAGGGTATGTATACGCTGAGCGCCAAAAGTACTACTAACTCAGTGCACCATAAGTCATCACAAGGAAGAGTGAACAGTTTTATGTCAGCAGTGAGGCATACTATCACACGAAAATCACCCAAAAATACTTATAATATAAAAAGAACACAAGAATCGAAGTACATTAATGATTACAATCCAGTAATTTTGAAGATGTGGAATGCAAATATGGACATACAATATGTTGCAGATAACTCAATTACTGTTCCTCGCATACTATCCAAAAAGAAGTCCATACGTGGAAAAAATATGTCTATATGAAATGCTGCAACATTATAGTTTTAGAAAAAATGTTACAGAAAAAATAAATGAAAGGAAATATGCTGTAATTGGATCTGAAGGATGTTTCTTAAAGAATGCCAAAGGAAATTTGATTAATCACAGGAAATTAAGTTGTGATACTCCAGATAAGAGAGAGTTTTTCTATTTAGCTCTTCTGCAACTCTTCAAACCTTGGAGGACTGAAATGGAATTACTTGGAGATTTTGACTGCTATGAAGATTCTTTCAAAGCAAATAAAGACATTGCTACCAGTGAGGCCCGCCCGGACCACGCATCATCGCAGGGTGTGCACACGCTTAGTGCTTCAGGTGCCACTAACTCACGGCACCACAAGTCATCGCCACGTGGACTTATTGAGGCAGAATTCAATGCAAGCCACAACACATGGTGCCACTAACCCTGTTCAACACAAGCCGAACAATCTCACATGTGGAACTGTGTCCTGAGTCCTGAATGGCAGTGACCCCAAGTCCGTGGCAGTGACCACAGCAGCATACTCCCTTTGATCAGTTAGCCATATTTCCATATGCAAGGCCGGCGACACGTGGTGCTACTAACCCTGTTGAACACAAGCCGATCCCACATGTGGAACTGTGTCCTGAGTCCTGAATGGCAGTGACCCCATGTCCGTGGCAGCGACAACAGCAGCATACTCCCTTTGATCAGTTAGGCATATTTCCATATGCAAGGCCGGCAACACATGGTGCCACTAACCATGTTCAACACAAGCCGATCCCACATGCGGAACTGTGTCCTGAGTCCTGAATGGCAGTGACCCCAACTTTATGACAGCGACCACAACAGCAGACTCCCTTTGATTAGTGATGCGTATTTGCATATGGAAGCCCGGCGATACATGGTGCCACTGAACCTAAACTACGCAGGCCAGAGGGGCCACCAACCTATGCATGTGGCTGTGGGCCCTTGCTCACCGCTACCTCTGGCCAACACTGCGGTCAGCAGGGCTCACAATTCAGATACAGTCGCGATTGCAGATGACGCAGTAGGCACCAGACATAGCTCTCACTGCGGCCCATCCGCACCGAGCAGCATCACAGGCTCATACACTTCGACAGTGTATTCTATACATATTTCATCTTTTCATGATACGCCTACACTGCGGTCAGTAGGGCTCCCAATTAAAATTAAATCTTGATTCATTAATTACAGAGTCCACTAGGCAAGTAACTATCACAGGCCTAAAACCTATATAATATCCTTTTAGTATCCTTGCTTCAAGATCTTTTTTTATATTAGTTATAGCTTTAGTACAATCAACAAATTCATCTTCAATTGCCAACAAACACTCAATAACACTCTTCACTGCGGGCAACAGAGCTCGCAAATTGAATTTTTGACAAGTGGTGCCACTAACCCTGTTCAACACAAGCCGCGACACGTGGTGCCACTAACCCTGTTCAACACAAGCCGATCCCACATATGGAACTGTGTCCTGAGTCCTGAATGCCAGTGACCCCAACTTCGTGGCAGCGACCACAGCACCAGACTCCCTTTGATCAGTCAGGCATATTTCCATATGCAAGGCCGGCGACACATGGTGCCACTAACCCTATACAACACAAGGCGCGACACGTGGTGCCACTAACCCTGTTCAATACAAGCCGATCCCACATGTGGAACTGTGTCCTGAGTCCTGAATGGCAGTAACCCCAACTACGTGGCAGTGACCACAGCACCAGATTCCCTTCAGTTTTATTTGTTGTTGTTTTGTTTAAATAAAATATTTTATATGTAAATCTACACATGACTAATATTCTTGTTTGTCTCACCGCACAGGGATAATTTTGGGCCCAAGAAGGTTGTTGGGAGTATGTTGGTAATGTGGGAAGAGGGTGCGTTACCTGCTGATGTGGGGAGAGGCAGCGTGAAAGGGGTATCTCTCACAGAAAGAACTCCGGTATGTTTTCAGAAATGCCTCGGACAGATGCCAGCTGATGGACTGAGCCACAAAATAGCTTTTCAATGCTTATGTAGTGTGACTTATAAATAGTTCGCACCCAGACTCACAGAGGGACAACTGCGGCCCATCTGGTCAACTCACAGACGCAGTACTGCGAGCCGTCCGCTCCCAAAGGAACAGCAGCGTAGTAGCTCGCAGAGGTACAGGCACAGCAGATAACTAGCTAGCAAAGGTAGACAGCTGCAACCCGAAGGACTGGCTTCTAACGCTATAGCTGCGAAGTCGTGATGTTGGGAAGAGGGAGCGTGAAAGGGTTATCTAGCACAGACAGAGCTCCGGTATATTAAATTGCCTCCGGGACCTTTCTTTTATATTTTCACTCGATGCAAGAAAGCACGCTTTCTGGACCATGACCTTTCTCCCTACCAAACTTGGCGTAATTCCATTCAGCAGTTTAACCTGTAGCCTTGTCTAAAATTTCCTATGGAAAATCTATTGAGAAAACATGTTTTCACATCCCCACATAGCTACCTGACGCAGGCGTACTCGCTGTTGGTGTGCAGGTCAGTGCTCTAGTTGTCAACATTTCACGGCCACTCCCTAAGGGCAGGTTTTCACACACACCACACCCATCCGGCACATGCGTCACAGGCAATGTGACCACGTAAATATAATGCATCGACAACGTCACATCCTTTATTGCCCGTGGTGACTGGATGGCGGACACTCCACAGGTCTCAATCATAAAGAGTCCATGAAAAGTTGCGCAGAGGGTTAGTCGCACCCTGAGCTGTATGGCCGTCAGGGGCCCACTACCATGTGCCGCAGGCTTGACTTGCACAGGGTTAGTGCCACCCGAAACTGATGTGGCCGTCAGGGGCCTACCACCATGTGGCGTGGACTTGAGTTACAGAGGGTTAGTCGCACCCTAAGTTGTATGGCCGTCAGCGGCCTACCACCACGTGGTGCTGACTTGCATTGCACAGGGTTAGCAGCACCCAAAGTTGATGTGGTCACCGCCATTGATGACTCAGGACTCAGAAACATGTGTAGGATCTGCCGGGCCGCGGAGAAGCTGATGTGGTCTCTGCCATTCATGACTCAGGACTCAGTGACATCTGTGAGATCTGCCGGGCCGTGGAGCTTTGACGGCCCGGCAAAAGGACTCCTAACTTTACTACTTCTAAACTGAGAAAAATCCTAATTTTAAGACTTTCGGTATTCACAGAAGGCATTTAGGAGTCCCAAAGTTAGGACTCCTAACTTCTGTGAATACCAAAATGAGTAAGTGTCTTCTGTGAATACCAAAATGTGTAAGTGCCTTCTGTGAATACCAAAATGGTAGTAAGTTTAGGATTTTGTCTTAAGTTAGTTCTGTGAAGCTGGCCCATAGAATATGCAAAACTGAAGAAGAAACTCCAAAGCAACCAAGAAATAGTTGTAATGCAATCAGACAAAGGTGGCAACATTGTGATCTGGCCCAAAAATGATTATACAAAAGAAGCAATAAGACAACTTTCTGATTCCAATTGCTACGAAAAATCAACCCTACAGGAATATAACAAAGCAAAAGAAACTCTATCAAAGAAACTACATCAATACAAGAGAGATGGATTGATATTGATGTATGAATTCAAATATCTATGGGTTGAATATCCCAAAATTCCATCAATATACTTTATCCCCAAGACTCACAAGAACACAAACCCCATTCCAGGACGTCCGATAATCTCTGCCATTAATAGCATGGGGGAACATGTTTCTCAATATGTAGATTTCTTTTTGCAACCTATGGTCAAAGCATTACCTACATATGTTAAGGACACAGGAGACTTTTTAAACAAACTAAGTACCATTACATGGACAAATGACATGTTATTGATGACCCTTGATATAGAGTCCTTATACACATGTATCGAACATTGTTTGGGAATAGAGGCTATCCAACATTTCTTGGAGACCAGACCACTTGAATGCCATAATCATAACAAAATCTTGATTGACTTGATCCTATGGTGTCTGAACAACAATTTTTTTATGTATGGCAATGAGGTGTACAGACAGCTGAGGGGGGTAGCGATGGGAGCTTGCTTCTCTCCCAGCTATACCTGTTTGATGGTTGGTTGGTGGGAGGAGCAGGCTCTCGGGGCTGTCCACTCAGACATGTATGACAAACATGTGAAACATTACCTCAGATATATCGATGATGTGTTCATTGTATGGCAGGGGGATATGGATAGTGCAACTACTTTTGTTAACTTTATGAATACTAATGATGTCAATCTCAAATTTACATCTCATATTGACAGAGAAAGTGTGGATTTTTTAGATGTAAAAGTATACATCAAGGATGGGGTTATAGCAACCACTTTACACAGGAAAAAGTTGGCAGGGAATTCCACACTTCATGCAGACAGTGCACATCCACATCACCTCATCAAAAGTATCCCCTATATGGAATTTCTTCGCCTAAAAAGAATATGCAGCACCCAGGAAGACTTGGATGTGTGCATAAAGGATTCAGCAACTAGGTTCAGAAATAGGGGCTATAGTGAGGCTATTCTTACAGAAGCAATAGCCAAAACATCTGCTAGATCAAGGGACTCATTGCTGAAACCCGATACCCAAAAGAACCGCGAGATAATATCAGAGAATAGTACACCCAGATTGATCACTACTTTTAATCGACAGAAGAGAAAAATACGATCAATCGTCAAACAAAACTGGCCAATAATGCGCACAGACGCAGTATTAGCGCCTACACTAACTAAGGATCCAACCATAACTTTCAGAAAAGGAATATCCATGAGAGCCCAAATAGTCAGGAGTAATCCAGAGTCCAACTTGAAGAAGAAAAAAACGTGGCTACAGACAAGGATTTTTTTAATGTTCAACCTGCAGGGCGTGCAAATTTGGGGAAAATAAATCCAAATACAGCACTCCCTTTCAAGACAACGAGATCACCATTAAAGGCACCTACAATTGCAGGACAGAATATGCTGTCTATGTTCTGACATGCACCTGCGGCTTACAATATGTGGGAAGTACTAAGCTGCAGGTGCATGTTAGAATTTTGCAACATCTCAGAGCAATAGTTAATAACGATACAGCGTATCCAGTTGCCAGACATTCAAGGCATGTCATGATAACAACTTAAATTGCCTTAAGTATTTTGTGATCTCAGCAGTGCCACCTCTATTAAAGGGAGGTAATAGGGAAAAACTCCTTCGTCAGTTGGAATCACGCATGATTCTTGAACTTGACTGTAAAGCTCCAAATGGACTGAATAATACGGAGGATCTTCACAATTTCTTATGACAATATTACAACACGTCCAATTTTCCATATATAAATTACCATGAAGTTTTACTTGATATCCGAAAAGATAACGCAGGGCAAATTACAGGCTGAAGGGATATAAACATGCACAAAAAGAAAATATGCATGTCATTTACAACATTTCTCTTCACACATTGCTGAATAAGCCTCAGGCAACTATATATATATTTTTTATCCATATTTTTTATCTATATTTATCTACACTTTTTTACCACATAATGAAAATATTCATAGACATATGTGTTAAGACTCTATGCACCAGCACTTTATATTTTATGTTAGGGACGGCTGTCCTACTACATGCACTAAGCAAAAATAAAGGTAAAAAAAGAGAAAAAAATGAATGTAATATTGAATGTAGCCTTTGCACACTATCATGTATTTGTATTTGTATTTTTAAATGAAGAAACAACAACCGTAGACACAAATCCCCTGTATTAGCAAACACTGTTCAAACATGTTGCATTGACCAATCCAGGATATTCTACATTACGTTAATAGCATTAATGCAGTTATATAAATAAGATATATTGAGATGTAATGGGCCAATATTCATCCATATGAAACATCCTGGTTTCAAACAATATGTTACACATTGGTCAAGTTTATATAATAATTTTATCGGATTTTAGTATATCTGATTTTATTAATTATAATAACTAATGCATTAAGGCAGAAATAACAGGTACCATCAAATTGTGTTTTTTTATATATTATTTATTACAAATGGAGAGATATATATTTATATATCTATTTATTTATTTATTTATATATTTATTGAAACAAAATATCCATATGATGAACATTGCAAATGTGGATGACACCGGTTGTTGTGAAAAAGAATGTTGACAATATGCATGATTACGATTTTTTCTATGTCTATGTATCACATGAGGCATCACATGATGTATCACATGTCTGGGGAGGTGGTATTAGAAAATATAAAAAGTAAAAGTGGACTAAGCTTTCCGTATGTGAACAAGAGCACGGAGGGGCTCGAAACGCGTCATAACGGCTTGACAAATAAACGACCTACTTTGCCACGCATTTTGGAGTCCGGGTCTCTCTCATCGCCGCAGTTGAAGTTTTGGGAGATCGAGTACTTTTTCATATATATATATATATATATATATATATATATATATGTATATATATATATTATCTACTGGCAGTCGCCAGTAGACAGTTATAGTTAGGACCGTGTTTCCATAGGAAATCTCAAAATTCTATTTTGAATAACTTTGGCGCCGGTTGATGAATCCTCATGAAATTTTCAAAACTAATGGGGCGCTCCACTCAGCTCCTACCCTGAAAGTCTTGGGGTGATTCGTCAAGCAGGGGCCGAGAAAAAAGGGGGGTCCCAAAACGCGTTTTCTCCATGCAATTTCCCATAGGACCTTTAATCGAAGGTACAGCCCGAACGGCTGAACAGAATTACTTGAAATTAGGCAGAGAGGTAGTCCTCAGGTCAGGCATGTGCCTTTTGCATATATGGAGTCAATCTGTTCAGTAGTTCCTGAGAAAATTGCAGTTAAACGTACAAAAATATCTATAGCCGCGCACCGTGCGCGCACCCTTACGTGTGCGAGCGTAATTCTGATTGGTGGTTACATGTCAGTCAACGTTCGAATCGGTCGAAATCAGGAAGTGTTGGCTGCCATTTTGTTTGTTTTGGATGCGACACTGAAAAACAGAGGTGGCGAACGTGAAAAGGGGGCAGGGTAGAGAGTTCCTGACCCCCTAGCCTTTGTCAGGGGGTCCCTGAAGAACCCCGAAGGGTGAAAAAAACATTTTTATTTTTTTTTAAATCACGGAGTGCGCGCACCGTGCGAGCATGGTGCGCGTACGGTGAAAAACCTTAAAAAAATATATATAATAATACATACATAACTTAGCATTTAAAAAACCGTACAAATTCACTTAAAAAACCATAGGTTTCACACACGTTATAGTTAGGAATTAGCATTTAAAAAACCTTGCAAATTCACTTAAAAAACCATAGGTTTCACACACGTTATAGTTAGGAATTAGCATTTAAAAAACCTTGCAAATTCTCTTAAAAAACCATAGGTTTCACACATGTTATAGTTAGGTGGACATTTCACTCGTAAAAAACCAATGAAATTCCCCCATTATAGTTAGTTCAGATAACTATAACTCGTGCGACCGCCACTCTATCACAAGGATGATGTCATCAGTGATGTCATGAGTGATGCCACTGACCATGTTATGAGTGATGTGATATGTGAAGTCATCAGCAGTGGATTGCTGGCGTGCGAGTTATAGTTATCTGAACTAACTATAACGGGGGAATTTCATTGGTTTTTTACGAGTGAAATGTCCACCTAACTATAACATGTGTGAAACCTGTGGTTTTTTAAGTGAATATATATATATATATATACATACATATATACTCACGACAAAGAGGGGGACGCGGCAGGTTCCAAACATCAAGGAGAAGAAATGCGGCAGGAAAACAAGACGGGGCGGCCACTCAAAGCCAAAATCAAGGAATCGCCTGGCAAACCCGCAGCAAAAGAGGCTCCAAAAACTAGAGAACCGTGATAATCTCACTATCATGAATTTGACTCAAAAACAACTAACGGAGGAACAAGAATCTGTTCTTAAAAAAGGCCTAACTTTCTGCCCAACAAAAAGGTGTGAATATACACAAACACGGATTGATCTATATCTGTTTGCAAGGAAGCTGAAACTAATGAAATTTTTCAAATCCAAAAACGTGCAAGGAAATATCAGTGGCGCACCTCAGCAGATTTCTGCCCCTGATTCGACAACAACTCTTACAGGGGACGATCTCGAAACACTTTGTGCACTTTCCAGTCAAGAAACAACGGGATTAGGTGCCATTAAAGACATTTCCCGTATTCAAAGCTTTGGTATTGAACAAATTGCTCCAAAAACCCATTTTAAGCAGATATCAACCTTTGTTCCAGTGACTCCCTACGACTCTATTGATATTTTTGAGGAATCGGTGAAGAAAGATCTCATGGAACTGAGACTCTCAGAATCTACGAACTTATCCAATAACCTTACTGTGAATGAAAGGACTGCTCTTTCACAACTAATGGATGACCCAAATATAATCTGTAAACCCTCGGATAAAGGAGGGAATGTGGTATTAATGACGAGAAAGTTCTATGTGGAGGAGGCAATGAGATTGCTCTCAGACAGATTATGTTATTCTCCAATTGCAAAATCTGAGTATATGGCAAGTATCCATGAATATCATGTATTGATTCAGAAATGGTTTGATCGAAATATGCTTAATTTTGATGAATTCAAATACCTAACATGTCCATATCCCACTACAGCAACTTTCTATCATTTACCAAAAATTCATAAAAATCAGGATAGACCGCCAGGTCGCCCGATCGTGTCATCCATTGGGTCATTAACAGAACACATGTCTCAGTATATTGATTTTTTCTTGAGGGAGTTTGTGGTAACATTGTCTTCTTATATCAAAGACACGACGCATTTCATCTGTAATATTGCTAATACACCTTGGGAGTCTGACATGCTCATGATTGTCTTGGATATTACAAGTCTTTATACAATCATCAAACATGAGCATGGTGTGAAGGCAGTGGAATATTTTTTGAAGGAGAGATCTCTTCAATTCGCTGAGCACAATATCATGCTCACTGAATTCATTCTATTCTGCCTCAATAACAATATTTTTTTGTTTGACAACCAACACTACCGTCAGATCCAGGGTACAGCCATGGGCACCTGTTTCGCCCCCAGCTACGCGAACCTTTTCGTGGGCTGGTGGGAGAGACAGGTGGCCTGGGCTGATACATATGAACATTGGACAAAAAATGTTGTTTTATGGTATAGGTACATAGATGACCTGTTTATCTTGTGGAAGGGACCTAAGGATGAAGCTGAAAAATATATCTCAGCACTGAACACAAATACTTTGAATCTTCATTTATCTGGACAAATTAGCACGCAACAAGTCCCCTTCTTGGATCTTAAAGTTTTTGTCCAAGACGGGAGTATTTGTACTACTCTCTTCAGAAAAGAGACCGCAGGAAATTCAGTCTTAGAAGCGCAGAGTAGCCAGCAAAAATCTTTAAAAAATAGCATCCCTTACGGTGAATTATTACGCCTAAAAAGAAATTGTTCCCGTGAGGTTGACTTTCAATATGAAGCATCATCTGCCATTGAAAGATTTCGCTCACGTGGCTACTGTCCTAACTTACTAATGAAAACACTAAGTAAGGTTAACAAAATTTCAAGACAATCCCTGCTAGATACAAATCGTGCTAAAACTAGAACAACATCAGAAATTTGCAGATTCATCACAACTTTCTCTAATGAGACAAATACCCTGAGAAAGATTCTTTGCCGGAACTGGCACATATTGCAGACAGATGTAATAATAGGTGACATCCTACCACCCTATCCACAAATAACCTACAGAAGAAGTAGATCTTTAAAAGATAAATTAGTTCACAGCCACTATGAACCTATTCCTTTTGTCCAACCCATCAGCAAAGTCTCCGGTTTCTTCCCTTGTCTGAAATGTAAGGCATGTAGGAACAGTAAAAAGGTATCATCATACAATGTCCCTGGTATGAAAAAACCGAGACCAATCAATAAATTGATGACTTGTAATATGCCATTCTGTATTTACTGCCTTACATGTCCTTGCCCTAAGCAATATATTGGCAGCACAATCCACCCCACAAAAAAGCGCATCCTAGAACATGCCAGAGCAATTGAAAAACAAGACACCTCATATCCTGTAGCGAGACACTTCGCACAACATCACAATAGTGATAGAAATCTATTGTCGTTTTTCTGCCTCGATCATGTCCCAGTCAGTGACCGAATGGGAAACCGAGAATTGAGGCTGAGGAGACTAGAATCTCGGTTCATCATTGACCTCCAAACCACAACACCTTATGGTTTGAACACAGAGGAGGAACTGTCATGTCACCTAGGTAAACGCTGAAACAGTATAATCCATCGATATTTGGGGACTAAAATGGCAAAGTGTTTTCCATGCTGTATTATGATGTATACACATTATCATTGTATGCCCATACAGGGCCCAATTATGTTTAGAGAGTTCGAAATGAATTACATGTAAAAATTTACTTCGGGTTAAATGTACAATCATGCATAATGACTCATTCAGGGTAATAATTTGCCTTAAATTAACCACCTGTTTTATTAATTATTTAATTTATTGGTTCCGAAATGTTTCTCTCACTTGTAATAATGAATTATGAATTATGTACTGGTGATGAAAAATATAAAGTATTTTTTCAAGTGAGCAAAAAGTACGATCCAAACTGTATGTTTAGTCTTTTCACTATGTCTATGTTAAAGTGAACCGGAACTAGATCGTGTGAACCGGATATAATATTGCTCACGTAACCTGCACATTGTAACTCAGTCGAAAAAGGCGCGAACGCCGAAACGCGTCCTGGTGTTACTGCTGCTATCTCGATATAATGCAATAAAGATTCGCATCGAGAAACCTTGCTGTGTGCGGTCCTCCTTCATTCCTTGAAGTGAAGTTTCTGGAGCTTTATATATAGATATATATATATATATATATATATATATATATATATATATATATATATATATATATATATATTTATATAATAATTAAAACATATACAATTGTATTTGAGCAATTCGTTAAATGCATTTAATTTCAAATAATGTACAATTTAAATTAAGAAACATAAACAAAAATATTTAACCACATTTAAATATTAAACTAAACATAAAATTAGTTTTATATAAAAATTTTAAGTAAAAAAACACCCAATATATCTATATAAACTTCTAAAACCTTGCAACACTACTCGTCCCATAATTCCTAATACATATGATAGAATATCGGTCCCCGTATCCCCAAGGAATGACTGTGGAAATTAGTGGAGTCCATGACTAACAATGAAAGTGCTGGTTGATGATTGCCTATGTGAGAACCATATGTGATTGATGACCAGATTATTATATAGGGGTGGGTGGCACTTGTGAAATTTGTCTCAGTTGAATTCTGTGGAGTTACATAAAAACTCCTCGAGATTCTCTGGAGTTCTGTCAATGGGTGGAAATAAGCACATTGCGCTGCTTGCACTGTGATTTACTACCAGTAGAATAGTGCGCGCTGAAAAATTATCGTTAACGGCACCATGCGGTGGGCCAGATGGTGCAGCTACTAAATTTGCTTTGGCTGCTACTCGAGTCGATTTTCTACTCGAACAGCAGCCTTCTGACCGTGTCTGATCGTGACTACCTGCATTAGTATAATCTCATAGGATGTCTTCCAAGCAACTGGAGATCATGCTAGGGGACACCATATCTCAATCGCACTCGCCAACTTACTGTTCTGAAGCAATGCAGAAAAAAGAAATCCGCCACACGGCGATTGGCAGAACTTGGCCAGAACACCGTTTTACAAGAGTAATGTGGAGTCGCCAAAATTATGCCAATTCGACAGGTGGTACAGAATATTCAACTCACCCCTATTAATATAGAGGTGCAGCTACACGCAGAGCCATTGATGCATAGCAGGGCAGCCCGAACCCATGGTCGACTCCATTCACGTCCACCTATCCCTTCCACGTCTGCTGCATGTCCTGGGTGCACTGCCTTTACCAGCACCATATACAAGTTACCTTGTTCCAAACAAAACTTCCTCCTACTACGTATAAAATATTACTGACACTACTTGGACAGGTGTGGCACAGCGCCCAGAGCACATGACTTCAGAGCATAGGACACACAGTTTTGGCTCACGGTTTCATCCCCGAGTCCAGCAGCAGTTCACTTTAGCAGCATGACACTCTAGGCAAGACCGGTAGGGGTCAGTAGTTCAGCGGCTTTATCCCCGAGTCCGGCAGCAGCTCAGCTTACGCTCCCAGTGCCATCAGACCCGTACGTGTGAGTAGTTTGCACTTTACAAATATCTAATTAATTTGATACGCTCGAATTTACCTTCGCACTCCCTGTATAACACCCCCTAAGCACCATACACAAGTTACAATGTTCGAAACAAAAGTTCCTCCGAGTAGGTATAACTACATGCTGACACTACTTGCACAGATGTGGCACAGCGGCAAGAGCACATGACTTCACAGCATATGACACACAGTTTGGACTCACGCTTTCATCCCCGAGTCCGGCAGCAGCTCAGCTTAGCAGCATGAGACTCTAGACAATACCTCACATATTTTCCGTACCCCAGCACTTTCAGACCAGTAGGGTCAGTAGTTTGTCCTAGTAGGTATAAACACATGCTGACACTACTTCCACAGGTGTGGTGCAACGGAGAGGGCACATGACTTCACAGCATAAGACACACAGTTTGGGCTCACACTTTAATCCCCGAGTCCCGCAGCAGCTCGCCTTAGCAGCATCAGACTCTAGGCAGTACCGCACTTAATTTCCGTAGCCCAGCACTTTCAGACCGGTAGGGATGAGTAGTTTGCTTCGCAACCCCTGTATAGCACACCCTAAACACCCCACAGAGGTTACAGTGCTCCTACCTTCCTCTTTCCTACTTTTTTCGCCCTCTTTTCCCCTTAGTCGCTTTGACAGAATCACAAAATGGCTGCCAACACTTTCTACTTGCAACCGCTCGCACCGCTCGCAGCCAATAAGCAGCAAGCTTGTGCTCGTAACTCCTCAGCCAATCAGATGGCCGAATTCCCAAATATCAATATCTGTAAATTTCGATATTTCTCCAAAACTACTTAGCAGATTTACACCAAATAAACAAAAGCATGCTTTCTAGACCAAGAACCTTCTCCCTGCCAAATTTGGGATCATTCCGTTCACCCGTTCGACCTGTAGCCTTGTCTAAAGTTTCCTATGGAAATTGCATGGAGAAAACATGTTTTTGGACCTCCCTTTTGTCTCGGTCCCCCCTTTATGAATTACCTCCAAACTTTCAACATAGGGGCTGATATGAACAAAGAATTAGTTTTGAAAATTTCATGAAGATTCATCAAACAACACCAAAGTTATAAGCAAAACAAAAAATGCTCTTCCTATGGAAACTTGGTCCTAACTATAATTACCTACTGGCGACTGGCAGTAGGTAATATGTAAATTTATATATATATATATATATGTATATATATATGTATTAATTAAAACATATACAATTATATTTACGCAATTCGTTAAATGTATTTATAACATACAACTTCAATTAATAAACATAAACAAACATATTTAACCGAATTTAAATATTAGAATAAACATACAAATTGTTTTATATAAACATTTTAAGTAAAAAAACACATAATATATCTATAGAAACTTCTAAAACCTTGCAACTCTACTCGTCCCATAATTCCTAATACACATGATAGAATATCGGCCCCCGTATCCCCATGGAATGACTGTGGAAATGAGTGCAGTCAATGACTAACAATGAAAGTGCTGGTTGATGATTGCCTATGTGAGAACCATATGTGATTGATGACCAGCTTATTATATAGGGGTGGGTGGCACTTGTGAAATTTGTCTCAGTGAAATTCCGTGGAGTTACATAAAAACTCCTCGAGTTTCTTTGGAGTTCTGTCAATGCGTGGAAATAGGCACATTGCGCTGCTTGCACTATGATTTACTTCCAGTAGCATAGTGTGCGCTAAAAAATTATCGTTAACGGCACCATGCAGTGCACCAGATGGTGCAGCTACTCAATTTGCTTTTACTGATACTCGAGTCGATTTTCTACTCGAACAGCAGCCTTCTGACTGTGTATGTTCGCGACTACCTGTGTTAGAATAATCTCATAGGATGTCTTCCTAGCAACTGAAGATCATGCTAGGGGACACCATATCTCAATTGCACTCGCCAACTTACTGTTCTGGAGTCATGCAGAAGAAAAAAATCCACCACACGGCGAGTGGCCAGAACTCCGTATTACAAGAGTAATGTGGAGTCGCCAAAATGATGCCAATTCGACAGGTGGGACAGAATATTCAGCTCACCCCTATTAATATAGAGGCGCCAATGCAAGTTTTCTACCATTTGCACCATTTGTAAACCACAGCACAGCTGTTGGACTAATTAGTGATCTGTCCAATGACATACAAATGTGTTATTGTCAGAAATAGCTTGTTTACCATGTACGTATGATATTTAACTTACTCAAAAGGTTGTCTATATTACATTTCCCAAGATTTTGGGTAAATGTTGTCAGCCTTGTGTATCAGGCACATGATTTGGGTCCATACCATGTCATAATAGGTAGGGGAAGCTGATAACTATAATTAACTATGGCAGTAAGACTACACTGCAAATATGTTAGCCACAGCAACATGTTTTCATGGAGTTTGATCTGACTAGTGATAATACTCAGTCACATCCCAATGTGTGAAAGTCCACCTCTCCAGCCTTCAGCATACATATCAAGAGTTTTCATTCAGGGATCCCTTCATATTGGATTGCACCCAAGTGGGCTTGAGATAACCAGTCAACCCCAGGAGTAACATTTATTTACTTATTTATTTATTTAATTTATTTAAACGTTTTATAGGCTGGTATCCTTGCGCTGTCCTACCTGGTTAGAGGTAGTGCATGAAAGAGAAAAAAGGAGAGTTCATGAATCAGGACAAGACTCAGTGTTATGAAGAGAGGACGAATCGGTATGGTTACTTGGGAAACACTAGGTCTTGAGCGTTTTCCTAAACACTAACAAGTCAGTCATAGCTCTTAGAGAAGGAAGGGAGTTCCAAAGCTTAGTAGCCCGAACCATGATCATCCTGCCACCTTGCCTGCATTTCCTAAACCTGGGCTCACAAAACAAGTTAGCGTTTGCAGAGAGAAGAGATCTGTTAGTGACATATCTTCTCAACCTCTTTTGCAAACGTACAGGGGCCTAGCCCATGAAAAGCTTTATAGACCAGACTTAAACTGAATTCTCTGCTTAAGCAGCAGCCAGTGCAGCTCCTTTAGGGCCAGAGTTGCACTGGCTCTCCGAGATCTATTCAATGCGAGTTTGGAGGCTGCAATTTGCACCATTGATAGACAAAGCAAAAGATATTCAGGTGTGTCCAAAAGAAGGGCATTGCAATAGTCCAAATGACCAAATATAACCCTACGGGCGATCCTACCTCTAGAGGCAGATGGAAGCAAATGTAGGGTCTTCCGGTGAGTTTATGGAAGTGCAAAACGAGTTGCAGCTGTTTTGTTTACATGGCTTTCCACACTATGTTTATTATCAAAGATAACTTCCAGGTTCCGAACTATGCTGACCAGGGCCTCAGGCCCCTTGAACAATCCTGGCAAGAAGTTGGGGGGGTCAGAACCTCTGGACTTACGCAGGCGGCACAAAACAGTATCTCGATCTTAGCCCCTTTGAACAACAGTGAATTGAGCTTGAGCCGCTGTGTGATATCAGCCATGCAGTTCTGAAGCGAGGAGAGTTTCTGGTTTTCAGATAGAGAAACAATAAGCTGAGTGTCATTGGCATAGTTGATCAGGTTCACATTATGGGAATTAATACGTCAAATCATTGGGGCCCTAAAGATTTTAAATAAGGTCAGGCAGATAGCAGATGCCCTGGGATACTCCCTGGTTCATGGCCTTGACATTGGAGCAATAAGGGGGGAGAGCAACTGCTTGACTTCTGTTCGGGGGAAATGACCGGAAGCATTGCAAAGCAGATCCACATTCCCCAATAGACTCCAACTGAGCTAAAAGGAAGGCATGGCACACCGTGTCAAACGTGGCCGAGAGGTCTAATAAAATGAGTGCAGCTGAATGCCCTTCAGCGACTCGAATCCTTAGTTCATCCATGGACGTTATCAAAGCTCGTGGTGTATTACTTTTCACTTAGGATTTCTTATGGCAACACATGGGAACATATATATAGGAGTAATACTGTATGGAACTCAGTGCTTTTAGAATGGTATGTTTATACGTTGTTTATTTTATAGGACAAAATAGTGGCCCTCCTAATGAAGGCGCTTTTAGCGTCGAAACGCGCGTTGAGAAGATCCACCTCATAACCACCTTTTTTCATTATGTATATATGTATTTATGTCTGTATCACTTCATGTGTTTGGTATCAACTACCAGCTTCTGTGATTTTTGTAATTTAATTTCTGTGTTATTTTGAATTCATGTTGTATTGTATATATAATATGTCTCTTATCCTTTAAATAATAATTCAAATAAAATGTATATATATTTGATACAACTAATTTGCCACTGCACTGAGTTTCTAGAATAATGTTGTTGTGATGAGCCGTTAGATGATTTGAGCCATTTTGACTGCCTAGGGTTTTGCCTACAATTATGTTATCAAAGCCTATACAGTGCCATGACCCGGTCTAAATCCAAATTGTTCTACCTCCAGATAGGTATTATTTTCTAAGTAATGAACTAGGAGCCTGTTGACATGGTGTTTCACAATTTTCACCAGAAAGAGCAAAACCGAAATGGGTCTATAGTTACTCATAACAGCAGGATCAAGAGATGACTTTTTCAAAATAGGCATGACTATAGCATTTTTCCATGCAAGTGGCACCACACCCTATTGTAGGGAAAGATTCCAATTTGAACATAACTGAGGAAACCAGGTTTCTGCATGTTCCTTCCTGATTCTAACTGGAAGCTAGTTAGCAAAAACCCTCCACGGACAAAGGATCAAGGCCGTTCCAGGTTGGGACACCATATTAAATGATGTTACATATGAACTATTCATCTGATCTTCTGGAGTAGCCTTAACAGAGATAGAGGAGTTTATACCTCCTAGGATATTAGATATCTTATCCACAAAATACTTTGCCAGGTCGGCGCAAAGGCCTTGTGAAGGTACAGTGGCTTGGCTGAAACATGCTGGATTAGCCAATTCCGTCATGATCTCAAACACCATCTTGGTGCTATAAGGGGCATCTAGAATAGCTTTACCATAGAAGTCTGCCTTGGCCTTCATAATACCTAGCTTATAACCATGCAGAGCCTCCTCCAGAGGAATGTTATCCTCTTCCTTCTAGACAGTGTGCCGTCTCCTTTCAAGTTTTTTGCATGATACGCCAGTCTCATATGACATTGATAAAAAAATGGGGGGGGGGGGCATTTACAAATTGCTCCAGTGAATATACAAGGTGTGTTCATAACTCAACTGTGTAACCCCGCATGGTATTTTATAATGGTAATGACACTCGTGAGCAAGTGCCAAAATCCACATTGAAATAATTCATGGAGCATAAACACTTTCCATGTACAAGAAACCAAAATAATAATCCAAATGAGATATGATTCAACGAGCTTAATCAGATAGGAGAAATATCCCCAAGAGGAATCAGTTCATATATGTAAATGTTGAAAAAATACCACACAGTCCGTTAATCATTCAAATGTGCTCCAAATTCGTCTTACTTTATAAAAGGAAGATGTAGTGAGACTCCAATCTGCAGAGGAATGTATTCTTATCGCCATCCTGTTCCCATGGCGCAATCCTTTCACTCCTAAAAAAAGCAGTAAACTACATCATAGGCCTTAATGGCTCTCTTATGTTGCAGAATCATTTTCTTAACAGGAAAATAGTAAAGCCCACATATTTTAGATTACATGGACATGACAGAACCTATACACAGTAATCAGTGTCGCATGTGAGGTGAGACATGATTTTACATTTTGACCAAATCTAGTTGTATAGCTTTTAATATTCTACTATTGGTGCATACCTTACAGTGTCCAAATTTAAAACAACCCTGTGGTTTCTACAACAAAGTGTGCCCTTTTTTATGCGTGCTAAATCACTCTGTACCAATATGTCCCTCATAGATTTACTGCTCTTATACGTGACTCATGCCTGTGAGGTAATGTCCCCTTCTGTAACTCTATCAGAGGTTAGCAACTTCCCATGTTTGGAAAACTCTCTTCAATTCTAGGGGCATCTACATTAAATGTGGTAATTAAAATAACAATAGTTTCTCTCTCCTCTTTTAGGGATGGAGGAAGAGTAGTGTGGCTATCCTGGGTCGCTTTTTCTAAAACGTTATTAGGGTAACCCCTGCTTTTGAATCGAGATAACATGCCCCATTTAATCTTAATAAAAGTATTGATGGTGGAACAGTTTCTTAATCTTAAGAGAATAAGAATATTTTCTTGTGTGACAGTGACAACATTCTTGGCTTTGCTTTCTTTCCCATCCCAAATGAACATATTTCTATCATAAATTTTAAATGTACAATATAAAAATATCAAATATGCATATCTGAAAAACGTTAACAACTATATTGAAATGAAAAACATATGAACACAATATTGTAGAAGAAAAAATATAACTCATTTTGCATTAATATAATTATTAAAGAAAAATTTCCAATTACAAATAGTGTTTTATAGTAAAGCATTTTTAGGAAATTGAAAAATAAACACAATTAAGAACAAAGAATAGGAAAAATATTAATATAACTTCAGTTTTAAACAAATTAGGGAAAATGTAACACTTTGCACACATTATATTTAATAATATCACTCCAATGTACACAAAACCAAGGAAAATGTTGGATTTCTAGGAACTTACATTTTCTATTTCCATTCCAATCTAACCAATTACAGGGAAAGTGTTTGGCTTTAGAGGGGTTAGAATTATTACTCCTTCTTTAACCCTTTCGCTGCGGCGAGAATTCCGCCGCAGTGCTGGGGGTCGCGGGGGGGCAGCGCGGTGGCGCTGTGCTCATGACGGAGCCGCTCTGTCATGAGCCACGGTTGAGCTGTGCTCATGACGGAACGGTTCCGTCATGACTCCGCCCAGTTGCGTTGTCCCCCCGCACAGGCGGGGAAACAGCGCCGCGTGGGCGGAGCGGCCGCCAACGGTCGTGGCATGACGGAACCGCTCCGTCATGAGCACACGGCAACCGTGGCTCATGACGGAGCGGTTCCGTCATGAGCGGGGAAGGGGTTAATATAAGCAACCTTAGGGAAAGTGTTGGACTCAGAGGGGTTACATTTTTTATTATCACTCCAGTCTAAGCAACAGTGGGGAAGGTGTTGGATTTCAGAGGAGTTAAATTGACTATTCACATTTGAATGCAATTAACAGTCGGGTAAGTGTTGAACTTCGAAGAGGTTACATTTCCTATTCACCCTCCCCAGTCTATGCAAAAGAAGGGTGCAGAAGTAGGGAAGGTGTTGGACTTCAGAAGGGTTTGATTTACTATTCCTTCCTGAATATAATAAAGATTTACTATTCCCAGTCTAGGCAAAAGTACGTTAAGTGTTGGACGTTGGAGGAGTTAAATGTACTATTCCCACTCCAGTGGAAGCAACCGTATGGTAAATGTTGCACTTTGAAGAGGTTAGAGCTTCCATTCCCGCTCCAGTCTAAGCAACAGCAGTGAAAGCGTTAGACTTCGGAGGGCTTAGATTTACTTTTTCCACTCCAGTCTAAGTACATGGAAGAATGAATGAATAAATATAGAACTTGTAAAGTGCTCTGTCACTCCCAACGGAGCATCCTGATGCTAGAGTTGCAGCTACAAAAACTTAGGAAAGGCAAGAAGAGGGAAAAATACGTCATTAGATAAGGGAGTAGCAGGGTGTATCTATGGCCTGGTAGAGCCAGGTTTTCAGAAGCATTTTGATGAGGGCATCGAAGTCCATGAAATGCAGCACTGAAAAGGATTTACGGACCCGAGTTTTTAGCCTGAATGGGAACTTGGGAAGTTTAGTATGGGAGAATCGATGAGATCTTCAGGGAGTATAGTGGGTAAATTTAGCAATGAGGTATTTGGGTCCAGTTGTTTTAAATGATCTGAACACCAGCAAAAAGGGTCTTAACAAGGATCCTTTTGTGTACTGGTAGCCAGGGAGGAGTTTTCAAGGCAGTGGAGGCAGATCTCTGTCTGGGGAGTTTTAACACAAGTCTAGCAACTGTGTGTTGCACCATCTTCAGTTTGTAAAAAACGTATTTCGAAGCTCCAATATACAGACTATTACGATAATCAAACCAGCAGGGAATAAGGGCAACCACAATTGACTTCCTAGCAGGAGAAAATCAAAAAATGTTCTTAGAGGCTTGATAAGGTTTAGGCATTTGCCTGTTACTGCCATGGCATGTGGACGGAAGGAGAGGGCTGTGTCAAATTTTACCTCCAGGTTTTGTTCAACTTCAACAGTAGCTGGAGGTGGGGGCACAGACTTTGGTGACCAGACTTTGGTGACCATTGGGTTGGCAAAAAATTATTGTTTTTTCCAAACAAGAGAATCTCTGTTTAATTTGTTTTTCATTTTAGATGGTTTACTTGCATCCACAAGGTAACTTCACTAAGGTGTTTTTTTAAATTAAGTTCTGAACCTAAGGTTAACTTGTCAAGCAAAAGGATCAAGAATGTGTCATTGACATACATTGTAGTGGCATTTTCAAACAAGGTTATCAAAGAGATTAAAAGGGCCATGTGAATATTGAAAAGTACAGGACTAAGAGTTGATCCCTGTGGCACTCCTGATGTTTCTGTTGAACTGTAAGGTCCCATAGTGATTACTTGTGCGCAACCAGTTTAAAATGATTAATTCCAGGCCCGAACTTTGTGGGAAATGCCATAGTCCTTCATTCGTCGAAGGACTGTGGCATGTCGGAGGGTGTCAAACGCAGCGGAGAGATTGAGTAAAATCAACACAGTGTTCTTTTCCATTTTCAGAGTCAGTTTTATAGGGTCTGATACTTCCAAAAAAGCTGATTCCATGGAATGATTGGGATGAAAGACAGATTGATGGGGTAAAGAAGATTCACATTTTCCAAGAAAGCTATGAATTGGCAATTCACCAGTCTTTCCAACATTTTAGTTAAGGCAGGAAGCAATGAGATAGGGTGTAGGTTGTATAATATAGTAGGGTATGCTAAAGAATTATTTTGCAAAGTTTACACAGCTGCTAATTTCCACTCAAAGGACTCCTCAGCCAATGACAGAAAGGTGTTGAGAATATTGTTAATAAAAGCATTAACAATGTTGACAATTTTGTGAAGAATAAATGGGGGACAGGGATCAAATGGGGAACCCGATTTACAGCAGAGAATGGCATGCTGTTACTGTGACAGGGTAATTTACTGAAAAGATGCCAAGTCTTCGATCTCTTCCTTTAAAAGGGCATCTGGTAGGACCCTGGCTGAAGAGGGTATGGTAGTTGAGAAGTTTAGAAGCCACATTGGATGACCTGTATTTTCTCTTCAAAAAAAGAGGAAATCTGGTCGCACAGATTTTGAGACGGGAGAAATGTCTGTGACTAAAGCTTTTTGTTGTAGCAAAGATTTCGAAAATAGTTTTTGAATCACAGTGTGCTTCTTCAACCTGTATCGTGAAGTATTCTATTTTTGCTGCGTTATTGTGAGCGTGATACTTTTGGATGGTTTTAAAATAAGCCGGGTCCTTAGCAATATAGGCTTGCCGCCATTTGTGTTCAGCCTATTTACAGATCACCTGTTAATCTACTCCCCATTGGGGAGAACAATGGAGCTGAAGTGAGCAATCTGTAATTCTTAGTAGATGTAACCGGGATTAAGTAGGTGTCGGTGTTCCTAATCCAGTTATTAAAAGAAAGGAGGTCTTCAAATAAATTCCCTGTAGAAGAAGGAGCGGAGGAGGCAAGACGTGGAATTAAACTCGAGTCAATCAACATTTTGCCCGCTTTGCGACGTGTGTACAAGTGCATGGTTGCGGTGGGCGATGGGGAATTAACTGGGTCAGCAGGAATTATAAAGACGATCAAGAAATGATCTTACCAAGGCTGGCGAATGGGAATTCCAACTGCCAGATTAGGAAGATTAGAACAGATCCCATCTAAGGGGCCAATTCCGATGTCAGACGGACCGGAGTCTGTCCAACATTGGTCAGGAACTGGAAACGAATGAACTCTTGTCGTCAGTTCCAGATCTGCAAGTAGGATGTGACCGTACCCTGCTTGGTCGCAATCCTATACTTAAAAATGGGAGCATGCATTCCGAACAGAATGCATGCTTGAATCGTTAAGTGCAGAGGTACAGTTCATCCTTGCACCCCATGGCATGCAACTCAAGGTGCCTGCCACAAGGAGCAGGGTTCAACAGGGGGGAACCATTTGGCGGCCTCACATCCATGGTGGGCCTGCTGGGGGCCCCCAAAGACAGTTTCCAAATGCCTTTCTGTGTCGGAATGGCCGGCACAGGAAGGCAGTGGGAAAATGCAATCGTACTCCCTCGGCCGGAAAGAGCCAGCCGGGGGAGTACTGAAGGGTTTCCAGTTGGCAGACGGCTCTCCAGTTGGAAGCCATCCAGAAAACCTAGTTGAATTCCTTTCCGACCGAGCCCATCGGAATGGCTCGGTCAGAAAGGAATCCGTACGGGCAAGCCAGAAGCGTTTACGTTGGCTCTGACCTAGGGTCGGAGCAATTCCTAATCGAATCAGGATGGGCCCTAAGTTGTAACCTGTGGTATGTGTTGGAGATATAACTAACTGATTGAGAACAATGAGGTTTAAAGTATCGATAACATTCTTTATATCAGAAATATTGCTGGTCTCAACGTGGTTATTGAAATCACCAAGAATGGTGAAATTAGCAAAGCGCAGTAAAAGAGGCTTCAGTGCCTCTCCCAAGTTAAAACGGCAGATCCTGGGACTGGAGGCTGATATGTTAGACCAACTGCAAAGGATTGAGATGGGCTGATCTTAAAACAGAAGCCAAGACTTTCAGCCCGTTTCAAAGAATCTAAATGGAAGGTGTGACATTTGAAAATATCACTCAAGATGATAGCAAACCCACCTCACACATACCTTCCCTATCTTGCCTGGAGATGGTGTAACCTGTAGGAAGAGCAGAGACAATTTCTGGGTTGCACCATTCTTTAAGCAATGATTCAGTAATAAGCAGAAAATCTATCTTTAGTTCCTCAATTAAGTCATACACCTCTGTGCATGTTTACTAAGAGAGAGGGCATTTTTAAGCTCCCTGAGAGTGGCTTGTTATGGGGGCTGTGTGCTGGTTGCTAGCAAAGGACTGCTCAATTGAGGGACCAAACTCACCATTGTACCTAACTCAAGATAGAGGACCCTCAATTATAAATGAATCCCAGACATGGCAACAATAAGAGACTGGAGGTTTGCAAGATTTCAGGTATTCTGAGAAAGAAAATTACTGGGCATGTCTGGGGCAGTGGGGCTGATACATGGATGGGCGCAGACGGGCTTGCCTTAAGTGCGCCTGTAGCACGCCCGCTGTGTGCAAGCCACTCTGCTAGACATATTTACATGCTCACAGCTCTAAAAAGCTCTGCCCACATCACAGCTGATTGGTGCTTAACCAACCAATCATCATGCGTCCTAGCACATCTTTTACTGCAACCTGGCAATAACTAGAAAAGTGTTAAAATCTGGCATATGAGTGTTCTTTTAAAAGAGATATCAGCACAAAAGAAAGGTCACAGCTAAAAACTGATGTGTGCCAGAAGCCAATTCCCAGAATTAAAGCAAAAGCTAATGCAAATATTAGCGTGGCCACTCTGCAACTTGCGATTTGAGATTGGTGGGCCTGCAGGTATGTATGTATGTTCTGTCTGCATTTTGGAAAGTACCTTAATCTGTAATGCAAAACATTAACACATATTGAATTTATTTGTGTTTATTGACAATATTGTGATGTGCAACAAGTATATCATTATAAATATATATGAGGAGATGATGTGAAGTAAGGGAACTTAGGGCCACATCAATGGGGATTTGGATACCCCAGCACAGCAAGTAGTCTTGCTGCACTGCCCGATGCCCAAAAGTAAGGGCAAGAATGCACCATATTCATCCAAGGGCAGTGCATTCCTGTGCCGTCACCCTGCATTGGCACAATTTTGGCAGACTAATGCCAATGCAAGCACTGCTGCACCATGGTTCAAGGATGGCTGTGTTGTGTTGTTAACAGGATTGTGTTTGTGCTGGAAAGGCCAACTACCTGCCCAAAAACAATACTGTGAGCCTTTTTCCTCTTTCTATGTGTGCTGAAGTATTCATCACACATGGAAAGAGGAGAAAATGAGGAGAAATCAAGGTATATCTCCTCGATGTGCCTCCCCTGTGAAACCATAAGGTTTTGGTGCATCCCCAGGTATACATGGTTATGTAAATCTGGCGAAGCGTCAAAATTAATGGATGTTGCATGGGAGCAACCACCACAAGGCCCATGAAAAGTCTCCCTAGAGCAGAGTAAGACAGCACAGCAATTTGTGCTGCCTTGCCTTACTCCATATCTATTGAGTCATTGTACACTGGACTCTGCCATTATGCTGCTCAGCATTACTCAATTAATCACATCCTTGATGCATGCTTCAGGTATGTCTTGATGGGCACATCTGAAGTTCAACATCCAGCCTGCTTAGACCTGCAAACAGCCTAGATAAGTGCAAAGAGCTAGGCATACTGTCATATGTGTGTATCCATTGTTGTGTACTTCTGAAATACTAGGATATCATAGTTTATTTTATGAAACGTGTGAAAGCAATAATAACAATGCAGTATGTGATTCAGTACATCACCTGCCCATAGTTTGTTTAGGACTTCTCACAGACTAATAATTTTGAGACTGTAAGGTGTATATAAGGAGGAAGTAAATATATTTAGATATGTTCTTAGAGTGTCACTTCTATAGTCATCTTGCTTTGGGCACAGTGACTATCATCTGACACACACTCTGCATGTATTCAACAAAGACAGATTACCTGGTACAACAAATGGCACAAACCATAAAATCTGGATTTAAAGTATGTCATCACACAGTGAGTTATGTGCTGCTAAGAAAGTCTGGGCATCGATTAGTTTTAAATGTCCCAATTTGTGCAGGAAGCTGGGCCAGATGATGTGCATTATTTCTGCACAGGTATTGTTACCGAGCATGGACAGGATAGGTGTCATGTCATCAGATTGACACACGGTACCATTCTACAAAATATGATCAATTGAAATGCTCTATCATAGGCTCAGGCATGTTGCATGCTTTAGGGATCTCCAGATGAGATATTTCAATTTCACTGATCAAAAGGGTAGGCAAACATACCTGCTTTGTTATGCATAATGCTTGCAGAAAACAGAACTGTGTAGCAGTATGACAAATTTGTAGCGGATATATGTCAACACCTATATCAGAGCAGGTCCAAGGCATGACAGAGCAGGCCTAAGGCAGGACAGAGCAGGCCCAAGCCAGGCCAGAGTAGGCCCAAGCCAGCCACACCCGGCCCAAAATATACCAACTCAGGCTAACCCTGCAGCCACACAACACTTGCCCGCACAGGGCCAGGAGGCACCCTCAGAGGAAATCGGGGTTCCACTACACCGTAATACGTGAACAGCAGAAACTAAACCATAAACTGGATGGCATTAATTAGAAGCAAGCCAAACAGCACATTCACATGTCAAACTTAGAGACGATAATGGAGCAGATCTCCCACCTGCTGTGAACATTTGATTTTTTAATTGTTTATTCATATAGATTGTAGTATTTTAGTTAGTTAGCAGATATTATAGGTTTAACTGAGGTAGGTTTTAGAATTTTAAGATATTTTATAGGTTCTAGGTTTTATATATTAATAAGGTTTTAGTGGGTGGGGGATTATGTTTAGGCTTTATAATAAAAGAAAATACAAAAAATAAATACCCTCAAAATATATAGTTTAGATATTAATGTGTGGTTAGTTGTAGTTTGTTTCTATTGTGTAACTATGTGTGTTAGGGGGGCTGGGAGGTTGATGTTTAGCATGTTATTTGTGTTAAATGGAAAGCATAGATGAAGCTAATTATATGTAGGTTAAAGTAGTGTTAAGATAACTCAGTGTGGGATAGGTAGGATAAGTTAGTTTAGGCATAGTTTAGATAGTGTAAGTTAGTGTAGGGTAGGTACGTTAAGTTAGTTTAGGCATAATTTAGATAGTGTTAGTTAATGTAGTGTAGGTAGTTTTAGTTAGTGAGTTTTACATTTTCATATATAAAGATATTTCACATTTCATAGCTGAGTAATAATTTACTTGTGTAAGAGTTGTTATGATTGCTAAGGTTAAATTGAGCACATGATGTAGGAATTCCTTGTGTAACTTTGTGAGATTCTTATGGACAAGTCGAGGCCAGTCACCATTGGAATTGAGACCGCTCCATTGTTTTTGCACTCAGGAGGGGGCCAGGGCCGCGACTTCAAGCCCCAGTGTTCAACGCGGCTCGCATACCACCAACGCCTGCACCTTCATGCCAGGAGGTGCATATAGCCGGCTCAAGTCTCCCCCTGCACGGAAATCTGCTGTCATTGTTTTTGCCCTCAGGAGGGGGTCAGGGACGGAACTTCAAGCCCCAGTGTTCAATGTGGCTCGCACGCCGCCAACGCCTGCATCTTCGCACCAGGAGGCGCATAAAGTCGGTTCAGCTCTCTGGAGACTGCTGATATTGTTTTTGCCCTTATTAGGGGTCCAGGGCTGGGACTTCAAGCCCCGGTGTTCAACACAGCTCGCATGTCACCAACGACTGCACCTTCGTGCCAGGAGGCGCATAAAGCCTGCTCAGGTTTCCTTCAGCGCAGGTGACCGCTGTCATTGTTTTTGCCCTCAGGAGGGGGTCAGGGCTGGGAATTCAAGTCCCAGTGTTCAACGCGACTCACATGCTGCCAACACCTGCACCTTCGTGCCAGGTGGTGCAGTAAAGCCGGCTCTGGTCTCCAGTAGCGTGGGACATGTGTGGGCGTGTCCGGGCTGCTCCTGGGCAAAGCCCGGGCCAAGGGCGGGCCTGTCCGCGCCCATCAGCGACAGGAAGAGGTACTGCAGGGCCACCCACCTTGGCTTCGATCCCTCAGTGCTGCTCTGCTGGTAAGACTTTTCTGGCTAATCTTTTTCCCTCACCCCCTTCTAACAGGCCTGGAATCAGCTTCTACCAAGGCAATTTGCCAAATTATAAGTAGCCATCTGTTGTTCTCTGGCCAAATTGCAGTTTGGGATCAAAGTGGATTATAGGCGGGAGCCCTTGTCTTGAAAACAGAAGAACTTTTCATTTCTGACTTAATAGAATATTCCTGACCGTCGTTCTCCATTGCTAGGGGACTCAAGAGTATCTGAGACTTTGGCAATAACGTCCTTTTTTACGTGTTTTTTTCCCTCTCCTTTTCTTTTTTGGTCAAAGCCTGTTGGAGAGCTAGCCTTTAATCCCATTTGGCTCCAGTAAAAGAACCACTGTGGCCTGGGGCAGGTGGTACTTGTAGCAGTGGTCCCTGATTATAGGCCAGAAACACAAGTCTATAGGTCAAAAATCTTGCTTTTTCTCACTCGCAATTTTTATTTTTTCATTTGTATTTAGTTATCTGTCTTTCTTTGCTCGTCTTTTTTCCTTTTTAAGCTGAGTTGTTAGTTGGCTGACTTCTGAGGTGTGGTTGCATTGTATTATTGTCAAAGGTACATCAATGGGGAAGTGGACCTGTCCTGGTAAACAACAAACCCTGCCCTAAGTAACCTCTTCCTCTTCATTGCCGCCGACCTCAAGTGACAGGATGCTACAAAGGGCCATAGGTGTGGTAGCAACTGAAATAGAGCTCACTGAGAGATGCTTGTCACTAACTCCAGCTCTTCGTCGTTCTGTGTCTGATTCATCTTTCGCCCAAACTGCCACCCCTGTTACCACAGCTCTGGTAACCGTGCCTTTGTCATCTCCACATGTATGTAATGAGGAAGGAGTAACACAGAAGGGGAGTGTGGCTACAGATATACCCAAGAACAGAAAGCGTGAACAAGGAGTGGGGTTGGATCTAAAAGAAAGAAAACTAACAAAGTGTCATCAAAAGGTGTGGAGGGCCTGGATAATCCCAACCCAAACTTAAGATGCACCTCTAATAACCGAACAGACATGAAATACTCAACCTGGGTGTTGAACCTGATGATGGACTTACAGAGCCAACTCAGAACTATATTGTGAGGGAAGAACTTGTCTCTCTAGTTGATCTTATAGATACATTGGTGACACTGTGGGATAGTAGGCAAGGAAATATTGGTGTAAGCCGCACACAAGTTCCAGCAAGGGGGAACAACTTTAGCTGCCAGGCAGATAGATCAAGTTTGATACCCGGAGAAAGGCCTGGTGTACTGCAGGCTCAAGATCCCACTAACCTCTTGGGGCCCAGGAGGGGGAACAACTTCAGTTGCCAGGCAGACAGATCAAGTTTGATACCCATAGAAAGATCAGGTGTACTCCAGGCTCAAGGTCTCACCACCTTCTCGGGACCCAGGAACTCCCGTTGTGAGGCTAGGAACAATAACTCAGTAAAATCCAAGAGGGGTATAAATAAAAATAGCCTGCCTCCACATGTGTCTATGGTGAGCAGAGAAGAGTTGGGGAGTGAGGAGGGCTGAAACAGCGAACTTACCCACTATAAATGTACTCCCTGCTTCATCCCCACATGTAATCATACTGACAGGTGTACCTGAAATCAAAAGCAACCAGAGGGAAACACACATTTACCTTAGGAATAAATATCTGTTCTGGTTGGAGAGGCATAGACAGGTCACCCATGATAGGGCAGGGGAAATCCTAATGGTCCGCAGAGTTGGCTAGGTGGGTAACAGACAAAAAGATATGCAAGGGGACTGTGTAGTTATCAACTTTAAAAATCCCCTGACTGTCTGTAGCCTATTAAGTCAGAACCCTTGCTCCCAGGAGCTAGCCACAGGAATCAAGCTCTTTGTACTGGACTATTTTTATACCCCCTGTAAAATGCTATTTACGGCCCATACTAGCCCAGAGTTAGGCAGGTGGCCTTAAAGCAACAACTTGCGGGCCAATGATATCCACCTCCTAGCCCCTTGCTATTTAATATACCAGTAGACAATAGATTTGGGGTTCTGGAAGAGGTAGATTGACAAGTAATGATACAGAGACCAGCCCAGGGGATTACAAGCCCAAGGGTTTCAAGGGAGTTAGAAGTATATAGTGGCGGTCAGTATAGCCAGACTATACACCATGGTCTAGGGGCAGAGAGAAAGGAGCAAAAAACAAGGTCACAGAAGGAGTATGGGAAGAGTCGTTGGTAAGGTGTCCAACTCAAGCTGGTATTTCGCAGACCCATTCTACTTGTTCCCCTGCATCACAAGCTCTTATTAATGTACCAGGAACATTAGCTGCCCCAACCCCCGTTCCCCTAAGCAACAGTATTTTGTGGGCAGGTGCACCAGTGAGATCAGCAGAGAAAGACCTTTGTGCCCAAACGAGGGATCCACAACCTCTCAAAACCTAAACTCTTGATGTCACTCCTGGTAATTGTAAGGATGGAAACAAGCTGAGGGTTTTATCCTGGAACATTGTCGGCCTAAAAAACAAACTGTCCTGCCCCGATTGGGGGCTCTTTGTGGACCAATATGATGTATGCATGTTCCAGGAAACCTGGGCATGGGAAGACTCATTGAGGGTGGGGTTTGCGTCATTCAATGTTCCTGCCACCTTGGGGGTAAAGAGCAGACCATCTGGGGGCCTTTGCATCTGGGTTGGCTCACACCTGGGTTGTACGGTTGAACAGCTGAAATCTCATGTGGTTGATCGTAGGGGGAGATTTCAACTGTCAATTTGAGCACCATGTTGATCCTAGTGATACAACCCCCAGCAAGGAAGACTTCCGATGGCTAATTCAGATCCACAAAATTAGCCAATCAGGGCTTGGTCCCCGTTGGCACTCCAGATTAACTCATTCACATGTATCCACTCCCTAAGAGCATGTAATGGCCGCACAAAATCGGACACACCGGGGAAGTAAACATTTAACAGAGTCGGTCAATCCTTCCTGTTAGAATACATCTTAGTGGAGACCAGGCTGTGGCAAAGGGTTGTTGACTTTGCTGTCTTGCCACAACAGAGATCACAACGCTCTGACCATGGAACTGGAGATGTCAGACTCGGGGAGCTCTCTGGCTCACTGTACCACTCCAGATGATAGCTTAATACTCTCTAATAAAAGAAGAAATATACGGTCCAACAGTCACCCGATAAGCTGGCCACATTATACTCAACAATCATTCAGACCTTATTAGAAATGGGGAAGGCCACAGGTATAGAGGGCACTCCATTAACCATTGACAGAGTTGCAGAACTTCATGTAGAACTGACATCTAAATTAGTCAATATTTTCTATCTAAAGGTATTTTTCCAGGGGGAAAAAGGGAGCTGAACGATCATGGTTTAATGATTTGCCAAACGGGCTCTGTTAGACACCATTAAAGCAAAGGATAGGTCCCAAATAAGCAAAAACCGGCGCTATATAGAGACAGCATTCATAAAGCTAAGAAGACCTGGAAATTGGACAGATGGGATGCTTTTAAAACTGGCCTATCCAACAAAGACATGAAGACATTTTGGACTATAATTAGTACAGGCTGTAGTGAAGGGAAGACAGCTATAAAGCCAAACATAGCAGCAGATGTGTGGAAGACACATTTTCAGGCGTTATACACTACAATGGAAGTAGATGGCCCAATCTACGAAACTCCCATAACCTCCCTAGAGACTATTTATGGGATCACCCTAATTGAAGAAGTAAATGCAATAAGTAAGCTGCCTTTTTATCAAAGCACCGGGACTGGATATGTTACCAGGGGACCTTTTCGGGCGGAAACAAAAATAGGGGGACTCTACGTGCAGGTATTATTTAATGCTATCATGCAGGGAATGGCGATCCCTGCAGCCTGGGTCCGGGCAGAAATTGTCCCAGTTTTTAAAATAGGGTTCATCCCTTTCGCCTACAAACTACAGACCTATCAGTTTGATCGATGTTACCCAGAAATTGTTTGCACGAATATTCTTGGATCGTCTACAGGTATGGATGGACGACCATGAAATCTTGAGTCCATACCAAGCTGGATTTAGAAAAAACATCTCCACCGTCGACCAAATATATAGAATCCAACTTTTATATTGAAAAACGGTGACAATAGAAGGTGGCAGTCTCCATTTAATATTTGTGGACCTAAAAATTGCTTTCAATCTGGTGCCCAGGGACAAATTATGGGGTGTACTTAGGGAATTGCGTGTCCCGATCTACCTTTGCACATGTTTATGAGATTGCATGAAGGTACCTATGCACAAATCAGGTATGGAAAATGTGGTGAACTCACCTACCGACTCCCAGTCAATAGAGGGGTAAGGCAGGGGTGCGTGCTCGCACCTACCCTGTTTTGTCTATTTATTAATGCACTGGTCAACCAACTTATTGAGGTAAAGGACAACGATGCCCCAAAGATAGCAGGCAGAAAAATACCAGCAACGATTTTTGCTGATTACACTCTTCTGCTTCTCATGGGTATCCAGAGGAACCTCGATAGTGATCCAGCGCAAAAACAATCCGGGGAAAAAGTGAGAAAGCACAACTGTCCTCCCTGCGTCGCAAACCCGCCGTCACGCTAACTCATTCACACATGCATTCATTGGTGGGGCCCATAACACCAACACTCGCACGTTTCTCTTTCACAGGTCTGCACACAGGAGGGGGAATGATGCGCTGGACATGTGGGTAGGAGTACCTTATAACCTATAGGGAAAGAAAAGTTATCTTACATCATATACATTAACATTCGCCACCTATAGATTCTTAATACTAAACATCAAGGCACTCCGCCCACTTGGTCGATCGGACCAAATAGTTGGATTGGTTGATGGTGATTTAGAACCAGCTAAAACACATTTAAGACTCAGAATCCTCTATTCTCTTTATCGAAGAACCACAAACTCATAATTACTGTTAATCAATATTTGTTTATCTAAAATTTCATTAAAATTAGCATTTGTCTCTTCAAAGTTTAGAATTTCTAGATCAATTTAATTAAATCGCAAAACACCATATTTACCTATTCTGGCTATCTGGGTTTTCTCTATTTCATTGGCTCAGCATAACCAAATTTTGTTGTTAAATTGTCCAAAGAACAGGCCAGATCTCAGAGTCCGAAAGTCCTTTGCTCAGCACCTTACAGTCCCAAGGATCGTCAAAGGACCAGAAGTCGTGCCAGCATCCGTCATCGCCTGTGGGGTTAATGAGGGTGTGCAGTCATAATAACCGCCGAATGTCATCGAGTAGCCCCCTAGTCAGCTTCTTTAGTATAATAATGCCTTTCCTCCCTATTCTACCACACTTTTATAATAAATTTCAGGATAACATGAAAGATTTTTGGGCGGAGAAAGGTTACGATTGGTCGGGGTAAAAACGTCCGATTTTGTATAGTCCAGGTTCACATGGATTTTGCTGATATGTTTCCGGTGAGGACCAAATTCCGATTGTTGCAATATTTTGATTTCTAGTTTAGAAAGTCCATTGCTCATTTATACCAGTTTCTAATTTCCGGGGTCTTTGGCAGTCCACCAATAACCTATCCTTGACAGGAACGGCGTGTACAGAGGTCGTTAGGAAGTTCACGGAGCCATCCGATTCTGCGCAGTAGACTTTGCGCTTCATGAGACGGTGGCCACTTCTGAACTCGGTCTCTGCCGCCATGTTTCGATAGGCCCAAATGTCAACTTAAGCGAAACAAACACAGTAGAGTAATTAATACATATAAATGATGCTGCTAATGTTATACCCTTACTAATCCCTTTATGTATTAGTATTTTCCTAGCATGTAGCGACATTTAAAGCAGTATATTCACCTTTACGGTCCTCCATGAAGATGCAAACGTCACAAAAGCAACATAAATCATGCGATATCTAATTATCATATATACTACTGTTAATATGCGTACGTATTTTAGTTATTAGAGTTGTTTTGCCATGCAAATAGCAAGTTCCCATGTGTAATTTGCGTATGCAGGTTGGTTAATTTTAATATATCACAGCACTCAATTAGTAAATTATAATAAGTAGGTTATTCAGTTAATACTTTCATGCAAAATAGGGGAGGTATACAAAATTTTGCACTACCTGCTCCATCAATCTCCCCTTTGGTGATTTTTAACATCACCACACTATCTTTAAATTTTGAAAAATAAATTGTAAAAGAAATGAATTCAATATCTGTTTCCCCTGTCCCTTCTTCTCTTGTTTTTCTATACATATTGTCTTTCCACTCTTCTAATTCTATTTGTTCGAATTCTCTTTCTTTTCTTTCTTTCTCTTTACTTCTCACAGTTTCTCTTTTTATATGTTTTTGTAATTTCCTTTTCTTGCTACATAAACATCCTAGTCTTAGAATTAATACTAAAATAATCACACATGTTACTGGAATTAATATTTTACCAATAAAGGTATTTCCTAACTTAAGTAAGAAGTTCTTAATAGTAGAAAACCTTTTCCCAATCTTTTTCCAAATACCTTCAACCTCCAGTGGAACAATTTCCTCATGCAAATCAGTTATATTCTTAATATATGTCTTCAAATCTTGACTTTCGTCAGGAATGTAAGTACAACAATGTTGAACTTTCAGCATTCCACAGACTCCACCCTCTTTTGCCAAAATTATATCAAGGGCAAGTCGATTTTACATTACCATGGCACGCATGGCAACCATTTCAGTATTTACCACTAAAAATCCTCCAGCGGTGCTTGTTGACAAGCGATCCACTACTGTTGATAGTTTTCTAATTTTTTGTGCATTCAGAGATATTCCCACTGCTGGTTTCAACACTCCAAAAATGTCTCCCACAATTTCTGACCAAGATTCTCTTTTTCTACATGTTAGTTGACTACCTAACTCATGTGCACCATCTTTTTCTCTTCCCACATGGAATGTCTTTGGGAAAACCAGGCCTAGATAACATGTGCCATACCAATGATTTGGTAATTGATAATATGCTTTATTCCTGCAGATAAAGTATAGTCCAGGGAAAACTGGATCATTTCCTCCTCTAAATCCCCATCCACCCATGATTCTATAAGTATCATGGCAATCACTTGTGCCTACAAAATAATTATCATATTCAGTTTGATTCCTTCTAATACACAACTTCCCTTTCTGAGACCAATCTAAAGCCATTGTTGGACTAATTTCAAATGTTTTTCTCTTTCAACATCCCAGACTGTCTTTTCTTCTTTTCCCTCAGGTTCTTTCCTTTGCATTTTCAATCTCCTTTCTTCAACTATATCCAAGAAAACCTTCTCCTCCTTCTTTAAACTGCAAGTTAGATTATTTCTAAATATTGATTCTATTGTTAATTCTTTGGTTTCTAAGAAAAACTCACCTAACTCTTTTGCAGGTTTTACTTTATTCAACTTGTTAATTACAGGTAGTTGTGAAAATACATTATCTACATCTGAAAAATAATATTCTAATTCCCTATTTTGTAAAACAAACTTGCTATTACACTACATGTTATTCCATATGTTACTGGGAGGTGATGGTAAGTCACTCCCTCAGATACAGACGCTGGCAACTGCACACAGACATAGCAATCCCTCACGTCCATCGTCTTCACATATTCGTATAGTAATTTTGAAAATACATTGTTAGAGAAATCAGTTATAGACGTATCTTTATGTAAATAATTTCTATCTATTTTAGTCGGATATACCTTCTGAGTCTTTTCTACATTAGTTTTATACTCGCTATGTCCTTCTATTGTTTCTAGTGTAACCTTAAATGAAACCATTAGAGCTAACCCACTCCACAGAAGCATTAGTAATCATGTACAACAACAACACATTTTGAACCATATTCTAAGGAACACACATTTAGATTTTCTATTTTCTGTGTTTGCCATTTCGAAAAATTATCAGTGTCTTTTGACTTAGCCTCTTCTACTTCACAACTAGTTTTGTCTAACCCAAGGCTCTAAGCACCTACTTTGTTCTTTCAGTTGTATGTCTTTTCCGGTAATTTATTGTTTCTCCAATTTGAACACTTTTATCTTTTCAGTTGGGCTTTTGATCGTCTTTCACTTTTCTTTTGTAGTCTTGTTGCAGAATTTCCTGAACATCCGTCTCTTCTCCGATGAAAGACAAGATAACTCTCAGGATTTCCGATTCTTTGTCTTCCTCATCCACTCCTGGTACAGTCACCTCTGGATTCCCTTGGCTGTCTGCCTCTTCTTTTATTTCAGGCAATGCCACATATGACCATTCCGGCGACCTATACTTCTGGTTAGGTTTTATTGTTCTTTTATTTTCTTCTACTGTCATTTGTTCCACGTCTTTCAACTTCTCTTGGCTAGACACTTCATTTACCTGTTCAGCCCTAGATGAATTCACTCGTGTAAATCTGTATCTTAACCTTTTTATCTTGTTGGGCCAAATTTCATCTCTTGCTGGCCTTTTCAACTTACTTCCTTTTTCATTTTTCTAAGTTCTACATGCTCTCTTCCTCAGGACTCGACCTTCTGGTACTTCTTCATCACTGTCCTCTGATTCAGTTCCAACTTGACTTTTACTTTCAGCTGTTCTTCTTTCCACCACTTCTGTTTTATTCCCTACTTCTGTCCCTCCTCGTGGTTCTTCCACATCTTCCTGCTGACTAACCGTCCCTTCCTCTAACTGGATGTGTGAATTCCCTACAACTCCTCGAGGGTCTTCCGCAAAAATCTTTCCCTCTCTCTGTGTATCTGGTACCTTACCATCTAATTTTATTACTTCAGGTGGAATTTCTTTTGAACTTTCATTCGGGACTGTCTTATCAAAAATGTCTTTTACAGTCTCTTCACTGTTTTTACTCTCTTTCTTTTGTGCTTGAACAGGTTCGGTGTCTGATTCCGAGCTGGTGTCAGAAATATGTAACTTTCTTCTTAAAGGAAGATTTTCTGGTGCAATAGCTGGGCTTTGTTCTGGTTCCCCCCTTTCAGGAGTTTTTCTCGTTCTTATTTCTTCAGTATCTCATTCAGAGCTCATATCTGATTCTTCAAAGTATTCTCCTTCCTTGTTATCCACAGGGTTTGGAATTCACAAGAATCCAGTTCTCCACTTCTGCACATTTTACTACTGTTGTCGTAGTCAAGATCACCTGATGTGGTTTTCCCCAACGTGGGACCAAACAGTTTCTTCTTCTGTGCACTTTTATTCTCACCCAGTCACCTGGGCTCTGATCATGAGCTGGCTTCTTTTCAAGAGTGGTGGCATCTGATCCAACCTGATGGAACACAGAAAGAACGGAATCAGCCAACCCCTTGCAATAATCCAACACCAAGTCATCAGATATAGGCAATAGCTTGTTGACTGATATGAAAACATGTCGCATTGCTCTTCCCATGACAATTTCATGGGGACTCAGACCTGTATTCCTGTCTGGAATTGATCTAATAGTCATGAGTACCAGAGGCAAGACACCAGGCCATTTCAAACCTGTGGCTAAACACATTTTTCCCAGCCTGTTTTTAATAGTGCCATTTACTTGTTCCACCACACCAGAAGCCTCTGCCGGATAGGCACAATGTAGTTTCTGTTGTACATTCAATGCTTCACAAATCAACTTCATGATTTCATTATGAAAATGTTTTCCTCTATCTGACTTCATTGTGACTGGAAAACCAAACCTAGGAATGAACTCTCTTAATAATAGCTTGGCTATTGTAATTCCATCACTTCTTCTCATTGGGTATGCTTCCACCCACCGTGAGAACAGACAAACCATCACTAAAACATACCTCCACCTAATACAGGGGGGCATTTCAATGAAGTCAATATGCATTCTGGTGAAAGGCCCTCCTTCTCGACCTATCGTTCCCAGACTTACCACTGTCTTTCTTCCAGGATTGAACTGCTGACATATAAGAAATCTCTGTCAAAGACTCTCAGCTACAAGTCTAAATTTAGCATTGTACCATGTCTGTTTAAAAAGTCTGATCATTGCATCTCTTCCTACATGTGCTTATTCATGATACATCCGTGCCTTGGCAGACACCATGCTATCAGGCATAACCGGTCTTCCATCCCGATACACCCACACATGATCTGTTTCCTGTGGTGCACATCCTGCTTTTACTCACTGTCTCATTTCCTCATCTCCTGCTTCTTCTTGCAGCTGCCTTACTTCCTCCCATGTATTCACAGTGTTAGTAAACAACAAGGGGCATGAACTCATTTCTCTTTCTCTTCCCCTATTTATAGAATTCTGATTTTGTGCGCAATATTGAGCCATATCGTTGGCAAATTGATTACCAGCCGATACATAATCATTGGACTTTGTGTGGGCTGCACACTTCACAGCAGCTAATTGCTTAGGCAGCTTTATCACCTCAAGCAATTTTCCAACCACTTCAGCATTCCTTATAGGAGTTCCACTCGATGTCAAAAATCCTCTTTGTGACCAAATTTGGCCAAAATCATGGACTACACCGAAGCCATATTGACTATCGGTTATCACAGTCACTCTCACATTCTTTCCCAACTTACATGCTCTTGTTAAAGCAAATAGTTCAGCAACTTGGGCTGATTTTACTCCTTTCATACACAATGCTTCCAATATAGCTGCTACTGTGCATACTGCATATGCTGCACTCAGAATTCCCTTATCTGTTCTCAAGCATTATCCGTCCACAAACATCACATAGTCACTTTCTGTCAAAGGTACAACTTTTACATCAGGTCGGTATTTGGTACAGAAGTCAAGCACTTCCAAACAGTCATGATCCACATCATCTCTGACTTCCACATTCTCAGCATCAGACAGTAACGTTGAAGGATTCACATTCAGGCATCTCACCACGCTCACATTCGTTGCACCGAGGATAACTTTCTTATATTTAGCCAGACGACTATGCGTCATGAACTGGGTGCGGCTCCTTGTTAAAAGAATTGCCACATCATGAGGTAAAAACACTCTCACAGTATATCCCATCGCAATTCCTTCACTTTGTTCCAAACTCTTGCAAGTGGCTGCTACAGCTTTCAGACAACCTGGCAATGCTACAGCTACAGGATCTAAGATAGCTGAGAAATATGCAATTGGTCTCCTTAGTTTTCCATGTTTCTGTATTATTACAGAAAGCGCACATCCATTTCTTTCCCTGCAATAAAGTTCAAATTCTTTTTCATAATCAGGCATACCAAGTGCTCGTGCTTCACACAAACTGTCTCTCAGTTGTTTAAAATCCATCAATTCTTCTTTATTTAATTCAATGGGATCTTTTACATCACTTCTATTTAAGCGTACCAAAGGTTTTGCAATCAGGGAAAAGTTACTTATTCACTGACGACAGTATCCAACCATTCCAAGAAACATTCTCACTTCTCTTTGCGTCATTGGGGCTCTCATTCCTTTTATTATCTTGATTCAATTGGCAGTTACTTTTCTCAGGCCTTTTTCAATTTTATGGCCTAAATATTGTAATTCTTTCTGACAGAATTGCAATTTCGATGGGGATACTTTAAGTCCTCCATCTGCCAAATGATTCAGCAGTGCAATTGTATCCATTACACAAGCTTCTCGAGTTCTCCATGCCACAAGCAGATCGTCTATATATTGTACCAGAACTGAACTTTCAGGCATTTTTAAATCTTCTAGTGACTTTTTCATTATCTGATTGAATATTGAGGGACTCTCTGTGTACCCCTGTGGAATTCGGCACCATGCCAAGATACGTTCACCAAACCAGAACGCAAACATTTGTTGACTATTAGGATGCAATGGGATGGAAAAGAACGCATGACACAGATCAATTACTGTATACCATTCTGCATCATGAGGAATCTGATACAAAATTACAGATGGATTTGGTACAATGGGACAACATGACACAATGATTATGTTTATTTTTCTCAGGTCTTGAACTATTCTAAATGTTCCATTAGGCTTCTTCAAAACCATAATTGGTGAATTACATGGACTGCTCATTATTTCTCTCAAAATACCTTGCTTGATCATTCTGATTAACTCCTGCAATTATCTCGGGTGTCAATTTGTACTGTGGAATATTTGGGTAACTTACTCCTTCCTTTACAGCAACTTTTACAGGATCTAAATTTTTCATTAGTCCCACATCTTCTCCTGTGAAATCCCATACCTCCGCCTTCACTGTCTTTTTCAACTCTTGAGGCAGCTCTTCAGGGTTAAATACAACAAATGCCTCAGTAATCTCAGGTTCCATATTAGCCATAGTCATTTTATACAGTACATCTTCATCTGGAGTCTCAAATGCTATACCATCTGGAGTACAAAATATGGTGCAATTCATCTTGCACAGTTAATCTCTCCCTAACAAATTTAAAGGGCTTGAATCGCACATGACAAAGCGGTGCATTTCAGAAAATGTCCCTATGCTAGCTTTTACTGGATCAGTGAGATACGTTTTTATCTGTCTGTTGGATTCTCCAACAACTTGGATTGTTACATCCGAGAGAGGAAGATTTTTAACATCAGCTGACCTAACAATTGAGCGAGTAGCACCAGTATCAACTAGGAAAGTAATGTTTCCGTCATTTACCTTTCCATCCACAAATGGGCCTGTCTGGTCTACTTCTAGAGTTGAGCCAAGTACGCACTCCTCTTCCTCCCCTTGGCACCGTCAATAACCTTCTTCTGACTCACTCTCATCGCGTCGTAGCCAATACTGCGAAACAGCACTAGCGCCCGGCAGTTTAGTTACCTGTTCTTCGTTGTAGAATCCTTTCTCATTACTGTATTTCTGATGATTTACGCTCTGTGGAAAAGGCGGTTTTGGCTTCTGATTCTGTTGGGGAACAACCTGCTACTGTTGCTGCGGTTGACAACCCACCTCTTTCTGCACCTGTGAATTCAATGATGCATTATCACCATTAGCACTCTGGGGAAATTTACACTCGGATTTCCAATGACCCATTCTTCCGCAATTATGACATGGCCACTTCTTTTTTGCTTCATCTATATTAAATTGTCCTTACCCTTTTCCAATATTAAATTTTGGTTTCATACCTGTACCAGCTGCCTGTTCAATCTATTGTGCTTCCTGTCTTTCTGCTACTTTTACTTGAGCCCACATAGCTTTTTCTTTTAATTTACGCTGCTTTGCCTCAATTTCATCACTAAAATATTTTGCATGTCTTACTACTTCATCTATCTTTTTATTTTGCCAATCTACTGCATGCTGTTTAATCATTTCACTTACTTCAGGTCGCAATCCATACACGAATCGATATACAAAATGACTCAAATCCTTTTCACTCAAGTTTTCATCACCACTATACTGTTTAAAGGCTAGGATCAACCTTTCATAGTACGCATGTACCGATTCTTTCGCTTCTTGATGAGTTCTATCAATTTTTACCCAATCAGTTTCTTGAGGAGGTACTTTAATTTCCAGGAAGATAATTACTTGTTCATATTTTCTCATTACTTCTGGATGAGGGGCACCTGTTTTTGGAACTCTAGGGTATTCTTGTGTAGGCCAGCTAATCATTACCTTGCATTCTGTCCATAAATCTGCAGGTACTATTATGTCAAAAAGGCTGTTCAGATCAATCCATAGGACTTTTGATAATTTCACAAACCTGTCTACCTGCCTGTACCACTCAACTGGCTTTTCACGCAGTCGAGGGAAGTCATTGGTAAATGACAAAATATCTTGTCTAGTCCAGGGGACATGTACATATCCTCCACCTGGAAGTTCTCTCATGGGACATTCAGTTACAACTTTTTCCTTTTCTCTTACTGGGTAAGCTGCAAACGTTTTATCCATTGCATCGTCTCGTTTTCGAAACCATCTACTCTTCCATTTGTCTATATCACCCCATTTCCGCAGTAATATGATTACATCTTTAATCTGAATCATTTGTCCTGTCCTGTTTAGGTTTTCAATGTCTTTTTCAGAAAAATCTACTCTATTTGGTTTTTGTAATGACTTTACCTTTTCAAAATCAATACCCATTTCATTTGCCACTTCTTCTAGTCTTTCATGTAAATTTCTGGCTCTCCATGTTATGCTTTTGCATAGAAACATTAATTCCTTATCCTGATAGCTCTTTAATTTTTCTGTTGGAATAGTCCCTACTATTAATTCCTCTAATACTATCTTTAATTTGGACACATCTAAATGTTTAGGCTCAGCATCTTTTTGTTGTAAACTTCTCAGCCATTCACTTAATTCATCAGAAGTAGGACCTACAGGAATCATTTCATTTTGTGTCTGTTCTAATCCTTTTGGTGATCCTGGTACTGACTCTGTCGTCATTATTGCTCTATTTACTAAACTCTGATATACTGTCAAATTTTTGGGAGTAGTTTGTTCAGAAATTCCTACCGTTTGTCCCCACAAATGTTCTCTTGTATCTCGTCTTTGTATTTCATTTTCTCTGTGTCTATTATAAGGAATTGTCAGACAATGCTCACTATCCTTCTGTTTATCAAAAATCGGCATTACAGGTCCTATTGTTACCGGAACAGTTACTGCTTCCATATTTTTAGTTAATTCTCTAATCTTCTCAGTCAATTCTAAAGTAGTTCTAGCCAATTCTGCTGAATTTTCATTAGCCATTTTACTAACTTGGGGGCATATTATCAAGACAGGCGATAAAATTATCGCCGCTTTAGCGGCAGAAAACTGCGGCTAAAGCGGCGATAATGGGCTTGATAATATTTTCTATGGAATTCCAATTGAAGCCATGTTAGATGTGAAGGACATCTAACCTGAGCTTCAATTGGAATTCCATAGAGCCTATTATCGAGCTCATTATCGCCGTTTTAGCGGCAGTTTTCTGCCGCTAAAGCGGCGATAATTTTATCGTCTGGCTTGATAATATGCCCCTTGAGTATTTTCTGTTTCTCTGAAAGGATTATTTCTTCCTGCCTCATGTGGTACTGTTTCAAATTTTGTATTCTGTGGCGATTCTTTTTCTGGGGCACTCGGTGTCAATGTGGAATTTGGTTGATATGGGGGTGGATTTTTATAAAACATGTCCTCAAGCACATCATCCTCCGACTCATGCACACCATACTTATAACTTTCTGATCCTGTATTATTTCTCTTTTCCGTACATTTTCTACTTGTGGTTTCTTCCACATTTCTTATAGGAAACAACCCATCAGTCATATTTGCACTTCATTCTATCATCATGATTCTCTTGTCCCTATGATCTACCAAACATATATCCATACCTTCTGCCACTCCGTTGTCATTCTCTGTCATACATCTCATCTTTCCATTCTGTCAATGCTTCAAACTGTGTAGGGCTAGGTCTAATTTCATCATTCTTTCTCTCAGATTTCTCCAAACCGCTAAATTAAATGAACCATGTTCCGGAAATGCCAAAACTCCATCATCTTTTGTATACTTTGCCCAATTGTCTAACCAAATACATGTATGATAACCATATTTCGTAATCATAAAAGATGCAGCTGATTTCGCTGGAGGGAGCAACTGTCCCTCTCTAGTCACAAATGGTTTGTCCTTTTTAAATAAGTTCTTGATTTTACCGAACCCGGACTTTTTCTCTTTCTCTGGTGGATCGTAATACATCAATTTCTCTTTTCTGTATCACTAGTTTTCTTCTACAACTATTTTCTTTGTACTATCCAATCGTAGCGCGACTCACACAAACGCACCATTCCTGAGCGTCTATGTCACTTTTGCAATTCTCCAATCCCAGCGCGACTCACACTAACGCACCCATCCGGGGCGTCTATGTCACCCTGCAATTCTCCACTCCTGGCGCGGCGCGCACCAACGCACCAATCTGGAGCGTCTACGTCTCTTACTGACTGTTCAATCCTAGCACGGTCTTCCTGACGTCAGCTTTCTCGCTGCTCCTGCTGACCACTCCTTTACAAAGCTTATCAGTAAACTTTTTACATTCACTTTTTACTAAAATTCTGTTAGTAACGACATAAAGACGCCACCATTATCTGTTTTGCTAACAAAGGATAGTCCTGACCTTTCTCACAAGAATTCCATCTTTCCCGAGAGCAGCGCTTACCTCTGCCCTACTACGGAATCGTTACTTACGTTGATAAAGTAGCACTTCCCTCTACTTCACCCTTCTAGCAAGCATTAGCTAACTGTTTCTCCAGAAATAAAAATCCTGTTGGAGACTCAATGCTCCTGAGAATTAAAACCAGAGTTTCACAATTAACCTGAATGCTATTTCATTTACACACATTCATACGGAAAATGTAGTTCATTCACATGGAATCCTGTCTTTCCCGAGAGCAGCGCTTACCTCTGCCCTACTACAGAATTATTTCATTTGTTAATGAAGTAGCACTTCCCTCTACTTTATCCTTCTAACAAGCTTAGGGAACACCTATTACCTTTCCAGTGGTAAGCGTAATCAGAGCTCCTTTTGGGATCCTGGTAGTTAAGACCAAAATTTCACAGATGACCTTCGCTACCATACATTTCTCTCATACAGAAAATGTCCCTAATGGCAACTCACGATAATGTTACCGAATCGAACCCAGACAATGCGTCGTGCAACTCCAATCGTTACACGTTTTCCCCGTGTACTTACAGGGCAACAACAATCCCATCTTTCCCGAGAGCAGCGCTTACCTCTGCCCTTCTACGGAATTGTTACAAACTTCCGACTTCCTACATCCCAGAAGTCGTCAAACAACATGGAATGCAACGCAACTCAACATAGAGTGTTAATACATAAACCTATACTGATCCACAGTCAATAATCAATAATCAATAAGCAATTTACAAGCAATAATCACCAAACCTATGCAATAAAACCATAACTCTGCTACCAGGAAAAACTGATCCAGCACAAAAATAATCCGGGGAAAAAGTGAGAGAGCACAACTGTCCTCCCGGCGTCGCAGACCCACCGTCAAACTAACTCATTCACACACGCATTCATTGGTGGGGCCCATAACACCAACACTTGCACGTTTCTCTTTCATAGGTCTGCACACAGGAGGGGGAATGATGCGCTGGACATGTGGGTGGGAGTACCTTATAACCTATAGGGAAAGAAAAGTTATCTTACATCATATACATTAACATTCGCCACCTATAGATTCTTAACCCTAAACATCAAGGCACTCCGCCCACTTGGTCAATCGGACCAAATAGTTGGATTGGTTGATGGTGATTTAGAACCAGCTAAAACACCTAAGACTCAGAATGCTCTATTCTCTTTATCGAAGAACCACAAACTCATAATTTCTGTTAATCAATATTTGTTTATCTAAAATGTCATTAAAATTAGCATTTGTCTCTTCAAAGTTTAGAATTTCTAGATCAATTTAATTAAATCGCAAAACACCATATTTACCTATTCTGGCTATCTGGGTTTTCTCTATTTCATTGGCTCAGCATAACCACATTTTGTCGTTAAATTGTCCAAAGAACAGGCCAGATCTCAGAGTCCGAAAGTCCTTTGCTCAGCACGTTACAGTCCCAAGGATCATCAAAGGACCAGAAGTCGTGCCAGCATCCGTCATCGCCTGTGGGGTTAAAGAGGGTGTGCAGTCATAATAACCGCCGAATGTCATCGAGTAGCTCCCTAGTCAGCATCTTTAGTATAATAATCCCTTTCCTCCCTATTCTACCACTCTTTTATAATAAATTTCGGGATAACATGAAAGATTTTTGGGCGGAGAAAGGTTACGATTGGTTGGGGTAAAAACGTCCGTTTTTGTATAGTCCAGGTTCACATGGATTTTGCTGATATGTTTCCGGTGGGGACCAGATTCCGATTGTTGCAATATTTTGACTTCTAGTTTAGAAAGTCCATTGCTCATTTATACCAGTTTCTAATTTCCGGGGTCTTTGGTAGTCCACCAATAACCTATCCTTGACAGGAACGGCTTGTACAGAGGTCGTTAGGAAGTTCACGGAGCCATCCGATTCTGAGCAGTAGACTTTGCGCTTCATGAGACGGTGGCCACTTCTGAACTCGGTCTCTACCGCCATGTTTCGATAGTCCCAAATGTCAACTTAAGCAAAACAAACACAAAAGAGTAATTAATACAAAGAAATTATGCTGCTAATGGTATACCCTTACTAATCCCTTTATGTATTTGCATTTTCCTAGCATGTAGCGACATTTAAAGCAGTATATTCACCTTTACGGTCCTCCACAAATGTCACAAAAGCAACATAAATCATGCAATATCTAATTATCATATATACTACTGTTAATATGCGTACGTATTTTAGTTATTAGAGTTGTTTTGCCATGCAAATAGCAAGTTCTCACGTGTGATTTGTGTATGCAGGTTGGTTAATTTTAATATATCACAGCACTCAATTAGCAAATTATAATAAGTAGGTTATTCAGTTAATACTTTCATGCAAGATAGAGGAGGTATACAACATTTTGCACTACCTGCTCCATCAATAGCTTTGATGCCTTCTGTAAAAACAGGGGGCTGGAGATTAACTCGCAGAAGACTAAATTTATGGTTTTCAACCCAGCAAACACATCATATTCTAACCCTTGTTTGAATGACATCATGCTTGAGAGGGTTTTGGTATTTGATTACCTAGGTGTCACCCTGACAGAACATCTGAGGTGGGGACGCAAATGGCCAAAGCAAGTCTCAAGTTAACTCAGACCACGGGGGGACTCACAAAGCTGTATAGGAACTCCTTCCACAAACCAGATGGTCCAATAGTAGAGATCTATAAAGTGCAAGCATGGAATGCTACAATGTATGGGGCTGAACTACGGGGTCATTACACGCAATTTCGCCGGATCAAGACAATAGCTAACCATCATTCTGCTACCAAGAAACTGGTGCAGATCACAGCTTCCGAATCCCCTCTACTTCCACGGACGGAATGATTTCACAGTCACACACGCATACACACATCACACGCTGGTGGGGCCCATTTCACCAACATTCACCCTAAATCACTCTATCCGTGCCCTGTAAAGGAGAAAACACCTTTCACATATGCTCTATCTAATCTGCCTGTACTTTGAGGTCAATGCAACCAGCTAGTTGCTTGTGGATCTAGCAAAATACATTTCAAAGAATACACAATAAAATCAATAAACATGACCAGAAATAATCACCCGAGACAGTAATTCAAACAAATTGTTCATTTATGTAAAATTTCAAGAAAAGCCAATTAAATGCAAATTCATTTCTCTCATATTTACTTATTCTGTCTAAATGTCAGATCCTAAGTCAGAACCGGTCCTCTGTAGAAGAATTAAAGTTTTCTGCAGTCATGTAGAGTCATCGTCCTCTCCGTCAGCATAGGGACCTCGCATCATCAGCTCGGGAAGAAGTGGCGCTAGACCTCTCTAGTCTACTATTATTTATACTAAAATTTACATTCTATAAAGTAACATTTCTTTGTTCAGAACGGATGACTGGCGGAAATAATGTCGTCTTGTTACATGAGCAAAAGTTCTCATGTATTGATCGTCTCAAAAAATGAATAGAAATACTGATTCCATAACTAATTTGTTACTTTTACGAATGTCTCTTTTGTAACTTGTTTCCAGGATCAGGAAAAGTTCATGAAGTCAATGATTTATTTAGCAACATTTCAGGTTCAGGGGTTCTTTTGGCAGCCTTCCTAGATTTGTCGTCATGGTCATGGCTTTTCAGTTCAACAGCAGGACAAGGTCACAGGCAGCACAAAGCCTTCTTGCAAAATGTCCATCAACTCAAATGCAGGCTGTGGGTGGTGGCCATTTTATAGCAGGCCACAATGGCCAACTTAAGCGAAAGAGACACAAAACATAATTACTGCACAGAAATGATTATACAGTGTTATTCCCCTACTAATACCCTTATGTGTATGTATTTATCTAGCCATTTGCGACATCCAAAGCCATTAATGCATATTAATTATAAGCCCAAAACACAATAACATCACATAAGCAACATCTATTTCAGTCAGTTTGGTCACCAACTTAGTTCACTTATTATTGTAGCCATGCAATAGCATTTCCACGTGTAATTCTCTTGTTAATAAGGTTGATTTAGTCAACATTCGACAAACTTTAATACTTAATAATTAATCAGTAGTACTTTTAGTTATAACATACGAAAATGAAACCGATATTTGGTTTTAAAGTAAAAACCCTGCTCCATCACGGTCACCCTTCTTAAATATAGGCAGTATCTCTGCGCCTTTCCAAGATTCGGGGATAGCAGCCTCCATGGCTTTGGCAGTTGCCAAAAAGGCAATATATGGTACCCAGTTTCCTCGGTCGTGTTTGAAAAGGTCCGCCGGGACACAATCCATACCAGGTGCCTTTCCACAGGGTATCTGATTTAATGCAGCTTCAACCTCGCTACAGTCAAATGTAAGGTTCTGCGTGTAGGTCATATCACGGAACTTATGAGGGATAATTTCATCATTCACGTTAGAACCTGAAAACTGGCACTCAAAATGCTCTACCCATAGTTCGGGAAGAACATGATTAGTGGGGACCTGTGCTTTCAGCGAGTTACCCCACTTTACAATATTCCAGAACTTAGTCATGTTTTTGAGTTTACTGGCAGCTAAGAGCTCTAGCCAGTGGTTGTTATCCCAGGACTGTTTGGCCAGGGTTTTGGCTTTGAGGTAATTGCGCCTAGCTAATTGAATATCACCCATGATCTTGGTTTTAATGGCAAATTTCAATTTGCCATAGGTCTCACGGCACAATTTATTGTACCAATGATTGCGCTTTGGTTGAGTTGGTTTTTTTACTTGAGTGGGTTTGGAAAAATAGGTTTTTAGGCCCAGAAATAGGTCCTCGTGGATTTTTGTGATCTCCCTGTTAACATCTACTTGGGAAGAGAGGGAGCGCAGGCCTTTCAAGGCACAAGAAACTTTTATACTGATCTCCTCTAAAGCAACAGTATCAATTTCTACCCTATCCCAGCGCACTCTACGTAGGTTATTGGTAAGAAAGGCATCAGCAGTGGCTGTCTCGGTTTGCTCAACACTTCTGTGGGCAATACAAAGCAAAAGGCATAGAATTAGGGGGTTGTGGTCACTCTCGGGGCGATCCAGGATCACCATATCTCTAAGGGTAGACCAAAACTCCACTTTAATGAGGTCATAGTCAATTCTGCTATGACGAAAGCCATCATCAAATGTGTCCCGACCCATTTTATCAGAGTCAGTCCGTCCATTTGCCGCCCTAAAGCCACGACCCAGACACAAACTCGTCCACTGAATAGCGGACTCAGTCCACTTCTTGACGGGAGGAAGGTCAAGAAAAGGAATATTCCATAGAGCATCCACATCAGTCATGAATGTTTCCCCATTTACAATCAAAGGCTCAAAACAACAATTAAGGTCCCCCAATATCAATATATTGGTATCGGGGTTGACTGTTTCCAGAGACCCATCAAGAAGGAGAAAAGTGTTAGAACCACGCCCTCCTGGCTGGCCTCTATTATAAACATTAATAATCATAATATCGGGGCTGCCCTGGAGGTGCAACAATAATATTAAAAGATCTGGGCTATCAATGATCAATTCTGTGGGTCTACACTTAATGGTTTGCCTAACCCAAATACTAAGACCACCTGAGGGTCTTCCCTTTGTCCCTTTGATAGCAGCTTTATGGAAGTTAAGGTAGCCAGATAGGTAGACCGGGTCCACTGACCATGTCTCCTGGAAGACCAGGATGTCATGTTTTTCCACCCATGCTGACCACTCATCTATGGAGATTTTACTCCTAAGGCCAGCTATATTCCAGGAAACCAGAGTAAGCTGTTGAAGAACACTAACAGCAGACAGATGTTGCGGAGACAAGACCTGGGGGTTAATCAAATTGGCATTCTTTCCAGAAAGTAGGGACCCTATCTCACGGGTACTTTGTTCCGAGCAAGTATTATTAGCCATGTCACACTAGGCCTCACTAACATGGGGAGCTAGCACTAAAACGGTTGGCTTTTTGCAAGGTAGATTTCTACCTTGTGAGAAATCAGGGGAAACAGGGGGTAGAAAAGGAAAATCTGGTTTATTAAGTAACACAAATGATATAGGAGGTGGAGCGCATAGTTGTTCGCTCCCAGCTCCCAAGAACCCCCCCGAGTTACCTCTACTAAATACTTTCTCCACCCTGCTAGTACTTCCATACCCCATGTTTATTTAACAGTCTAAACCCATGTTGTTATCAACCAGTCAATCCACACCCTCCATACTACTCAATGGTCCGAATCGATTATGCAAGGGGAATGGAAAATCCTGTCTGATTTGGCCATATGGACGTCTAGAAGCCCTTTCCCACCCATCAGTCTGAGCATTGTATATATCATGATGGAAGGAGGGGTAGAAATAACACAAATCAAAAGTTAGAATCCCTCTGGTACCCTGGGTATTGGGTTGGCTGCAGATATAACTAACCACTCTTGGGTCCCTAAAATTTGTGATTATGCAATCACCCGTATTCATATTGGGAGGGGGAGACCTATTCTTGTTGAGCCAATGTATGACCTTGTTTTTGAGCTCTCTATGGGACTCAGATTTATCACGGGATAACCCCGGAACACCTGCCAAGATTACCGTATACGGTAGGGATTCGGGGGGTAGATTAATACACGGGAATCTAGAAAACAGGCCATCACTCCGGGGCACGGTAATCCCTCTGTTGTTGAACTGGGGTCTAGGGTTATTAGTGGCCATCTTCAACCTACCCATTCCGTCGGACGTTTGGCCTTCTGCCCTGGTAGAGTCCAAAGCGCATGGATTTACTAACTCAATGGGCGTAGTAGAGGTGGGACCAGGTTGGAGATGACCAGGCATGATGGAATGAGGATTGTCAGTCAGAACGTTCTGGGCGTTTGTCACTATACCTAGAGAGGTTGTTAGCCTATGGACAGCAGTGGACTCAATGAATTTATTTAAAGTAGCCGTGTTGGCAAGCACAGTGCTTTCCAAATTCCCAACATTAATGCTAAGTTGTTTGACTCTCTCGAGTATAGGAAGCAATAATGATTTTAACAGTTGCTGAAGGGTCTCCAAGAAGTCATTTGGGGGCTGGTTAGCACAGGACTGGCAAGATGTTCACTTGTTTGATCTAAGACTTGGAGCGACTAAAGATGTCGTAAATGTGGCTAGGGGGGGATTACTTTCGGCTTTAAACACTTTAGCGCATCTTCTCTTTTGGATCCCACCTCCACGTTTTTTCCTATTTCTTTTACCCACAATATGCTGGGACATACTCCCTTTTTCCAAGTTAACAACCGGTGGCATTATAACAGGAGGCAACGGGGGGATGGTAATGGATATCACGGAAGGTGGTCTATTCTCTAGAATGGAAATACTTTCAGGGGTGGTGTCTAAGCTGCTATGGTTGGTTATATCCGACCCCACGATTTCAATACTTGAAACCGGATTTCGCGCTGGCACGCGCTCGGGGGAGACAGCAGACATTATATTACCAAGTGAAGATCTCTTAGCCAGTAGTTCTAAGGACAATCTTTTCTCCGTAAGGGTAATTTCATGCTCGAGAACACTAGCCGCTCTTGTAATGAAATTATCTAGAGTCCCAAATACAGAACCCCCTATACTGTCCTGAGCGATCTTTCTCCCTGACCTTAGAGAAGAAGCCATTATTATTTTTTAAAGCACCCTGTCTTTCGATGGAGCACACTACGGCCACGTAAAAGTAGGCTGATGGGGGCTTATTAGTCACACAGGCAATGACTCTAGCACGTATTGTGAACAAAACACCCCTAGGTTAAACACAAACGACACACTTATAGTCTCGGGGATGACGATAGTCACTCATTTCACAGTGCATGTCCTAGAATACCGGTGTTAAGGGGGGTGGCCCGTCCCGTCCTCCTTCGTCCCCTGACGGCCACAGACGGCCTGCCCTTTGCCCGGGCTTAGCCCGACGCTGCCTGCGCGCTGTCCCGCGACGCGGGGGCTGCGCTGAGATTTAAAGCGCCTCCAGGCACGTGTAATACGACGCCGGCTTCCGGCCTCGGCACTCAGGATCCTGGGAAATGTAGTCCCCCTCCTCACAGCGGCCGCGGTGTTGGCAAATGCGGCGGCGGGAGGGAGACAGAACGGTCACAGCAGGCAGGCACAGGAAGATGCTGGGTAGGTGCAAAGTCCCACTAAGCAAGGGTCACAGAGTCACAGACTGGATTATGGCGCCCGCTCCACCGGGGCTGCGCTGAGATTTAAACCGCCTCCAGGCGCGTGTGATACGACGCCAGCTTCCGGCCTCGGTGCTCAGGAGCCTGGGAAATGTAGTCCCCCTCCTCACAGCGGCCCCGGTGTTGGCAAATGCGGCGGCGGGAGGGAGACAGAACGGTCACAGCAGGCAGGCACAGGAAGATGCTGGGTAGGTGCAAAGTCCCACTAAGCAAGGGTCACAGATTCACAGACTGGATTATGGCGCCCGCTCCACCGGGGCTGCGCTGAGATTTAAAGCGCCTCCAGGCACGTGTGATATGACGCCGGCTTACGGCCTCGGCGCTCAGGAGCCTGGGAAATGTAGTCCCCCTCCTCACAGTGGCCGCGGTGTTGGCAAATGCGGCGGCGGGAGGGAGACAGAACGGTCACAGCAGGCAGGCACAGGAAGATGCTGGGTAGGTGCAAAGTCCCAGTAAGCAAGGGTCACAGAGTCACAGACTGGATTATGGCGCCCGCTCCACCGGGGCTGTGCTGAGATTTAAAGCGCCTCCAGGCGCGTGTGATACGACGCCTGACTTACGGCCTCGGCACTCAGGAGCCTGGGAAATGTAGTCCCCCTCCTCACAGCGGCCGCGGTGTTGGCAAATGCGGCGGCGGGAGGGAGACAGAATGGTCACAGAAGGCAGGCACAGGAAGATGCTGGGTAGGTGCAAAGTCCCACTAAGCAAGGGTCACAGAGTCACAGACTGGATTATGGTGGAAGGTGCCCTTTCCTGAACAAAATCAATCCTGCCTGCAACAGAGGCACCCTTGCACCATACTGAAACGTGCCTGTGTTGACAGTAGGATGCCAAAACAGCACTAGTGCAGGCAGAAAAGACATGAATGCACAGTATTGTTTAAAAACGGTGCATTCCTGCCCTTTAAAATGCAAGTAAATGAGACTCAAGGGTCTTTCTGTAGTGGGTTTGACCATACTAGTCAACATCCAACATCCAACTAAATTGTACTTGTTTAGAATTGGACCTAAAACTGAACTATATGAACAGTCAAAGTAACTTTCAAAACGAAACTAGTGTCTAAAGTATTACTGTACTGAATGTATATACGAAACCAGAAAGAGATATAGAATAGCTCCACCAAAGAATTCCTGAAATAGATGAAAATAGATCAAATATTAAACATTAAATCTTTTTAATTCTGGGGGGTGCTATTAATGCAAGAATGTCCTAATGGAACAGGAAAAAATCTTAAAAGGGATATAAAGGCTAGAGTCATAGGTTGCACATATTCTATCCCAGAAGCTGTTTATGTTACAGACACCCCATATAGAAGAGTTGCATTTATGTTGCAATGGCTCAAAGAGAGGCCTATGTGTACATAATCATCTCTCTCAAAATTGCACATGGGCAAGACACACATTTCTTAGATGTTTCTCTCCTTGCCCCATATATTTTTTTTAATTGAATGATAACTAGCCTTTACAGATTTAAGCATTCACCATGAAGAACAATCACCTGTCCTCAATGCACGCAAATAGTTTACCCATTTATCATCAGTTTGAAGACATTTGTGCCTATGATAACAAATTATATATTTGTAATGGAAGAAAAAAGTAAATGGGTGAGTCAGCAGCAAACTCTAAAATAGCCTACAATGGCACTTTGTGCTCTGAGCTAATATTGTTACCTACACAAACTTACCATTCATCATGATTGATTTTCCACCTTTTGCATCCTCTGCTTGGTTTGGAGTGCACGGTGGCTATTTTTCAATGGTAGAATCCCTGCTTTTTCACCTCAGCCATTGGAGACAACCGCTCAGCAGAGATGCTACCATCGAGAGTGCTGGGTAAGAGCCACACTATTTAAATCAGCATGTCTGATATCATATCCATCTGCAGTTTTCCTGTCTGGGTGGCCATATGAAGCAGCTGGCACTATTCTTCGCTGTGAATTCTCTTAGCTTGGAGGTGAGAGTCACTTTTAAGAAAACAAGCAGCTGAAATGGCTTCCTCCTGGACAAATATCTCACCAGAACATATTGCCAAAGAGACGAATAATGTGAATCCATTTCTTCCATAAAGCAAGTTCAAAACTGCTGCTCAAGCCCTCATGCGCTCACATCTAGATGGTGGTAATTTACTGCTGCATCGCCTCCCATACTTCACACTAGCACCCATTAACGGCATCCTACATGCCACAGCATGTCTTATCCAGGGCATGCGTAGGGAAGAACACATCACTCCTATACTATGGGAATTCCATTGGCTCCGTTAGGTGGACTGAATGTTCTTCAAAACCAGCTGCATCATTTACAAAGCCATTACAACTAGCTCCCCCCCCCCGCCCCCTATTAATCTAGCAAAGAGGCACAACCTCCCTGGTTGTTCTTGGCACATTCACGGTCAGGAAACAACCAGATTGCAGCCTAACAACTGTAAAAAATTACAAGACAGCAGGCCTTTTCCATCTATTAAACCAAGAACTAGAATAACATCCCTGTATCCATCAGGGGCACTCCAATACTGTTCGAATTTAGAACAAAGTGGAAGATGACTCTCATTGAAGAACACTACATCGCACTGCATTACCAGTCTACAGACCAGCTAACACTCCTATCACTCATGGACATTAAGCTTGTCTGTAGGCTGTACAGCTCTCTGCTGCCTCTTGGCTAGGCTCGCGCTATAGAAATGTCACACATAGCTACATACACGGAGGGGAGCTCTAGATACGACCAGTTTGCTGTTGTCTAAATGAGGTCTTAGGTCTGTATGGCACAACTCCAGAATTTTGTAAAAGTAAGGAACTCTGCAGTGTAAAGGCAAATCATTGCACGTAGTTTTATATCAGGTTCTAGAGTTTGAATGTATTTCACTTTGCATCCTCGCACATCATTTTGCATTCCGAGAATGTTGTCCATCGCTTGAGGTGGGAACCATATAACTAACAGTACTAGACTGCAAAATGTCATGAGTTTAAAGCCATGAATGACCTCACATCTCAAATTTCACTTGAAAGTACTTGAGACGTCTGTCACTGTGCTCTGCAAGAAATCACATGCAGTGCAAAATAGAGAACTATCTGACAGAAAGTTAAGTTACATCATATAGAGGCCTTGAACTTGTTACGTAGAGCCTTGAAGCTAACAGGTGCCCTTAAAGAGAATCAGAGGGCAACTTAAATCATGCCAGCCTGATGCACTTCATAGGCAACAGAAATGTATTTCTTCATCAAAAGACTTCAATGCACTTGGTTCAAAAATGGACTTGTTAAATGATTCTCAGTCTAATTGTAATGCAGAAAATCACACCCACCCCATTTACAACCAGCTTCATTTATAATATTTTCTGAGGGAGAGAAGGGACAGATTTATGTGACAATGCACTGAGAAAGCTTTGTGCTGGCAAGTGTGGAGCGAGGGCTCCACGAACGTCCTTTGCAGCTCAGTTGAATGGTACAGAAAACCTGAGTCATAGGAAGTCATAATGAGTTTTGCGTTCACTTTGCCAGAACAACAGAACATCAATAAATTGCTTTAAATTTCGTTTCCGGTAATTGAGAGCAGTATCTGCAGACTGCCTGTGTACGGCTGTGATATATTAGGTCCTCTTTTATAGCAGAGCTTAGGGGCTGATTTACAGTTGGCGGATGGTTTACTCTGTCACAAACATGACAAAACTCCCGTCCGCCTAATCACAACTGCATTACATGCTAGGGCACTTGTAAAAAGGCGAGCGGGATATCTGCTGCGTTTGTGATGGAGGATCCATGTGCCAAACATTAACCCCTTCCGTGCTCCCGTCGGCCAACGGCCGTCGCGAGCACTACCTGGCTAGTGCTGCGCACGTCTGTTGGCCCATGCGCCCCGCCTACTTTTTCAAACCGCCGAACAGTGGCTGAATTCGCGCCGTGGTTAAGCGGTTAAGGCAGACCCATGCTGTTAAAGTACAAAATACGCTGGTTTTAATTACATTTTCATCTGATGTGTCCCAAGCTTTAACAGGCAGTTTATAGAGCTGCACAAAATGGGGAATAATGCAAAGAGGTTTTGTTCCAAAGTTGATTATGGTATCACAGAAGTTTGTAACTGTTATTCTTTAATATTGTCATCAGCCTGTAGCTGCTATTGTCAGAGAGTAAAAAAAGAATACAAAATGATCGCACTCCAGCAGCAGATAAAAGCGTATGGGGCACAATCCTGAGCTTTTCTGGCAGTGCGCAGAGCTGGCACCTTTTTTTATGCCCCTGCAGGGCATAAAGTAAATATGTTTAGGATGTTTCTTTGAGTATGTGTTTTGTTTTCAGATGGAACAGCTTGAAAACAGTGGGGAATGTTTTTATCTTTATGTTTCTGAGCTTTACCATCTGAACATAAAGGTTCTAACTCAATACGTATCAGGTTAAAGAGCCAGCGCCTTTATTATGTGACTGCAGGGCATAAAGTAAATATGTTTATGTAGTTTCTTTGAATGAATGCTTTATTTTCAGATAGTACAGCTTGGAAACAGTGGGGAAGGTTTGCATCTTTTTGCTTCTGAGATTTGCTGTCTGAAAATACAGGACTAACTCAAGAAATATCAGGTTAAATGAATTCTCTTTACACATTGCAGACGAAACCACTTAATCATGGAATACCTCCATTTCAAACTCCGAACTGATGGCAAAACTACCATCAAAGCATCCTAGCCTACAGACCTCCAGGGACATGCCTCAGTTTCTGTGACGCCATCCCCGAATTCATTGCCCCGCTCGCCATTGATGCCAAACACCACATCTTCCTCGGAGACCTCAATTTTCAACTTGACAACCTAAACAACGCTAACACTACCATCCTCCTTGAAAGCATGAAAAACATCGGCCTCACCCAACTAGCCACAGACCCCACACACTATGCCGGACACACGTTTCACCCCTTCTTTATGATCAGCGACATAGGCAAATACAGCCATGTCCCAGAGGTCACTTGGGCAGACCACACCATTGTCCACTTTACCATTACAGGATCTCCCATTACCCCCCTTAATCCCCCTAGCAGCATATACTGCAGTTGGAAAAAACTAGCAGAGAGCCAGTTGGCCTACGCCATAAGCACCTCCCGTGCTAACACTGCACCCAACCTAAAACAGGCTGTCAAGAACTTCTCTGTTTGGATCACTACCTTAGCCGACAGAGTCGCCCCCAACAAGCACACCAATCTCAAGAGACTCATCAAACATGCCAGTTGGTGCACCATGGAACTGTGAATCATGAAACACACCTGCAAGTGACTAGTAAGAAACTGGCAGACTGGCAAGGAGCCCATGGACCGATCCACCTTCAAGTCATCCCTCAACCAATACCACCAACTACTGAAAAAGATGAAAAAGAACGTCCTAGCCTACTGCATCGAAAACAGCTCTAGCAAGTAACTCTTCAACAGTGTCAGAGAGTTCTCCAACCCCTCAGGCACTAGAAACACCACCACCCCTTCTCAGGAACTCTGAGACACCCTGGCGGACTTCTTCCATGACAGATCCCCACCATCTACAAAAACGTCGAACCCAACCCACCGCCTCTAACACCCTCAGCCTCCTTGCTCCCATGGATGCCAACCCCAATGCGGTCTCTGACCACCTGATCACAGCTTGGGACCAACTCACCACACAGAAAATCATGAACACTGTCAACTCAGGAGCATCCAAGAACCATTGTCCACACCACATTTTCAACCTCCAGAGCAAGGTAATTAGCTGTGAGCTCACTGCCATCTTCAACTCATCTATAACCAAAGCCTCCTTCCCTGAAGTATGGGAACATGCAGAATTCCCAACCCTCCTCAAGAAACCTTCTGCTAACCCCAACCATCTTAAGAGCTACCACCCCATCTCTCTGCTCCCCCTTCTCGCCAAATTCTTCAAAAGGGCCATCAACCGCCAACTCATGAAAAACCTGAAAATCAACAACCTTCTGGACCCCTCTGTATTCCACACCAACACGAGCAACTAAACCGTCCTGATTGCTGCCACTGATGACATCAGAATCCTCCTCAACTGGGGAGAAATGGCAACCCTGATCCTCTTTGACTTCTCAGCAGCATTCAACACCGAATCCCACCACACCCTTATGAAGAGGCTACATCACATCTGAATCCAAGGAAATGCTCTCAAGAGTATCACCTCTTTCCTTACCGGAATAGCCAAGAGAATCTGCCTTCCTCTTTTCTCCTGGGGACCCGAGGACATCATCTGCGGTGTCCCTCAAGGCTCATCCCTCTGCCCCACACTGTTCAACATATACATGACCCCCCTGACCAACACATCAGATCCCATGGAATGAACATTGCACATCCTATGCAGATGACACCCAGCTGATCCTCTCACTAACTGAAGATCCCTCCACCACAAATGCCCACTTCCACAGGTGCATGATGGGCATCGCTGACTGGATGAAAAACAACTGCCTAAAACTCAATGCAGACAAAATGTAAGTACTGATCTTAGAAACAACACCTCCAAGTGGAACGACTCCTGGTGGCCTTCATAACAAGGACCTGCACCCCTCCCGACAGACCACACACGCAACCACACAATTGTCCTGGACAGCAAGCTCACCGTGAAAATCCAGATCAACCCAGTTTTGTCTTCCTGCTTCCTCACTCTTCTCATGCACCGTATGATCTTCAAATGGCTCCCCATCAACAGCATAAGCGCTAGTCACCCGTCAGCTGGACTATATCAATGCACTCTAAGTAGGAATCTCCACACACCTCCTGAAGACCATACAGAACTCTGTGTCCAGATTCATCCTCAACATCCCCAAACAGATTCACATCACCCCCCAACTCAAGAAGCTCCAAATGCTCCTCATTCAGAAGAGATGTCAATTCAAGATGCTGATCCCACCTACATAACCCTTCACAGGCATGGATCCGCATACATCAACCACCGCCTGAACTTCCACCACCCCTCCAGACACCTGTGCTCCACTTCCTTCTCCCTTGTGCATACCCCTATGCAACTGCCGGAAAAACAGTGGAGGGCACTCTTTCTCTTACCTTGAGTCGAAATCCTGGAACAACCTACTCGTTCACATGTGGACCTCACCCTCTCTTCTGGAATTCAGGAAAGGACTCAAGACCTGGCTCTTTGGCTGAACTTCGCAGCTTGCGTTCAGCACTTGGATACCTTTGCGGCAATTAGCTATGGTCTAAAAATCTGATATGATTTGATTTGAATGCATGCACATAAATAAGGCACTGGGCTCTGTAGCCGATCATTCTATAGATCCCTATGTCATGTTTAGTGAATGAGCCTAATTAATTGACGCCCATCACATAATATTATACGCAAAAATATTCACTAACATAAATCATATTTCCTAAATACCATGCGAAAAAGTATAATTCCACTGGGTGTAGGTTTTTAATTATTACCTTCAATGGGGTGATATTTTTGTAGAAGATATTTAGAGCACAATCTTTATGTCAGATGATATTCTCCCAATAGTGAGGCACGAAAACCACAGGTGCACCTACTTTCAGTCAATGTGCAATAGAACAGTGTACAGTAGGTGAACAAATAGTCGAGTTTGGTTTGGCAAGGGTATTATCACTAGAACTGAAATAGCTTACCAAAATCTGCTTTATTTGCGATCCAGAAGTTCTTCAAGGAACTTATTTGCATTTGTTAGCCGTTCCCAGCCGTGCAGCATCACAAATATATGAAAATATTTTAATTTATTTTCAAACTTATCTAAGCTAATTTTTGTTTCCCCAAGTTCCCTTTATGGTTTTTTCAGTTCAATAAAGTGGATCATCTGCTGATTCATACAAGGGCCCAGATTTAAAATATATTGCATCAAAGTGGTGTCACTTTTCTGAGGCAGCCACAACTCAAAATCCTTTTTGGTATTTAAAAAGCCACGTGTGGCTTTGTAAGACACAGTAATACAACACAGTGCATTGTGCTGCCTTGTTGTACTTTTTGTCAGGGAGACATTCCATGGGTGTTGCATGGGTGTCTCAGTACATACACCTATGGATTTGATGCAAAACCATTTTTAGGTCTCGCCTTGCTATCGCGTGAGCGATCGCGTGAGCGAGACTATAGGGGCTTTTAAAAGTGCTCCCAAAAAAGCGGATTGCATTGCTAGCACGCGCACAATCACGCGCTTGGTGCCGCCATGCACTCCGCTTTTTGGGAGCACTTCAAAGGGTTTGCTCCCCCGCCCCCAAGCGTGCGCGCGCCACGCTCCGCCGGGCTTGTCTAAATCTCCGTTGGTGAACCCATGCAGGTGTGAGCACTTGAGAGGGAATGCGGCTGCCTTTAGAAACTGGTAACGTCAGTTCAAGGAATCGAGGAGGGAGGATAAGGAAGTTTTTTTTTTGGGGGGGGTGCAGTTATGTGAACACTCTGTGAAAGCAGTAGAACTTAACTTGCTTGGTGATACTTAGCTACGGTAGAGTGATGCGCTGATATTTTGTTTCAGTATTTGATCTAGCGCTGATGGCGTTAGGATTACCTCGCATTGATTAGGACGGACGACCGACTTGGCGCGCCCGAGCCAGGTTTCGTGTTGTTCACACGCGCTAGTTCTACAAGGATTTTCAGAAACTACGAGTATTTTTAGCTGCTCTATGGTAAGTACGGCTTTCCACTGTGTGTTTAATTACTGTAATTAGACGGGGGTAAGGACGCACGACTTTGTGTTGTTTATATTACCACGCGGCATTGTCACCTATTTGTGCATATCACATGCTGTTTATTTAAATCACTTCCTTAAGAATGAGAGACTGCTCCATGGTACGTGCTTGTGGTAGCTGTGAACACTCAATTTATACTCTGTGGCACTGAGAGTGTTTTCCAGCCGAATTCGTCTCAACTCTCAGGGGAGATCCCGGTGCGCGCGCGCATGAAGCGGCCGTATTTCTATCACTTTTCCTGTCCGTGCTCCACGGGGTTATGAGGATGTCGAATATATGTAAGCGTGCCAGCTATTTTGTTTATTTTGAATTTTATGTAGAAGCCGTAGTTCCAGTTTGTTAGAATAATACATGTATTTCATCCGAGTAGTCTTTACAACAGTATTATGAACCAATTGAATAATAAATTGGTTATGGCCGGTGAGTTCTAGTTTAAAGTTTTTCTTCAGTGATACATTCAGAGGTGACCCTGACAGCAAAAAAACGCATTGAAAGTGTCATTAGAGTAATTCAGTGGGCGTTGCGCGCCTGGTGTTTTAAACCATTTTAGCCCAATGGGCGTTGGTCCATCATCAATTAGCCACCAATGACAGTGTGGATGCTTGCATACAGATGATACTCACCGCCCCCCCCTCTCTTTGGTAGCGCAGAATCGTCAGGTGTACGGAAGCGGATTTACAGACCAGGGTATGGCCCCGCCCACAACTACTCAAAGTTGATTTTAGAAGGACGACGTAAGTCCACGCGCTGTTTGCGTTGGACAATTGAGATTCTAGCGTGGTAGCAGCTCAGTGAGAGATCCTGAAAAAAGGAGGTATTCTCTGGGGTCTGGCTGGTTGTACTTGAGGGCCTGACATGTACGGTGATGAAGGGCTGCACTCGGGCACTGAAGCGGCAACACAAAAGTAAAATAATATTTGCAGCGCTGGGCGATGAAGGCTGACTACGCTCGTACACGACCGGTAGGGCATCTGTGCTGTTCATTGCCAGCATAAGTCGTCTCCTGGCACGTTTCACAAAACGCATTGCACCTGTATACAAAGGAGCTATGCAGGGCTTTAGTGGGCTGGGGCCTGCGTTCTGAAAAACAGGTGCTGAGATGCAGGCGCGCAACACCCATTGGGCTCACCGGGCTTCAGCCCCCCCCCCCCCACGTCGTGTGTCAGCCCGGCTGAGACAGCCTCGCGGGCTGGCGTCCGTCTAATTGCAGCCAGACCCGAGTACTTCACAGGTCTTTAAAAGACCATAAACTCGTTAATGAGGCTTTTGTTGTGTTTTTACCCCTTCTTACAGCCACTCTGCCTATGGCTGGAAGACTTACCCCCCCCCCCCGAAATCTTTTTAGCCCCCCCCCCCCGAAATTTGGCTCTACATGCCCGCCTGCTGAGATGGGTGCTTATCGGGCTCTTCATTTTGCTCTGTCTGAACAAAACAAGCATTTGCAATGCAATAGGTCTCGCATTTATACGAGTTTGAGCTATTGGCATTGTTAAATGACAATGCCTTTTATTTATGTTTTAAAAACCCACACATAAATAAAAGGCATTGCCATTTACAGTGCCAAGAGCTCAAACTCTTAACAACTGCGAGACCTATTGCATTGCAAATGCTTGTTACAAAGAGGGGTAATTATAGGTTTACGTTTGGCTGAGACTGATGTAACAAGGAAAAATATGTTTATTTCTCTTCTTTATTTCCTCTTTGATATTGTGATGCATTCTGCAACACACATGCAAAGAGGGAGAAGCCTCCAAACATAGTTTTTGTGGAGGACTGATCCCCTTCCTGCGCAAACACTATCCTGACCATAATGCAGACACCATTGCACCATGGCAAAACAGTGTCGGCATTGGTGCTAAGCAGCACAAAGTTCGATAGAGCAAGAAAACAGCAGAACTTCACAATTTTTTTAAAATATTGCGTGGTTGTAGTCTCTTCTTTCACGCAATGCAGCACAGCAACTTTATGTGAAATCTTTGTAATATGCCCCTAGGGGCCTGATGTACAAAGCTATATTGCGGTCGCAAAGACTTGATTCACAAATTCAAATGGTTTGCGATTGTGAAATGGCTTTTTAAATTCAGATACATGTTACCAAATTGCAAAATGGGTTAAGAAACATTGAGGTGCTGATTACGATGCGGTCAGAAAAGACTCCAACCCTCGGTCGAGGTCCTTCCGACCGCATTGTAATATGCCAGTCAGATTCCTGTACGACTGCCTCATTACGATGGAGGTTGTCTGAAAGGAATCAGACCGGTCATTCTGACTGGCTTCTGACGGACACGGGATTACTATGTTGGGTTTCGGCAGCCTTTCCTTGCCGGCCTTTCCAACACAGAAAGGCTGTCGGAACTCGCATTTGGGTGTCCCTTTTGGTCCACAGCCTCTGGTAGGATGCCGAGGGGGCACTTATGGTGCCCCCCTGTTGATCCATTCACCCTGTGGCAGGCACCTTGAGGTGCCTGCCACAGGGTGCATGGATGAACTGCACCTCCCATTTTGCAATGGGAGCATGCATTCCAGCCAGTTTATGGCCAGAATGCATTCTCCCATTATAAAATATAGGAATGCGACCAAACAGTGTTTGGTCTCATCCGAATGGGCCGGTCGGGACCGCCGCCAGGTGTCAGTCAATCCTATGTCCGAGACAATGTCGGGCAGAGGCAACTCCGCTCAACATCGTGATCAGCCCAATAGTGTTCCTTGTAGCATGTTTCAATGTTTAGCAACTGTAATGCGATCGCAAAACATTGAAAAATTAACTACTCCCAAGTTGGGATGGGATTACATTTGCAAAAGAGAAGGGGTCATGCTGGGACTATTCCAATTTGTGAATGTAAAAAAAGTTAGTTGAGGAGTAGGTAGTGGTTGAGGGACGACTGCAATATTTTGAGGACAGAAGACTACATTTTTCTTTTAAATACAGCCCTGGTTCCTTTAAGGACAATGGGCTCCATTTAAAAAATACATGTTTACTTTATTTAAATGGGATCAAAGACATGGTATTTGTTGAACCAGGAGTCCACCATCCTTACCAGAGCATCTAATCACAATTTGCCACCTACCTCATAAATATTGATGCAGTAACTTGAACTGCACACCACTAGGATTGTGAAGTTTGTGAACTGACATATTAATACATAGACCAGTTCACGAAATTCTTTTCCATTCTCAAAACATCAGTAGCACGATTTGCAACTACTGTCACTGAATGCAAATAGAAATGTTGTACATCAGGCCCAAGATGCTCACTATCATCTGCATAGCCTCTGTCATCAGTGATGTTATAAATTATGTCACAGTTCAAGTCATCAATGATGTAATAGGTGAGCAGTGCAAGGCGGGAGCAATTTATAGTTGACTCAGCTACTATAATTGGTGAAATTCCGTTTTTTTTACTTCAAAGCTTGACATGTTCACCTAACTATAATTTAGTTTAACATTTGCTTTTTCAGTGAATTTCTAATGCTTTAAAAAAAATATATCGAGATTTTTTTATCACACCTAATTATAACATTACTTTGATCACTATGGAGGCACACCACAATATAGTCCAAATCTACCTTGCCATCTCCTCAGACACACTACCAGTCTCCCTCCTTGCCACACTCCCTCCAGATCTCTGATGCAGCAGATCACCTGGTGAATAGTTAGTGCCTCCTGGCTTTGACCTCTCCACCTCCTGCCGGACTGTCAGCAAACACTGAATTATCACAAAGTCCTGCACTGGGATTCCCTAATAACTTTCTGCTCAACGACACTGAGACGTCTGCTGCTGTAATCTATAAGCTGTGTTCTCCTGAGGGTCATCATTTGTCCTGTATTAAGGAGGGGTCCACCACTCCATTTCCATTTTCAATCTGTTTTGTGGTTATGTTTTTGTTTTCCGGGCGACTGATGCTTCTGGGGTAGAAGTATGGGGTGAGGTGGTCTTTAGGGGGTCGGGTTTCAGTAATGTGTTATTTTCATAAGAAGCTCTGATTAGTTTGATTCCTTGCTGGTTTTTTGTTGCACTCCAACACACACGTATTCCTCCTTTCACACAGCACAACTCAGTACTGCAACCCATTACCCCACACAATGTGCCCCCACTTTAACTGCCTCACGCTGCAGAATATGACACCCTCATTTATCCCGTCCACATGCAAGTCCTCAGATCTGGCATCCCTGTTATTTTTGTCCTGGAATGTTAATGGGCCTCCTAGATCATATGAAACCCACCACAGTCCTGGGTTTCGCACACATTCACACGGTCCTGATGCTTCAAGAGACTCATCTCATAAGAAATGTCTGCCGCTTCCTGGCATGTAGAGGCTATGACAGGGATTTTCATTCTGGCTTTACTTGGGGTTCCTAGGGGTAGTTATCTTATTGCACTGCAAATTCCCTATGTCCATCACCAATGACATTAGTGACCTCCAGGGCCATTTCATTGTGATCACTGGTGTGGTCGAGGGTCAAACTATAAACCTAGTGTGCATTCATGCACCCCGGCCTGACCTCAACAGGTGTAGACTTTAATGAGGTTTGGGTCCCGGAGGACAAGACCACAGGTCCCCCTCTCCATCCTGACATGTTGGTTCCTGCACTTCTCTGATTTGGCAACCACTCTGGTCTCTGTGATTTGTGGAGGTTATGGCACCCTCGGCAGTGTAAATTCACACATACCTCCATGGCACACCATATTCCTTACTATATAGATCTTGCCTTTATGTCGGCCCTTGATTGTCAAGTCGTATAACACACCCAGATCCTCCCTTTTGGTACATCAGACCATGCACCCCTTTCTTTCACCTCAGTTCCAACAGGGATGGCCGACATCCTATGTGGTGCCTTAATGCGTGGTATCTTCAAGATACACTTGATGTTCAGGCCCTTAGAGCTGAGCTGCTAACTTATTTCCACTTTAGTGAAGGCCCCCTTAGCTCAGTTGGCACCCTTTAGGCCGCCAGTGAGGTGACTATTGGGGGATTTGCCAAGGGACTAATCCACGAGCAAGAACAAACTCATTCCCTCCACATCACACAACTAGTGGCCCGCCCCCTTGGGTGGGAGGAAAACCTTGCGGCAGACCTCCACAGCATGTTACCCCAGGAACTGAGCCTCTTCTGTGACAAGATTCATCTAAGTGCCTCTGGCAAACCACAACAACTAGGGTCTATGAGTGGGGGGACAAGAACGGTAAACTCCTTTACTGGTTAGCCTCCCGTCTGCAGACGAATAGAATCATACCTGAAATCACAGATGACCTTGGTAGTACTTATAATGCCCTCTTGGAGATTGCACAAACATTTGCCCACTACTACAACTGCTTTTATGCATGGGGTTTGGCCAGCAAAATGGCCAAGGACCTGCCCCAGAGGCGAGCTCTGGCCTTGATTATGAATTTTTTTTATGATCCTGCCATCCTTGAAACCAAACGGTAGTAAGCAGCATACCGCATAGGGGGGCACTGGTGGGGGTATTGTGACAGAGCCCCCCAGGCTTCCCCATGCTGTTATGTTTGCTGCTGGTGGAGTGGCCTAGTTGATGGTGTATGCGTGGCTGAGGCTTCAGCAAAGGTGGCAGCTCTGTGGAACAGCTCGGACCCAGTATAGAAGCAGCTGGACCAAGGAACGGTGGTTCAACCCCCATAACACCGGTGGAGTCACCTGGGTTTGCTGCCCACCCCCATATGGAGCTGGCCTGCAGAATACACCAGGGCACTGAGCACGATCATTGGCAGATTGCTTGACGCACATGGGTGTAAGCTGCCTGGCTCACTCCCTGCATGCAGCCTAGCCCGCCGAATCCTTGGGAGTCAGTAAATCGTGAAAGTCTGGGCCCTCCTATTCTCTCCACAATTGGAAAGTATAGAGAAGTGACTGTTGGGCACCTACCCCAGTGGCCTGGCAATTTTCTTAGCCACCCTGTCACCTGTCTGGTGGTTGGTGGTGAACTAGGGTACCCCCTTTGCAACATCTCTAGTGCCGCCACAGGGTTGGAGGTTCTCACTGGAGGCGAGCAGTGCTTGGTCTCTGGACATAATTAAGAGTCTGCTTGGTCTCTGGACATGATAATTAAGAGACTGATGTTGTCTGTTCCCCAGGGGTAGCCCAGCTGTTTCCGACCCGATAGTGCATCACCTGGCATACCAGTGTTGTGGGTCACTGCCATACTACTGGCTCTATTGAGTATACCTGGGCCATGGATAATGTGGCCTCAGTGTTGGACACGACTGACTCGGCCTCTCCCCTGAACATCATTGGTAAAGATAGGCCAACCAGGGACACCCAACACAGGAAGATGGACCAATTGCGTGCACTAGGTACGAGAGGAGCCCTGCAGTCGGAGGATGGCAAGAGAGCTTAGGGTGCAGGTGAGCCATCGGGGGCCCAGGTCCTGGCAGCTAGTGAGGTATCTGGCTTGGCGGTACAGGCTAAGAATGAGACCATGGTGATTGAAGTGAACCTGCTCTGGGCTAAAGCGTGAAAGGTGGCTGAACAATCAATGGAACCAGAAAGTCATCAAGAAGTGCGAAGAGGTTTCTGCTTTGAAGACCAAGGTGGCTGCGCTCGGAGCTCAGTCCAGCAGACAGGAAGCTAGAATGGAATATGCTCAGGGATGTTCCTGTAGATCTAACCTCTGATTTGTGAGATTCCCTGATGGTGTGGATGGTGTAGCTCCGGAGACCTTCCTAGATTAGTGACTTAAGTCGGCTCTCCCTCTGTAACCCTTTTGAGATTCTTTGCGGTTAACAGAGCGCACATGTCATTGGCCCTGCCGCCTAACCCCGGGGCCCCACCCACGACTTTAATAGCAACATTTCTCAACTTAGGGGACCACAATGAAATCCTGCAGGGGGTGCATAAACAAGAAGACCCCACATTTGAAAACAATACTATATGCATTTTTCCAGACTATACTAGGGTTGTCAAACTACAGCAACAATCCTTCAGTGGCATCAAACAAAAACTGAAAGAGATGGGTTTGAAATATATGTTGCTGTACTCCTCCAAATTAAAGGTACTACATGGTGGCCGCTCCCATTTCTTCATGACGCCTGAGGAGATCTGGCACTGATTGGAGACCCAAGATAGTGACAGAATTCCAGTGTTATCCACTGGACGGCTTCAATATGGTGACCGTCGAGAGGGAGGCCCATCGTTCCTGCCCAGGAGGAAAAGAAGATGAAGGTGCCACTCGAGGTCCACTGCTACAGTATTTGTACAAACCGATGGCACTTTGGTTTTTGAACTGCAGAGACAGGAACATAATTTAAGAAAAGAAGGGGTCCCCAGCAACAAGCTACATTGCCCAAGGCAAGGATAATATCCATGAATTTCAAAAAGCAATCTGAATCAAGTGATTATATAGTAGGGTAAAGGGGACAATAAAGGACACACAGCAAAACAATCGTATTAGCACAAAAGTAGAAAAATCATTTTAATCTTATAAATAACAATGTCACTGTGTCTTTAAGGATAATTTTAAATAGAAAACATACATACACTGAATAGATAATATGCATAACAATCAACAGACATACTAATATTCAGAAATACCCATGCATTCATCCACTTCTCACTTGTTTCATTGTCAATATGCACCAGAAGTACAATGAATTTGTGCACTAATTATGTTCATATCTCAAGATTAACCAAGGTGTGTTAGTTAACTGATACAACAAAAAATATGTATTTGTGGCCAAAGAACTGATTTCTTTAAATGTATGATTTTTCCACGTTTCAGCAAATTGCCTTATTCAGGAAGCCACCAGATGGATGAATCAGAGAAATGCCTCTAAGCAACAAAATAAATGTCCTTCATTGTATACCGTGTCCTCAACAACCTAGAATATTCAGTATCAAAATAAAATAAAAATATAAAGTATAAGTTAAAAATGGTTTGTGTTCTAAGTCACCTCATCACCTGGTATGTTAGTGTGCTCTATATTGTGCTCCTATTGCAGTGAGTAAATGGAACGTACATCTGAGGTTAGTGGCATGCCAGAATTTCCCACAATATTGTACATCCTTGTGTGGATGCATATGTAGTGCTGCCCGAGATTCCTCAATCTAGGATTGAAAAGTAAAGAACTTGCATATTCCAGTGTGTAGTTAATCCAAATAATGTCTGAGTATGATAAAACCTGCACCTTTATGGTTCTTATATGCTGATGGGGCCAGCTGCACTCTGTGGGAGTGGGAAGATAATGGAAAGCTCCAAATATATTCTGCATTGAGAATAATTTAATATAGAAAGATAAACTATACATTAAATGGAAACATTAGGTTGGTCTCTTAATCTGCGGTGAGAAACATGTCGACCATTTAGGAGTAGAGCGCTTTTTTGACACATAACAGCCAGATAATCACCTCTCCTTATTATTATTTTAACCAGGCTGGGATCCTTACAGAGTAAAACTTATTTAGAGAATTCCCTCCCCTGTTTTATCTTACACATCCACCATTGCATTTACACGTACTAGGCCCCTTACACCCATGGCACCTAAACAGCAAGGAACTAAAGATCTCCGGTAAAGAGCCCCTTTATGGGTGCCCGTCGGGTATTGCAGCGCTGACCCGATGAGGAGCAGGCCCATATAATGAAGCATGATACCTAGCTTGCTGGGTGTGTGAGGGCCCTAGTTCCGCAAGGAGGATTTCCCCCTCCTCCTTGGAGGACAACCCATCCATGTGACATCACATAAACTTTCTTACTGTGTTATTTACCCACTGAGGAACTTCGTACTCACTTCTTGTAACAGTAATTTTTACCCACCCGCTATCCAACACTTTCCCTACTGTTGCACTAACTGGAGTGGGAATAGTCATTTTTACCCACCCGCTATCCAACACTTTCCATACTGTTGCACTCCCTGGAGTGTGAATAGTAATTTTTACCCACCCGCTATCCAACACTTTCCCTACTGTTGCACTCACTGGAGTGTGAATAGTAATCTTTACATACCCGCTATCCAACACTTTCCCTACTGTTGCATTCGCTGGAGTGGGAATAGTAATTTTTACATACCAACTACCCAACACTTTCCCTACTGTTGCACTCGCTGGAGCTCTTATGGTAATTTTTACCCACCCGCTATCTAAAACTTTCTCTAGTGTTACACTCATTGGAGTAGGAATAGTAATTTTTACCCACCCGCTGTCCAATACTTTCCCTACTGTTGCACTCACTGGAGTGGGAATAGTAAATTATTCTCCTCAGCTATCCAACACTTTCCCTACTGTTGCATTTGCTGTAGTGGGAATTTTATCCCCTCTTCTATCCAACACTTTCCCTACTGTTGCACTTTCTGTAGTGGTAATAGTAATTGTATCCCCTACGCTAGCCAACATTTCCTTACTTTTATAGTTAATGTAGTGTAAAATATATATTTTTTAACCCCTTCAGTGCCACGCCCTTTCCCCGCCCTGTGCCGGGCGTTACATTAGCGGGCGGGGTTCATGACGAGATAGTCTCGTCATGGGCACAGCGCAACCGTGCTCCATGACGAGACTATATCGTCATGGGCAATGAAGAGGTTAAATAAATATTAATTTTAATATTTTAATTTATTATATATATATATATATATATTATTTATATATTTATATTACAGGTTTATATATATATGTATTTATAACTTTTCCTAAGTTTCTAATATTTTATAATTAAATAAAATAATTATTTATTAATATTATAAAGTTAATATATATTAAAAAATATGTATGTTTATTTATTTTTTTATATCACATTTATCATTTTGCAGTTTTTAACATTTATAAACAATTCTAGCTATGTTTTTATTAATTACATTTATTATTTAATTATTTTATATTATTTTTAAGACATTTAAAAAAATGATATTTTAAACAACGATATTTTGGTTTCAATATTTTTTTACTTACCATTGTAGAGATAGGCTGTTGACATTCTGTCCATCGATATTGTAGACTCGATATTCCTGTAGCTCGATGTTCTGTTCATTGATATTCTGTCAGTGATCTGCTTGGCACAGAGCAGACAGGCTTAACTTAGTGGCAATATGTAAAGTATTTGTGCAACACTTCAAAAAATAAAACAGCAAAAACACTACAGAAAAGATCCAACACCTGGTAGAAAATAATTTAAAAAGTTAATAAATAAAACAAGACAAAATGACAAAAATCCAGTCACTAGAACTGGAGTTATGAATTTTTAAAGAATAAAAGGCCTGATTTAGATGTTGGCGGTACTACCACCATCTTGCAGAAGTCCCAAGTACATAATCAAGCTAAGGGCTGTGCGCACGCCCTATTTAGATTTTATGCTGGCTGACTCCACGTCCGTCACCAAAGAGTGTTTACCGCAGTGTACGTCGCTCACCACGCCCAATGTTGCAGACTCCAATGCTGGTGAATAGTACTCTGTCACTGTCAGGGCAGTGGGATTTTGTGCACTAGGTACGAGAGGAGCCCTGCAGTCGGAGGATGGCAAGAGAGCTTAGGGTGCAGGTGAGCCATCGAGGGCCCAGATCCTGGCGGCTAGTGAGGTATCTGGCTTGGCGGTACAGGCTAAGAATGAGACCATGGTGATTGAAGTGAACCTGCTCTGGGCTAAAATGCGAAAGGTGGCTGAACAATCAATGGAACCAGAAAGTCATCAAGAAGTGCGAAAAGGTTTCTACTTTGAAGACCAAGGTGGCTGCGCTCGGAGCTCAGTCCAGCAGACAGGAAGCTAGAATGGAATATGCTCAGGGATGTTCCTGTAGATCTAACTTCCGATTTGTGAGATTCCCTGATGGTGTGGATGGTGTAGCTCCGGAGATCTTCCTAGAGGAGTGACTTAAGTCGGCTCTCTCTCTGTAACCCTTTTGAGATTCTTTGCGGTGAGCAGAGCGCACATGTCTTTGGCCCTGCCGCCTGACCCCGGGGCCCCACCCACGACTTTAATAGCAACATTTCTCAACTTAAGAGACCACAATGAAATCCTGCAGGGGGTGCATAAACAAGAAGACCCCACATTTGAAAACAATACTATATGCATTTTCCAGACTATACTAGGGTTGTCAAACTACAGCGACAATCCTTCAGTGGCATCAAACAAAAACTGAAAGAGATGGGTTTGAAATATATGTTGCTGTACTCCTCCAAATTAAAGGTACTACATGGTGGCCGCTCCCATTTCTTCATGACGCCTGAGGAGATCTGGGACTGATTGGAGACCCAAGATAGTGACAGAATTCCAGTGTTATCCGCTGGACGGCTACAAGATTGTGACCGTCGAGAGGGAGGCCCATCGCTCTCGTCAAGGAGGAAAAGAAGATGAAGGTGCCACTCGAGGTCCACTGCTAGAGTATTTGTACAAACCGTTGGCACTTTGGTTTTTGAAATGCAGAGACAGAAACATAATTTAAGAAAAGAAGGGGTCCCCAGCAGCAAGCTACATTGCCCAAGGCAAGGATAATATCCATGAATTTCAAAAAGTAATCTCAATCAAGTGATTATAAAGTAGGGTAAAGGGGACAACAAAGGACACACAGCAAAACAATCGTATTAGCACAAAAGTAGAAAAATCATTTTAATCTTATAAATAACAATGTCACTGTGTCTTTAAGGATAATTTTAAATAGAAAACATACATACACTGAATAGATAATTATGCATAACAATCAACAGACATACTAATACTCAGAAATACCCATACATTCATCCACTTCTCACTTGTTTCATTGTCAATATGCACCAGAAGTACAATGAATTTGTGCACTAATTATGTTCATATCTCAAGATTAACCAAGGTGTGTTAGTTAACTGATACAACAAAAAATATGTATTTGTGGCCAAACAACTGATTTCTTTAAATGTATGATTTTTCCACGTTTCAGCAAATTGCCTTTACCAGGAATCCACGAGATGGATGAATCAGAGAAATGCCTCTAAACAACAAAATAAATGTCCATCATTGTATACCGTGTCCTCAACAACCTAGAATATTCAGTATCAAAATAAAATAAAAATTTAAAGTATAAGTTACAAATGGTTTGTGTTCTAAGTCAGCTCATCACCTGGTATGTTAGTGTGCTCTAAAGTGTGCTCCTATTGCAGTGAGTAAATGGAAAGTACACAAGAGGTTAGTGGCATGCCAGAATTTCCCACAATATTGTACATTCTTGTGTGGATGCACATGTAGTGCTGCCCGAGATTCCTCAATCTAGGATTGAAAAGTAAAGAACATGCATATTCAAGTGTGTAGTTAATCCAAATAATGTCTGAGTATGATAAAACCTGCACCTTTATGGTTCTTATATGCTGATGGGGCCAGCTGCACTCTGTGGGAGTGGGAAGATAATGGAAAGCTCCAAATATATTCTGCATTGAAAATAATTTCATACAGAAAGAGAAACTATATATTAAACGGTAACATTAGGTTGGTCTCTTAATCTGCGGCGAGAAACATGTCGACCATTTAGGAGTAGAGCGCTTTTTTGACACATAACAGCCAGATAATCACCTCTCCTTATCATTATTTTAACTAGGCTGGGATCCTTACAGAGTAAAACTTATTTAGAGAATTTCCTCCCCTGTTTTATCTTACACATCCACCATTACATTTACACGTACTAGGCCGCTTACACCCACGGCACCTAAACAGCAAGGAACTAAAGATCTCCGGTAAAGAGCCCCTTTATGGGTGCCCATTGGGTATTGCAGAGCTGACCCTTTGAGGAGCAGGCCCATATAATGAAGCATGACACCTAGCTTGCTGGGTGTGTGAGGGCCCTAGTTCCGAAAGGAGGATGTCCCCCTCCTCCTTGGAGGACAACCTATCCACGTGACATCACATAAACTTTCTTACTGTGTTCTTTACCCACTGAGGAACTTCGTACTCACTTCTTGAAAATAGTAATTTTTACCCACCCGCTATCCAACACTTTCCCTACTGTTGCACTAACTGGAGTGGGAATAGTCATTTTTAACCACCCGCTATCCAACACTTTCCCTACTGTTGCACTCACTGGAGTGGGAATAGTAATTTTTGCATACCTGCTATCCAACACTTTCCCTACTGTTGCATTCACTGGAGTGGGAATAGTAATTTTTACATACCCGCTACCCAACTCTTTCCCTACTGTTGCACTCGCTGGAGTTCTTATGGTAATTTTTACCCACCCCGCTATCTAAAACTTTCTCTACTGTTACACTCATTGGAGTAGGAATAGTAATTTATACCCACCCGCTGTCCAATACTTTCCCTACTGTTGCACTCACTGGAGTGGGAATAGTAAATTATTCTCCTCCGCTATCCAACACTTTCCCTACTGTTGCATTTGCTGTAGTGGGAATAGTAAATTATTCCCATCTGCTATCCAACACTTTCCATACTGTTGCACTTTCTGTAGTGGTAATAGTAATTGTATCCCCTACGCTATCCAACATTTCCTTACTTTTATAGTTAATGTAGTGTAAAATATATATTTTTTAAATAAATATTAATTTTAATATTTTAATTTATTATATATATGTATTATTTTTATATTTATATTACAGGTGTATAAATATATATATGTATTTATAACTTTTCCTAAGTTTCTAACATTTTATAATTAAATAAAATAATTATTTATTAATATTATAAAGTTAATATATATTAAAAAATATGTATGTTTATTTTTTTTATATCACATTTATCATTTAGCAGTTTGTAACATTAATAAACAATTCTAACTATGTTTTTATTAATTACATTTATTCTTTAATTATTTCATATTATTTTTAAGACATTTAAAAAAACGATATTTTAACCAACGATATTTTGGTTTCAATATTTTTTTACTTACCATTGTAGAGATAGGCTGTTGACATTCTGCCCATCGATATTGTAGACTCGATATTCCTGTAGCTCGAAGTTCTGTTCATTGATATTCTGTCAGTGATCTGCTTGGCACAGAGCAGACAGGCTTAACTTAGTGGCAATAAGTAAAGTATTTGTGCAACACTTCAAAAAATAAAACAGCAAAAACACTACAGAAAAGATCCAACACCTGGTAGAAAATATTTTAAAAAGTTAATAAATAAAACAAGACAAAATGACAAAAATCCAGTCACTAGAACTGGAGTTATGAATTTTTAAAGAATAAAGGGCCTGATTTAGATCTTGGCGGTACTACCACCATCTTGCAGAAGTCCCAAGTACTTAATCAAGCTAATGGCTGTACGCACGCCCTATTTAGATTTTATGCTGGCTGACTCCACGTCCGTCCCCAAAGAGTGTTTACTGCAGTGTACGCCGCTCACCACACCCAATGTTGCAGACTCCAATGCTGGTGAATAGTACTCTGTCACTGTCAGTGGGATTGTGCTGAACCGATTTAGATTTGACAGTTTTGCTGGTGGTGGTGTTCTAGCGGTGGGGTGCCAATAGAGTGAAACAGTCTTGGGTGCAGTCAATAATGATATATTCCTGTCGCTGTAGGCTGGATGCTAGCATCACACAGCTGATATGTTTGCCTGCACTGGTATACCACACTATAAAGCACACTCCATTTTATACCATGATCCTTTGCCATTACTCAGCACCAAATCTTTTGAAAGACAAATTTTGTGCACTGAACTCAGTTTATTTTGTTACTTTTCCCTGTTTCATGTCCCTTTTTCTTATTTCATTTATTTCCTTATGTTAAATTAATCTAATGTCATCACATATATTTGGATAATGCCGGGGCACCAAAATCCACGTTTCACTAAGGGTGAATTGTCAGTCATGGTAGATGAAAACAAGAGAGTAGAGCCACAAATGTTTGGGGCCCTACCTCAGAAAAGGCAAAAGTGTTCCAGAATAGTTGACAGAGGGAATGCCGGAGCAAACAACCTCCTGCACACACAGGATGAAATAAGAAACCTGCAGGGAGAGTGTGTTCCCTGACCTCCAAGTGTTACTTTGAGGCCCACAAAACTGGTGATGGGTCTCCTAGGCCCCATTATAACTCATGCCCTGGGATGAGAAGGTCTTCCAGATCCTACATCCTCTAGGCATGATAGGAATAACTGGTGGAGTGGAGACTGGTAAGTGTCACTAAATGTAATTGTCCTGTTTGCTTCGAAGTTAGCTGTTGCTAATGTGTTCAGCAAACTTTAGTTCTCATGGAAACCTAAATATATCATTAACAACTTGTTTGGCTTGTTTGTTTGAATGTATTGAGTTGTATTCAGGATAACAGATTTTAAATAGCCATCCCATTTCACATGATGTTATGTTGCTTGTAGGTGTTTGTACTCCAAAAAACAAATAGTAAATGTCTCTTCTCTTACTACTGCAGATTTACACAGGGTATGTTCAAGTCACATTTTTGCAACTGTTGTGAATGTTTCAATGAAAGAACTACAACTACCATAATGATGCCTTGTTTCTGTTTTGTGATAATAATGCTGCCATTTAATTTTGCTCATTCTCCCTTTTCCATCATATTTTCACCTATGGCAAAGTTTCATTGTTGAAAAGTGGGTTAGTAGTCATGGCGAATATATATCTGTCACTGGCAATAAGGCCACCAACACAATATAGGGCTCAGTACAGGTCTTAGAAAACTATTCCAATGTTCAACCCTTGGTAGCTTGACTGCGAGCAGGCAGGCTTAACTTCAAAGACAGGAATGTAAAGCATATAAAAACGCCAATTGAGTACATAATTAACAAACAACATGCAATATAAATCAAACACCAATTTATAATAATAGGAAAACATGTAATCTTTAAAATGACACCATAACTAAAAGAATCCACTGTAGTAAACCGGATATATTAATTGTTAAAGACTTAACACTATGGGGCCGATTCTGATCCGGGTCGGAAGGGCACCGAACGCGATCCGGCCGGAAAAACTACGCGCCGTACACGTGTTTTCCGTCCGACTCACACAGCTGTACGAGCCAGCAAGTACCATGCGAGCTACATGAAATTCACCGACGACTCGTTTCCGGGTCCGAACCACTCCGTACGTCTCAGTCGTATGCTAACCGTGGCGTGCAATGGATGCGATTCACGACCGAGCCAGTACGATGCACGCGTCGGACAACCTGTGCGAGCCAGAGTGTCCGGCTCACAAATCGTCCGGGTGGTTGCCTTGGGGGTCCGTGTCAGACCCCCGTCACCCGCAGCCCTACGACTCAGACACAGGGGGAGACTCATGGGTCTCCCAAACACAGGCATGTATGGTGCAGATTTCACCGACGCGTACTCACTGTAGGGGGTGCACTTTTCCGCGACATACCCATTCAGTCAATGGGAGCCCATGTACGCGTCGTACGAACGGCTCCCATTGACTTCTATGGGAGTCTGACCGAACCGAGTCCGACAGCATGCGGCCGTATCGTACTCGCTCGGTCGGTCTGCAGGACTCCGGCTCAGTTGGAAAACACTCCGGATCCGGCTCGGTCGGAGTGCTTTCCGACCCGGATCGAAATCGGCCCCTATATAGCATATAGAAAAATGTAGCATCTATTTGGACATCTGTTCACCTAGACCGGGTCAAAGTCAAACTTTCAGGCTGACCACGATGGAGCCCTATGTGTCTACCCCTTGCTGTAGATCTCAGTCAAACTTTTTACCTTTAGACTTAGAAAGTTTTCTTTAGCTTTACTACCTGGGGTCCCTTGAAGCTCTCAGCCAGTCCACAGTTGGTCCCGGTCACCACTCCTTTGTTCGGACTTAGAAACTATTATGTAACTTTCTCTTGCGGGTCCCTCAATGCTCTTCCCCAGGCTGGATTCAGTGAGGGTTCGCCGGCTTGGCCTCAGGCTACTCATGGTCAAACTCTGGAAGTAGGACCTCCGGAGCTTTTCAGCGGGATGAACCTGGATGGTAGGCCAGCTCGCGGTTGAGGCTCGCGGACTTGGCTGGCCAGATCTTGTCTGTCCACTTTTGGAGCTTTTTCCAAAGTTGCTCTAAACTTCTGAAACTTCCTCCTGAAGTTCCCCAAAGGGTCCCAAAGTGTCCAAAATCTACTCCAAGTGTGAGAAAGCTCCAAGATGGTCCTTGAAAGTTTGGGACTTCAGTTCCCACAATCCACCTGGACAAAACCATTACAAATACACCAGTAGCACTCCAGGCTGAGGATTCTTGGTGGTGATGTTCCAGGTGAGCTCTGTTAACCATATACCATCTTCACTCTAGAGGAGGTGCTTCGAGTAGAATTATAGCCGGATTGAGGCTTGAGCAGGTGATTGCCCCTTTTACTCCATGCACACCTTATCATGGATGATTCACACCAGTGTTATGACATCTTGGATTCTCTTTCTTCTCTAAAGAGAAGTCCCTACCTCCGTTATATTCAAGAAAGCTTTATTCGATTTTCAGAACAAAATCATAAAAGCATACATTAAAATGTACAATAAACATTAAGTACAATTAAAACAGTCGACTAAATTGAAAGTAGTATTAATATGTCAGTCCTAAACAAATCGTAAAAGTCCATTTAAAAAGAAACTAGTATTCCTCGAGAAACAACAAGATCTAAAATATATGGTTAATACTCGTATTGATATTATTGATTTCCGAAATTTGATAACCAGTTTTAGGAAACTAGATACAGCAAAGATAACAGATTCATTTTCTAACTGTAATAACCTAGTTAAAGCTGATCTACACGTACGAATACCCCAGGCCTTTAAAATTGGTTTCAGGAAAGCCCCCCTTGGAATCTGATAAAATTTACAAACTAAAACACAATGGATATTTGATTGAGCAGAAATGTCATCACATGGGCATACAAAAATTTCGTTTGACCAGTTATTACAATCTGGGAAGGTGGTCAAGCGAAAAAAGGTGCCTAGTCTAAAACGGGTCAACAACATTCGGGCATAGCAGCTTGACTGAATCGAAAGGTACCCTTGGAGCCCTTCATGAGCAGTGATTTGCTGGTATCCAATGACTGCGATTTTAGTTTTTTCCAGATTCCACCTAATATTAATTAGATGGTTAAGGGCCAGTTCTCTTAGCGATTTTCTGGACACCGTTTCCTTGCTTGATGGCCTCACAAAAAAATCTGGATGTCCGAGGTCAGTTAGCATGTTCTTTACATAAGTGAGCCATTTGATATTACTTATACCATCAAGTTTAAGGCAGTCAGTGATTAAGTCTCTGTTTAATGAAGTCTCAGGGGTAACCCATATTTTGTGCCACAACAGGATAGGCGTGATTTTTATAACATCTGAAATATATAATATGCCCAGCTCAATATGTACAATGTAGGTAGCTGATGATTTGGAGACCCCTAATAAGTAGCGAAGGAACTGATTTTCAGTTTTTTGTATCAATTGTGGGTTTTCAATGCCCCAAAGGCCAGACCCATAAGTAGCAGTAGAGATACATTTTGCTTTATAAATTAAGATCAGTTCCTTCACAGGTCTACCACCTAGTTTGTCCGCAAAGTGTTTCAGGGCGCCTATTGCCCGGGTGAGAGCTAGATGTCTGGCATTTAATGCTGCATGCCAATTACCCTTCCTATCAAAATTTATTTCGAGGTAAGAAAATCGATCCGTGGTCTCGATCCTCTTGCCATCAAGGAAGATTGGGCAGGGTGCTTTCTTTGTCCCGGGGCCACATGCCATAGTGTATGTTTTTGTAGTATTGACTTTTAGCCCTCTGTCTCTCATGTAATTAGCGAATTTCAGGACGGCCCTCTGTAAGCCAACCCTAGTTCGGGACATAAGAGCGCCATCATCAGCATAAAGGAATAGTGGCGCTGGTGTTCCCAATATGGTTTGGTAATCGCACTGTGACTCCCTTAGATGTTGACCGATGGAATTTATATATAGAGTGAAAAGAAGGGGTGCTAAAATGCACCCCTGTCGCACCCCTCTCTTAATGGGAAACTTGTCAGAGCACTCGCCCTTATTGCCATAACGTACCCTGGCACCTGCATCCCTATACAATGCTCTTATAAACTGGAGGATATTAAAATCTATACCCATTTCAGATAATGTGGACCATAATTTCTCGTGGTCCACACAATCGAAAGCAGAACTCAGGACCACAAAGGTAACAAAGAGGTTTCCCTTTTTGGCCTGAGTATACTTAGATAAGACTAAAGCCAAGTTTAGTCCCTGCTCTATGGTGCCTTTGCCTGATCTAAATCCATACTGTAAGTGTGAGACTACGTTGTTCTCTTCTGCCCAGAGTAATATCCTGTTTAAAATTATCCGGCCGACTACCTTCATTAATGCATCTAATAATGATATTGGCCGGTAACAGGTGGGGTCATTTCTGTCTCCTCTTTTAAAAATTGAAACAACTATAGCTTCAGACCAGGACAATAAAAACCCATGTTGGTTTGAATGGTTTAAGACATTTGTTAACATGGGAGCCCAAAGATCTAACTCAGCTTTGTAGACATCTATTGGGACTCCATCCGGGCCTGGTGCTTTACCTGAAGGGCTTTCTTTGATTGCCTTAATGACCTCCTTACAAGTAAAAGCAATACCTAGCGGGAATATGTTCAATGGGTTTGTAATATGTTGGGTGCCCGTCTCATCAAGCGTGAGATTAACCGGGTCAGAGTGATTAACTTTATCATACAGATGTTTAAAATGATTGACCCAGATTTCCCCGTTGATGGCTGTGTCTATGATGTCTGTCTGTTTATTCTGTAAGTAGGGAGCATTAACTGCTTTCCAAAAAGCAGTATTATCCTTAGATTTAGAGGCTTCATGCAGAGCCGACCAAGCCTCTTTCCTCAGGGATAGTTTCCTCATTTTAAGAGCCGACTGATACAGCTTTCTAGCTTGGCGAATCTCCACAGGGCATTTAGTTGATGCATGCAATGCCCTTTTTAGAGCTGTAAGTGCTTTTGTACAGCTGTTGTCAAACCATCCATGAGTGTTATTGGAATTTGGTCGGTGCTCCCTTGTTAACAACTTTTTCAGTTCTGATTGTATTTTTAAAAACGAGCCGATAATTATTGGTGACTCCTCGGTTTCTGACAGACAGATAAGCATGTCTTCTTGAGTTGTTACTGTTAAGTTATATAGGAATCTTTCAGGGTCTACCCTGTCCCATTTTATAGAGTAGCCATTTTTAGTAGCTAGGTTAATAGTGGGTTGGTATATAAATTTAGCCACTGAAGTCTGTTGGCACCCTTTAATTTTTAGGTTAAAAGAAATTGGATAATGATCACTAAAAACAGCATCAAGTGTTTCCCATGCTAATACTAGCCCTGCGTGGGTTGTAGATATAAAAGTAAAGTCTATTGTTGAGTTGCACCCCCGCCCGTGAAAAGTAGGCTGAAACGGAATATTTGGAGTACATAACTCGTTAATATAGGACAAGTTAAAATGAAAAATCATATTATTAAACATATTGCCTGAAATCGAGTGGATGAAATGGGTGGGATTTTCATCCCTATATTCACCGAAGCCGCAAATGCCCTTGGAACCGTTAGGACAAACAGTACAATTAAAATCACCCAACCAGATCAGAGCCATCTCACCTTTTTTCTGGTCCTTAATAGTGTTAACACTTTGCATAAGGTTATCAATTACACTTTCTAGACTATTTATTGAGACGTTATTATAGAAATTTATTAGGGTCAGAAGCTTAACGTGACCCCAACTAATTAATAAAATCTGATAATACTCAGTAGTCATGTATCTGAGTATTTTTATTTCCTCTGTAATAGAAACATATATACACAGGCCCCCTTTATTTCTCCCCTGTGGGCTTACTAATGCAGGTGTGTGAAAAGTCTGATATCCAGGTATATGCAGTTCATCTACAACCCATGTTTCCTGAAGACAGATAATACTATAATTAGTGACTATATCTAGCCACATTTGATTGGTCACTTTATTTATAAGACCTGCGACATTCCATGATAAGATGTTTTGGGTAGCATTTACCCGCCTAGGGGGGGAGTCGTCAATGCTGTCTCTGAATATGACGGCCATAGTGGGAGAAGGAGCTAACATTGTTTGACTATTAGATTGAGACATAGAGTCTGTGTATGTTTTATATAGGTCGTTCTGACCCTGGTCGTTTACTGCCTCTGGGGTTTTTGTTCCCTTGTCCCAGTTTTTATAGACATCCCTGCCTGGGGATATATTTCTAGAATGATCATTGGGTGTCACAGTAGTAGTAACATAAAAGTGAACCTCCCGATTGTTCTTCGTCTGTCAGTCCAGGTCATCTAGATCGGTTAGTGCCTCAAAGTGGTTAGCTAGGGGGATGGACCATTGTGGATACTGAAATGCTTTTTGTGTACTATGATGTTGATGGGGGAAGGGCCTATCTGCATGTAATGGAAATGGATAGGAGTCTGCCCGATGGCTAGATAACCCAAAGGTTTGGGGTAGGGGGGTATATCTAGAATTCTTAAGTGTCTCGCGACTGGATCTATTGTTACGGGGCATCGGAAGGGATTGAGGGTAAAAGTAGCTCAGATCGCGGGTTGATATTCCTGTTCCTCCTCTCTCAAGGTACCAGTCTACTATATGGGTAACAACCCTTCGATCCTTAAAGTTAATAATTAAAATGTCCCCCTCTATATCTTTGGGTCTATGCCCTACCCATGCCAGTCTTCTTACAAATAGAATTTCGCCGTTTATGTTAGGGGGCAAAGGTCTATTTTTCCTTAACCAATAGATTGCTTTGTTTTTAAGTTCTTTAAACCCCTCCGTCTTCCCGGCTATCAACTCTGGGACTCCTGTAAGTACTATAACGTATGGAGCCGCCTCGGGTGGCAAGTCTATATGCTGACCAGTTCCTTTCGTAGTCCTGTCCGGGTGAAGTACCCTAGTGGTGGTTGGGGTTTTACTTCCTGGTGTATTCAAATGTACTGATGGTCTCACCGCGCCTGCTGTAATAGGCGCATTGACGGTGTTAAGCGGGATCAATATATTTTCTGCAAGTGGCGGTGAGATATCCCCAGTGGAGGTACAATTAGAGGATTTCTGGCCACAAATAATATGTGGTTGAATAGTAGCAAAATCCTTCAACAAACTACAATTTGTTGAGGATACTTCCGCTAAGGAGTCCAGTTGTTCACTCAGTTTCTTCACTCTCTCAAAAAGAGGCAATAGTAGAGATTTTACTAGATGTTCTATTCTCTCTACTAGTCCCTGGGTCAAATCAGACACGGGGGTGCTTGGATGTTTTTAGCCTGTGAAGGGCTTGCATGTAATCTAGATGTTTTGGTGTGGCTGCCTTTAGTACCCTCTCCTCCCCGCTTTCTCTTTGATGTGAGCCCTGGTCCTAAAGTTTTGTTTGGGTTACAGTTTTTCTTTTTCCTAGGTTTAGATTTAGGTGGCAAGATTGGTAAAGCCTCCTCCAAGATAGATTCTAAAGAAGGATCCGAGTTTGCAATAATAATATCGGACCCCCTGGAGAATTCTATGGTTGGCGACCGATCTTGTAAAAGAAGAGGGATACCCGGGTCACTCATAGGATTTTTGTTAGTACGTTGAATGGGTGGGGAAAGCGCTGTTTGAATAGCACCCAAGGATGAGCGTTTATTAAGATGAAGATCTGAAGACAAACGGCGTTCGGTGGCAGCTATCTCATGATCCAGTTTCAAGGCGGCCTTAGTCAGGAAGTGATCAAGTGTCCCTCTACAGTTTCCTCCCACCAATGGCTTCTTGCCTTTACTTAAGTGTGTAGACATATTTTCTGACATTGTAGTCACAAAACTAGCGGAGAATTAATAATGTAAAAATAGTTAGTCTAAGACACTGTACGAGAGTCTTACTTCACGTTACGGGGAGGGTGGCCAGGAGATGTGGCCCGGCCCGGCCTCGTCTGGCCCCGGATGGCCACAGATGGCCCGCCCTTTGTCCGGGCTTCGTCCGGCACATCCCGCGTGCGTTCCGCGCAGCGGATAGAGTCAATTGATATTAGGGCGTTAGCCAATGGGCAGATGGACGGTTGGGAAGCCAGCTGATGTTGTGCACGGACTCCTGGGAATTGGAGTCCCGTGCGGAGGCCCTTCACCCGAGAGCAGCAGCAGTTCAGGCCCAACCAGTATAGAGACAGCCCCTCCTGGGGCAGCGGCAGCTAGAGCACAGGAAAGCCAACAGCAGCGATGCGGGACCCGCGCCAGCGGGTTCCGCGAGGTATTTGAAGCAGGCGAGTGCAATTAGTGACAGGTGGGCGGGTGGGAAGCCAGCTGATGTTGCGCACGGACTCCTGGGAATTGGAGTCCCGTGCGGAGGCCCTTCACCCGAGAGCAGCAGCAGTTCAGGCCCAACCAGTGTAGAGACAGCCCCTCCTGGGGCAGCGGCAGCTAGAGCACAGGAAAGCCAACAGCAGTGATGCGGGACCCGCGCCAGCGGGTTCCGCGAGGTATTTGAAGCAGGCGAGTGCCCAGTTTATTTATTTATTTATTTATTCCTGCTGAAATGAACTTGAGTAAATCCTACTTGTAAAACTCACTCACCGCGGATGCTCCGATGTTGACATCTTTTTAGGAGTGCCCAGTTTCTTGTTTCTTTGCCCTGAAGATGTCCATTACTGGACGAAACGCGTCGACTGTTAGTGTTTTTTAAAAGAATATTGTGAATAAAAGAAGAATACTCTATGGACATGGACCAGTTATTACTGTCTACCTTGTGTTGATATTAAGTGGTGCACCTTTGAGATTTGTTTTTGTCATAATCCTGTATTGGATTGCACAGTGGCAGTGGGCGCATTAACGGTGTGCACACATGATTAATGGGGGATTTCCAATATGTATATATTAATTAGGGATATCATGTCAGGTGCTAGGTCTTAACAGGGTACACTGTCAAAAGGTTGTCTAGCTCTATTAACCTGTAGCTTGCACAGAGTCCACTCTTCAGTAGTTTTGAAGCAAGGTAGTAAACAGGGCTGTAGTTCTGGATTGTGCAACAGGCGCAGACTTCAGAGTGCAGGGCCTGGTTGGTGCAAATCAAACTTCTAAGCACGGAGCCTTCTTCTTTCTTAAGTTTCAAGTAGCAGATCTGAGAGGCTCTGCCCCTCTCAGATACTTATTCCAAGTTCTATAGGTCAAGCAGGAGGGCACTCCTGTCCAATGAGGTACAGGGTAACACCTGAGGGTATGACCATATTCTCCAAAGTGTAACACTATTTCCTCCGAGAGAGCATCATTTCTCCAAAATTCATCATGGCTGATTGACCATCAGAGAGAAAAGAGATGGCTAAACATACATACAGGATGGCTAATCGTCATAGTCTCTCCCACTTGCCTCTGCTCATTCCTTCCTAAATCCTTGCATCTGGCTGGGTTCAAAGAGAAGAGGTGTAAAGGAAACTGGTTTCATCTGCCTGTCACCTCCTACCATTAAAGAATATTGTTGATGACCCCTCCTCCTGCCCTGGCATTCATATATAGCAGAACCCTACCCTCCCAGGAGAGCTGACTAACCCCAGGGGCTATTTATCACCTCATCAAAGGAGCCTGTCTAATCCACTTAACTCTGACCAACAGGACAGACCACTGGAAGACTGAATTTTGGCTTATAGACAAGAAAGTCTTATAGCTTCTTGTCTGTACGCTATATAAATTCAACAATACCATATTGTTGGATTTATCAATACCATCCTTGGAAGTCTTTGAATGGCATTTTTTATGATTCTCCTAGAGGCAATGATTAGTTAATACATTCTTGCCATGTTAATCCATGTGGCAGGGGATTTGCAATAGGAAAAATGACTTGGGACATTTTCCAACACCAGGGTTTATAAAGGACCATGTCTATATCTACAGGACCCGCCACCCCTGGAACACCTAGGGGAGACTTTAGGGGTTCTGAATATGCAACATTATTGCAGATCCTCAATCCACAGTGCTCCTAGCACAAACGTCGATTTTGTGAAGCACTTTATCACAATGTGGGGATTGAAATGTGCTTTTCACTTAATCCAGGACATATAAAATTTGTTTTATAAGTGTCCTTCTTATAAATACATGAACCCCACTCCTGGAACACCTAGAGAAGACCCTGGGATACCTAATATGCCCAAACATTGTAGTTTAACAATTTGTAAGTGTCCCAAGCCCCAAAGTCGGTTTTTGGCACAATTTGCATTTTAAAAGAAGCCCTGCACCCCAGGGCTGTTTTTAAACTGACCTCAGGCTTCAGTAGTTCACACATCCAAGTGCAGAAAGGGCTCTGGTTTCTAAACTGCTATACCCTATTATATACTGGGGACCTAAAGGTAGTGTCAATCTCCCTGCCCAATTATGTACTAGCGCCTTATAAAGGAGGTCATGCCAATCATAGGTGTACCCTAACCCACAGTGTACCCTAGAGTATGTAGGTGTTTTCACTGTTCTTGAAGTGTTTCTTTCAGAATAGCACTGGCCTTGGGCCTGGTGAGGCAGAGCCTGGGGTCGGTCAGCATCAGTTAATACCAGTACCAGTCAGCAAAGAAGTTGGGTGTCCCCAGGGTACAGGACGACTTTACAACAGTCATTTATTTATCAAGCTCTATTTAATGCTCTCTTTTGAAAATTGTTTGTTCAATTTTGTATGTTGCCCTTTTCTTGTCCTGAAATTGAATTGATGTAATTAGTTTCACAAATCAACTTTTGTTGACCTGAAATTTAAGGCATGTAAAATTGTATGGTGGATAAAAGTAGCAAATGTGATAACTGTAACTCTGCACTGTTTATATGATGACTAATGTTAACATCTCTCTAAGTGGTGTAAATGTCTGATGTTTAGCATGTGAGGTATTGCAATGGTTACTTTCACATTTCTCTTCTCTACTGTGTTGTGTTGAATGGTTGGTACATTTCATGTATACTTACTAAGTTATCTATCTTTTTTCCTTTCAGGACAATTTCTTACCTGTTTATTTGAAGCAGTTTTGAATGAAAAATAAACTGTTTGTGTAATTAATTAAATTTCCACTGAAAGGTCTAATCATCATAACCAATTCCTTTTCTCTTTCAGGTTGCTACATTATATTTGCATAAAACTCATTGGATGTGTAATCCACACTTTTACAAAATAATATTTTTGTTACATTTCTTAAAGCTCCAACAGACAAAACACGTGGTCAAACATCTGTGTCTCAGGATACCTCCACTCCTGCCCAGGATTAAACCTCCAGGGAGGACTCCACTTTTGAAAGTCCGGATGAAGGGGAGTGGCCTGACCCATCTGGTACGCTGGGCAGACAGCTTCATTGAGTCTCCCTCAGCCCACACATACAGCTCCCATCCCAGCTGCTACAACACCTCAACAGACAGACACCTCCACTTCCTGAGTCCAGAACAACATAACACCCATCTTGTGGCCCTCAGCCCTGGCTAGGGGTGAGACAACACCACCACCCCCTGCAGTTCAGCCAAGACTCAGTGGGATGGGGCACACTGGCTCAAGGCCACAGGTTAATTGGTGTAGGGGTCATGGAAGAGAATATTCATAGTGAGGCCACTAGGGTCACTGTCACCCAGCCCACCATCAACCAAGTATTGGCAGCCCTCCAAAAGTCCAAGACATTATGGGCCAGGTCCTTACAGACCTCTTGGACAAGAAGCAGTTGCAGAGGGAGCAAAGTGTTCAGATGGAGAATCTGAACTCCAGTTTGGGCACCCTAACTGAGGTGCTGCAGGACATTTGCACCTACATGTGCAGAGCTTTTCCTGCACCATCTCCCATATCTGTGGCCCAACTACACCTGGCCCTACTACACCTGCCTCAGCCGAAGAAAGGGAAGTCCGGCTACAAGAGGCAACATTTGCACCAACCTCAGTCCCTCGAATTGTGGTTCCATCAGCCCCCTGAAGGACCATATGTTCATCTGGACCACCAGGAGAGGCTGTCAAAACCCTCACCAAATGATGCCAAAACTTATTTCCTCCAGTATGTGACTACCATTCACTCTGTGGACTATTTACTCATCATAGTTGCCTTTCTGATGCCACTTGTATTTGTTTTAGCAATTATGGTTTCATTAAATATGACTGAGTTTTTCTTATTTTGTGTTTTGGTTCATACCCACCTTTACTTTATTTGATTTTGCTTAGTAAAAAATAAAAACAGACTAGTGTTGTAGGTATTTTTTTCCTTCCATCATATATTTCAAAATGTAAACAACCAAAGGATTGTTTATTCATAAATAAATTGCAAGTTGGTAATGTTTCTCACTAATTTCTACCATGACAACATAATACAAATATCAAAATGTCATCAATTAGTTTCATTACATTTGAAATAGAGGGCCCTTTCCCCAAGATAAACTTAGTTGTTTGGTCTAAACTTTAACCAAACGTCTAAGTTTAGGACTGGGAATTTACCTTGGGCATTTACGAGTAGTATGTTTATGTCCACACTCAGGGCAGAGATCTGGCCCGAGGGTGGAAATAAAGTTAGTACTCGTAAATGCCCATTGTGAATTCCCAAAGTCATAAAGTTAGATGTTTGGTCTAAGTTTACCTTTGTGAATCGGACCAAGAATGTTCTCTCAAATTCAATCAATCAATCAATCATAGTATTTATAAAGTGCACTACATACCCGAGAGGGTCTCAAGGCACTGGTGGGGGGGGGGGGGACGCTGCTACTGTTCGAAGAGCCAGGTCTTGAGAAGTCTCCTGAAGATCAGGAGGTCTTCGGTCTGCCGCAGGCGGATGGGGAGGTTGTTCCATGTCTTGGCGGCGAGGTGGGAGAATGATCTGCTGCTGGCGGTCACTCTTCGGATACGGGGGATGGTGGCGATTGTGCGGTCTGCATAGCGGAGCTGGCGGGTGGGGGTGTAGAGTCTGAGTCGGCTGTTGAGGTACGCTGGCCTGGTGTTGTGGAGTGCCTTGTTTGCGTGGGTGAAGAGCTTGAAGGTTATCCTCTTGTTGATGGGGAGCCAGTGCAGGTCTCTCAGGTGGGGTGTGATGTGGCTGTGGCAAGGGATGTCAAGGTCGTGTTGTTGTGCTACATGGTCGAGCGGTGCCTTGTAGATGTTGAACAATGTTGGGCTGAGGCATGAGCCTTGGGGGACACCGCAGATGATCTCGGTGGCTTCGGAGTGGAAGGGGGGAGACGGACGCTCTGAGTTCTGCCGGAGAGGAAGGAGGTGGTCCAGTTCAAGGCCTTCTCTTGGATTACGGCGTCGTGGAGGCCTGTTCTTAGTGTGCGGTGGCAGACCGTGTCTAAGGTGGATGACAGGTCCAGGAGGATGAGGGCCGTGGTTTCTCCGTTGTCAATCAGGGTCCTGATGTCATCGGTGGCGGTGATGAGGGCAGTTTCGGTGCTGTTGTTGCTGCGGAACCCAGACTGGGACGGGTCCAGGATGTTGTTTTCTTCGAGGAAGCTGGTCAGCTATTTGTTGACAGCCTTTTCGATGACCTTTGCTGGGAGCAGGGAGATGGGTCAGAAGTTCTTGAGGTCCTTGGGGTCCGCCTTGGGTTTCTTGAGGAAGGCGTTGATCTCTGCGTGCTTCCAGCTCTCCGCAAAAGTCGCTGTCTCAAAGGAGATGTTGATGGTTTTCCAGCGGTGGGGTGCGATGGTGCTGCTGGCTTTGTTGAAGATGTGGTGTGGGCAGGGGTCTTCCAGGGATCCGGAGTGGACGGTGTTTATGATCTTGATGGTGTCGTCGTCGTCATTGATGTTGGTCCAGGCCAGCAGGCGGTTCGTGCGGGTGGTGGTTGTGGAAGCTTAGGTCTCAGCGGTTGCCGGGTGGTGACGGCTTTGAAGCTGTCATGGATGTCTGCGATCTTGCGATTAATTTGTATAAAATATAACAAACCATATATAACACAAGTACTCAGTGCCATTTTTACATTTCCAGTTCCACACATCGCCACCATGGAAGAAGGGGATGTAATCAAAAGAAGGCAAAATATTATTGGATTATGTCATCAGCTGAACCAGGTCTTCTACCTCACAATAGGAATTAGAAAACAATAACATCAATAGTCATAAATCCTGGCAGTACTCAATTTTATTCCCACAGGATCGGTCCAATACACTGTTCTAGTATCTGGGGAAAGTGACAGCCAACTTTAAGTGGTGTGCTACAACAAGCTCTGTCTACAATGATGAGACATATCAACATCTTCATACATTTAACACAACATGGACATTTGGCCAATGTGAAAGGGGATGACTATGCTTTTGGTTGACTACCACATGTGGTTAGAGCAAATCAAGCAACACATAATGGCTTGGTGCCACCATTCAACAGAAAACAAGTCAAATACAATCTTAAAAACTTCCACACAATCACTGTGCAAATTATTTCAGTACAACAAATCTACACACAAAGTCTGTGTGTGTCTTCCACAGGAACAATCCATGGTCCCTTTGGACTTTGAAACAACACAATTTAACTGCAAATGTTACAACGTTGAAATGTCCAAATGAAGATGACATGGTGAATATACCCAAAACAGATTAAAACAAAAATATTAGTAATCAAACATAATAAAATAGACACATTAGAAAGTCATCTTTTTGAGGACACATTTTCCAAAACACAATCAAAGTCAAACAATCAAAATGAATACAAAAGTAAATGTGTCAAAACTCTGATCAGCAAAGACCTGTGGCCTGGATTTCCATGAACTTACCCTTCCTAAAAAATGTCCGGCACATACTTTTTTCCTCATTACATCAATAGTTGATTTAATAGTTAATGTGAGATTATGTAAAGAGCTACTTCCACTCAAGTGAAGAAGCTGTCAATGACATTCTAACACAAGTCAACTCCTTCCTCCTCCCTACTATCATCCTCATGGCATTTCATGATCCTCACTTGCTGGCTCTTCATGGTCTTCATCCTCTGCGATGTAAGGAATGTTCTGTTGCAAGCCCATGATGTGCAGCATAGAGCAGGTTATGGTGATATGGCACACCTTATCGGGTGAGTAGAGGAAGGCTCCACCAGTCATGTCCAGACAGCGAAATCTGGCCATTAAAAGGAATCTAGAAGCCCGTTTCACTGGCTTCCGTGGACCACATAGCAGTGCATTTCCCCTGGCATTGTTGGATTCCTCAGTGTACCCTACAACCATGGTCAGTTAGGATAAGCTGAATCTCCTAAATGGAACAAAAAGAGAAGAGCCACGATATGTTGCACCATTTCAGATGATTCACCTTGAACTTACCCAAATAATATTATGTCAGATTGCAATTACCAACAAGCCAAGCCTCCACACGTTCAAGCTGTGACATTTCAGGGGTTTGCTGTTGTTCTGTAGTACAAATTAGCTAAGCAGATATTTTGCACATTGATTGAATGGAAGTGCTTCCGATTCCAGTAGATGTGCTCCCTTGCACGTGGTGGCACTAAGGCGATAGGTGTGCCGTCAATTGCTCCAACCATATGTAGTAGCCGACCCAAACCATAGAAATCGCACTTCACATTCACAAAATCCTCATGACGAGGAAACTGGATGAAGCTGTTGATGTGTCTCATCATTGAAAAAAGAACTTCTTGTAGCACAGCCCTGAAAGTTGGTTGTGACATGCTAGCAGATACTGCCACAGTGTACTGACCACACAATGCAGTACTGTCATTAGTTTGAAGATTGATGTGGGATTTCTGTTGTGACACAGAAGATTGACTCCAGGTGATGACGTAAATCCAATAGAGAGAGCCTATTCAATCTGAACGTATTGATATTATCCCATTTTTCCATGGTAGCAAGATCTGGAAATGGGCGGTACACTTAAGGCTGTTGTCTCCTCACTATCCCAGTGCTCAAATGTCTCCATTGGAAGAATTGTGAACATTTTCCACATAAATTATTTTTGATTAATAATACAAATGCAAATTTGTGCTAAAAAAATATATATAGGTACACACAAGATTTATTCTAACATTTGTTTGGGACATTTTTACTTCAGGAAATGTCATTTGTAGCTGCCAATATTTTAAACATGAAAGAATGTCTAAATCGTACATTTTGAATGTATTATTTACACAATCTTTTTAAAAAAAGAATTCAAACAATATACTGTAATGGAGGTGTGACCAACACCGCAAAAATATCGCATTTAGCCACAGTAGCGCACTATATATATATATATATATTTTTAAATAAGAGTGCCCTTCGAAGTTTGACTATGTAAGCAAACTAGCCGTGATTTTCACTGGTGGTGATGCACTTAACAGTCACTAACATATTATTTGAGCTTCTAAAATGGCGGCCTCCTGACCTCGCTGTCAGGACATTTGTAATCAGATGTACACGGCAGAAGTTGAACGCATAGTGGGTGTTCAACTCCACGACGGACACAGCCATAGGTTAATGTGTGTGAAAGCAACATACAAAGGCCAATGGCTGTGTCCTTGTCTGTTGACAATTGCGTACGTCACATATATGTATGCAGCAGTTTGAAAAGAGCTCACTTGCATCCTAACACTGCAGACATCAGGACCTCCTCCACGTTTGCTGCTATTTGTGACCTCTGGGAGTAATAACGCCAGATCAAGAAAGTGAGAGGGCCCCTGCCTTCTTGCCAAAGGAGCTAGAGTTGCTGGCAAAGGAGGCCCTCTCCCTGTATGGCCAGCTCTATGGCTCACCAGATGAAGAAATACATGTTTGAAATGTATGTGTGCATCTGTCTAACTGTTTTTTTCCATTAACATAGGCTAAAATGTCCCTTTGAGTTCCTGAGTGAAGTTTAGTGATTGATGTGAAGTGTCATATATTCAGGGACAGTGAAAGTATGCAGCAGGAGAGAGTCAAATTATATGGCAGGTTTGAGTAAATTATGCGTCCAGAAATGGCAATATATGCTGCATAATGCAACACATTTTGTAATAGTAATACTTAATTATTTAATTAACTTGTTTATTTATTTAACTTGTTAACACTGTCTGGGCATTGGTTCCACCTCATTAGTACTGGTTTAACTCCTAAATACAGCAATCAGCAACAGAAAGCTGACCAGTCAAGTTTTGAAACGGGCCTTCCACCACGCTGAAACATATGTCTGCATTTTCAGAACCTTGTGAACCGTTTGAGCTAGAAGCAAAAAATATTTTTGGTAAAATATGCAGATTATGCAACAGAAGATGGATTTATGTGACAAATCTGCAACTATGCGAAAATTGCCATGGCTGCACAATCACATAATTCCAGTGGTCCTGCACATATTTTGTTCCTTACATAGGTCAATGATGTTGGGGATTTGTAAGCACTTTAAAATCTGTTAAACAACAACAATGTTAGTTTGAGATGTGTGTTTAAAGCAATAGATCATATTTGATGTGTATGTAGAGGTATATCTATGTACATGTTTGAATTACATGTGAAATGTTGAAATCTCGCCATCAAGTAAATTAGAAAAAATATTATATTGTCTTTACAACCGTACATATATAACATATATATGTTTTCTGTACAAACCAAATGAAAATTATATTTGCCATGTGTATCACCCCACAAGTCACTCAACCTAAATCAGGGGTCTCCAAGCAGTTGCTTGAGAGCTCTCAGTAGCTCCCAGACCACTTCAGAGCAGCACACAACCTTTAGGTCAGTTATTAGATGGGCACAGGGTCATATTTATATAACAGTTAAGGGAAGGCTGTGTTTATTTCACATGTTTTAATATATTTCTTTTAGCCTGCATGTGAAAATACACATGTTGTATGGTAACTTATGAGTTATGTTTGTGATGGATGTAGTGAAATTGTGTTACATCAATACAGACAAACAAAAAGTCACAAAACCATATGTTTTGTTTCATTTCTTAGATCCATACAGGATATCTGGAAGGCCATCGCCAGGAAGGCGCGGACCCTGGAGGTCTTCAAGCTGCACAGTCTCCATTGCAGGAAGAGGTTAGAGGACCTATGACGATGGAACAAAAAGTCCAGCTCGTGCTGTCCTCCCAACGTGAGAAGCCTGTGCACCGCACCCTGATCCGCCTAATGGCACGCATTCTTGCGGTGGTGTATCCACAGCTTGATGGGCAGTTGAGAGTCCAACAGCAGCATGAAGGGGGTAAGTTCTTATTTGAGTTTCATATGTTACAGGACTAATTTTAGTCACAGCCAGGATTGTTCCCATCAAAGTTATGGGTGACCCATGTCCTACGCACAAGAAGAGATCTTGGATGTGTACATTTTTCACAATGTGTATGATGATGTGCTTTGTCCATTAATTTGTGTGGAAGCATCCCACCTGATTCCTATTCACTATCAAAGAACTGTTCTGAGCAGACACTTGGCTCCCTAAACTACACATATACATCAGGTTGTCTGATGTCATGAGGGACAGTTGTACCAAACAGGGCATTAGTCTTTGTTGTATAAGGTGTGGTGCTCTTAGACTATTGTTGATGCCAATTACATATGACATAGCATAGCATTCATTGCACTTATGATATAGTGGATGTTCAAAATGTCGCATTGGTAAGTTGGAATTTTGCACAAACAAGAGTGAGCGGGTGAACCAAAATCATCACTAGTCATATCAGGATTAATGGCTACTTTTCCGAGTCTACACAAATCCCAACTGTGTTTAGCATCAGATAGACTGCTTCATGCATGCTAAGAGCAAGAGATTTGCATGATGTCTTACTCCTTCACAAACATGTATGTAAATCAGCATGTTTTTGCACAAATACTAGTGATAGGCACAATTATTTTGTAGAAACACAAATAGGAATGTGTATTCAATGGTGACACATTAAATCGTACCCCAAACCCTTTTCCAATGTCCTTTGTTATGTCCGGATAAGAACTCGATGATGGAGAAAAATGATACCTGAGGGGATTTTGGCAGATTGCATGTCCCATCAAATATAGGTATCCCATCTTGAAGACTCAAATTTAGGCCCACCTCATGAAACATTTGGGAATTGGTATAATGCAGCAAGGTGTGATCTGTTTCATATTGTGAATTGCATTTGATTCTTTGATGTGGGTATCAAACACAAATCAGAGTATGTCATATTTACTGTGATGTGGTACCACTTTGTGGCTAAAGTGAAAACCACCATAACTTGCTCAATAATGTCACAATGGTGAGACAACCTTGAACTAATTCGAGATGTTTTGGAGCCAAATGTGAATAAGTAGTTGCTGTGTACTAAAGTAAATTTGAAATCTATCAAGCTATATGTTTACGTATGCTATTGGAGTCATTTATCAATCCACCATAACAATATGTCTACAGTTCTTCAACAACATAGGTAAATACATAGTATGTGATACATTGATAAGCTACTTCAGTACTGAAACTATTAATATGGTGTACATTGTATAATATTTGAGTTACTTGAGGTAGGTGTTACCATTGTAACCACACAAAGAAGTAAGGCTTTCAGTTTAAACAGATATTGGTGCAACAATGCAGTATTTGTTGACACACATTGGTTCTTATTTTACTTTTAGTCTATGTCAATAATGCAGCTCTTTTGACCTTGTAGGCACAGTGTCCAAAGGTATATTTTCTGCATGTACCCTTTAAGAGTGACATAATTTCAGTATTCTGGATAACAAAGACCAGCCATTCAGAGGTGTTCAACAGCTCCTTTAGGGAAATGAATATGGTTAACAGACAAGATCATATATGATGTAGGAGCTATCCTGGGGAAGTACAAAACTGACCAAATGGTTTCAGAAGATTTTCCCTACATGCATGAGATGAAACAATGTTTGTGAGCCTTGTAACAGGTGAAATATGGAACATTTTTTTTTGCCCAAAGTTATTAATCAGTTCTATTCATAGAGCTAGAACAAAACTATTGTCTTTGCCTTTTTAGCATCATTCAGTGCAGGCAAAGGAGATGTTGGCCATGTATGCGGGGTAGCCACTGGCCATTTTATCTCACCTGGTGAGACCACTGACACTGAAAGACACTGTGCACACAGAGGGTGAGGAGACTGGCATGAATGGCTCCAGCTCGACATCTTCTTTGGAGAACTCCCCAAGTGACCAGTCCTTAATGGTGGCAGACCCTACTTCTCCAGTTACACCTGCTTCCTTATCTGCCACTAAAATATCCATCTCCACCCTCCCTTTTGCTCCCCCCAGTTAGCCACCCCTCCCTCCTTAAAGGGGTGGGGTCTCCTTTGTCCCACGCACTTCATGCCTGGCCCTATCCCCCTGGCTGCGTTGAGTGAGAAGGCTATTGACCACCTCTGCAGCATTGCAGTAGACCAGACTGCACTCCTGACTGCCATCCAGGGCTGAGCTGTCATATGCATAAAATGATAGATTATCTGAAAGGCATTCAAAGTGGTATGTCTGGCCTACAGTAGTCTTTTCAAGGTCGTGCCTCCTCACTCACAGCAGTCTTCCAACCATCCCAAAATTGTACCTCTCTTCCCACCCCTTCCCCTTCCCCATCTTAACTCCATTTTCCCAGCTCTGTCCCAAGCACACCCATACCTTTGTACACCCCCACTCCAACCAACATAAACAAGCAGCACACACACACATAAGCACAGAGACAGCAAATGATACAGGAACACAACCAAACATACACACACCACACCCATATGCACCACCACCAGGACACCCACAGTCACTGCATCCACCACTGTACCCACAAGCACCCCCACTGCCACCAGCACATACACACTCACCACCACAGCCATGTGCACCACCTCCCCACCAGCACACCCACAGCCACCACAGCTACCAATGCACCCTCATGCACCACCACCACCAAACACACAGACACCGCAGTCACTATCACATACACACATACATGCACCACCCCCATCACCAGCACACACACAGACACCGTAGTCACCACCAAACACACATGCACCACCACATCCATATGTACCATACCCAGCACCTCACCAGTACACCAATCCACACACACACACACATACATTACAATTCACACCTACTATACTCAAATGCCCACACTTACCCAAACAACAGACATCTGGTACGTAACACACACCCAAACGTATTAATACCACCAGACCAACAGACACCTGTACTCTCAACAGACATATGCGCATCAGCCACTGCCACTCCCTCTACCTCCCAAACCCAACGCTCTCCGAAACAGCTGAACCATTTTCCCCATGAGAGTTTGTTGTTTTCCATTGTTTTAACCCCTTCTAAAGCCCACATCACACTTCCCAAATGCAAAACTACCCTTTCCACACCCCATCCCACACTTTCCACATTCCCAACCCACCACTCCCAATACAGAAACCACCCCTACTAAAAACAAAAGTTCCCCTCCCAAACCCTAGAGCACCACTCTCAAACCCAAATCCACCTCCCAAACACCCCTGCCAAACCAAAGCCCACCCCTCACAAACCCAACCCCCCCACCCAAGTAAGATCTTTGAGGTGCATGCTCTGCCCACTAGATTCCCCTACCTGAGGAGGTTCCCTTGGCAGTGAATTAGGACTCAAGCAAGTTGTGACTTTATGGACTGCCATTTGGCTTTTAAGGTATATTGAGAAACCTATCTCATTGTTTGGAATAAATTCTTATTTTTGATTTCACCAAATTAGTGCAGTATTAACTTTCCTTTGCAATTACTACATTTGTAGCAATGTTTCTGACTAAAATGTGAACTACTTATTTGTCTTTACCATGATGGCAGATAATACAACATTTTTTTAATGCCTACTTTGTTAAGTGAATATACTGTGTAACATAGTACGTGATGGCCATTCAAATTTATGTGAAGGCATTCATCATATTGATCACTTGATGTTACAATTTATGGGGGATGTGTTAATACAGATGTGTTGGTTTTACCTCGATTACAGATCAGTATAAGCACATATACATTGCACCTTATAAAATATTGTGATTACTGAAATTGGATACAGTACTGGACTTGCACTAGACAAAGGGAAATATTGCATGGATGTAAATGTTGAATACTTTTAATTTGGAACTGACATTGATCTCACTGGTAACTTCTATGATAAAAGTTACACCTTGGCTAGTGCAATGTCTACATCATGTTACATTGCGTTTCCCAATGAAGTGTGTGGCATATGATTTAATATGACAATTTTCAAAATGTATTTAAACACATGCATGAAGACTTTTCGATTTTTGATTTGATAGCCTTTTTGTGCAAGTGTCCATTTTTTTTAATGCAGCTTGCACCAAATGAGATCATACGGGTGTATTTCTTTAAATTTCTTAAACTTCAACATATGCATTGCACATTGATTTGCTATTGCTTGTAAAAGAGATTTAAAAAAGCACAAGTCCAGTTCAAATGTTTGCAGACAAGTAAAAAGGTAACATGTAAAAGTGGAGCTTACTGTCGATTCCGTCCCTGACGGTGTTGATTTTGTTATTCATCATGCAGCAACAGCAGTGGCAGGACTTGGAATATCAGGTCTATGGCAGAATAGGAAGTGTGAAAGCGATAAAAGGTGTGTTTCTGCCTTCTATCACTCCCATTTTTCCAACTCAGGCCTAGAGGTTTTAACGCCATAATCATGTCAGTGGGAAAGAACATTGTGATTGGCCCAGTAGAAACACTGGTGGTCCATCCCTTCGTTTTGCCTATGTGCGCTGTTGATGCAGGTGAACATACCTGGTGGAGTCGACGGCACTCTGCTGGTCTTTTGTCCATCAAACAGCCAGCATTTTAATACAGGGAGCCAACCGCCAAATCAGTATTTGGGAAGGTTGTCAAAAAAAGATGACGGGGTCTGGACCGCCAACATCTGATCAGGCCCCAAGCGTAAAATATCGCCTAAAAGCACAAAGCACCAACCACAGATATCTGGTCAATGCTGGGCTCGGTCAAGGTCAAACGGTAAGGCCAACTGCAATGGAGCGTGGGTCATATAGAGTTCCAGCTAAGTCCCTCTGAATGTCTACCTTCTCAAGTTTCAGGGCAAGAATCCGGTTCGCATTGTAGAGGGCCACAAGGAGACGGTCACAGGAGGCTGTCAGCATGGAGTGTAGAGCAGGCCAGGCGTCACACACAGGCATGCTTGAACTTTGTTCTGGCAGTCCCCCGTGGGCAGTCGATGCTGCTGTGTGAAGAGATGTGCTTGTGGCGACTCGTGTTGATTTTCGGTGTGAGCGCCACAGTCTCACTGTGAACAGCCTTGTTCACTGTTGCAAAGAACTAAGGACTAAGGGCTCAGACCAGGGCAGCAACCTAGAATGGGAAACCCTTTCCTTTCAGATTAACATTACAAACAACTACACGTTTAAGGGCCTATTGATCTATAGACCCCCTAGGGCGAGAACACCATTGACACAACTGCTTAGCCCATTTCTGGAATCCAGTGTGAAAGGCTCTGATTTTACCGTTCTGGGCGATTTCAACTTGCATCTTGAAAAAAGTTCAGACACAGACACAGCTACACTGAGAGACGCATTGGCCAACTTAGCTATGGAACAGATTGTTAATCAGAACACCCACAAAGCTGGGCATACTCTTGATGGGATTTTCACCTACAATACTGACACCTGCCCCCCCACCTAAGAGCGCCTCATATCTCGACTGGACTAGGATAGATTCCACTAAACTAAAGGAGCAGCTCTCACTTACAATTCCTGAGATGGAACCAGACATTAACATTGCTACAAATCAAATCTCGAGCTGGATAAAGGCAGCCGTTAAGGAATTAGTCCCTCAAAAAAAAGCTACTTCTAGGAGGAAAACCCCTTCCCAACCTTGGTTCTCTGATTCACTAAAAGCACAAAAGCAATATTGTAGAAGGGTTGAGAGGAGATGGAGGACCAACTATGATCCACGGTTGAAAGACTAATATAAAACCTCTCTGGCCATGTACAAAAAATTAAAATTAGAAGAAAAAAGCATGTCTTTTATTTGAAAAATAGACGAGGCAAAAAATTCTAGTAAAGAACTCTTTATTACTGTAAAAAAATGGACAAAAATCGACAGCGACAAACAGGCAGTAATTAGCTCTGAATTTTGTAATACTCTGGGCCAATTCTTTATAGATAAAGTGACCTCAGTCTATGAGTCCTTCAAACTGACCGATAAAGACTCTCCTATACAGTCATACACAGAACCCAAAGAGGAATCTCGTCCACTAAAGCAGAATCCCGGTTTCCACTTTGCGCCACCTTCAGTCGAACAGATTCTTCAAACAGTTAAGACTACTAAGTCCAGTGGCCTAACGGACCCTTGCCCACCGAAGATTATGCATCTATTTCCTGAGCTGGTGAGCGAACAACTAGGAAGGTTATTCTTACAAATAGTAAAATCAGGCCGCTTCCCAGACATAAGGAAAATCACCTCTGTGCTGCCACTTCTAAAAAAACCAAATCTGGACCCACAGGAACCCAGGAACTACAGACCTATTGTGAGAATTCCTTTCGCCGCAAAGGTTCTCGAGAAATTATTGAATAAGCAGCTGTCTCTTTTCCTCTCGGATACAAATGCCTTAGACTACTCGCAATTTGGTTTCCGAGAGGGACATGGAACGGAAACAGCACTAATCACGGCAGGAGCTCAGAAGTGTGTTGGATGCCGGAGGGAAGGCCGCCTTGATCCTTCTGGATCTCTCGGCGGCCTTCGACACAGCAAACCACGATACACTCCTAATCCGCCTAGCTGAAGCCGGAGTTCATATGTTGGCTCGATCACTGCTCGCTTCCTATCTGTCTAATAGAACTTTTACAGGGGAGCTTGGAGAAGCAAAATCAAAACCTTTTAACTCTCCGTGTGGGGTACCACAGGGATCCTCTTTGAGCACCACTCTTTTTAATTTGTATGTAGAGCCTTTAGCTGCAATCATTAGGAATTGTGGGTTTTTGCCAGTCTCTTACGCTGACGACACTCAAATAGTGGTATCGATCAAAAATAATGTCAAAGAGACGGCAGAAAAATTTCAAAACTGCATGATGCGAGTTAATCAATGGATGCAGAGTAACTGCTTAAAGTTAAATGGAGATAAAAGTGAAGTCATGCTGCTAGAGACAGACATGGAAATTTGGTCCCCGGAGTGGTGGCCAGATAATCTAGGCCACTGCCCATCTCCGGTAAACAAAGTGAAATATCTGGGTGTAATACTGGACAACAAACTGACTTTTGACGCCCAGTCCAACAAACTGGCATCAACCATTTGGTACATCCTGAAAATAATAAGGAAGCTCGTGCCATTTATCCCCCTGGATTCCCGCAAAACGGTGGTAACAGCTCTGGCCTTATCAAGGCTAGAATTTGGGAACGCTCTATATGCTGGGATACAGGCTCAGCACCTAGCAAAACTACAACGCTTGCAAAATGCAGCAGCAAGATTGATACTGGACATCCCCAGGTCTGAGCCGATTGCACGCAGACTAAGATCCCTACACTGGCTCCCAATGGAAAAAAGAATTAAATTTAAGTCTGTATGTTTCGCCTATAAGGCACTGCATGGGAGTGGCTCTCAGTTTTTGAAAACTCATTTACGATTGCATGAGCCATCCAGGAATCTCCGGTCCAGCCAAGCAAAACTGATCAAGATCTCAAGATACAAACAGGTCAGGTGGGGAGGAGAAGCTTTCTGCTACACGCAGCAAGGGCCTGGAACCTTCTCCCAATCACAATCAAAAACAGCCCCTCCATGCTGTCATTCAGGAAAGAGGAAAAAACCTGGTTGTTCTCCTCCAGTTAGACCCAAGCCGTGACAATTCCCGGGAATTCTCTGTATCTACTCAGCACCAAGACGCCCATGGGCAAACGCGTGCTTTATAAGTCATTAAATCATATCAAATCAAGAGACCAAAAGTTTGATTTAAACTCACTGAGTCACACCAAGGGGCCAGGACCTAATTGACACCACTTGGAGGTCATGAACTCACTGCAGCTGGGTGTAGGCGCTGGTTGGAGAATATTTTAGGTTCCTGAGGCTCAGATCAGGAGGTCAGCAGAATATCCCTTAGAGTGAATCTGTGGATCTGTGTTCAAGATAAAGTTGGAGGCCCTGTTCTTCTTCCCCAGGTAAGAGAGCAGCGGGTCAGCTCAGCAGTTACGTTAAAGCAGAAGTCCAGCAGAGTGGCAGTCCTTGTAGCAGCACAGCAGTCTTTTTTGTGGCAGAGTATCCACAGGTCTAGAAGGGTACTGAAGATTTGATGTCTGAGGTGCAGTATTTATATACAGTTGTGCCTGTGAACTGGGTGTGAAGCTTCCAGAGGTTTCCCTCTTAAGTCCCCATGCACCTGCCTTCCCTGTCTTGGCTACAGACTAACTTCAGGGGGTATACAGCCCTTTGTGTAGAGGCAGGAGACAGTACATTCAGGTGTAAGTGGGGCTGTGTCCACCTCCTCCCTTCCATACTGCCAGTGATGGTACATCTATGCACTACTAAGCACCCTATTGTGTGTGACTGTCTAGGAAGAATACCCAACTCTCAACTGTCAGCCAGCTACACCAAGTCATGTGACCATGACAGGCAACAGCAACTAAATGGCTAAGACAAGATAATGTCAACTTTCTAGTATTCACCATAAGTTAAAATTTTAAATTGTGATTCCAGAGACACCATACATGAACTGGTTGTTTCTTCCCATTTGGAACTTACACTTATAACATTTAATAAGACAACTCCAATGTTATCCTATTGGAGAGATAGGCTTTACAGTAGTGAAAAACAGATTAAAGAGTTTTTCATGACAGCTTAAAAGCACATGTTCCTTTTTTAAATACATTGCACCCTGTCCTCTGAGTTGTCCAGGGCCTAACCTACAGGTGAATTTTATTTATGAAGAAGCAAGGTTTGGTCATGGCAAATGTTTTATTTTGCCATGTTGAAATGGCAATTTAAAACTGCACATACACAGGCTGCAATTGCAGACCTGGGACATGTGTATTGGGCTATGTAAGTGAGTGACACAATCAGTTCTGCAAGCCCACTTGAGGCATTTAAGTTATAGGCCCCAGGCATGGGTAGTGATACTATACTAGGGACTTACGTAAATTAAATATGCCAGTTGGATATAAGCCAATGTTATCATGTGTAGGGGAGTGAACATAAGCACTTTAACATTGGTAAGGAGTGATAACGTGCACAGAGTCCTAAGACCCGGGAAAACAAGGTCAGAAAAAGTGGAGGAAGAATTCAAAAAGTTTGGGGAAAGACCATCCCAAAGTTTACCTTTTTAACATGTATCCCCCAGCTGAAAGTGGGGAGAACTACACAAGCCATTGGGAGTTCTCATCACTAAGGCGAGAGAACTTGGATAGACCATCAGCATTGACATGGTCTGATCCAGGGTGGTGTTCCACCATAAAGTCTGTTCCGTGTAGTAAGATGGAACACCTCAATAGTTCAAGATTTTCATCCCTCATTTGTATGAGCCATCTGAGGGGCCTGTGGCCTGTCTGAACCCGAAAGTGAGTGCCAAACAGGTAAGGTCCCTGCTTCCTCAGCGCCCGGACTACAGCAAATATCTCCCTTTCAATTGTACTCCACCAGTGTTCCCGTGGATGTAACCTCCTGCTAATGAAGGCTACAGGTTGGTCTTGGCCCTCCTCCCCTAACTGTGCTAATACAGCCCCTATGCCTGGTTCTGGAGTGTCTGTCTGCACGTTCAACTCCTTAGAGAATTTAGGAGCCTTCAGTATGGGTGCTGTACACATGGCATCCTTGACTGTATCAAAGGCTTTTTTGCAGGCCTCAGTCCAGATCATCGGTCTGTGCTGCTTCTTTGAAGTCAGCACCGTTAAGGGAGCAACAATAGTGTCATATCCATTACACACTTCCTATAGCATCCTGTGAGGCCCAGGAAAGACCTCACCTCAGTCTGCATTTAGGGGGTTACCAGGCCAGGATAGTTTCTATCTTTGCCAAGAGGGGCTTCACCTTGCCCCCGCCCATCATGTGGCCCAGATATACTATGGAACCCTGCCCTATCTGGCACTTACTTGGCTTGATAGTAAGGCCCTCCGGCTGCAGGGCCTGAAGCAACCCCTAGAGGTGGTACCTGTGAATCTTATTATTAACAGGTGGACTCTTTTCATTGTCAATGTCATGGATGCACAGGTGTGTGAGTCCAGTGGTGGAGAACAGAGAGGCACTGCCCCAATAACTGGTGACAGAACCTCTGCTAATCTGGGGTCACGATAAGGGGGGTTGATACCCTCCACTGACCTAACTTGCTCCTGGGCAGACAGGAGGTCAGGGAGAGGCTCGCTCTCCTCTTCCACTCCTTCATCTGTCACAAAGACCATGCTCACTTTGGACCAATCAAAGAGCAGTTTCAGTCAATTCACATGGAGCACCCTTAAAGGGTTTCTAGTGTTCTGAAAGGGGACCAAGTAACTGTACTCTCCCTTCTGCTCATTCACCTCATATGGGCCTGTGCAGCGGAACTGGAGAGCAATGGGTTCCACAGGCTCCATAACTTACTCCTTCTGGCTAGGCTGAAACTATACCAGAATGGCCTTGTGGTCATACCAGAGCTTCATATCTTCTTGACTGGCCTCAAGATTGCTTTTTGCCTTCTACCAGAAGTGGTTCATTGGGTTGCAGAGGGCCATCAAGTAGCTGAAAACATCCTTAGGGGCCTTCCTGGGAACTTTCTCTCACCCCTTTTTCAAAAAGCTGGGAGGTCCTCTAACAGGATTACCATAGAAGAATTCAAAGGGGCTAAACCCACTCCCTTCTGTGGCACCTACCTGTAGGCAAAGAGAAGGCATGGCAGGAGGACGTCCCACTTACACCTCAGGGGCTCGGATAGGCCCATTTTCATGCACTTCAGGATTTTATTGAATCTTTCACAAGACTGTTGGTTTGGGGGTGATAAGGTGTGGAGAACTTATAAGTTACTCCACACTCATCCCACATGGACTTCATATGCACTAAAATTAAGTTAGTGGCTCTGTCAAACACTACCTCTTTGGTAGGATTGGGCGGCAATGCTCTGCCAGCCGGGTTTGTAGAGTGTTTGCATCTCCGTGCTCTGGTGGAGTTTGGCAAAAAAACTCCGACTACCACCGGTGGAGCTGAGTTAGGCACGCTCACTCTCATTGACATGCAAAGATACGTTATTGACAACCACTTGTGTTGTTGTGTGGACTTGTGTAGTTTTGGCTTTCTTTTTCCTGAGACTTGTGCATATGAGCCTCTTTTGAAGGACTGTTGTGCTTTTTTTTGGTATGTTGAGTGCGGCCCCCGGGAGCAGAGTCAGACACACATCCTCTCAGGTAAAGCACCTCTGAGAGCGAAAACCACTTTAAAGGTACTACAAATACGAGATTGGCACACGGTGTAGAAGCAAAGGTGATAATGAACAAAATAATTTATCCTGCGTATCCAATACTTTGATCTTTTAGTGAAAATGTGGATAGCTGTATGAGGGGCTTGACGTGCACACTGTAAGACTAGGGGGATGTGTGTGTGTAAGTGGCACATGCAGACATTTTTGTACTGTCTGCTACTGCACACTGCAGAAGGGGCTCCCCTGAGTGTGTGACTAGTGATGTTTTCCACAAAGTGAACAACCAGCTCATCAGCCAGCTACTTCTTCAGTGCCAGAACACTTAACTCAATTGTCTGATCATTTCCGGGGCCCAGTATGAAGTGTGACCACCAAGGGCTGCAGCTTAGGCCTCATTCTTAATACCTATCTCCTCAAATGTAATTACGGCGCCTAGTGAGTGGGAAGCTCATGTGTTCTCATCAACAATACTATTAAATAATGCTGATTACTGACGGTGTTGGACCTCCCTGCAGCATTTTCATGCACATGCTATCCAAAAAAGCGTGCCAATAAGAAGAGAGGAGACCGTATGCTGGTGGAGGTGGTGTTTGTTAACTAGATAAAAAAGAATGTGCGTCACCGCATATTAGACCTGGCAGCTTATCTGTGCACCCTCATTTTGCACATCTGCTAGGCAATTTTTGATAACCCAAAGTTGCTGCTATGTTTCAGCCTTCACCAGAATGCCCTTCTAGATGCCCAAGAGAAAGAGAATACGGGCCAGAGAGAGAGTGTTCATGTGCGCATGTTAATTTGCTAGTAACGTGGAAGGAATGATGTTGGTAATCACAGGAGGAATAAGAGTTTGTGTTACCCTAATTACAAACAATGTGCATGTGAGGAAAGAGTTTCTGCTACGTTTTTTTAATGTATGCATGTGTGTTTGTTGGGTGAAGTGTGTTTCGGTAACCACAGAAGGAGCTTGGGGGGAACGTCTCATTTTATAATGTGTGTGGTGTGGAACTCTGTGAAATTTCACTGAGTTTTTCTGTAAGTCCGTGGAATTCCACGGATTGCAACTCTCTGAGCTCTACCAAGCCCTCCTCTTTGGGGAAGCCTACATAGGTAAAAATCCTCATCAGGGCCCTGGATACTGCAGATGGCATCATCAACCTCACAGGAAGCGCTTCAGGGTAGCAAGTGGTGTGGTCCACCAAGGCCAGGCTAAACATAGTGCCTAAAGCAATCTTGGGGTTCAAGGGGCTAACAATGTCGATACCTACCAACTCAAATAGCGTGCCAGAAATAGGTAATGGGGTCATGGGAACCTGGAGTTTTTTTCCTGACTTTCCACTGGCCTGGCAGATGGGTCTGGACCTACAGAATGCAACTGAGGCCGTCTCTTCCAGAGCCAATAGAAGTGGGTAACAAGCCTTGTGCAGGTCTTACCTTGTCCCAGATGTCCATGAGCCAAACCCAGCAGGAAGGTCCTGTAACACTGGGAGACCACCAGCATTTGGGCTGCCCCAGATCCAGGAGCCTTACGCTTACTATATAGGAGGTCATTCTCCCAATAGATCAGATGATCTCCAGTGGTGTTACTTGCTGCCTGAGGCTCAGCTGCCACCGAGGCCCTTTTGAATGTGGCCCTGTTTCTGTGCCTTGCAGAATTTCTCTCTGGTGGGCCCACCCTCAACTTGCCTACCAGCAAGCTCAAAGAAGATCACCCAGGGTGGCAATGTCCTCTCTGGTTGGCTCAGGGGCATCCTCCTTAGGAGCGCATTCAACCTCAACCATAGGAACTTTTGGTGCTGATATCCAATGCCCCTTGCCCCTCTCCTTTTTGGAAGCTGTCTTGGGCATTGTTCTAGGATCAAGATGCCCTTCACTTCCATCCTAGTTAGCCATGGACCTTGTAGTCATACAGACCCATTCGGGCAATCTCAAAATCTCCAAGTGTGACCTGAGCCCTACCTCCTTCCAGATAATGTGCTCCAGGTCACCCAACAGACAATCTACAGGCATGACGGCACTCGCCATTACTTTTAGAGTACCTAAGACCCCTCGCCCAATCAAAGAGAGCCATATCTACTGGTAGGTGACTCTTATGATTGTTGGTGACTATGATTGGGTGGAATGTGTTAGGGGGGACTTGCTCTGAGTACACCAGCTGGTACCTCACAGCAGTCATGCTGGCCCCTGTGTCCTTTAGAGCCTCCATCTATTGCCCATTGATGGTAACCCACTGCCTGTACTTACAATTATTTGCTGGCATATGGTCTTTAGGCACCATCTCCTTATCTCCCAGAAAAACTAGGGTGACCTCTGTCTGCTCCCCAATGCTAACTGGGGTGATTTCCTCTCTGAGCACTACACTCTCCAATCCAGATGTTTGCCCACCTGTTGAGGACTGTGCCCTCTTATGACATTTGTAGTCACCCTTGGAGTGCCCATAATTGGTGCACTTTGTGCATTGGGGTTCAAACTTCCTTGTCTGCTTCTAAAATGACCCTTTCTTTTTACGAACAGAATGGTATTTGTGACTGCTGCTCCCTTGGGAATTATTTTGGTGGCCTTTTGAGAGAATCTTATATTAAGTTTTCATTCTCCCTCTTCCTTCTGGTGGGACCCCTGGCCACCTTTGAGTCGGATACCTTTTAGGATACTCTGGAGCTATAGAGATGGAAGAGAAGCTTCTAGACGTTTCCCTTTGAAGTCCCGAGGCATCATGCCTTCCCTACCATGGCTCCAGACTAACTACAGGGGGTATGCAGCATTTTGTGTGGAGACAGGACACAGCCTATTCAGATGTAAGTGGGGCTCCCCCACTCACCACACCAGAGATGCCCCATCCAGGCACACCTAAGAACCCTGTTGTGTGGCTTTTTAGGAGGATTACACAAAGAACAACAGTCAGCTACACCCAGTCATATGACCAGAGACAGGCTCCAGGTTCTTAAAGGTATAACTCATATTTGGGGGGAGAGGCCTATGCGTATTTAGCCAACTAGTCACTTTGTTTTTAAGAGAGGCATAGCTTTCTAAGGCAGGATTAACAAGCTCTGGAACACCACTTAAAATTATAACATAGGGCGATGCTTCAGGAGGAAGATTTATTACATTTTTCCATCTTACACTGACCACTTCTTGATGGATACGGTCACCTGAATCCCTAGAAGTTTTCCCTACTTCTGTTGGGTTTGGTTTAGATACTCGAATAGGACTCCTTGACAAAGTGAGTAATTGGCTTTGAGCAGGTAGAGGGATAGGAGTGATAGGAAGAGAAGAGTTAGGTATAGGTGGTAATAGTCTGGATGGGATAGATTCAGTTCTAGCAGAAAGGTTTGTCGTAGCTACAGAATTAGAAGAAGAAGGGAGCAGAGAATCACCAGTATTCTTCGCGGGCACATTATGGATTTTACCTCTACTCCCCAAGGGATTAGCTGTAGCTGCTATAACCCTTTCTATTTCTTTTAACCTTGCATCGATGGTATCAAACCTAGCCATCGGGGGGGGGTGAGGAATCCCTTCAGGACGTTATTTAGAGTATTTATAAGACAGACATTCCCCCCTTCAGACCCTTCTCCCGAATTTGGGGAAGGCAACGAAGGCTGAGATTGGGGAGGGTTTTGCACTCGGGTTAGATTAGGTGTTACCATGGGATCTAAAACTGGGCTGGTAACCGTTACAGGTGGTGTACTTAATACATTAATATGAGAGCAATCCAATCTCGCTTTTTTTCCCCGTTTGGACTTCCCCTCTCGTTTTCTTTTGGGGACTGCACTCTGATGTAGCGCTTGAGCACGAACCAACCTGGGATTACTCCTTAGCTCAGATGGTATTTCAAGTGTGGGAGGGGGTATACACTCAAGGATAGGTTGGAGTGTATCTTGGCCGTGGCTCAAGTAAGCGGGAGGGGAGGAGTCAGGAAGAGGACCCAGGTGCGGCGAGTGCTGGCTTAGCAAATCACACTGGACCTCGCAGTCCCAACGGTGAAAGTTCCTCGTGGAAAGCACTCATGCGTGAGCAATGACCATTTATCTCCTCCAGGGCAAGTTCAGAATAAAAGAAAGTAAAAACCAAAGTCTGAGCCCTTTCGCCTACAGATCCTTAATTCTAAACATCAAGGCACTCCTCCCACTTCGGTCGATCGGACCAAATTAGTTGGATTGGTTGATGGTGATTTAGAACCAGTTAAAACACATTTTAAGACTTCAGAATCTATTTCTTAAATAAAACTCATAACTCATGAATTCTCGTTAATCAATAATTGTTTATCTAAATTTCATAATAATTGAATTTGCGTTTGTCTCGTCAAAGTTTCAGAAAGTTTTATATCAAAATTTCAGTAAATTGCAGAAGTCATATTAACCTAATCTGGCTATTTGTCCATAGACTTAAGAAGGGTTTGCAGTCATCAAATGGTCGAACGGCATCCGGACCCTCTAAGATTCAGGAAAAAACAGCAAAGTACACTCTCTATTCTACCCTGCATTTTTATAATAAAATTTAAGCAAAGATGATACATTTTATATTTTAACACAGTCGTGATTGGCTGGTTGAGAACGTCCGATGTAAGTTTTTGGGATCTTAGTACAGTTCGAGGAGTGAGGTCATGGGTTTGTTTAAAAGTCAGTCTGTTCCGGTTACTGTCTTGGCCGTCTTCCCACTGTGTCCTTGTTCGGGTACATGGGGAACAAAGGTTGTGACGAGGTTTAGGAGACTTCTCGCGCCTGCGCATCTCACTCCGCACCTCGTGGGACAGTGGCCACTTCGTCGTGTAGCGTCAGCGGCCATCTTTGATTTAGGCCCAAACGCCAACTTAGGCTAAACAAACACAAAAGAGTAATTAATACATAGAAATAATAAATCTAATGTTAACCCCTTACTAATCCCTCTATGTGCTTGTATTTATCTAGCGTATAGCAACATTTAAAGCAATTATATTCACCCTTTTCGTCCTCCTCCTGGGCAACATTACAAACATTACAAAAGCAACATGTATCATGCAGTATTCTATTTACTACATATGCTACTGTTAGTATGCGTACGGATTTTAGTCATAAATGTCATTTAGCCATGCAAAATGCAAATCCCACGTGTAATTCAAATATTAATAATGTTGATTACTAAACATGCAAACTCATTTAATAATATTATAGTTAATAGATTATTTAATTTGTATTTTCATGCAGAATGGGGGAGGTATACAAAATGTAGTACTACCCGCTCCATCACCTGCACACTGCATTGCTGACCCACCATTTTTAATCAAAAGCTGTTTGTGTGCTCCCCTAAAACAATTTCTACTGACACTTCTAGATGTTGGTTAAAACAGAACTATCCAACAGTACCAATATGGCCACATGGAATATTAAAATGTATACTGGTAGCATTTATGTTTGTATCAGCTCCATTTTTGACTCCCTTTCCAATATCTGTAACGTAAAGCGTAATTCCCTTTGGGTTTTATTTGTATGGAGTACTGCAATAGCTACGAGGCGTTCACGAGATGTGCCTTTTTTCCAAAGAGTCACATGAGGTCTTCCTCCCGGTACAAAGGGAAGCAGCATTATGGGGCTGGCTCCTGTGCCAAACACATGCTGCCTGTGAGCTCACAGAACACTCAACTAGCTAATGCAGGGCAATTCACCAGTCACAAATGTGCATCATTATAACCATCTACAAACAAAATAACACAGAGAGCTACCCATGCCTTATAAATTGAGAGCGTGTGAGCAGCATCAGGACCCATACATATTCATCAGACCTTTGTGGAGCAGCTTGGCAATCACACACCGCGCCATCATTTTACCATTTCAACCCTCACCGCTCATCTTCGCTTCCAGTATTAGAGTCATTTGGTTTTTTACCTTTAATCTACACCGCTGCTAGAATATTTATGATGAATCGATGCTGCTTGCAGGAACGTGTATTGCTTTTTCATTTATGATAAGCAAATATACTGCTCCCAGGGTAAGGTACTGTATCAAAAGCATCTCTGCGCGGCCTTTGAATACATAACAAATACAGAGGCCCGTCTTCAGCTGGAAGGTGCAGACACGCAGTTGATGCTCGCAGACCAAGTACTTCGTGAAGGCTTCAGATGAAATTCAAAAATAAATAGAGCATGGTATTTCCAGTTTGTGTCTTTAAAGCCAGTGAGAGGGAGACAGAGAACAAAAGATTTCAGATTGAAAAATCGCACAACGAGGAAAGGAGCGCACGACAAATATGGGGAACGAGACAAGTGTTGTTTACATGCATGTCTACTCTGGGTGGAAATAAATTCAGGTTAGACAGCATAAGATACGTCCTTCGCCGTCAGCGGTGACACGCGACTAGGAACTGTATTACTCAAATGAAATAAAATAAAGTCTAATTAATTACCGAGTTTTGCAAAAGTCACATTTCATTACAGTTTGTGAGGGAGATGGAGGCATGCAGTGGAAACGCTAATTCTAATTATTACTCCAAGTGGGCGGTTCGGTGGCAGGAGTTCAAGAGATAATGGGAGAACGTGTGAATGCGCGCGGCGCAGCGGCAGCACGCCTTATCATCTGAATAAAGCCGTTCCTCTCGCAGGCTCGCCGGGTGCTGTTCTGCGTTCTGGATGAGACTAACACAATCAGTCGGCTCTCTGGAGTCTATCCATTTCCTGCTGTCTCAGGGCAACCCGCATTAATGCCATTTATTAAAATGAAACATTCATGCAAAAGCCCGCTTTTTTTTTCCAGGGACGACGAAGTGCGCGTACGTAACAACATTATTAAGACCATTTTGCTTCGAATTAACTGTGCCATTAGGCTCGTGCTGCAGAGATGCCCAGGCAAATATCTTCTATTAGATTTCATTCTCTCGAAAACGATTCGTGGAGGTAAAAATGGACGCAGGGGTCAAAGGTGATGTCTACTTGAGAAAAGATGATGATGACCGTTGAAAGATGGATGCGCCCTCAACTCATCTGTGCCTCCGCATCGTGGATTTAATGAGCTACTATTCCTTTAAAACTTCCCCAATTATAGCCTACTGTTTTTGCAGGTAAAGAATGCATGTATGTATCACTGGACCAGAGTTTGATTTTGCACGCCCCCTTTGAAAAACCACAATTTACTCTAAGGCTCGAATTATGAGCTAGCCGGCCTTCAGATAATAAATCCTGCATCTGGTAGATACAGGATGCTGTATGTACGGAGTGTGGAATTCCCCGGCATGAGGGCAACCACCGAATAAAAGGTGTTTGCACAACAATCTCTGCAGATTTTGAATCCCTCTTTCTGTCCCCTACTTGGGCGCATATTTACTAGGACGTCGATAAATAAACGCAAAGCGCGCTTAGCGCTTGTTTATTTATCGCCGGCTATCGCAGGAATTTATCGCTCTGGTAACGCGTTACTCCAGGGCGATAATATTCAAGGGAAATGGGCCAACATCGCTGGAAAACCAGCGATGTTGCACCCAAAACGGAGATAGCCTTGGTGATACGACCCTGTGGTCGTATCACCACAATCCACCTAACATGTTAGCTATGCCTTAGTCAGGAATTTAACAGACGTTAAATTCCTGCGTTAAGGCATAGTTAATGGGATTTAAAATATTGCTACCCCTCGTTGATGATATCACGAAGCTGGGGTAGCGATATTTTCCCATGGTGTTTTGTCAGGCACTCCTTCTTTGCATCTCATTAGAGATGCAAAGCGAGGCGTGAACAAAACGGGAGCTGAAACAAGGAAACACGCGCTAGCGCATCCTTGCAAATAATGCGATATAATTATCGCCGCTTTTCGGCTGAAAACAGCCGCAAAAGCGGCGATAATTATGTCACCAACCCTTGATGATATGCCCCTAAATTCTTCATTTTTTTTCCACCCAAAATGTGACCAAAGTAAATCTTAGAGGTGAGAGTTTTCCTACCAAAATAAGAACCTTAAATCTGCCACAAGCCCCTGTTTGTGTCTGATTCATTGTTACATTTTTTTTTAAACTCACGTTGAGGGCCTAACTGCGGTGGATATAAATTGAGAGCTGTACCCGTTGTTAAATATCTGCACAAACAGCGCCTTTCATGTATGTCAGAAAAATGCAAGGGCTACTTTGGCATTTCATAGAATAATGTATTTTTTTCATTCATGTTGTTTGGCGAATTGTTCCACACAAAGCACATGCATTTTTGTAAGGCCTTGTCTCTTGACCCAAGCTTCCACAGTGAGCCAGGGATTCTTCAGTGATCCCAGTTGACATTTGTGAGTAAAAATTGTTTGGCCCCTTGTGAGTTTTTACTTTTTTCACAATTAACATCAGAATTGTGGCGATTCTCTGAATAGGCTAACACCCTTGTTCATTGCAGTGAGCCACATCAAAGTCTAATATTTAGTATAACGTACATACAAAATAAAAGGTATACAATTTACATATTAAATTTGTTCCTCGGTACATCATATGTCTCAAATACTACATAGTGAGTTTTTTCCTATTTTAAAAGATTCAAAGTTAAAATTATTTTTTTAAAATCAGTCATTTCATTTACATTTCATACCGTTTCCTTATTAAAAATGCAATTCTAATGAAAAGTACTACTGTAGCGCAAATAACTTCAGAGGACAAGGATCGCAGGAGATCGAAACCTTCCTGATAATTGCGGGGGCAACTTTTTTTTAAAAATGGATTAAGGAAACGTGACCTTGGCTCTTTGTAAAGAGTGCAAAAGAGAATAAAGTGCAGGGTGCCTTGTGTGCTAAACATCATAGGGGCAAGGAGCAGGCCCGGCTCCAGGATTTTTTATTTGGGTGGGCCAAGGGTGCATTCGGGTGGGCCATTGTGGGCCTAATTTGTCGCTCCTCTTGGTAGCCTTCAAGCCCTAGATTACATCATATCTACTTGCAAATAGTCACCATGATAAAATGGAATGATTCTGTGTGTATACAGAGCATGCGGAGAGTTATTTGAAAGTAAGAGCAATGTCTGGACCTATGTGCAAACCCTCAAATTCCAACAGGCCAAGCCCAATTATCCACTTTTCTATCACCTCTCTCCTGTGCAAACTTAAAACTTTGGATATAGCAATAAATATAATTAGCATGCACTTTAAAATTTGTTCCACAAAACGAAAGGCCATAACAGGGCCGGCTTTACCGCTAGTGCTAAAGTCTTTTTTGGTGCCCCACCAATTACTTCTTTCTTCACAGATACCATTACTACCGCCCTCCAACAGTGCCCCTCATCTCTCCGTTGCCCTTCTCTGATATGCATTTCATTTTTTTTGTATAACGCTACTCATATCAGTGTAGGGTGTAACAATACTTTACACCACGCACACATTATACAGAGACAATGATTCATACAGTCTACAGGGAGGATGAGATGAGATGAGGATGAAGATTACAAGGTGTAGGAATCACATGTCATCCATACTGGTGGGTAGTATATTTTAAGAGGTTTTGGGCTGCGGAAGCACAAACCGAGGATTATAAGCATATCACAGTGGTTGGGGGTTGGCTTTACTAATAAAAATGTATATCGGCAACATTAAAATAAGGAAAGTTCTAACTATATAGTAACACAAAAAAAAGTAAAGTTCTAACTATGCCATTCATGTTTGTATGCAGCTCTTTGATGTCCGATCATAGGTCACTGTCCTACGTTATGATTGTAAGTTCTGAATTGCAAGTAACACAAGAATCTCTGTGACAAAGGCAGTAACCCACTGAGCAATCCACATAAAATACACCTTATCAGCATTTCAAAACTACCAACAGGCAAATGACTGCTCTCCAGGAGGATCATTAATCACCAGTTATCTGGACATTTTTATTGTTGTCTTGCATCCCTTGCCAAGATAATGATAACAATAATTTAAATGAAGCATACACAAAGTAAGTGCCTTGCTGGGACTGTGCAGATTTTACAAATATTAGAAAATAGTAACACATTCAATTACCTACTCTGTTAGTCAACCTTTGTCTCACAGCCTGAACTTATAAGCAGCTGCAGGGGTCATGAAAGGTGAATCAGAATAAACACATTTCTTTTCTCCAGGCTGAACAGAAAAGGAAATATCCACACAGAAGGATGGTAGGCAAAAGTTACTCAGTACCAAATAAAGAATTTGTCCCCTTCTCCATTCCCGTATTGTACTTGCACCACAACCCACCTTTCTAAAAGGAATTGGGTTATTGGGGTTGGCTGTGAGAAAGAGCCAAGGCCCAATTACGCAACTCCCAGAATAGAAAGAAAAACAACGTTCGGAGGAACGTTTTAAATTATAGTGCCCAGTTTCTATTGCCCTTCAGGGCCAAGGATCATGTTTGGGTGCGCCAGGCTTATGTTTGGGTGGGCCTGGCCCACCCGGCCCCCCTGCTAGAACCCGACCTGGCAAGGAGTAAGGTTTTTGCACCAGTCAGCCTGTTTAGGAAAGGCCACTAAAAAGTGCAATGTGCAAAGTAGAAACCTAGTCAATAAAAATCTGTACTGCAAATTCATAGTAAAGGACAAGTAAAATTGTTGTTGAAAAAGGTGCCAATCTTGGAGGTGGTGTGGCCCTAGATGCTGAGGGAGGTTGTTATGCTCAGCCTAATATGCATTTTTTATGGTGAGTTTCATATTAGTGTCAATACTCGATGGATTATCGTAGTAATGCCCTAGGCCTATTTAATTAAATTTTCGTTTCACGTAGCAGAGCCATGAAATGGCCTCAATATTATTCAGCGTCATACAATCCTTAATGATCGCTCTTGTGAGATTTAAGTCTTCTGACAACTAGACCTTTGGCCCAAAGCATCAGTGGGACAATGTTAATCACATCTGAAATGAAACCCATCCCTACCTCCAGATGACAAAATGCTGGCGGTGCAAAATTTGAGATCATCAACAATCTTTTTAAAAACCTATTTTCTAGAGTTTGCAGTTGAGTACTTTTGTAATCTCCCCATACTCCTGCCCCATAGGTAGCAATAGACAAACATTTTGCTTTATATAAGGTGAGCAATTCCTTTACTGGTTTGTGGCTTAACTTACATTTAAAACGAAAAAGGCCTTCCCACGGCATGGTTAGTATTCAGCACCCTTGATGTAATAAGAGTGTCCCAGTTCAGTTTATTATTAAAAACATTCCCCAAATAGGTAAAATTAGAGACCTTATTAATTGACTTGCCCTTTACAGAGAATGTTTTAGATTTGGTGTGTTTTGGACCGCAGACCATAACATACGGTTTATTAAAGTTTACTTTTAGGTCAAGGGCTGACATAAAATCAGTAAAAGCATTCAAGGAGCTCTGTAGGCTATTTGCATTTAAAGCCATTAAAACCGTGTTGTCCGCATATGACAATGGGACAGGGTTTCCACCGATTTTTGGAAAGTCTAATTTCTGGTCTATCAGGGCTGATTCTAGACCATTCCTATACACGAGAAAGAGAAAGGGGGCCAATATGCACCTCTGTCGAACTCCCTCAGTGGAAACGATAGGTGTAGTCCTCTCACCCCCAGGACCATATCGTATGGTTACCGTAGTAGATGCATGTAGTCTACGCAGGAGGGTGATGAGAGGTTCCTTGAAACCCATTTCACCCATCATGGACCACAATTTTCCCCTGTTAACTGTATCGAAGGTGCTGGACAAGTCCATGAAGGCAAGGTGGATTGATCCCTTCCTAGCCTTCATGTACTTGCCCATAATCAAGGCCAAGTTGAGACATTGTTCATTTGTCCCCCTGCCTTTCCTAAATCCATATTGGGTTTGTGATATTAGCCCAGTTGAATCTGCCCAGGCTTCCAGTCGTGCTAAAATGACCCTCCCCATCACCTTGACCGTAGCATCGATCAAGTAGATGGGCCATAGCAGGCCGGATCTTCCTTATTACCCTTTTTATACACAGGTACCACTATAGCCTCCTTCCATGAGGTTGGAATGGGGCCAATGATTGCCGCTCTAAAAACATTTGTTAGGAAGGGTGACCACAGTTGCATATTGCTCTTAAAAAAATCAAGAGGTTATTGCTCTTAAAAAAATCAAGAGGTAACCCCATCCGTCCCTGCCACTTTGAGTTGTATACCTTTCATAAGAGCATCTTTAACCTCACTTACAGTTAGGGAAGAGCTTAGGTGGTGGGCAGTTACTGGATTTAATGGGACATCTGGGCTTAATTCCTGGCCAATGATATCCACGGGGTTAAATATTTTTGCAAAGTGCGATTCCCATATTTGCCCTGGTATCAGTGAATCGATCCCCCATGAATCCATTGTGAATAGGGGCGGTTTATTACCTCCCAGAAGCTCCTAGGGTCTTTTAATGTGTTCGCTCCCTCTAAGTCCGCCCAAGCCAGCTTTCTCAGTTCATTCTTCCGCTTAACCACTGCGCTCATGTAAGCCTGTCTTGCACTCTTGATTAAAGATTTGTCTCTGGGGCTTATATGTAGTGCGTTTTTAAAATCCTTTTGGGCCCTTGTGCACTCTGTGTTGAACCATTTAGGCCCCCTGGGTTCCCTTGATACTATTTGGGTTGTCAGGTTTTGCGACACATTCCTACAGATTCCCTCAAATCCCTGTATAACCATTTCTGGGGGGGAGTCATGATCTAAGCATTGCAGTATGGAACTTAGGTTTGCTTTAACGATGCTCTCCTCAAATTGGGGATGATTTATCTTGTTCCATTTCATTCTCACCCCCTTATTTCGATTATACTGAAGGGGGCGACCATCAGCTTTCTCCTCTTGGGCAATGACATATAAGGAGGCAGTGAGGGAATTATGATCGCTAGCGTTATTGGGCTCCACTTTAAAACTGTCCACCAGGAAACAAAAGTTTCTGGATATTAGCATGAAGTCAATAACACTTCCATTCCCTCTGCCCATGAAGGTTGGATATTGGGTTATTGTGTTACTGACTAAAGTGTCAACAAAAAGTAAATCATTCACAACAATTATTTCATTTAAGACATCTCCCTGTGGTGTGTGTATGAAATGTGTCAGGAATTGGCCCTCGGTGTCCGTTAGTCAGCATGCTCCATTTGTGGTATGCCGACATATGAGGCAATTAAAGTCCCCCACCCAATAGATACACAGGGGCTGCCACTTCCCTGCGATCTTGTCAATTTCCACTTTAAGATTTACAATAATATCACTACTATTTGTGTCAAAAACATTGTAATACCAATTAATTAAAATAATCTTGACCTGAAACAAATTAGAAATTAAAATCAATTGATACCAGGGTGAGACTTAAATGGAATTCTCTTTGATTGACCCATACTTAAGGGATATCAATGTCGCTAATCCTCCTTTCGCTCTCCCTGATGGTGAGGCAATCACATGGACATTAAGGGAACAGAAGCCATCTAGTTCGATATTCTCTCCGGCCCATGTTTCCTGGGTGCAGATAATATCAAAAGTATTTATATACTCTAACCACATTTCATCTTCTAGTTTCGAGGGGATACCTGCAATGTTCGAGGAGAGAATTCTGAAGGGACCTGGGTTCTTCCTCTTTCTCACAATCGAGAGGTTTAAACTGGCCCCCCCATGTCCCTGGACTGTGTGATGTTGAAGGACTAGATAAAACATCCACAGTCTCCCCTCCTTGTTGCCAATGTGAGTGTCAGGTAATTTAAGTGTAGGATAGTGTACATTTGTTTGTCCCCAGACTGTTACCTTCTGTTCTAACCTCTTGGAGAAGGTTATACCTAGTTACCCCCCCTGTCCTTAACATCCAGCTAGAGCTATGTGGGTCCAAGGGTAGTCAGTCAATTTCTGATAACCCAGATAATACCTCAAAACGGTTGGGGTGGAACCATTCGGGTGGCCGAGGGAGAGGGAGTGGGTTTCTGTTCTGGGGATGCAAACGAGGCATAAAGCCCCCTTGGTAGGTAGCGTAGAAAAAACCCAATGGGCGGAACTGTATGTGCTCCAAAGGGGAGTCTCTAAGATGGCAAAGGGCAAAGTCCACCCATCTTGCATCATTGAAATTCAGGAGCACACAATCTCCCTCTCTGTCTTTATTTGTCTTCCTCAACCAACTTACCCGTCTTTCCATTAAAATGTGGTTACGCCAATTTACCTGGGACCCGATTTTACTGGTGCACCAGTAGGCAGCTTTCGTGATAAGCAGGTGGTACATGTGGTTCCCCTGTCAGGACCAATGAGTAGGGGGAGCACTCCGGAGGAAGATTTAATCTGATGTTTTCATCCTGCCTTGTGGACTCAAAGCCCCTGTTTAACCTTTTCCTGTTCCCTGAACTCGCTCTATGATCACTTTCAATGCTCAGTGAACAGAATTCCTTGTGTTTCACCAGGCTACTAGGAGCCCTTCTCTCTTCACCCCTTGCCTGGGTTTGTGACTCTATTTCAGGATCTATGCAAATGGCCCTATGCCGGGCAGATCTAATGTGTTGGCCTCTGCACCTCTGTCTAAGGTACCCTCTAGGGTTAACCTCCCACTTTTTGGAGCTCCAGGGGTGGCCTCAACGCCTCTCTCTTGCAGGCCTTCACCCAGGGGACATCTATCAATGCGACCACTTTGCTTGGATGTGTTCCCCTGAGACAACAAGGGTTGGACCAGTTGCTCCTCTATGCAGGCCTGCCGAGATAAGATAGGTTCCATGGAGTCTGACACTAATTTACTAAACCGCGCTGACATCATGTCCATATCAGACAACATATTTGTTTTTACAGACCCTCCTCCCCCACAGGGTTTGTAGGGGGGTTTTGCTTAGTTCTCTTTGTCTTTGGCATGAGACCCAGGGTCTGGTGATCAGTCCTGGTTTTATTCGGGTCAATGAGCTTCCTTTTACCCCCGCCACATTGTGGTCCTCCGTGGTTGTTGGGGTTATGACTCCCCTACCTTGTGGCTCTCCATCCGTAGCTCCCTGGCTCAAGATAACAACGGTGGGTGAAAGGGCAATTGGTTGTTCCTCCTGGGGGGTATATGGGGATAAAGGTATTATTCGATTAGGGTCCTCTACAGTCGTTGGGAGGTCAGACTGTGCAGAGCGCATGTTCATGGCTGGGAATGGGGATGATGGACCCAGCAACAGCCTGCGCTCTGCTAGTTCCCCCACAGCCTTCTGAAGGAAGCCATCTAGTGTGGCTTTAGTACCCTTAGATATGGGTATTGGTTTCTTCCTCCCCATCTCGTCAGTTCTTGGGGTGTAGAGAGCAAATTACAATGCGGGTGAAGGTTATCTCCCCACCACCCAGACCCCACTCCTTACTTTAGGCTCGATGATGTCTTCGAATAATGAAGCCAGGGGATGTGGCCCAGCCCGGCCTCCTCCAGCCGTGGACGGGCGCAGACGGGTCAGCCCTTGGCCCGGGCACCCCTACACGCATCCCGCGCTGCAGGAGTGTGCGGGTGCTTTTATTCAGCTCCTGGCACGATGACATTTAATGCCAATCATGGTGACTCATAAGATTCAACTACTAGGACTTTTTCCTGACATGGTATATTAAATCTCTGTAAAGAATTGCTCCTACACAAGTTAAAAACGCTTCTTCGTCAGGTTAAGGATAAGGAAAGTTCTAATAAGATCTGGCCACAAAACGCTTTAGATGTAAGTCAGTGCTCATTACAGCCACACAAAAAATAATACATAACGTGGTTTGAGTCTGTTCACTTTTGCCACTTGTTTGTTTTAGTCAGCCTTTTTCAGCCATTGGTTGTATGAAACACAATTCACATTTTGGTCAGCCCATATGAGTTATTCTTTCTCGTCGTCATTTCTTCTCCACAGATGTTTCCCAAAATTCACTTCTGCAGACAAATGTTGTTTGTGAGTATCTTGCATTACCTTTTTACCCAAGCATGCACCTCATGTAAAAAAGTTCTGCAAGATACCTGCAGCAAACTGGTTTGAACAGAACATATCTGTCAGTAAAACATGCTCCTGCTGAGAGTGAACTAGTCTCCAGCTTGTTTCGCACAAGAAATGTTTACATGAGATGCATGTTCAAGTAAATACATATATGCAAAATCAAATAAAGTAAAATTTAAAACTTTTGGCCACGTCTAGCAATAAAGTCCATTAGTCTGTTTAAAGAGTGCCTCCATTGCAATGTGTAAAAGATGGACTGCTCATGCACTGCAATGCAAGAGGAGGTTAGTGAGTAGTATTGTGATTCAGACTTTTGCATTTATTCTGCTGTCAAACACACGGCAAGTGCCTGCCACACTTCTCAGGTGACCCACTCTCCTCTGTTCTACTAGAAGCAGGTGCATTTCATATTCTACTGAAAGTCTACAGCATCAGCCAAACGTGGCACTCTCAACTTTCTCTTCAATAGGAATACTTGCAAGAAGACTAATGAGCCTCTCCGAAGCCTGAATACCTGCATACTGAAGGAGGTTACATGGCCTATGGCTAAGCCTCAGTCTCATCCTATTTAGGCAAACCTAGATTTTCCACTGCTGCAAAATAGTCCAAGGGGCCTAATCAGAATGTCCCATTCTTCAGTTTTACCTCACAAGTCAGCATACTTACAGAGTTGATGTGATCTACCGTTGATTTGTTTAACCAGTAAAGTGTGGCCTTTTCTATAGGGGTAGGATGACAGAGGCCAAGTGGCATGACCGAAGATTCATCTATGATCCACAATCCACTGTGCTCATGGAAATCATGTAATCTACTGGAACTCTGCCACCCAAACCAATGGTGGACCCCCAGCATGCATACCACAGTCACAAGTTCTAGAAGGCGAAACATCATGTCCAAGGCCTCAGTCTCATTTAACGAGCATGTGCATTAATTGATGTCATAGAGTCTACCACTACTCCACATGTCCACTTAACCATAGCCTACCCAGGTTTCCTGCCAGCATTAACCAGTTCAAAAAGGCCAACCAGCCTGACCAAAGCCTCAAGCACATGCCACAAGCCAGTGCATTCACATAAGTCTTAGCCTAAACCTACTCCACATCATGAACCCTTTAACAGCCTTGGATTCCTTTCCAGCAGCAATCTTATTGCGTGTATTCTATTGTCCAAAAGAAGACCTCAAGTTATGAAGGTCGAAACACCTACAACTTGTTTCCGCCAAACTGGAAATGCTAATTATGCCATGATTCGTTCACCACTTGTATCATAAAATAAATGTTGATGCATAATATTTGTACTAAATAAATCCCAAACACAATGCAGATTTTCATTTAATATGTATGTGTTTCACTTGTACTGTTTTCTGTCACTTATTGACAAACCTAATGTGTCAACTTTGCACCTAGTACACTACTTAAAACGTGGTTGATGCTGCTTCTTCTCTTTGTGATATACAGCTTATATTCCTTTTGTTAATACAGATATCTGAATTCTAAAAAGACTGCATGTTTTTGTGTAATTAATTTACTGCTAAAATTGTCCTACTGTACTGACTCCCATTGAGAAACTGTTGTATGATATTGTACTCACTCAGATCTCAACTGGGGTTACGTCCATGGGATAACTGGGGTTCGAATTCTCCTCCTTGTCACCAAAACTTGTTATGAGGAATATCACAGCCGAAAGTCCAAAACCATGTAAAATCAGCTTATTGAATAAGGTATGCGGCAGCACACTGTGATTCCCATCGACTTCGACTTTGTTGTGATTTACTTTGGAATGCTTATCACAGAGTTCCAGTAGAGTATTACAGATCTTGTCCATCGACTGCTTCAGATCCCACAGCAATGCTTTAGATCTCCCACCATGACACATTCTCTCCAACACAACTGCTCACTGTAGGATATGATTTGTGTAGCTTAGCTGGGTGCAAAGAGTAGTTTAAAATATGCTTCTTTGCCTACTTTACTGAGTGAAGTTTTATCTATGTCCCACCATAGCAATGTCCATTGTTGCCCAGTCAATTGTGCCAAGAGCGCATGTCATCTACTCTTATAGGGGTGCACAGACGATAATGTTTCAGTAAGTATTGATTGGTATATAGAGGAGATCACACCTCTAGAACCTGTGAGGCATTTTTTTAAATTGTTCCATTGATTTGGATTTCCATGTCATTGCATCTCTGAAGGTTGGATGGGATACCTAGTGTTGCAGTTGAATATACTGTAACCTCTCTTGCTCACTCATTGTAAACTCCTTTTTACACTATAAGAATGATTTTACACAACCTAGAAAATACATGTCTCCCACTCTAAGACAACCTCCTCTACACCAAGCATCGATGCTCCCGGTGAATAGCTGTAGAGTAAAGGCTGGGTTAAAATTGATTGGTGGATGAGGGAAATTTTAGTGGTGATGTGTAACTTTTGATTGATACCATCCCACCCTTGGAGGGTTGTAGGAGTAGGAGAGCTGAGGTAGATGTTGGGTTGTCTATCTTTCCAATGCTGCTTCCCAAAGAGAGGGGCCTGCTACTGCTCTATCAATGTGTAGCTATAGTTCTTCTGATACATGGGTACTTCAACTGGAAAGGATCTCCAGCTGGGCCACAACTCAATTTAGAGAGACATACAGAAGGGCCAAGCCACCTCTCTCCCTAGGTCTGCATAGGAGGAAGTTGTAGGCCACTCAAAGTCTGTTTTAATATGTTAAAGAATACCCTGGGTAGAGATACATGCAGAACCTGAAGCATTTAACGAAGATTTGGAAGGATATTGATTTATATAGAGTTAATTCAACTTATCCAAGACACAGGGAAAGATGACTACCTTTTAAGATTTCCACATATTTCAGAGAGTAAGAGTAATACATTAATTCTAAATAAATGTGAAAGATCTGCTGATAGATTTCCTCCTAGAAGGTTTATGCATTTTTCTACCCGCCTAAAGAGAACAATCTCACTTGATTTAGCAATAGTTTCTTGTGAGCAGGTAAGATTGAGGATCTCTGCTATAGTTTCATTTATTTTGACCTCTAGGAATTTAGAGAATGCAATTTTCAGGATCTATACGGTTTAGGAGAACATTGACAGAAAAATCATCAGTTTACGTTCTCCTTGTCCAGAAAATGTGCTGCATATGTCCCTGTCTTCCTGGATGTGTGACACAGAGGGTCCAATGCTGAGTACAAACAGTGATGGTGACACAGGACAAGCTTGTCACATACCTCTACAGAAAGGGAAGGGTGTGGTTCTGTTGCCATTTAATAGAATATGGGAGATCGGAGGAGATTGGCATCCTGCTAAAAACATAGTTTTACACTGCAGGACAAAAACCATTCTAGTTAAACACTTATTTTAAAAACCCTAATACACCCCAGTCAAAAGCTTGTTCAGATCCTAGAGATTATACATGTCGGGGTCGCTTTTTTCTTTGCTTGTTTTGACCAGGTACAGAGCTCACCCAATGTGGTTATGTGTTTGACGGTGTTTAAGGATGCCCGATTGGTTGGGGTGTATCAAAGTGGGCATGACTGATTGAAGGAGAGTAGCTAAAATCTTGATGCAAATCTTTATGTCGATGTTTAAAGTACAATGGTCCTATAGAGGCACATCTGCCTGGGTCTTTCCCTTGTTTAGGTGTCAGGACAATAGTAGCTTTTATTTTGGAGTTGGTGACTGTTTTAGTCATTGCAAAAGAGTTAAAGAAGTATAACAAATGGGAGTCATGCGAGCTCTAACATTTTCAATGTAATGTTCAGTGAAGACGTTGGGTCCAGGGGCTTGATGTAGCTTGAGAGTTTTAGGTGCCTGTGAAATCTCTGCTGAGGATATCGGTTCCTTGAGGTCCAAGAATTGTTGAAAGGTGGTTTTGGGTAGAAGGAATGGCTCTAAGTCACCATTTTGAAGACTGCCCCACAGGCTCTCTGCAGTATAAAAGTAGGAATGGGTGGAATTCACACAGATTTACTCCACGGAATTCTGCAGAGTTACAAAAAACCTCAGCGAGATTCTGCAGAGTTCTGCCCATCCCTTATTGTGAGTAGTAAGCACTATATAAAAGCCAATACCATAACACATTATATTGGGACTGGACATTTCAGTCTAGAAATGACATGGAGTTAAGTATCACCTTGATCGTGCTCTGAATGCCAGTGATAGTTTCTACTGTCAGTGCCGCCCTATACATAAACCAGGAGCTGCTGTACTTGGCACTGTTCTTCAAATAACAGCGAATGTGGTAAAATGCAGCAGCAGCTCCTGCATTCAGGGCCCGTTAAGACAAACTGTTGACATATCCATCTTCTCAAGATAATCAAGCTAATTCTCCTACCTGCAGGACGGCTGAATAACGAGCTGTAAGCTGCCATTGGGAGGTTGGGTTAGAGACACTGCTATGACCCTTGTTCCAGTGCTTCAGCTTTTTAGCCGTGCCACAGCTCAGCTTCTCTGTCTCCCCCATGATGTCTACCGACTGCAGGGTACAGAGCCAGCGGGTGTCGGAGAGGGCTTAGGCTAACACACATGCATGCAAACACTAAAGGCAATAGACATAAAAGACGGACCAGCACTGCAATCCTTGCCACAGCTCATAATGTAAATAAAACATTTTAACCATTTTAAAACAACAATATAGAATATTTCAGAGGAACACATTGGCAACGAAAAACAAAAATGCATAAAGTAATTAGGTTATAAAGAGAGTAGATTACAAACAGAAAAAAACAGATTTTAAAATTTGAAATATATTTAAAAGTTGGTGCTGCTTGACAGAAATCTCCGATTTCACATTTAATAAATATTCAATGCTCATAGCACTATTTTAAAACTATTTATCATATCTGAATATTTTATAATTACTTGATGCGGACATTGTTAAATATAGATTTGCTTATTTCAATGCCTATTTTCCTTTGATATCAAAAGACTTACTCTTAAATACAATATGGCCACCGAATCTTGGGTACAAAGTCTCAGTCTAAGTTTCCATGTTTAATCTTTCTTTTTTGTCTGTGCTATCACTGGTGAATGCCCAGAAGTAGACACCTCGGAATCACACTCCTTCTTAAAAGTAGTGCTGAATGATTAATTCTGCCATCAGAGTGGCAGAATATATAGGTAATTTATGATACAAGAGTAGCACTGAAACACTAAATTCCTCCAATACTGTTGGCGTAATTACAAATTCTGTCCACCCCTAAATATAACCTGGAGTAAAATGTGTGGAAGGTAACCAATTTGTCTTCCTCTTTGAAGAATCTTCTGCAATCATCTAGGACAATCTTCTTCATAAAATACTTCTCTTGTTACATTCTAAGAAGGCAGGCTAGATGAGGCTTTTTTCAACTATAATAGGGAGAGCTCTGCCTTATTGGCATCTAAAGCCTGTAACTGTCCCTGAAGCAGTGTGAGTGCTCTAATTTCCCAAGGAAAGGGGAACTTCTATATTCCTGTTCTTTCCTTTTCAAATCTGCATGTAAATTGTTCCTATAATGTCAGCATAGTTTTTTAATATGTGCTACAGTATTTAGGCAATGTCCCCAAAGGACCATCTTAAATGTGTCCTAAAGAAGATTCACCAGAGTGTCTGGGGTGTCATAATTAAGAAAATAGTTGGTTATGTGGGCTTTGATTTCCTCTATAAGGACTGGATGTCTCAATAATGAAGAATGGAAAATCCATCTGCTACACACCCTATTTCCCTCTCGCCTAGATCATATCATACTTACTGTTCTGTGGTCAGAAATAGAAATCATGACCAGATGGGTGTGGGATGTGATTTGTCTGAGGGAAAAGGAGATAAAAATATTATCAATTCTAGCGTCCAATGGACATTGGAGAAGAATGTGTAATCTCTTTCCTCCTCTTGTTGCTCCCTCCATATGTCATGGAGCCCTAGCTTTTGGAATTTGAATTTAGAGATTTTTAATGAAGACCCCCCCCCCCTAATGTGGAGTTTTATCCTCCCTGTTGATCTGTCAGCAGGTTCCAGACTGCATTGAAGTCACCCGACAGGATAATATCCTCCTTTGCAAAGCCTGCTAACCTGTATAGCATACTATAGATGTTGCCGTCCTGGCCCATAATGGGGGCATAAGTCACTTCTAGAGTGATAAGCTTATTTTCAAGTGTACTATTTATGAAGATAAATCTACCATCTCAATCTTGTTTGGTACCCATCTTCGTACAAGGGACATCTTTATGCAAGAACAGGGCTACTACATTATGTTTAGATAGAACTGAGGGGGAGAAGGCCATGACATAATGTTTGTGTATGCAATTTATTTCTTCAGATCATTTTGTGTGCTTTTCCTGCACTGCAATAATATCATGGGTCCCACTTGACATGTATTGCCACAATTTTATACTTTTATAGGTTAACTTAGCCCATTCACATTGAGGGAAACTATCTTAGCCATAAGAGCGGTTTAATCAGGGATATAGTCACAATCATACTCACCCCCCTGTACACCTCAGTGTCATTGCATATTACTTAAATCACAAGCAGAATATTGATGGAAAGTGTGATTTAACAAGTAGAATGGCCTTCCCACCCCTTCCATCTTCACAACAATAAAGAAGAAAGAAAGAAACCAGTAGACTGAACATTTCATAGTGTATCGGGGGCCACTGTCCACTTGTCATGGCCTCCACCCCCTTACCTGGGAGTAACATATGTAACATTCATGTACTAAGGTTTTATAAGTCTATAACTGAGAGGGGAATCTGCTGAAGATAGGCAATCACTTAAATCAAAACGTTATGCAGCCTTGGTTGATATATCCAATGGGTTGCATGGCACCCATCACAACAATAGACTCTTTTTTGGGGGGTCTAGATAGATGGCAGGGCATCAGCAATGGGTGCAAGTCCCAGGCCCCTGAGTTAGACATCTCACCTTGGGGGTCCATAGAATCAGAAATCAGGACCCCAAGAGTGTAAGCTGCTGCCTCAACATCTGTAGATTGGTGAGAGTGGTTACCTATCTGAAAGACAATGACAAATGGAAAAAGCCTTCTGTATTCAATTATGTTTTGTCACAAGTGGTCAGTCACAATGCAAAACTGTTGGCAGCGGAGGAGCGTGGCTGGCGATATGTCCTGTAAGATTGAGAAGGTGTTCTAATGTGTATTTAGCTCTGACTGACTTCTGCTTGGATTCCTCACATTGGTACTTACTGATGGAACTTTGCCAGAACATCACGGGAACTGTTAAAGTCTACAGCATGTTAAGGAACCGCTCTATGCACTGAATCCAAATCAAAGCTTCACATGCTCAGTCCTGGCAATGGTGGCAAAGAATAATTGGACGAAGGCTACATTAGATGATCTTTCAGCATCTTCAGGAGACCCCTGACATGCAGGTTATCCCCTTGCAAACAATTTTCCAGGTTATCAATTCTCCATGCCATCACATTATTTTGTGCATGAAGAGAAGTACATTATCCACAAACGTGAAGCTTTGAGCCTATAAAGATACCAAGTGTTGCTTAACTTCCCTGGAGCCAGTCAAGTGCGCATCTGGCTGAAGGGCTGCAATTTCTTCCCACATATCTGATCTGAGTATTAATAGCTCTTTAAGTAGGTCTTCACGTAGCTCAGTCTTAAACGTTTGTAGACTTCCCTGTAGGACTGCTTTGGTGAGGGCAATTTCAACAGCTTCCCGCTCACTTTTAATGTTGGTGTGAGCCACAGAGTCCATTTAACCATGTAAATTCAAAACAACCAGTGACCTTTTTTCTGGGACTGTCTCCTGGGCAGCATGGTCAGACAGGGGCTGATAGGAAGGCCTTACAAATGTGTAGTGCACAGGAACCCCCAGAGGCAACCAGGGACAACATTCAAAGAGCCTCTGTTTATTTCCATTTTCCAGGAGTCTCTTTATTTCTATATAGCAACATTATCATCCCCAAGAGGTTGCCAAACAGAGTGAAGCAGACGCAAACATACCCTGAGATAGAGACTCCAGGCATGAGTCAAGGCCACTTCCCAGGTAAGTTATTCACATGTAGCATTTACATTAGCAGTTATAGATATGCCAATGTGATCAAACTGTTTTCAGACTAAAAAGGGTAAATCTAAGAAAGAACAAGTTCTCACTTGGCAAGAACTAAGGTAAATTCAGGTATGAGGTGAGACAGAGGATGAAATAGTGATGAGAAATGTGAACTGTGGACATAATATAAAAGCAGAATTGAAAGAAACCATTTTATCATTTCCCAATCAGGTGTCTTTCATTACTTCAGGTGATCATCCTCAGAGAAAGCATACTACTGGGTGGAGTTATCATGCAGAATTCTATAAAGAGACAAAAGCCTTTGCTGTTTTCATGTTTCTTTCATCTCAATTCCCTACCCCATGTTAGGTAACTTCAGCACCAAGGTCTATCTCCAGTGGGACATAATTGTTAAACAGAGGTTTAGTTGGATTCCTCATTGCTCCTGCCAGCATCAAGACCAATAGGTAATTGAACTAAGGCTATGACACTTGACGTTACATTTTGATCCTGGAGGAGCAGCAGAAAGGACATTTAATCAAACATACAGCCAGTGCCACAAACATTTATTTAACTTGCTGAAGACATGTTTCAGGTGCCTTTATCAATCAGAAGGTGCATTGGCCTGCTCCTCAGATAAGGTGTCTGACATAGCACTCCTTTGTTGTATGGTCTGCAACATTCAAGTGAGGTGATTTGTGAGCACACCAAAGGCACACCAAAGGAGGAAGATGATTCAGAAGAAGACTCAGATTAATGAAGAGTCACTGGTTCATGTTGGCCGGAGTCAGCAGCAGGATGTCAGTGCTGTTATAATTAATGACTGCCTTGTTCACACACACTGCTAAGGTAATAGTAAGTGTAAACAACTGATTTCACAATATAGATGTTTGAAAGTGAGTTTGACAAAATCCATTGGATGATCCTATCGTTTCACAAAAAATGGGTCTCAGATATAAAGTGACCTTGCTACTTCACAATCGTTGTCCTGAATATCAAGTGCAAGAAGATTGGCCTACAATAATATCAGAGTCAAAATGTATTCTACCATAATACTTACAATCTCAATTAAAGTCACAAACATATAGAATTGCAAATATCATCCTACAAAAATGTATAACGTTCAACGTTCTCTCATACCACATATATTATAATAATGTTGAGTATTACAATTAGAAACATATTGAAAACGAAAATTAAGAGCAAAACAATACTGAAAATTTAATTTTAAAATATTAAATGTATTTTTAAAAAATTTAAAATTGTAAAAAGTTGCAATGCTTTTTAGATACTTATTTTATTATTAAAATATTACTTTCTAAAGTATTCCTAAAAATATAAAAAAATACAAATTAATAAAGAATAATAAAGGAATTATTCATTAGAATATTTACTTTGCAAAACAGTTCATATTAAACTAACTAAAATAATGTATGCAAACTAATACATCTGAAAATGAAAACTAAAAAAACTATTCTCACAAATAAAATTATTTTTCAAGTTTTCAACATATAAAACCATTTTTAATACATTTATATATGTTTGAAGATGGGTGGTCAAATGTATTATTCCAGCTACAGTACAACTAATATATGGAAAAGTGCATCTGTTGCGGAGAGAAGGACATTTTATCATTCCACTCCAATCAAACAGACATTGGAGAAAATGCTATTGTAAATTCAGTACTATTCTAACACCAAACCGAACAACATTGGTGAAAGTGCTGCACTCTGGAATATTGAGGGATCAGATTTACTGTTCACATTTTTAAACTAAGCAACACTGGGAAAAGGGTAGTACTATCTGTGGACATATTTGTATTTTTTCCACACCAAGCTCAGTAATGTTCGAAGTCATGTTTTCTTGAATTCTTTAAATCCTTCTTGTCTAAGTACTTTCGAACTTCCATCTACTTGTCAAAGCACCCATATCACCACCTGAGGTTTAGACTGATTCATAACAATGATGATATGACTAACGTGGCTATCAACATTTTATAAATGACGATGCATTACAGCATTGCTGCCAGTTTATTGGATTTAACAAAGTCCCTCCAATGTTCCCATAATTGCGTATAGCATTTCATACATTGCTCACTCGGTAGAGCGGATGTATATATTAAATTTGTTCTTCAAATCATAATTTATCTGGCAGGGATCATGTGGACCTCCAGTCTACTGTCATTTCTACATCAATAACAACCTGTTTTTAGTGTGGGATATATTGTTGACCGCCAGTGACTTGGGTCTGTTATCAGGTCCCACGTTCCTTCGTTTTTGGCAAAAGAATATGGCTAAAGAATCACTGTTACTTATTCTTAGGTTACTATTGAGTAAAAGTTCATTATTACATTCCCATTTATTTTCACACTTTAAAATATTTGGTGGATTATAATGATACAATAGTCTTTCACTGCTGGCTTCCCAGCTACTGGCAACATTTAGGGAGCCACTAATGTGTTCAGGGTCAGACTGGGACAGAAAAAGAGGCCCTGGCACCAAAATAAAAGTGGCTTCCATTAGGAAACTGGTGTTACATTCAACTTGTAAACACATGATATACAGGTGTTTTGCAAGGAATGGGGGACTGCATTGGCTTGCTGCACCCAATGTTTGTGGTAATATCAGAGAACTCAAAAGTAAACAATCAGCCCTAAAGACCATAAAACAGGATCACAAAGAGTAGGGTGACCAGACGTCCCGGATTCCCCCGGACAGTCCCCGTTTTCGGAAGTCTGTCACAGTGTCTCAACACCTTACTTAATTTTAAATAAATGTCCCCATTTCTGGGACAAGTGTCTATTCATCCTGCAAAACAGAACTGAAGCATATGCTTAGCGTCTCTGACGAGTGAAATAATTACCTACTGGCGATAGCCAGTAGGTAGTTATAGTTAGGACCACGTTTCCATAGGAAAACCTCAACATTCTATTTTGAATAACTTTGGCGCCGGTCGACGAATCCTCGCGAATTTCTCAAAATAGGTGGGGCGCTACGCTCCGCTCCTACCCTGAAAGTCTCGGGGGGATTCGTCAAGCGGGGGCTGAGATAAAAGGGGGGTCCCAAAACGCGTTTTTCCCATGCATTTTTCCATAGGACCTTTAGAACGAGCTACAGCCCGAATGGCTGAACAGAATTACTCAAAATTTGGCAGAGAGGTAGTCCCTAGGTCAAGGAAGTGCCTTTTGTAGGTTTGGTGTAAATCTGTTCAGTAGATTCTGAGAAAATAGCCTTTAAATCAATATATATATCTGAGCCAGCTTACGGTACGCTTACCGTACGCTTACGGTAAGCGTACGGTGGCGTGCGCGAGCGCGATTCTGATTGGCTCTTAGATCTTAGTAAACATTCGAATCGGCCGAAACCAGGAAGCGGCGGCCGCCATTTTGTCTCTCGCACTGAGAGAGATTTTTAAAATCGGAAGCCCAAAAACATGTAAAGGGGCTGTTTTGACAACTCCCTCCCACATAGTCATGTTGAGGGAGTCCCCAAACATCCCCCAAGTGCAAAAACGGTTTTATTTTTTTTTCGGCAATTTCGCGGGGTACGCTTACCGTACGCTTACGGTAAGCGTACGGTAAAAAAATAAAAATAAAAAAAACACTATCCACACTTACCCCACCCCCTGTGCTTTTGGTGGCCGAAGGCCACCAAATGTGCTGGGCTTATTACAATGGAAAAAAACACTATCCACACTTACCCCACCCCCTGTGCTTTTGGTGGCCGTAGGCCACCAAATGTACAGGGCTTATTATAAGGGAAAAAAACTTAGCATTTAAAAAACCGTACTAATTCACTGAAAAAACCATAGGTTTCACACACGTTATAGTTAGGAATTAGCATTTAAAAAACCTTGCAAATTCACTGAAAAAACCATAGGTTTCACACATGTTATAGTTAGTGGAAATTTTACTGATAAAAAACCAATGAAATTGCCCCGTTATAGTTAGCGCAGGCAACTATAACTCACGCGACCGCAATCCTCTGCTGATGACATATGTGTCTTTATGAAAAAAAAATATTTGTAATATATGTATAGCTAAAAATGTATGGAAGAAGGCATGGGCAAATAAGTGTCTAAATACAGTATTAGCATCAGCAGAGGATTGCGGTCGCGTGAGTTATAGTTGCCTGCGCTAACTATAACGGGGCAATTTCATTGGTTTTTTATCAGTAAAATTTCCACTAACTATAACATGTGTGAAACCTATGGTTTTTTCAGTGAATTATATATATATATATGTATATATATATATATGACTTCAAAATTCTCACATACACTCCGGTGCGGAAAAGACGAGCCGCACCAATCGCTCTGGTAGGTCAAAATTCTTTAATCTGATGGCAACAAAAGACGCGTTTCGGCCGTCAAGCGGCTTTGGTCACGTGACCTTTTCCTGAACCCAGGAAGTTAAATAAGATCGTGACATTTTGCACGCCACAGCGTGCTCAAGGAAAGTGAAAAATGACATTGCACATCATGTCAGAACTTAGCGATGAAAATGTAAGTTATATAATATGTGATCAGGTAAAATGTATACATTGTATTTACAATTAAAGAGTGATCGATTTAAGATTTATTTATTCCAAAATTCACAATAGTAATGTAGTGCATAGGAGCTTAGTTAAGGAGGTAGAGTAAGTGTCATGTGCTGGTTTTGGGAAGCTAGTTAGTGGTATTGTGGTCTGTCTAAGAGTAAAAACTACTACGGTTTCCAGTTTGGGCAAATAATGCAAACCAGTGTGCTGACTATTGTAATGGTATAGTAACAAACATTAAGTCAATTTATCGTGGTGAATCAATTCCTGTATATAATTCTAATTATAAGTAGTATTCATAAGCCTCATCGTTTGCTCACTAGTAGGCAATAATGAAATTCAAATTGTATGGAAAAGGAAAGTAAATGGTTGTTTAGGGTGTAGTGCCCATTTTCCACACATTCTGGTGCTCCTAATTGCGATGTGCAGGACTACATAAAGTCAACTTGTTGCGTTGCTTATGGTCTTAGCAGTATTTGTGACTATTCTGACTTCGGTGATATCCCCCGGTAATCTATCAAGCTGATATATGCACACATTTACAGGGCTACAGTTACTTCTGGTCTCCTCCTGCTCTGCCTGAAAAAAACGGGATAAATGACGCTAATTTCAGGATTTCACACTCTCAAAATCGGGACAGGCCAGATATACCATGATAATTGGCAGCGTTTAGTCCTACTTCTATGTCTGGCATGTCAACAGGTTTTGCTTCTCAAAATCTGGTCACCCTAAAAAACAGCCAGAACACAGGCCCACACACCCACCTTCCAATCAATCCTTCGGGCACTGCCGGATTGCCCTATAGGTCGGTCTGACACTGGATCACGTGCAGAATGGACTTTCTTGTGCCTTGATGTTTCCTAATCCAGTTACAAAACACCAGCAGGGGTTTGTGGGATTTTGACAAGCAGAAATATGGTATACAATTGCTCAAAAACTTTCCAGGCCACAGCACTTTCTGCCATACATTGGCATGCATTGCTTGTTTTACGCTAATTGAGCAATTGCATGCAATACATTTCTATTCTTGCCTTAGACATTCTACAATTTTGGTAGCCATAGCCAATGATGAATCATGGGTATCTACTGAGGTTCCTCAAGGTGTGGATCTGTTTCACTGTTATTTACTAACATTCTTAAAGGCTGCACGCGTTACGATGATTTACTTAGCACTAAACAAGCCAGGGGACGCAGCGAAAAATTGTGCAATACTGTCAAGTTCCTGCACATATGTTAAGTAACCGTAGGCCTTCCTATCATCCTCAGGCCCTCTCCATGGTGATGATTTGTATTTGAGGTACCAATGTAAGTCTAATGAGTATCACATCACAGATGCTTACACACTCAAGACAGAGACAGTATGCTCTTTTTGCCATTTTTTGCACAATGAAATTCAATACCCTAGGTTTGCTTTGTGAAATGGGAAATATGTTTGCCTGTTGGAGTGGAAAAACTGAGCATGCTCCTTTCCCTCCTTTTCATAATTGTGTGCATGTGTAGTTTCCACATATTATGCTGTCATGCAAGAGTTGTTAGCAAACGCTGCCTTGGAGATGCCTCGCTTTTATGTCTTGGCTCTGAAGCAGGTATTATACCTGTACATACATTTTCTGTACAGTTAGATCTGAACACTGTGAGTGTTATAGCTTTGGTTGGTGCTAGTAAGGACCACTTATTACACACACCTTCCTACTATCTGTAGTCATATATCAATTTCAACAGTCTCAAAAACTCTTTGCTAGCTGTAACATGTTGCATGAATTGTCTTACATTGTGGAGATCTGAAATTAATAAAGACATACAGCAGTAAGATTCCAAGTGTAGCTTTATCATTCAACAGCTGCGAGGAGCTAAGTGCTGAGGTGGACTTTCTCAAATTGCAAAAGTTAACATAGGGTTTTATAAATCACAATACATATTGCTAAGCTGCACAAATGATACACATATAATAAGAGCCAGATGCTTAGCAAAACAGTAGGTGGTTTCCAATCATTTATCCAATTAATATTCAGAATAAGACGTTTGGCTATTTATTGGCATTGATTTATGACAACAGCAACTAAAGCAAAGCAACAGTGTATCACAAACACTTGTGACATTATCATTTCTCAAGGTCTTGTGCTAACAGCAAAAGTGCAGACAGTTCCAGTTCACTTACAGGCCACCAGGTCTGTGCACCTTCTGCATGTTCATTCCAATTGAAAATCACAAAATAGAATACATATCAAAATGGATTCCTGAACATTACAATTGATGTCCTCTTTCAGATCTAGAAGGCATGGAAAGTGAAGTTGGTGAGGTAGTCATTGAAATATCTGCATTTCATCAACTTTTGAAGTGTTTCAGAGACCTGATAGTTCTTTGTCTACTACAGTCCTTGATTCAGTGTACTGATCCTCTAATGTATTCAATATGATCTTAAGACTTCAGCATGTATTGTGGTGTGTTTTCATGTATTTTGCATGTATTAATGACCGCATCGCAAGATAACTGCATAATACATGAGACTTCAGCATGTATTGTGGTGTGTTTTCATATATTTTGCATGTATTAATGACCTCATCGCAAGATAACTGCATAATACATGGGAGCATAGAATCCCCGTATAAAAAACAGTCTCTAATTTTCTTATTACAGTTCAGTTTTTACGTCTCTAGCTACTTGTAATAAAAATCACAGCTCAGTTGCAATAGATTATTACAGTTGAGTTGTAAGGTCATAATGTCTGCTGCCAGATCCATCAGCCGGTGTGAAAGGCAGGCCAAAGGGCATAATTACAGCTGCAGTTTAAAGAGAACTGGCTATTCTTTCTTCTGGTCTGTTTGTCTTAAAATGAACAGCGATCAGTAGAAAGAAGATATTTATGTCAACATTTTTTGGGGTCTAAGTTGTTACCGTAGAGAAAAAATCTCTCTATATGTGCATACACTTTCTTACCTATGACATTTTTCAAATCTGGCTTACCTTAAAATGATTCGATAAAATCTTTTTTGCAACAAACTACTAACTGTTTTTTTCTGTGTTTAATTTCGCACTACAGATTCAGCATGTGTTCTTCACGTCTACAACCATGCTATCGTTTTCATAGGAAAGAGAAAGACACTGAGGGTTTATGTAGTTTATGAGAAGGGTGATGGCGCGACTATGTATTATAAGGAATACAATTTCCTCTGCCATGTGTTAAAAGGATGTTAAAAGTGGCTTCAAAGTTTCTTGCTCTAAAAAAGGAAATTGGGGGCATATGTATCAAAAATCGTATTTGCGATTCTCAAATAGCGATTTTTTGAGAATCGCTATTTGAGAATTGCAAAACGGGATGTATTTAAAAATTCGCACATATTTTGCGAATCCTTAATGTTCCTTGGTTGCGATTAGCAAATTGCGAAATCGCAATTAAGGAGGTCCATAGGAATGAATGGGAAGTCATTCTCCAATTGCGAATCGCAATTCGCTAATCGCAAATTGAGAATAATTTCAAAGGTGCAAGGGTGTCATGATTACACCCAGATGCACCCCTGAAATGAGCATGTGTGCGCATATTGCGCACATACATGCCATAAGGGCATGTATGTGCGCCACATGGCACTTTGAAAAATGCCAAAAAGTGCATTTTTCAAAGAGATCGCAAATTACCACAACTTGAAGTTAGTGGTAATTTGCGATTTCTTAAGGTGAAATCGCACAACTTGGGTGCTTGTTACATAGCATTTAAGGAATCACAATTTGCGATTCCTTAAATGCTTATGCAAAATTAAGGAATCGCAAAATTTGCGATTCCTTAATCATGCGATGCGAACATGGCTCATACATCGCGTTTTGCGATTTTGTATTCGCAAACGCTGTTTTTTAGCGATTCGCAGCGTTTGCGAATACAAAATCGTTTGATACATATGCCCCTTGGTCTTCAGCCTCGCTCCTCCTGTGACTTATGAAATGCCAATAGCATTTGCTAAGAGTTACTTTATCAAATGTAATACGCTGTAATATGATGCTTTAAAATAGGGTCAGGGAAAGTAAGATACATAAACAAATCAAAACAAAAGAGTGACATAAAATAGTGAACTAAAGAAAACATACCTGCGGACAAAAAAACGGCGTCTTATACTCAATGGTACTTTCCCAATGTTATTGTTTTATTTCCGATGCAGTTCAAAGATAGGTCATAAACATTTTAAGTTGGTCCAAAATCCCCTTTGTTGCCAATGTTGACTTTGGGGTGTAGGCATTCTCATTTCTCATGGTCATGGTGCTTGTAGCATTCTTGTAGAAGCAGCCATCTGTATTTAACAGGTCAAGGTGTTTGTCCTAGTGCTAGCAGGTAAAAACTATAATGCAGACCACTGAACAGCAAACACAATATGCGATGCCACAGTAGGCAGGTGACATTATGTCCACAATACACTATTCTCTAGTACTGCACTTTCCACTATCTTTAGAGCACAGGATAAATGAGAACCTGTCATAGTTTAATGTTATTTCTGGATGCCTAGAGACATATGTTCTCTCATCCAACTTTTCTTTGCCTCTTTAATTATTTGCTGTCCTGTATTTATTTTTAATTTGGTGTTGTAAATGTCTCTGTTAAATTGTTTTTACTCCCAATATTTCTCTGTCACTTTAATCAAACTGAGTGTAACTTCGTTTCTTAAATTGTAGTTTAAACAGTGTTTTCCTCCCAATAAAAATCCTTTCCTGCCACTCTAACAATACAATTTCACATTTCTGACTGATGTTTCACATCACATTGGTTTGCTTCTACAGCAAACAAATCTCTAGTCCTAGTGGAGTCTGTAAACAGAAGTATTTCTTGTGACCTCAGCTCTCACTCTTTATTCTGATCCTTTTTCTCTCTCTCTCAAACGCACAGTCATCCTCCCCTTTCTGCATCTGTTTCCTAGATTGCAGATAGATTGCAGAAGCATTTGCGTCTACAGTAACAACTTCCAACTTCCAACTGAATATCCACAAACTAATGCACCTCGCCACTATATAAATTGACAAACCTCGAGTTTTTTGAATTTGCAAATTTGCATTTATTTACGACCTCAGTAATTATGACATTTCTGAAATAGAATCAAATATCAGAGGGTGCAGAGATTCGTTAGGTTCTCAGAAAATTGGAAATGAGAGAATTAAGATTACCATTTATGAGCCTCTGTCCCCACTTATTTGAGCAGATCATCACACTTCCTGTTAACATACATGAGTCTTTTTATTTACTTTTTTATTTCGGGAAGGTGTACTGCTCCGATATTTTCCAAGGATAAACCCCACCAACAACTCCTTCAAGCAATCACCCTGATCTATAATCAAAAACACAGATGACACACAGCTGTAGCCTACCACGTAAAGTTGTTCGCTATCGCAGTCCTCATTATACCCTTCTGGACAAACATTACCTTTCTGGACAAACATTACCAGCACACATGTCAAGGAAAGTACATCAGCAATGGGTGTACAAGCTCTGTAAATCACTGAAGAACATCTCACCTATTATAGGATTGAAAAGAAATCTCATGAACCGGAAGACCTTTATAACTTTCGTCCAGTTTCAGACATCCTCTTTCTTAAAGATATTTTTGAGGTTGGAGTCAACAAATACCTGAAACAACTTGTAATGGAAACAAACCCCTGAACTACCTTTAATCAAGTTGAGGATCTGATTGTAGTACGTGATGCTGTCATTAGTATCCGTGACAATAGGGATTCTACGCTTTATTTACTTACAAGTCTTTACTTATTTATTATTGTACGTTTATCAAAGTTAATGCACAAGGAGAACCATTGCAACATTTATGAAAACACATTTAGAGGATTTACTACGGAAAATCAAGCTGTCTTGAAGAGTGTTGGCTCCTCGTGGGAGTGCTGCGGGGCGGTGCGGGGCGGTGCGGCGCGGTAGGGGCAGGATTGGGTGTAGTAAACTCTGGCTTACGGCTGAACAGACATTGGGCGCACTGCATCGCCAATCGGTCAGGTCTTGAGGCTCTTCCTGAATGCTTGCAGTGTAGGGGTTCATCTGATGCTGAGCAAGATCTCGTTCCATGTTTTGGCTGCATTGTAGGAGAAGGATTGCCCCCGCTCTGCAGATTCTTGGGATTTTGGCCAGGGAAAGATCGGCCGAGCAGAGAGTTCTTTTGGGTGCGTAGAAGGAGATTCTTTCCTTGAGGTATTGGGGTCCGATGTTGTGGAGGGATTTGTAGGTTTGGGTGAGGAAATTGAAGGTCACTCTCTTTTCGACCAAGAGCCAGTGGGTGCTGGGTGATGTGATGTTGTCGTGGGATGCCAAGGACGAGTCTGGCTGTGGTGTCCTGGATGGTCTGGAGTTTGCGGAGTAGAGATTTGTTTATTCTGGCATAGAGGGCATTCCCGTAGTCCAGTCTGCTGATTATGAGTGTGTGGGTGATGATCTTCCTCGATTCTGGGGGGATACATTTGAAGGTCTTGCAGAGGACGCGGAGGGTGTTGAAGCACATGGAAGATATAGCAGTTCATGGTGATGGAGCAGTCATGAATGATGCCGAGGTTACGGGCAAGGTCTGTGGGTGCGGGAGGGTTGCCATGGGAGGTGGGCCAGCAGGTGTTGTCCCAAGCAGAGGAGGTGGGTCCGAGGACGAGCACTTTCATTTTCTCTGAGTTGAGCTTAAGGCAGCTGCTGCTCATCTAGGTGGGGACATCTTTCATTCCTTCCTGAAAGCTGTGTCTGGTGCTGTCAGGTTGGTGGTGAGCGAGAGGATAAGCTGTGTGGTCTTCGGCATAGGATACTATGCTGAGTCCATGTTTTCAGACAATGATGGGGAGAGGGGCCATGTATACGTTGGAGAGCATGGGGCTGAGTGAGGATTCTTGGGGCACCCCTGCAGCTGATTTCTCTGGGTTCCGAGGAAGGGTGAGTACCTGATTCTTTGGGTTCGGCCAGTGAGGAAGGAGTGGGTCCAGTCAAGGGCGGTTCCCCGTATTCCAGAGTTGTGGAGCCTGGTAGATAGTGTGCAGTGGGTGATGGTGTCAAAGGCCGCTTAGAAGTCCAGTAGGATGACGGCAACCATGTGGCCGTGGGCGAGGAGGATGCAGATTTCGTCCATGGCGGCTAGGAGGGCGGTCTCAGTGCTGTGGTTGCTGGAGAATCCAGATTGGGATGGGTCACGGATTAAGTTGGATTCTATGAAGTTTTGTGAGCTGGCTGTTGACGATCTTCTCTGTGACTTTAGCAGCGAAGGGGAGGAGAGAGATGGGTCTGTAGTTCTTGAGGTCCATCGGGTCTGCGGCGGGCTTCTTAAGGAGGGGCTTGACATCTGCATGTTGCCAGTCATTGGGGAACATGCCTGTTTTGAGGGAGCAGTTGATGGTGCGTCGTAGTTCGGGTGCTATTGTGGAGGCTGCTCTGTAAAAGATGTCAGGCAAGCAGAGGTCAGTGGGGGTTCCTGCGTGTATGCTTCTCATTTTCTTGACGGTGTCTTCCGTGGTGACAGGGGTCCAGAAGGTGAAGGTAGGCTGGGTTGCGTTGCTGGTAGACAGAATAGAGTCAGTGCCTAGGTTCTGCTTGACGAAGTTGTTGTAGCGAGTCCTGATCTTGAGATGGAAGAAGGAGCTAAGTTTGTTGCAAAGGTCCTAGGAGGGAGGGACATCAGAGGATTCACTGGGGGGTTTGGTGAATTTTTGTATGATCTTGAAGAGTTCCTTAGAGTTGCGGGAGTTGGAGAAGATTCTGTCCTGGATAAAATTCTTCTTTGTGGGTCTGATGAGTTGGTGGTGTTCTGTCATGGTGATCTTGTAGGTGGTGCATGCTTCAGGGGTTTTGCTGTTCCTCCAGGCTTTATTGAGTCGCCTGCACGTGCGCTTGAATTCCTGTAGGTCGGTGGTGAACCAGTTGGCATTCGGGGTGTGTTGTTTGTCGGAGTTGTGGAGGAGGGTGACTGTGTCTGCACAGTCAGTGATCCATTGCTGGAGTGCGTTGGCTGCAGAGTTGGCATCTGTTGTGGTAGTGAGGGGGGCATTTGAGGGCAGAGTTGAGGTGATTTTGTTCCAATTCCTGCACAGGGATGAGGAGAAGGCTTGTGTGTGATGGGTTTTGAGAAGGAGAAGTGGGCGCAGTGGTGGTTCATCCAGAGAGGTGCGTGGTATGGCTGAAGTGAGAGTTAGGTCCTCTAGCGAAGATGGGGTCGAGGGTGTGTCCTGCTTTGTGATGTGGGGTGGTGACGAGCTGTCTCAGTCAGTTTGTTGAGGTGGAAATTCAGATCTCTGAGGAGTACATAGTCCGTGGATGCGAAGTCTTGGGGCATGATGATGTCTGCGATGGCGGTGGTGAATGTAGCATGCGGTCCAGGAGGTCTGTAGGCAAGGGTGCCACATAGAGTCGTACTGGGGTTGATCTGGATCTGGAAATGGAGTTCTTACATAGGGTATGAAGTGTTGTTTGTGCTGGATGTGGTGAGTCAGAGGGAGTTTTTGTGTACGATGGCGAGTTCACCTCCAGGGAGGTTGGGGCGGTCCTTCCTGTGGATCTTGTATCTGTCGGGGAGGGCGGTTGCGATGTCGGGTACAGAGCTGGCATTGGTCCAGGTCTTTGTGAGGAAGGTGACGTTGGGCGAGAGGGTGTTGAGCAGGTCCCATATTTTTACTGCATGTCTGGGCAGGGAGCGTTTGTTGAGGAGGATGCAGCTCAGGGGTTTGGGTGCGGATACCAGGTGAAGTTGCCTTCCATACCACAATGGTGTTTCCTATGGTGATATATGCAGCTGTTGGATCCAGCACAGTGCATCCCTCCAGGCTCGCAGAACCACAGTTTTGGGAGCTGGTAACCACAGAGGATGCTAATAAGTTCCAACATCTTAAAACAGTTATAGTTTGAGTCTCACAGCCGGGCCATATCAGACCCTGAAAAGCAATTCTTTAATAAATCATAACAAGGATGCACAATATTATAGACTCATATCCGATAAGACCAGATCGTCTTCGTAGGAAGATGGAATGCATTTATTTGCAGAAAGCGGTGGCATAATTTGGCATCATATAAATGGTCTTGAATAAATATCTGGGCTCACAAATGGTTAATTTTTGAGGACGTAAGAAACTTTGACAGTATAATCATTTATAGTGCCACTCTTCCTGGGGTAGTAATAGGAAGAGAATCCCACTCTCTATGTCTCTATGCAAATTATATAAAAATGGAGCTAAATTAAATTATCAATGTAATGTCGGGTCTTATTCAATGTGCATCCAGTAGATATTTGAATGGGTCAGTAGAGACTAACAACAGGTGACGTCTCCGTGATTTCACTACCCGCCTCTAATCAAAACTATTAATGATTTCTACTACTTGACAATTAGACCAGAGGCCTCCACATAGAGATTTAAAATTGTCATTAACATTTTGCTGGTCTATTCAATGTGGAGTAGTAATAACAGAATTTCGTCTGCATACAACAACACAATGTCTTCCATAACTACCCAACACTGGTACCCTTGCACCAGTCCATTCTGTCTGATCCAATTTGCCTATAGTTCTATCACCAAAGCAAATAATAGCAGCAATAACAGGTATGCTTGACATGTATCCCTCTTGATGGAGAAGGCCTATTGCAGGCAGGTATTAACATGGCCTTTAGACAGGGGCTCAAAGAAAGGCACTGGATTAACAGAAGGACATTTTGTAGGAGAGTAGGATCTGCTTCACATGGGTACCCCCACTCTTTGCTGGTGTTTCACTGTTTTTTTTTTACCTTAGTCTGGCTGTGGCCCTGCTAGTCAGGACCACAGCCTAGCTGCTACCTCTCTAAAATGGTTTGCATGTACATTAGGTACATATCTAATTGGATTCTGGAGTGCCTTATAAGCCCCTAGTATATGGTATACTATGTACCTAGGGCATAGGTACCTCAGAGGCCTACCAGGAGCTGCAGCATATATTATGCCACCCCCTGGGAAGCACTCCAAAATGGCACCACAGGTCTGCTACTGCAGCCTGGGTAAGGGTGTGCTTGCACCCCTTACAGTGGTATAGGCTACCTATATACACATATATATACAGACATATATAAACCTCTAAGTCACTCCTATGGCAGGCCTTGACAATCCTGAAGGCAGAGTGCTTGGGTTTGTGTGAGAGGTTGTCCAAGCATGAGCTTAGCCCCTCTGCAGCTTTCGGAAATCCTTCCTTATAGCTGTTCTGTGATACAGCTATACCATATACTCTTAATTGCATTATAACCTCGCGATAAATGCTAACTTTGAAATGGCTGCATCAAAACATGTTCTGTTCTTTGTCAAACGCTTTGGAATACTACCCCCGCCAGTTCTGGCGGCGGGGGTAGCATTCCACCCTTCTAGAGGGAGAGACATGTTCATACTGGTCAAACCCGGTAGGACTTTCCTGAGCCCTGGCATCACAAAATGGATGCCTCTGCCACAGACACGGGTCTGGCCTCCTGCTTCTGACTGAAACTCCGGCAGGGGATGCCTGGACAATAGGTTTCCTGTCAAAGGGAAGTGTCACCACCTCCCCAGACAGGCAGATGTGTATTGGGGCTGGGCGGGAGTACTCTCTGGTGCTTTGAAGTCCTGCACTAGGGGCACGTTTGCTGTCCCTGTGTAAAGCCCAGTTCAAACCGGTTGCAAGGGCTACCTGCCCTTGCTCTGGCACGAAACTGAACAAAGGAAATTGGTGTAACCACCCCTCTTTCCAGGCCCACCCATAGGTGGGGCCTTAGAGTTAGTCCATCCCCTAAATTTACTATAAGTATAGGAATCCAGTCCCTAGGACTTTTGTTTACCCTGGACGAAACTCTGCAACATATATCCTGGACCTTCGACGTTCTACTTTAACTAGAAGACTGAAGAAATCTCCCTTGGGGTCATGGAGTGACTCCCCGGCTTTGCAGGCACCAAAGAAGCAACTGACCGGTCTGCATCGCTGAAGCTCCCGCTGGACGCTGAAGTCTTTGTATCACCAGAGGTTTAGTTTAGTTTAGTTTATTTATTATGCTTGATTAATTAAAACCATTGCATACACAAGGAAAAAATAAAATATCTTACAGTTTTTGGTAAAATCGTTATAAAAATTCCCAACTTTATGTCAGCAACCATGATTAAAGTGCTTAAATTATTAAAACATTCTGCACGTTAGTCATATTAACTATAAGTAATGTTTTGACTTTGCCCAATCTTATAATTATTATGTCAGTTTTCGTAATAAGTGATCGTTGGGCTGCTCGGTCCGGTGTTTCAGTCTTTTTGCAGTTATGGCTAGATATTTAATTAGCCAGCAGTTTAACTGGACCAGCTCTGGGTTGAAACACAACATTACCGCTTGTCTGCACTATCTGGCTCCATACTGTTTGAACGCTGGCTTTAGCAGGATGATTCTCATATCTTTTAGCTTATTGCAGGTGCATATAATGTGAATTGCGTCTTCAACACCGCTGCCACAAAAACGACAAGGCTGGATACCTCCCTTTCTCTCCCAAGGTGGCATAAATTGATTAAAGGGGCCAACCCCCAGCCGGAGTTTTAAGAATTTTTCCTTTTTGTTATTTTTTATTCCAATTTTCAGGTAGAGCTGGGGTTTTATATTATTTTATATGTGTTTAGCACCATCCAGCCATGCAATCGTTTGGCTAATGTTTTTTTGTCCCCTTTTGTGGATAGTAAGCGGATTACCTTTGATACGGATTTTTTGAATGTGAAATGATTCACCGGGACGTCCCACAAATCTGTTAAACCTAGGTGTATAATACATTCCTGGAGGTATACGTTTGCTGGTGATTTTCCTGGTTGGGAAAGTTCCGTCCAAAGTTGGTCATTCAGGGTTCCTTTTTCGTCGCCTTTGATTTTATGCCAACATTTCACATAAGCTCCCATGCGCTCCAGTGACTGCTTATGAAGCCCAAATTCCAAACGTATTTGGGCCGGGGAGACCATTCTGGGGTGTTGGAAGATCACTCGATATGAGTTAGATATTATATTATCAAGGGTTGTTGCATCTTTTCCCTTCAGTGCTTCACTTCCATAAGTTATTGTTGGCTGGAGTTTAGCTTGCAGGACCCTTAACAGAGGGTCGAATGTCAAGTCCGGTAAAAGCTTCTTGAGGGGCTTCATGGCTAGACAGGTCATTACCCCCCTTCTCCGCAAAGATTCTATTTGCGGTTTTGATGGATGATTTTGGTCCAATATTACCCCTAGATATTTGTAGCTTGCTTCTTGTTCCAAACGATGCCCGCCGAGAATCCATTTAAAATGTTTCTTCTTATGGTAATTGACTGCCATTGTTTTTGTTTTGTTTAAATTTATTTTGAGTGCGTTTTCTTGTGAGAATTTGTAAGTTACATTCAGTAAATGCTGGAGTCCTATTGGGGTCCTACTTATCAAGACTAAGTTGTCCGCGTATAACAGGTTTGACAGGGTGGAATTCCCTAGTTTCGGGGCATGAGCTACACAGCTGTTCAGCTCCCCCGGAAGGTCGGCTAAGAAAAGATTGAATAACAGGTGGGCTAGCCCGTAACCCTTGTTTAAGCCCTTTTGTGGTGTGGATTTTTTTTGATATATGTAGTCCTTCGCCTAGCTTTATCCTGACCCGTGTGTTGGTGTGAAGGTTCCTTAATTGGAGTAAAAGAGTTTGAGGGATCCTCCAGCCATCCAATTTTTGCCAAAGTTTTGTTCGATCAACATGGTCGAATGCTGCGACAAAGTCTATAAAACAAAGGAAAAGCGGGTATTTTCCCTGTTTAGCTGCGTCCATGAGCAAGGTCAGGGCCATTATGTTGGTTATTGTACCTTGCCTTTTCCGGAATCCTGTTTGAGTTGGCGATATTATATGATTCTCTTCGGCCCAGGTGGTTAGGTCACCAGAGGTGGATTTCCAGACTTCCCCCAGGCTACCCTGAGCAAAGCTGAGGCCCATTGCTATCGTGGGTGATGTGGAACCGTGACCCCTGGACACCGTGAACTTTTGCAGCAACACTATCTTCCTGGTCCTCCTCGAAGTTGTGCTTTGTGCTCCGAGTAGCCCCAGCCTTGAGCACCTCCTGCACTGAAGATTGTCCTCTCCACGAGTGACCCGTGGGCCAGCTTCAAGTGCGACCGATTGAGGCTCCTTCGCGATCACTAGCCCATTGGCTAGCAGGTCCCCACAAATGCAACTCCTTTTCTACTTGGGCTTTCCTGGTTGCTCCAGACGTGCCCTGACTTACCCTTGCTGGGTGTGGGTGAGTACCTCAGACCTTGCTGGTCTGCACCGCAGTCCTTTCTCTGAATTCCAGTGACTTGCGGTTGCCAAGACTTGTTGGGTCCAATCTGGTCGCCAACACCGCAGCACTCGACGGACTTTGTGGGACAGCTCAAATCCCACTTGTGGACTTCGTTGACACCTCCTGGACCTCGAGGTTGAGGAGTCAAGACACCCATCAACTCATCGGAAGCACCCGACATCTGTGGGCATTGGTCCATCCTGCCCTTGGTCACTGGCAAGTGACCCAGACTGTCCCGTCTGCTTTCAGGTTCTTTCCATCCTAGATCCAGGCTTGGATCTCTTTGAACACTTCTCCTCTTCATGGCAGCAGCAGTTCTTTGCAGGCTCCCATTGAAATCGACGACGGGACCCGACACCAAAAGACACCTATGCACCCGGCTTCCCTGGGTGGGGTAACGCGAGTACTCTGGTGCTCCCGTGTGTGCTAGCCCTAGAACTTCTTAAGTCCAAAAGGGTTTGGTCCTGACTCGATTAGAAGTGTCCCTAATCTCTAAATTTCCAACCGCGACATTGCTGATAGAAGATAACGGGAACCCGCGGTTGTGTTTACACACTGCATACAGTCCCCGTGGGTCCCCTGTGTCACTACCTTGGGTGGTTCCTTGGGGTCTAAGCGATTCTACAGGCTATAGGCCAAGTGTCTATCCCAGTCGTGGTTCTTATACCACTTTTTTGGTATATGGTTTGGTACGCCCCTAGGGCCCAAATGTGTATTTGTGCTATTACTGATAATTGCTGACTTGTAAACTAAGTACTTCGAACTTCAGTCTCATAAAGAGACTAGAGGGGTGCGTTTTATCTTAAATATATATATTTTGAATATATGCCTGGTGTGGTTGTCTTTTCATTTGATCATTCAAGAGATTATAGACTGGTAAAGCAAGCTGCTTTACATTCCTTCAAGACTTAACCTGAAGGCTGCTCTCCATAGCTACCACTAGGATAGCTTTCAATAAAGGTTGTCTTTAACCTATCACCATAAGGGGTTGTTTGAACTGATACAAGGTGCCCACTAGAACTAGTGGACAGCATATATCAGGTCACCTTCTCACATTGGTGTGCAGCGTGTGGGATTCCAGCTTGCTATTGTTTTACCAGATAATCTCAATTGAATTGATCAACTGAAAACCACTAAAGGTTCCTTAGGTACATATAATATCAAGTTTAGCTACAGTAAGTTCTACTGAACTTAGAGTTATGTGTTAAGGGATAGCACACCCTTTCTACAACTCAAGAGAGTTTAATAGGCCACAATAGTGTAGGTAGTGCAATACACCACACCACATTAGTAATGTCTAACCAGCCAGGAACCAGTGAGTCCCTACCAAGAACCAGTGAGCTCCTTCCCTATAAATATGAGGATCTCTCCTTTTCTCAGCTTAGGGCCTTATGTTTCATTAGGAAGCTGAAGACAGGCAAAAGTCCACCCACCAAGCATCTCATAAAGATACTTAAGCTGGATGATATCACAGGGCCTAGTGGGCCTGATGATGTAGATAGTGTGGGTGGGGCAGCAGGTGAGGGTGGGCCTAGGGGTAATAATTCCCCTGACCCTACCTCTAATGCTGACCAGACTGGTGACAATGTCCAGATTCTGGTGTACACAGATCTCCTGGATGAGGATGAGGAGGATGACAGTAATGCCACTTCCTTTATTCCTCCAGGTAGGCCTGACAACAGGGCTAGAAGGGATAGATCTCTGTAAAGGGAATCTATCCAGTCTAACTCCTCTATAGGAACCTCTGTTTCTTCTCACAGAGGGAGGGAAACCTCCCAGGAGTGTAGAGAGAGACTGCTGAAGTATGAGCAAGACAAGTTCAACCTCAGAAAGCAGCAGATGGCCTTAGATAGGGAAGCCCTGGAGCCCTACAGAGCTAGTAAAAAGGAGGGACTAGAGTCCCTTGGTGGAGCAATTTCGCTAGAGATAGGGAGGGGTCTTATGACCATAGAAACCTAAGTAAGATTGTCCCTCACTACCAGAGTGGGAATGACATCCACAAATGGATAACTGCCTTGGAGAGGGCCTGTAAAGTACAGAAGGTCCTCAAGGTCAGTGGGCAGCAATCTTATGGCTCTCCTTTGCAGACAAAGGAAGAGACAAGCTCCTCACTGTAAGAGAAGAGGATGTTGATGACTACAAAGTCTTGAAAAGTGCACTGATATATGGGGTTGGCCTAACCACTGAACAATACAGGTTAAAGTTCAGAGCTACCCAAAAAGCACAAAATCAAGACTGGGTTGTCTTTGTTGACTGTGCTGATAAGGCTCTGGGAGGTTGGTTATTGGGCAGTAAAGTGTGTCACTTCAAAGGATTGTACAATCTGATAATGAGGGAGCAGATTCTTAATAACTGTCAAAATCACCTGTTGCACCAGTAACTGGTAGACTCTGATCTGACCTCTCCCCAAGAATTGGGAAAGAAGGCAGACAAATCGGTCAGAACCAGAGTGAGGCAGAAGGTACAGAACCAAGGTGGTGACCCAAAGAAGCAAGATTCCAAAAACTCTGACAAGGGTGGGGACAAGGGTAAAGACCAGAAGTCTTCTCAAGGGCCCCCAAAATCTTCTTCAGTTGGGGATTCACAGTCAGGAAAGGGTAAATGCCAACAGAAACCTTGGTGCAAAATCTGTAAACAGAAAACTCACTGGACTAGTGACTGCACCAAGGACAAAGAAAATATTCCAGCCCCCACCAATGCCCCTAAGGCACCTGCTCCCCCTAGTGCAGTTACAATTGGTGGTGGGAATACACAGAATAAGGGTGTAGTAGGGTTGACCCTGGGTTCCGAGATGGACTCTGGCCTAGTCAGAGTACCAACTCAGGCTGTGCTTGTCAGTGATGGGGGCATGGATATGTCTCCCTTTGTGAGTCCCAGTAACTTGGGCAAATACAGACAGCAGCCTTTAATTAATGGAGTAGAAGCTTGGGCATTCAGGGACACATGAGCAAGTGTCACAATGGTGACAAAAGATCTTGTGGATCCTGGGCAAATTATACTTGGTGAAATGTATCAAGTGACCAATGCTAGCAATGTCAGAACAGACCATTCTCTGGCAGTTGTTAACTTCTCCTGGGGAGGGGTAACTGGCCTTAAGAAGGTTGCGGTAAGTGCAGACCTACCAGTACAGTGCTTGCTTGGCAATGATCTAGAGACTTCAGCTTGGGCTGAAGTGGAGCTCAGGACACATGCAGAAATGTTAGAGATCCCTGCACATGTCTTTGCTGTGACCAGGTCACAGGCAAAAATGTCTAAAACTGGACAGGCCGTGGATTCTGGAATAATGCACCAGGTGCCTCACACGAGGAGGTGCAGTAGGGTTAAGGCAGAGCCTTCCCACCTGACTCAGAATGCTGATCAGTCTCCTCAGGGAGATGATTTTGAGCCTGAAGAAGGAACTGTCCCAGAGGAGCTTGAACTTGACCAGGTTGAGTTCTTGGGAACAGGGGGCCCTTCCAGGTCTGATCTGAGCCAGGAGCAGAAAACCTGCCCCTCTCTTGAAACCCTCAGACAGCAAGCTACTGATGAGGCTGCTGGGAATGCTAGTGGCACCCATAAAGTTTATTGGGATGATGGACTCCTGTACTCAGAGAGTAGAGACCCCAAGCCTGGTACATCCAGGAGGTTGGTTATACCTCTGAAGTTTAGTGGTTTCCTATTGACACTAGACCCGTGATATTCCCTTAGCAGGACACCTGGGTCAGAACAAGACTTGGGACAGAATTGTTCCTCACTTTCACTGGCCCCACATGTCTGAAGACACAAGAGTTTTGTCGCTCCTGTGTAACCTGCCAAGGAAGTGGCAAAGAAGGTGGCACTACAAAGGCCCCCCTGATACCACTACCTGAGGTGGGGGAGCCCTTTGAAAGGGTAGGGATTGACATTGTTGGTCCGATGGATCCCCAAACAGCATCTGGGCACAGATTTATCCTGGTGGTAGTGGATCATGCCACCAGGTATCCAGAAGCAATTCCCCTAAGGACCACTACAGCACCTGTAGTGGCAAGAGCTCTCTTGAGTGTATTCTCATGAGTAGGCTTTCCTAAGGAGGTAGTATCTGACAGGGATGCAAACTTCATGTCTAGTTACTTGACTGCTATGTGGAAGGAGTGTGGGGTGAACTACAAGTTCACCACACCCTATCACCCACAATGCAATGGTTTAGTTGAGAGATTCAACAAAACCTTAAGGGGCATGATCAAAGCACTCCCAGTGAAGCTTAGGCGAAAATGGGACCTGCTCTTGCCCTGCCTCTTATTTGCATACAGGGAGGTGCCTCAAAAGGGGGTTGGCTACAGCCCATTTGAACTTTTGTTTGAACACCCTGTCAGGGGTCCATTGTGTTTGGTGAAGGAAGGATGGGAGTTACCTCTCAAGCCCCCAAAGCAAGACATAGTGGACTATGTACTTGGTCTCCGCTCCAGGATGGCTGAGTACATGAAAAAGGCAAACAAAAACCTTGAAGCTAGCCAGGAACTGCAAAAAGCCTGGCATGACCAAAAGGCTGTACTGACTGTTTACCAGCCAGGACAGAAAGTGTTGGTGTTGGTGCCTGTGGCCCCAGCAGCTCTCCAGGACAAATGGAGTGGACCCCACACTATTGTTGAACAGAAAGGGGAGGTTACCTATTTGGTAGACCTTGGAACCCCTAGGAGTTCCTATAGGGTACTTCATGTCAACAGACTAAAACTAGGGGTGGGTGGAATTTGCGAAATTCACTTTAGCAAACTATCGCGAAAATGTTGAAAATCTCTGCAAACTCGCCGGAAATATCGCGAAGACGCAGAAGTTTTTTCCTGCCTGTTTGCGGTATTTTTTGCGTGATCGCGGCTCGCTAACTTATCCATGCGATTGCTCACGAGCACGGCGATCTTGTTTTTACTTATCCCGCCCTCCCGCGATGCTTACTTTCTGTTTCGGGTCGCGCAATGCATGCTCGCGCCCGTTCGCGGTACATATTTCCTGGTCGCGAACGCTTTTACTTGTTCGCGTTGCTTTTTGTGTGCTCGGGGAGAAAATATCCCGCGAACTTGCGCACGTGGTCGCAATGGGCGCGGCCATCTTGTTTTTCACTCTAGTGCATGGTTCTGTGGCTTGATTTTCAATCCTCCCTGCATCTTTCCAATCCTTTGTTTGAAGCCACTTTTTTGGGATCTTTTTTATTTATTATTTCTCTAACTATTTTCCGGCTTCTATATTTTTGTTTTTTGTCTTCTTTTTTTTGTTTTTTAGCTACTTTTTCTCTCTTTCTATTGCCTGCTATTTATTTCCTTTACTTACTTTTTACATTTTATTACCTTTTCTTTCCCGCCCCCTCTCTCATCCCCAGAACCATGTCAAAGTGTAGGGCTCCACGCAGCCAGAGCCGCGACCGCCTTCCTTGTGGAAGGCGGCGCCCACAAGGGGTGCAGGCACGGGCCTTATTTGGGGAGGTAGAGTTGGCTGCACTCATTTTCTTTGCGCAGCGTCACCTTCCCTCAACCCTGGCAGCAGGTGGCAGGCCTGGGTCCGGTTACGGCCTCCGGGAGCATCGACAGCGGTGGGGGAAGGTGCGCTGGGCAGTGTTGCGCTGCTTTGGGGTCCGGCGCACCCAGGCGCAGTTGACACACCGGTGGTCCGACATCCTGGACCGTGAGCAGGACATGCTGGACCTGCTAGGAGTGGAGGTCCCGGGTCTTGGTGAGTAACTATTTAATTATTACTACTTTGTGTCTGTTCTTCTGCTCTGTGTTATATATTGCGAATATCTTTTTTTTCTTCCAAACAGCTAGAATGTTACTGCTTACATTCCAGGTTAATTACGTTTAAAAGTCTTCTGTGATTGTTATGACACAGGTGCTCCTCTGCGCTACTACTAATCTTACTTGTTTGCATCTTTGCGTATGCGCTCACTTAGCGTGATTCACTAAGAGATAGGGGCGGATTGATACTTAGGTTTAGGTACTTTGTATGAGTTTGTAATTTTTTTGTGGTATGCATGATGCCCCCTCAGTTACGTCACGTGCTGCTAGTCTTTATTAGAACCTTTCCTAGTTTGTTCAATGAGTGGTGGTAATTGGCTTACGACTAGCAGAACATCAGCATCAATCAATCAACCCAAAATTTGGTGTATCCAAAAAATGTAGTCATCTGTCCTCCATTTGACCATATGCATTGTTGAGGACTAAAAGAAGTGGAAATGCATACTTAATGTACAATTGGCATGCCTGGAATAGGTGGGCTAGGTCGGGTGGTACGTCGTACTTAGGCTTAGTTGTAACTTAGTATTCTGGAATCAGAATGGAAGACTGGATTATTGTTGATAAATAGTAACTTAAGTAGTCGATCCGCGAATCCACCGATACTACTTGTTGACCAGATGAGATCGTTCAATTTAGTTATTGCAATTGTTGTTTACATAAGTGTTTTTTGACCGTTCTTTAAAAATATTGTATTTGTTTGACACCATCCATCAATGTTTGTCTCTTTCTTATATCTTTCCTGTTCATCAGCACCCAGGGGCAGGCAGACAGGGAGTGGGCAGTCGGCGGGAGAGCAACACCACCAGGAGGACACCAATGAGGGCTCCTCTGCTGGCCCTAGTAAGTCTTCTTGTTTTTAATAATAATTCTTATTCCATAACTTTTACTGCACCATATTTTTCACGAACTATTGTTTCAGTTTCCCAATGCTATTTTTTACCAACAATTATCCTTCGATCTGTACGGTTTCAAAAATCTTGTTATCCCTGCCTCTGCTATGATGACTCTCTGTACTACTACTACTACTATCAGTCTGTCTGTACTGTAGTAGCTAAGCTTGCCCAGTTGGCCACTCTTTATTTGAAAGGTTGTAAATAAAACTCAGATTCACCAGTAGCTCTAGCCATTGAGTCCAGTCCTTTGGGTCGTCCTCTTGTACTACTTCTAGTCTTATTGATCTTGAGTCTTTGTTAAACTTGAGGCTTTGACAATTCACACCAACAAATGCCCAACCAGATTTATTACTATTTTGATATGATAGCCGATAGGACATACTACTACTGTTGTAGGGATTTTGCACATACAGACCTTTGCACAAGAAAATAGGATGTTGGTGATGGTAGGTTGGACCTTCCTCACACACCTCTATCAGAAATTCAGAACCCACCACAATCCCCTGCCCGACTATAGTAGTGTCTTGTCATAACTCTTAGGTCTCCGAACCCTCCCCCCAAGATACCCAACAAGTAGACAATCCAGAACATAACACACCCAACCTCTCAGTCATGGAAGCAATGCATATGCACACCCTTCCTTTAATTTACTCTCTCGTGTAAGTCCACACCAAATACCACCAAGTCTATGTAAGTTCAAAATGTTTATTTTGAATTGAGAAGCTCTGTACATTGTTCTATTATATAATGCAGCACCAACAGGAACATCAATAACATTAAAACAATAAACATTGTTACACTTACTTGCAGTTGGGAGTTAAATCATGATAACTGAACAGTGGTGGAAGGCAGCACCACCATCCCCTAGGAATTTAGTTTATCTAAATTTATAAATGAAGATCTCTGAGTGAAGGGACCCCTTACCTTAGAAGAACATAGTACTGGTAGTTGTTGCATCATAAGCTCTGCAAAGCTCTGGTTCGTAGAAGGGAATCTTCCGTCTATAATGCGAAAAATGAAATGGTGCGCGTTAGTATATTGCAACTTGCAAGCATTTCTCAGCCGTGCCAAAAAGTGTAGCATTTATGGATAAGCAATATGGACTAACAGTACACCAGTACTTCATAAAAAAGTGGCTTGTTAATGTTTTTGTTGACCGTTTGTACGCAGCGCGTAGACAGTAGCAGTGTGAGGCAGGTCATGTGGGCTCAAAGGTGACTTATACAACAAGCTGCAAGATAACGTCACATGTGCAAAAATAAAAGACACAAAGGTAAAATGGTTGCATGGCTCGGGCTAACTAAGCAAAGGCTAGAATGATCCTAGGGACCATATATAACTATTAGTGTCTACTCTACTACTACCTGATTTGTACTAGTGATGTATGTAATATACTATTAACTCATTTTTCAATCTTGCCACTGACCAATAGGGGGAAGTGTATATGACGCCTAATAAATGTGTAATGTTTTCTAGGCACACTACCGACCACGACCACCATTGCCGGGGCCAGCGAAGGCGACGCGGAGGGAGAGGATGCGGAGTTGCCGATACCGACGATGGAGCGGTAGGGGGAGTGCCAACACCAGTGGCGGGTGGTGGTAAGTTAGATTCATAATCCTTAACTATTGTTGACACTACACTCACTGCAAGGGTGTACTGTATGTATACTGTACTGTTGAGACTTAGGGCCCCCTTAGGATGGCGGGCGGATTGTCCCAGCCGGGCCGGCGGTAGTCACCGCCGACACCGCAGGGGCAAACCTCCCGCCATCCCTGTAGAAAAGATTCAGACCCCCCCACATGTCGACCGGGCGGAAAAGGGTTCAATATGGTGGCGGTGTCTGAACACACCGCCAGCCATATCATCGGAATTTTGGAATGCCTTTACGTGGTGGCATTCCCTGCCACCACGGAAAGGAATGCGGAGTATGCTTGGGGGCCCCCATGGAGGGTACCTATGCTATGGTACCCCCTGCCTTTCAAAGCACAACGTGGCGGGCTCCGCGCGGGGCCTGTCACGTTGTGCTTGGAAAAGCACAACATGTATTTTTAGCATTGCTTTCGGCACCGCCCACCAGAATGTAAAAAAAACAGGATGCACCCTCCACTGTGGCGGGCGCATCCTAATTGTCCCCACGGGACCCTGCCATTTTTAGCGTGAGGATGTCCTAAATAAGTAAGAGTTGTTGTGAACGTTTGAAGAGTGAACTAGACACCCTTTAATTGGCATAGGGGCGGGAGTATTGAGTAACCAATGGCCTCATCTATCTGATTTCAACTCCGCTTTGAACGTTTTATAGAGAAGACTAAAAGTCAGATCAGATAACCTGGTGTTCAACTAAAAAGTGAAAGACGGGTGGAAGGAAGAAGGACGGGCGAGATTTAAAATGTTATGTACTGTGCTTTATAGTTCTACCATGCCACTATGTGTATAATTAACTTGTCTTACTGTTTTTCTAAGAGTATACTTTACAATTGTCTTGTTTTTTTCTTTTTGATACACAGCTACTCCTTCCAAAGTCAATCGGAAGGAGTTGGCTGCCAAGGCACGGTGCCGGAAGCTGGAGGCAATCCAGCAGGAATATCGGCGGCTGGTGGTCTTGGCAGAGGAGGAGGAGGAGGAGGAGACTGCAGCAGCACTTCAAGCCTCCTCCAGTGCCCCGGGCCCCAGCCACTGCCCTCCAGCGGTACGGCGCCACCATCTGGCGGCTGCCCGCCGCCACTGCAATACCATCTCTGGGGCCCCCCCACTGTGGCTGCAACTGCCACGCCCTCAGACACCGCGTCGCCCGTCTAGAGGAGCAGATGCGTGTCATCCTGCAATCCCGCCCCACACCTTAGTCCCTGTCTTCTGCCCCTTTTTTAATTCTTGTTTGGGTGGGTGGGAATTGGGCGTTGGGTTTTTGGACTATTTTCTGGACTTTCTTACGGACATTGGTTGGGGTTAGGGAGGGGGTGGGTCAGCTTTTGTGGGTTTTTAGTTTATTTTTGTTAGGGTCAATTAAATCTATTTTTCTACGCTACATGCAATGTTGTTAATGTTTTGTAGGTGGGGTTACTGTTTTACATCACACTGTTTCCTTGCTGGTGCAGGCCCGCCCATAGCCAGTGTTTGATTTAAATAATTGGCTGACTGTGTAAGACACAAACAGATAGATGAGACACCCCTCACTGATTGACTTGTCCTACTAGTACTTTCAGTCTCTCCTCTAGTCTATGCATTCTTTATCTGGACTCAAAGGGGTGTGTGAAATTGAATTCATTGAAAACATGTCCATTATTAATTCTGCCTCCCCCAAACTTCTCTTACCTTTGCTTGATGTTTAACTTAGGCACAGCAATGGCTGCATGGTGAAGATGGTTTCCTTTTTCTAACATGCCATGATTGGGGTGATGGTGATAGTATAGTAGTAGTAGTAGCAGACACTGGCAGGGCAGCAGCATTTGCAAAAAAAGCAAATGAGACAGTCAGTCGCCTTTGAGGGACTGTTCGAGGAGTAGTAGAATGAAGTACAGTACAGAACTTACGGAGCATAAATAATATGCTAAAATATTTTACAACAAAACATAATGGTGGTTGGGATAGCCTACTAGACAGAGTTACAAACTATAGTTGTGTCGAGTCACTTGACTAGGTCTACAGCATAACAGTTAGTGCTGTGTATGAGGAATGACAACAAATCCAATCAATGCCGACAATTAATGCTGAGGTATATGTTCCTTTGTTAAATAAAATCACCTCTAAAATATACTACTCATGGGTGGGCAGCAGAAGAAGATCATCGCTCTGTCTTGAAATTGAAGTACTGTGGCTTTTGCCACATCCACCCCAGCAAGCATGTGATTAAGTGTTGGTGTACATTTAATTTAGTCACACCTCGACAATAAGTCACACAGTCCGGGGGAAGAGGGTTAGGGCTTGTTGAATGGATGGGAAGGGGGTTTAGGGAAAGGTTTGACAGTGAAAAACAGTACGCATGGACAAACAAACGACAATCTTTTTAAGACTACCATATCCATATGTTAAGGGAGAAAAAGGAAATGCATGCATGATGATGAGAGACGCGGATTACATTCACTTCTTGTTCTGTTGTTCCGGCCTTAATACTTTTACAGATAGCAAATAGAAATTTTAAATATTGGTAGGGATTAATCGTAAACAGAGAGCAAACCTAATGATGATAATAACAACAAAAAGAACACACTGTTGTAAAGATTGTAGACAAAAAAATGAATCGAATTATTTAAAAGAAGATGAAAGGTGATACTGTTACTGTGTTATCCTGTTCAAAAATGTGGACTGGATTTGCATCTCGGCATTCCTCTTGGTCATCTCGTCCATCAATCTTGGGTGTCGCCACACGCCACTGCCCGGCTGGAAAAAAAATTGATTTATTGGTAAGGTAAGTGTGCATTGTAATGTTTTCCCAAGTATAGGGCAAGGCCCGGCCTGTACTTGTAGATGGAAAAACAAAGGGGATATTGAGAAACAAAGTTGAAACAAATGCACAAGTTATGGTGTAGTGCAACAAGAACACTTTCCGAGGCGGCATGTATGCATCATCTCTTCTCTAGTCTGTTTCCAGCATTGACCTTCAACAACAACAGGAGAGAGCAGGCCCACAGTGACAGGCCTGACGGCACGTTGCTTAGCACATCCTACGTTTAGAGTACTTTTTTTTTTTTTAAAGAGTTGGACAAAGGCAAAGCACATATCCATTCCAAACATAGCATTTTACAATTTAAATTCAATCAATGCAAATCAATGCACCATCCCACCGCTACACTCGACTCCACTTCTACACAGACATTTGGGTCTGCTGTGGTTGTTGTTGATGTGTTTACCTTTAGGCTTTTATGCCACTCATGAAACGTCCTCCTGACTTGTTATTATTCCATCAATCATCTCCGATACTTGTGCTGACTGACTGTGAAGATCGGCCTGCAGTAGAAGTAACATTTTGTTATTACACAACAAGAGTAGAAATATTATTGACTTGAGTCACTCTTTAGTGTGTACAGTAAGACTACTAGTACACTTTGACTTCACTTCGTGCACAACAAACAAACAACGAAAACAAAAACACCAATCGCTCAGAGTCAGGTGTCCAATGCATGCCATTAATTGTCATTACCTGTTCCTTGTCATCTTAAGTTAACGGGCCGTCTTTTTCGCCATCATCATCATGGACTGTGCTGTTGTCAATCATACTCAGTGCGCAGATTGAGTCCCCTTCCTGTATTCAATTAAAAGCAATGTGTTAAGCTGCAGGAGAAGTACAAATTTCTTATTTGCAAGAAGGGGAAAATTCACCTTGAGTTACGTTTAGTGTGTACTGTAGAAAGATGATTAGTGCACAATGACATAACTTCATGCACAACAAACAACAACAAAATCACTCAGTCTGCGACTCTGCATCCAATGCATGGCATAAATCATTACCTGTTCCATCTCATTTTCAGTTAATGGGCAGTCTCTCTCGGCTCTGAAAGGAGGATCGGTATAGTAGTCATCTGATTAATGCTCCACTTCTTTTGGCGGGACTAGGAAAGTTTTTATTTTTTCTTCTATTTTCCATCATCCAATCATCATTCATGAAGGCAACGGATTTAGGTGGGAGATTCAGTATGATTGAGCGGAGGAGCTGGATTCGGAGGACTGTACTGTCAAATTGCAGACACCTGAAACTTGTATATTAAATAAGAAGAGTAGAAAACTGTGGTAATGGATTTGTTGTGATTCACAAGTTTGTAACCGGAACGACAGACACACAAATAAAGGGGGAAAAAACGGAGGAAGACAGTAAGTGCAAGCCTAATTGTCAGGGAAGTATAGCTCGTCCTCAAACTCTGGGGGTTCAGCCAGTAGTAGGTAATCATGTGACACACTACTTCCGTCACCTGAGTCGCAGTCCTCATCTTCCTCCATTGCTTCATGTATTGTGTAATTCGGTGGTATGAAGTGCTGATTCATTTTGATCATTGTTAACCTCTCCACGTTTTTGGGTGAGAGACTGGTCCTTCTCACTGTTACAATGGAACCAACAGCACTGAAAACACGTTTGGAAGAGACACTTGCGACAGGGCAAGCCAGATAGCGTATCGCCAGCTTGCTGAGCAGTGGCCATTCAGACCTTTTCCTATACCAATACAGCAATGGGTTTTGATCTGTTGGATCAGCCGTTCGTTTTCCAACTTACTCGCTGCTTCAGCTATACAAGTTTTGTAGCGGGCAACATCAATCTCTGAAAAAACAAAGAATGTCTTCAGTCCAAATTTTGCACGTGGATCCAGAATTGTGGCACAAATGTAATGTTCTTGTGACAAAATGTTATTTTCTATCCTTGTATTTTCAGCTAAGCGACGGGCTAAGCTCTCCACCAAGTCATAGGCTTCCCTTTTATTCTCTACACCTTTGTATGATTCAGACACCTTCTTCAGCTGATGCTCTAGCATTTGCAATAATGGGATACCTTGGCCCATTGTACAGTCCTCCTTGCTGACTTCACGTGTGAAGACCTCAAAAGGACGAAGCATCTCAGTCAGGTATTTAATTAGGCTCCATTGCTCCATCTGAAGGTTCATACCTTTAACAGTAGCATCCCCTCTTTTCCAGACATTTTCATTGAGTGGCCTGTACTGCTCAAACAGACGATCAGCATGTTATACGTTGAGTTCCAATGTGTTGCCACCTCCTGGATGAGTGCTTTGACTGGCATCCTATATTCACATTGAATGATCCTCAGCTGCTTCCGAGCTTTAAAAGAATGGCTGAAATGAGTGCATATTCTTCGGCAGATGGCTAGTAAGTTGCTGACTATGGGTTCTTTTTTCAGAAAGTCTTGAACTATAATGTTTATGCAGTGCGCCAAACACGGAACCCTGAAATAGGAACCAAGATCCATGGCCTTAAGTACATTACTGCCATTGTCTGTGGAAACAAAAACCAATACTAAGCCCTCTTGGGCGCAGCCATTCAAAAACCTTGCTGCGAAACTCTTGCAAAATGTTTACAGCCGTATGAGATTTCTCCACGGCGAATATGGCTACAGTTGCATGTTTCTGAGTACTTTTAAAAATCGCAGCTGTGTCAACAGCACCTCGTTCAGATTAGGGGTGGGCGGAATTTGCGAAAGTGACTTTCGCAAATTATCTTAAAATGTTACAAATCTCCACAAACACGCGGAAATATCGCGAAGATGCGGAAGTTTTTTTCCCGCCCGTTCGCGGTGTTTTCTGCATGGTCACGGCTCGCCAACTTACCCATGCGGTTGCTTGCGGGCGCGGCCATCTTGTTTTCACTCTTCTCGCGGTGCATGATCGCGAGAAGAAAGACGTGATCGCGCGACCAACGACATTATTGCGGGCGCGAACTGTCACGAGACAGCGCAAATGGCTACCAACAATCCAACATTTTGTGGAGAACGCGACCGGATCGGGAAAACTTGTCGGCGAACGTGGGGATTCAGGTAAGGCAATCGCGCGCGCGCGAGAATGTATTATTTTACAGCGCGAGCAAGAACAAAATTATCGCTAAGCTGCGGAATGCGGAAATTTTTACATTTTCGCGCTCTCCGCGGAACGCGAAAATGTCAAATTATCGCAATTTCCGCGAGCGGAACGGAAATTTAGCCCATGCCTAGTTCAGATAGCTTATCTCTAACCCCCACAAAAGAGACCCAGTGTGCAGTGATGCACATGTAATCTGTGGCTTGGCAACTGGCCTACATGTCTGTTGTCAGGTGGATATTGTGACCAGCACTCTGCTGCAAAGCTTGTCCAACCAATTCCAGCACATCATGATGTAGTGCCGGAACAGCAATTCTTACAAAATAGGACCGGCTGGGAACCTTCCATTTAGGGCAGATGGCTGACACAAATTCAAGGAAACCCACCCCTTCCACAAATGAAAAAGGAAGAAGGTCCAGTGCTAACATTTTAGCCAGCTTCACATTGTACAACCGTGCCATTGGGTGGTTGTGTTGGAACTGCCCCTCCAACCTAAGCATGCTCTCAATGGTAGGCTGGATTAATTTCCTTTGTGGTGCTGTTGTTTTCATTAACCCACTTAGGCTCAACGACTCAGTGTGTCTCCTTGCGGTACTCGGTTGCCTTGGTGTCTCAGCCTGACTCTGAGTATGGCTCTTACTGCGGTGCCACTCAGATGTTACTGAGGAGGATGTGGGCGGTACCACTACACTACTGGGGACAGGGCTAGAAATGCCTCCCTCTTCTTCACCTTCCACCGCAATAATATCGCCCCCTGATTCTTCCTGACCAACTTCAATGGGTTGAGTTTTTCTACTTTCTTTTAACTGAAGTAGGTGATTCTCCCACACAATAGTGTGGTGTATTCTGAGATGACTTGCTTGGCCTCCGGTACCATAGTTTGTACCAAGCTTACCCCGCCGAACACCTTGTCGACAAATTGAGCATATAGCAACGTTCTCCTCCTTGGTGCTAACAGAAAAGAAGTCCCAAACTGGGGAGCAGAACTTTCTGGCACTGCTGGATGTGCCACTTTCAATACCAGATGAACTGGAGGGTGTGCTTGGAATGTGACCCTGTGCAGCTACACTGTGACTTTTACTACCACTACCTACTGAGATGGTTGAGCTGGATGTAGGTCCCTGCCAGGCCTTGGAAAATATGGCAGCTGGAGGTAGTGGTGGTGTAACCTGTGTTGGTGATATCCGTGCTACATCCCACTCAGTAGCAGCCTTTCTGGATAGGGTGAGAATGTTGGTCTCCAATCCCTTTGGGGCGGGTGTGATGTGCATGATGACTGGCTTGTCTTCATCAACATCACCCTCCTCTTCTACATCTACCTCCATAACTCTAAGTTTTTCTGGGACCTTCCTTTTCAGAAGCAGTGTCTTGTGTCGTGCATTACTCTCAGACTGAGCTGGTGGATGCCAAGTGGCATCACGATCATCAGAAACGGGGCTTGAAGAAGAAGATGATGGACTAAGCCTCCTTTTCCTTGCTGGTGGTCTGGAAGACAATAGATCTTCCGAAACAGTGGTTTGCTCCACTTTGTCTGCAGGAAGCTCGATTTCTTGAAATGCCCCTACGTCAGGAGCAACAACTACTATGGTGGGCTCTTGTTGTTGCTGCTGCTGTTCTTGTTGCAGCTGCTGCTGTTCTTGTTGCGGCTGCACACTTATCTGCTGAGTTTCCGTCTGCGTTGATTGTGTACTACTTTGCGATAATTATATTTCAACATCGCTGCTCATTAGTAGACTGGCTACCTCTGCGACACTAAAGGCCTTGGGCCTAGGTTGGTGGGGTTGGACCGCTGGTGCTGAGGTGCTGCTCCCAGCATTGTCTAGGACAACGCTGCTGCAGGCGTAACTTTTTTGGTGCCAAAACAAACATTGGCCGGCACACCAGTCGTGGTTAATGGCACTTCCTTTTTCTGTTCCTTCTTCTCACCGGCAACTTTCTTGGTACTGGACCTGGTACCTTTCTTTGGGGCCATCTTCTTCAGATGTCAGGCAGAATGCAGATGCACAACAAGTTCTGGTCACACGTGGACGTGATGCGCAGCAGGACTTCTGTCTGGCTGGCAGTACAACGGGTGATGATGATGACACCTCCTCCTCTGGCTTTTTGTGCACCTAAAAGCAAATAAGCCAGGAGAAGAACATCAGTGAAATGTTGCATTTGTTGTTGTGGTTCAGTTACTTACTACTGTACTAGTGCAAACAAAAGATATAGTCTAGCCATTTCTGACTTTTTTTCAACAAGGGCGATGTTATACTACTGTATACTGTCACACACTACACTCTCAGGAAGGATAGGAAAGTTAATAAGAACCACCAAAATAAAAATGTAATGGAAGTGGGGTGGACCCTATTTGCCACTAAATTATTTGAGCATCTCATCATCCATGGAACTGCTGCTGGCAAAGGGGGTGGATGGATGGAAGCAGTAAGCCTATATGGCAAAAGCAGGACACTAATAACTCCCAACACAAAAAAAGGCCACCAGCCACATGGACACTCACAAATCACAAACAAGCAGGGGGCCTGGGAAACACCAGGAGCTGACAAAAGGCCTATAAAAGCCAGGTAAAGGATGCATGCTAAAGCACACTGCTCTGCCTTTTTAATGCAACAAAATGCAAATACGAACATTCACCGGCCCCAAAAAGGTCTGCAGGGTGCATGCATTGCACACCAACACACATCAGACACACAAAACAAAAGCGTGTCTTTAAGATAATGTAGTGAAAGAGCCACTCATGTAGTCTGGCACCCTATGATGACCTCCGAGCACCACCATTTTAACTGACTTAAGTGTGTTATGTTACCTTAGCCTTAATGTAGGATGGGTTTGCATATGCCTGCTTTTCTTCTGTCTTTTAGTGGAATAGTCTTTTCAAGAATATAAGGTATGGGATTTTGAGGTGCAGTCTTGCGGGTGGTGGTGCACACATGTGCTCAATGTTGTATACTGAGGGATTAAGTGTATAATGTTATTTGGGTTAGGTGAATTATGACTTTGACCTATTGGCTTTGACGTAGTCTAATGTCATTCTGCCTTCTGACTTTATCTTGCTTCAAACTTTTCTGTGTGCACAGTGGTGCTTGTAAGTTGTGTGGATGAGAATTAGAGGTGCGGACTATTGCCTTTGACAGGGCCTCATGTCTGACTCTGCCTTGCTGCTGCGTGCACAGCCGTGCTTGCAAGTTGTTTGGGTTATTCACATTCAAGGTCTTGGTGTTTTCCTGAGCGATTGTTTTGTTTAGTGTACTGTGGAAGGCCTTGTGAGAGCTTCGTCAAGACAGAGGCTGGAAGAAGTGCGAATGGAGGAAGAGACTTGAGAGCTCCCTACTGCCATGGAGATGCTTGGAACTTGGCCAGTTCTGGTAAAATTCCTCTGGCGGTGGGAGAAGGTCTTTCACAAATCTTCTAGTGTGTTTAAAGCTGAGGGTTGCAGGCTGAGAAACTGGGAGTTTGGATTCCGAGCGAGGGCAGACGTGTCTATCTCGGATTGAACCCTGGCTTGCTGAGCTCTGATCCCTGGATGTAATTCCCCCAGTCAGAAGTGGGCAGTGTATGCACCAGGTGATGTATTGAGTTGTGTGGTTCTTTGATCATTGGAGGGGTTTTCTTTGTGGTGTGGGAGGTGCACATCCAGAGTACTCCTCTGCTCTCTATATATGTATATCTTTCTGATCTCTTGCAGGACATCCAGTGTACCTTATCTTATATCAGTTATTGCTTGTTTATTAATCAGTATTATAGTTTGCTCAGTTATTGATTCATGCCTTTAGAATATAAGTTTGCTACATATATTTGAATCTTATGCATTTGGTATCTGAGATAGCCTTTGCTTAGAGAGTATTATGTAATAAACCCCAAGCCTTATTCTAAAAGTGATAGAGTCTTTGCATTTTGTTAAATAAAACCCATTTTCAAAAGGTGCTGCTTGTTTTGTGTTGCAGTCTTGCTGTGCCAGGGGTAGTAAGACATGCTCAAACGTGTATATTATTCAAAGGTGTAGTAGTATATTTGCCTCCCAGGTGGGAGTGCAGGGATTGGGTGTGGCTTATTGGTGAGAAGCCACATTCAAAACAGATAACCAACATCAGAAAGCCCACCCCAAAAAAACACACTTGCTAACTCAATCCAATGCCATCCGTGCCCTAAATGATGTCTAAATTCAACAGACCACAGAGAAACACTTGATTAATACAGCTGTGACTACCTGCTCAGCCTCTGAGCCTACTGGATGAAAGCATGCCTGTTGTTGGCAGACAAGGCCAGACAAGCTTGCAGGACCTAGGCTTCAAAATGGCCACCAGCCACATGGCCAGGCCCAACAACATCAGAAAGCCCACCCCAAAAAAACACACTTCCCCAACTCAATCCAATGCCATCCATGCCCTAAATGATGTCTAAATTCAACAGACCACACAGAAACACTTGATTAATACAGCCGTGGCTACCTGCTCAGCCTCTGAGCCTACTGGATGAAAGCAGGCCTGTTGGCAGACAAGGCCAGACAAGCTTGCAGGCCTAGACTTCAAAATGGCCACCAGCTACATGGCCAGGCCCAACAACATCAGAAAGCCCACCCCAAAAAAACACACTTCCCCAACTCAATCCAATGCCATCCATGCCCTAAATGATGTCTAAATTCAACAGACCTTACAGAAACACTTGATTCATACAGCTGTTGCTACCTGCTCATCCTCTGAGCCTACTGGATGAAAGCAGGCCTGTTGTTGGCAGACAAGGCCAGACAAGCTTGCAGGCCTAGGCTTCAAAATGGCCACCAGCCACATGGCCAGGCCCAACAACATCAGAAAGCCCACCCCAAAAAAACACACTTCCCAACTCAATCCAATGCCATCCATGCCCTAAATGATGTCTAAATTCAACAGGCCACACAGAAACACTTGATTAAGAAAGCTGTGGCTACCTGCTCTGATCCTACTGGATGAAAGCAGGCCTGTTGGCAGACAAGGCCAGACAAGCTTGCAGGCCTAGGCATCTAAATGGCCACCAGCCACAAGGCCAGGCCCACCAACAGAAAGCCCACCCCCAAAAAAACACATTTCCCAACTAAATCCAATGCCATCCAGGCCCTAAATGATGCTTGAAAATGAAATACATTCAAAAACCCCAAAGGAACAGTTGCTTCATCATGCACACACCCATGAGGCCATGACTAGCTCAGGCCTACTATTGACTACTACTACCCACAACATTTAAAAAAAAAAGGAATGATAGTTACCAAAAAATAAATTGTAGTTACAACAACTGCAATGCCCCCAATCAAACAGACACAACAACCACTTACTTGTAAAATATCCAATTAAAAAACCCTCAAATCCAATTGCAATGATACAGCAGACAAAATGAGTGATCTTTCCAGCTCAAAATCCAAAGGCAGAATGAGCAGGAGATGGACAAAGCACTGAGACGAGCCTGCTGGACAGGAACAGGAAGTTGGAGATTCTGTGACACTTCCTCCCTCTCCCCACCTTTTTAAAAAAGGACTCCTTGCACAAAAAAGGACAGCCAAATGTCAATCTGAGGAGTTTTTATCCAAATCATCATTTGCAGAAGGTTTCATGCGGCTAGAGCTGATATTCTTCTCCAAATTGAAAATGTTACATGTTCGAGTTCTTCACATTACTTCCGCCGGATGTCGATGGCGTGTCCAAAATGACTTGATCGCGTTCTCTCGCTCCCTGTTGTGTTGGATATGACGTGTTCGGGGTCTCTTTCTCATTTTTGCGTTCGATATGAGGTGCCCGCGTCCTCACGCTCTCGCTCGCGGTGGAGAATGATGTGTTCGAGATCTCAATCTTCTCATTCTCTCGCGGTGCATGATCGCGAGAAGAAAGACGTGATCGCGCGACAAATGACGTGATCGCGCGACAAATGACGTTAATGCGGGTGCGAACTGTCGTGAGACAGCGCAAATGGCTACCAATAATCCAACATTTCGTGGCGAACGCGACCGGATCGGGAAAACTTGTCGGCGAACGCGGGGAATCAGGTAAGGCAATCGCGCGCACGCGAGAATGTATTTATTTACAGCGCGAGCAAGAAAAAAATTACCGGTAAGATGAGGATTGTGGAAATTTTGACATTTTCGCGCTTTCTGCGGAACGCGAAAATGCCAAATTATCGCAATTTCCGCAAGCGGAACTGAATTTTGGCCCAGGCCTGACTAAAACCATATGTTGATAGGGCAGACATGGGCTTGCTCATGGTTACCGATGAAGGACAGGAGGAAGAGAGTGACCCACTCCCTGACCTGCTTTCTCAGAACCCTGATGATGGGTCAGTGGAGGGTGTAGCCTTGGCAGGCAGCCTCACTGCCCAGCAGCAAACTGACTGCAGGAATCTCCACAGCCAGTTTAGACATATGTTTTCTCTGACTCCAAGTCAGACCACCTGGTGCAATCATGAAGTGGACACTGGGGACAGTCTACCTGTGAAGAATAAAATCTACAGGCAACCTGACCATGTCAGGGACTGTATAAGGACAGGAGTCCAAAAGATGATGGATCTGGGTTTGATTGAACCCTCAATTAGCCCTTGGGCTAGCCCAGTAGTCCTGGAACCTAAACCTCACAACAGTGGTGGAAAAAAAGAGATTAGGTTTTGTGTAGACTACAGGGGTCTCAATGCAGTCACTAGGACTGATGCCCATCCCATCCCTAGGGCAGATGAGCTAATAGATACTTTGGCCTCAGCCAAGTTTCTAAGCACATTTGACCTGACAGCTGGCTACTGGCAGATCAGACTAGCTGATGATGCAAAGCCAAAGACAGCATTTTCTACCCCTAGTGGGCACTATCAATTTGTGGTACTGCCCTTTGGTTTGAAGAATGCACCTGCCACTTTCCGAAGGTTGGTGAATTAAGTCCTTACAGGCCTGGAAGACTTTAGTGCAGCATATTGCTGTCTTTAGCTCCACCTGGGAGGATCACCTGGTCCACCTGAGGAATGCTTTGGAGGCCCTGCAAAGGGCTGGCCTCATTATCAAGGCTACTAAGTGCCAGATAGGGCAGAGCCAGGTGGTGTACCTGGGCCACCTTGTAGGTGGGGGCCAGGTTCATCCATTGCAGAGCAAAATCCAAACCATAATGAAATGGATTGCTCCAACTGCCCAGACTCAGGTGAGAGCTTTCTTAGGCCTGACTGGGTACTATAGGAGATTTGTCAAAGGGTATGGATCAATAGTGGCACCCTTGAATGACTTACCTTCTAAAAAGATGCCCAAAAAGGTGCAGTGGACAGCTAGCTGTCAAAAGGCATTTGGTGACCTGAAGCAGGCCATGTGCACTGCTCCCATTCTGCAGAGTCCTGACTACTCCAAGAAGTTCATTGTTCAAACAGATGCATCTGAATTGGGGGTAGGGGCTGTACTGTCACAATTGAATGAAGAAGGTCAGGTTCAGCCAGTAGCTTTCATAAGCAGAAGGCTGACCCCTAGAGAGAAACGTTGTTCAGCCATTGAGAGGGAGGCCTTTGCTGTGGTTTGGGCTCTGAAGAAGTTGAGTCCATACTTGTTTGGTACTCACTTCCTTGTTCAGACAGACCATAAGCCCCTCTTATGGCTAAAACAAATGAAGGGGGAAAACCCCAAGCTGCTTAGGTGGTCCATGTCCCTACAGGGGATGGACTTTACAGTGGAACATAGACCTAGAAGTAACCATGCCAATGCAGATGGACTCTCAAGGTATTTCAACTTAGAACATGAAGACTCAACTGGTCAAGGTTAGTTTAATGTCCCTGCATTTGGAGGGGGGGTTGAGTAGGAGAGTAGGATCTGCTTCACATGGGTACCCTCACTTTTTGCAGGTCTTTCACTGTTTTTCGACCTTAGTCTGGCTGTGGCCCTGCTGATCAGGACCACAGCCTAGCTGCGTCCTCTCTAAAATGGTTTGCATGTACATTAGGTACATATCTAATTGGATTCTGGAGTGCCTTATAAGCCCCTAGTATATGGTATATAATGTACCTATACCCTTACAGTGGTATAGGCTACCTATATCCACATATATATACAGACACATATAAACCTATAAGTCACTTCTATGGCAGACCTTGACAATCCTGAAGGCAGAGTGTTTGGTTTTATGTGAGAGGGTGCCCAAGCATGAGCTGAACCCCTCTGCAGCTTTCGGAAAGCCTTCCTTATAGCTGTTCTGTGCTACCGCCATACCATATACTCTTAAGTGCATTATAACCTCGCGGTAAATGCTTACTTTGGAATGGCTGCATCAAAACATGTTGTGTTCTTTGTCAAACGCTTTGGAACACTACCCCCCACCAGTTCTGGTGGTGGGGGTAGCATTCCACCCTTCTAGAGGGAAAGACATGTTCACACTGGTCAAACCCGGTAGGACTTTCCTGACCCCTGGCATCACAAAATGGATGCCTCTGCCACAGACATGGGTCTGCCCTCCTGCTGCTGACCGAAACTCTGGCAGGGGAGGCCTGGACAATAGGTTTCCTGTCGAAGGGAGGTGTGACCACCTCCACAGACAGGCAGATGTTATTGGGGCTTGGCGGGAGCACTCTCTGGTGCCTTGAAGTCCTGCACTGGGGGCACGTTTGCTGTCCCTGTGCATAGCCCAGTTCAAACCGGTTGCAGGGGCTACCTGCCCCTGCTCTGGCATGAAACTGGACAAAGGTGGGACCTTAGAGTTAGTCCATCCCCTAAACTTACTATAAGTATAGGAATCCAGTCCCTAGGACTTTAGATTACCCTGGACGAAACTCTGCAACATATATCCTGGACCTTCGACATTCTACTTTAACTAGAAGACTGAAGAAATCTCCCTTGGGGTCAAGGAGTGACTCCCCTGCTTGGCAGGCACCAAAGAAGCAACTGACCGGTCTGCAACGCTGAAGCTCCTGCCGGACACCGAAGTCTTTGCATCACCAGAAGTGGATTTCCAGTCTTCCCCGAGGCTACCCTGAGTCCACAGCAAAGCTGAGGCCCGTGGCTTTCGTGGGTGACGTGGAACTGTGACCCCTGGAAACCATGAATTTTTGCAGCAACACTATCTTCCTGGTCCTCCTTGAAGTTGTGCTTTGGGCTCCAAGTAGCCCCAGCCTTGAGCACCTCCTGCAATGAAGCTTGTTGGCCTCCACTCCACGAGTGACCCGTGGGACAGCTTCAAGTGTGACCGCTTGAGGCTCCTTCGCGTTCACTATCCTGTTGGCTAGCAGGTCCCCACGAAGGCAACTTCTTTTCTACTTGGGCTTTCCTGGTTGTTCCAGATGTGCCCTGACTTACCCTTGCTGGGTGAGTCCCTCAGACCTTGCTGGTCTGCAACGCAGTCTTTTCTCTGAATTCCAGTGACTTGCCGTTGCCAAGGTTTGTTGGGTCCAATCTTGACGCCGACACTGCAGCACTCGACAGACTTTATGGGACAGCTCGAATCTGACTCATGGACTTTGCTGACACCTCCTGGACCTCGTGGCTGAAGAGTCAAGACACCCATCAACTCACCTGAAGCACCCGACATCTGTGGGCATTGATCCATCCTGCCCTTGGTCACTGGCTAGTGACTCAGACTCTGTCCCCTCTGCTTTCAGGTTCCTTCCATCCTAGATCAAGGCTTGGATCTCTTAAGACACTTCTCCTCTTCACGGCAGCAGCAGTTCTTTGCAGGCTCCCATTGAAATCGATGACGTGAACCGACACCAAAAGACACCTAGGCACCCGGCTTCCCTGGGTGAGGTAACTCGAGTACTCCGGTGCTCCCGTGTGTGCTAGCCCTAGACCTTCTTAAGTCCAAAAGGGTTTGGTCCTGACTCGATTAGAAGTGTCCCTAATCTTTAATTTTCCAACCGCGACATTGCCCATATAAGATAATGGGAAGCCGCAGTTGTGTTTACACACTGCATACAGTGTCACTACCTTGGGTGGTTCCCTGGGGTCCCAGCGATTCTATAGGCTATAGGCCTAGTGTCTATCCCAGTAGTGGTTCTTATACCACTTGTTTGGTATATGGATTGGTACGCCCCTAGGGCCTAAACATGTATTTGTGCTATTACTGATAATTACTGACTTGTAAACTAAGTACTTCTAACTCCAGTCTCATAAGGAGACTAGAGGGGTGTGTTTTATCTTAAATACATATATTTTGAATATATACCTGGTGTGGTTGTCTTTTCATTTGATCATTCAAGAGATTATAGACTGGTAAAACAAGCTGCTTTACATTCCTTTAAGACTTAGCCTGAAGGCTGCTCTCCATAGCTACCACTAGGATAGCTTTCAATAAAGGTTGAGAACAGTATGAATGCATCTTAAACAGTGTCTTGCACTTCTTTCAGGCCTTAATCTGCTTTAGTCAAGGTGGACCATTGAGTCCACCACTTTCAATAGCCTAATTGCAAGTGCTAGTTTAGTATTGCGATTAATCATTGAGATGGTATAAAGAACCCAAGTCAGGAGCTTTCCCTTCCTTGGGAGTAACTGTGAACAAAGAATGTGTAAGGTAACGAGGTAGTGTGTCTGTCCGTTGTGCTTCACTGATTACTGCCAGCACGTGTAGAGGCGGAATGAAGGCATACATTTTTAATCACTTAGCATGAAGCTGTTCAGTCCAGATGGTTTGAGTGAATGCATTGGGGATAGGGCTTTACCCAGTTCCTCTTTGGTTGGGGAGGCATATATTAAAGGTCAGTTTTTTCAGTCACAGGTTTGACAGGTAACGCCTATCTGAGGGAGTTGGAGGGGTTGTGGTCTAGCCAGGGGACATGTAGATCAGACAAACCATGAGCCCTCCAACATCACTCTGCCTAATTGATCCGTGTTAGACCTGGCATCCTTGGCGTGTTTTCCACTGTCTTTTTGACTCTGACTCCTGCATTTTTGCTGTGTGCTGGATTTCGATTATTCTCATCTAGATGTTTTGGGCACTTTGCCACTGCTGATCAGTGCCAAAGTGCAAGAGGTCCCTATGTAAATTATGTTTATGGATTAGTGTTTTCATGATTAGCTTATTTGACTTACTACTAAGTCCCTAGTACAGTGCACTATGTGTGCCCAGGGCCTGTAAGTCACATGCTGCTAGTGGTCCTGCAGCACTGATTGTGCCACCAACACAAGCAGCCTTTCAAAGGCTTCCCACACCTACCACTGCAGTGTCTGCACACAGATTTACATTGTCATGTGGATCTGGCAAGTGCATCCAGTTGCAAGGCCCTAACCTTCCTTTTTATTACATGTGAGTTACCCTTAAGGCAGGCCCAAGGTACCCCATTAGCAGGGTACAGCGTATGTGAAAAGTAGGACATGTACTGGTGTGTGTGACATGTCCTCATAGTGAAATATGGTGTCATTCATTTTTCACTCCTGAAATACATTGTAACACCCTGTAGGTATACCTTTACATGGGGACAAGATCAAAAGTTGGAGTTTAGTATGCCTAGTATAAAAATGCATCTTTTAGTAAAGGTGATTTTTTTATTGTGTGTTTGCAAATACTACTTTTAATAAGTGGCCATTTTCTTGCTTAGCCATCGTGTGTGCCTCTGTTGGCTTGTTTATTGACTGTCTGGTTTTGGAGTGACCGGGGCTCAGGATGTACATTCTGTTCAGAAAGCCACCGGGGTGAGGTGCGTCCTGCCTTTCCTGGATGAGTCAAGGCTGGGCTGAATAGACCTGGGCTACATTTAGTGTAGTGGGAGGAGATTTGCCTGCACTTGAATATGCCTGGCGTGCTTCGGACAATGCTGTCTCCACCTCCTGCCAGGAATCTGGGCCAGAGAGTACAGAACTGGTTTTGGCTGAGGACAGAGCCTCTCTGCAACAAAAGAACAAAGAGAAATTCAGTATAAATATTGGTGCCCAACCCTAGAACTTTTAGTTTACTTCTGGACTCAAGAGGAACCACTGGCAAGGAGAAAAGCTGGGAAAGCTGAAGGAGAAGTACTGTCCTTTTGCTGTGGGCTGTGTGGGGTTGGCCTGTAGTAGCTGTTTCTGCCAAGGAGAGGCCCAAGACTTTGCTGTGTGCGGTGTATCCTGCTGGAAGAAGATCTCCAGGGGCTTGGTGTAGAGTTTGCCTTCTGTTCTGAAGTCTCAGGGACACAGAGACGTTGTTTCCTTTGTCCTCCTGCACCTGGAGCTGTGGTTTCAGCTGCCACATAGGGAAATTGCAAAACCGACGTCAGAGAGTGATGCCGCAACCTGCAACAAAGCCATGGGCCCTGCACGTGAAGTGTATGATGCACTGTCCCGACTTGCACTGCAGACCTGCCGCCTGCCACTGCCACACCGACCCGACTTTGACACCCTCACAGAGGCAGCTGCCTGCACCAGAGCCAAAGGGACTGCTCATGACGCTCATGACGTACAACCCTGTCTCACACTGCAGCCTCAACCTTACCAGCGCAGGTGTGTTACCATCATGGAGCCGATACCTGACATGGATGACCTCCCGAATTCATCGAATCCACATCGTCATAAGGAACCAATGCCTCAACACCATCACAATGTCACCTCCTTGGCAACAGTAAGGAACCAATGCCTCACCTCCCCTGCATCACAGTAAAGAACCGACGCCTCACCTCCCCTGTGGTCAAAAGGAACCGACGCTACCCGGCACCAATGAAGCATCACCTCCCATGCACCGCCTTTGTTTTAACACCCGCACTGTGCCGATTCAAGGATGGCACGCACTCTTATGTATCTGTATTACCAAGCACAGCCAACAGTTGTTGTATTTTGTGGTCGTTGTTGGCAGCAGTTTATTAATTATTACATTCCTTTGCATAGGCAAATTCCCCTGGACACACTTTTTGTGACCAGGGTCATAAATCTTCATCATGAAGCATTGCAAATTGGGCATCATACATTGTTAGTTGATTTATCATAAATCATGGATCATAAATCATTGGTGTATAATAAATCATTATATCAAAATCAGTCATCATTTTGTTGTCATAAATCATTCTGCATGATCATCATAAATCATCAGCCATAACTCATTTGTTGGTCATAAATCATTTCCTTGTCACCAATGAGCATATCATAGGGTCGTAAATCAACCTGACAGTTCGTAGATTGTTCTGTTGTTTTCCATGCTGCTTTGCATGTGGGGGGTAGCCTCTCCCCAGAGTTAGGCCTCAACACGCTACATTGCTAGTCTATTTTGGGCTCCGCCGTCTGGCAGGGGCTGGGCAGCAAGCGCCATCCATTCGCTACCCTCTTTTTGTCAGGCCTACTCACCCTGCTGTAAGGCATCCCAAAGTGAGCGCCCATCCTTCTACACACCGCCCTGTCAGTGTGCTTCCATAACCAAACCAATTGTACCCCTCATTTCTGCCAGCACTGTGATGCTGCTGTTGCATAGGTGTGGGTGAGTGGGTCTTGAAACTTTCAGCACCACTCCCTAGCTCAACAATGCAGTAGTGAGCTGCAATATGGGGAGACTCGCATTATATATCCTCTTTTCCATTCCCACCGTTGCTCTTGGGGGGTGCCCCTGTTTGGGGGATTCAAACCATCCCCTGGCCCCCCCACTGGCATGGGGACCTGTCGCCTCTCAGGCGCGAGTTTACCGTGTGGGTAGTGCTCCCCCCTCTGCCTCAGGGCATTTCTGGTGGTGCAAACTGGTTCCTTGTTGGACTCTGGCAGCCATTATGGCACCGGCCCTCGCAGCCCCCTTCGGAGGCAGCCTCTGCTATAACACCCGCACTGTGCCCATTACAGGATGGCATGCACTCTTATGTATCTGTATTACCAAGCACAACAGTCATTGTATTTTGTCGTTGTTGTTGCCCGCAGTTTATTAATTATTACATACCTATACATAGGCAAATACCCCTGGACACCCTTTTTTTGACCAGGGTCATAAATCATCATCATGAACCATTGCAAATTGGGTATCATACATCATTAGTTGCTCATCATATATTACGGGTCATAAATCGTTGGTGTATCATAAATCATGATGTCACAATCAGTCATCATTTTGTTGTCATAAATCATTCTGCAGGATCATCATAAATCATCAGCCATAAATCATTTGTTGGTCATTAATCACTTGCTTGTCACTTGCATGTCAAAGGGTCGTAAATCTCCATGAAAGTTTGTAGATTGTTCTGTTGTTTTCCATGCTGCTTTGCATGTGGGGGTTAGCCTCTCCCCAGAGTTAGGCCTCAACACGCTACATTGCTAGTCTCTTTTGGGCTCCGCCGTCTGGCAGGGGCTGGGCTGCAAGCGCCATCTCCGTTTGCTACCCTCTTTATGTCAGGCCTGCTCACCCTGCTGTAAGGCATCCCAAAGTGAGCGCCCCTCATTCTACACACCGCCTTGTCAGTGTGCTTCCATAACCAAACCAATTGTACCCTTCATTTCTGCCAGCACTGTGATGCTGCTGTTGCATAGGTGTGGGTGGGTGGGTCTTGAAACTTTCAGCACCACTCCCCAGCTCAACGATGCAGTAGTGAGCTGCAATATGGGGAGTCTCGCATTATATATCCTCTTTTCCATTTCTGCCGTTGCTCTTGGGGGGTGCCCCTGATTGGGGGATTCAAATCATCCCCTGGCCCCCCCATTGGCATGGGGACCTTGCGCCTCTCAGGCGCGAGTTTACCGTGTGGGAGCGCTCCCCCTCTGCCTCAGGGCATTTCTGGTGGTGCAAACTGGTTCCTTGTTGGACTCTGGCAGCCATTATGGCACCGGCCCTCGCGACCACCTTCGGAGGCAGCCTCTGCTATAACACCCACACTGTTCCCATTACAGGATGGCATGCACTTTTATGTGTCTGTATTACCAAGCACAACAGTCATTGTGTTTTGTCATTGTTGTTGCCCGCAGTTTATTAATTATTACATACCTATACATAGGCAAAAAACCCCTGGACACAATTTTTGTGACCAGGGTCATAAATCATCATCATGAACAATTGCAAATTGGGTATCATACATCATTAGTTGCTCATCATATATTATGGGTCATAAATCATTGCTGTATCATAAATCATGATGTCACATTCAGTCATCATTTTGTTGTCATAAATCATTCTGCAGGATCATCATAAATCATCAGCCATAAATCATTTGTTGGTCATTAATCACTTGCTTGTCACTTGCATGTCAAAGGGTCGTAAATCACCATGAAAGTTCGTAGATTGTTCTGTTGTTTTCCATGCTGCTTTGCATGTGGGGGGTAGCCTCTCCCCAGAGTTAGGCCTCAACACGCTACATTGCTAGTCTCTTTTGGGCTCCGCCGTCTGGCAGGGGCTGGGCTGCAAGCGCCATCTCCGTTTGCTACCCTCTTTATGTCAGGCCTGCTCACCCTGCTGTAAGGCATCCCAAAGTGAGCGCCCCTCATTCTACACACCGCCTTGTCAGTGTGCTTCCATAACCAAACCAATTGTACCCTTCATTTCTGCCAGCACTGTGATGCTGCTGTTGCATAGGTGTGGGTGGGTGGGTCTTGAAACTTTCAGCACCACTCCCCAGCTCAACGATGCAGTAGTGAGCTGCAATATGGGGAGTCTCGCATTATATATCCTCTTTTCCATTTCTGCCGTTGCTCTTGGGGGGTGCCCCTGATTGGGGGATTCAAACCATCCCCTGGCCCCCATTGGCATGGGGACCTGGCGCCTCTCAGGCGCGAGTTTACCGTGCGGATAGCGCTCCCCCCTCTGCCTCAGGGCATTTCTGGTGGTGCAAACTGGTTCCTTGTTGGACTCTGGCAGCCATTATGGCACCGGTCCTCGCGGCCCCCTTTGGAGGCAGCCTCTGCTATAACACCCGCACTGTTCCCATTACAGGATGGCATGCACTCTTATGTATCTGTATTACCAAGCACAACAGTCATTGTATTTTGTCATTGTTGTTGCCCACAGTTTATTCATTATTACATGCCTATACATAGGCAAATACCCCTGGACACCCTTTTTGTGACCAGGGTCATAAATCATCATCATAAACCATTGAAAATTGGGTATCATACATCATTAGTTTCTCATCATATATTATGGGTCATAAATCATTGGTGTATCATAAATCATGATGTCACAATCAGTCATCATTTTGTTGTCATTAATCATTCTGCAGGATCATCATAAATCATCAGCCATAAATCATTTCTCAATCATTAATCACTTGCTTGTCACTTGCATGTCAAAGGGTCGTAAATCACCATGAAAGTTCGTAGATTGTTCTGTTGTTTTCCATGCTCTTTTGCGAGCGGGGGTAGCCTCTCCCCTGAGTTAGGCCCCAACTTGCTAGTCTCCTTTGGGCCTTGCCATCTGGCAGGGGCTGGGCTGCGAGCATCGTCTCTGTTTGCTACCCCCTTTTTGTCAGACCTACACACAGCCCTGTCGGTGTGCTTCCATAACCAAACCAATGTTCCCTTAATTCCCGTCACACCACCGGGGAGGCTCCCTGTTTCATTCTGACCCCCTTGCAGTCAATTTTTTATTTCTTGCCGCTCCTTATGTGCAGCCCGCTGAAGTCATTGCCCCCCACAGGTTACTCCAGTACATGCACATCCCCTCTTCCGATAAGTGGAACCTGTCCCGCCCATAGAGCTCCAAGCATCCTGGGTGGATGAAGCAATGTCTAACATTCTCCAGGCAGTTGGTCTTGCAAAATTCGGTTATAGCAATATTCAGTTTCCTTTATGAGTTTTCTACCACCTAATGCGACTCTGTCCCAAGCCACACCAGCCTGCTAATCAGCTCAGACCAAATGATGATGGTGCTCCTGAAGCCCCATGCTGCCTCGGTTAGGTCAGCCTGGATGGCGAGGAGTAGCTCTTTTCTCACCAGCTGAGCTAAATCATTCCCACCCAGATGAATTTTCAACACGCCTGAGTGCCAAGCTATGTCCTTGCGCAGGTCCTTGAGCGCCGCTGGTCCCATCAAACTCATGGGTTGACTGGGCCCACCTCTCTGCCTGTGGCCTCCTCGCTGCCACCATGAGTTCATCAGGGAAACAAAAGAGTGACCCACCACCCATGCAACCCATACAAACCAGGGGTGCCACCGTCTTTTTGCTCACCATGCCATTCCAGTTTGAACCCAGCCATATGCAAATCAGCCTTGACCCTGTGCCTCATGGGAACAGTCCAGCACAAACTGCCAAGCCAGGTCCTCCCGGGACTGGAACCAAGCATCCTAGGACCGGTTTCGGGGTTTCACCCCTCTTCAGTTAGGGTAGCTTGATTCCAGTGGCATGGCCATGTCTGAACTGGGGTGGTGTGGTGAGCAAAATAACGATGGATTAAACCCAGATCTGTGACTGGGGGTGAATGTTTTGCCAATGTGCAACATTCCGTCCATCATCTTGTGTGTTTTGCTGTTCGCCCTGTGTGGGAAGGGTATGCCGAGACATGGGTCCCGTGCTCACTACGCCACTGGAGTCAAGCTATCCTGGCTGAAGAGGGATGAAACCCAGAAACCGGTCCTAGGATGCTTGATTCCGGTCCAGGGAAGACATGGCTTGGCAGTTTGGGCTCGACTGTTCCCGTGAGGCACAGGTTCAAGACTGATTTGCATATGGCCATGTCTGAACTGAGGTGGCATGGTGAGCAAAATAACAATGGATTAAACCCAGATCTGTGACTGGGGGTGAATGTTTTGCCTATGTACAACATTCCGTCCATCATCTTGTGTATTTTGCTGTTTGCCCTGTGTGGGAAGGGTATGCCGAGACGTGGGTCCCGTGCTCACTACGCCACTGGAGTCAAGCTATCCTGGCTGAAGAGGGGTGAAACCCCGAAACCAGTCCTAGGATGCTTGATTCCGGTCCTGGGAAGACATGGCTTGGCATTTCGGGCTGGACTGTTCCCATGAGGCACAGGGTCTAGACTGATTTGCATATGGCCATGTCTGAACTGGGGTGGCGTAGTGAGCACAATAACGATAGATTAAACCCAGATCTGTGACTGGGGGTGAATGTTTTGCCAATGGGCAACATTCCGTCCATCATCTTTTGGTTTTGATGTAGGTCAGTAGGCAGCATACTGTGCTGTAAGCGGGGTCCCTGATGCATTCCAACCTTACTACTGCCCCTTTACCGGCCTGATCAGTTTTTGACCATCTCAGCTGCAGCTCCTCCTTGGTCACCCGGGGCCTGATGTCGGCTGCTTGAAGGCAATTTTCCATGGGGCCTGTCCTAGCCGGGGCCACTAGCTCCCTGAGCCTAAATGCGCCAAATTATGAGGTTGCAAAAGCTGCTTTGAACAGGTTTAGCTCATATGTGTCTTTTACTATTTCTCTCAGTGCATCCATTAGCAAGACCAATTTATTGAAGTCTATGGGCCTACTGTTATCCGGTTTCTCCCCTTCTGTGCACTTACAACCCTTCATTGCTGCTTTGATGTAATAGGAGGCAGTGGGGTCTGGCCCGTGATTAATTTGGAGAAGTGTACTGGCGTCGACAGGTGGGCTTGTGCCCAGGACCTGGTCTTTCGGTTCATAAATGCCCATTGGATGAACTTCTCCACTCCCCTCTTTGTCTCTACTATGTCACCTAGTGTCTGGATATTTCCTATCCGCATCACTGTCCCTGCATTTGTCCTGTATCGTTTGGCCATGTTGTGGGAAAGAGCAAGATCTACTAGTATCAACAGGTCCATTTCGTCAGAGACCATAAGTCCTCCGGGAAAGGTTTCATCTCTTTTTCTGCCACCGGGACCAGCTCCCTGAATCTTTCCATCTATGCCTGCAACATTGTTCTCCCCCCTGGTACATGCCGCGCATTCAGCTCTATATTCCCTTCCAACTATAATTGAATCAAGCGCCGCATTAGGCTTAATGTGTCAGGGCACCTGGCTGTCCCTCTGTTAATCCACCACACCACCCCTTTGTCATCAGAACAGAGCATCAGGGTCATGTCCCTCAACTCCTTCTTCCAGACCACCAGGGCAACTATAATGGGGAACAGCTCTAGAAATGTGATGTTGCTGGTGACGCCCTGCTTCCGCCAGCTGTCTGGCCATTGCCCAGGGCACCACTTGGCGCCTAACAGTGCCCCGAAACCTGTGCTGCCACATGCGTCGGTGAACCGGGCAATCTGTCTGGCCGACACCCAGCCTTCTTTCCAAATTAACCGTCCATAGAAAACCGCAAGAAATGTGTCCCACATGACGAGGTAATGTTTGACCCCCCTGCCCCCAGCCTAACATGATGGTGTTTGTGCATGAACCCTGCAGTTAACTGAGTTAGACATCTGGCAAAGGGCCTCCCAGTGGGGATGGCTCTGGCCGCGAAGTTAAGCTTCCCAATAAGCTGTTGCAATGTGCAAAGAGTTGCCTTCTCCCTACTGTGTAAGTTTCTAATGTCGTCTCTAAATTCTCTTACTTTCTCCTCTGGAAGTCTGGACATTCCTGTAACTAAGTCCAGCTCAATCCCTAAAAATGTGAGCCGTGTGGAGGGGCTTACTGTTTTATCTGCTGCCAGAGGGACTCCCAGCTCCCTGCTATGTCTAAAAATGCGGCCAAGGTCTCCTCACATGTCGCTCATCCCACTGGGCCTACGAATAAAAAATCATTGAGAGAGTGTAGTTTACCCCTATGCAAGGCCCATTCCAAAAAGGTGCTAAATTGCTCAAAATATGCGCAGGACACTGCACATCCCATTGGCATTGCCTTATCAAAATACGTACCCCCCCATTGAAAGCCCAGCAGGTAAAAACTTTTGGGGCAGACTGGGAGGAGGCAGAATGCGGACTCAATGTCCGCTTTGGCCATGAGGGCACCCTGGCATGCCGCCCTCACTAGATCAATGGCATTGTCCACTGTTTCGTAGTCCACTGAGCACACCTCTGAGCTAATGCCGTCATTGATGGACTCCCCCTCTGGAAAAGAGAGGTGATGGATGAGTCTGAACTGGCCAGCTTCCTTTTTGAGCACTACCCCCAATGGCGATATCGCTAATCCCTCTGGTACCGGGGGGGGGGTGGGCAGGGGTACTTCAACCCCACCTAGGGCTATTTCTTTGTCAATTTTTGACCTCACTATTTCTGGGTGTTGCAACGCTGATTTCAAATTTTTGCAGAGCCCGTGTGCAAGGCACCACACATGGTATGACAAACCCTTCTTCAGACATTCACTAGCATCCTTGCGCTCTATTTGTTATAGTATTTGTTAGCTAGCCACCTGAGCTGGTGCGTGTTAATGGGGGATGTGGCTAGCTGGTAGCTATTCAAGTCTCTTTAGTCCTCTCGCTGCCCCTATGACAGTCTTATTGCTTCTTCTTTCTCTCCTTTTCCCCTTGCTTCTCTTTCTTACATCTGCCACCGGATGCTGGGTGCCCTCCCCTACATATGCAACATATGTGCTGAAATTTGCAAGAGGCCCCAATGTGCACTTATTGGCCTCGTATTTGCAGCATATGGCTGGCGGCCCGCTGGTAGACGGGTGTTTCCAGTTATTGCATGTCTTGGGCTTGTGAAAAACCTCCCTTTGCTTTTGTCAAATAACCCCGAAAGGGCTGCTCACTTTTCCCCACCCATGTTTTAACCTCCTTGGCCACCATCATTTTATGTATGAAACCAGACACGTCTCCCTCATTCCATCTCTGGGTGGGTCTACATTTTCAACCTGACACCCTTATCATATTCTAACCATGCATCCCCTGGGAACTGCCTGTGTGCCACGTGGATATTGGCTTCTACAACCACAGATCCGCTGCCTGCTGTGGGAATTTCTCAACAATAATACAGGTCATAACTCTAAAGGCATCCAACCAGGTATTGAAGGTCCTCTCCTTTCTTTCCTTTTGCCTCTCCCTTCTATCGTCATCCTTGTTATTGCACAACGTTAAGTCCATCCCATCTAGTTGTATCTCTAACAATGAGAAGATATCTATAAACTCTTTTTCCATATCCTCTCCTTCACTGATAACGGGATGAGACTTGCCTACCCGGTGGTCCTCGTGACCAGGGATGTGAGACCTGGTGATGGCCTGGTGAATGCCTCAGGGGCTTGAACTGTTCTGTATTGGTTGCTCACTCCGTTTGCACTACCCCATGCCTCTATGGGGGATGCAGCCCCACCCCTTGGTTCCTTCGCCTGGGTGCTGTGATTACCAGACCCAGTCGGCATGCACTGCCCGGGTCGATAAGATGCCATGGCAGCCCAGAGACCCTCCTTTGTGGTGTAGCATCTACACACCCAGGCCCTGAGCACCCTGGCCATTAAATAACAATGGCATAAATGACTTCAGGCAATGCTGCACAATCATACCAATATGCTCACCACTTGTTGCATAATCTGTTCCGCTCAGCCCTGCAGCAGCCAGGATGGCTATAGGTGGCAGGTCGTCCCCTCTGGCCACCTTCTTGGCCACAGGCATCCTTGGTGCATTCTCTGGGGTCCTTTGCCTCTTCCAGATCACTGGACCAAAAGAGGACTCTGTCGGTTGGCCGGCTCATTTCTGTGCTTCCCCCTCTATGTGGGTCTGTAGCCAGCCGATCCGGTGCGCAACGGATGCTTCCTGGATTTTCCACAGTAATTCGCCCATGTTCCGCTGGTTGTTCTCCCCTGTTGAGGTCCACCATCATGGCCAACTTCCCTTGATCGGTGGGCTGTTGACCCTTGTCACAAGATGGGGTGCTGCAGCCCTTAATATGCACAAACAGGGACTGTTGCTTACAATCAGTAGTTCAGTGATGCAAGTTCACTTCTGCTCATTGCTCCCAAGCAGTCAATTTTCTTTCTTGTCGGCCTTTAGATAATTATGATTATATATAGATTTTCCCATGCTTTTGACTACATTTGTGAAACTGCAGCCTTTAGAGCCTGGTGTGAACGATCCCATAGGATTAAGCTGCTGCATAACCAAACCTTTGATCTTCAAGTCCAATGTCGTGGAGTAGGTTGCGGTGATAATTGGGCTTGCACAGCTCACAGTTTTGCTCGTTGTACCACCATTTTGAAACTAAGCAATGCCTCTCTCCAGGGAGATTAATTAAGTTGCACGCAATCACAGCAAGCTCGAGCCAATGAAAATGAAAGGTGTGAACCATTGGGCTGTTGTTTTGTTTAGCTCTCTACAGCATGGCCATTGACCCCTTGAGGCATGTCTCTGTGTTATCATGAGCTTCGAACCATGTTTCCCCGCTTCTGGGTCAGCCGCACTAACCCGCTCGGCCACACTCTACACGGTTCCGAAGTTGCGCTTCTCAGGCTCCCCTGCTCTTAGACGCATTGTGCTTCTCCGGTTCCTCGCTCCATCCGGCCACACTCTCAGGGGACGATCGGACCATGCCCTGTTCAGGGGAGAATAGACCGCTGAGCTGCGGCTGCCGATTGGCATGGTTACAAAGTCATGCTCCTCAGGCTCTCCCGCTCTTAGACGCAGCTGCTCAAAAATGCTGGAGAGGTAAGGTCCAAGATGCTCTCCGTCACTTGGGATGTTGTTTGGGATAATCGTGGGTTGGTAACAGTTGGTTAGCTTCAGGAGGGGTGAGCGTGATTATGAACAGGCGCCCCCCTCGATTAGAGGAGGGGCGCGTTTAGTCGTGCCGGGTAAACCGAAGCCCGTGGGGGTGCCAGTGGGGATGGTCCTTCCTCCCGATGACGTAGGGGGGCATGTTGGGAAAAACCGAAACTGAAAGTATCGGTTATATAAGGCAGCGCCCCTGGGGTCTCCTCCTCTTTGTCTCCTGGGACCCCGGGGAAGCCGCGAGGACGTCTGAAGCAGCGAGGCATGTGGCACGGTGGGTCTCGGGAGGCCTGGCGTAGCGTTTCTTGTAGGGTCTCAATCACTTGGGGTGCGATCATCACGTCTTTAGATATAAATAAATTCTTGGTTCGTAGTGGTAACGTTACTCGTACCTCGGGGGCTTCGATCGTTTTAAACATAAGTGAAGATCAGGTGGGGGGGGTGACATTGGCATAGCGCTGGGTCGCGAGCATAGCTTAGATCTATATCGTGCTTAAACAAATTCTTGGTTAGTAGTGGTAACGTTACTCGTACCTCGGGGGCTTCGATTGTTTTCAATATAAGTGAAGATAAGGTTGGGGGGGTGCCATTGGCATAGCGCTGGGTCGCGAGCATAGCTTAGATCTATATCGTGCTTTGTACAAGCGCTCCAATACCTTCTGTGCGTCTGGAGAGGGTTCATCAGCGGGGTAAAGGTGGCTCTGTTGATCCGGGTCGCGAGGGGCCGCGGTGGGCATCGAGATCGCGGTGATGCCGCCGGTTACCCGATGGCGGCATTTATCGGCAAGGCCCAGGATCATCGCGTGAGGCGGGCAATGCGGGTCCGTACTGCCCCCGGAAACTAGCTATTCACCCTTGAATCCGGCTGGCTCCCGCGCATGCGCAAGATCGGGAGTCGGCCATTTTGGTAGTTCGCGGGTAGCGCGTAGCCGGCAACCAGGCAGGGACTCCAAAGTTCAGCGCCGTGGAAGTGCGCTAAGGGTAGGGTGTGCATAGGCCGAGGGAGCATGATTGACGAAGTGAAGCATCCGTTTATTTTAGTGCTATCCACGTTGCTATGACAGTGACAGACTGCTTTATGCGTGTTCCTATGGGGGGGGGGTGACATTGGCATAGCGCTACAGCAGTCGCTTGCAGCTTTAACTCTGTATTGTGGTCGGTATTGAAGGCGCCGTAAATTATTAATAGGGAAAGGACACCCAGCACTCGGACCCCTCCGCTATCTCTTCGGGCAACATATGGGAAGCAGTTTCGGCCTAGGAAAACGAATTCAGGAAGCATCATTAAAGATGTGGTTCCTCGGCAGCACTGCCGCCTCTGGTGCTGGCAAACCTGGGTTCGAGCCTCGAGGTCTTGTACACATCCTGTGATTCTGGCAAATCATTTAATCTCCCCGGGCCTGCATGTTTAATTTAAATACGGCGCTATTTGAAGCGCACCGTTACCTGCGGGTCCAGTGTGAGCAAAATATGCAAAAAAATAAAAAAATAAAAAAATAATAATAAAAAATAAATAAATAAATAAAAGATAAAATAAAATTGTAATAATAATTAAATAAAGAAATGAAGAAAAAGCAAAACACCAATATTGAAAATGCATTGCCGAGCTCTTGTGTACGTTCCCTCGGCAAGAGCAGCAGCAGACTCCATACCTTCCGGTCAACGTGGCGCTGGATATGCAGCGCAGCAGGGCCGGTCGTCATGTGGGGGCCGCTTTTGGCCGGAGTGAAGGGGTTTAGCATGCACCAGTTGGCTTGGGGAATTACGTTGGCGGGAGCCTTAATGAGGAGTTTGGCACGCCACTAGGGGAGCGGCTTCTGCGAAGGGAGTCAATACAAAAAAAATAAATAAATAAATAAATAACTTAGATGAGCAATGATTACGTTCACTTCGGTCTTCTTTGCGGGTGCAGAAGGTTCTGATTAAAAAAAAAAAAAAAAAAGATTAAATAAATGGAATAAATAAAAAGATGGGAAATGACGATGCTATGGGTATTTATCCGGGTGCAGTAGCACGCAGGATGCGGTTTGGGTCATGTGTGGTTATTTTGAGGTATGATATGTTGCTTTCTTTCTTTTAGTAGGTCCAAGCATGGCGCCGAAGCGCGCTCGTGTGAATGCCAAAAAAACGGCGTCAAAGGAGGACTTCCAGGCCCTGAGCGAACTCTGGGAAGCAGCGAAGCGGCATGGCATGGAGGCGGTGTTGCGAAAGTTAGCAAGCGAACCGGAAGTTCAGCCACAAGAAGAGTTACCGAAGCGGCAAAGGAAGGTCCCGGCTCGTTATAGAGAGGGGCGACAGGTCGATACCGGCTCGCAGCCTGCAGCAACAGCCGCTGGGGGTGAGAGCGGGGCCACTCCCGGAGTGGATCAGGCGGGGCAGGGACTGGCGATGAGCAGGAATGTGGGTGCAGGGGGGCACAGTGTTTTGGCAATTTCAACAACAGCGGCAGCGAAGGCACTGTCGCAGGCGGGTGGGGCACCAGTAGTAGTGCAAGGGTCCGGGAGCGTCGTTCTTCAGCCTCCTGTGATAGCTGAAGGGGCGCTGGTGCCGCCCCCTCAGTTGCCAGGCACATGCTCGGGGTTGCGGGGGGAGTCCCAGGTCCCAGTGTTACCAGGAGGGGCAACAGGGTCCAATCCACCGGGGCAGGTACCACTCCTGGGAGTTCTCGGGACTGTGGCTGCGCAGGTGTGGGCACAGCCCAAGGAGGTACCCGTCTCAGGGGGCACAGGCGTAGCACAGCATCCCTCCGCGCTACCGTTAGTGGGGGTGGGTACGGGTCAATAGCCCCCCGGGGTGTCCCCTTTGATATTCGGTTCATCATCCCTAATGTTGACCCCTTCTTCAGCGATTTCATGGCACGTCCCAGCTGAGATCCGGGAAAAAATCCACAAAGGCGAGTTTGTGAATATCTTTGATTTGATAAATGCGGGGGTGGTTCCAAGTAGGCCTCGATCAGGCAAGTTGGTGGATTCTAAACCAAAGACGGTATGGGTAGAGTGGTCCCTGCGTAACTGGGTGACAGGGTTTGCCATTTATGCGGCCATTCTTACGGAGAAAACTCCCTCATTGGCCCCTCAATTATTTGGGTACATGTCGCTCATACATGGGGCAGCCTCCGAGTTTCCGGGTTCAGCCTGGATGCAGTATGACACTAAGTTTCGGCAAATGAAGGCGGTTAGGCCGGAGATAGCTTGGGACCAGAGGGAGATCAATCTCTGGCACGCAGAGTTCCAGATGTCGAAGTCACCAGGGAGGACGGTTCAGTCATTTCGATTCGATAAAAACTTTGGGGACAAGAAACTGGCCTGCTGGCACTATAACAGGAAAGAGTGTAGCAAAGGGGCGGCATGCAGGTTTAAGCACATTTGTGCCTTCTGCGGGGCGCAAGGACATCCAGAGTTCAAATGTTTCAAAAAGCTTGGCAAGCGCGGGGAGCAAGCAACCCCCAAAGGTCGACTGCCCCCCAATTGATGGGAGGAAGCTCCCCACCCCAATCCGCCTGCATGTCCTTACACACCTCCTCAGCCGTTATAAGAACAGCCGCGACGCTCATATGCTGTACTATGGTTTCAGGGATGGCTTCCGCATCCCTTCACACACCCCTCCAACATCAGTCCCTCCGAGAAATCAGTTGTCTGTTCGGCAGCACCAGGGGTGGGTTCGAGACAAAATCATGAAGGAAGTGCATGCCGGGAGAGTGGGTGGTCCCTTCGACTCCCAACCTGGGGCGTCTTGGGTATGTTCACCGCTGGGGGTGGTGCCTAAGAAAGAGCCAGGCAAGTTCCGACTGATTCACAACCTTTCCTACCCCGCGGGCATGTCTGTCAATGATGGGTTGGATCCCGTTCTCTGCGCAGTCCGATACACTACCTTCGATGCTACTGTGGCCAAACTACAGAGATTAGGCAAAGGAGCCTTAATGGCGAAGTCTGACATACAGTCAGCCTTCCGCCTCTTGCCTGTTCACCCTGATGACACTCATTTGCTCGGTTTTACTTTCGAGGGCCAATACTTTGTAGATCTATGCATGCCCATGGGGTGTTCCATAGCCTGCTCAGTATTTGAGTCGTTCAGCACATTCTTGGAGTGGGCGGTGAGGGACTTGGTGTCATCGGATGATGTCGTGCATTACCTTGATGATTTTTTGTTCATGGGTCCCCCGGGGGACCAGGCATGCGGGAGGGCCCTAAAAGGTTTCCAACGGTTGGCCGAGGCGTTGGGGGTCCCCTTAGCTGAAGACAAGACCGAGGGCCCCGCCACCTGCCTATGCTTTCTTGGGATTGAGATAGATACCGTGGCCGGGCAGTGCAGGCTACCGCAGGCGAAGGTGAGGGCTTTCAGGGCTGCGATAACTGCATGTTTGACAGCCAAAAAAGTGACTCTTCATCAACTGCAAGTTTTGGTGGGACAGCTTAATTTTGCGTTAAGGATTATTCCGATGGGGAGAGTTTTTGCTAGAAGCATAGCACGAGCGATGTCAGGCCTGCGGGCAAAACACCACCACACCAAATTGTCAGCGGAGGTCAGAGGGGACTTGAGAACATGGCAGGCCTTTTTGGCGAATTTCAATGGAACTCTACTATGGCAGCGACCTTCCCTGACTAACAAGGAGTTAGCACTTTACACTGATGCGGCCGGTGGCGTTGGTTTTGGGGCGGTGTTGGGCTCCCGGTGGTGCATGCAGCAGTGGCCTGGGGACTGGGTTGCGTCTGGGCTCACACGCAACATCACCTTTTTAGAGCTGTTCCCCATTATTGTCGCCCTTCAGATATGGGGGGCGTCAATTGCTAACGCGAGAATTTTATTTTGGTCTGATAGTATGTCTGCAGTGTTGGCCATAAATAATCAAAGCGCCAAACGTCCATGGGTGCTGCGTTTACTGAAGTATCTCATCCACTTGTGTCTAATGCATAACTTGCACTTTTCTGCCAAACATGTACCAGGAGTTGATAATGCAGTGGCTGATGCTTTGTCTCGATCTAAGTTGGCAGAGTTCAGGGCACGCTGGCCGCAGGCGGACGAAGTGATGGCGGAGTTCCCGGAGGAGTTGTGGAGGCTTGGTGCCCCATTGCAACAGACCTAATTGCAGCATCACTGGCACCCAAGACTAAACGTATGTACGAAAAAGCTTGGGGGGTGTACACTGCATCGCTGAATTCAGACGAGGATGTAGACAGATTCTCTCCAGAGGGGGTGCTGGCTTTTCTGGTGCACCAAAAGGAAGTTGGGAGGTCGGTGTCATTAGTGCGCCGGCAATTGTCTGCCATTGCCTTCTTTGCGGGGCTGCGGGGAGTTAAGGATCCCACCAAAGACTTTAGGGTAAGGAAGGCCATCAGGGGTTGGGAGCGTATGGCACCGGGAGCACCAGACGGTAGGTGCCCCATTAACATGGAGAGGTTGGCAAGACTGTTGGGAGTTCTACACCAGGTTTGTCGGTCGGAGTATGAGACCAAGTTATTCAGCATCGCCTACGTGCTGGCTTTCTTTGGGGCTTTGCGTATTTCTGAGTTAGTACCACAGTCAGCGATGGCCGAGGGGGGCCTAAGGGTGACGGATGTCCATGTTGAGTCACGGGCTCTTCACATTAGGATTCGCAGGTCAAAAACAGATCAGTTAGGGAAGGGCATTTGGGTAAAACTGCTTGCAGCGCACGATACAGCGGTATGTCCGGTGGCGCTGGCACGGGATTATATCAAGGGGCGCCCGTTGGTGGCATCAATGAGGTTCCTGGTCCATCAGGATGGGACTCCTATGACGCGTTATCAATTTACTAAGGTGTGTAGGCAAGCATTAGCCTGCCTGGGGGAGGATGCCTCACAGTTTTCATTCCATTCCTTTCGGATAGGGGCGGCCACCACAGCAGCAGCTCTGGGCCTACCGTCGGACGCGATTAAAAGGGTGGGTCGATGGCATTCATCATGTTTTCAGCGCTACGTGAGGCCGGACCTAGTGTAGTTGAAAAAAGGATGCCCGGGGGCACAAGAGTCGGTGGGTAACAGCAATTCTCTCTTTCTTGCAGTTGATGCCTGTAGCCCGGTGCACGCATGTTGGTGTGGGCATTCTGTGATTCGCAGAGCGGAGCAGCAATTTCGCGGGTCCAGTCTGGAAGAATCGCAAAAAGCGGCAGGGTTCATACACCATTGGTTAGGGGTGGGGGGTCTGGAGTTGCAGGATATGTTTGGTCATTTTGAACAGGCGTTAAGATCTGGGGTTTTGCCGCGACCTAACATAATAGTCATCCACGCCGGTGGAAATGAGATGGCATCCCTAGGAAGGCGCGGGGTGCGCGAGGCTTTGTTTTCAGTCATGGCTAAGTTTCGACAATGCATACCGACGGCAGCAATATTATGGTCTGAGGTGATTCCGCGAGTTACCTGGGGCAAAGGGGTTTCTGTAAGAGCCATGAATGAGTCTGTAAAGAAGCTGAATCACTCCATTGCAAAAATTTTCCTAAAGTCCTCAATGGGCACTATTAGGCATCGATTGCTGCATCCCAGAATGAGAGAGTTGTTCCACAAGGACGGGGTGCATTTGTCCACCAAGGGAATGGCGATATTTATCCATACAGTACTGGGGGCTATTTTTGACCACAGTCAGCGCTCGTTGGAAGGGGGAGGGCGATTGCACCAGTAACCTTCTCGCCCTGTGGAGCAGCACTGACAGTTAGCACAAAAAGGGGGCATGCGCAGCATTGGAGGTTCAGGACTGATTGGAGCCCAAGAAAGGGCATGATAGAACGGTACAGTGGGTAGGCGGAGAGGGGACTGACCTGCTGGTGGTCCCGGACTCTACCGCCGAGGGTAGGCACGGGGATGGGACTGACCTGCCGGTGGTCCCGCCTCTACTGCCTTATCCCGCAACATATGGACTGTGTGGACCAGTTGGAGGATGCCGGTGTTAAGGTACCTCGGTGGGCCAATGCGCTATGCAGTGCCCTGTATTTTCAACTGATGCAATGTTTGCTGTAGTGCGTTGGGGCCTGCCGGCACAAGGTGCGCAGCCGAATTGATCGGCCGAGTCGACCAACAAATTTAAGGACATGTGTGTGGCTAAGCTGGTAACATGTACAATGTGATGCTCAATGTTTTACTGCCTTTGACATATGTAGGTTGCAATGTCTGTTGCTGCAATTTGTTATATATCCAATAATGTTTACTCGTTTGCCCTGCAGTAGTTGTGTAGATTTATATAATTGATGAATAAAAGTCTACGCCTTTGACAACATAAGTGATTTCGGATATCTTTGGGCTCGGTGGGCCTGGAAGAGTGTAAGAAGGGTGGGGGACTGAGTGTTTCCTTGTGCGCGTACTATGAACAGGCGCCCCCCTCGATTAGAGGAGGGGTGCGTTTAGTCGTGCCGGGTAAACCGAAGCCCGTGGGGGTGCCAGTGGGGATGGTCCTTCCTCCCGATGACGTAGGGGGGCATGTTGGGAAAAACCGAAACTGAAAGTATCGGTTATATAAGGCAGCCCCCTGGGGTCTCCTCCTCTTTGTCTCCTGGGACCCCGGGGAAGCCGCGAGGACGTCTGAAGCCACCCGCCCACCCGGCAGAGGAGCACGGCAGAGCACTGGGCGCAGGCACAGCGGCGCAGCACCGACAGTTAGCACAAAAAGGGGGCATGCGCAGCATTGGAGGTTCAGGACTGATTGGAGCCCAAGAAGGGGCATGATAGAACGGTACAGTGGGTAGGCGGGGAGGGGACTGACCTGCTGGTGGTCCCGGACTCTACCGCCGAGGGTAGGCACGGGGATGGGACTGACCTGCCGGTGGTCCCGCCTCTACTGCCTTATCCCGCAACATATGGACTGTGTCGACCAGTTGGAGGATGCCGGTGTTCAGATACCTCGGTGGGCCGATGCGCTATGCGGTGACCTGTATTTTCAACTGATGCAATGTTTGCTGTAGTGCGTTGGGGCCTGCCGGCACAAGGTGCGCAGCCGAATTGATCAGCCGAGTCGGCCAACAAATTTAAGGACATGTGTGTGGCTAAGCTGGTAACATGTACAATGTGATGCTCAATGTTTTACTGCCTTTGACATATGTAGGTTGCAATGTCTGTTGCTGCAATTTGTTATTTATCCAATAATGTTTACTCGTTTGCCCTGCAGTAGTTGTGTAGATTCATATAATTGATGAATAAAAGTCTACGCCTTTGACAACATAAGTGATTCCGGATATCTTTGGGCTCGGTGGGCCTGGAAGAGTGTAAGAAGGGTGGGGGACTGAGTGTTTCCTTGTGCGCGTACTATAGCATTTTACGTTTTCGTTAGGACATCACTAGGGGGCTGGGAGAATAGCAGGGTTTATCTCTTTTTTGTTTATGTTTAAATAGCATATTCGTTTGGCGCACTTGGTACAGCTGATCTTGTTGTATTTTGCAGAAACCCCTTCGGCTCGAAATGCATTGGGTTACAGAAACAGGACTGACATTGGTGTTTATTAAATTACACCTGCCGCTGTTTAGAAGCCTGGAATGGAAAGCAGCTGCATTTGAAAATGTCCAATAAATATCTAAATGGAATTTCGCTGTCTCCGTGATATTTACAAGCAAGAGATGGATTAAAATGGTGATTAAATGGTCGAGTTACGGACGAAACATGGATGAACGTAATGGACTGGAAAGGGAAAAGGTCCCATTTAAAGCAGTGCGCCAATCTCGTGCGTTAGTTACGTGCCTTTGTGTTTTCATTTTGAAAGAGTGACCTGGGACGGGTCACTAAGTGGTGCGCACGCAAGTCAGAATATGCATTAATAAAGGATTACTTGAAAGGGAAGGAGTGCACTCTAATTTAGATACTTTTGTTGCTCAGAATATTTCCGTCCTGACGAAGGGTGCACCCCAAAGTTCAATGGTTGATTCATAAGACTAAGATTTTGGCATCGGAGACACCGGAGGAATTTACATCAGAGAGCGCCTTGATCATATAAGAACGTCACATTCTGTACAACATGGGACTGCTGTATTTTAATTGTTTCACAATGAATTTCGTTTTATTAGTTATTTGTTTATGTTATCACTCGTAGTTTACTGGAGGGATATTAACATGGTTGCACAGGCAGGTATTTTAGTTATGTTGTGGTGAAACATTTGTTGGGGAGGCGAGTGAGTATTGAAACGTGTGATGAGAGATTAGTGTGGTTTGTTTCGAGTTTTGTCTGTCTGGTCTGGGTACAAGTTGCGATGGTTGTGGTGAGGGGAGAGGGAGGTTGTGTGTGAATATATGTTTTTGATTGGGGGTTTGAGTGGGTTTTGAATGAGATGCGTGATATGGATGGTTGAAGTGCCAGTAGGATTTTTCTGTTGGTTAAGTTAGTGCATTATGGGTGTTGTAGTATTAGGAGTGTGTAGGGATTGAATCACGTGGTTGGATGGTTTAGGTTGATGGAGGCACCTGGGTGGGAGTATTATCCTTTATATCGGTTTGTTTGGGAGGGTGATTGTGAGAGCAGTTTTTGGGAGAGTTAGAGAGGAGAACATCAGTTGGATTAAGAGGAAAGGCTTGTGTTTTACAGGTAAAAAGTGGGTAAAGATCAGGGAAGTGTTTATTTCACTTGGGATGTTGTTTGGGATAATCGTGGGTTGGTAACAGTTGGTTAGCTTCAGGAGGGGTGAGCGTGATTATAGCATTTTACGTTTTCGTTAGGACATCACTAGGGGGCTGGGAGAATAGCAGGGTTTATCTCTTTTTTGTTTATGTTTAAATAGCATATTCGTTTGGCGCAGTTGGTACAGCTGATCTTGTTGTATTTTGCAGAAACCCCTGACGAAGAGCCTTCGGCTCGAAATGCATTGGGTTACAGAAACAGGGCTGACATTGGTGTTTATTAAATTACACGTGCCGCTGTTTAGAAGCCTGGAATGGAAAGCAGCTGCATTTGAAAATGTCCAATAAACATCTAAATGGAATTTCGCTGTCTCCGTGATATTTACAAGCAAGAGATGGATTAAAATGGTGATTAAATGGTCGAGTTACGGACGAAACATGGATGAACGTAATGGACTGGAAAGGGAAAAGGTCCCATTTAAAGCAGTGCACCAATCTCGTGCGTTAGTTACGTGCCTTTGTGTTTTCATTTTGAAAGAGTGACCTGGGACGGGTCACTAAGTGGTGCGCACGCAAGTCAGAATATGCATTAATAAAGGATTACTTGAAAGTGAAGGAGTGCACTCTAATTTAGATACTTTTGTTACTTTCTAAAAGTGTCATTTTCAAACACCCAATTAAAAAACTATCTTTAGTAAAATATGTGTTATTAAATTCTGAGTTCAGAGAGCTTACACTTTATTTTTCCTTCTTATCCCTATGGGAAGATCTGCTTGTAAAATGATACAAAGCATTCCCCATTCTGGCCTATGGGGCAAGGTAGCCTTTCAATAGTGAAAAACGAAATTGGCAGTATTTTACTATCAGGACATGTTACACACATCAGTACATGTCCTACCTTTCACATACACTGCATGCTGCCCAGGGGGGTACTTTGGGCCTACCATAGGGCTGTCCTATGGTTTAGAAAGGGAAAGTTAGGGCCTGGCAAGTGGGTGCACTTGCCAAGTCGACATGGCAGTTAGCAAACTGCGCACAGGCACTGCAGTTGCAGGCCTAAGGCATCTTTTCAAGGCTACTCATGTGGGTGGCACAATCAGTGCTGCAGGCCCACTAGTAGTATTTGAATTACCAGCCCTGGCACACCCAGTGCACTTTACTAGGGACTGACCAGTAAATCAAAATATGCCAATCATGGATAACCAATCATGTTCACAATTTACACAGGGAACATATGCAGTTTAGCACTGATTACCTGTGGTAAAGTGCCCAGAGTCCTAAAACCAACAAACACAGGTCAGGAAAAAATAGGAGGAAGAAGCAAAAGGTTTGTGGATAACCCTGCAAAGAGGGCCAAGTCCAACAGATCCTCAACTGGAACATAAGAGGCATGGCCACTCCTGTGAAAAGTTATAATATGCACGCATACCTTAAGAGGCAGGGGATCTTCTTTGCATATCTGCAGCAAATGCACGTCACCTGTTGAACTGGCCAAAATGTGAAAAAAGTGTCAAGACACCGTAGTGGGTACTACATACAGCAGCTATGCCAGGGATATTCTTATATGAGTTCTACCAGGCGTACCACCCACACCTACATGAACCAAGGTCGATTAAGAGGGCAGATATGTGGTTCTGGAGGCTCTCTTGGATGGGAACATCTTAGTATTGTTGCGACATATGCCCCAAATGTAAACTTGGTGTATTTCCTTTGCTGCTCTTACTTCATTGTGGTTCTCTAATTCCCAGGGGCTGTGTATATGGGGCAGTGATTTCAACAGTGTTCCTAATGTGGAACTCAATGGGTCCTCTTTGCCACTGGCTGGAGCGCAATTGATAGTGGTGACACAACATTTGACCCAATGGGCAAAAGGCACACTCCTGACTGAGTTATAGTGGGATTATCATCCATAGAAAATACTCATTTTACTCAGGGGTACACATGCTGACCCTCCATATATTTGTTCAACTGTACTGTGGACACCGCAGTGTGGATTGGTACACCAGAGTACTTGAGACATACCCTGTCAATCATAATCTGCTCAAACTTACTTTGCACTGGGGAAGAGCAAGACTCTGTATCCCTATAAGGAGAATCTCACCCCTTCTGGTACATTATCCAGTTTTGAGAGAGGATATGGCAGAGCACATAGAACACTACTTTGCTGAAGACGATGGGATGGGAGCCAGTGGCTGAGGGCTACAAGATGTCTTCAAAGTAGTAATATGGGGACATTTCATACACAGGACACAGGCAGTGAAGTGGACTTTGGTGAATAAGCTGGGTCAACTGGAGGATCGCATGCGTGCACTTGGGAGTGAGTCAGTACACTGCCAGGCAACATGCTGAAGGGGATTACCTGGGCCACATGTTAGCTTGGCTCCTCAAATCAGAGGTCCCACGTACCCCGATAGGGGCTATCCGTGATGATCAGGGTCTGCTTCATAATAGTACAATACTGGCCATAAGGCCTTAAGGGTGGAGAGATACTTCCACAACAGGGAAGTGGGATTGGATACATCCTCCCAGACAGTAACCACAAACAAAACAGTATCCAACCCAACCTGAAAACAGGAAAAATAATACTGAAGTGGACTACTTCTCAATATGAGGTGTAATGGTTTGCTACTACCACAATTGTGAACAAAACTTCTTTGTTAAATTCCCCTCAGACACTCTAATAGTGTCACGCTTCATCATAGGGGCACCCTGGCTCCTAAAGGCAAGGGTGGGCTCAACCTTTTTCCAGCGAGCTCTTGTGAGAAAATGGCAGGGTGGTTTTAAAGATTAAGAATCCCCCATCAACTGCAGGTATCCCTTTAATGTGGAGAGGTAGTGGTTATTAAAAACAGGAAAGTAGGGTATCCTCAGGATTCAATGATCCTATGACCCTATGCATGCCAACATGTTTCAGCCAATATGAGGCCCTAGGGGTCCATGGCTTTCATCAGGGCGTAAAAGAAGCTGGTATCCCTTCCTGCAGTATTAAAACCAAAAATATAATGTGAATAATATTCAAATTATCATGCAGACGCCGTATGGATATACTTACCCTAAGTAAGGCGTTCTCAATACAGGAGTGTCCAACCAAAATATGGACGACTGCACGCCTCTCATGAGGACAGAGAAGAGGGACGGTCTTGTAGTCAACAGTCATCAAAGATCCGGTTCCGCTCAACTACCTAGTTGGTTCTATCCATACGGCATCTGTATGATAATTTGAATATTGTTCACATCACACCACGTCACTTATTCATACAGATACTAACACATACTTACTCTCTTATACAATCACTGATACAAGCATACACTCATCCATATAGCCACTCTCACAATCACTCATTCTCAGATATGGTTATTTATATACTCCAACACTCACATATACTTCCTTTCACATATGTAGTTACTCACACATGTACCACTGAGACATCCATTCACTCACCAACATACCCATAGACACACTCACCCACCCATGCAGCCCTTCCCAGATGCACTATTGAACCCATACACCCATACACCCCCCACCCACCCACACAGACACTCAGGCACCCATACAGATACCCAGACAACCAATCAATAATCCATATAGACACTCATGTAGCTACTCACCAATCCATGCTGCCACTTACACACCAACTGACAGACTGATACAGACATTCACACAGTTTAGTCACTAACCCATGCAATCAGTAAGATACGCTAAATCACTCACTTACCCTGTCAGTCACGCACCTACTAAATCATCCATTCAGACACTTATACACCTACTCATTCTTCAATACACCTTGGCATATATTTTTATATATATATATTATATATATAAACATAATATTTAAACTTTAGAGAAACACACAGTCATTGGATGATGTCATCAGTGATGTCATTTGAGATATCATCAGTGATGTCACTGGCCATGTCATTGATGATGTAATATGTGACGTCATCAGCAGTGCATTGCGGTGGCGTGAGTTATAGTTAGTTTAACTAACTATAAAGGCCAAATTTCTCTGGTTTCGTACAAGTGAAATGTCTAATTAACTATAACATCCCTGAAACCTGTGTTTTTCTCAGTGGATTTCAATGTTTCTTTAATGCAAATTTCTAACTATAACGCCCCTGAAACCTATGGTTTTTTCAGTGAATTTCAAAAGTTTTTTAAATTCTAATTTCTAACTATGCCTGCAGATGTAGAACATGTGCAAAAAGAGGAAGAAAGACAACATTCCCTCCCGGCTCACCAAATGTCTCTAGCACTCTATAAAAGTCTGACTCCTCCCACTGCTCCGTTATTTTGACCCCCAGTCCTCTACAAAGATTTACCGCCGCTATATTCACCTTCAAATAGTTCCCTTCGGCGTTCCCTTACATTTACCTTACATCTCCCCACAACAGAGGAGAAAAAGACTCTGTGAATGCCCCCTGCCGAATGCTCTATCGAACCGCAAATCAGTCAGCATCTGACCATAGCGTAGGAGCTCTTCCTGCTCCAATGCTCCAATGCACACCACGGACGCCGGCGAAAATCCCCCGCCTTCCCCGCCTCTGCCGACTGACAGGGGGTGGCGATTCTACATTTGCATCGGAGCACAGAACTCCAAGCCTGGACCGTTTTCAAAAATAATTCTCCAAAAATGTTACCGTTAGTAGAACAGCTATGTTGTCATGCTTCTATCCATTCCCATTTCAGGTTACCGCATAACCTCCTCCGTACAAAACCGTCCCGACCTTGCTGGAGCCTCCTGTGACCTGCTAACCGCCGGCCGCCATGCTAAGAGGTCTGCTTAATAAAATACGTTAACTACTGCGCACCTGGAAAGGGATTTAAACGAGAGCTACCCTATATCCCTTTCGTTAACACATCTGTAGTAGGGGGTTACCTATTTTCCGAGGAAAACTTGCTGGAACTGCAGCAGAGGTGGCGGGGCCAGCTGTGGCCATTCAAGACGCGGTGTCTCTCCCGCAGGTGGGAGAGCCTCGGGAAGAGCAGGTCGCCCTTTGGACACGGGCTGCATTGGAGTTACATCGGGGGCGCAGAGCCTCTGCCAGGCTTCCTTTACATGGTGGTAAGGGTAGAGGTGGGGTATCTGGGAACCTGGAAGTTCAAAAGTGGCACACTACAAGAAAGAGGGAGGCAAAAAAATGTACTGGAGAGAATTCAGATGCAGACAGCGACAACAGTAAACAAGTAAGTGCTTCATATATGGAACAGAGAGGAGGAGGTTGGGCTAAAAGGCATACAGTAGATCAAAAGAGGGGGTGTAATACTAAACCACTCTCACGATATACTTTAAGGAGTACAGGTCGAGATTTGCTTGCTGGGTCCATAAGGGGGTTAGTCCCAGAGGGATCAGGGGGCCCCAGCATAACAACTTGCAAAGTGCCTCCGATAGGTTCTCCCCTCAATGATAGAACTCAGGACCAGATAGGCTTAGTAAAACTGAAATCTAAAATCAAGTCAAAAAAGACGGCTAAGATATCAAAACAAGATCAAATAAATAAAACAACGAGACTGACACCTTCGCTAAAGGATTATTTTAAGGTAGTTCCGACTACTCTGATTCTTAAACCACGGGAGAACATGCTGGAAGGCAGTACTGATAGCAACTTGGATGAGAGGGTTGATAGACTCCAATTCCCTAAGGCAGTCCTATCCCCAAATAAGTATCAACTATTAGCAGAAGATTCAACAGAGAGAGAAATAGAGACGGCTGAGTCCCCCCTGCTGATCGGCCTGTCCTGAGTAATCATCGAAAACTCGGAAAGGAAAATAATCAAGACGATTTGCTAATATATAATGAAACTGATTTAAAAGCTCAGAGCTCAACTATAGAACTTTTACAGGTTCTCACTGAAGAGATGAGAAATAGATTCCAGGTCTCGGAGAAAAATCAAGCAGATATTAAGATATTCTGCGGGAAGATGGAAGATAAACTGGATTCATTAGCGACCCGGACTACAGCTTTGGAGACTTCAGTGGCTGAGCTAATAGTAAAAGTGGCTGATAATGTAAAGGAGCTGTTAGACGGCGACCTCAGAGGAGCCCGGAAAGGGGATCCTGACTACCCTGAGACCCACCCTCAAAGTATCGTAGCCGGGCACTGGCGGGAGATTCCCCAGGGGGAGGATTCTCGCAACTAGGATCGTACTTCTGGCACCACACGACACAGAGGGACCACACTGGGTATTCTTAGAACAAGCTTTATCAAACAGGTATCACTGCAAATATGTACAAGGTGAGCACGGGCTCAAGAGTCTCGGAAAGGTAGGGGGTAGCGGGACTGTTGTTGGTAACGGTTCAAAGCAGGGACGTACCCGGCGCACAGCTCACAATCCTCGAGCTGGGGGATACGTGGTCGGAGGTGGGGTCCGGCGGGACCGTGAGAGTCTGGGGGAGCCGCGAGTCACTCAGCAGGGCTCAGGTACAAGTTCGGAGGTCTTACGATCTTCAGGGAGCCGCGAGTCACTCAGCAGGGCTCAGGTACAAGTTCGGAGGTCTTACGATCTTCAGGGAGCCGCGAGTCACTCAGCAGGGCTCAGGTACAAGTTCGGAGGTCTTACGATCTTCAGGGAGCCGCGAGTCACTCAGCAGGGCTCAGGTGAGTTCCAGTTCCAGGAGCTGCGACCACGTCAGCAGGCTCTCGTTGTTCCAGCGTCGAATCTGCCGGACAGCCCCAGAGCACCCCTTGTTATAGTTCGACCCCTCTTTGATGTCCGGAGTCTGTGCAGGCAGGGGTCTTGTCACCTGGGGGTCGCTTGTCGGGATTTCCTGCTATAGTCTTTTGATCCTTTCAGGGCCGGGTCGGGAGGAGTCCCAGACACCCAGCAGGCGTGGAGCCAGCCCTCAGGGAGGCCGGAGGGCCGATCGAAACCCATCGTCCCGGGGGAGTTCAGAGGTGCGATAGAAACTGCTCCTCCCTCTCTCATCCCCTGGAAGCGTGATGTCCTCCAGCCGGAGTGGCGCCTCTATGCCCGGGTCGCGCTGGGGCCGGGCGGCCATCTTGGTGCATGAAGTGGGCACGCGGGCCCGGGGTGGCCGAAAGGGGAGAGGCCAGGGACGGAGATGTCCGGGTCGGTGCGTGTGTCCTGGTGGGGAGGTTCGGCCGGGCCGGGGGCTTGGGCTGTAGGTACCAGGTTTCGGTGGTGCGGGGGTACGGAGGGCCATTCTACGAGGCCGGGTCCAACACGCGTCCCCCCCAGCTGAAAGCCGGAGAGAACTGCCCATCAGCTTGGGGGGTTCTCTTCGCTGAGGCGGAAGAACCGGGAGAGGCCGTCAGCATTGGCGTGGTCCGTACCAGGGCGGTGTTCCACGGTGAAATCCATCCCCTGGAGGGAGATTGACCACCGCAGTAGCTTGGGGTTTTCTCCTCGCATCTGCATGAGCCAACGTAAGGGCCGATGGTCAGTTTGGACTCTGAAATGGGTGCCAAACAGGTAGGGTCGTAGCTTTTTGAGTGCCCAGACCACGGCAAAAGCTTCGCGCTCTATGGTGCTCCATCTTTGTTCTCGGGGCAACAGCCGCCGACTGAGGAAGGCGACGGGCTGGTCTAGGCCTTGGTCATTTACTTGGGACAGGACGGCCCCAATGCCATGCTCGGAGGCATCGGTTTGGACTATGAACTCCTTGGCGTAGTCGGGAGCCTGGAGGACGGGGGCAGTACACATGGCCCTTTTTAGGGCATCGAAAGCTTCCTGGCAGGCAGCCGTCCACTGCACTTTCTTTGGCTGTTTTTTAGACGTGAGTTCTGTGAGAGGGCCGACAAGGCTGCCATACCCCCGAATGAATCTTCGGTAGTAGCCCGTGAGTCCCAGAAAGGCTCGGACCTCCGTCTGGGTGATGGGTGGTTCCCAGGCCAGGATGGCGTCGATCTTTGGCTGTAGCGGGGCGACCTGGCCACTCCCGACCTGGTGCCCCAGGTAGACTACGGATCCTTGCCCGATCTGGCACTTGCTGGCTTTTATGGTGAGGCCTGCCTGGCGCAGGGCGGTTAGCACTCTCCGGAGGTGCTGGAGGTGCTCACTCCACTCTGAACTGAAGACAGCGATGTCGTCCAGGTATGCCGCGCTGAACTGTTCTAGCCCGGCCAGGACTCTATTCACCAGTCGCTGGAAAGTGGCCGGGGCATTTTTCATCCCGAAGGGCATTACGCGGAAGCGGTAGTGCCCATCGGGGGTGGAGAAAGCGGACCACTCTTTGGCCCCTTCGGTGAGCGCAATCTGCCAGTATCCGCAGGTGAGGTCGAATGTGCTGAGGAACCGGGCTGCCCCTAGTCGGTCAATGAGTTCGTCGGCTCGTGGAATGGGGTGGGCATCGGCTCGGGTAACGTCATTGAGCCCCCGGTAGTCCACGCAGAATCGGAGCTCGGGGGCGACACCGGGGGCCGCTGCCTTCGGGACCAGGACCACGGGGCTGGCCCAGGGACTGTCAGAGGGCTCGATCACCCCCAGGGTCAACATCTTCGAGACTTCCGCTTGAATGCAGGACCGGACCCGGTCAGGAACCCGGTAGGCTCGGTGTCTCACCGGCGGGCTGTCCCCGGTGTCCACATCATGAACACACCAGTTGGTGACCCGGGGGGAGAAGAGGTCAGAAAATTGTCTTAGGAGCTGGCGGCAGTCCGCTTGTTGCTGGGCAGTGAGGGCTGGGGAGAGGTTCACTCCTTCCACGGAGCCATCCTGCTCCTTGATACACAGGAGGTCCGGGAGGGGATCCGACTCATCTTCGGCCCCGTCATCGGTGGCCAGCAGGAGGCTCAGTTCTGTCCGCTGGAAGTGAGGCTTGAGGCGGTTCACGTGCAGGACCCGGAGGGGATCCCGAGGCGACTGGACGTCCACCAAGTAGGTGACTTGGCTCTTCTTCTCGACCACTTTGTAGGGCCCAGTCCATCGGTCCTGGAGAGCGCCAGGCTTCACTGGGGCCATGACCCACACCTGCTGGCCCGGCTGGAACTCGACCAGAGTAGCATTCTGGTCGTACCAGCGCTTCATTTCTTCTTGACTCGCCTCCAGGTTGGCCTCGGCCAGTTCTCGGAACCTCCTGGTCTGGTTCCGGAGGGCCAGGACATATTGGAACACATCTCGGGGGGTGGCCTGGGGTGCTGCCTCCCACCCTTCCTTAACTAAACTGAGGGGACCTCGGATGGGGTGCCCATAGAGTAATTCAAACGGGCTGAACCCTAAGGACTTCTGGGGGACCTCCCGGTAAGCGAACAAGAGGCAGGGGAGCAGGACGTCCCACTTACGCCGGAGGGGCTCTTCTAGGCCAGCGATCATCCCTTTCAAAGTCCTATTAAACCTCTCTACTAGGCCGTTCCCTTGGGGATGGTACGGGGTGGTGTACTTATAGGACACCCCACATTGTTGCCACAGGGACGTCATGTACCTGGATATAAAATTAGTGCCGCGATCGCTCACGACCTCGCGGGGGAAACCCACCCTGGAGAAGATCCCCATCAGGGCCCGGCCCACCACGGGGGCCGTAATGGTGCATAGGGGAATAGCCTCTGGGTAGCGGGTGGCGTGGTCCACTAGGACCAAGATGAAACGGTGACCTTGGGATGTGGGGGGGTCCAGTGGCCCCACGATGTCGATCCCGACTCGTTCGAAGGGGGTACTGACGACCGGGAAGGGTTGGAGGGGAGCCTTGCGCTTCCCCCCACTCTTCCCACTGGCTTGGCACGTGGGGCAGGACTTGCAGTGGGCTTCTACCGCTGCTTTCATCTTCGGCCAATAAAAATGGGTCACGAGACGGCTGGAGGTCTTGTCCTGACCCAGGTGACCGGCGAGGGGGACATCGTGGGCTAAGCCCAGGAGGAAATCCCGGAAGCGGAGAGGTACCACCAGTACCCGTCCGGATCCCAGCTCCACTGATTTCTGCTCACTATACAGGACGTTATTCTCCCAATAGATTCGGTGCGTTCCGGTCTGGTCACCTGCGGCTTGGCCCTCGGCCTGGCGCCGCAGCCCGACCAGGGAAGGACAGGTGGCTTGCTCCCGGCAAAATTCTTCTCGGGTGGGCCCGCCCTCGTGGCGCCAATGGGCCAACTCGGGTAGATCCCCCAACTCGGGGACCGGGGCGGGGTCGGATGGTGCGGGTTCGTCGCTGACGACGGACCCTTCCGATGGGGGAACGGGAGGACCCTCGGCGGGGACGGTGCTGGCTACTTGGACCGGGGTGCTCTCGATTTCTCTCCGGGGAGTGAGTCGGGCTGTCATAGATCGGGTGGTGGCACACACCCACTCGGGGAGTCCCATCATTCCTAGGTGGGCCTTGCGCTCTACGTGCTTCCAGGGGGAACTCTCCAGGTCGTTCCCTAAGAGGCAGTCGACCGGCTGGGAGGTTCTTACGGCCACCTTGAGTTTGCCTATCACCCCTCCCCACTCAAATGGCACCAGGGCCACCTGACACATACTTTCCCTATTGTCTGCAGATATTACGGGGCAAAAGACATTGGGGAGGATCTGCTCCTCGGGAACTAGGTGCCTGAGGACACCGGTGATACTGGCCCCGGTGTCCCGCAGGGCCTCTACCTGGTGGCCATTGATCTTGACGAGCTGCCCATATTTCTGTGTGTTGGATGGTAGGAGGCTACCAGGGATCATTTCCCTATCTCCCAGGGATACTAGGGCCATCGCGGCTGGTTCCCACTCCTCGGCTTCCTCAACCTCCTCCCCTAGGGCTACGTTGGCTATCTGTCTCGCAGGGGTGACTTGGGTGGCCATGGGGCACTCTGGGTCATTGGCGTAGTGCCCGGGTTTCTGGCAGCGGAAACATGTGACGGTCACCCGGTGTCCCCGTCTCCCGGGGGGCCCTGTTACTGGTGGGGGGGGCGCCGGGAAAGGTGGAGGTGGTGTCTTCGGGGGGCTAGGCTGGGACTCCCTTGGCCCTCCCTGGTTCCCTCCCCCTCTCTGGCGGGGTGGTCCCTGACTGGTTCGGGGGTACTCTCCTACCATGCCCCGGGAGACCCGGGTGTTGGTCCAGCGGTCGGCCTCCACGGCCAGCTTCCGGGGATCTGTGAGCTTGCTATCCAGCAGATGTTGACGTAGCTCTATGAAGCAGTTCGCAGCCAGATGTTCCCATAACATGAGGTCAGTGAGTTCGGCAAGGGTGGTGACTTTGCTGCCCTTGACCCACCCATCGAAGGCCCGACTAAAAAAGTTTACATACTCCACCCAGGTGGTGCCCGGGATCTTCCTGCAGTCCCGGAACCGTTGGCGGTACATTTCTGGGGTGAGGCCGTATCTTGTGAGGAGAGCCTCTTTCATGTGGCTGTAGGAGGTCTGCAGGGATAGGGGTAGGTCGAGCAGGGTGTCCCTTCCTTCGCTCAGAAACCGTCCCCACAACCCCGCCCCCCAGTCCTTCTGTGGAATCCGATGGGAGGTCATGGCGACCTCGTAGGCCCGAAACCATTGCTGAATGTCATCGTTTTTATAATATTCTTTGACCACATCCTTGGGGATGTGGACCTTCTGTTCCGCTGGGGGGGCCGTCTCTCGGTTCCCCGAGGGCCTCCCGTCCTCATTTCGGGCCTTGAGCTCGAGTTCCTTTAAGCTCCGCTCGTGCTCCAGTTGGAGCTTTCTTCCTTCGTGCTCCCGTTGGAGCTTCTTTTCTTCCAGTTCGCCTTGTACACGCATTTGCTCTACTGCTAGCTTCTTCTCCGCTAACTTCAATTCGCCCTCGATTTTGAGTTTGGCTAACTCGAGTTCATGACTGCGGCTTCTCTCTCTGTCCGCGAGCTCTTCCGGGGATAGGCCCCCGTCTGGTACGATGCCTCGCACCTGATTGCTACTGCTTTCATTTTGGGGGGGTTCGGCTTCGTCGGGGCGCTCCCCCGTGCCTTCCGGGCGTGAGGCCCCGGTCTCCACCCAAGTTTTCAGTGCTTTCTGCAAGTCTTCTTTAGTGTTGAGGCCAGTGGTAGCGATTTTGAGTTCTTTGCAAAATTGTTTTAGCTCTTTGTGTGTGTATTCTTCCAGATGCTCCACCTGGAACACTCTGTTGGCGTTGGTTTCTGCGGAGCTCGTGGCGCTTCCTTCTGCCATCTTTGTTGGTCGTGCGTCCGTCGTTTACTGTACGATCTCTAGGTGATGGGCCCGAATCCCGTCGCTTGCCACCAATGTTAGACGGCGACCTCAGAGGAGCCCGGAAAGGGGATCCTGACTACCCTGAGACCCACCCTCAAAGCATCGTAGCCGGGCACTGGCGGGAGATTCCCCAGGGGGAGGATTCTCGCAACTAGGATCGTACTTCTGGCACCACACGACACAGAGGGACCACACTGGGTATTCTTAGAACAAGCTTTATCAAACAGGTATCACTGCAAATATGTACAAGGTGAGCACGGGCTCAAGAGTCTCGGAAAGGTAGGGGGTAGCGGGACTGTCGTTGGTAACGGTTCAAAGCAGGGACGTACCCGGCGCACAGCTCACAATCCTCGAGCTGGGGGATACGTGGTCGGAGGTGGGGTCCGGCGGGACCGTGAGAGTCTGGGGGAGCCGCGAGTCACTCAGCAGGGCTCAGGTACAAGTTCGGAGGTCTTACGATCTTCAGGGAGCCGCGAGTCACTCAGCAGGGCTCAGGTACAAGTTCGGAGGTCTTACGATCTTCAGGGAGCCGCGAGTCACTCAGCAGGGCTCAGGTACAAGTTCGGAGGTCTTACGATCTTCAGGGAGCCGCGAGTCACTCAGCAGGGCTCAGGTGAGTTCCAGTTCCAGGAGCTGCGACCACGTCAGCAGGCTCTCGTTGTTCCAGCGTCGAATCTGCCGGACAGCCCCAGAGCACCCCTTGTTATAGTTCGACCCCTCTTTGATGTCCGGAGTCTGTGCAGGCAGGGGTCTTGTCACCTGGGGGTCGCTTGTCGGGATTTCCTGCTATAGTCTTTTGATCCTTTCAGGGCCGGGTCGGGAGGAGTCCCAGACACCCAGCAGGCGTGGAGCCAGCCCTCAGGGAGGCCGGAGGGCCGATCGAAACCCATCATCCCGGGGGAGTTCAGAGGTGCGATAGAAACTGCTCCTCCCTCTCTCATCCCCTGGAAGCGTGATGTCCTCCAGCCGGAGTGGCGCCTCTATGCCCGGGTCTCGCTGGGGCCGGGCGGCCATCTTGGTGCATGAAGTGGGCACGCGGGCCCGGGGTGGCCGAAAGGGGAGAGGCCAGGGACGGAGATGTCCGGGTCGGTGCGTGTGTCCTGGTGGGGAGGTTCGGCCGGGCCGGGGGCTTGGGCTGTAGGTACCAGGTTTCGGTGGTGCGGGGGTACGGAGGGCCATTCTACGAGGCCGGGTCCAACAGGAGCTAACTAAAATAAAAGCTTAAGAAGCCAGTTTTCAGGACAAGATGGAGTCCATTGAAAATGTTCAGCGAAGAAATAACCTTTGATTGCTCAAGATTCCTGAAGGAGTTGAGGGGGATGATATAAAACAATTTGTTGTGAAATTAATTATGCAAACAACTAACATCAATTGTTCCGAACAAACACTTGCTGCTGATATTCAAAGAGTGCATAGGGACCCTTTCAGACAGAGTCCAAACAAGAGTAGACCCAGGAAAATTCGGGTTCACTTTTTAACTAACACTTTAAAGGATGAGATATTAAACAAAGCTTTAAAAGTAAACACATTAGATGCAGAAGGGTTTACCTTTCAAATTAGTTTGGATGTCTCCTCCATTACTGCGTCTAGGCAGTGGGAGCTGGGAAAATTGTTAGACCCATTCAGACAGATGGGTGCCACGGCACAACTTAAATTCCCTGCCACACTAAAAGTAATGTTTAAAAATAAAATGCACATATTTAGACGGGTAGAGGAGGCTGAAGTTTTCTTGATCCAAATTCAGGGAGAAACAACGACCACGGATCAATGAGTCAGTCAAGCATTGGTTTCTTTCCTCCTTTTTAGTTGGATTGGGTCTCTTTCAAAAATGTAAGTTAGTAGTATTTTTTTCCTTTTTCTTTTTTGAGTAGCAATAAAGTAGAAGCCGTCCCGACCAGGGCATGGGTAGCCTCAAAGGCCAGGGTAGGGCCAGGAGAGAAATAATGGGGGTTCTCCTGGGGAGCACAAGGGTGGGAAGTGGGTGGAACATGGGGGGTCACTGGGTGGGGAGGATAGGTAAAAAAATACAAAAAAGCAGTCCAATTCGCCATATAAAATTACAAAAATGAATCCTCCAGTTTTCATGAGACATGGCACAGACTTTAGTTGACTCTCCAAAATTTTGAAGGTGTTGACATGGAATCTAAATGGATTGAGGGTTAAACAGAGGATATTAAAATATTTTAAGGATTGTCCTGAGCACATTTTAATTTTACAAGAAACGTATTTAGTAGAGGCTGAGATGAAGACTTTATGTAATAGCAAAAGCTGGATTAAGGAAGTCATTTGCACTACACAGCTAACAACTACGAAGGGGGTAGCAATAGTTATAAAGAAACATCCAGCTATTTCAGTAGAGGGGGCTAAGGTGGATAAGATGGGCAGGTGGGCCATAGCAAAGGTCAAGTCCTTCTCGAATAAATTTACGATCGCTGGTTATTACGGTCTCAATCTAGATGACCCGGATCCATTTAAAAATGTATGTGCTGAGTTACTGCTATTCCGAGACCCCCCTAATACTGGCAGGAGAATTCAATCTAGTCTTGGATCCTGTGCTGGATAGGTCCCTAAAGAGTAGAACTCCCCAGAATTGTAAAATGAGATCTCTACTAAGAAATACAATGAAGCAACTGGGAAAGAGAGGGAGGGAAAAGAAGTTATACATTTCACAATAAAAAACATAATCACAAGTCTAGGTTAGCGAAACATTGAGGTCAGGGGTTTCTGAAATTAAACACTTAGGCGGACACTTATCGGACTATGCAGCTGTAAAGCTAACGTTGAAGCTTCCAAATGCCCAAACTAAGGTAAGATGGACCCTAGACCGTGCAATTTTGACAGAGGAAGAGATTATAGATAGATTAGTGGCACAAACTGAGGATTACTTTTTAACCAATTTAGAAAGCACCTCTATAGAAATAGTGTGGGACTCATATAAAGCCTACTTAAGGGGGTGTATAACCTCTATTCAAATCGCAAGACAGAAGAAATATAAAAATGAGATAACGGATATAGAGAACAGAATTCAAGAGCTAGAACAGCATTTTATGGCACAAGAGGGTACAGAAGAAAAGAATATGGAGATGCTATTATCTCTCAAAAGGGACCTGAGTGTGATATTAGATGCCAGGATACAAAAGAGGTGGAAGGCGAGTAAGATGGCACATTTTGAATTTGGGGAAGGATCTGGTAAGCTTCTTGCCTGGAAAACTAAACAGGATTTAGTTAGAAGCAATATAAAAGAGGTGATATGTAACTCTACTGGGAAAATATGTCAAGATCCTGCAGATATCGAAGAGGTTTTCCGAAAATATTTCGAATTAGTCTATAAGGAAGAATCTAACCCACAGGAAGGCACGATAGAAGCATGGTTACAGCGTTATCCTGTAAAAAGAATTAACGATGATTCTTCTGGTAACTTTAACAAATCTATACCTCGGTATGAGATTAGGAAAGCAATAGATTCAGGTAAGAAAGGCAAAGACCCAGGGCCAGACAGCCTACCGGCAGACCTATATAAATCTTTAGCGGCACCTTTGATTCCCATAATGGATAAATTGTTCTCTCATATCGTTGATGAAGGCGGGTCTATGCCCCCCTCTTGGAGTGAAGCAACGGTGGCCTTGATATTAAAACCCTTGAAATCCCCAAAACAATGCGACTCATATAGACCGATCTCCCTGCTAAACCTTGATTATAAAATCTTTGTCAAGGTCTTGGCAGAGAGATTGAATGGTATCATGAGCTGTCTGATACACCAAGATCAAAAGGGTTTCATAAGAGAAAGAGGGATGCAAGACTTAATTTATAACCTGGTCGGATCTATAGATCTTGCAACCCTATATAAGTTACAATTAGCTGTTATTACATTGGACACTACGAAAGCGTTCGACCGTGTGAATTGGACTTTTTTAAATAAGGTACTAGAGAAATGAAATATGGGGGGAAAGTTCTCTAGAGTTATTTCAGCAATTTATAAAGCTCCAACAGTTAGAATATTAATAAATGGGAACCTTTCCTCCCCTATACAGGTGCAAAGAGGTACAAGGCAGGGTTGTCCCCTGTCCCCAATGCTTTTTAATTTATACATAGAATCCATTGCAGAGAGCATTAGGATACATGAGGACATATTTCCCTTCAGATCTGGCAATTGGGAGAAAAAGATTTCATTGTATGCCTATGATATCATGGTATATACGTCAGATCTAGAAAGAACTATCCCGACTGTATATAGATTAACTCACCAATTTGGTAATATCTCAGGATACGAGATTAATCAGTCGAAAGACTGAGTGCATGGCTTGGAATGTTATCGTTTCCTCCTCCCAATTAAAGTTAAAAAAAGAAATGAGATATTTGGGAATAAAAATTACTCAGGACATCAAGGATATACCCAACACAAATGTATGTAAAGTTGACAAGGAAATCTCTGATACCCTAAAAACTTGGGCATGTCTACCCCTAACATTAATAGGAAGGATCGACTTGGTGAAGATGATGCTATTACCGAAGATGACTTTTTTATTTCAAAACATACCCCTAGCTTTTAAGGAGGAAAGTCTGAGGAAAATCCAATCAAAAATGAATTCTTTTATATGGGCATCCAAGGGTACTAGAATTTCTTGGAAGAAACTTCGAAGAAGAAAGAATAAGGGAGGCTTATGTGCGGCTGACTTACTTATTTATGCTTGGGTTTTCCAAATGAAGGCAGGGAAAATGCTTATGAACGAACCAGACCTCTCGGATATAGGGAAAATGTTCAAGGAAATGCTTCAGGTTCTAAAGGAAGCAGAACAAGCGTATTTGTATAAATTTGGAGACCCACGCTTCTTCAAGAAAGTTAGATTGAAAGTTTTAAAAGATCTAGCAATTACCTGGAGCAAAATTAGAAAACTGTCAAAAATTAGCTATTATAGCACTATGGCACCTATATGGGACACCCCCGGTTTACCTGAGTGGACCAAAGACTCGTTAGCAGTACGTTTAAAAACCGCCGGAGTGAATTGTTGGGCCCAACTGATTCCAGAAGTTGTTTGATATCTTGGGAAGGGATGAAGGATATGACAGATAATCTGATATCCAAATTTAAGTATCTGCAAATAAAAAGTTGAACTCAGAAGATTGGAATACCGATTGGCTATACAAATGATTTAGAGACTGCCAACTAGCCCACCAGGTATCTCCAGTAAGCACCACAGAGCTGTATTGCAGAGAGGTGGTCCGAGGCCATGCCGCTTTTTACACCAGTCTTCAAACGCGGCTCCTGGCACACTGCTGCTAGGAGGATGAAGTCCACTTGTGTCCTGAGGTCCTCAGGACACAACAGACCTCATCGCTCCACCAGCAGTGCGCCAAGAGGCGCGTTTGCAAAGTGGTATAAAAAGGGGCATGGCCTCGGACCACCTCTCTGCAACGCAGCTCTTTGGCGCATACTGGAGGTACCTGGTGGGCTAGTTAGCCTCCAGGGACCCTCTGCATTCAAGTGGAATTAATTCCCCAACCTACAATGCCCCAGGGGGCACGTTTGCAATGTGGAGCAGGGAGGGGGGCTGTGTGACCCCCCCCTTCTTTTACCATTTTGGGGCCCTGGGGACCCCATCCATCTGGGCCTAACCCCTTTTTCTAAAAAATAAAGAAAAGAAACGGGAAGGGGTCTGTGTTGCCCCCCTCCTGAGGTTAATTTTAGCCCCGGGGACCCCATCCCCAAGGCATGGCCAGTCTGGTTTTTTTTTAAAATGTTTTTAATTCTTTAGAGAGGGGCCGCGTGGCCCCCCTCCTCAGGCATCCCCTGGGGCCAGCCTTTCCGTTTTTTAAATGCCTTTTTGTTTTATTGCGGAGGAGGGGGGCTGAAAGGACCGCCTCCTAGGCCTCTTCTGGCCCTGGGGACCCCATCCCCCGGGGCCTGGCCTCTCCATTGGGGACTGTGGGGGAGCCCCAATGCCCCCACGGTCCCACTGGCTCACCACCTCCCATCTGACATGCAGCTCCCCTTGGGCAAAAGCAATTCTGCTTTGGTTTCCTGCTCTTGCTTCCAAAAACCAAAGCAGAGTTTGCTATGACAGGGTGGGAGCCATGCTCTCGCCTTGCCATAGCAAACAGCAATGTCCCGGGGGTGGGCACTCCGGGACATAGCAGCAGCCGGCCCTGGAGGGTGGTGGTCCTCAGGGCCATCAAGGGCTCCAAGAGTGGGGCCGCGTAGCCCCTCTCCCTATATTTCAAAGCCCCAGGGAGCTGGTGCTCCCCACGGCTTGGGGGGCCCATGAGGCCCCCCCTGATTAATAACAGAAGTCCTGGGGAGGCGGTGGTCCCCGTGGCTTGGGGGACCCAGGAGCCCCCCCACTAATCAAGGAAGCCCAGGGGAGGTGGTGGTCCCCAGGGATTGGGGGGGCCCGCGAGGCCCCGCACCCCTATTATATAAAAGTCCCAGGGAGGTGGCGGTCCCCAGGGCAGCGTGGGGGGTTGGGACCCCCACGTGTTTATTATTGAAGCCCAGGGGAAGTGGCGGTCCCTGGGGCTGCGGGGGGCGCGTGCCCCCGCACACTATTAACTAACCCGCGCTTCATTTTTTTTTTTCCTCAGCTGGATTTGCGAATCCAGCACGAATTTGGCCATTTTTAAAAAAGAAAAATGCTTTTCTTGGCGGTCCCTGTCGGACCCCCTGAGCAGGCTTAGGGGGTTAGGGTGTTTCTACCCTGCCCCCTTTTCCTGTTTTTCACCTTTTTTTCAACTGATTTCTTGTGACTCGTTTACCGAGTCACAAGAAGGCTGCCAACACATTCTGGTTTGGAGTGTTGGCAGCCAATCAGAATTGAGCTTGTGCTCGGGAGGGTTCGCGAACCCTCCGCAGTGCTCGGATATCGAAAGTTTTCTTTTTTTAATTTCTCAGGAACTAACAAACAGATTTACACAATTTTTTTTATAAAAAAGGTCGCTTTCTGAACCAAGACCTATCTTTTTACCAAATTTGGTGTAATTCCGTTCAGCAGTTCGGACTGTAGCCTGTTCCAATTTTTCCTATGGGAATTAACATTGGGGAAACGCGTTTTGGGACCCCCCTTTTTTCTTGGCAACCACACAACCCGAAACTTTCAAGACAGGAGCTGACCGGAGCGGGAAATTAGTTTTGAAAACAAAGTCTTAACTATAACTACCTACTGGCGAATGCCAGTAGGTAATAGATATAGATACATACATGTATATATAAACACACACACACACACACACACATATATATTTGCCACTGTTTATGTACATATAAGTCATAGTATCCCATAGGACCATAGGAGAGGCTTTTTTTTCTTTAATCTTCTTGCACAATTTGATGAATGTGTCTGAAACAATCCCAAAAAGTACATACACTTTGGAGCCTTCATGAAAAGTTATGCAATGATCAGTCAAGGGGACCCCCTCCCATAAAAGGGAGGCCCCAAAAGTGTGATTCCCATATTAATCTCAATAGGAAACTTTGTTCTCTGATGCAAAAAATATGTTTGAACAGAATTACACTAAACTTGGCAAAGGTTTAGGACTTTACTCTGAAAGTGTGCTTTTGTGACTTGATGTAAATCCGTTCTGCCATTATTGAGAAATTAGCATTAAAAGAGGGCTTCAGGTTGAGCATTGAGCAGAAAGTGTTTAGCCCTCAGGAAAGGTAGATATATCAACGGTTGTCCGAGGCATCTTTTGCTACTTTTGTTCATTTCAGTACCAAAAAACTAGTAGAGGTGAAGGGGTATATATATAATTGGATTGACTAGCCACAATAGTAAAGAAAGTAGGAGGGCTACCATCGCAGAATTCCAGGAAAATAAGTGGGGAAGTGGGAATCAGGGTCATGGGTGGGTGTCCCTAAGGGACCCTCCCTAAGTTCAAAAACATTTAAGAAAATAATTTTAGGTTGCTGGTATCTAGGTATTAGTACCTTGGTAGCCAGCGCGCCTACCACTGTGATGGACGATAACCATACTGCGGTACCGCAAAACTACCCAAAAATATTACTAGGTTCTGGTCATGGTCCAGACTCTGCTGCCAACTGCCACTGTCTAAAGCTCTCTATCCATAATGGCATATTCACTCCAGCTATGATGCTAAACAATGTCCAGTTTCAGATGACATGCTTTCACCTGAAATTCATACACAGCAAAATTAAGTGCTAGCCTTACTCCTCTTCTTCTCCACCCTAGTTCAGGACCGTCTAAATCTACAATCATCTTAGGGCCTTAATTAGAACTTGGTGGATGGGATTGTTTATCACAAAGAGGCTGATGTCCCTGCCGGTGTATTTCAAGTGCCTTATAGACTATGGCCCTTGTGATATTGCAGAAAGGATATCATCCATGTCCCCCCGGTCCCTGTATTCTGTCCCCCAAACTCTAAATAAAACCCTTAAAATCATAATGAACCATCACTGAAAGCTCAACTGAAAGCTCCAAATCTCTGAGTTTCAATACAGAGAGTGTCTGGAAAGTTATACAATTTCCTCTGAGTGTAGAAAAAAAATGTATCTGAGTTGATATTCAGACTTTTGATATAATTGCTTTGTGTATCAAGCTGTATATCAACATCTTTGTATGCTTTATTTAAAAAAAATGGAAAATTGGGGGCTCCATTGAAGACAATGTAGTGACTCAGCACTAATAATTAGGGGTGGGCGGAATTTGCGAAATCCACTTTCGCAAATTATCGCGAAAATGTTAAAAATTATCGCAAACACGCGGGAATATCGCGAAGATGCGGAAGTTTTTTTCCCGCATGTTCGTGAGATTTTCTGCATGGTTGCGGCTCGCCAACTTACCCATGTGGTTGCTCGCGGGCGCAGCCATCTTGTTTTTAGTTTTCTAGCGGTGCATGATCGCGAGAAGAAAGATGTGATCGCGCGACGCATGATGTCACTGCGGGCGCGAACTGTCGCGAGACAGCGCAAATGGCTAAAAACAATACAACATCTCATGGAGAACGCGACCAGATCAAGAAAACTTGTCAGCGAACGCAGGGATTCAGGTAAGGCAATCGCGCGCGAGAATGTATTATTTTACAGCGCGAGCAAGAAACAAATTATCGCCAAGCTGCGGAATGCGGAAATTTTGACATTTTCGCGCTCTCCGCGGAACGCGAAAATGTCAAATTATCGCAATTTCCGCGAACGGAACGAAATTTTCGCCCAGGCCTACTAATAATGGCTGATATGAGTCTTCAGGACTAACATTCCAATATTTGTCTTTCTCCTTTTTTTAATTTAGAACATTCATGTATGAGTGGGTGGAATGTTCTAGTAATCTTATAGACCTCTTCCCTCAGGCTACTCCAGTTATTAAAGGCAGTCTCCCTTGTTAGATTTCCTTCTCCTGTTGCTCAGGAATATATCTCAAGTTCACGGTCTTTAACAACTAGGACAGCCCTTGGTAGCTGGCTATAATAATAACTTGATTTGATTTGTTTAGAACAACAGTAAGGGCCAGATGTATGACCATTTCATTTTGAGAGTCTCTAATTGTTTTGTGACTCACAATTTGACACTTGCAAAATGAAATGTACTAACGTGTCTCAGACACATAAGCGATTCCCAATGGGGTTGCAATTGATCTGCCTCATCAAAATTCATGAGGCAGGTACAATTTATGACCCATTGAGAATAGACAATAACACACGGGTGGTGGCTTTCATGGGACAGCAGACCATCATGTCTGTGTTGGCTTTTAAAACCACTACCTGCTCTTGAAAAACGTTTTGCTACCATACACAGAGGGGACCCCTTCCCAATTGCGACTGGCTTACCACCTACTTAAAGTGGTGGTAAACTGCAATTGTTGTGCAATCGCATTCCGGTTGAAAATCAATTGTACATCCCCCTACAACTCACTATGAGGAAGGGATGCCCTTGGAACGCCCCTTCATAATAGCGACTTGCAAACCATATTTTGCAAGTTGGTACGACTTGCAAAATCTGGTTTATACATTGAAATATCCATTTTACCGGTCACAAGTGGCCGATGGGCCGCTTGCAAACTGTAAAATGGTGGTACATCTGGCCCTATATGCAATACTTCTGACCTTTCTGAGCACTTTTATAATCAGAGGTGTAATTCACAAATACTTATTATTGTGGTACTCTTGGCTTACTCCAGACTAAGAAATGAAGCCAGGACTACACATTTTCTTTTTCCTGGAGTTTTATATAGCCGAACGTGACCCGAAGGTATCAGGTATCAGAGCTGTTTTCATGAGAACCAGTTGTGTCACACACGGACACATTCATTTTTGTAAGGCACGAGGAGATTAAGTGATTTGCCCGGACTCCAATCCGGTGCCCCAGATTTGAGGTTGACTGCCCAAGCCGTTAGACCAGACCCTCTCCCCCATAGATCACTTCTCTCTCTGACTCGTAAGTAAAGCAGGGGTACTATCAGAGTAAATCACAGTAAAATCTTCGTGAACCAGGCCTGAAGTCTTTCTATTCCCTAATGTAATGGGACTGAAGTCATCGACCCCAGAATGAAGGAAACCTAAGTCGGCCTTGGTGGGATTTGATACTGTGGCCTTCTGACCACCTCAGAGAGCCTCCTCTCACAGATCCACGGGGTTCAGAAGGTGCTACATTAACAAAGACATTCACTAAACCAGATAAAGCATGAATGTATCCAAATCCTGTGAACGTTTTGGGGCGGAGTGTGAGATATTATTTTTTTTGGAGCCTCATATATTTTAATCAATCTATATTTTTAATTTCTCTCTGAGAAGCCTTTTTTTATTTTACAGTTTATATTCATGTATTTTATTTAATGTGCTTTTTTTCTCACACTTTGTGCTTTAATTTAAACTGACTATTTATGTTCTACTAGCTCTTCTGAAAATCACTTTGATTTAGCTAATTTTATGGCAGTCTTGGCCTTCTGTTCCTTCAAAACTTCCTTAATGTTTGTTAGCTCTTCTAATTAGAAAGTAAAATGTGATAAAATAAAATAATAGCATGTGTGCTTTCGCCTTGCTTCGTGATGTCCCACCTTACCTGATAGGCTGCGTCTTACATTATCAGGCCTGGTGCAGGTTCCCTGGAGTTTCAGTACCTGAACTGATATCATCACTGTCAGATTGTGAACCCGGATTGGGTCACAGGGTTAATCGCTCCAAAACTGTAGAGATGTGGCCTCTTTAATCAGCACCAACTCAAACCCTTGCTCGGGCTAAGCCTAAAATATTCTCTGCTGGTTTCAAATGCCAGGGGATTTGAGCTTCTCTGAGATTTTCGAGCCACAGAGGTCCAATTTATTTCTTGTCATCAACACCATGATACAAGATCAAGTGGAAGCTAATTGGGCTCAGATCCTACTTAACATCACAGACGTTGCCTAGAACATACAGGACTCCAGCTGCACATGGCCGTTTGATGTGTGTTAATAAGCCTTCAACATGTTTTCTACTTCAAGTTCCTTTCGCTACTTATTTTTCAGTGTGTTTCATCAGGCATTTGAAATTGCCTGGACTTTGCAATTGTACTTTTCTTTACAATCAAAAAAAGTATTACATCAAAAAAGAAGATCAGTCATTGAATATATTCTATTCACAATACAATCTACATGTGAACTGCACACAGCCACAGACAATTTGCGGCATGAAGGGCATTGTCGCGCCTTTGTGATATTTAGGTGGGAAACTACCAATATAAGAGCGCAAAGACACAATAGTGATTCACAAAATACGGATTTCCACATATGATTAGATGTACAGGGTACTTAAAATGTCTCCAGTTTTTTTTTTTACCCTGCTCTCACGAAGCAGTTGCAACAGCAGCAGGAAAATGTCCACAAACTCTTATGTTTGTAGGCCCACACCAGCGCTTGGCACGTAAAGTGAAATGCAGAACAAAACCTAATTGAGGGGCATATTTACAAGCCCATTGCACAAACGGAGCTTCACTTTATTTGACACTCCGGTGGTGCACAATGCAGGCCCATATCTACAAGGCCACGTAAAGCTACCCTGTGTGGCTTTTCATGGCCTTGTAGATAAGGTGTAAGGCCACCCAGCACAAGTCGCTGCGTTGCATAACAGAGCGCAGGGAGGCGTGCCATTGGTGTTGCTATGGGTGTTCCCATGCAACACCCGTGGATTTTGTTTAATGAGGAGAAACTTTTACATTTCTCCTCTTTTTTCCCTCTTCCATGTGTGCTGCATTCTGTAGCACACTGAGAACGAGGAACGCACCTCTCATGATTGTTTTTGTGCAGGAAGGTGCCACTTCCTGCACCAAAACAATCATGCGAGCAACGCAGACACCCTTACACTATGGTGCAAGGATGCCTGTGTTGGCATAAGGCTGCAATTTGTGCACCGGCAGGAAGGACAGGAATTCACTGTAGCTTTTAAATACAGTGTATTTCTGTCTTTTTTTACCGGAGTAGGGAAGCGCAGCAAAATGACTTGAGGTGCTGCTTTACGGCAATTTATTGTAAACATGCCCCTTAAAATTTAGACTTAGTTGGCCTGGCAGTGGAACTAACATCCAGAAGGGCTGAGACTACTCCACTTGCCAAATTTAGAACTGACTTCCAAGCAGGAAGTCATTTCTAAAGCATTGGCAGGAACCACTGTCACTGTGGTTCCTGTCAATGCTTTTTAAAGTTTGTTGCATGGCTCCATCAACACGAACACGTTCAAACACATCAAAAAGAAGATCCCAAAATATCAGCCTAGAGGAACCAGTAATAACAATTCCAAACACAGAAATATCTCCGCCCCAATGGGTAACAGACATGAATGATTTGCATGGAATAATCTATCATTTGGGACAAATCAAGAAGTTGATAACTTATTACTGGTTCCTCTGGGCTGATATCATAGTGCTCTGCTAAATACTCGACCTGAGTTAACTCTGTAATATTGATGCTCTTAGCAATGCCTGCACCTTTTTCCAATTTGTTAGTGGTTCTCCAGAATTGGGTTAGATGTTTGCTTTTACAAACGTACAGTATTCTTGCCCACTGGCCTTCGCTGTGCTCCTTCTTAGCACCACATATTTCTTTTATAGGCCTGTCTGAGTTGCCTAGAATCCTCTGTCCTCTGGTAATACTACGTCAGCCAGAAACTTCCTTACTGGTCTTAGTGAATGGTTCATGCTGTTTTTTTTTGCTGTTCCTAAAGCTTGTGGTATGGTACCTGTAAGTGTTACAACACCAGATAACTCATTACCCATACATGTCATATTGTAAGTGTCTGGCCCATTTCCACTGCATATTTTCGACAGGTATTTTCCACTAATTATTTTACAAGTGTTTGGAAGTTATCTTTGAAATGACTACAAATGCCATGATGCCCTGTTTCTGATTTCTCAAAAGAATATTGCTATTTTGTATTGCTCATTCTCTCTTGTCTAACAGATTTCAACATATGGTAAAATGCAATTGTAAAATGTAATGTAACGATCAATTCCTATCCAATGCTGGGTCCATCCCTATCCAATGGTCTCTTCTGAATATGGTTTGTGATTTTTCTGAATGTTGTCCAGTTCTTCTTGGACAATTGAATTGATATCATGATTTTCATAAATCAAAGGTGTTGACACAATAATTGAAAGCTATGTGAGTTACTATGCTGAAAAAAGTGGTACTAGCAAACATTGCCTCTGCACTGTTCACTTGATGACTAATGTTAAACACCCATCCACGTTCTGGAAATGTCTGTTTTCAATTCAGCTAGGCTTTGAAATTGTCAATTACACTTTTCTCATCTACACTGTGATAGGCTGAATGGTTATGAGATGTTAGGTATACACCCTGATCACGTCATGAACATTTCAGGACATCTTATTACCAGCTTATTTGAAGTTTGACTGTTTGAAACTGCTAAATGTTAGGGTAATATGTGCAATACCTCTCAAGCTTTCATCACAATAACCTCAACGTTTTTTTTCTTCTAGGTATCTGCATTGTTTGTCTCAAAGGATTTGACTGTACAATACACGATATTACTACTAAAAATGTTCTCAATTTCTCAATAGGTCCAACTGGCAGAGTACGTGGGAGGGTGTTTGTGGGCTAAAATAATGAGGCCACTGAGGTCACTGTCACCATTTCTTTTTTTAAACAGATTTTATTGGCATTTTCATTTTTCACCATTGGTCCATATACACATGTTTAACCATCAATTGAAAAAACCATAGTGATTCCATAACATGTTCATTACTGATGTTACAGTGGTTCAGGTTGCCGTTATCAGCCACTTCTTAGCATTATTCATTTCTAAGGAACCCATTCCTGATACTGTTATCTACTCGACTTCTAAGGTCACTGTCACCATTGACCAAGTCTTGGGAGCCTGCTAACATCTGGGCCATTTACGCCTGCACAGGCACAGGAAGGGAGGCCCTGTTACCTGAAGAACCAGTGCCTGAGACTGTGTATTCGCCAGCACCCTTGCAGGAGGGAACCTCCAAGCATATTACCAGGAGGTGAGGATGGCAAGACCTCTGCCACCATGAGCAAGAAGCGCCGACACTCATTTTATTCAGGGTGTGTGCCTAACATTCACTCTGTGGACTATTTCTGGACAAATTTACCTTTCTGAGGACAGTAGTATTTTGGACATTGGATTTAAAACAATTTTGGCTCTCCACCTATATGTTCATACACCATGACTGACTTCTTCACTTTTTGGTTTGCTTTTGTAATGTTCATCTTCTTTAATTTTATTATGTTGAGTACAATTAATTTACAAGTCAAAACTCATGGGGCCAGATGTACGACCAGTAAAAATAGTGACTCGCAAATTGCGTGAAATGCGACTCGCAATTTGCGAGCTGCTAATTGATGCCTACATACAGAAGAGAAACCATGATTGCGAGTGGCTAATGACTCGCATTACTATTTTGGCTTGCGGCTATTTGCGAGTCGGTAAATGTTCGCAAATAGCGCACTCCTCAGAAAAGAACTTTTTGCATACACAAATAGCGAGTGCGGCAGAAACAAGCCCGAATTGCACATGCAAATTGCGAATGCGAGAAAAACATGGAAAAACACTTCCTGGTTGAGCTGAAGAACCCCGAAACAGGAAGTGGTGTCCCAGGATAATCCTGAGCAGAATAAATAGCACATGGTTAGGTGCAGCAGCACAGTTCAAGACTGCTGTTTGGGAGAGTCTCTCATACTGTCCCTGAGATGGACAAAAGAAAGATCTGGCAAGGAATGCAGCAGCGCATCAATACCCTGAGTGTGACACACAGGTCCCAGGATGACATCAAGAAGCGCTGGTATGACCTGCGATCCAGGGCCAAGGAGAGGGTGGCAGCACGTCTGAAAGACGTACAAGGGACAGGAGGAGGGCCATCTACCACATCTGAACCATCTGTAGCGGAGGACATGGTGGAGAGTACCCTAGAGAGGGCGGCTGTTGTTGGATTTGGGACACTTGACACATCACAGACACCACCAAACCCTGATAAGTGTGAAATGTGTTCAAAATACTTGATTCACCACTAAAGCCTGTTCTGCGCATGCATACTGATCATCCACACCCAATAATCCATTGCCAGGAAACAAAAATGGGAAATGTAGGCATTGACAAATAAAGTGTGGTTACGGAATTACATGAGCTTATAAACATTGCAACACCACTGACATAGTGACTCACATATTTTATTTTCTAACACAGGTATTCATGAACATCCCCCAAAAAATGACTAAAAACCAGTGCCGGCTGGAAGCCAAATTTGATGCCCTCACAGGTACCATTGCCGATCTATGTAAATAATTGGAAGAAGGTAGGGCGCAGAACAGATGCATGTAGCGCAGCAGGGGCCATAAAATGGATGCTTTGACCAGGGCCATTGGGAGATTTGCACATGTGATGACCCAACACACAAAGTCCAACCTGGGGCTCCAGGTGGAGATGTGCCAGTAAAGTGGGGATGTTGCTTGGGGCCTGCAACAAATTACTGCAGCAGTGGAAACACTGCAAACCAATATGTTTGACAGTGGTGGTGCTAAAGAGGGAGGAGCCAGTGAGGTATCTAGCCGCAGTAGTGTCTCTGCTAGGGAAACACCCCTAATGCATAGGAGCAGCAGCCACCAGGCTGGTTTTGCAAGTGGCAGCTATAGCCAGATTGATGGAGAGGCAGAAAGTGAATTGTTTAGGGTAACTGCACACTTATTGGGGGACATTTAGTTTCAAATTGTGGAGATGTCGCCCCAATGCAGTTACGCTTTTGCTCTAGCATACGTTTTGCAATGGACAGGTTGTCCTGACTTTGTTTGTGCAAGCTTGCACAGTAAAGCACCAATTCAAAGTCACAATTTGTACTGTTTTATGTAGAGGATAGTATATAATTACTTTGGAACTACCTTAAAAAATTATTGTTTGCGATCTGGTCCCTCTGCCTTCTCCCCTCTGTTGCAGAGCTACCACCCCAGTGCTGTTGGGCAGGTGGTCCTGGGTCCTCATCCTCTGATTCAGAGTTAAACACATACATGGGCAGGGCACCCCCGCGGGCCAGGTTGTGAAGCATGGCACATGTTGCCACCATTTTCCCAAGAGTCGCAGGTGCAAACTGCAGGGCTCAGCCACTCTTGTGGAGGCACCTGAAGCACTATTTTAGGATGCCAAATGTGCGCTCGATGATGGTCCTGGTGTGCCTCTGTGCCCTGCTATACCACCTTTCATGTGCGTTGTGGGGAGACAGGTACGGTGTCAGGATCCATGGTCACTTGGCATACGCACTGTCACCTGGTAAAAGAAATATGATGGTGAGACAACATGCTTGACACACATAAAAGTGCCAATACATTTCTCTGGGGACCTGGAAAATCTGTACCTAGTAGGTATCCTTCATCAAAGTCACCTCTTTCTAATTTCTGCTATATGCCACTGTATTTGAGATGAATGAGTCATATGTGCTTCAAGGATCTTTGGAAACCAGATCTGTGAGATTTGTTTTTTGAGTCACAGACAACTTGGATGTGGAGACAATGTGTGCTTTCCTATTACGGAATATGTATTCTATGTGGGATGAGGGACATATCAGCACATGGGTCCCATCCATGCACCTTAAACCTGTGGACTGGAAACCTTGCTATTCTGTAAAATTCCAGTTTTGTTTCTTCAAGTTCCTCTTCATCCCTGGGCAGGTAGATGTGCTGATGCATGTGGTGAAGCATGGCATCTAGGAAATTGTGAAAGAAATGGGAAAGCGCACTCTGGGACACACCTCCGGCCACTGCAATGACATCCTGGTAGCTATCAGTGGCCAATAGGTGGAGGGAGCACAACAGAGGCACATGTGTGGGGATTGCATTGCTGCGCAGAGTTCTGCTTTCCAGTTGTGGCTTCAAGATGCCTATGTGGTCTAGGATGACAGTGCTACTCAGCCTTTACTGGTCATAAATTTCTTCCTCTGTCTTATCAACCTATGTTAGCCTGACTCTGAATATCCTCTCCTGTCTCCGCCTCCGCTGCTGGGCAGCCTGTATCTGCATCCTCCTCACTATCATGTACAGGGCAGCCATTGTGGAAACATTTCTGATGCATTCTGGGCCTGTTTTTATAGGTTGGGCCTGGTTACCACCTGGCTCTGGTTAGTGGTAAATTGCATGTGCAAATGGGCCTAATTGCGCATTTTCGCTATTTGCGACTGCTCTGTGCATTTTGATTAGCAACTTGCAAATTTTGAGTCTCAATTTTGGGAACAAAAAAAAACAGTCACATTTTTTGTAAATCGGTATTCATGCCATCGCCATTTTGAGTTTTGCAAGAGCCATTCGTACACTGTGTACAACCATTTTTACATGGGCACATCGTTTTGCGAGCGAATTTGCGCATGCAAAATGGTCTTTCATCTGGACCATTGACTGGTGTTGTGTATGTCAACTCTATGCAATGCATTTGTTTTCTTCCATCATCAGTTGAAAATGACCAAAATCAAAAGGTTGTTTAAAGATAGATAATTTGCAAATAGGACATGTTTATCTCAAGTTGCAAACCATGACTCCCAAAAATGACATACCATTATATCATCTACTATATATTTATTCCATTTCACCATTACTTGCCTGTCAACATTTGCACTAAAATAACAATCCATACATTACACTAATACTCAGTGGCAGTTTGCGCATTTCCAGTTCAAGACCTCCCCAACATGGAAGAAAGGGATATGTCTAAAACAAAAAGTTAGCATAGGCAAATTATCATTGACTCAAGTCATCATCTAGAGCCAGATTTTCTGGCACACATAAATAATCCCACATCAATAACGCCAAGAGATGAAACTATGGTAGCACTGCATTTTATAGACACAGGACCATTCCAAACCACTGTTCCAGTATCTGGTGAGATGTCACAACCAAATTTCATTGGTGTGCTTCAAGAGTATGTCCCACAATTATGTGACACATCAACAGCTACATACACTTTATACACAGTGAGGATTTTTCAAATGTGAAGGGAGATTAGCATGATTTGGCTCCACTACTGTTGGAAATGGCCCTTTTTGACAGGGTCATCCCTAAATTTTTTGCCTTCCTCCTGTATTTTTGCTGACCTGTTTGTGTTGATTTTATGACTCTGGGCACTTTACCACTGCTGATCAGTGCTAACGTGCTTATGCTCTCCCTTTGTAAATATGACATGTGAAATGGTATATCCATGATTGGCTTATTTGGTTTACCTGTTAGTCCCTAGTAATGTGGCCTGTGTGTGCCCAGGGCTGGTAAACCAAATGCTGCTGGTGGGCCTGCAGCACTGGTTTGCGCCACCTACAGAAGCAGCTTGTAAAGTGTATCTCAGACCTGCCACTGCAGTGTCTGTGTGCGGTCTAGAACTGCCATCTTGGCTGTGAAGTGCACCCACTTCCCAGCCCCTGAACCTTCCCTTGGCATCATGTAAGCCACCCCTATGGTAGGGGGCATTGTATGTGTAAGGTAGGACATGCTCTGATGTGTGTAGCATGTCCTGGTAGTGAATTACACCCAATTTCGTTTTTCACAACTGTAAAGCTACCTGTTCTCCATAGGCCAGAATGGGCAGTTCGACTATTACACTCTATAGTCCTAACTGACCCTAGGAACATGGTAGAAAAACGAATTTAGTATGCCTGAGAATATTAAAATACATCTTTTAGTGAAGGTTATTTTTATATTCTGTGTTTGAAAATACCACTTTTAGAAAGTAGGTATTTTCTTGCCTAAGCCTTCCAGTGTGCTCTACTGTTATGTGTATTGGCTGTCTGGGTTTGGAGTGACAGGGCTGGGGAATTTCAGGAGACAGGGTGAGGTGTCCCAGTGGTGAATGGAGAGATCTGCTTCTAGATGGGTGGGAGGAGTTGCACCTGGGACCTGAAGAGGGCTCTGCCTTCCCTTTACAATGCTGGCTCCACCTCCTGTAGTGCGTCTGATGTCTCTGCCCTGCACCCTGAAAGGAAAGAAGCAGCCTGGTAAACAAAGTGCTCCAGGACTGAGTAGAACTGGTACTGGCTGGGTTCAGTGACTTGTGACTCTTTAGAACAAAGACTTTTGGGGTATAAATATCTGTCCCTAAACCCCTACAATTTGTATTGCCCTGGATTTCAAGACCAACCTCTGTCCGTGGAACTGAAGAAAGCTGCAGGAGAGGACTGTCCTGGTGTTGTGTGCTGTTCCCTGGATTGGCCTGCAGTAGTTTTCATTGGACTGGACAAAGGAGGGAAAAGGAGCTGCAAGAGAACTTTTTAATCTTGACCCTGCAATCACCCAAGGGCTAGAGAGAGAACTAGCCTCCTGACTGAAGTCTCAGGACCAGTAGATTTCATTTTTGTCGCTAAGGCCTGTTAGCGAGCTGCCGCAGCCGAGGGGCGTGAAGAAAATCATCGCTACACCTACAGAATGTAAAGAAAATCATCGCATCGCTGCCGCTGAAGGCTCGCTGGCCTGATCATCGCCCCGCATGTTTGCGGCCCGAAAATCATCGCTACATCTACAGAGCGTAAAGAAAATTGTCGCATCACTGCTGCTGAAGGCTCGCTGGCCTGATCATCGCCTCGCACGTTTGCGGCCAGAAAATCATTGCTACAGCTGCTGAGCGTAAAGAAAATCGTCGCATCACTGCCACTGAAGGATCGCTGGCCTGATCATCGCCACGCAAGTTTGCGGACAGAAAATCATCGCTACAGCTGCTGAGCGTGAAGAAAATCATCGCATCGCTGCCGCTGAGGGCCCGCTGGCCTGATCATCGCCCCGCACGGTTGCGGCCAGAAAATCATCGCTACAGCTGCTGAGCGTAAAGAAAATCGTCGCATCACTGCCACTGAGGGCCCGCTGGCCTGATCATCACCCCGCACGTTTGCAGCCAGAAAATCATCGCTACTGCTGCTGAGCATCCAGAAAATCGTCGCTAACCTCCGTTAGCGAGCGGCCGTGACTAGAGCGTGAGGAAAAACATTGCTAATCCGCCGGAGCGACATTTCTTGTGGATTATTTGCCAACATCTCAGAACTGTGAGTAAGAGGGGTCGCAGAGACCACTGTCCTGAACTGAACTTTACCTTACCCATTGGAACTATTTTTGCAGCATCCAGAGAGAACTATTTTTGTACAGTATTGTGGTTTCCTCGTTATTTGGTCTTGTGATAAGTCTCTATAAACATAACTATTTTCTTTGATAACTACCTGTGTTATGTCCCTTTGTAGTGTTCCTCCCTGTATTTACTGTGTATGATTATCAACGCTTTACACACTGCCTCTGAATTTACCTAACTGCTCGTGCTACGTTACCACAGGGTGGAGCAGGGGTTGTCAATTGGGTGCAGCCCTTCACTCTGACTTAGGAAGAAGGGTCCCTGCTTGGACAGTGGCCATCCACTGCCAACCAGAGACCCCCATTTCTAACAACTACCACATGCGATTTGAGGAAATAATGGCACACATATTGCTTTAGGGCCAATAAACGACAGAGAACAAGTCCAATGTAATCTTTAAATCTTCTATTCAATTACAGTGCAAGTTGTTTTGGTACAAGATTTGTACATCCTAAGGTTGTCTGTCTTTCCCAGGATCTACCCAGATTTAGTTTATACTCAGAAACACCACCATATACCAGCAAATGTCTCAGCTCTGAAGTGTCCAAATGAAGATGACATGGTGAAGGAGCTAAAACAGATTAAAACAAGCATTGGCAATGCCAATCGATCTCGCCATATTAATGTATTTTATGAATTTTTTGTTTTATTAATATATTATAATAATAATACAGTATGTTAGACATAGTAATTTTTAAAAAGGACTGACAGTGCTTCAGTACTTTTAAGACTTTTTTATTTTAACTGCAAGTGTTACTTTGTTTTCTTTGGTAAAGTATTTAAACATTAATGTAACATACATCTTTTTTTTCTACAGATAAAATATGCTAAATAGCTACGGTTAGCTCTACTGGGCCACAAGCGGTGCCTCGTTTCTTTTTGCCTTTAGGTAATGGGATTTTAATGTAGTATATTAGAGACACCCTGCCCCCCGAGGTAGGCATCTGCTAAAAAGATTCCAACAATGGGGGTGGTATTCTGAGACCTAGTCGCTAGCCCAAGATGCCTTAAAAACATACTGTGTCAGCTCTCCAAATGTGCAGTTATTGCAGAGCGAGTTAACTGTGTACAAAGACCTGTGACAAAGGTTGGACTCTGGCAGCAGTGTGAGGAGGTGCCAAGTGTCACTGTTTCAAGGCCACTGGTGATGTGTGCCCATTTTCCAGGTACACTGCCAGTAACACCAATAAATACACACGGTCTGCAGAGTAAGGCAGAGGCTAGCAAGGAGGGGGCACACACACAACAGCCAAAATAGTCTAGTCAATTTTGAAGACGTGGACATCTCGCTGTATGTACACACCTCATTGACAGACACCCTGCCAAGAACCCTACTCAGTCAAGGCCCAGCACCAGAGCCCGTACTATCACTACGGACACAAATGCACACTGGACGCTCCCACCTGCACCCTAACAGACTGGCGCAAATCTACCAGCCATCCCCACCACTCATTCAAAGCCTCTGGACTGAGAAATATTGGCAGTCACAAAAGTGCACAATGCACTCGCCTTCCCATCCGCCCTCCACCTGCTTGCTCCAGGAAGCATGAATCAAGCATGAAAAAATAATTAAAATTCCTAAACTACCCACAGCTCCAACCAGAGTACTCCCAGAAGGAGACACAAAGACAGGGGCAACAAATTATAAGTTGTAAACTGACATGGGGTCGACTCATCACTGCTGAACGGGGGTGGGCAGTGCCCCCAACAGCACAACACCAAGTACGCTCCGACTCCAGGTAAACAGCTTGCATACACCCACAGAAATGGAACTGACGCACTGGCTTCCAGCAGGTCCAGGCCGGTGGCTGATGGGCTTCGACCCAGGCAGTGGAGCTCATGTGTTTACACCGCAGGCTGAAACCCCGAGGCCTACTAATCTACGGGAGCTCTCCACCCGCCCTCGCGTGGAGCATCCGGATTAAAAATAGGATTGGCAATAAAGGCCACGGGCTACCACCTCAGTGAACTGCATATTACAAAAAAAAAGGTCACCAGGCTTGGTCCCATCTGGGAGGGAGGGGGGTTGGGTCTGACCCTTGATGTGAAGCGCAAGGCAGCAGTGGCGGTGCCGCAGAGCCCCCTGCCTTGGGTCATTCCAGAACACACAACTGTTTTTTTCTTTGCACCTAACATCCCAACCATATTTGTACACGTAAGCTACTTTGTTTTAACTAAAAGTTCACTGTCCAAGTCCGTACAGACTACGGCAACACAGTAGGTGACAAAACGCTTGCACTCACGACCATTAGCACGAAAAATGGAAGGGGCGCTCTCCAGACAAAATCTATATTCTCAAAACGTCCTTTCATATCTGGAAGTGGAGCATGCAGAAGGGCATTGTTTGGTGACATATGGGAGCTGCCAATGTTAAATAGGGCCTCAGACCACAGCGTGGGGGCTCCAAGGACAGCCAGCGTGCCCCTTCCTAGTCACACACAGCCCTTCGCTCAAAGGAGGCCGCAGATAGCGCCCGGCACTCATGTTCACAACTGAGTAGCATCTACTAGTGCCTGCATGCGCATGCAAGAGAAACAAGCAGCGCATGCGCTGCAACGAAACATGAGTGCTAATTCACCCACCAATTACACAACAAACAAGCATCTAAAATTCAATAGGACTCGTATTTACGCGAGACCTATTGCATTTTAAAAGGAGGTACGTGCGTTACAAAAGGCACGAATGGGAGGGGGTGGATGGGGTGGTGGTGGTCCAAGAAGTCACGCACTGCGGGAGGGAACAGGGGGAGGCAGGGGAACAAAACGGTTTTAAAAGTAAAGTGGCTGATAGCCGTGGAAGGACAACGATGACAACATGGCCGTCAAGAGGCGGGATTAAGTTGCCCAAAACCAATCAGATTGCAGCATTTAGAATTTCGGCCAAAGAGAAAGATAGGCGGATAGTGGGCGGAGCTTCCCCCGCTATACTGTATACATCATCTCTCGACAAGACAGCGCATGTGCTGCCTAGGCGAGACCTAAAAAGATGATGTATCACACAGGACTTAATGGCAACCTTACAAAGTCAACTTTTGGAGGACAGTTTCACAAAACAATCAGAGATAAACAATGTAATTGAACACAGTAGTGAATTTGTCCAAACTTTTATCAACAAACACCTTTAACTTGTTGTTCCCTGAACTTGCCTTCCCAACAAAATACCACCACATGCTTTTCACAAATTACACACATGAGAAGTTTTCAATGATATCTCGAAATAGGTCAACTCCTTCCCCGTCACCACTCTCATCTTCCTTTGGTATATCAGGGTCCTCACATGATGGTCCTACATGGTCTCCATCCTCTGTGATGCAAGGGATGTTCCATTACAGGGGTGATGTTGTGGAGCATTCAGCAAGCCATGGTGATTTGGCACACCTTATCGGGCAACCAGAGGAGGGCTCCACCAGTATTTTCTATACAATGAAATCTGGCCTTTAGAATCACAAAAGCCCACTCCACTGGCCACCATGTTCTTCCATGGGCCTGTTTGAAGTGGGCTTCACTTGGCATTGTTGAATTACTCAGTGGTGTCAAAAACCACGGTCGGTTGGGATAAGCTAAGTCTCCTAGATAGATGACAAAATAATGTAACACAATTCCAAATTATACAACTAGAAATACCCCAACAATATAAGGAAAGATTGGACTGCCGAACAAGTCAGGCCCTCTCAGGTCCAAGTTGAGACATTTGTCAGGGTATGGGGCTGTTTTGTAGTACAAAGGCATCATGGGCAGTGCTGGGGAAACACACGCAGATAATTGTGATGTGCAAATCCAGTAAGCAGGCAACTTGCACATTGATTGAATGGAATTTTTTCCCACTTCCAATAGACCTGTTCTGTGGCATGTGTTGTAACTAAGGCAATATGTTTGCCATCAATTGCTACACCCACATTAGATAGCTGACCCAAAGCATAAAAGCCCCCTTCACATTGGCTAAATCCTGCTGTTGTGAAAACTGTATGAGGCTGTTGGTATGTTTCATCATTGAAGGAAGAACTTCTTGTAGCACACCACTAAAAATTGATTGTGACATTCCACCAGATACTGTCACAGTGTATTGGAAGGATCCTGTGGACACAAAATGAAGTGCTGCCATGAGTTTAGCAATAGGTGTAATAGATGTGGGATGTGAGGCTGAAGATCTGACTCCAGTTGATGACATAAATCTAATATAGTTTTCCTACTCAACTGAACTACTTACTTGTATCCCTTTTTTCCATGGTGGCAAGGTCTAGAAATGAGTGGTACACCTGAGGCTGTTGTCTTCCCACTCTGCCAGGGTTCATATGCCTCCATTGAATAAATATTTGAAATTTGTTACATTTTCTACAGCAATATAGTTGATACCCGCAGACAATGGCAGAAAGTCACCCCGGAGTGCTTTCAAGCCTCTTGCTTAGTTCCTCGGAACACTGCTTCGGACAACAGAGGAAGCTCTGGCCAAATATAATTATGCTGTTTCCAGGGCTATTGATCATCTTGCGCCGCTGAAATCACTTCCTAACCACTCTAAACACCCTCAGACTGCTGGGTTTTCTCCTCAACTCCGAGCTCAGAAACAACTCTGTAGGAAATACGAACGACGCTGGCGCAGTACCCATGATGAGGGGGATAAAGATCGGTTCTTGGTCACCCTGTCTGGCTACCATAAAATTATAAAGGCTGCTCTTAAAGCCCATATTTCATCTCGATTAGCACAGGCTGGCAATGCTCCTAAAATGTTGTATAGTATTCTTCAATCTTTCACCTACCCTAAGTCCTGTGAGAATTTAGAGGTCCCCACGCAAATGCTCTGTAATGACATCTCACATTATTTCTCACAGAAAATATAGCTCATCTACGAAAAAATTGTCCCTTCAGGAAGCCAGCCTCTGGCTATAATGACATCTGATCTGCCAGAACAGGATTCCTCCCAGTTGCTAGAGAGCTTCCCTCTGGTGACTTTGGCAGATGTAGAAACGCTGCTTCGCATGTAAAATCAGGATCCCCCTCGGCGTCATTCCGGCCAAAGACATTACCTCCCTGGCCTGTCAACTGTCTCCTTCTATTGAATATCTCCTCAAACTCTCCCTGAGAGAGGGTCATGTTCCGTCGGAATGGAAAGCAGCACAGGTTATGCCTATCCGTAAGAACACCAAGGTTCCTTTGACGGATTTTTCCAATCTCTGCCCCATCTCGCTTCTTCCTTTCCTGAGCAAACTGTTGGAGAAAATTAATAATAAACATCTCTCCAACTTTGTCGAACTTACTGGTAGTTTAAAATCTTCCCAGTCAGGCTTTAGGCCCAAATACAGCATGGAATCAGTTCTACTAGTGATCACAGATAACATCAGGATGACCCTAGATAGGGTCATTCTACGATTCCGGTGCTGTTGGACCTATCTGCCGCGTACGATACGATTTCACATCAGATATTGCTCAGGAGGCTGAAGGAGATTGGACTAAGAGACTCTGTTCTCCAGTGGATGGCGAGCTTTCTATCTGTTCGCTCCCAGACCATCAATATTGGCCCATATTGTTTGGCTCCTATGGAATTATTCAAGGGAGTACCTCAGGGCTCATGCCTGAGCCCCACATTGTTTAACATCTATGTTGCTCCCTTGGCCAATCTGCTGAGGATGCATGGGTTCATCCCCATCTACTATGCCGACGATACACAGCTGCTTTTTCTGTTCACTACATTTACTCCATTGGTACAATCGGCCTTCTCCTCTGGCATGAGAGCTATTTCGCACTGAATGAAGAGCAATCTCCTCCAGTGTAGTGTTGGGAAGACGGAGATTCTGCTCTTCGGGGATGGTCCCCTCTTATGGACTCTGGAATGGTGGCCGATTGATCTTGGTGCTCCCCCTGCTCCTAATCCCCTTGTCAAGAATTTAGGCATCCGTCTGGATCAAGCCCTTACTTTGAAGGGGCATGCTGCTCAGACAGCTGGCTCCTGCTTCCATACACTGGGTTTACTCCGCCGAGTCTTTCCCCTGCTCCCCGACTCTACTCACAAGACTTTGACTCAGGCACTTATATTAAGCCGCCTAGACTACTGCAATGGTGTGCTGGTCTCTGCTAGCTAGGCCTCACTCAGCAGACTACAAGTAGTCCAGAACACGGCGGCACGACTGGTCCTCAATCCCCCAACCAGGACTGCCTTCCACCCTCATTTTTGTCAGCTTCACTGGCTTCCAATACACCAACGGGTAAAGTTCAAAGTCTGCTGTACTATCCATAAACCGTTATTCAATCTCGGTCCCACCTATCTTTCGGAGAAATTTACTCCTTACTTGCCTTCCAGGTCTCTTCGCTCGGGATCTAAGTCACTTCCTGTGGTTCCCCGAGTCAGGAAGGCCAGATTAGGGGTGGAGGCCCTTTTCCAGCTTGGCCCCTGCTATTGGAATGAGCTCCCTCTGCACCGATCATCTACAGCTCAGAAAGCATCTTAAGACCACACTTTTCTGCTTCTGATTTTGAAGTAGCAGTCCCCCGTCCATGTCGCCCGTTCAAAGCGCAGAGATACCCCTTCGGGGGTCGATTCAGGTGCTATATAAATAAATAAACAAATAAATAAATAATTACCAGTGAAGTCATGTACTCCTATTAAATATTTATGTTTAACTATACATTTTAACTCAACATATATTTATAGCCCAAAATAACTGAGAAATGTTTAAAATATGTAAAAATAATACATTTTAAATGTGTTATTTGCACATTATTTTTTTAAATGATTTGTTCATCAAAAAATTACAGTTAACCACCTAAGTGCAGAAAGCATGAGAGTCAATGGCGGAAATTTTACACAGGGGACGATAAAACATTATTAAAATTGGCTTACAAGGATTAGAGAATGTCTTTGATTTGGTAAAGGAATTTACTCTTATCTGCATAAAACAAACTATCTTACCTTCACGTCAATCATGTAACAACCTCACAGATTATTTTCATAATAAAATCGAACAGATCATTGCGGATATACAAAATAAGGATGATCCAAAGAATGGACCTGACAATAGGGACAGACTGTTAGACCCAACTAAAGGACAGTCTACTGAGATAGCACTAAAGAAGGTTGGTCTGTTAGAAGAAGCAGATTTTAGGATTCTTTTCTCCTCAATCTCATCATGATCTCCTCTAGATCCCATCCCTACTGGAATATGGAAAGGCAGACTGCTTAAATGGATGGTTTGAATCCTATCTATCAGGAAGACTGCAAGCAAACTAATCCCCATTTGTATCTGAATACAAAGAAATTGGGCACGGAGAACCTCAGGGCAGGGCAGGGCAGGGCAGTTGATGGACAGAATGCAGAACAATGTCATACATTCACCCCAGTACAGAGATCTGGGTTTAATCCATCGTTATTTTGCTCACCACGCCACCACAGTTCAGACATGGCCATATGCAAATCAGTCTTGACCCTGTGCCTTATGTGAACAGTCCAGCTCGAACTGCCAAGCCAGGTCCTCCCTGGACTGGAAACAAGCATCCTAGGATCATTTTCGGGGTTTCACCCCTCTTTAGCCAGGATAGCTTGATTCCAGTGGCATGGAGAGCACTGGACCCACGTCTGGGCATACCCCCAGACACTGCAACCACCACCACAGACACATCCACCACTACAATAACAGCCCCAGACACCACACCCACCACGACAGACTCATCCACCACCATAAGCACAGCCCAATACACCACACAAACCACCAGACACAGCCACTACTACCACAACCACACCCAGTAACTCCACAATACATACACCCACAAAACGGAAACATCCATTCAACACACACCAACTAAGCAGTACACACACAAACGTTCACGGCATACACCAGAGAAACCTGCACCTCCAACAGACATATGCACAACAAACTCTTCCAATCCATTAACTTCCCAAACCCAAGTCCCTTCCAACCATCCAACCCATTTTCCCCGTGAGAGTCTTCTGTTTGCCCTTGCCCTGACCCCTGCCACACCCACCCCTCACAAATGCACACCTACCCCTTCCACCCCCAACCCAACCCTTCCACATCCTAACACACCCCTCAGAAGACAGGACACACCCCTACTACCGCCCAAGGTACCCCTAAGAAAGGCTAATGTCCTCATCCCAAAAGCAAGTCATCCCTTCGAAAACCCCACCCCCTCCAAAACCCAATAACACCCCTCCCAAAACCACAAACCCCCTATCAAAACCAAGGGAACCCCTCCCAAAACCACACCCTCTCAAACCCAAATGTATTCCTCCAAAACCCAAGGGCACCCATTCTAAACCAAAGGGCACCCCCTTTATAACCCAAACCCCCCTCCCATGTAAGTCTTGGAGGTGCCTGGTATGCTCACGAGATGCCCCTTCCTAAGGATGTTCCCAGTGGCAGTTTATTTGCAGTCAGTGGTGATGTTTGGACTTATGGACTGCCATTTGACTTTATTCTTATTTTGAGAACTGTATCTCAATTTGTGGCACATACCTTAAATTTGACCAGATTTGTCCTGGCATCATTTTCCCTTAGCAATTGTTTGATTCCTCACAATGTTTCAATGTAAAATGTGCAGTACCTGTTTTTCTTTAGCATGATCTCAGGAACTACTACATACTTTTAAAATGTCTACTGTCTTATGTGCATACAATGGTTTACATGGTATGTGATGGTCATTTTAACTTAGGTGCAGCCATTCAACATAGTAGTGGCCACTTGCACCTGCAAATATATGTTGAGAATTATTTTAGGATATTTTACGACAAGCGTGTTTGTTTAACCTTGATTACTGATAACTATGTACACATACGAATTGCACCTTGTAATTGTATCTGCAAATTGAAATTGTATAAAATTCAGGACTTGCCCTATACAAGGGAGAAGTTTTACATGGATAAATCTGTAGAGTGCTTCAAATAAGAGATTGTCATTTATTTTCCAGGTAATCTATGAGGTGAGGTTGTTACAGCTTGTCTAGTGCAATTTCTACATGAGGTTACATTGCACTTATCCCAATGATTTTTGATGCCTATGTTTTCATTGTGACAATTTTCGTACTTCATTCACCTGTACGGATATCCTTTTTTTGTGCAAGTGTCCTTTTTTGAAAGGCAGCTGGCATCGGATTTGGTTACAGAGGTGTGTTACTTTAAATTTCTTAAACATCAACATTGGAAACAAATGCATTGCACATTGGCAAGCAATTGCTTGTGTGAGTAATTTAACACAGTACGAGTCCTGAACATACGTGAACTGCCAAGTGTAAAAGGTAACAGGTAATGTGAGAGATTACCTTTGGTTCCTGGTCATTACAGAAGAGTGCACATGCACTTACAAATTATTGAGAAGGACAGTTGTGGTACTCAAGTTCACCTGATCCCAGTTACTCATAAAATGACAACTACAGAAAACCAAAAAAACATAGGGGTAGATTTACAAGCCCCTTGCGTCATTTTCGCGCCACAGTTGCGTCACTTTTTGTGACGCAGCAGCAGCTGAAAAATGCGGCCCATTTACAACGTGACTCATCTAGGGAGATGCGTCACGTTGTAAAACCCTGCGTCACATTTTACCTGCGTCAGGTATAATGTACGCAGGGTGGGCGTTCCAACGCAAAAAAGCCTCGTAGAAGTGACGCAGTGAGATCTACAAGATTTCACTGCGCCACTTCTAGGACGCCACTGCGTCAAATTCTTACGCCTGCTTGAACCAGGCGTAAGGAGTGATGCAGCACAATGAGCATAGACCTCCGCCTGCATTGCTGGAGTTGCGTTGTGCTTGCGACACGACTCCAGCAATGCGTGACTTTTCCGTCAACAGATGCATCAGAATTTCTGACGCATTTGTCAATCCTTGCGCCATGGTGCGCCGAACTGTAAATACGGCGCATCCATGCTGACGCAAGGGTTTTGCATTTTGGCGCAGGGAAAGTGACACATCTCTACAGGAAGCGTCACTTCCTTGTAAATCTTCCCCATAAAGCTTTGCGATCACCTGAACATCATAGCTGATCCCACAAAGTAATCCACAAAGTTATTATAGACAGTCATGAGGTATTGTTTCACTTTTTAAAGCTTTTAGGAAGAAAAAAGTTGGCTCGCTGTACAAATAGGCCTTAAACTTATCTGCTAGACGAGCTACTATCAAAAATAGATACTTTATTTACCTGGATAGCAAAACGTAATAAAGAACAATCAAAAGTAAAAAGGCCAAGCAATAAAATTATCGAAAATGGCAAAATAAACGTACATAATTTTTGCAGAAAAATAATAACCATTAAAGACCGAAACATAAGGACAAGCTAGTTTTTTTGCTAACTGTAATTTGTATTAGTAATCATCCTTATGCTTCCACAGGACCCACCATGCAAGGTGTTGGTTTCTAAACATCCAGGGCTAGCTGACAGTATCCATGCCTATGAATTTAAATTGACATCACTGGGCCATAAAATGTAAAGGAAAAATCAGGTTCATACCACTTTTTACTGCTTCTTTGGAAGTGAATTAGGAACATATTTATTCCCGACTTTTGCTTGATAAGCACACATAAAATTCTAGATAAGATATTCTTAGTTTGGTATTTATACTGCCAAACAAAGTGCATGGGTGGCGCGCGGGACTTGAGTCCATTGACAAACAATCATCGTGAAGAGGGAAACCCATTACAAACAGATGTGACTAAGAGTACGATTTGTTGTTCACTTTTTCACCCCTCTTGTCGCTAAATTATAGAAACAGGAGAGGACAGGATTGATTTAGGATGATTTGACATTTCCGCGTCTTTGATTTATTTATGGGAATATTGATTTCAGAAGCACACCGACATTCACAACAAACAACCCTATATGCTATTGGAGAAAATGCAAATGGAAAATAAGTAATCCATTTGTAAAAAGGTCGTTTTTTACATTAGCATGCAATTTGTGGTACAGCATTATGACTGGAAATGAATAAAATGGGTGCTCATAAAATAAGGAACTATAGGCCAGAGTTACCTCCCGGTAGGTCTTTCACTTCCCATTCCTGTCTCTTTCAAGTACCGTATTAGTTTTTCAAATGGTCACAGAGTTCACTATAAATATAAACAGACGAAATGTAAGAACCAGCCTGCTTATCATCAGGAACTCCCTCGCCTAAAACGTCTGTCTATATTTTTCCGTACTGAAAATTTTACTCTTAAAAGAATCTTCCGCGTTAGCTTTGCATGCTCTGCAATTTTTTGCGTTTTTTTCTGCAGCTAAAGAATTCATAATGAGACACTTACTTGCTTCACACATTTTTGATTTAAAAAATACCACCATCCATAATCTGGAAAGAGTCTGGCAAGCCCTGGTGCAGTTTTCCATATTGTATCTTGTACTATGGGCATCCGTATGTGCAGTAAGATTCTACAATGTCTCGGGTCTTTAAAATATTGGTATTTATTATTAATTATATTTGTAGTGTACTCTTCTAAAATTGGGAATGTTCCCGATTGAAGGTGAACTGGATTTAGATGCCGGATACAGTTCGCTCGGAAATAACCTTTCGAGGTGGTATCTACACGTAAATCGGGCTAGGCCTTCCCATATGCACCGGATCAAGTCCGAACGCGGGTTCAGAAGGACCTTGAAGACTCCCAATGCTAGTACCGCGGTTGGACCTCCCTCACCTGCTGTTGACTGCAAAGCACCGGGACACCTCTGCTTGAGGTAGCTGTTGCGCTCTACAAATGCTATTATTATTATTAATATTATGATTATTATTATGTACACTTAATTTCCAGGCAATGTGGAATAGCCATACCGGCCTGGTTTTTCGGGGTCAAATTTGGCATGGCGTTCCTTATTTCTTGTGGATTCATGTTCCCATTTAGTACTCCCTCTTAGTAGGTGGTGAGGGGAGTGACGTGGAGTTGCAGTGTGAACCGACAGCCTGCAGTGGGGAGCGTTACATGCATCCGCAAATGGTAGAAGGGGGTCAGAGAGGGTCCAGGGCAGGGCTGCTGTTGCTGGCTTATACTCATGCAATTTTACTAGCCACATTTTCCAGGAGGTAAAATCATGGCAAGAGAAAATAGGGTGCAGGAACACTGAGTTTTTTTTAATCAGCTGGAGTGATATCCAGTTTAGGAATATTGCTCTGCCTACGCATTATCAGGCCCTATGTGTGAGCAAAAACATTAATGCCAGTCCTTTTGAACTACTTAGTTCCCATATGCATCAGAACATTGCGAAGACTTTTCAATCTTGCTGTATGGCTTTGCGTTGAATGTCAATCTCATCTTACCCATAAACCGATTATTGTTCTTATTCTTAAAATTGGTCCTTGTATTGTGAACTTCTGAGTGAAACTGGGCCTACAGTAAATTCAAATTATTAAGGCGTTATATCTTACATTTACATTTTAATTTACAAAACTATTGACGTTACCTTTTTTTATTTTCACATGCATGTCTGTTATTTTCGAATGTTGCCATTTATATGGAAACATTCGAAAAAACTGGATGCCTCATGTTAAAATAAGCTATTCAGAAAAAAGATTTTTTTTCCAACATGCACAGAGGTTATAAAATACATAGGGTTTATTATTTTACATTTCACTGCTGACGCTGAATTTAAACAATGACTGTACTACTAGGTAAAAAAGATTATTGAAATCATCCAAGGATGCTGAGTCTCTGTTAGCAAATATAGAAATTCACTATGATTTGCCTTCAATTGAATTTTTACGTCTGGCTTGACAGAACAAATGTTGCAAGACCTTAAGTGATCTACCTAAAAAAATTGTTTTAATGCGCTGTGCAAGAAGAGGGCTCTGCCTTCACTCACATGCAGGTAGCCATGTTTACACAGTTCGATTTGCCAGAAATTGTGTGCTTACTCAGAAGGAGTGCTTGTATTGCACTCCTATTTGTTGTTGAAGGGGTCCTTTCAACTAAGATGACCATCGCCTCAAAATGTGATGACCGGATTGCATGCATGGAGAGACCCCCCCCCCCCGGATGCTTTGATCCAGTTTGTTTACACATTTCTCTCTTTCCAGAGCTATCTGAGCCACCATGACAAGTCTCCGAATAGTGTATTGGTACTGAAATACAGTGCATGTTGTTTGCCGAAACATGCAGTTCCTTTTGACATACTTTGGCATTTGTAACACCAGTAGCCTAGGTGCTACGTGCCCCATCGTATCAAGCACTGCCTCGCTTCTATGCTGATGTCACCAGCTGCTGGGGGTGGGGGGGTGTGGGTGTGTGTGTGTGTGTGCATATCGTTTTGGATTGGAAGAGGTAGATGCTTTTTTCTTTCTTCATGCTATGTTGCTACATCCACTCTGTGTCACAAAGTGTCACCTATACCCTATGACAACTAACAGAAGACAGCACTGCATCACCGGCTTGCCTGATTCTAGGCCTGGGTGGTGTTCCGCTACTTGGAACTCCGCCAAGTGACCAAAAACTCTGGTATGCTACATAGAGTTCTGCAAACAGCACAGTGCGTTTTGTCATGCCATTCGCATTGATTTTGAGCGCCGGGTGTTTGTCTTGTCCTGTAAAATCAGTGTGAAAGGCACCATGCGCAGCACAAGAGTGTCTGCTTCTTTTCCTGCCGCTCAATTCGATTTTCTACCCAGCAGCAGCTTTCTCAACGCAAACAGAACTTCTCAATGTGAGCAGTCTCGACCTTCCATGACCGCCCGCATTGAGAATGAGTGCTCAGGTTGAGAAATCTTGCAGGAAGGTGAATTTCCTTGCTTGACGTTGGCGAGCGCGAGCAAGGAAAAAACACCTCTCCAGTACACAGAGCAGAGCTTTTTGGAACTTCATGAGCTCTGCAGAGCACGGAATGTGGGAAACTCCGCAAACAGAGCAGAATTCCCCTCCCAAGCCTACCTGATTCTTGTGCACACCTGTCAGCAGCATCGGTGCACCTCAGAAGTAGGAAGGAACAGAATCACCTTTCCATCATCTGCCACCCTTTCACTGGAAGCAAGGCTTGGCCCGGGCTTGGGTTGTGGTGAGACACTTAAGTGGAATTTGATATTTGCTCAAGCCAGAACTTCTGAAGCACATGTGATGCACTCCGTAGCCAGCACAAGTGAGCTCATGTTACATAAACATTAAAACATCAACATCTCTTCTAATATAGTAATGGAGGGCAAGTTTGTTATATTAAAACATCTACATCTCTTCCAATATTGTAATGGAGGGTAAATATATTATGAATGAGGGAATGGGTTGGATTGTCACAAAAACAGATCAAGGACCAAGAGGCTGTCAGTACATGTATATAATATTAGATTTACCAAACCAATATGCTACTTTATTGGTTTGGAGTATGCAAAAAAACGTATTCCTTGAAACAATACTTATTTCCATAATAATAATATGATGGTAATATTAATAGCAATAAATAGAGATATTTTTATCTCTACATTATTTCTTCTGTAGACTTACGTCTTCAAGGGCTGGAAATAACATGTTGTTTAGTACTCAAATTAAGTAGTTCTCATTTTATTGATCTCTGAAACACGACAAACTAAATTCACCTTGCTAGTATTCAAAAGAGTTACATAAACAATTAAAGATTGTGAGGGGCAGGATCTCCACAGCATGTGCAGAACTCAGTGAGCTGTCATACAGGTTTATGTTGAAACACAGGAAATGTAAGTTTCATAGTGCACCTGGGTTCATAAAACTAGAAACGCTGAACACCTCTCATTTTCACATTGTGTTTTAAGCCTTGAGTCCTCTTGAGTTGTGTTGCCACAGGGGCACTGTTTAGGCCTTCTGTAGTGACTTCTGCATCTTTCTTTATTGCAATCTCTCATTCTTTGCTTATTAGAATGTTAACATGGTTGTGATGTAATAGCATGCTGGCTCAGCTTGACTTTCAGTTGAGACTTGGGGCTGAGCTAAGATGATCCTGCTCCTGGTGGGGCTCAATATCTACCTAACTTCTGTACTATTACTTATACCTGAATGTACTGTGTACCATCTTACTTCTAATAAATTACTTCTTCAATCAACTACTCGGACCTTCATCATTCAACCTTCACTACATAATTGATGGCGACAATTTGGGGGAACTTCAGCCTACTACTGAGATGGACTTTCTGAATTCAAGCTTCAACAAGGTAATGAACTTTGATTTATACCTTCTACTGACTTTCAAGCATACTGCCAAGCCCCACCAGTAACCAATCCACCGGTCGCCCTCTTATTCTAAACAGTGCCAGTCCCTGCTACAAATTTCTGCTTAACAGTTCCTAACTGCCTGCTTACGAAGAACACCTGTTCCCCTCCAGTTAATGAATGAATGAATGAATGAAGGAATATTCTGCTGTCATCTTTCTTTATTGCAATCTCTCATTCTTTCCATATTAGAATATTAAGATGGTTGTGATGTAATAGAATGCTGGCTCAGCTTGACTTTCAGTTGAGACTTGGGGCTGAGCTAAGAGCATCCTGCTCCTGGTGGGGCTCAATATCTACCTAACTTATGTACTATTACTTATACCTGAATGTAGCTTGTACCATCTTACTTCTAATAAATTACTTCTTCAATCAACTACTCGGACCTTCATCATTCAACCTTCACTACACCTTCATACTGAGACCCCCTCACTGTGAAACAGAACTTTTAATCTCATCAAGTAGAAGTATGTCACTCTGCCCCTTTAACCTGCCCAAGATCTGTGGCCCTCAACCGGAATCTCAAAAAAGGCACTTGACACCATCCGGTGGGAATACTTGTTAGAGATCCTCAAGCATTTTAAATTGAGCCTTCACTTTAACATGTTCATTCAGACACTTCTCTTCTATCCAATCATGTAAGTCACAGTGTAAAACACAATTTCCCTCTCTTTGGGCTCCATTGGGGATATGGAATGAATGCTCCCCTTCCCGCTTCTCTTTGCCCTTGCCGTGGAGCCATTAGTGATACATCTCAGTACTAAAGGAGTGTCCTGGAGAATCTCACTACCCGACAGTCTCCACACAGTCGCTCTATATGTAGATGACCTTCTTCTTCACCTCAGAAACTACCAGAGTTCCACAGTTGAAATTGTCAGGACTCGTTCCCTGCATTCTCGTGTCCAACACCAGGGAGCTGAATTGTGGCGCTCTCCAGTGTTCTAAGAAGCTTCCAGACCCTCCCCTTCAGCCATATGCTGACTTCCAGTCATTTGTATGCTACTTGCAAATTGCCATCCATTCCCAATCCATGCCGGGTTTTGTGGAAGCCAGCCTGCTCATGCCAGATACTCCAATACCTAGAATTCCCTGTTCGCTGCTTTGTCTCCACCCCTGCAGGCCAAGGATGGGTGGAGGAATTCAGCTCACCTGTGGCTGGCTGCTGCTAGCCTGCTCACACCTGATGTATGTGATCACTGTGAGCTCTTTTAAGCCCCAGCTCCCTTCAGGCCAGGGTTGGTCATTGCAGCTGTGTACCGGTGAGACCGACCCTTGTTTCCAGTGTTTCCTGAGCTTTTTATATCCTTGTTTCCAGTGTTTCCTGAACTTTAGTTATTCCTTGTTCCTGAGTGGCTGCTGTTTTCTTGTTCCTGAATTAGCACTGCCTACAGTGCTACCTTGACTCCTGAGCCTTAGCATTCCTGGTTCCTGAGCAGCAGCAGTTTCATTTGGTCCTGAACTAGCACTGCCTGCAGTGCTACCTTGGCTCTTGAGCTTTTGCTCAATTCATGTTCTTGCTCCTGCACAGCCTTCAGTGCTACTTTGTTTTCTTGACTCCTGATCCAGCACTATTCTAGTATACCCTTGTAGACTCCCTTTCTGTATATCCTTTTCCAGTCCCTGCCTTTCTTCCCATTTCCTCGGTTCCAGTTCCTAGTTTGCTGTTTCCCTGTTCAACTGTCTTGCTTCTAGTTTCCCTGTATGTTTGTTACTTTCTTTCCGCCTAGTGTGTCCTTGTTTTCTTCCTTTCCTGTTAAGCACTCCTCCTTGCTAGCTCCTTGTCTATTGTTCCTGTATTTAGTTCCAGCCCCTTGCTGTTACTGCCTTGTGTGTTCCTGATTGATAGCCAGGACCCATGGGCCCAGCTGATAACCTAGGTGGTGTTTCTTGTTCACTAAGAGTATTGTCTTTGAATTACATTTATAACCTCACCATAGGTATCAGCTCCACAGACCCTGGATTTGCATGGTTATCCTATATGTGGGTATTTGCAGTCAGTATCTGTAACAGCAATTGTGGGTGAGGAACTTACTGAGCTTCAGTCTTACCGTGTGGTGCTCCCGAGTGCTTTACCCCACATTTCCTTTATCGTTAGTTATTTATATATAAGTGTATTGCACATCCGTCCTCGTTGTAGTGATTCTGAATGCCGAACCGCCTCATGAGTGCCTGTCCTTTCTGAGTCTTAGCCATCTTGTTCCTCTGTGCAGGCTTCCCCTTTGGATCCCTTTTCTTCTCTGACTTCCTGTGTGATCCTTGGCAGTTCTGTACTCCTTTTTCCGCTTCATTTTCTACCCAGTCACCAGTCTTTGCCCAAGTCCTTGACAGACATAATGGGGAGAGGATGTAGCCTTATGGCTAGAGCGGTCGACCTCCAAGCTAGGGTTTGAGTCTCTACAACCACGCTCAACATCCTATGATGCTGGGCAAATCACTTAATATCCCTGTACCTAACAAAAATGAATGTGTGCATCTGTAAAGAAACTGGTGCTCATGTAAAGCGCTCTTATACCCGATGTCTCAGGTCTAGTTCACGCTATATAAAACTAAAAAAATAAAAAAAAAATGTAAACTACTCACAGACCTTGCAGCCGCCTCCAACCTCCGTGTCGACTGGCCAAAATCTACTATTTTCCCACTAGCTTCTAATGTCTGAAGGTCCTGGCTAGACCTTGGAGTAGACCCCTCACACAGGGAGAGTATGACATTTTGTTACCTAGGTATTAGGGTACACCCTGCAGATAAAGATCTCCAAGATAGCAACCTGATCAGTTATGTGACAGCCATTTCTTTCTAAATAACGTTTTGAAAATGCCTCAACTTTTCTCCAAACAGGTGTATTCCCGCTTTGAAAATTGTGATCTTTTCCCACCTTCTTTGCAATTTTTTACATTTGCTTTTAGCCCTACCCTGAATGTTTTTTCGGTACTGAAACACATTCTTCGGCAAGCTCATCAGACACACAGGCAGGAGGAATGTGGCCCTTGGCAATCTCCACCTCCCTATAGATGTAAGTAGGCTTGGGGCCTCATTTTGAACTAAACTATTTTGCAGCCCAAATCCAGTGGTTAAGCAGATGGCTTCTGCATCTCTCCTATGAGGACACAGCCACAAACACAGCACTGGAGTGGAGGCCTGAGCACTCTGAGCTATCACCCCCACCTTCGCCTCCTCTGAACAGCTCGTCGGTGCTGTTCACATGCACTTAATATCACCAGGTGAGTAGCTCTCTGTGCCCCAGTAATTGCCCTATTGGGCCTAGCAACACTTACCATCCCCATTAATAAGAGAAATCTTCATGACCGACATGAGTCAAACCTTACGACGATGGGCGATCAATTTCATGAAGATTGACGTCTTTTCTTTGAGGAACTTAGGGATATATTTGGCCTCCACTGGGGTACATTTTTACTATACACCATCCAACATACCCTGCTTACGCTATGGCCCATTTCAGACTCGTCCACAGAGGTACACCTGCTTATTGAAGCATTGTGTACAATGGGTCACGGACGCAGACATATCTCATGGTTTTACATGTTCCTAATTCTCCAAGCCTCTCCTATATGGATTCAGCTGAGAGACAAATAGGATGTGGAAGCAGGCAGAGCTTTTTCTACAACAATGCAAGCACTTGAGCTTCCTACCTCAATATTCTATAATGAAAAAATTACATCAATAGAATACTGTATACTACACTGAGTATATATCTCCCCTGCGACCATTAATAACGCTTCCCACGATCAGCATCCTCATCCCCTTATGCTCAGCCGATGCTGCTGACTTCCCACACATGCTTTGGTCCTTTCATCTCCTCAGAGCATACTGGAACTTCAAAATTAACATCCTATCTTCCCTCAGAACTAAACCTATCCTGCTGGACTGGCCTTCAGTTTTACTTAGAATCTACAAATTGTCCAAGAAAGATTGTATGGCCACAAGGCTGGCTAGTCTATCTCTCATTTTAGCAAACCATTCAATCACTTCCCAGTGGAAGTCGAACCTCCCACCCTCCCTGCTTGTCCAGGGCCATTCTCAAGTAGGCTGGTGTGGAACGTTCTGCTCTATGCAGAGAATAAGCCAAGGGGCTCTGTAAGTATCTCCTTGCAACAAATTGGGCCACACTATTGGAAGACTTGTCAACTACACCGGCTAAGAGTAGCCCCCCAAACCAACAAAGTTACAATATCAACACTTAGCTCATATGCACCAACATCATCCATCCCTATGTCAAGTTTAGCACTGGTGGTGCACAATGCAACAATCTTTTTTGGTGCCCTTTCCCCCTAATGAACTACTACTCCTCAAATCTCCTCACTTTCATCCTTAAACAGTGCCCCTCATCTCTCCATATTGCCTCTCTCACATGCACTTTATTTGTTTTGTAGCACTGCTTATACCAGTGTGGACATCAGAGCACTTTACGTCATTCACATACTGTTCGAGACTATGAATCATATGTGAGTAAATCAGTCTATAGGACATGTGACATAAGACAATGAGGATTACAAGGTGTAGGAATCACCTCATTCCAGTGCTTAGCTTGCTCGGCACTGGCACTTAATTGTTGGCACCGGTACTTATGACAGTTATAAATTAAGCACTGCGTCATTCATACTAGCAGACAGTATATTTTAAGAGTGTTTGATCTGCAGAAGCACAAACTCAGGATTTTAAATATTCTACAGTGGTTTGGGTTGGCTTTACTAATAAGAATGTATTATTCTACCCAAAAGAACCCTTTTTTATCAACATTAGGACCATGAAAGTCTAGTTAAATAACTTACGGTTTTAACCTATACCATGCAGTCTGCATGCAGCTCTTCATGACAGTTCATGGGTCACTGCTGTGCTATACTTGGCTAGTAATTTATGAACTGCAAGTAACAAAAAGAATCTCTCTGACGAAAGCAGTAACCCACTGGGTTATCTACATAAATTAGTTTTGTGATCTGCATTGTACATATTCTTTGCAGTAGGCATATTCACCTCTGCACTACCTTATGATGAGTCAAAACTGCCACTAGACAAAACTCCAATCTCTCTACGGTACGAACATTGGGGCATATTATTAAGGAGATGCGATAATTATCGCAAATCGCGCTTAGCGCGATTTACTCTATCGCTGGATTACATCTCCGTGTTAGCGACGTATTATCAACGTTTTACTAACAGGTGATGTAATTCCAGCGATAGAGGCTGATTCCCAGGAATAGCGAGTGAAATCCAGCGATTATTTCACAGCGCTAAGGAGAGGCTTGCTGATAGGGGACTGTGGACCTAACCTGGCAATCCACCTCCCATTATCAGTATGCCTAAGGCACTTTTAAAGCAGGCGTTAACTGCGGTTAGCGCGGTTATCTTTATCGCTTCGCAGGTCTGCTGCATGGCTAATATCGCGAAGCCGTATTAGCGAGGATTCCCATGTTGTTGTACTCTGGAACGCCTACTTTGCATGTCATTAGCGATATTGATCGCTGACATGCAAAGTCGCTAGGAAACACACGCTAACACTTGTTAGCGTGTCCTTGATGATATTGAGATAATAAAATCGCCGCATTTTCAGCGCTATGTGCCAAAAAAGCGGCGATATATCTCTTGATAATATGCCCCATTAATCACCAGAGTTATCGGGACATTTTTATTGTCGCCTGAACTGGACACCCAAGAAGTTCTGCCGCAGGTTCTTTACACCCATAAGTTATTACCAAGGCTTTAAGTGGGCCGGGTCTCACCGGGTCTGAGCACCGGCAGTTTTTTTCAGGGGGGCCTCGAAACAGGTCTCGATCGGGCTCTGTTTTGTGCCCTGGCAGAGGAGGTCTGTTTTTTTTCCGGACCTCAGTGACAGAAGGCACGGCAATGTGCGTGTGGTAAGCGTTGTAGAGGCAGGGAAATCCTTTAAAGGGAGTCATTTTCTCTCTGTATTTCACTTCTCTTTTTGAAACTCAGGAGCAGCAACATTGTTGTGGTGTTACCAGGGCTTTAAGTCTAAGTTTTTCAATAATATATACAAGCCATAGTCTCTGCTTAGATAATTTATCTTATGCAACTAGCACCCATTGACAAAGCCAATAGCCCTGACTTGAAGGTATGACGTGACTTGTTGTATCATATATCTGGAGGCAATGACAGGAACAGCAAAATACAAGTCGGGCGGCACACTGTGTTAAACACAGATTTTTGTTTATGTGTTTTAAGCCACGCCCCTAATTACATTGACCACGCCCCTTTGAGAGACCCCCCCCCCCCCCAGTTTTTTCATCCGACTTAAAGCCCTGGTTATTACTAAACAAGCGCCAGGTGCGACTGCATTGGTGACATTACCATAGAGCCAGCTCTGTTCCATCCATAGGTAACCCATAGGTAATGAATGTAATCATCTGTAACGAAACTGGTGCTTATGTAAAGCGCTCTGATACCCAATGTCTCCTGTCTAGTTCGCGCTGTATAAAACTCTACAAAACAACAAAAAATCCTAAAGGTTATAGACCGTGCCCACCAACCTGGCAGCCTTGCACAATACTTGCATACTCGAAGCGAACTGTAATGTTCTAAAATGACAGAACGCAAATAAAATTGTGTTTTAACAAAATGAAGTAGAGGTATGTCACAAAATTTCTTCAGGAATCGTCCTTGTCACTGATTTTTCTAGCCTCTATCACATTTCAACTACAGGGCACGATTCTCTTTGCCCAGAGTGTCCGGGCTTCGCTGGGTATTCATCCTCTGAGCCTTCGCTGCCATCTTGTGGACAAGCCGGGTGTGGACACTTCTCTGACACTTAGCTGCCAGAAGAAGTCAAAGGCGGTCTGTTAAAAACAGTTTAGCTTTTGCCCTGCTCAGTGCAGCTCGTCTCTTTCACTACATCCATGTGTATAGCTCAGGACTGCACATCAAGCACTCAGGTGTATACAATTAGCTGCCTGCTAGTGTTGCTCCGGCATCCCCGGCGAAAGGAGAGGTGGATGGGTGAGTAGCATGCTGGGAAATAGCAATGCTGGTCTGTTCACTTACACTGTGAGCTACTAAAAAACTAAGAGGCATATAAACAAGCAGACGATAAAAAATTATCGCCGCTTCTGCTGCCGTTTTTGGCCGAAAAGCGGCGATAGTTTTATTGCCTAATCAGCAAGGTCACGCTAACGCGTGAAACTTTGCTTTAGCGTCAGGATTTCTAACGCCCAGCTTTGCATCTCTAATGAGATGCACAGTGGGCGTTCTTGACCTGGCATGACAGGAGAAATGTCGCTAAGCGACATTTCTCCTATCAGCAAGCCTACCGCTATGAAGCAAAAGTGAAGGAAAGTAGCTATAACACCTGTTATCGCTACTTTCCTAACACCTGCTTCAGGACTGACTTAGCCATGATATCCTATGGAAGGAGGATATCATGGCTAAGTTTGTGAGTCCCTATCAACAAGCTAACGTGAGATTATCGCTGGGTTTCCAGCGATGATCTCACGTTAGCTAGTTAGCGCCAGGATTTTTATCGCCGATGAGATAAGCGTTGCTAATAGCACGCTATCTCAGCGATAAAAATCGGCGCTAGCCGGCGATAATTATCCTGGCGCTAAGTGCGCTCAGCGATAATTATCGCCGGTTGTTGTTGATATGCCCCAAATATATTTAACATGATTGTATGGCACTCTATCGAAGCCGATAATATTGACTTTTAATAATATTTCACCCACTACATCACTAAGTGCTAAATATTTAGGCTTAGCATATAATTAATATGTATACATCCTCATCTCCTTACCGAGAATTACCTTGCGATGTAGTGTTTAGGCCGGTGTGTATGGCGCAACATTATTGTGTGTAGTGTCCAAGCGAACACACAATAAAGCAGCCCCTCCTTAAAAAAGGCAGCGTCTTAACCAGGGCTTTAAGTGGGGGGGTCGGTGGGGGGGCCTCGAAAGGGGTCTTTAGGGGGCTCTATTTTCGGGCCTCAAAGGTCAAAGATTGGGTGACCAGACGTCCCGGTTTTTGTTGGTGTTTCGGGTGAGCATGCGCGCGCATTGCTTAAGGCGTGATGTCATTGTAGCAGGAAGGGAAATCCTTTGAAGAGAGACAATTTCTCTCTGGATTTCCCTTCTCTTTGAACACGCAGCACAACCTCTGTCATCGTGCCAGCCATTGGCACAACAACAGCTGGTTAGAACCGGTACGACCCTACTTTTACGGCCTGCAGCAAGAATTCTCCAGCAACCAGTGTGACCCTGCTCTGCCTTAAAGCAAGCGAGGGACGAGGGTCTACAACAGAATCCAGCAGCAGTGAAAAGGAAACTTACCTTCGTGACGCCTCCCCAGCCCTACCAGCACCATCGGGACCCTGCCTCCGCATCAGAGCTGCCTCAGCCAGGATCCTTCTGGAGCCACAGAAGACTTGCCCTCCCAGCCTGCAAGCCCGCAACTTGAGTATTTTAATGGCCGTTTTTTTAATCCCCTTCCCCGCAGCTTTCTCATTCTGCCGCAAAGCGTCATTCATCTTTTTCAAAACACTCTCACTGCCAATGCTGACTTGTTCTGTTTATTGATTTATATATGTGGTGGTAAGGCACCCTCATAGAAAGCACTGCGTATGCGCAAAAAAGATTGAACAGCCCTCCGAAGGGAAATCAAGGCAAATATTGAGCGCCACTGGTTCCCTAGAATTCGAAAACATTGTTGCAATTGAAAATTTTAGTTTTGCTTGTGGCTGCATTGAAAATGTTCAGGCACAATTCAGAAGTAAGTAGATATCTCAAGTCAATAGTAAAGCCGACCCAGGCGGACCCCTCTGAGTTTCATTTTCATCTACTTTCACATTGCTCTGCTCTTCCTATGTTTACTAACACTGATGTAATTAAGTCCTGTGTGACACTCTACACAGATGGGGAATATACAATCACACTGACTGGTACCAGGTATAAGGCTGATGTGCAACTTCGCTTCGACTCGTGATTTGACAAATCCATTACACTTGGGTTTCAAAGTGAGGGAAAAGTGATGGGTGGAATGCTTGAAATATATCATATTTTATGTTTTTGAAAAATGACATCAAGCATCTTAAAGGAAACCATTAGTCAGCATCAAGTGCCTTTGTTAACTATGCAGTCTCAGCGAAATTGCTTAGTTGCTATAGGGATACCAAATAACACTTACTTGAAATTAGACAGTTTCCCTTAAGTGTGTAATAAGAGAATAATTAAAGAAAAATGGGAAGGAATGGACCGCAAGTGCTCACTTAAAGCCAGCTCAACAAACTTTGGGCAAATTTGCACCGATTACTGTGGAATTTCTCTCTAGTGATGGTTAAGTTTGCTCCAGTCTTGAATTGGCATTTTCTCCAAACAACTGTTGGGAAATATCCTCTCCTAGGTACACTGTTAATTTTTTTTTTAACTGAGTTTTATATAGCGTGAACTTGACCCGAATCGGGTATCAGAGCGCTTTACATAATAGCACCAGTTGCGTTACATGAGGATACAATAATTTTTTTGTAGTTGGTACTTAATAAATATACCTTTTTGCCTATTTTATTATCCTTTGCTGGATGCGACTTCATGATTTTCTTAAGCACACAATGCTAGTTATCTTGATTTAGACTACGCCCCTACTCGGATAGGCCACACCCCTTTAAGAAATTTGCCACGCCCCTTTTAGAGCACCCCTAGTTTTTTTTCCCACTTAAAGCCCTGGTCTTAACCCACCCCATACCCATCCAGCACAGGCGTCACCAGTCAGGTGACCCTGCCAATAAAAGGGGCCTAGCACGTGTGCCCTGGGCCATTTACGCACCCACCACACTAGTGTCTGTGTCATGTTGTTTACAGACGGTGTGCACTGTGATGCCCCAACTGACTGAGGACTGCTGAAGTCACCACGAGACGATGCACGACAACCCAGATCTTCATAAAAGGAGCAGTGCAATTTAAATGGGGCAGGCAAGAGGCGCGTCTTGGCTCCACAAGGTGAGGAGATGCCAGTAGTGAGGACGGAGTGGAGCCCCACCGCAGCTGTATTGGGATTCGACCTGCGTGAGCAGGTGCCGGTAGATCTGTCCACACAGGGCCCCTGGCAGGAGCTTTTGGGATAAGTCATTGCGCCAAGACACAAGGAACCTGGGCACTGCAGTCCCACTGCAGGAAAAGGCGAATGTCATAGGGCTGTCTACAGCAAGCACATTGTGTACCTCCCCTGAGCTGAAGGGACTGTGGCAGAGGAGACACAGTATCCAAATCTGGTCGCTAGAGGGAGCTTTTACATTATTGAAAAGTGGAAGAGGAAGCTGGAAGACTGGAACAGAAGAGCACTGTCTGCGACATCCCAGACCCAATGGCCTCTGTCAGTACCTGTATGGGCAGGGGCAGGTCCTCCACGTGGGCAGAGGAGCGTCGGCCCACTGCTTTCTCGCAGTGCGAGAAGCAGAAACATAAAATGATAAAAATACTATTTTATGTTTCTGCTTCTCATAAATGGTAAAAATACCAATTTATGTTTCTGCTTCTCGCACTGTGAGAAAGCAGAAGAAGGGTTTGGTTGGGGGCGAGTGGGTGGGAGGGTCGAGGAGGAGTTACTAGCCCATTGTAGTGGGAACTGGCTGTTTGGTCGGCCCCAGGGCCGACCAAACCAGTCATGCACACTCTCCCGTTTTTTCCATGTAGGCTGCATGTGGCCTGAATGAAGAGAACGGTCTCCCCATAGACGCCTGTGCGGTCGGTGTCCCAGCCAATCACAACGCTGCCATTGCATCGATGTGATTAGCTTAGGGGAGGAGAGGGAGGCAGCCTGATTCTGCTTCCTGTGAAGGAGGAGACGCAACGCGGGGCCGGAGGCGAAGGTAAGTTGTAATTTTTTTTCTTAAATTAATCCCCCCATCCCCGCGTGACCCCCCCCACTTGCAAGTTATGCTGGCCGCAACTGTGCATGGGGGACAGAAGAGGTGAGAACTAAAGGACAGGGTGACCTACATCCAAAAGCGGACCCCCAACAACAGAGAGCTTGACTCATCTGAAGCAAGAACACAAAGCACACTTTCTGTGCACCATTGCATTTACCACCCCTGCTACAGCATAGCTTTGTGGTCTGGCTTAAGAGACAAAGTCTGTTTAGGTTGCTACCCCCACTGGTCAAAGGTGGTACTGCACCAGCTCCTGATCATAACACAGATCTATTGCTACCAAGAACAGTACAGCAGTGGTATGAAAAACCTTTCCCAGCAAGGCCGCTGGGAAAGATGTCAGGCTGCTTATTCGACTCGAGCATTGTCCTTTCTCCCAATGGCAGCCAGCACAGTTGCCCAGAAGCAGTCTGAGGGAACAAACAAGAAACAGTTGGAGGGTTTGGAAGCAGAGAAGTTGCTCTGCCAAGGAGAAGCACCCCAAAGAGAATAAGTAATCTACATGAGCTGATGATCCTCAGTGGGAACACCCAGCGAATGATTGTCGGGAGGAGCGCAATCAGGCACTGCACATTGAAAACAGATAAGCCTCACTGAAGCAAGCATGCCATGAAGCTCAAGAGAAACATTGTCAAATGTGACAAAGGGCCCGATCGTATGATTAATGGGATGCACGCGGATAGCACACAGTGATAGTGCATGATTAAAGTCATGTACAAGTCCTCACATAGAGATTGTGCGATTACATTGAGGTTTAAGTCCTCACAGTGATAATGTGTGATTACAGTCATATTCAAGTCAAGTCTCCACAGTGATGTGTGTATTGATAGGTTTGTTGGAGAACACATACAGATCGTATTAGTCTGGTGGCTTAAATTAATGAATCCACTTGAGGGATGTGTTTGACCACTCTCTCATATGTTTGAATCCTGGTGCTACCACTCTGCCTTTATTCCTTCCAAACAAGGTGAAACATGGGAAACTTTCACAAAGTTGAAACTTCTATTTGTTTAGCCTTTTATATCTGGAGTGTAAAATAGAAATCTTTAAACAACGCTCAAACATTCTCAAAAGTGTCCATGTCAGCTACAAGAGACTTTCTCAGTTTTGATGGTCTTGTTATTTGAAGGGCAAATCTTATACAAGAGTCTTACAAATTGTATTCCTGAACTGAGCTTGTATGCTCTTAATGTAAGAGTAGAGAAAGTCACTTTGGCTGACATGCAGCTGTCTTTTTCATGGGAATTAAAACCTCAGAATGTGCCTACTTTAACTATAGGAATCTTTCACAATGTTAACAAAACCTTTTTGAGGAGTCCGCCCAAATGTTGTGCTTCGGTGTGTGTGGTGTGTAAAACTAGGCTTCCTAAAAGGAGCCGGTGAATCATTTGTTCAGGAATGGAGATGGACAATTTGATAGTCATGCACTAGCTGTTTTTGTGAGAAAAGAAACCTTCCAAAATATCATGTGACATAAATATGTTGTCAAAAATATTACCACTGCAAAAATAAAGTGGAACAGAATATCAAAATATAGGGGCCGATTACGATCCGGGTCGGAAGGTCAACAAACGCGATCCGGCCGGAAAAACTACGCGCCGTACGCGTGTTTTCCGCCCGACTCGTACAGCTGTACAAGCGAGCAAGTACGATACGAGCTACATGAAATTCACCGACAGACTCGTTTCCGGGTCCGAACCGCTCCGTACGTCTCAGTTGGAAGCTAACCGTGGCGTGCAATGAATGCAATTCACGACCGAGCCAGTACGATGCAAACCTGTCCGGCTCACAAATCGTCCGGTTGGTTGCGTTTGGGGGTCCCCGTTGGACCCCCTGTCACCCGCAGCCCAACGACTCGGACACAGGGGGAGACCCATGGTTCTCCCCAACACAGGCATGTACGGTGCAAATGGCACCGACGCGTACTCACTGTAGGGGGCGCACTTGTCCGCGACGTACCCATTCAGTCAATGGGAGCCCATGTACGCGTCGTACGACCGGCTCCCATTGACTTCTTTGGGAGTCCGACTGAACCGAGTCCGACAGCATACGGCCACATCGTACTCGCTCGGTCGGACTGCAGGACTCCGACTCGGTCGGAAAACACTCCGGATCCGACTTGGTCGGAGTGCTTTCCGACCCGGATCGGAATCGGCCTCTAAGAATGCAGGTTTTATTGTCTACAATATGGTAATGAAGACAATTGTTGTAATTAATATTGGGTACTTTAGTATACTTGTAATAAACATTGTTTTTAATTAAATATATATTAGTAAAATTGTCTTTTTTAAATATAGTTTGCAATTTTAAATGTGTAATTGAATTTTCAATAGGTAATTAGATGGGTCTGGTGGCTCAGTACTATTGGGTAACAATAAACACCTGTTAGCGCCAAGATACCTAAGAGTTAATGTGCGATGTACAAATACCTATGTTAAGTAGTTTATAATTTAGTAGGGGGATATTGGGTTTTTAGGGGAATATGGTGGGAGGTTAATTACAATTTAACAATTTTACTAATGTTAAGTAACGTATGGTAAAATCAATATATAAATGGTTAGTATGTAATGTTTTAATTGTTCTTTCATTTATTTGGGTTTAATTTCAGGTTTTTAATTTATATTTTTTATGGTATAATTAGATATAGATAATTTAGCAGCATGTTCAGTTTGTAGGGGAATAGAGTGAGAAATTATTTAAATTAAATAGTTTTCTTTATTAATTTTTCATTATTTAAATATTTAATGTATAAATCATTATATAATTTTTCATTGAATCTTTAAAATGAAAGAATAGTCTTATTTAGACTATGCAAGAAATAATTAGTAATACATATCAGCAAGTGTATATTATATGTATAATTTTTATGATTAATTTATTTTAATTTTATTATTGTTTTATTTATATTTTAATGTATCTTCTTGGTGTTTGTGGGTTTTTTCAGTAGTAGTGAGAGAAGTGAATTCTACGTATGTTTATTTAAATATGTCATTTAATTATTCATTTATTTTGTATATTTTTAATAAATTGTGCATTTTATTTAAATGTATACAATATATGTTTTCTAATGTATCTATGGTTAGTCATTTTATATTTTTAGGTATTTAAATATTTTTTTAAATGACTATATTGGAATGGCATATGTAACCTTTCTGAAGTCCAACACTTTCCCTACTGTTGCTTAAATTGGGGTGGGAACAGTAAATCTAGTCCATCCAATTCCTATGCTTTCCTTATTATTGCTTAATTGGGGTGGGGCTAGTTAATATAACCCTTACAAAGTCCAACACTTTCCCTACTGTTGCTTTGGATGGAAGGAGAATTGTAAATATAACACCTTTGAAGTCCAATACTTTTCCTTCTGTTTTATATATATTGGGGTGGGAATAGCAAATCTAATCCTTCTGAAGTCCAACACTTTCCCAGCTGTTGCTTACATTGCAGTGGGAATAGTAAATCTAACCTCTCCGAAATTCAGCATGTTCCCTGCTTTTGCTTAAGGTGGAATGGGAATAGTAAATTTGACCCCTTCAGAGGTTCAACACCTTCCCTACTGTTGTTTAGACTGGAGTGGAAATGGCCATTTGAACCACTCTGAAGTCCAACACTTTCCCTACTGTTACTTAGATTGGAGTGGAAGTAGGAAACACTGACCTTCTAGTGGACTTGATCCCTTCATAGCAAAGCTCTGCCTAGTAGCTGCTGCTGCCCCTGTTCCTCCTGCTGACCCTTGGTCAGGAGCTCGAGGCCCACCTCCACCCGCAGACCCCTGCCTGCACCTCATATCTGGTGGTTTAGTGGTAGAGCGTCACTGCTCTGCTGCTGTGCTGTCCCTCTGCTTCTCTTTTCTGATTTCTGCCTTTATTCAGCTTTTTACTTTTTTACCTTTTTCTTTCCTTTGTTTGCCACCCTCGTTCCTGTGATCCCCATGGCCTGACCCCTCCAGTGGCCTTCCTCTCCTGCATTTCCTGCCTCTTAGCTCTCCAGCCCCCAGCACAACTTAATGGCAGCTGCTGCGCGGCTGCACTACTGGGGTGCCAAAGGTAGGCCTGTCTACACCTGTCTGTGCCTGGACCATGGCCAGCGCCAGGGACCCTGGTTCTCGGACCTTCCACAGCTATGATGCCAGCACCCTCCTCACCCACAACTCGGGACGCCATACCGCCTTCAACCTCGCGTCACTGAAGACACAAGGACCCTTCTTCTGCCAGAACTGCAGCCCCATCATCTCCCACACCAGCATACCAGATCTTCTTGCCGCCCAAACGACCAACAGCACACTCGACAGAAGCAATTGCATACTCCTCAACGTGCAATCCCTCCACAAACACGCCACAGAAATCTGGGACCTCCTCAACGTGGCCTCTCCCGACATCACCTTCTTCATGGAAACCTTGATCAACCCCTGATCCGGACCGGACATCGCCATCACTATCCACGACGGCTACAAAATCACCTGCAAGGACTGCACTGACCGACCAGGAGGAGGCATCGCCATCTTCCACAAGAACACGCTCCGACTGACCATGCACTCAAACGACCAAATGACAATCATGGAACACCTCCACTTCCAGATCCAGACCAACAACACCCTTTGCAGCACCCTCATCTACAGGCCTCCAAGGCCACCTCAAGCTCTTCACCAACACAAACGTAGAGCTCATCGTACCCCAGGCTCTAGCATCCACCAATGATATCCTACTCAGAAACTTCAACTTCCACCTGGACAACCCCAGTGACCAGAACACTGCCTCCCTACTGGTGAACCTTGCCAAAATCGGACTCAAGCAGTTGGTCACCACACCAACTCACTCAGCTGGATACATGCTCGACCCCATTTTCTCTGCCAGCAGAAACATCACCTACAGCCACACCACCGAATTCGGCTGGACTGACCACCACTGCGTGCATCTCGCCTTTGCCATGCCCACCGTACACTATCACCCTCATCATCCCCCGTCGTAGCTGGAACAAGGACACAGAAGATCTTTTCGCCAACTTCCTCAGCACAACCACTCCGCCAACACCAACAGACGCCAACACCGCAGCGCAAAACCTTCACCAATGGATCTCCTACTGCGCCAACACTCCGGCCCCCTCCAGAAGACACCAGGCAAGCTACACTCGAAGAAAGCCAGTTGGTTCACTCCCGCCCTCCATGAGTCCGGACGACTTGAGAAGCCAACATACATCCCACCCTCCCAAGACCTCTGCAACAAACTTGGTGCCACCATCAGATCAGGCAGATCTACTACAGCTTCACCACCCAAAACCCTGCTACTATTCGCATTATACTCATGTACTTGCAGTAAAATGTTGCTGCAAATGACACAATAGTATGTGAAGTGGTGCAATTTTGGAAATTTTGCTCAGCAAGTGTAGAGCATTGTTCAAAAAATTCTGTGACTCTCGCTGCTTTATTTAATTTTCTTGTGGTCTAAAAATGATGGTTGTGAGAAGTTGGCCTGGCATATGCTGGTAAGTAACAGACCCACGGGAGACGCGTGCAGTGTGAGAACACAGCCGCGGGTTCCCTATTGATTTCAATGGAGCAAATCGCGGTTGGATTTTCAAAGTTTTAGGGTACTTCGAGGAAGTCTACAAGCAAGCCACTTACAAGGTAAGTAATTTGAGGGCCAACACACACCAGGGCACCGGAGTGCACGAGTTACCTCACCCAGGGAAGCCGGGTGCATAGGTGTCTTTTGGTGTTGGGTCGCGTCGCTGTTTTCTATGGAAGCCAAAGAAGATTTGCTGCTTGCGAAGACTGAAAAAGTGTCTGGTGGAATCCAAGGCTGGATTCAAGATGAAGATGACCTGAAAGCAGAAGGGACAGTGTTCACAGTCACTTGCCAGTGACCCGGGGTCAGGAAGATAGATGCCCACGGATGTCGGGTGATTTCAGGCGGTCAAGGGTGTTTTGACTCTTCGCTCACGAGGACCAGGAGAGATCGACGATGACCAGAAGCTGGATTAGGAGTGCGCCACAATGTCTGCTGCTGACTGCAGTGTTGACAACCAAATTGGAGCCAACAAGCCTTGGCAATAGCAAGTCACATGAAAAATGAATTTAGTCTATGGTGCAGACCAGCAAGGTCTGAGAGACTCACCCAGCAAAGGTAAATGAGGGTAGGCCTGGAGCAACCAGAGAAACCCTTTGGTTTGATCAGAAAGTCTTCAGGGGATCCATAAGTCAACAGGCAAAGGATCTCAAAGAAGCCTCTTGAGGAAATGCTTCACAGGTGCCCACGGTCACTCGGGACAGGGTAGGCCTCTGATTTTCGGTCCACTACCTGCTGGACGCTTGGGCCACAAATGGTCCAAAGCACAAGTTCGTAGAGTGTCGTGAAGGGGTTGCACTTGACAATAGTGCACAGTACCCAGGTATTGCTGTTTCTCGTCACTCGTGGGGCCCACTCACCTCAGCTCTGCTGGAGACTCACAATGGCTGTCGAGAAATCAGGAGATCTGTGTCTGGGGCTGCAGGGACTTCGGGCTCCAGCGGGAGCGGGAAAGTTTGCGACCGTTGATTCAAAGTTTTGGTGCCTGCCAAGCAGGGGAGTCACTCCTTGACTCCAAGGGAGATTCTTCCGTGTTCCAAAGGTAGTGGAACAGCGAAGGACCAGGATTCTTCTTGTAAAGCGTCGTCCAGAGTTATCTAACTTGCAATGGCAAGGGTTCCCTATCTTATACTAAAAGACAGGGAGGGACAAGCTCTATGACCACTCCTCTGGGAGGGTCAGGGTAGGGGGTGGTTACACCCACTTCCCTTTGTCCAGTTTCACGCCAGAGCAGGGACAGGTAGCCCCTGAACCGGTATGAGCTGGCATATGCACAGAGGAGCCTACTGCTCCGCCAGTGCAGGACTTCAAAGCACTCTAGGAGTGCCACCACCCAGCCCCAATACACTAAATCCTGTCTGGAAGGTGGTGACACCTCCCTGTGACAGGATGCCTATTGTTGGGCCTCCTCCACTGTGAGTTTCAGTAAGCAGCAGGAGGGCAGCCCAGTGTCTGTGCTGGTGGAATCCATTTTGTGATGCCAGGGCTCTTTCAGATTTCTACCGTTTTACCACAGTAGGTACATGTTGTCCCCTCTAGAAGGGTGGGATCATACTCCCACACCAGTTACTGGGTATGATTTCAAGTTGTTTGACACCAAACACGACATGTTTTGATGCAGTCATTCCAAAGTTAGCATTTACCGGTAGGTTATAATGCACTTAAGAGTATATGGTTTAACTGCATCCACAAACAGCCACAGGAAATAGACCCTGCCAGCTGAAGAGGGGCCCTTCACAGGCAGAGGCACCCCCTCACATTGTAAACCAAGCACCCTGCCCTCAGGATTGATAGGGCCTGCCTTAGGGCTGACTGATAGGTTTATATGTGTGTGTATGGTGAGATATAGGAACCTATACCTGAGTGAGGAGTGCTAACACTACCTCACCCAGGCTGCAGTAGCAGGCCTGTGGTGTCAGATTTAGTCTGCTTCCCAGGGGTGGCATAATACATGCTTCAGCCCCTGGTAGGCCTGTGAAGTACCTATGCCCTTGGTACCTAGGGTACCATATACTAGGGGCTCATAAGGTACCACAGTATCCAATCACTAGTGCATCTAGTATGCACTCAAAGTTGTTTAGAGAGAACAGAGAGACTGGGGCCCTGATTAGCAGGGACCCAGCCAGACTATAGCCAGAAACCAGTGTTAACATCAGAAAAAAAGTGGGGGCAACATAAGTGCAGATCCTACTCTCCTACATAACCCCCCCCCAAACGCAGGGACACTAAACTAACCTTGACCAGTTGAGTCTTCGTGTTCTAAGTGGAAATACCTTGAGAGTCCATCTGCATTGGCATGTTGGGTCCCAGGTCTATGTTCCACTGTATAGTCCATAGCTTGTAGGGAAATGGACCACCTTAGCAGTTTAGGATTTTCACCTTTCATCTGTTTGAGCCATAGGAGGGGCTTGTGGTCAGTCTGAACTATGAAGTTAGTGCCAAACAAGTATGGCCTCAGCTTCTTCAGGGCCCACACCACAGAAAAGGCCTCTCTCTCTATAGCTGACCAACGTTTCTCTATAGGGGCCAGCCTTCTGCAGATAAAAGCTACTGGCTGGTCTTGACAGTATCCAATCACTAGTGCATCTAGTATGCACTCAAAGTTGTTTAGAGAGAACAGAGAGAATGGGCCCTAATTAGCTGGGACCCAGCCAGACTATAGCCAGAAACCAGTGTTAACATCAGAAAAAAAGTGGGGGCAACATAAGTGCAGATCCTACTCTCCTACAATGGTAAACCGTAATAATGGGAGTTGGTGATATGAGAAGTAGCACTACACCTTTTTTAAACGGAATGGACACTGCCTAGTACTGTACGATTATATGTTGTTGACTTGGGGATGGACACCATGATGTGGAAAGACTGATGCTCTGAAAGATTTTTAACTAAAAGAAGTACTGCTCATGCGATGATCTTATAAAGAGTACGGCATGTTATGAGAAAAAGAGGTTGTGCATGGGTATTTGCGTGGTAAGGGATTTTTTAAGGTTTAGGGTGGGCATAGGTTTTGGGTGGCAGGGGAACTTTCAGGGTTTAGAGTGGGTATGGGTTTTTGGGTGGCAATGAATCTTTGGGGTTTAGTGTTTGTGTGAGTTTTTGGGTGGCAAGGATTTTTTAGGGTCGGTATGGGTTTTTGAGCAGCAAGGGATTTTTTAGGGTTTAAGGTGAATACGGATTTTTGAATGGTAATGGATATTTTAGGGTGGGTATGATTTTTTTGTGCGGCAATTGGATTTTTATGGTTTAGGGTGGATATGAGTTTTTGGGCAGTGAGGGATTTTTTAGGTTTTAGGGTGGGTATGGGTTTTTAGGTGAAATGGGCTTTCAAGGGTTTAGGGTGCGTATGGGTTTTTGGGTGGCAAGGGAAATTTTAGGGTTTAGGGTGGGCATGGGTTTTTGGGTGGCAAGATAATTTTTAAGGTTTAGAGTGGGTGTGGGTTTTTGGGGGCAAGGTACATTTTATGGGTTAGGTTGGGTATGGGTTAACCGGTGATAAGGAATTTTTTAGAATTTAGGGTGGTTATAAGTTTTTGGGTTGTGAGGTTTTTGTTAGGTTTTGGGTGGGCATGGCTTTTTGGGTTGCAGAGTTTAGAGTTTCTAGAGTTTAGGGTCGGTATGGGTGTTTGGTGTTGAGGTATTTTTTCGGGTTTAGTGTGAATATAGGTTTGTAGGTGATAGGAGTTTTTTAGGGTTTAGAGTGGGTATGGGTTTTTGGGAGGCACAGGAATTTTTAGGGTTTACGGTGGGTATGGATTTTTGGGTGGCAAGGGAATTTTCAGGATTTATGGTGGGTATGGTATATTGGTTGGTAAGGGATTTTTTAGGTTTTAGGGTGGGTATGTTTTTTTTAAGCGATATGGGCTTTTTTATGGTTTAGGGTGGATATGGGTTTTTGGGCAGTAAGGGATTTTTTAGGTTTTAGGGTGGGTATGGGTTTTAGGTCATATGGGCTTTTTAGGGTTTAGGGTGCGTATGGGTTTTTGGGTGGCAAGGGAAATTCTCGGGTTTAGGGTGGGTATGGTTTTTGGGTGGCAAGGGAAATTTTAGGGTGGCAAGGGAATTTCTAGAGTTTAGGGTGGGTATGGGTGTTTGGTGCTAAGGTATTTTTTCGGGTTTAGTGTGAATATAGGTTTGTAGGCGATAGGAGTTTTTTTTAGGGTTTACGGTGGGTATGGATTTTTGGGTGGCAAGGGAATTTTCAGGATTTATGGTGGGTATGGGTTATTGGTTGGTAAGGGATTTTTTTAGGTTTTAGTGTGGGTATGTTTTTTTTTAAGCGATATGGGCTTTTTTATGGTTTAGGGTGTGTACGGGTTTTTGGGTGGCAAGGGAATTTCTAGGGTTTAGGGTGGGTATAGGTTTTTGGGTGGAAGGGTATTTTTTAGGGTTTAGGTTGATTATAGGTTTTTAGGTGATAAGAGCTTTTTTAGGGTTTAGGGTGGCTATGGGTTTTTGGGTGGCAAGGAAAATTATTAGGGTTTCTGGTGGGTATGGGCTTTTGGGTGGCAAGGGAATTTTTAGGGTTCAGGGTGGGTATGGATTTTGGAGTGGCAAGGTATTTTTTTAGGGTTTAGGGTGGGTATGGGTATTTGGGCGACAACTGCATTTTTTAGATTTAGGGTGGGTATGGGTATTTGGGGGGAAAGGGATTTTTTAAGGTTTAGGGTGGGTATAGGTTTTTGGTTGGTAAGAGCTTTTCCAGGGTTTAGGATGGGTATGATTTTTGGGTGGCAAGTGAATTTTTAGGGTTTAGGGTGGGTGTAGGTTTTTGGGTGGTAAGGTTTTTTTTTTAGGGTTTAGGGTGGGTATGGGTTTTTATGGGTAGCAAGGGATTTCTTTCATTTTAGGTGGGTGTGGGATTTTTGGTGGCAATGGATTTTGTATGCTTAACGGTGGGTATGGGTTTTTTCTGTGGCAATGGAATTTTTAAGGTTTTGGGTGGGTGTGGGTTTTTGTGGAGCAAGGGAAATTATATGGTTTAGGGTGGGTATGGGTTTTTGTGTGATAAGGATTTTTTAGGGTTTAGGTTGGGTATGGTTTTTGGGTGATAATGATTTTATTAGTGTTTTGCATTTGTATGGGTTTTTGGATGGCAAGGGATTGCTTTAGGGATTAGCATATACAAGGATACAGAAACATCTCTGAAAGAAACCAAAATGCTGGTCGAGTGACAAACTATGGGAAACAAAAATGTATTTTACATTTCCCTTTTTAGTGAGCCCCCACTTTTTTCATCCCACTTTCAAACCTGTCTGCACATATTTCCATATGACTGACTGCAGCCAGCAGGTGTGGGTGCTTCCTGAAACCTGGTTAGAGCATCATTTTCTTCCAAGTCGATGCTGCATGTAGTGCAAGTCGCTTGGCCTGAAGTTGTAGCGATGTACAATTTTCACATTATAGGCACTGTTGAGTATGTTAATGCAGTAAGATACGGGGACATTTTCAATTTGTTTAATATTTTAAGACTATATGTTTCCACTGCTTTAGAAACCTTGCATTCTCACAAAATTTGTTTGCACCATTTGCCAATTGTTTTTTTTTTTTATTCTTGGGAGGAGGTTCACCCAAACTTCATGTTTGTCCATTAAGCTTGCTCTCTTTGCTCCCTACATAAAAACCATAACCAATGTTTACAAAATGCTACTTTTAAATGTCACCAACTGCCACTGGCCGAATACACACAACTCATTCTCTTCCTCTCCGACAAGAGACCCAACAGAAGAGTCAAGTTCACCGCATGCATGATCAAAGTTGCTAAATGGATGAAAGTCAACTGCCTCAAGCTTAACATTGATAAAATAGAACTAGTGATTTTCGTAAAGAACACCTCGCCATAGGACTCCAACTGGTAACCAGCCAAGTTCGGACCCATAACCACACTCAGCACCTATACCAGGAACCTCAAAATCATCAACAGCATACTGGACATAAATGCACAAGTCAGCACCATCACCACACTCTGGAAATGCTGAGGAGTATTTTCAAAATGGCTTCTAAGCAACACTAGAACAATGGTCACTAGCAAGTTAGACTACCGGAACAGCCTCTACTCTGAGATCACCAAGCAGCCCACTAGAACACTACAATCCATTCAGAACTCAGCAGTCTTACTCATCCCCAGCATCGCACATAGTGCTCACATCACACCACACCTCAGGGAGCTCCACTGACACAAACACACTCATTTTAAACACCTCACACACTCACTGAAGGCCCTAGCCAACTTAGACACCACGTATCTGAATAGTTGCATCTCCTTCCACCAGACAGACTAGACACCACTGTTGCACAAGACTCCAATCTGCATACATTTCACGCATACGCAGAACTAGGATGATGTGCGTTCTATTACTTCACTCCTAAAGCGCGGAACGACCTCCCACTCCATATCAGAGCCTCCTTCTTTCTTCTCTTCTTGAATTCTGCGAGAAGCTGAAGACCTGATTCTCCAATCAAACAAACTACAGATGGCTCAGGATACTGAAATTTTGAGTCAGGCTTGAGCCTGAATCCTGGATCTGAATCAGCTTGAAGTTCTGTTAGAACCTTGATCCAAATACAAGTCGATCTTTCATGTGGCTTTTGCCTGCTTTACTCCCTCTTCCCAGGATGTGGTGTTATGGCCAGCGCTGTAGACTGTGCAACTGGGTAACCAGTTTTAAGCCTTGGCACTAGACCAACAGTAATCCATGTTAGCAATGCAGTCCCTGTTTACATTTCACATTGTTTTCATGCTGCATTCCCCAAGTGTAATTTGGTTTTGCCAGATGATATTTTTCTGTAGGTTTTTTCATACAACATAGAATTCTAGTCTAGTGCATACTGTGAACTGAGTCGCCCATAGGTGTCTGGTTGAATTTGGGTTGGGGTGGCAATTCCTATTGGGGCTCAAGGAGGGCTTAGTAGTTGAAGGTGAGGGCAGTGAGAGTTTCTCACATCGCATGGCATTGTGTCATAAATGTGTGCATATTACATGCTGATCGAATGCGTGGACTCTGTGCAGCACACGGAGCGATGGGAACAAGTGTTGCTTTGTTGGGTTGGCCTGTAGTTGCTGCTTCTGTCTGTGGGCAGTGGAAAGGATGGACTTTTGCCTTGCTGTGGTATCCTATTTAAGAAAATGTTCTAAGGGCTTGAAGTAGAGCTTAATTCAGGGACACAAAGACTTTACCTGCAAGTTGCTAAACAGCACCTGGCTTCCTCTGCTGGACTCCTGGTTGCCAAAGGGTGCCAATTCCAGATCCTGGGGGAGCGATGCTGCCAGCAATGCTGCAACATACACCGAGGCCATGGGCACCTGCTCGTGAAGTATACGACGCACTGCCCTGACTGCAACGCAGCTCTGACAACCGCCGATACCTGCAAGTTATCGTTCTTCCCGACGCCAGCGCTCGCACTGACACCTGACGTCGCCAGCTACTACATCTCATCATCGCGAAGCCAATAACCAATGTGGGTGATTTCCCGAACTCATCGACACTGACTGCTCAATGGAATTGATGCCTCATGGACTCAATGTCTCGCCTCCCTGTGGCAGTAAGGAGCCGGCCCTAGCCTTGGTCCATTGACGCTTCACCTCCGTGATGCTGTGCACCATCCATTGACTCTGATTTCCAAGGTACTGTTACTTAGGGATCAATGTGAATAGGTGGCCAGCCGGTACACCTTGCAGTCAGCGGCGTACTTGGGATTTGTGCCTGTCACGATGTCGTAATAGCCCCAGTTGGACCTATATGTTGTTACAAGCGTTATTTTTGCAATACTCATTCTAAAAGTGATATCTTGATATATGTGTGCTGGATTCTTGTCATTGTTTGGTTTGGATAAAGGTATTTTAATTTTCTAAATTGGTGTGATGTCCATTTGTAGTGTTTTCACTGTGTTACTATGTGTTTTATGTAGAAATGCTTTACACATTGCCTCTGATATAAGCCTGTCTGCTCATGCCAAGGTACCAAGGGGGTGAGCAAAGAGTATTTTACAAGTGTAAGCCCCCTTACCCTGACTAGAAGGAAAGTTCCCTACTGGGACAGGGTACAAACCTGTCAACGTTGTCTTTGGGTTCTCATTAGTCAGGACGCCCCTCCCTTAAGTATGACATAAAATAGCATAATTTACTTTGTACATCTGCATATTTAGAAATATGGCGGCATATTTTGTCATGTAATTGTAAATTGTATTGATATAACGCTTACTACCCTTGATGAGGCGTTGATGCATTTTGAGGCCAGTAGCACACTACTCAGGGGTACATGTTTAGAGTTAAATAGATATCAGATTATTAATCTGTACAAGTTTTGCCCTTAACCCACTCAGAACGTATTACATTGTTCACAGAAACCGTAACGCAACACCTCCTTATTGGAATCTGGTATCTGGATAGACCTTTGCAGGTCTGAAAGGGGCTCTCCTGCAATCGAAATGATTTGCACAGAAGTTAGAGGAGATTAATCCTCACATGGAATACTCCTCTAGTTTGAGACTTTAACTGAATTCATCTTTGTATTCTGGTATGTATGTTTTTCATCCTTTCCAGCAACAGCAAGCAGGCACTGTGAAACTGTACAGAAGGTACAACCTGGGAACTAATTAAGGATAGCAACAATAGTTTGAGACTGACGTTAGAGTTGTTAGGAATTCCTTGATGATCTGGCCATGCACATCAAGCATAAACCTCCTGCAGATGTTTGAGTCTTGGAGATTAATCATGTTAATTTTTTTTCTACCAAACCATGGAATTAGGAGTGACTGAATCTCTGTAACCTTAAATCAAAGTAAGCTTCTTGAAGAGCTTCCTAGGCTCAGTGTAGAAATTGTCTTGTCTTCCGATACCAATACACCATAAAAGTAAAACATTTCTGCTGACCTGCTAGATACAAAGTCTCAGTATGTTGAAGATTGGTGGCTGAACTAGACACTCTGATATGATCCATCAAGATCCCCAGAACGATAAAAGAGAAATCTGACAGTATGACTGCTCAGTTGATTCTTGGCTGTGTTAAAAATATTTCAGCATAAGGGATCCATGTTGTTTGCTACTCTTGGTTGTCATTAGTAGTATGTGGTCTAACTTGTTGGCTTCAAGCCAACCCACCCTACAAGTTTACATAGAGTTCCTGTCTGAGGTAGTAGCCTTCCTGCTACTTGGAGGATAACTCCATACACCTACGTGGATGAATACTTCAGTCTGACCCACGAAGCAGCTGGTAAGTAAGGAGTTGGAGGCGATCTGCCACTGCCCTTCAAATTCACATAATTTTGGAAGCAAGGAAAAGTCTAAGTGTCACCCCTAACTCAATGTTCTCGTTATATTGACTTACATGTAACATTCACTGGACCTGTTGTTCCACAAATACAATGCTGACTGACTATTTAGACTGAAGTCAAGTCAGAAACCTTCAACCACAATGGGTTTTCAGAGTGCTACAGGAAAGAGGATGTGGTGTTGCAGCAGAACTGCTTACTTTGGCCCAGTTCCAAAGCAGGTTCAAACCTCTTAGTTCATGTACAGGATATTCTGAGGCCAGAACAACTCTAATTTAACATACCTGATTAGTAAGAATGTGAGAGGGAATAGCAGTATTTATGTAAAGCCTAGATTGCTTAATGGTAATCTCCAATTCTTCTAGTCCAAGCTTTTTTGTCATAGTCTTTACATCCTACCAAACATCGTTCCACCTAGAGCTTTGCTTTGCCTGGAATGCTTCTATAATTGGCCAGCTTCTCTTTTAGCAAATTTATTTGGTGGGCAAGAAAACTATCTTCTACAGAGTTTTTAGTGTTTATAAATGCAAGTTATTTTGTCTGATGTGTAATCCACCTTATTAGTACGGCCTGTGATGAGAAAGAGTATGACAGTGGGTAATGAAGATAACCTGTAAGTAGGCTTTCCTGTTTTCAGTTTCTATTTTGGGTAAATTCTGGTGGGGTTTTTTCAGTGTTTTCAAGTTATTTCAATACCTTAAAAAATAGTGGTTATCAGTGGTTACACATTTTCACGCCATTAAAAACTACAGAAACAGTGTTTTTCCGGTGTTTATGGAACGTTTTGCTTTTATTATTGTTTGCTTTCTGCACTGATAGCGCATGGTATAGAGACAATATTAGTAAAGTGTATATGAGGTCCAAATAGGTTTTTGCAAATTAAACGTATTGTAGTACACTATACAATACTTCTTCAGTGAGTCTTTGGTCATGTGCGCTCACTCTTTCCTTCCCATGTAAAATTCTGTGAAAAGGCCCTCTCAACATTTGCACTTGAGATGAGCAACACGATAACAGCCAGTATTCAATTTGGTAACTCTGGATACTGACATAGCTTTCCATGCCAATACTGGTTCACTTGAAGATTGCGATTCTCAGGGCAGGTTCTGCAACATTTACGCAAATCCCTGGCGCTTATGCCCTAAGAGTTATTGAAGCAGTCAAAAATGAAGCAGCACTTTTGAAACTACAGAGGAAATTCCCCTTTATGGAAGGGATCTAGAACAGAGTACAGCAGTGAGGTTTCATTGACTTCAAATCAAATGCCATTGGTGGTGAAGGAACATTTCTATACATCATTGCAAGCCATTTCTCATACATTGCAAAATAAAAGTTCCTGAATTGCTCTTCACCATTGCTTTGCTTACAAAGCTGCAAGGACGAACATGAAACATGTGGCAGTGCCAAAGTCACTAAAGGTCTCGCCCTGCCTACTCTCACGGAGATGTTTCACATCTACACCAATTGCGCTGAACACTTGGCAGCCAAAGGTGTTTTCAGACTCTTCTTTTTTTTATTATGTCCACTTCAGCATTTATGTTTTCATTCCACGACACTCCATGCCATTCCATTCCACAACACTTCATTCCATTCCATTCTATTCCACTTCATTCCATTCCATTCCACGACATGACATTCCATTCCATTACACGACACGAAATTCCATTCCATTCCACAACATGGCACGACATTCCATTCCACTCCTTTCCATTCCACGACACTCCCTTCCACGACACGACACTCCATTCCATTCCATTCCACTCCATTCCATTAAATTCCATTCCACTCCATTCCATTCCAATCCATTCCATTCCACGACACTCCATTCCACGACGCAACACTCCATTCCATTCCATTCCACTCCACTCCACGAAACTCCATTCCATTCCATGACACAACACAACACTCTATTCTATTCCATTCCATTCCACGACTTTCCATTCCATTCCATTCCACGACATTCCATGACACTCCATTCCACGACACTCCATTCCACGACACTCCATTCCATGACACTCCATTCCATTCCATTCCACGACACTCCATTCCACGACACTCCATTCCATTCCACGACATTCCATTCCATTCCACGACACTCCATTCCATTCCACTCCATTCCACGACACTCCATTCCATTCCATTCCACGACACGACACTCCATTCCATTCCATTCCACGACACTCCATTCCATTCCATTCCACGATACGACACTCCATTCCATTCCACGGCACTCCATTCCATTCCACTCCATTCCATTCCATTCCACAACATTCCATTCCACGACTTTCCATTCCCTTCCACGACACTCCATTCCATTCCACGACACTTCATTCCATTCCATTCTATTCCACTCCATTCCACTCCACTCCATTCCATTCCATTCCACTCCATTCAACGACACTCCATTCCATTCCACGACACTCCATTCCATTCCATTCCATTCCATTCTACGACACTCCCTTCCATTCCATTCCACAACATTCCATTCCATGACACAACACGACACTCCACTCCATTCCACGACACGACATTCCATTCCACGACATTCCATTCCATTCCATGACATGACACTCCATTCCATTCCACTCCATTCCATTCCACGACATGAAACGACACTCCATTCCATGACATGACACTCCATTCCATTCCATGACATGACACGACACTCCATTCCATTCCACGACACTCCATTCCATTCCACGACACGACACTACACTCCATTCCATTTCATGACACTCCATTCCATTCCACGACACTCCATTCCATTCCACGACACTCCATTCCATGGCATTCCATTCCATTCCACGACATTCCATTCCATTCCACGACATGACATTCCATTCCACAACACTCCATTCCATTCCATGACACTACATTCCATTACATTCCACTCCATTCCATTCCATTCCACGACACGACACTCCATTCCAAGACCCTCCATTCCATTCCAATCCACGACACTCCATTCCATGACCCTCCATTTCATTCCATTCCACGACACTCCATTCCATTCCATTCCACGACACTCCATTCCATTTCATTCCACTCCATTCCATTCCATTCCACTTCATTCCACTCCATTCCATTCCACGACTCTCCAATCCATTCCACTCCATTCCATTCCAAGCACTCCACTCCACTTCATTCCATTCCATGACACTCCATTCCATTCCATTCCACGACACTCCATTCCATTCCATGACACTCCATTCCATTCCATTCTACTCCATTCCATTCCACGACACTCCATTCCATTCCACTCCATTCCATTCCATTCCACAACATTCCATTCCGCTCCATTCCATTCCATTCCATGACACTCCATTCCATTCCACGAAACTCCATTCCATTCCATTCTATTCCACTCCATTACATTACATTCCACTCCATTCCACGACACTCTATTCCATTCCATTCTACGACACTCCCTTCCATTCCATTCCACGACATTCCATTTCACGACACGACACTCCATCCCATACCACGACATGACATTCCATTCCATGGCACGACACGACATTCCATTCGATTCCACAACATGACACGACATTCCATTCCACTCCATTCCATTCCATTCCACGACACTCCATTCCACGACACGACACTCCATTCCATTCCATTCCACTCCATTCCATTCAATTCCATTCCACTGCATTCCATTCCATTCCACGACACTCATTTCCACGACACGACACTCCATTCCATTCCATTCCACTCCACGACACTCCATTCCATTCCATTCCACTCCACTCCACGACACTCCATTCCATTCCACGACACAACATGAAACTCCATTCTATTCCATTCCATTCCACGACATTCCATATCATTCCATTCCACGACATTCCATTCCATTCCATGACTCTCCATTCCACAACACTCCATTCCACGACACTCCATTAAATTTCACAACACTCCATTCCACGACACTCCATTCTATTCCACTCCATTCCACGACACTCCATGACACTCCATTCCTTTCCATTCCACGACGCTCCATTCCATTCCACGACACGACACTCAATTCCACGACGCAACACTCCATTCCATTCCATGACACAACATGACACAACACTCCATTCCATTCCACGACACTCCATTCCATGACATTCCATTCCATTCCATGACATTCCATTCCATTCCACAACATTCCATTCCTCGACATTCCATTCTATTCCATCCATTCCATGACACGAAATTCCATTCCACGACACTCCATTCCATGACAATACATTCCATTACATTCGACTCCATTCCATTCCATTCCACGACATGGCACTCAATTCCATGACCCTCCATTCCATTCCCTTCCACAACACTCCATTCCATGAACCTCTATTTCATTCCTTTCCACAACACTCTATTCCATTCCATTCTACTACATTCCATGACACTCCATTCCATTGCATTCCACTCCATTCCACTCCATTCCATTCCACGACACTCCATTCCATTCCATTTCATTCCACTCTATTCCATTCCATTCCACAACACTCCATTCCATTCCACTCTATTCCATTCCATTCCATTCCATGGTACTCCATTCCATTCCATTCCACTCCACTCCATTCCATTCCATTCCATTCCACGACACTCCATTCCATTCCGTTCCATTCCATTCCATTCCACGACTCTCCATTCCATTCCATTCCACGACACTCCATTCCATTCCATTCCACTCCAGTCCATTCCATGACACTCCATTCCATTCCATTCTACTTAATTCCATTCCATGACACTCCATTCCATTCCATTCCACGACTCAACACGCCATTCCATTCCATTCCACGACACGACACTCCATTCCATTCCATTCCATTCCACGATACGACACTCCATTCCATTCCACGACACTCCGTTCCATTCCATTCCATTCCATTCCACGACACTCCATTCCATTCCATTTCACAAAATGACTCTCCATTCCATTCCACTCCACTCCATTCCATTCCATTCCAATCCACTCCATTCCACTCCATTCCAAGACATGACACGACATTCCATTCTATGACACTCCATTCCATTCCGTTCCACAACATGACATTCCATTCCATTCCATTCCACGACACTCCATTCCATTCCACAGCACGACACTCCATTCCATTCCATTCCATTCCATTCGTCGACACGACACTCCATGACACTCCATTCCTTTCCATTCCATGACACAACACTCCATTCCATTCCACGACACTCAATTCCATTCCACGACACTCCATTCCATGACATTCCATTCCACAACATTCCATTCCATTGCATTCCTCGACATTCCATTCTATTCCATTCCATTCCATGACACGAAATTCCATTCCACGACACTCCATTCCATGACAATACATTCCATTACATTCCACTCCATTCCATTCCATTCCATGACACGGCACTCAATTCCATGACCCTCCATTCCATTCCATTCCACAACACTCCATTCCATGAACCTCCATATCATTCCATTCCACGACACTCTATTCCAATCCATTCTACTCCATTCCATGACACTCCATTCCATTCCATTCCACTCCATTCCATTCCACGACACTCCATTCCATTCCATTTCATTCCACTCCATTCCATTCCATTCCACAACACTCCATTCCATTCCATTCTATTCCACTCCATTCCATTCCATTCCACGGTACACCATTCCATTCCATTCCACTCCACTCCATTCCATTCCATGACTCTCCATTCCATTCCATTCCACGACTCTCCATTCCATTCCATTCCACGACACTCCATTCCATTCCATTCCACTCCAGTCCATTCCATGACACACCATTCCATTCCATTTTACTCCATTCAATTCCACGACACTCCATTCCATTCCATTCCATTCTACTCCATTCCATTCCACAACACTCCATTCCATTCCACTCCATTCCATTCCACAACACTCCATTCCATTCCATTCCATGACACTCCATTCCATTCCATTCTACTTCATTCCATTCCATTCCATTTCACTCCATTCCGATCCATTCCTCTCCATTACACAACACTCCATTCCATTCCGCAACACTCCATTCCATTCCATTCTACGACACTCCATTCCATTCCATTCCACAACATTCCATTCCACGACACTCCACTCCATTCCACGACACGACATTCCATTCCATTCCACGACATGAAACGACATTCCATTCCACTCCATTCCATTCCACTCCATTCCATTCCATTCCACTCCATTCCATTCCACTCCATTCAATTCCTCTCCATTCCACGACACTCCATTCCACGACATGACACTCCATTCCATTCCACTCCATTCCACGACACTCCATTCCATTCCACAACACTCCATTCTATTCCATTCCACGACATTCCATTCCACGACATTCCATTCCACGACATTCCATTCCATGACACTCCATTCCATTCCACGACACTCCATTCCACGACACTCCATTAAATTCCACAACACTCCATTCCACGACACTCCATTCCATGACACTCCATTCCATTCCATTCTATTCCATGACACTCCATTCCATTCCATTCAACGACACTCCATTCCATTCCATTCCACGACATACCATTCCATTCCATTCCACGACACCATTCCACTCCATTCCACTCCATTCCATGACACTCCATTCCAATCCATTAAACGACATGACACGACACTCCATTCCATTCCATTCCATGACACTCCATTCCACGACACTCCATTCCATTCCATTCCTCGACACGACACTCCATTCCATTCCATTCCATTCCACAACACTCCATTCCATTCCACAACACAACACTCCATTTCATTCCATTCCACGACACGACACTCCATTCCATTCCACGACACGACATTCCATTCCACGACACGACACTCCATTCCATTCCACGACACGACATGACACTCCATTCATTTCCATGACACTCCATTCCATTCCATTCTGTAGCAGAGTAGGATCTGCACTTATGTTGCCCCCACTTTTTTTCTGATGTGTACACTAGTTTGGCTATAGTCTGGCTGGGTCCCTGCTAATCAGGGCCCCAGTCTCTCTGTTCTCTCTAAACGACTTGCTCTCCATATTAGATGCACTAGTGATTGGATACTGTGGTACCTTATGAGCCCCTAGTATATGGTACCTTAGGTACCTAGGGCATAGGCACTTCACAGGCCTACCAGGGGCTGCAGCATGTACTATGCCACCCCTGGGAAGCAGACTCAATCTGACACCCCAGGCCTGCTACTGCAGCCTGGGTGAGGTAGTGTTAGCACTCCTCAGTGAGGTATAGGTTTCTATATCTCACCATACACACACATATAAACCTATCAGCCACCCCTATGGCAGGCCCTATCAATCCTAAAGGCAGGGGGCTTGGTTTACAATGTGAGGGGGTGCCTCTATGAGCAGGGCCCCTCTGCAGCTGGCAGGGTCTATTTTCTGTGTTGTTGTTTGTGGATGCGGTTAAACCATATACTCTTAAGTGCATTATAATGCTAATTTTGGAATGACTGCATCAAAACATGTCGTGTTTGGTGTCAAACAACTTGAAATCATACCCCCATATCAGTCCATGATGTGGGAGCATGATCCCAACCTTCTAAAGGGGACGACATGTGCCTACTGTAAAGACCCTGCGAAAACTGAAACCCTTTCTGCCTGCACACGATTTCAAACAAGCAGTTCAAGCCCTATTAATCCCCCGAGTGGAATATGGAGCAGTTACCCTATGCGGCCTCCCAAGATCTTCAACAGCACCGAAGAGCCACGATCAATTCAGCAGCTAGACTCATCACAGGATCTAAAAGAAACGCTCACATTTCCCCTGACCTGAGAGCAATCAACTGGCTCCCGATTGAAGCCAGAATTCACCTAAAAATCGCCTGCATGACACACAAGGCCCTTTACCACAAAACCCCACAATACCTCGCACAGAAACTGGTTCTCTCTGCGGGCAACAGAGCCTCTAGGAGCGCCAAAACCCTTCTCCTACAACCTCAACTATTTGCCAAGAAAAAAACTTATAAACGTTCCTTCTCTGGTATGGCTCCGAAGATATGGAATGCTTTGCCCAGTGAAACAAGAATGAAAGTGAAAGCTATCCTCATGGTTAAATTCACTTGAACTCTATGTCTACTCATTGTATTTCTTTTATTGTCTGTTGTCTGTGTATACTACACTTTGCCTTCTTTCTACCTGTAAAGTGCTCTGATACTCGCGAGTCTTGTTCGCGCTATATAAAACCTTCAAAATCAAATAAATAAATAATAAATAAATAAATCTCATCTCTCGAGGAGATTCTCTCCCTGAATGAGGCCCTGAAGCTGACCGTCCAATGGCTCTCCTCCAATCAACTCAAACTCAACGCAAAGAAAAGAGAATTTCTTCTAATTTCCCCTCCAAAAACCGACCCTGAGATTCAGATATGGATTAAGGCCATCACAGCCTTAAATTGTCCATCGACCATTGTGGATTCGGCCAAATCACTGGGAATAACCTTGGATTGCAACTTGAACATGCAGGACTACATCAACTCGATGGCCAAATCAGCCAGATTCCACCTGAGCTACCTATGGAAACTGAAACCCTTCCTTGACGCTCCCGACCTAAAACTGGCAGTCCAAGCACTAGTCATTTCTAGAGTGGAATATGGCTGTTCCACCCTCTCTGGTTTACCCAAGATCTCCCACACACCTTTAAAAGCCTGCCTCAATGCGGCCGCCAGACTACTTACCGGCACAAGGAAATTTGATCACATTTCTCCACACCTGAAAGTGCTGAACTGGCTTCCTCTCGAGGCCAGAATACAGCTTAATCTGGCATGCATCACACATAAGGCCTTATACTCAAACTCCCCTGCATATCTTGCACAGAAACTTGTGGTATCTGGAGGAATAAGAAACTCATGGTCCGCCAGAGACCTCCTACTCCAGCCTGCACGCTTTCGTGAAAAAAAACTTATAATCGGGTGTTTGCTGGGGCTGCGCCAAGAATATGGAACTTCTTCACATCCGCCATCAGAAGAATCCCCTCTCTTGCACATTTCAAAAAGGAGGCCAAATCCTTCCTCATGGGTAAATTCCTTGTCTAAACCCTTACCTTCAACCGCCACAGAGGCCCTGATCAATTCACTGCTATTGCCTCCCTCCGATGACCTTTCACCCCACCAAGAAACCTGGGGCCTGTCTTCAACAACTGTAATGTAAACTGTACATTATATCCCTCCATCCCTCTTGTACTCAGCACCCCACCCCCTCCCAATTTATGGTATACTCTTGTAATTCCATGCCTCTTGTACAACTCTATGACTCTGTTAAGCGCTCTGATACCCTAACGGGCCAAGTTTGCGCTCTATAAAACACAAAAATAAATAAATAATTAAAAACTACTTTTTCACCCCACCTTCGTTTCCTACCATTTAACTAAACTGTTCTCTTCTTCTTCTCTGGTTCATCCAAGGTGTGTCTCTCTTATGCTTCTTGAAGTACTTTGCTACTTGCTTACATCCTACGTTATTTGACTCTTTTACTGGCAGACTCAATTGACCTTTCCATATTCTCCTGCATTTGTGTCATCTTGCGCTGACTAGCGTCACTCCTACATTATTGTGTAATTTACCTGGTGTTGAGGTCTCTTACAAATGAAACTGTTCGCTATTAACATATTCAAGTAGTTGCTCCCTTTCTCCTCATTTCTGTATTTTTATTGTTCTCCTGTTGTTGCTACTTTGCATTTGTATTTGTAATTGTGGATTTGTGTGTATTTAATGTTCTCATGTACATCTGCATGCTTGCCTTACTACACACCCTTTAGGCAATATTTCTGCTATATGGAATCTGGAATAAAAATGTAACAAATACATGTACCCCCAGCCTGTGGAATAGCCTCCTCCTTGCTTGCTTCATACCTGCATTGCTTCAAGAAGGTCTGCAAGACCCAACTCTTCAAACTTTTCCTCTCACCTATGATTTAAATTATCGTTCTCTTTTGCCCTCATCCATCCCTCTCTTCCTCTCCAAAGTGAGGTTATTTGCCTGTTCTGCCTGTTCTTCAAAACAAAAACGAAAAAAACCCTTCTATGCTTGTTTCTGTGATCACACACGTAGGACACATATTTCTGTTGTTACATACCACACTAGGCTTCACCCACAAAGCTACGTTTGTACTATATGAATCAGTCCAATACAATTAAATACATATATAAACCTTTCATTTTTTTGTCTTAGCTGAGGTAGCATGTGAATTGGTGAAGGAGGGAATGGTGATCACTTGCAATAAGTCTATCTAATATCTTATATCTTATATGAACAGGCCCAGAGGCATGGATGCATTAAGCTATGTAGGATTCAGTGGTTAACATACTGTTCACAGGAACATAAGCATGATTTTGTGAACCTACAGCTCAAGACATCAGCATTCATTGATAGGCACAGAGTGATGGTCCTCATCTCTGAGTAAGTGGGGGTTGGAGTCAAAGATTCAGTGTCCCACAACCTTTCAGAAATATGCCACATGATTTAGTACACAAACCGTCTAAAGGACAATAGATTTCCATCGTCAGATCTGCAATCCACACCGTGCATACACCTTGCTTCCTACTTGATTGCAGAAGAGGCCAAACCAACAGCTATATTTCAAACACCCCTCTCTTTCGTCACACAATCATGCAGTAACGAGTCATGACTCTATCCACGAATTGTGTTTTAGCTTCCTAAATGAACTTGCAAATGTGAGTATTTTTCTTTAAATATGCTGGTTGAAGCAGTGCTTATTGTACATTATATCGTTTTACATTTTGCTTTTGATTATGGCCTGCCGTATTGTTGATGATTTTAATTAATTAAACAATACATTTCTATCTATCAATAATGATTAACTCCTCCAGCTTGAAAACCTTCTGAGAGAATCTTGACTCCCTGAGGGCACCAGAGATGCTTGAAATGCATGACGCGGAGAGTAAAATCCCTTTTTCATTTGTGAACTTTCTAATAGTGTTCTTGAATGTTGTACAGTTACCCACAGCTTTCTTCAGGCATTCCCGTAGAACCTGTTCTTACCAGCATGCCAAAAGTACATTTTAAACTACTTTTTCCTGACCCACTTTAATTCCTATTACTAAGCCTGGGTAAACTTTTCACAAAGTATTTTTTTGCAGGCACTTAAGAACTTCGACGCAAGATTTTGTTTGACTCGCGAGCCTTTACAAACTTTTCTGGCCCCCGGGATCAGTCAGAATTTCGCTCAAATACGAATCACAGCAGAAAGTTGGAGTACGTTCAGTAGTCTGGGAGATCCTGGGAGGTCTGCATGTTCAGAATGTACATTCATGGGGATGAAAAACTGTTGGGAGCCAGTGTGAAATGTAACATTTACTCACAGATTGTGATGGGCTGCTTTTATCTTACATGCTTTTGCACCAGTTGTTGTGATTTGGGGGAGAAACGCTGGTGCATTTTAACATATTTTAATTTGCTTCTTTTTTTTGTTTATTTATGTGTGTTTTTGTCAGTGCTTCAGTTTTGTGCCAAGGAACACTATGCAAGTGTATTTGTAGTCTACATAGTTGTGGGAAGAGGAGCCCCTTTCCACTTTTGAGTGCCATCTTGGGCAAGCTCACTTTTATCACCTGACAACGTTCTGTTGCCCTCTTGGCAACTGCTTGTTATTAATTACCCAACCAGCCAGAATTTTATTAAACCACGCATGAGTAGTCCATCTCCACCCAGTGAGATTGAGCTTGCATGGTCAGCAGGACATGGTCACCACACGTCATTCTCCTGATTAGACTAAATCTTGCAATCAGGGCATAAATCCTAAACAAAAATGTGGGGGGACTAACCAGGTTAGGCAGTAAGTGAAATCATGACGCGTGCGATCACAGCGCATGATGTCACGATGAATGACATTGCACGTGGCATCACAGGAAGTGACCTTACTAGACATCACATCAGAAGAAGTGACATCAGTTATTAAGACCTCACACATATGTTTATCAAGTATATCATGAGTACATTTAAGTACATTATGAGATTTAACAAATTAGATTTGGGATTGGGGTTGTGCCAAAAAAGTGGCGCAATCCCGATACAAAATCTGGGCCTCAACTAATACATGTATTTTTTTAAACACTGCCACATGGAAATTGACGACAAGGAGAAGCAGGGTAGTAGATCTGTTATGCTTAATTGGTTGCAAAGTCTATATTTCAAAAAATGTGTTTGGGTCAATGCAACTTCTGTGAAGGTGCCCAGTAAATCTGAGGGAATAGTAATGATGGTGAGAGAACTCTGGTGGTTAATGCACTTGGTGGAGAGATTTGTGTTTTGTAAAGTCCAATGTTTGAATCAAATTAGTAGAGAAGGTAAATTTGTCTGCTGCAAAGCACATCATCTAACACGCAGATTAAAGATTTTTATTTTATGTAGGTAGTAAAGTGGGTTACTGCTCTTAACACAGAGAGCCTTTTGTTACCTGCTGTTCATAAATTGTATTCCTTATAAAAGACCACAGTGAGGTTGAAGGACATGTGACTCCTACACCTTAGAACCCTCACTTTCTCACGTAACTCATCTTGTACATTGATTTACACATGTACATGATTTATTGTCAATGCATAACGTGTATGTTACGTAAAGAGCCCTGGCAACCTGCATTGGGTTGCATAGCGCTAAAAAAGAAATAAAATAGTGCTTTTGAAATTATTTATATAACTACTGGGACAGACCAACACACCTGACATTATTACAGTAGATGCATCTCTTATATACTACCTCTCTTAAGTACTTGTGAGGAGATAACAAGCTGTGTGCCTTTGTTTCCTTTCCCTGGCATTTACATTTAAGTGTGAGATTCCAGGCCGCCTCCAGTCAGGATATTCAAACAAAAGGAAGCCTGATGGCCTCTTAGCTTCTGCCCAGCTGGATGTGACAAAAAGCTCCCTTCCTGCCTGCATGTTGCTGCTGGGAATCAAAACTAGACAACGTACGGGCGCTGCTGAATGTGTCCCGGTGTCTGAACATTACACAGGGATAACTTCAGCATATTTCTGTGGGGCCCAAAACTTGGCAGAGGGGACGGCAACCACACTGTCAAAAGAGTGGGTGGACGGCGTGTACCTGCAAGTACCCCCTACTTGTGCGTGCTTGGACGTAATCTGTTCTTTATAGCACTACCTGTTTCATTTTTGCTTTTTATCTACTTTGAACTTGTTTGCATCTGACCTCATGAGCTCTCATACACTTTTCTCATTGTCTTCTATCTTCTTACCCAAAGGTTTGGCATTTTCAACAATTTTGCTAATTTTAATTGCAACTGTTTTTTAAATTGCGACATGGCCCCGTGAAATACGCAGCCCTGACATCGCAATTTTTATTACCAGAAAGATATATATATTACCATATCACAAACACACTGCCTTCCCAGGTGCTGTGATCTCCAAACAGCAGTTTGAGTGTATCCTCATTATTAACTGGGGAATCATCTGCTAGGAATCCTTGGATTACTGTAGTTATATCGCCCACAAGATTCCATCTATTTTATTGTTTTTCTATATCCCTTCTACAGGTCGAGATCATCTAGATACAATCATTAAAATCGCTTTCTTGAGAAGTTTACAATAAGCTGAAACTATCATTACAGGATTTTAATTTGCATCTAATTACCCAAGGTGATATCTGAGCTCCTATGTTTAAAAAAAACAAACTTGGAAATCTTTGCTTTGTTCCAAATGGTGTTTTGTGAAATAATAATACAAGCAAACAAGCCATCACTCTAAAGAAAAGTGAGGAGTCCTGATCCAAGCTAAACCTGCAACCTTTAAACAAAGGTGGCCAGATATCTGGAAGTATACAGCTAAAGCAAAAATATCAGCCTGATTTTCTCAATGTAAAGTTACCTCTGAACACAGAGCATTCTGGACCCTAGATAAGCTGCTCATGGTAAGGAAATCTAGTGCATGCTGGAATTGTCAAGAATCAACGGGACATATGGACCACTAGAATATTTTATTAAGGATATCTTTCTTAATAACATCACACTAAACTTTATTACCATAGCTTTTGGGCCCTTGACCTCACCTCAAATTTTCGTGTCCCTATCTTCCTTCTTCTTGACATTCTACTAATGGTGGGTATCAAGACCATTCTGTGTGATTGAAAGAACTATATTTCACTACACCTGGGGGTCTTCAAATCTTTTATTAGAAGTGCTGATAATAAAATTTACAATACTGCCTTTAAGCTCAACTCCTCTCTTTGACTGTTGAGCAAATTATATCTGATCCTGCACAAGTCCAAACCCCGTAAGGCCAATATTGAACAACATATATCTCTCACAATCCTACACACAACAAACGTGAACGCATTAGGATTCCCATAGCCCATAGACTCAATAATCTCTAGATACATACTCCAACTCATCATAACATGTTACATCAAGAAGTGTTGCCATTTGATACGGGGTAGTAGTTTAACTGGAAAGCTAAAAGGTTGATATGCAATAGTCAATTTAAGATTTAAAGGAGTTTCTTTGACATTATATAGAATATACAGACCTAAAAATAATGATCCCTCTCTATTGCAGCACTTTCTTATTGAGCAACTATCCTTCAGTAATCCACTGAGCTTATGTGGAGATTTTAATGTTACCCACTGTACTCATGTTGATACAACTAATACAGCCAGAGGCTCTCATAAAACTCACACTTGAGTTGCATTACACAATGCTTAATTTGTAAAAGAATAAGGGCCATATGTACAAACAATTTTGTGTTTGGAAACAGACCATTTTCTGACCACAAGAATGCTTTGACATATGTGCAAATTAGAAATTGCAATTTGGTTACACCTATCCGAATCACAATTTCTGTTTGCAATTCTGTATTTGGACGGATCGTGGTAAGGGCGTCCCTTCCAAGTACAGAATCGCAGAAGGTGGTGACCATTCATTAATGATAAGGGGTCCACAATGGACCCCTTATGGTACCCTTCCCTTTTGTGAATGTTGAAACAATTTTGTTTAAGAGCACACAGTGATCCCAAAACCCACTGCCTCCTCTTAAAAAAGAAAACTTGAAAGTTTCATTAAACTCATCCCATTTTCTTTTGAGGAAAACGGGATGCATTTAAAAAAAAGTTTGCTTTATTAAAAAGCAATCACAGATATGGTGCTCTGCTGACCTTAGCACGCCACCATCCCTGTGATGGACGTGAATCCTAATGGGTCACAAATTGCGACCTACCCCATTGATATTTATGAGGTTGGTTTATTTGCAAACCCATTAGGAATCACTATTTTGATAATCTTTATTTCGTGAATTAGGAATTGCAATTAGGAAATCACAGTTCCTATTTTCTGTATGCTTGGCCCCATGTCACTCAAAATTCTCTATTCTCACTCATCTCTACCTTTTTAATTGTACTTGACCCTCCTTTTTGTTTAGCTAATATCGAGGATGTATTATTGTAACTGGACCCAAATATGAATCCTCTAATTACCCATTTCATGTATCAGTTTTGAGTGCTGTTGCTCCAGCTGTCATGGGTCATATATCCGAACTTGGCAACTTATCCCTCTTTCCTAGTCGTTTTCCTTCCAGGGGGAAAGCTATTTTTGGTTTGTCCCTTGCTACCGAATGAGAACCTTGAAAATAGTAACATCAGTAACAGCACCCCAGAATGTTATTGCCTGTGGATTTTGAACCGTCCAAGAACCTTATTCATTAGCAGCTTTTGCTACATTTGTAAAACACAGAGGCCTGGATGCCTGGCAGTTAAGTTCTGAACTATGCACAGCCAAACAATCTGCACTGGCCTTTCTTTATGACTGGGACATGGGGGAGGAGAATCTGTTGATTATGTCTGCTGCGTATGACACCATGGATCACTCCATCTTAATTTAGAAACTAAAGGAGGCTGAGATTAGTGTTCTTTTTGGACTGTTCTTTTTATCTCCTTTCTGGAAGTGCCCCACCGGACACATTTATTTTTACTTTATTATCGCTGTTCACTATCTAAGGTGTCTTAAGGATCTTCCATATCACGTATGCCTTTTAATAAGTACCTTATAGCATTCAGTCAATTGATCACGTTTTTCAATTGCTATGTATTTTTTAATGTTTATTCATCTAGGTCAAAAAGGCTCCAACATCCATATAAAAACTGAGCAATTATTTGGTAGTCACTGCATGATGAAATTGTCTTTTTAATAAAAACTAAACTCAAATAAAATAAAGCTTCGATGGACTGAAAAAAGCACAGAGCAAAACAGGGCAAAACAGAAACAGACTGTGGCTTTATTTCATGGGCAATCCTCCCAAGCCAAACAATATGACTGATTCTCTGGATAGTGTGTTAGACACAAAACTGTGATTTGAACCCAGCTGAGGGTTCATAGCTACAGGGTATAGTGTTCTCTACATTCTGGGTACTCATAAATGAATATGTCACACATGAAGCTTGGTATTACACGTCCTGAAGTGTGAAGAATCTCACCCAATTAACGTTCAAGGATGGTGAGCAGTCTCCATGTGTCCTTTACTTGTCACAACTTTGAAGGATTCAGCATCAAAGGGAGCATCAGACTTCCATTTTTGTCGTACCAGTACTCGATCACCTTCATTGAAAGTAATGTTCATGGCACATCGATGCTTGTTGGCATATACTTTCATCCTTTGCATACGGCACAAGTCTGTTTGATGAAGTTCACGATCTGTTGTAAATCTGCTGTTTGTCCATTGTGATAACTAGGGATGGGCGGTGAACTCTCATCTGCCAGCGAAGTTTACAGAGTTTTGCCATCTTCGGCAAAAAACTCAGATTCAGCGGTATGGTGGAGTTTGCTCGTGCCATCCACCTCTAGTGCATGCTGAAACCATTTTGCTGTTTCTTCTTTGGTTCCAGAGCCCCTCACTCGCTCTCTGCCTTGTTAATATATGCTAAACTGACCCGGCTGACGGAATCTGGAAATGTTAATATGCGTCTCACCTCCACTTTTTCATTAGGGTAACAAGTCAACTTTGAGAGTACAAACACTGAAATCACCTGGCGACTTCCTCCAAGAAGTGCACCAGCATCCTGTCTTACCCAGAAGGCGCCAGTCACATCAGAGAGAATGGCCGCTTACTTTCTGTGATCACTGCTCAACACAAATCAGCGGCCTGGGGTTCATAAGGGGAAGAAGCAGCCTATGTCCCTGTCCACATCATAAGCAGTAGCATGTGCGAAGTGCCCCTGCCAGCCTCTGCGGCACACTGTGAAAGAATGTATGGACAGCCCCTTAAAATCATCTTTCACTCACCCATAACAATGATGTCAGCCAGTGGGTACAGTGTGGCCTGCATAACTTAACACTTCCCGGCCACTCTGTGAAAGCTATAATAACATAAGGGCACTCTCTCAATCATTACCTAATTGCAGGCGAGCCTGCTAGGACCTGCCTCAGGTGCATCGGCCCCACCACGCCCCTTCCTCCCTCCTCCCATTCTTTCATTTGCAACTTTCAAACAACTGTGAGACAACAGCCTCTCTGGCTTTTGAAATGTGGCTTGCCAGTCTCAGTGCAGCTCACAAATCTCTGCTGGTCTGTAAAACATGTGCCTGGTTTGTTCTCACATTATAGAAAGCAAGACTAGACAAAAATGGTGTGAAGAAAGAAAAAAACCCTGCCAGAAGTACATTCAAGATGCCATAGCAAGTCAGCGTGATGACGGGAAGTGCAGCTGTTGCTCGTTAAAGGTAAATGCCACATCCATCAAATGAAGGCTGTGCTCTGCTGAAGTGCAGAAAACCTAATGTTGAAGCTTCCAACCTGCCCTGCATTTTCTTTATCACAGAAAAGAGCCAGACCCACATCTACAGATGTACAATGTTTTAACAGAGTATATAAACCCCTTCACCACCCTGTCAGAATATCATGTAGGAAACTGTCCAGCTGTTCAACTGTGCACATGTGAGGTATTTCTTTTTCAATATATCAGAAAGAAACATTGCGAAGGTGGTGTAGAACTCCAAGGAATTCCACTGAGTTTTTATGCAACTCATCTGAATTCCACGTACTGCAACTCCGCCCACCCCTAGTGGTTGTCATGGCTCTCTTGAACATAAGGGTGGCAAAACCTTTATCTGTCATTTAATTTTGGAGTTGACCTGTCAGTTTGAAGAGCAGTATGGAGAGCTACCTTTAGATCAAGCTTCTCCAAATTTAGCAAATTGGGTGGTCTTTTTAAGGGTTCTCGTAAAGCATTCGACAATGCCATTTAGTTGTGGCCAAAAGTTGTGCTTTTCTGTTACTTTACATTGAGATGAATAAGAAAGTGTCTGACCTCTCAATTGATGAAAGGTGAACCATTGTCAGACTTTTAAATTGAAGGAACACCCCCTGTTGCAAAAATGTCATCTAACTTCTTGATGACTCTTTCTTGAGTGATTGATGAGAGATCTTCTACCGATGTAAAACTGGCGTATACATTGGTATACACCATCAGGTGATGTCCATTGTTGAGAGGATCAAAGAAATCATCAAAGATTCTCTCTCATACATGTTTTGATAAATGAGACATGTTCAAGGAATGTTGAGTAATTTTGGGAGATAAGCAATTACCCAAATGACAGGCCCTCAACTCTACTGTCAAGATGAGGAAACCAAACTCATTCTCGTAGGGCTCAATTAATGCCAACAATTCAACAATGTCCTTAATGGCCCACATCAATTACTTGTTGTCAGATACTCTCTTGTATGACAATTCTCGAACGTCGTAAGGCAAAACCTTCTTCAGTAATGGACAGGTCAACTTTCACATTTTTGAACTTCTGATATTTGCTGGCACGTGTGAGAGGTCAAGTGTGCTGTTTCCAGGATTGATTCCAACAATATCTTTTAGTATCAACATGTCACTATCTTTGCTTATGGCAGTAATGATTGTTCCAATGACATAGCAGCAGTTGTACTGGACTTCATGATGAAGTTAATGTAAGCTTCAGCCATTTGAAAGGGGTACCCTGACACTGCAATGGCACTCGTGAAAAGTAGTCAGCAGGGTTTGGATCTTTCCCTGGTAGGTGCATGATAGTGTGGACATATTCCAGTAGTCACAATGTTCAATTCTAGGAGGCATCTTGGCTTTTGGGTTCCCTAAGACGGTAAGCAATACTTGATGATTTGATTAAAGAGTGAAAGGTTTTCCATATAAGAATAGGTCAATATGTTCACAAGCCCACACCAAGGCTAAACTTTCTTTCCTAGGTTGTGAATATTCACCTTCAGTCTGTGACAAGCTTCTGCTTGCATATACCACAATATGCATTCAAGCATTTGGGTGTCCACTGGGGAAGGTTGCACCCAACCCGACCGGGCTTCATCACCAACAACCTCTGTATGAAGCTTCGGATCAAAGTAGTCCATTTCAGTGACAATCTCAATTGCATGCTTAATTTTCTTAAATCTTTGTTCTCATTTGTGTGATAAGTAAAAGGAAGCATTTCTTATTTGTTAAGTATGTTAAGGAAGTACTTACTGTGGCAAAGTCATGTATGTATCTTGAACAGTAACTGGCTATGCCATGGAAGGAACTTAACATGGTAATATCTTTCGGGGGATAGGTGGCTGACAAAGCTTGTGCTTTATCTGGATCCAGCATCATACCCCTATTACAAAAGCTATGGCCAAAGAATTTGAGTTTTGTTTTGTGAAACTCAGATTTCCCAGTATTCATGGTTAAACCTGCATCAGCAAGTAAATGAAACAAATGTCTAAGTACTTTTACATGTTCCTTTTTTGTAGATGCGAAAACTAATATGTCATCACTGTAATTGAAAGCATTCATGACAGGTTGTATGATATGTCAAATGACATCTTGAAAAAGTTCTGCCGCTGATGACACACTGAAACTTAATCATTTACATCTGAACAAACCAATATGGGTAGAAAACATGGTAATGTACCTGCAATTATATTTGAGTTTCATTTGCCGATATCCTTTGTCAGATCAAGACGAGAGAAGATTTAGCCCATACAGTCACTACATACCCATCTATCTACCCATAGAGCCACACACACTACCACTCACTCACAAATACAGCCCCCGACACACCCACTCACACATCCATCTATTCACTTATACAGCCACTTACACACCCATGCACACAAGGATACATACAGTCATACAGCCTCTCACTTAACATATATAAGAAGCAATATCACTCAGTAGTAGCACTGATGATTTAACGTTTTATAGTAGGTTAGTATATATGTTTAACAGCCATACACTCTTAAAAACACTTACTTTCATTGGATGATGTCATTAGTGATATCATCAGTGATGTCATTTGAGAAGTCATCCATGATATTTCTGACAATGTCATGAGTGATGTAATTTGTGAGATCATAAGCAGTGCATTGAGGAGGCGTAAGTCATAGTTAGCTCAGGTAATTATGTGGTTTTGTACGAGTGGAATCTGAGTCTAACTATAACGTCCCTGTAACCTTTGTTTTTTTCAGGGAATTTCTAAGGTTTTTTAAACATAAAATGAGAAGCCCATTGCAATGCACAGTGGGGAGGGCTGAGTGCAGCGTCTGGCCTGGCATTGTGCTGTCCCCATCCAAACTTGCGCTCCTGCCCCCTCTCCTCCTTGCCAACCATTGTCCAAGTCCATGAGCCTTCCCCTCATTACAGCTGTGTGTGTGGCCAGTGTTCTGCCACTTTCCTTCTTGCCTCCCCTTAACAGTTAGCTTACAGCCCATCCACCCCCTCCCTAACCTCTGTAGTCTGAGTCCATGCACCATCCCCCTTCATCCTGAAATGCATGGTCCAATGTGCTGCCACTGCCCTCCATTTAGCTTGATGTCCATGCCCATTTCTCCTGCCCTCTGTTGTCCAATTCTATGCCCCATCATTGCCCTCCTGCTTAGCCGCTGTGCTTAGCTTGCTGTCCCTACTCTCCTTCCCCTTGCCCTCTCATGTCTCTGGGCATGCCCCTGTCCCTCCTTGTTGACCACCATATTCCATAAACCTTCCCCCCTCCTATCTACTCTGAGTGTTCTTTTGTTTCTACTAAGAGTGTTCTGTTGAGCTGTCACTGCCCCATCTACCTGCCTGGCATGGTCCGATGGCTGCTGCCTGTCCCTGTCACCGCTACCCTGTCTGTCTAAGTTCCATGCCCCTATCCCCTCCCTCCTTACTTCAATGGTCCATTTTCCTGCCACTTCCTTCTGACCTCCATGCTCTCTTGTGCCGTCACTGCCCCACCGGCTTGCACAGTGTGCCTCTACACTCTCCTCCATGAGAGAATCTTATTCCCATAGAAATGATGGTTAATGTTCTAAACAACTAAAATGAGGACATATTTTCTGAATTCTCAAATAGCCACAAAGTAATTTTAAATTATTTGCTATCTTTTAAAAAAAATGTTATCCAGTTGATCAATTGATTATATGTTACACTTAAGGGAAAGTATGTGGCGTTATGCCAGAGCTGCAGACTTTGCAACTTTTGAACCAGGTTTGAGTTTCAGCCTCAGCTCGACATCCTGTGATTCTGGGCTAATCACTCGGGGAACTATTAGGATGGCGGTCGGATGACCACCGCCGGGCTGGCAGTGGCAACTGCCGGGCCGGCAGCGGTCATCCGACCGTGATCGCAACCCGGGAAACCGCCGGTCCCATTAGCATGGCGGTGACGACCACGGCAGTGAGATTTTCCGCCCGCCACTTTTCCACCAGTAGCATTCCCCACGCTTGACTGGCGGGCGGAGCTGGACCCCTAAAATGGGGCCGGTGCAGGGCCAGGCTCCGCCGGCATGATTATGATATCGGCGGTAGCCAGCCTCTCCGTGGCGGTGGAACCGCCTTGGAAAGGCATGCAGTGAATGTCTCCGGGGGCTTATTGCGGGCCCCCCAATGTGTTTGGGGGTATGAATTCACTGGGGGGTACCCATGGTACGCCCATACCTGTCCCTGTACCAGGTGGCAGGCACTGTGCAGTGCCTGCCATGTAGTGCAGGGATATGCAGGACATGCTTTTTTGGACATCGAGGTGGGGCTGCTGCAGCAGCAACACTGCAATGTTAAATGCCGCGATCTGACTTCCGCGGTCGGATTTCAACTGCGGAGCATAGTAATTGGACTGGCGGTTATGCCACGGTCCTAGCGGGTGGTGTTTTCCCACTACCATGGTGGTCGGGGTGGTTTTCCGACCGCCATACTAATGACCACCTTAATCTCCCCATGCCTAAAACCAAAATGAATGTGTCCTTGTGAAATGTGACTGATGCTCAAATAAAGCACTTCAATACCTTTGGGTCAAGTTTGCACTATATAAAACTGCAAAAAAACAAAAAGATTAGTTGTTTTGCACATTCCAGTCATTGGATAATACTTGGGCTATATTTGGGTTATATATTTGCGCTCTTTTTTCTTTGGTGGCCATCTTGGAAGACATTTGTTATAAAGCTCCCTAATGTCCTCATTTACTGCAGTACCCTCACTAGAAAATGCTTTCAGTTTTCCACTTCGATTCCATCAAGATGGCATTCAGATGTGACACACTTTTGACATAAATTCAGAATGTTAGCACTCTAGTTGCTTATTAGAACACCGTAGAAGAGCTGCTGATCACCGGGGAGTTAACAGCAATCTTCTGCTGGTGTTAAAAGTACATGTTTCAATCTGAATGTCAGAATGCTTTAATGAAATGGAAGAGGATGATATTTGAGAACTCACCTAAAATATGTCCTAATGTTTGTTTCTACAGCACTAACCCTAATTTCTATGACAAACGGACCCCTCATTGTGTACCTTTCTAAATTAAATGTTTAAGTTTTATCAGTTTAAGTAAATCAATATGGCTTCAAGTGTGCCATACTTTTGTCATAAGTAACACTGTGAGCACTCTAGTTGTTCTCTAGAACACTCTGGGAGGCTGCAGTAGAACGCAAGGGAATCAACTGACCTGTTGCTCCTGTTGGAAGTATATGATTTACTGAGATTGTCATACTTCATTATCATATGGGTAAGAAACCTCCATGGTAAAATTGTGAAAAAACTGTCTTCTCTCAAACATGATTCATGAAATCCCAGCAGAAGGATTTTTTACAGGGTAAAATCACCTTAAAACACACCACAATTCCTATAATTGGGATCGTCCCATTCACAAATGATTTATAATGTGACTAAAATGTGTTATCACCCTTAACATGTTCTCCTTTTTGTGACCCTCACAATCTGCCATTTACTACAATGCATTTCAACGGTGTGCTATCATTTATATTGGTCCCAATATGGCTTCCAACACTTCCTGTTTGAAGAGTTGGCAGCCAGTCAGATCTCAACATGAGATCTGTGCTTAGGCCCTGCCCAGATGTACAAATTTGGCTTTTCTTTAATTTCTCCAAAATTACCGAACAGAATTATATCAATTAACAAAAGGTGTGACCTCTAGAACAAAATCTGCCTTTCTACCAAATTTGGTGGAAGTCCGTCCAGTGGGTCGGGATCCAGGCATGTCTAAAGACTCCCTCTTTTTCACAACCCACGCTTGACAGTTCACCCCGAAACTTTCCATGCACACTAGTATTAGCGGTACACTTTGGGGCCGATTCCGATCCTGTATTTTATTTTCCCGTAAGACTCGTATCGGTAAATTTTTCCATACAAATCGTACAAGTTCCGTCCGACCCGTGAAGTACAATTTATACGGGAAAAATACAACTTTTCCCGATCCTATTTTTACGGATCGGCCCGATACGTACAAATCGGATCGGGAAAAGTTGTACGAGACAGACCCGGACACTTTTCCGTACAATTTGTAAAAATGCAGTCCGACCGTACTAGTACGATCCGGACCGGCTTTCCGATTTACAATTTGTACGGAAAACGTCCCGTACACCGGGAATGCCATTACCCGTTATGAAGCGAACTTTGTACGACTCGTATCCTGGGAAAAGTTGTTCCCGGTGTGCGAGTCGTACAGGCATACACCCCGTGCGTTGTGTATGTACGGTGCATACCCCCAACATTGCGTACCCCCAACATCGCGTACCCCCAACATCGCGTACCCCAACATTGCGTATGTAAGGGTATGTGATGTTGGGGTATCTGATGTTGGGGTACGTGATGTTGGGGGTATGCACAGTACATACGCAATGTTGGGGTACGAGAGGTTGGGGTATGCAATGTTGGGGGTACGCGATGTTGGGGTACGAGATGTTGGGGGTACGCACAGTACATGTGCACTGGGGGTACGCACCGTACATACAAAATGCACCGGGGTGTATGCCTGGATGACTCGTACCACGGCTGTTTTTGGCTCCAGTAAGAAAAGAGCCATACGGAGTGCTGTAGGGACGAATCGTACTTGCTGGGCCAGAAACCGTTGCTTAAATATGTACAGACTTCGTGTACAAGCTGTTCCGGATCAGAATCATCAGTTTATTTTAGCTGTATGGTCTTTTGTACGATTTGTATGGAAAGAGGCTTTCTGTACGAATCGTACTTCCTAGGTTGTAAGAAAAGTTTACCGGGTACGAGTCGTACGGGAAAAGCGCTCCATACAATTTGTACATCCTTTTTCCAGGCTTGGAATTGGCCCCTAAGTGCAACAGTAGGAAAAGTGTTGGATAGCGGAGGAGAATAATTTACTATTCCCACTCCAGCAAGAGCAACAGTAGGGAAAGTGTTGGGTAACCGAGGGGTAAAAATTACTATTCCCACTCTAGCAAGTGCAACAGTAGGAAAAGTGTTGGACAGCGGAGGGGAATATTTTACTATTCCCACTCCAGTGAATGAAATAGGAGGGAAAGTGTTGGATAGTAGAGGGGGATAATTTACTAATCCCACTCCAATAATTGCAACAGTAGGAAAAGTGTTGGATTGCATAGGGGATAAAATTACTATTCCTAGTCCAGGGAGTGCAACAGTAGGGAAAGTGTTGGATATCGGATGTGTAAAAATGACTATTCCCACTCCAGCGAGTGCAACAGTAGGGAAAGTGTTGGATAGCAAAGGGGTCAAAATTACTATTCCCACTCCAGCGAGTGCAAAAGTAGGGAAAGTGTTGGATAGCATAGGGGGAAAAATTACTATTCCCACTCCAGCGAGTGCAACAGTTGGGAAAGTATTGGATAGCAGAGAGGAATAATTTACTATTCCCACTCCAGCAAGTGCAACAGTAGGGAAACTGTTGGATAGCAGAGGGGAATAAATTACTATTCCCACTCCAATGAGTGCAACAGTAAGGAAAGTGTTGGATAACGGAGGGGATACCACCAAAGATTACAGCTATTGAACCTAAATCCTCCAAAAAAACAATTCCCAAAAACATTTAACAATTAGTAAATGAATAGTAATGATCAACCAATGATTAATTTATTTAAACTAAATTAATTTCCACCCTCTACCCCAATAAACACCAAAGCACACACCTAAATATATTTACACAATTTCCATGCCTAATTTTACATTAATACATTAATAACAATTAACAACAAATCATAAATTAATTAAAAAAAAATCTTCCCAATATTTACAACTATAAACCTCACAACTCAGACATCACAAGTATTCCACAATTAGCATATTTAATAGGTAATGAACGAATAATTAATTAATTATAAATAATTTACCTTCCAAAATATTCCCCTATAAATGTCACCACCAATGTTGTAGACCATGACAAAATTAACATAATTAATTAATAATTAATTAATTGATAAATAACAATTAACAAGCAAAACAAAAACAACTAATAATAAATTAATTGACAAAATTAAAACTATAAAATAATATTAAATACATGTTATATTAAAAATATTAACAAATGTATTAAAATTAAATTACCTCACAACCTACTGCCCTATCAACCCACAACCTGCTCCTAAAAAAATGACACAACTAACATAATTACCAATTAATCAATAATAAATAACAACCAAATAATAAATAATAAATTGATTAGCACAATTAACAATAACAAATATTAAATCTATACATATTAATTAATAAACAAATTAACTAATTATTTATAATTAAATTACTTCCCACCCTACTCCCCTATCAACCCACAACCGTATCCAATTAATACATAATTATTAATAAATTAATTACGAAATTGACAATATACAATATTATATACATAAATTTTAATGAATAAAAAACATTACTTAATTAATTATAATTAAATTACTTCCCACACTATTCCCCTATAAACCCACAACACGGTACGGAACTAAAATGCAGATTTTAATTCAAATAAAATTATTAACTTCTAAAAATTATTCATGTATTTATTATAGTTAACTTACTTCCTTCCATATTCTCCTATAAACCCACAACCCGCTATTGAACTAAAATGCAAAATTTCCTTAAAATAAAATTGATAACTTCTAAACATGTAATATTAAAAAACAAATGCAATACTTAGACAAAAAACAGAACACATACATATAAAATACACAATACAATACAGAACACAAAAAAAAATGATATTTTTAACAACTATATTTTTGCAAATGATATTAGTGACTTCTATATTTTTTAAAACGGTATTAATTACTTCGATATTGTTAAAAACAATATAACTTACCTTGGACTCAAAATTCTTTACCATAATATTCTGACTTTAGATATTTTTGTGTCCCGATATTTTGCATTCGATATTAGTGCAAGTCGGGAAAAAATTCGATATTCTGCCGGCACCAAAGATATAGGCAACTCAACAAATGCTTTTCATATGGATGCATGGTTCTGACTACGGGTGACCACCAGTAGATAATAAATATATATTATATTTAGGACCTAATTTCCATAGAAAAAGCATTTTTGACTTGCTTATAACATTGTTGCTGTTTGATGAAACTTTACAAAATTATCCAAAAACAAGTGCCCTTCTGATTCTAGTAGTGCATGGAAAGTTTTGGGGTGATCTGTAAAGTGGGGGCTGAGAAAAAGGTGGGGGTCAATATAAGTGTTAATTCCTATAGGGATTTTGAACACAACTAAAGCCCAAACTGCTGAACTAATTTACACTAAATTTGGCAGAAAGCTAGGTTTTGTCTCAGAAAGAGCCATCTTTGTTAGTATTGTAAATCCATTCAGTAGTTTTGAAGATATTAAAGGAAAACCAAATTTGTATATCTAGAGGTGCAGCCCCTCGCAAATCTTATCAAACTTGTGCAGAGATCTTGTTGGCTGCCAACCCTTCAACCAGGAAGTATAGAAAGCCATCTTGACCTTGGGCACAGCCAAGTCCCAAACAAAAACATTTAAAAAAGAGAAGGGGGGAGAGTAGGAATACCTTGACCACCAAGTCTTGGTGGTGAGTGCCCCCAGGGAACCCGCCAGGGCCAAAAAGCATTAAATTGTGTTACTTAACTTTTAAACTTAGAGCGGTGAAAATCCCAAAGATTTGTGATTCCTCATGAAAACGAAAAGAAAATACCAATCGCGGTCTCCGGTGCATGTTCAAAAATCACCCCCAAAGTCATTTATGTTAAACAGGGGGCTCACAAGGACCCCCCTCCCCATGGCCAATCATGGTCCTGGAGACTGCCACTTCCCTGGGACAGGCCAATTGATAAATGTAGTGGAGGCGGACCACGTGGCCCTCCTCCTGAGGCTATTATGCGTCCTGGCAACCACCACCTCCCTGGGGCTTTAGTAAAAAAAATTGGGGATGGCACATGGACCCCCTCCATTGATCTTAAAGTTCCCAGGGACCCCCACCTCCCCAGGGCCTGAATGAAATTTAAAAGGGGAGGGGCCATTCTCAGACCCGGGGGCCACTGCCTTCTTGGCGCAGGCTCTAAGTAAAAAACAGGAGGGGGGCTGTGCGGCCCCCATCCTGGATCCATTAAAGGACCTGTGGACCGCTACCTCCCAGGGATGGCTTCCTATGTCCCAGGGTACCCACCCCAGGACACAGCTGTTTGTTCTTGCTTGGTGGGATCTTTGACAGCTCCCGCCAAGTGAGAGCAAACTCTAAGTCCACTCCCAGCAGGTGTGATCTGGAAAATTGCTCCCACTTCTGGAAGCTGGCTTTTCAGCTGTTTTCGTGCCCTCTGTCAATCAGGCAGGAAAACAGATGAAAGAATTGTTCCCACATGCAGGGAGAAGCCATTTTTGGCTGCTCCATATGTGCTGGAGGCAAAGAGCAGCAGGTACCACAGCGGCATTGAGGCTCATCACTCAGTCCCCTAGACTGCAAGTAAAGGGGAGTCCATGGTACTCCCTTTTAATTTTCCTGACTATGCAAATGCCCAAAATCATCAGTAAGCTCCGCTCAAGTATGCAAAGGTCTTACCACTTTTCCCATATTGATGGACAGTTTACCAAATGACCCCCAAGTGTGTTTCATGCCCATGTTAAGGATGCATACTTTATGCAGTGAAACACAAGGACATCCTCACCAAACAAACAAGCTCCTACTTCATGTAGTTAAAAGGTACTACCTCTGTTGAGGGAGATTCACCTCTTTGTACTCTTATCATCTTCTCTTAATAATGAATCATGTTATCACAGATTAGTGAATGAAGACACTGCAGGAACAATCACATTGCCAAAATTACATTTACTGAAGGTCACTGGAGACATGACCTCATGGTTCTTCACACAGCTGTACTGAAGAATATGTACTAGACATTTCACCAACAAGGTAGCATTTACTATCTAACAAATAGAAAGTACTCCATTTGGGTAGACATATTGGCAAAACTATGGACTCTTCTTGGAAAAAATGAGGTTCCAATATGGCCCTGAAGATTAATTCACAGAAATTAAACCTCAATGGGAATCACTTACAAATATAAACATAGCAGCTGCCCCATTTAAAGCTCTACTTTTGTAAAGCACAAATGAGCCTAACTTTTTGGTAAAGGAAATGTGTCTCCTCTCTTATTTCACATTGAAAAACAATCTGAAATCCTTAATGTAGGTGAATACATCATTGGTCTACTGGAGTGCAATCGTATCTAAAGTGAATCGGACTCTGTTGTTGTGGGACTTCTTGTCCCAGCTCACACTGCAGGAGGAGGAGGAGACAAGACTGCCTGCACTGCGTCACACTTTGAAAAGCGCTGTGTCCCTCCCTTTGCACGGGAAAGTGAAACGGATTCTGTTGTTGTGGGACACCCTGTCCCAGCTCACACTGGAGAAGGGAGAGGGGGAGGAGCTAAGCCTGCTCGCGCCGCACTGCGCTTTGGAAAGTAATGTTTCCCCCCGCTGTGTGGGACGCAAGTGGGCCGTTCCCAGGCAAAGCCCGGGCCAAGAGCGGGCCCATCTGCACCCATCAGAGACTGGAGGAGGCCGGGCTGGGCCCCCGACTTCGCACCTGGACCTGAACTTTTCCTGTTGCGTCTCTCTGTATTAACAGTCAGCTTTTGAGAGCCACTAGTGAGCCTTGAAGAGCGGTAAATGGGCTCGAATACCATCTCCCTCATGGCACAAGGAAGGCCCAGCTGAGTTTTCTTTTTCCTGTTGACCTCGGGTTAAGTGGCCCACTGTCCAGCCTTTTAGACGTGGTGCACTAGTCTTGGTAACACCACTTTGTGGTCCTCCCCCCGTTGTTTTGCCACTTTGCCACCTTGCCTGTGACCTAAGGGTACTGTATAAATTAGGTTTGGGCTCATCGGGAAGTGAAAGATGACCGTAGCAGTTTCTGCGGCCCTGGCTATAACTACAAGGGACTCTTTTTTACAGCAAGCAGCGGGGGTCCTAGACAAGGAAATTGAGCTTATAGCATGTCGGCTCTCCTGCTCCCCGGCAAACTAACTGTCCCATGTTTATTCAGCTCATCAATAGGTCAGGCCTCAGTATTATGCAGTCCAGAGGTGATGGAACTGGTGGATCCAATCTCCCTTATGCCCCCATGTCAGAATTTAGTTGGGATAGTAGAGTCACTGGACCTCTTGGGCAAGGCTAGCAGGATACAGTCAGCCACCGGGCCCTTGTCTGGCTGTAACATAATCAATGTCAAGCCAGCAACACCTTGTCCTCTTCATCTGGTGGGGGGTATTAGTAAGGGCAATGGGACTGGGGCTAGTTGAAAGTGTTCCTTGTCAGGGGCAAGGGAAAGTGACCCAGAGCGGAGACTTTGACATCTATTACATCAGATGTTCAGGCCTTGTCTAAAGCCGATTTGACAGTTATGCTGGAAGCATTTGTGGGTTATCTCTTAGCAGGAATGGAATCCAAACTAGAACCGATCGACCTACGTCTGGTTTCAATTGAGAGGGAACTCCTTAATCTGGCCCAGCATAATATGAGGGGTAGCAATGCAGACAATAACGGTCCTGTGGCTATATTGGAACGTGGTAATAACAAGGACTCCAGTCAGCCTGGTCCCCACATTACAATTGGGAAGGACCTACCGCCCTGCCTCATCTTGCATGAGAGCACCCTCCAACCCACATGGCCCGCCCCACTCCTGATCTCAAACACAGGGTCAAATGACAACCCCAGGATGATGATCCACCCAGGAAGTAACAGGAATACCATGAGGAAGTATGGGATAGGAGGTGAACTTACTCTATCAAATGGAGTGCCAGATATGCAGTCTCAGGTCCAAGAGGTGCAGGTACGGACAACGGCGGACACAATGACCACACCTTCCTGCTATGTTCCCTTTACGTGAAGATTCTCAATGATCATTCGGGCTTGGTGTGCATAAGTAACTCCAGCACCTGCCGTTGTTTGGTGCTAACTGCAAAGCAGAGAGATGCTGAACCCAGAGAATGGAGTAATGCACCACCATTTTGTTTAAAAAAGTTCTTGTACAATAAGTCTTGTAGTCTCTGTTAGGTTGTTTTTGACAGTCTTTTATTGCAAAGCAAATCCAAATTAAAGGAAATTGTCAGCCAAAGCATTTCGTTCATGACAATGAACTTATTCAGGGCATAAAGTAAAGTTGCGTCAATATATCAGTAAACTTGTACAGTGTGGCTGGGTGCGCCTCCGTGATAAGGGCTAGCAAGCAGTAGATCTGTATAGTAAAAAACAGCAGCCGTCTGCTCTGTTCGTTTCTGTGAGATATGTTGATATATTGACGCAACTTTACTTTATGCAGTCTCAGGGCCCAATTAACCCTCACTTACCACCGGAAGCTGCACCGTATGTCATGGTCCTGATAAATTTACCTGTGTTGAAGACCCCATGCCACTGAAGGCTTTCATCATTTAAAAAATAAAGTGTTGCACTGGCTGAACAACAATACAATCTTGGGGTTTAGAGTGGAGAGATACATTAAGATGGTGTAAAGAGTTGCATGGGCCAGAAGGTCTAAAAAGAAATGTGGTGGTGACAGTGACATAACTAATTTCAATTGATCACATCTGGCAGAGACAATCGTTCACGCAGCCAGTGTTTGTACCACCACAGGTCCTGCAACATCCATCGTGGCCCTTCCTCTGGGATTCTTCTCCAGTTCCTTGTTACCCACAACAACTCCAATCTCATGGTGCCCTAGGAGGCTTCCTGGTCTGGTCCACCAGGAGTGGCAACGTGTGACCCCAACCGTCCATGTTTCATATGCCTTTGCCCCTCTGGGGCTATTCGATATCTGTGATTGACTCCCAGTGTCAGCGACTGTGAACCTCTCATTTCGACCCCATTCTCCAGCCAGACCAACGCAGTCTTGAAGGCAATTTTTTGGATGGCAATTATTGTAACCTCATTTAATGGAACATAGCTGGTCTGGCAAGCGAGTTTATGGGCCCAGAGTGGTGTTGTTTTCTTAAACAATTTAACGTTAAACGTTTGCAGGAAATGTTAGCCATTGAAAACTCCTTTTTTGTAGAGGTATAGTCCTTTTTCGTGCTTGCTACCCCCTCGAGGGCTGTACGATCCAAGGAGGACCTGGTTATTTATGTTTCTTTTAGTTTGAAATGTAGTATAGTTGAATTGTGTAGAGACAACTCATGTCTGCAGGCCTTGTTAATGTCAAGTGGGCTCTGTCAATTATTGCTGTTGAATTTTTATAATGCCACATCATCTCTTCCAGGGACCTGTAACATATCTCCTGACAAATCTTAAAGTCTCTATCCGCCTTAGGTTTCAATTTGTACTGGCGGGAAATTTTAATATCCACTTATGTGGGGATCCAAGAATGCGGGGTACAGGGGACTCATCCTGTTCCTGTGTCTCAGGGATGCATCCAGAACACAGTAGCCAGGGTGATAATCTAAATGCCCTAATGAGCGATTTTGCTCTTTTTTAAGCAATGGGCAAACTGGATCCAGGCCAGATTGACACCTTCCTACCTTTAAAGGGAATGATGGTGATTCCTTTATTGATTTTATCTTTGTCTCTACCCACCTTTTCTATTTAATATTGCACTTTTCCATAAAAGTGAGTATCCACAGTGATCATAACCCCCTATGTCTCAAAGCCAGTTGGCCCTCACTATGTCCGAATAAGGGGGATAAAGGGGGGCTTATTGCAAGCTACAGATGGGGGCAGAAGGCTCACATGGGCTCAGATTATTCCTGACTCCTTTCAGGAGGCCATTTCAGCCAAATGTCAAAATGAGATACAGATATGTCTGGCCGCGTGGTAGGAGTCAGAAGAGATCACTGTCAATACCTTTTTGTAGCCATTTCCCACTTTATAGCTGACCTCCTGAAGGTCCCGTCCCTAAAATGCATCCAGACAGTGTCCCAAGATGGTTTGATTCTACCTGCTCACGTGCGGCTAAGAAGCTCAAGGAAGCATTACACACCTCCCCAAAGACAGCTCCCTATAAGTTAAGAACCTGCAGAAAGCTTTACAAAGAAGCCCTGGTCAGGCGAAAGGAGGCATTGATCAAATTTAAAACCCTTGTTGTTTTTTTCAAGGCCCTTCATGGTAAAGAAGCAAACTAGCTCAGCAAATGAGTTAACCACTACATACCAGCACAATCTTTAGGATCTTCTTTCTCTGACCTTGTCCCCCAAAGTACGTCTGGCCCGGATGGGCGGCAGGTCGTTTGGTTTCCTGGGTGCACAGGCATGGAACAGACTCCCTGCTACACTTAGAGCCATCTGAAAACTTAACATTTTCAAGAAACACTTGAAAACGTGGCTTTTTAAAACTTAAAAAACATAACTGCGTAGCTAGATCCCTGCCATACATTCCTGCCAGCGCTCGGACACTCTTTTTTGAGTAGTTGTCGCGCTATATTAAATGCTTTCATTCATTCATTGAAGTAAGCTTTTGGAAGCCAGTATAATCAAGAGTAGCACCAAGTTTTGGAGCATTGTCAACAGTCCTTTTCTAGCAGCAGACACAGCAAATGCCCTTGACAATCATATTACCAAGAATTAATGGGTTAGCCATTCTTAGGAAATGTTCCTGTGCCCTCCGGCTCAGAGTGTCCCCTGTGGAGCGGGAGTGGAGAAATCAGCCCTCTCAGTCTCAGAGAGAGAAGTCAGGCTGGGTATAGCTGCGTTGACCTGTAACAAGGCCCAGTGACCAGACGGTATTCCCCAGATGTTTACATTTCCAACCTAGAGTTGTGGGCCCCTGTTCTCACTTCAGTTATCAATGCAGCAGTTAGATCTGGACCCCTGGCCTCTTGGGCCATTTCCATCACTGTCCCAGTTTTGAAAAAAGGGAACATAGATTACATATATTGCTATAGGCCCATCTCCCTGTTGGACACAGTGGTCAAAGTGGTTGGATACATTTTATTTAGATAGATTATCGAACCGGACCCTAGGCATAACATTTTGTCAGAAGTCTAATATGGCTTCTGCCTCGGGATTTCAACGCTAGATAAATGCTTGAATCTATTTATGATTCTGAACAAGTACAAATTTGCCCGTCCCGATACAATCTAGCTGGCCTTTATGAACCTGTCCTCTGCATTTGATTGCGTGAAATGGCGCAACCTGTGTCACATCTTGCTGTCCTTGGGGGTAGACAGGGTCATAGTTCCCTTTTTTCAAGATCTCCATTGAGAAACGAAGGCTGTGGTTAGATACTCTGGTGATAAGGTAACACACTCTTTTCCTATTCAGAGAAGGGTCCATATATTTATACATAAACAATCTAAAGAAGGCGCTTTCGGAGACCAAGGTTGATTACCCACAGGTGGGACAGCGTGGCTTTCATGTTATGCTGTACACAGACAACGCTGTCTTGATGACTAGGACCAAGAGGGGCCTGCAAATGTTGTTAAACTCTTTTGTCCAATACATGGAAGATCTGGACTTGCTGGTCAACAATACAAAGTCCTATGTCGTGCAAGTAGGTGTCCGCTGCAGTTGACCTTACTTCTTGATGGTTGGGTCAACTCCAAGTCCTAGAATGAGTTTTTTCTTATATTTGGGGATTCTGCTGGATGCCAAGATGAACTTGGGGCCCCTAAAAAACCATAAGAAGAATGATCTTACCCGGGTGACTGCAGCTATTTTCACTTTTGCCTCCAGACTAGAGCTGTGGGGGCTATATTACAGTGATACGGGCCAAGTGCATTAAAAAAGCATTGTAAATCAGTGAAATCTGGGATCACACTATTGCTGAGAATCTCCAAATTGTTGAAAATATTTTTGGGAGATGGATTTTAGCCAATCCCCAGTGTACTTCCACCTTTTGGTACATGAGGAGCTTGGATTGACCTACATCCCCGACCTGATAGCCTACTGCTCGGTGTCATTTTGGTTAAAAATCTGGACCGGTAAGGGGACATCATTAAACAAAATGATCTTAAGGGACTGTATGGCACTGGATCATGCCTCCGAAGTACCGTGGTGGCTCAAATATGTCAAGGAGCACCTTGAGAGCCTGGAAAGAGGAGATCTTTTTGCTAACCCCGAATTGAGCGACAAGAAGGACCTGGTTGACATTAAGGTGGCCTTTTCTAAACAGCAGTTAATAGCCAGGGAAGACAAGGAGTTATTGAAACCCAGTGTACATCCCTTCATCATGCTAAGAACCGCACAGACGGGTTAGGGTTTTTGAATTCATATGACCATTTTTTACTGACCAGTTTCCGGTTTGACCTCTTCCATCTTCTTCTTGCTCACCCAAGGGGGCAGCACAAGGGCCAGAGTCTATTACTCTGTGGTTGTGATGGAAAGTTCACACAGGACTTGCCTCATTTTTTGATCTCCTGTAGTTTTTACAACCTGCCCAGAAAGTATTTTCTAGTCCCGATTCTGAAAAAGGCGAATTTTAGGCAAATGCTCCCAGCTTTTATCTTTTTACAAATTCTTATGGGTAGCACAGTTTTCTATGTGCTTAGCTTCTTAAAAATCTGCTGTCCGGCTTAGGTCCAGTTGTGATTAACTAGTATGTTTTTGACATACTGTTTATGGTGACATACTGTTTATGGCACAATGTACTTTGAAATGCTTTGCTCACCATTCCGTCTATCAACTGTTTTTATTTGGGTGAGACTATTTATTGGTAAACTGAGTGATATTTTTTTATTAGCCCTTGATAGTGTGATTTTGGTGTTATTTGTTCCTTGCCTTTCATATTCAGCTTAGGACTCTATCTTAATTGGCATGGTTCATCTATGATAATTTGATTTATATACAATGTCTGCTTTTATGGTTTTACTACGTGAAACCGAATAAAGATTATTTTGATTCGATTATATTTGACTATAGTGACTGTGACAAGTGGGTTCTTTCTTTTCTTGAGAGCAGAGTCCATAGTTCTCCCTTTTAATTACCCTAAATATGCAAATGCCCTAAATCATCTGCAAGGTCCACAGACATATGGCCCTGCCCATTTTACTTATTGGTGTGCAAAGGTCTTCCCACCTTTTCCCAGGTTGATGGACAGCTTCCCAAAAGACCTCCGAATACATTTCCCACCTATTTTGGTGATGCATTCTTGATGCAGAAGAACTTAAAGGACATCTCAAACAAAGAAGTACTTAGTTCATATAGTTAGGAGGAAGTACCCTTGTTTGGTGGATATTCACCATTTTGTAGTCTCGTCCTGTTCTCTAGACGAGGATTCATGTTATCACTGATATGTGGATCAAAACGCTCCAGGAGCAATCACATTTCTGAAATGACATGCACACAAGGTCAATAGAGACAATTTCTCATGGTCCATTATGCAGCTCCGGTGTAGAAAATGGGCTAGTTATCCCAACGAGATAGTCCTTACTAATTAGGCAGTAGAAATTACTCGAGTTGGGTAGACATTTTGTGCAGAACTGTGGACTCTGGTTGTAGAAAGGGGCAGGTGAGGTTCCATTCTTGCCAAGTCACTCACCCAGCTTCTGACATACCCACACAGACACTCAGACAACCACTCAAACACCCATTCAGTCACTTTCACATACACTTCGAGACCTACACAGCTACTCACACACCCTCACACAGACCCATACAGCCACTCGCACACCCATATAACCACTCACACACCCACTCACAGACCCAGACAGCCAATCACACACCCACTCATACACCCAGAAAGCTACTTACACACACACACTCACATAGCAACTCACACACACTTACAGATCGATCCAACCACTCACATACCCATTCAAAGAATCATATAGCTAATCACACACCCACTCACATACCCATGCAGCCACTCACAAAACCGGTCATACACCCACACACCTACTTACACATCCAATGACAGACCCATACAGTCACTCACACACCTAGCCACCAACCCATACAGCTCTGCACATACCCACTCACAGTCCCATACAGCCACTCACACACCCACTCACAGACCCATACAGCCACTCACACACCCACTCACTTACCAATACAGCCACTCACACACCTAGTAACCAGTCACACTCCCACTCTCCAAATCCAGAAAGTCACTCACCAACCTTTACAGCCACTCAAACACTCTCTCTCAAAGGTTACAGGTTGCAGTTTGGAAATTCAATTTAAAAAACCTTAGAAATTGGGGGGCGCTAGGTGGTGCTGGACCGTCATGGCCACACTTCTGTGAGGCTCCAGCCGGCCAGGCAAATGTTCATCCTGCAGCACCATCCTCCCGGCCAGCTAATGGTGAACTAACCACAGTTTCGAGAGGCGCAGTACTCCAAGACTGTCCGGTGTCAGTTTGAAGAGGAGCGGAGACCCGGAGGGGGAGAGATCGGCTCGCGATATCGCCGGGGGAGGCTAGGTGAGTGGGGCGGAGTGACGAAGCGGCTACCGGTGCTACCCTCTGCCGGGGAACCTCGGGGCCTGCTGGGCCGCGGCGTTGGTGCCGCCTTGGGGGCCGCTGCCGGCTTTGTCCCCCCCTTGGTTGCTCGCGGGGGTGTTACCCCCCCACCTCTTCCCAGGAGACGTGGGCTGCTGCTGCTGGCGAGTGTGCTGGAGGCCTGCTTTGAAGACCACAGTGCCGAGGGGGCTGGAGGCACGCTCTCTGGTATCTCCGCCTACCTAGTCGGCGCTCCGGAGGACAGGAGCAGCAGAATCCTACGCCTGGACGCCATCTGTGAGGCGCTGGAGGTGCGCCTGGAGAGTGGCTGGGTCTGGCTGGCTTGGCCCCTTCAGGATCTCCTCGCTGGCGGGAGGCAGTGCAACTGGCCCGGTGGGTGCCCCTTCGGTAATCAGCTCGGTCCTGCAGGTGCGCAACTGACTGGCACTGTGGCTGGAGGAGCGTGGGGGGTGCTGCGACTCCTGCTTGCCACTGGACAGAGTTGGGCCTCTAGCTGGACATCTGGGCGGAACACTATCGACAGCCATTGGGAGACAGCCCTGGTGGGTGGCCCCGTTGGAACTGGAGCGGAGGAGAGGTGCGGAGCGGGGGGGTGCGGGGCCCGTGGTCTGGCCCTTGGGTCTGGCGCCAATCGCATGATTTGAACAACACGCTCCCCGCACGGACTGATCTTGGCGTCTGAAGACACAATGGGCAAACCGGATGCGAAACAATCGACACTGCATTTCAACCCCCCAAAGAAAAAAACGCGCGCCCAGACTGCGGATGGAGGGGAACCTGGTCCCAGCGAGGAGGAGGAACTGGACTGGAAGTCCCTGCTCGTGGGTATGCACCGGAGTTTAACCTCCATTGACGCCAAGATCGATAATATGAATACTCGGCTGGACGCGGTGGTGCACCGGCTGGATCAGCACGGGGAGCGACTGAAGGAGGCGGAGGGTCGGATTTCGGAGCTGGAGGATGGGGCCGGGATCGGCGCAGCTAAAATCTCGCAGATGGATCGACTACTCAAAGTCATTGCGGAAGAAAATGAGGACTTGGAGGCGCGTTCCCGGAGGAACAACGTCCGCCTGGTTGTCCTTGCAGAATCCAGTGGCGGCGGCCGCATGGAGGAGTGCATAGAATGCCTACTGATAGATAAATTCGGACGGGACTCTTTCTCACCTCAGCTGGTGGTGGAGCGAGCTCACAGATCCTTGGGGCCCCGGCCGGTCCCTGGAGCTCCGCCGCGCCCGGTGATTATCAAGTTCCTCAATTGCAGAGACCATGACACTCTGCTGCACCTGGCGTGAGAGCAACAACCGATCCAGCATGAAAATACCACTCTCGTTCTACCCGGACTTCACCCAGATGGTGCAGGAGGCTCGTCGCAAGTTCACGGGAGTAAAGAAAAAGCTGCAGCAGCGCGACATCCCATATTCCATGCTGTACCCCGCCAAGCTCAAGATCACGCATCATGGCAAAGCCCTCTTCTTCGGCAATCCTCAACAGGTGGAGGACTTCCTTAGGGACCAGCGACCCTCCGTGTCCCCGCGGCGCAGCCCTGGGGCGAGATCTGGGTCCCGGTCTCCGACGTCTGCTCCGGACTGATGAGTATTAACGTCCTGATCCCTTTGTGCTCCTTCTTTTTCTGCATCCATTTCACTTCTCCTAGTCCATTTTTTTCTGCTTCCTTTTCTCTTTCCCTTGCTCATGCCTCCTTCTGGTTGCCGACATGGACTGTCTGAATCCACAGGTTGGACTGCCTTGACTGTGGGGAGAGCTGTTCCAGTCCTTTGACCTTTAGTGGAGCTTGTGGAGGTTGGGGGGAGCATTGAGATCAAGCGCCCCATTAGTACCGCCTCTCAATACTTATTAGGCACTGGTAGGGTGGTTGTGGCTACTATTTGCCTCGGCACTCCCCCTCCCACCCCACTTCTGCTCCTCGCTTTTAGCGGGGGCGCTGCAGTGGGTGAAATATCGGGATAGGGGAGGGTAGGTCCAGCTCACTGGTGTCACCCAGAGAGGGAATACCCCTCAACACTGGTTCTGTTCGACACAGGGGTTGGGAGGGGTCTGGATCCCGGTAGGATTGGGCTGTCATGATGGGAGGGGGTGGGATGGTGTAGGGAATGGTTGATGAAGGGACGGTTTATTGGGAGGGTCTCCTCCGACGAGTTGGGGGAGTCGGCTGGAGCGGGAGAGGGGAGGGAATGTGAATACAGCACTACACTTGTACACTGGACCATGCACTTTTATACATTAGGGTTAGAAGTCTGGCAGTGCCTATGGTGGGGCCTGGAGATGGCAGTGCGATTTGTTCTTGGTCTGGGAGGGGGGGGATGGGGGGGGCCGCGCAGCTCGGCAGCGAGATACGTTTAGACTCACAATCTGGTGTCAGATTGCGTGATGGTGCAGGAGGAAGGCAACATGCTGCGAGACCCGCATAGCAGGATCAATGTCCTGACCTGGAACATACGGGGGTTGGGGGACCCGCGCAAGCGCCGGCAGATCCTAGGTTATCTTGACCGCCATCAGATACACATAGCGGTGCTGCAGGAAACTCACACGGCCCCCCGTCGCTTACCTACCTTTGCCTCCCGATGGGCGTCTTATAGCCTATTCTCCTCGTATTCTACTTATTCTAGGGGAACAGCCATATTGGTCAGGAAACACACTCCATTTGTGCCCCTGGGGGAAATAACGGATGCCGAGGGACGTTTCTGTGTCGTGTGGGGTCAGATGGGTAACGCCACGGTCACTATCGCGTCCTCTTATGGGCCAAATCTGGACAAGCCCACGCACTTTATTTCCCTATGGGAAGTCATACTGGACATAGGGTCTATGCACTTGATATGGGGAGGAGATGTCAATGTCACTCTGAACCCTGCCCTGGACCGCTCCAATGTAGACACCGCACATCACCCTCGCTCTCAGGCTTATATCTCTGACTTAATGGCTCACCATTTACTGATTGACGCCTGGCGCCGTATTCACCCGGATGTGTAGGAGGGCACGCACTGGTCGGCACCGCACTCCACATGGGCTCAGTTGGATTACGTGCTACTCTCAAGGAGTTTGGGGCCCTCATTGCTGGCCGCACGACACTTGCCTCGTACCTATTCGGACCATGCACCTGTGCTGATCACTCTGGCTAGAACTGGACTGGTCGGTGCGCCGCTCCCATGGCGCATGCAACCTAATATTCTCCTAGACGAGCTTTCCAGACTGAAATGTCCCAGGAGATCATGGATTTTATAGATTGCAATAGAGCGTCGGTGGACTGCGTGGCGACGGTGTGGGAGGCTTTCAAGGTCACCATGCGGGGGGGTGTATTTCTAAGGGCTCGGGAGTCCTGCGCTCCCTTTGCACCACGCTGACCTCCCTGGAGCGGGATCTGCGGGTACTAGGAACTGCCCCCGATTTCCTGGAGGACCCCAAGGCTCAGTTTGAATATCTTACTAAGCTCTCAGAGTACAAGCCCACCGCGGAGAGAGAAGTCCGTTTCCGGGGAAACACTTCACCGCGTGGGCGTATGGGGAGGGGGAGCGGCCCGGCAGATTTCTGGCGGGGGTGGTCCGTCCCCCGCGATGCGCCAATCACATTTTGGAGGTCAGAGCCCCTGACGGCACTATGAATCATGATACGCCCTCTATACTCTCTTCTCCTTTGTATTACACTACTCCGCCTTGTACACATCCAGGCGTGAGTCGCCGTTGGAAATGTCTGAGTATTTGTTGGAGCTTACTCTCGGATGGCTATCTAATGCCCAGCGGGAACTCTTGGCGGCCCCCATAGGGCTTGCCGAATTTAAGGAAGCCATAATGCAAATGTCATCGGGAAAGCGCCGGGCTTGGATGGCTTCACTATTGAATACTACAAGGCCTTCATTGACCCACTGGCGGCGGTCTTGCGTGAGGTGTTTGAGGAGGTGAACGAGACTGGCTCTTTGCCGCCTAGTATATCGGAGACTCTGATAGTCTCGCTTCTCAAGCCAGAGAAGCCCCCAGATTCCTGTGATTCCTACAGGCCCCTTTCTCTCCTTAATAGTGATGTGAAGGTCCTTGCCAAGGTACTAGCGAATCGCGTCAATCTCCTGATGGGCGACTTGATCCTGCCGGACCAAGCGGGGTTCATTCCTGGCAGATCTACCTCCCACAATCTGCGGACTCTTTTCTCGGTCCTGAACAATGCTGATCCCTCTCTTGTGCTGGTGGCAGTGTTCTTGGATGCCACCAAGGCATTCGACTCGGTCGAGTGGGACTATCTTCATCTGATTCTACGTAACATGGGCATGCCATTAGCTTTCTCCAGTTGGATCCAAATCCTGTATCACCCCCCCATGGCGAGAGTCCTTATTAATGGTCGTGTCTCCGAACCCTTCCCGGTCACCAGAGGTACTCGGCAGGGGTGCCCATTATCGCCGCTCCTCTTCGCCTTAGCGATAGAACCGCTGGCGTCCCGCCTCAGGCAGAATTACCTTGCGGCGTCCCTGAGATGTCAACAGAGGCAAATTTTATTGTCGCTCTACGCGGACGATCTCACACTTTATATCAAACACCCCCGGGATCACTTAAACCCTATACTTCGGGAATTTGTTAGATTCTCGCTGCACTCGGGGATACACATCAACTGGGGCAAATCCGCTGTCTTCCCCCTAACGGAGGGGGTCGACAGAATCCCGCTCGACTTCCCGCTAGAGTGGCGCGACACTGACATGAAGTACTTGGGAGTGTGGGTTTCTAGGGATCGGCAGGAGGTGATGCGCATGAAGTACGGTAAGGCTCTGGAAATTATACGCTCGAGCCTGGTTAGGTGGTTGACCCTGCCGCTGACTATGGCTGGTTGGGTCTCACTTATAAAGATGGTTATACTCCCCAAGCTACTCTACCTATTCCTCAATATACCGTTTCATCCGGGTGGATATTTCTTCAGGGCATTACGATCGGAGCTTATCCGCCTGGTGTGGGGAGGAAAAAGAACGCGGCTTAAGTGGTCTGTGCTCACGCGCCGGTATATACAAGGTGGCCTCGATATCCCTGATTTCGAACTCTACTACAATTGCGCTCAGGCACACTACGCGTATTATTGGTTTCGCCCCTCCCCTTTCATGCCACAGATAGCGGTGGAGCACTGGCTGGCAGATCCGGTCCCGCTTGAGGGGGCGGCCCCTGCGGAAGTTCCTTCGTCTCGTGTCGATCGCAATCCTGTACATGCCATGGCGCATGCTTGGAGTGTTTTGGCTGGGCACATGGGCGCGCTGCTCCTTTATTCCCCACTGATGGCCCTGGTGTATCATCCGGCTCTTCTGCTTTTAGAGGAAGGCCTGTTCCAGAGAATCAAACTAAAAACGGGGATTAAGTGCTGGGGTGACTTATTCCATGAGGGTAGGTTTCGTGACCTCCCGCTCCTATTCGGCACCACTGTCCCCACACCCCTGCAGGTCTTTGCTTTTATTCGACTTCGCAGTGGACTACAGAAAATATTGCCGGCATACCCGGCAGAGCCTACGGTTCTGGAACCGTTTCATTATCTTCTTGCCTCTTCTTCCCCATCGGACATGGTCTCCTCGCTTTACCGGCACCTCTACCACCGTGCCGGGGGGGAGATTCTGAGGTCCCCTGCTGGCTGGGAGACTGAGATTGGCACTGCCTTCACGGATGAACAGTGGGAGTTCTGTTGTTTGCAAACTGAAATGATCTCCTCGAGTAGTAGGTTCCGCGTTATCCATTATAAGTTCCTACATCACCTTTATTGCACCCCAGTCCAGATGCATAGGTTTAATCTCCGCAATAGTGACCAATGTGATAGGTGCCACTCCCCTGGGTCGGATTTCTTACACCTGGCCTGGACCTGCCCGGGCATAGATAGCTATTGGAACCGGGTCTACGACGCCTTAGGCGAGATGCTGGGGTACCCGCTACGTCCCTCTCCCCTGCAGGCCTTACTGGGGTACACCCGGGATATACCTAAGTCGGATCGTCGCATTGTTACTTGCGTGCCACTGCTTGCTAAGCACCGTGTGGCGTGTCGATGGGGGCGGGGGAGAAGTCCTAAGTTTAAGGAATGGTTGCGGGATATGCTTACCTGTCAGGAAAATGTTCTTCTGTCTGCTGAATTGTTGCCGCCTGAGTCCCGCCCCCTTGACATTTGGGGGCCCCTGACGCGGTACCTCGCTGCACATGAGGACCGGAGATCGCCCCCTGTTACTGCCGAGGGATAATGATTGGATTTATGTGCTGGGCTGGGAGGGGGGGCTGGTTTCCCTATTGGGCAAAGACTGCTGAACAGAGAGGTCCTATCGTGGGGAAGGACTGCTATCAATCAATCAATCAATCAATCAATCTATTTGTAAAGCGTGCTACTCACCCGGAGGGTCTCAAGGCGCTAGGGGAAGGGGGGACCGCTACTGCTCGAATAGCCAGGTCTTGAGATGCTTCCTGAAGGAGAGGTGATCTTGGGTAAGACGGGGAGGGAGTTCCATGTCTTGGCTGCCAGGTAGGAGAAGGATCTTCCTCCCTATGACCAAGCGACTGACTCAAGTGTACGATACCCAGTGGTACGTTGATATTTCTATATCTCCGTCTATGCATAAGTGTAATGTTCTCTGTATTTTGCTGTATAATCTCAAAAATAAAGAGTTAAAAAAAAAAATGTAAAAAAAAAAAGAAAACCTTAGAAATTTATAAAAAAGACCATATAGTTAGGAAATAACATTTTTTTTAAAAAAACTCAGAAAATAAACAAATGTTACAGGAATATTATAGTTAGGAAACAGAATTTAAAAACCTTAGAAATGCACAGAAAAAAACAAAGGTTACAGGGATGTTGTAGTAGCCCCAGAATTCACTTGTACAAAACCAGTGAAATTCAGCAGTTATAGTTGCACTGCTTGTGACCCCACATATTACATCACTCATGACATGGTCAGTGACATCAATGATGACATTGCTGATGACATCTCAAATGACATCACTGATGACATCATCTAGTGAGTGTAAGTGTTTGGTAAACCTTTCATAGGCTTAATGATATGTACAAAGCTACAATATAAGTTACATTACTAGTCTTTCTGTACTATTATTGAGTGATACTGTTTCTAACATATGTCATCTGAGTGGCTTTGTGACTGTCTGTATCAGTGTGTGTGGGTCTGAGTGGCTCTATGGATGTGTGAGTGGGTGTGTCAGAAGCTATATGGATCTGCCAGTGGGTGTATGAGTTGTTGCATAGGTCTGTCAGTGAATATGTGAGTGACTGTATGGGTCTTTGAATGGGTTTGTGAGTTGACTTGAAAAAAGATGATTGGAAATCTTAAGTGGGATTTTGAGCTTATCATAATTTTATCAACGGTTCTGGCTCAATGTGATTTCAATGTACAAATTTGAAATTATTTTCAAAAGGGATCTTGAAAATCACCCTGCAAAGTGGTCTTGAAGGCGTTATTCAGGTTTAAACATTGTTACTTGCTCCACGTTTCATTTTGCAAATTGCCTAACAATGAGTCCCATGTTTTTCACTCTATATGCTCTTTGCAAGAAATACTGGTGCTTTTTCTTTTAAGGTATATCAGCCATTTTAGATTTGCTGGTATAGTTGCAGGGAAAGTATGTTAAACTTGCTTAGAAGTGTAAGTTCTATTATGGAGATGATTTGGCTTTTTGATGAACATTTAAGTAAGGAATGTATGTCTTTAGAACACATGCAATTACCACACATGCAGTTTCCATGTAGCCTTTACCATGCAGATATCTTTACCATACATGCCTTAACCACACAAAGGGCCATATGTAGGTAAATATATTTTACCGATTCTTAAATACCGAACTTTACCGAAACGGTATGTATGAATCGGTAAGTTATATGTAGGTAATCATTCGGTAATAATTACCGATTCGGTAACATTCGGTATTCAAGAATCGGAATTTACCGAATCGGTAAATACCGAGGTGGTATTTACCGAATCAGTAAATTTCGAAGTGGTATTTACCGAATCGGTAAATACCGATTCGGTATTTACCGAATCGGAAAAACGAAAACACATGACTGGATGAAACAGCCAATCCTGTGCAACCAAACCCCACCCAACCAGGAGGTGGCCACACCCAGGCAGGTGCACACAATCAACAGACTCTGGAGAGGCTGGGAGTGCAGAGGAGAGGCAGGGAGCCAGTGCCTGATTGTGCAGCTCAAAATCACAATGTCCAGCCAGGAGACACAGGGAGATGGAGGGGAAAGGAGGAGAAAGCAGAAATTTAGCCCCAAGGAACTCCAGGTACTAGTGGAGGAGGTGGTGAAGCAGCACCAGAAGCTGTTTGGGAGGCAGTCCCTGCAAGTGCCAGAGGCGGAGAAGCGGAATATATGGCTGGGAATCCAGGCGCAGGTCAATGCTGTTGGAGTGACCCCCAGGGACATTGAGGTACTTAAAAAGCGCTGGTACGACCTGGGGATCGTCACAAAGAGGAAGATGGGGGAACTGCAGAAGGAGGCCAGCCGGACAGGAGGTGGAAGGAACAGGGCACCTGCCCTTACCGAACTGGAGGAGCTGGTGGAGTCCACAATAGAGCACAAGAGTGTCATGGGGCTTGGGGATGCCGACAGCTCTGCCAGAGCCGCCACCCAACAAGGTAAGACGAATACACAGCAATGTAGCCCCCCCTACCCCTATCCCACATCCCCCATTGTGAAATGAGTATCCCACTCCAGTCCATGTGTTAGTGCAGACTGGCAATGCATTATTGGAGATGTAGTCTGGGAAACCCCAACCATGAACTGAATAGCACAGAACAACAAGTCATGGTACACATATTAGCCAAAAGCAGGCAGAGGACAATGTGAGAGTGTTACAGAAATTTATTGTGATGCTTGCAATGCAGGCCTTCAGGTACACTGAGCTGATGTTGCATTTCTGTCCACAGATGTAACATCGCGCAGGACAGCACATGCAACAGGAGAGAGGGTACACCGGCAAGACAGTTCAGGGCTGGCCAGCACAAGTTCTGCCCAGAGATCATTGCCACAGCCAGCATCACCACTACCACAGCCAGCATCACCACCACAGCCCGAATCAGCACCACAGCCAGCATCACCACTCATGCTTGAGTCACCGGCCACATAACCGCCTGCATTTGTGAGGTCGAGGAGGCGTGCTGCTGCCAGGTTGCGAGTGTTAGAGACCTCATCTGATGACAGCAGGGGCCCGGAGCCAAACACTATGCCCCAGGATGGGAGCCATGCCACTGTGCCCTCCACCTCAGAGGGAGCACACACGGGTGCCAGACGGTGCCGCAGGTCTCGGGTGCAGAGTCCACCAGCACACGTTGACAGCCATGGGGTGTTCTTGGGGCTCGAGGGCAACATGTTGAAAATACAGCGCCTACAAACAAAGGCAGTGATGTCAGTTCAGCGGCAAATGCGGGGACTGAAAGCTACTTTTGACAACATGGACAGGGGCATCAGCGCTATGGCGGTGGGGATGAGTGACATGGCAGCGGGCATGCGGGACATGTCCCAGTCCATCAAGCTGTTGTGCAGCAAGTATGATGCAGACAGAGCTGCACGGCGCCGGGAACGGCAGAGGAGAGACAGTCATACCAGGGCACTCAACCGGCTGGCAACTGCCACTTCACTGCTCTGCAAGCGCTCTGTGGCTATGCAGGAGGGCCTGACACACTGCAGCAGCGACGTTTCTAGGGGGATGGTGCAGGTCACCAGTGCACTGGAAGTGCTATTGACAAGCCAGGCGGCCACAACTGGTGCTGGGGATGCTGCGGAAAGCATCGAAACCAGCAGCCGGAGCAGCATAACCCCCTCGGTCCCAGATACACGCAGGAGCAGCAGGCGGCATGGGGCTGCCACTAGTGAGGAGGCACAATCCGTGGCATCCCACACTGTAGCGCGTGGCCGCAAACAGTAATGCTGCACGGTATAGCATAAGACAATTGGGTGACGTAACCCTGGACTTGCTAGTAGTCATTACGCAATGTTGCCAGAATGGCATTTTCTTGGTGTTGTGGCATAGTGCCGCATTATTAAACTACGTCATGACATCCAACAACTGGCTGTGTCCCCTTACTTACTCAGAAATAGTTGCATGTGATCTCTGCCCGTCTCTCTCTCCCATCTGTTGCTGTTGGCACTCCAGCTGCGTTGGCCTCTGGCTGACCTGACTCATCCTCATTGTCCTCAAAATCTGTTATTTCCACCTCTGTACCTCTCTTCGTGGCAAGGTTGTGCAGCATTGTACAAGTGGCAATGATCTTGCAACAGATGATGGGTGTGTACTGGCGTGCGCCTCCGCTTTTGTGGAGGCAGCGGAACCTGCTTTTCAATAGTCCAAACGTGCGCTCCACCACGTTGCGTGTAGATTTGTGTGCCACGTTATATCGTCTCTCACTCTGGGTTGATGGGTGTAGGTAGGGAGTGAGGATGAATGACCGCACGGCATATGCACTGTCGCCTAGGTGAGTATGAGAGAACCATCAGTCACATGCCTCAATACACGATGAATTGCACTTAGTAGAATGGAGCGTCACTGTTACTTACCTAGCAGGTATCCTTCTCCAAATTCTCCGGCAAGCAGTCGTGTGTAGATCCCACTGTTCTGGAAGATGAAGGAGTCGTGGGTGCTCCCAGGAAACTTAGCTACGATATCAGTGATGATGTTCCCTGCATCTCAGATCACCTGCACGTTTATGGAGTGGGTGGACTCTCTGTTCCTGTAGATGTGCTCAGTGGCAGCTGGTGGGCAGATTGGAATGTGTGTGCCATCAATACAGCCTATGACATGGGGGAACTGTGCCATGTGATAAAAGTCTGTTTTGGTTTTCTGCAGTTCAGCCTGTGTGTTCGGGAAGCTGATGTAGTGGTGCATTCTCTGCATCATGGCATCCAGGAACTTCCTGAAGAAACGGGACAGGCAACTCTGGGATACACCACCCACCGCAGCTATCACCCCCTGGTAACTGCCAGATGCGAGTAGATGTAGGCTGCAGAGCACCTGCACATGTGGTGGTATGGCATGCGCCCTTCTTGTTGGCTGGTCCAGGAGTGGGTGCAGGTCCCTTATCAGGTCCATGATGGTTTGGGGGTGTAGCCTGTACCTTTCATGTATCTCAGCCTCAGTCTGTTGAAAGAGTGTGATGCGCTGTCTGTAAATGCGTTCCTCCCGTCTCCAAATCCTCAGACCTGCTGCATGTAGACGTAGGCACCTTGCAATGACATACAGAGCGGCCATGTTGTCCATGCTGTTGCATTTTGGGATTGCATATATGCACTGTTGATGCTTACCACCTGCTTTCAATCTGTGTTAATTACCGACTCTTGATTACCGAATTTCATGGATTTCTTAATTACCGAATTTACCTACATGTCTTTTCTCTTTTTACCACTTCTTATTTACCGATTCGGTAAATATGTATTTGGTAAATATGAATCGGTATTTTGGAATTCGGTAATCATGAATCGGTAATTACCGATTCATATTTACCGAAAACTGGTTTTTGGCCTCCTACATCTCACTTGACTAAATACCGGTCGGTAACGGGATATTTAACGAATTTCGGCCGTTACCGACCGGTATTTAGCTACCTACATATGGCCCATAGTATTTTTACATAAAGTAAGCATACCCCAAAGCATCTATCTATCTATCTATCTATCTATCTATCTATCTATCTATCTATCTATCTATCTATCTATCTATCTATCTATCTATCTATCTATCTATCTATCTATCTATCTATCTATCTATCTATCTATCTATCTATCTATCTATCTATCTATCTATCTATCTATCTATCTATCTATCTATCTATCTATCTATCTATCTATCTATCTATCTATCTCTCTGTCTGTCTGTCTGTCTGCCTGTCTGTCTATCGATCTATCTGTCTGTATGTCTGTCTGTCTGTCTATCTACCTGTCTATCTATCTATCTATCTATCTATCTATCTATCTATCTATCTATCTATCTATCTATCTATCTATCTATCTATCTATCTATCTATCTATCTATCATTCATTACATATTTTGTTCTTTTTGTGGAGAACCCCCAAGCTGCCCATGTTTTAATTTACTCCTGCTATACCTTTACCATTACACACTTCAAAATGTAGAATGACTCTTACCTCCCTTTATCACTACTCACTGAAACACCCAAAAATGACCCATACCTTACTTTACCACAGCCCATCTCTAATCGCCTATAATTACCCTTACCACACTTTACCACTACCATCCCTAAATCCTAACATTACCTATACCTCCCTTTTTCACTGCTCCCCCTAAAGCCTAAAGTTATACTTTTCTCCTTTTACCACTGCTATCCAAAACCCTAAAATTACCATTACCTCCTTTTACTGCTACCCACCCTCAAACGTTAAAATTATCCTTAGCTTCCTTTACCACTACTCACCCCTAAACCTATCACCCTTACTTCAGTTTACCATTACCCAACGCAAACTCTAAAATTACCCTTATCTCCCTTTACCCTTACCTGCACCAATACCCTAAAATTACCCTTACCTTCCTTTACCACTACCAGCATCTAAAACTTTTTTAATTACAAAATAATTTTGCTATTCAGAAAACGACCTACCTGTGTGGTAAATGCATGCATGGTAAAGATACAAATGCTTATTTGTGTAGTATTTGCCTGCATGGAAAACACTGCATGGTGAAGGCATTGTGTGGTACAGAGTACGTTTTAACATCTACTTCCCTTAAATATGGCCATCTCTTAACTGTTGACTTATAGGCACCTGAATAATCTCTGTGCAAGTAAATAGTTTCCAATTCTAGTGCACATGCCAGGCTTCCATGCTTCCACATTTACCACTCAGAAAAGTACATGCTAGTCAAAACAATGTTAGGCACTGAAGGAAATTGTGTTACTGGTTGAGGGGTGTGAGACCCCACTCAAGAAGCAACCACAATTCTTGTCAGTGTGAAACACAAGTAAACACGAAATAAACCTGTGCTTAACCCTCTGGAAGCTTGGCACAAAGCAGTCAGGCTCAACGTAGAGGCAATGTTTAAAGTATTATGCCTAATATCTACATTAGGAAGTGTGGGGATTTTACTAGATGGGGGTGCGCATTCCTCTTTCATCTTGTGTTCCTCGAATATGAGGTACAGTAAACTTGCTGATTGTTGTGATGGCTACCTGGATAACACAAAGATTAGGACACTCCAAACCTACAATACAGTTAGACTTGACATCTTTTGACTTATTTATCCTGTCTTTTTGCTTTCTGACCTCCTGGTTTTGACTCTGTTTTTGCTGGTTTAGTGTCTCTGAGCACTTTCTCACTGCTGTTCAGTGTTAAAGTGCAAGTGCTCCTGTGGTAAATTATGTTATGGATTGGTGTTTCCATGATTGTCATATTTGATTTACTAGTAAGGCCCTAGTAAAGTGCACTGAGAGTGCCAGGGCTGGTAAATCAAATACTACTAGTGGGTTTGCAGCACTGGTTGTGTCACCCACAGAAGTAGACATGAAAAGGTAACTCAGACCTGCCACCACAGGGTCTGTGCGCAGTTTGTAACTGCCATGTCGACCTAGCAAGTGCATCCACTTGCCATGCAGCAACCTTCCCTTTTTCTACATGTCATTCACCCCTAAGGTAGGCCCAATGTACCCCTGTGGGCAGGGTGCTCTGTATGTTAGAGGTAGGACATGCACTGCTGGGTGTGACATGTCCTGGTGGTGAAGTACAGTGTATTTCGTTTTTCACTATTGTAAGGCTGCCTGGTACCATAGGACAGAATTGGGGGTTTGTTTATAACATCTTATGAACATAACTAGCCCTGGGAACAAGCTAGGAAAATAAAGTTTTGTATGCCTGAACTCAGAATGTTAAAATGCATCTCTTAGTGAGGGTGAATTTTACATTCTGTGTTTGAAAATACCACTTATAGAAAGTAGGGGGTATAATCACAAGAACATGTGATAACTACTACAAGAGTAGCCTACTCTCAACATCTCAGCTCATCGCTGGAAAAGTACGCCGTGCCAACCAAGTTTTCACAACGCGGCGGTAGCATGCGATAGTTACCAGATAACGTGTCAAATGTCTGTGTGAAAATCAACGCCACACTGCAAAAATGCGAAACGCTAACGCAAAAAATCAGGCGATGAGGCCAATCGCGGTACAAAAATCTGCAAAAACCAGCCACAGGCCCGCAAATCCCACACGTCTGGTGGGAAAATGCACTATAAAAGAAAGAAAAAAAAAATCAATTCAAACTGCATAGCAACATGGATGCACCCGGACCGAGTGCAGAGGACAAGCCGAACTCCACAAGCCCCGTGGAAGACCAGCCAGGAACACCGTGTCCGGGGAAGGGCAAGGAGAAGAGGAAGATGGGGTTCAGTCCACAGGAAGACCGGATCATCGTCACAGAGGTGATAGAACACCATCAACAACTGCTTGGCACCTCCACTGGCAACCCAAATCGAAATTTGGCAGGCCATCGTCACCAACGTCAATGCAGTTGGAGTGTCGAGGAGGTCACTGGAGGAGGTCAAGAGGTGCTGGCATGAAGTGCACAGCCAAACCAAGGAGAAGTTCTCCACCAACAGAGAGGCAGCAAGGGCGACTGGAGGTGGGAGTCCTGCGACACAGTTGGAGTTGGATGAGCTGGAGGAAATGGTGGCCACAGTCAGCAGTGTGGAGATGATGGCAGGATTTGGGGGCCTGGACACAGCCCGATATGACCTGACCCAACAGCAACAGGGTGAGCAATGACCAGGGAAGGGGGGACGGGGGGATGGGCACAATTATGTGTAGCACACTCCACACCCACAATGATCGTGGAACATTTCCCTGATAGCCTTGGCACACTGCAGCACACATAGAAACACCAAGTAGGCCCCGTCCACAATGTGCATAAAGGGGCCCCCTCCATATCACCAACATCACAACCGACCCATGCACATGTGCTAAATCCAGCAAAGCAGCGGCTCTGTGACCCACACTGACTATGCAAGTAACATTGCATGCATGATAGCATGGCAGCAGACAAAAAACATGACATGGCCCACAAATCGACATGGAGGTTGCTCAGTGTGGATCACATCCGTAAAGGAGCAGGTCACATCCTGAAATGTCCATGTGCACCCACAACCCATGCCGTACAATACACGCAGCAGACAAACAATGCACCAGGCCACAAAATCTATCTGAGAGCACATTTGAGCCAAATCAAAAACAACTCATCCCCTGAAAAGCACACAATTCAGAGGCACCCACCTCAAAGGGAGAAGGCTACACTAAATCAGAGCTGCAAGGGAAACTCCCACACAATGCAGCACACACAAATAGCAATCACAGAACATCAGCAATGTCGGCAATGTGGTACAAAGTGCAACACCAACACCACAGGACAGGGCTCACAACTGGTTTGGCACGTGCGTAGTAACTGTCCACTCACATCTGGCATTGCCTGACACTGTGTGATGATAATGCACGAGTACTACCACACATCCATCATGTAGTGGAAAAACACACCGACTGCCATCAAAGAGCCAGCTCCGCCCAAACAGTCACAATGTACATTGGCATGCAGTCTGAATGTAAACACCTGCATATCTTCAACATACATGTGTAACTCTGTTACCCTGCATCTCCCCTTTAAATTGCAGAGGGACAAACAAAACCTCATGCAGGGCAGACCACATTTTCCATCATTGATGATGAAGAGGACAACCTGCACATATGTCAATACACCATTCAACGGATAATGGACAGCCTCCGCACCCCATCCCCAGGAGCAGGGCAGGCCAGCTGCCCCTAGGTGAGCCCACTACCTGCACAGACCACGCAGCAGGAAACACACACCACCATGGCTGTCTCCCTGGACCCCCGACCAATACATGGAGTTCCAACAATATGTGTGGTGTTGCCAGGTGGAGTTTGCTGAACAGCTGCGGGTGGATTTAGCGGTCGTGGCAGCCAAACTCGATGCCATACGTGGGTGTCTGAGTCCCATCAGGGACCATGTACAGTCCCTATCGGAAACCCCCTGTACGTACCATGCTCCACCACAGACCTTGGCTGACCTCGTTGGGGCCATTAATCGTTTTCAAGAACTGTCTGGTCAGACAAGCACCAGCGATGACAGCACAGAGTTGGCACAGATGCGGAGGTCAATTGAGACCATGGAGCAGATGCAGGCTGGAAGTATGGCTGCCACGGCTGGACACCGGCGAGTAGCAGCTGGGAGGTTCAATGCCCTGCAGTACTTCATCTTGCCATTGCTGCCACTGACCTGTCCCAGATGACTGCAGCGGGAATATAGACACACACCGCTCCAACCCCTGATGTGTCAGTGGCACACAGTGATGCTGCCCCATCACCTTCGCAGTCTGATGTGTCAGTGGCACACAGTGATTCAGCCATCACCCCACCACACACACCGGACACACTGGACACAGAACCCGTATCAGGGGAGTAAGAAGGGGATGGTAATTACTGCGTGAGGAAGGAGGCAGTAGCATCCATCAACACCATATGGCCTGTCCCTGGCTGGTTCTGACCTATGCATCACGCCCTGGGACAATACCTCCCAATGACCACCGGAACACTCTGCGACATTCACCCGGATCCAGACACGGACTGCCGTTTCTTCACTGCTGGCCAATTACACAGCAGTCCTGCTGCGGACTGCACTCCCCCTCTTCCTAATCAGTTTTCAATCCCCAAAGGACTCTTGCCCCCATGGGCGGCAGACAAAAGGCACAGCATCAGCAAGGTGCGAGAGTGCACCAAAGAAAGGGTCAGCAAATTACATCGGGAGTTTGGGTTCAAAGGACCCAATCAAGAAAGAGGGGCGTGGTCACAAGCATGGCGAGGTTTAACAATAAATATCTGCACGTAAGGGTGTAAAAAGACAATTGCCCAAACAGGGATGCCATAATGGCAGGGATTCTTGAGACAAGTGCATTGCTCGAACAGGTCCTTGGTATGCCTTTTGGCAGAGATACTTGAGGGCAGACAAAATGTAAAAAGGGTCAGCGCTGGGGGGACACGGCACTTCCAGCCCTGGCATGGGCACATGGCCATGACTGCCACACATTCAGTAACATATTGAAGCCTTGAAGCTGTGACCCTCTGTACCAAGTGGCAGACGTACAGCTGTCACAACAGTTGGAAGCAATTTATGACATCCTTGAAGAGCCTTCATCACTGTAAGATTGATGCATTGCAGTATTAGGTTATTGTTATTAATATGGAATAAATTGTAGGATGTACACTGTATAACCTGTTATGAGATGATAAACATTGCAATCAAAATATGACAGAAATATCCATGCTGATGACCAATGTCATCATGACAAGTGTGTAGCAACTTATGATGTGAATAAACTGCAGCTGTTCTAATGCCACAGAGCTCTTGGTGTACTAATTGATGGGAAAGATGGAACTGCGGGCGGGCCTGTAACATGTTTGCACAGCTGGCGGGGTTAGAACATGGATAAATTACTTGCTAGAACAGAACTTGTGGGATTCAGACTACCTTCCACAGAATTGTACTGGCTCTCATTTCAACTGGCACAACTCTGTTACTCTTTTTATTCTACCATAGTGAAGCTAAGGTAGATTGAAACCTGACATAAACTGTTGGGAAGAATATGAGGTGTGGATAAACTCTATTCTAAGGATAAACAAAATGTAAAGCCCATCCAGTCTTGCAGGCCACATCATACATATGGCAGGCGGTACACCGGAAATTGAAAGTAAACAATAGCTTACATGACAAAGCTCAATTGTAGGACAATAGTAAACTTAGGGTTGATAACCATTAGCTTTCCTGAACAGATTTTTTCAGCAAAGGGGTGACCAAAATAGACCAACTACTGTCAGGGGCAGAATATTGACATTTGCGGAAGCTCAAGCATCTTATCAATTTGCTTTACACCACTCTTGAAAGTATACCCAGTTAGCACATTGTTCATCTGAAACTTTAGGTCCGCAACCCATCATTGTTTTGAAATCCCCTCAATGGTCATATTTACAAACATGAAGAGCCATCAAAGAGGCAGTATCTAGACTATACAAAATCTTAATCAACCCAGTCTGTTTGTCTCCAAAGTGGACTCATCTGATGGACTAGTGGTCCTTCCAGTTGCATTTAGAATACACAGAAGATCACTGGTCAGATCTTCTGCTTTTCAGCAAACAACTGCGTGAAGCTAGAATAAAGCTTGGATACTCTAACTTGTTACACAGGTGTCACTGCTCCTCTGTAGACTACACAAGGCTGGGATCTCCACAGATTCAACATGGAGTTGTCACAATGTTGATAGTGATACTATTAAAAAACAGCCCCTTTGCATCACTCTTGCACCAGGCAATGTGGTGCAAGAGCAACTAAAATGAAAAATGAGAAGTATGAAGCCACACAAGGCTACCTTGCATGGCCCTGCATGCCTTCATAAATCTCGAGTAATGTTACACAGAGCAAATCATTGCTTTGCATTATTCTGCACCAGGGAGGCATTTTCCATGGTGTTTCCAAACAACATCCATGGATTTTGATGGATTCCCAAATTTACAAGAATAGGTAAATCTGGAAATGCACTAAAAAGATTCCCTCCCCAAGAGAGGTGTAATGAGGCGACAAATCTACATTTCTCCAAATTTGTTCCTCATTTTATGCGTGCTGCATTCTGCAGCAAACATAGAAAAGGGGAAAACATCTCAGGATTGTTTTCTTTCAGGAAGATGCCCCTTCCTGCACAAAATAAAAATTCTACATGCAACGCAGACATCCTTTCACCATGGTGCAAGGGTGCCGGCATTAAGTCTAGGCCATATTGTGCCTGAGCAGGGAAAAGGACAGGAATGTGCCATATTGCCTTAAATACAGCACATTCCTGCCCTCTCACAGTGATGCAGAGCAGAAAGTTGACTTGCTGTGCAGCACTACTTTTTCATGAATATGGTCCACGTTATTTTCCCACGATAGACTGCAATGTGCAAAGTTGCGTTCAGCAAATTTTGCAATATTTAACACAGGTTCTTGAGAATATCCCCCTAAATGCGCTGGCTCCTGGCTGTCTGAAATGAACTTTGCCAGGTGAAGATTTCACAACCCTGTAGGTGGGACTACCTCATTGTGGCAAAAGGGCCTCGAGGTTCTCCCCCTCTAATGATAGGGAGCGTCACTGACTGCCTCGGAAGTGAGAACTACAGTTTTACGCTCTGAAGTGATCAAGGCGGAGTTTCAATCGGTGACAATTTGTCACAGAGGGGAGTGGGTTGGGGTCAGCAGTCTCACTGACCCCATCCCATTCTGCGACACGTGATAGACTGCCGCCTGAGTCAAAACCCTCCTTGAACCTCCATGGTTTCCCTCCTGGAGATTTGCAGTGAAGGTACATTTCAAAGTTTGGTGTGTGCATGCCTGTATATATGAATTATATATGTATATATATTTGAGTGAGTGGTATTAATGTGTGTGTGTGTGCTTGCGTGTGTAAATTTATGGGTATAATTGAGTGTGTATGTATGCGTGTGTGAACCCCGCCCCCTTCGCTGCTAGAATTATCGGGAGCCCCTGGTGATTACATGATGGAGCATCGTGATACAAGGTGCAGTTTATCATCTGGTACAGCCCAAATGTTATTGTTAACACATCTACAAGGTTTGTATGTACAGTATGAAATAAGCACACGAGGGAGAAATATGTGAAAAATGCAGAGTAGGCTTGATTCAACCTGTCTTTAAAGTCCGGCTTCATGCATACACAAAGGTTGGATCAGTCAGATACTAAAGCGCTTTGCTTCCAGATGGCAAACGTGCTTTCGTTAAAGTATGTTTGTCCCAGAATACAATATTGCAACACCTTAATCTACATCAGTACTTACTAAATTTGAAATTAGCTGAGTTAACTTGAGAAGGCTGGAGTTATTTCGAAAAACTGCACAGAAAATCATTGACAAACTGAATTATGACTCTGCTATTGATTAGTGGACTTAGACTGCCATCTATCCGTCAAGACTGTAAATTCAATCAGTCTACAAAAGCAAAGAGCATAATAGCAAAAACACATAACTGTCATATATATTAAACACATTCATTGAAAAAAATATCATTGCTAGTACGTAAGAAAAAAGGTACAGTAATAACAACATAGTAAGAAATGCGAAATATGTAACAATTGTGCATAACATTAGGAGAGTCAAGGAAGCTTTCTTTCCTGTACTCTCTTCTCTCTTTTCCACTTCTTATTAAGTTACTCTTCTAAATACATTGTTTTACTTGATGGTTTATAATTCTATTATATCAAATCAACTGCTGAATAAAATGTATCTATAAAACTTAAAAAAAAACCATAATAATAAAACAAGCTTCAAAAGAGTAAATAATCCTAATAAGTCACTTGCAATGTAAAAATGCCATTGACAAAAAACAGATTATTCTCCGGTACGATGAGCTCTGTTTTAAATTTGTGTTTCCTTCTTTGGTAGGTCTGTTTGTGTTCAAGAAAATCAGAGTGATCTCCATTAACAAACTCTTAGTGGCACACATATAATTGGCTTTATTCCCTGAGGCTACACCCTCTAAGAATAATGACTTCAAATGTAAAAGTATCTCCCCACTAGACTGCCGCTCCTGTCAGGTGGAAACTCAGGGCCTGCTTATCAAGGGATTGCATCACTTATGCACCACGCAATGGGGTGCAAAAGTTGCTTGATAAATCTAGATTAATAGAGCGCAAATCGCTGCGTTACGGTACTCTGCCTGAAAGAGGCATTCCATGGGTTGTGCGAGGGTGTTCCCATGCAAAATCAGTGGAGTTTGCCACATTAGCAGATTTAAGTGGTAGACCTGGAAATTTGGCAAAACTGATATGCCTCTCCGCAGGTGAAGCGTAACGAGGAGAAATATTTTTATTTCTCCTCGTTTTCCTCTTTCTGTGTGTGCTGCATTTGGCAGCATAGAAAGAGGAAAATACCTCATTGGTTTTGTTTTTGCAGGAACATGCTCTTCCTGAACAAAAACAAAAACAATCCTGCTACAACGCAGGCATCCTTGCACCATGGTGCCTTCATTAGCGATAGGCAGCACATTTTGCGCCAGCGCTGGAAAAGGGAGGAATGTGCCATATTATGTTCAATACAACACATTCCTGCCCTTTGTCTGTCATGCAGTGCAGCGCAGCAAGGTGACTTGCTGCACTGTGTAACATATTTCTAAATAAATTATGGAGGGACATAGTAGTTTAAAGTCATTATTTCATGTAGGATATTGAGAAATTTACCAGGTGTAGGTATTTTGCGATAATATGCAATCTGTGGATGTATATCTTTGGGAAGAAAGTTTTAAATTCTGCAGAAAATTAATGTGACTTTTTACAGACATTGCAGATTTGTGTCTCACTGGAAAAAGTAAGCCCAATGCTTATAGGGACCCTTTTACGAGTGACCAAAAAGCAGTGTGACATTTAAGCACATCCCAGTAACCATATTTACAATTTGCCAACACCACCATCGCTCCACTGTATGAAAAAAAAGTAATCATTTCAAACTCATAAACACCCCTATGTATACCTAATACAAGATATTCAATACCATAAATTATTGTAACAATTTATGCAAATCATTTTACACCGTATATAAACCTCACATATAACGTAAGCATGGTATGTATAACAACCACCAACCTGAAATATAAAAAGGCAGCTGATAAAAACATAGGGGCAGATTTACATTCCCTGGCGCATCAAATCAGCAGGGATGCGCCAGGGAAGATACGCAACGCAAGTTTGCCCTTGCGCCACCGCAGATGCGCAACATTTACAATGCAGTGCATCGTGGCGCAAGGACAAGCAGATTTGTGACGCATCTGCCGGCGTAAGGTAGGCGCAGTGCTGAAGTTGTGTCGCAAGTGCGATGCAACTCCAGCACTGTTCCAACCTGCCCTATCCCTAACATGGTGCATCACGCCTTACGCCTGCTTGAAGCAGGCGTGAGGATTTGACCCACCAGCGTCGGAAAAGTGACTGCGTGAAATCTTGTAGATTTCACTGCGTCACTTTTCCGAGGCTTTTTCCGACGTAACGCCCACCCTGCGTATATTAATCCTGACGTGGCGCAGGGTTTTTCAACGTGATGCATCTCCCTAGATGCGTCACGTTGAAAATCTGTCTGCAGCATGGCGCTAGCTTTGCCCCGCCGCTGCGTCACAAAAGTGGCGCACTGGGCTTGTAAATGTGCCCCATAGAAAACAAAATTTGGCGCATGTTTATGTGACCCATTCACTACCTGATTCAGAGAATGCTGTCCCATGCGCCCATCTGAAGAGCGCCAGGTCCAAAGAACAGACACCGTGTCCTGCGGAATATTTGTGTCTGGGATCACCTTGGCACTGCAACATCCACCTTGCTTCGTAGTAAAAATTAGAGCTAAATGTATGTGCTTTAAACATTGCAATCTCAAAATAACAGATGCTTGGCTCTGTGCCAGGACAGCTGTTCGTGCTAGGGCACAGAAGTCAAATAAGAGGCTCTTTCTCTTAAATGTTGATACACAAACATAATAAGGAGTAAAGTAGTACTTGGAACATTTCATTTCAAACTAGGCTCGCTGTCATCAGGATGGCATTTCATTTTACCCAAGAGTTTGTGTGCTCACGACCATGCACATTAGGGAAGATTGGTGAGACTGCGAATTAAGGATTTGCAAAAGCATGGAATTCCTCTAACCCAGTGTTCCAAAAATTGTAACTAATTATCACAGATTCTAGAACCTGTGTGAATATGCTTCGAGAGACAAAATGACTGAAGAAATGCACGTGATTTTAGAAATGTTGCAGAATATGATGTGGAAAGCAGAACGCCTTCACTTTTTATGATGTTTTCTCCTCTTTTATGGGAGGGGGCACTTTGCTCAATACGCTGTCATTGGTTTGCTTTAATACCACGTTATAGCCTTTTGGTTTCTGTCAATATTTGCCAAAACTCCATTGCTAAGAGTAGGAAAAAAGGCAGATGTTTCTTGATGCCAACAGCAAGTAAAAAAGTGACTAGGGTTTGGGGTGAAGGGCATTGAAAGTCAGGGCTCCAGAACATACATAAATGCATTGTAGCCTGTGGTGCCAAGAATCCTGTAACTGTACCCCCTTCAGGGAAAAATAACGACAAGCTGGGTAAGTTTTCTCTGAAAAGCTTTATTTCTGTTATCTCCATGAGTATATTTTCAGTTTAAGACTGGCAAAGTTGTAATATATGTAAGAGAGACCCCTCAATCTACTAAAATGAACAATTTATATTCCAAAGGTAATTGACCGAAGATAACATGCGATGTTTTTGGCCCGAATCTTTAGGATCATTTTATCAAAGTAATGCTGCATTTAGAATGTGGCAATGTGCGGCTTTGGTATCCTGGCTTCTGACATTCTGCACTGATAAAGTTATGGCGCTTGACATACATTGTGTGTAGAAATGTTAATTGCTTATAACAAGTGTGTGAGCAATATACATCCTGAATTTATCTTTCGTTAATTGTCTTGGACTCTTCAAAGACAGACTCAATCGACATTGCTCATACCTGTACACCAATTTTAAACAATAACACGGTAGTTGTTTGTATATTTAATTTCGCATATCAGATCCATGGGGCCTTTATTCACAGAATTTCGCTGCATTTAAGAAATGTTGAATTGCGTTACAGATGCAGTCTTTGCGATCTCTGTTATAATAATGCGACGTGCCCCATTTTGTAAGAAATCTATAAAAATGTATCACCAGCTCTTCGCAATATCCTTAAAAATTTTCTGATAACAGCAATAAAAGAATGTCACAGATTAAATACATTAATTTACAGAGCATAGCAGGCATCCAGAAATGCATTTTTTACACCATTCAGTGCCTCTCAGGAAATAATTTGGATGCACCATGTTGGTCCTGGCCCTCTCTACAGGGTCACCCCCATACTTTTTACCTTTTTCCCTTCACCATTTTTTTAATTCGCATTAGTTGGCCTTAGGACTCTGTGCACATTACCACTGCTAGCCAGCGCTAAAGTGCTTGTGCTCACTCCTCTAAAACATGGTTATATTGCTTTATACCCATTGGCATATTTAATTTACTTTTAGGCTCCTTGGAGAGTTGTCAACCATATTCTCAGGGCCTGTAAATTAAATTCTACTATTGGGCCTACAGCACTTATTGTGCCACCCACTTACATTTCACCTTAAAACTTGTACCAGGACTTTCTCTGAAGCCTAAATGCTGTTTAAACTGCAATGTTAGCTTGTCATTTAAACACCCTTGCCTAGTCTTAAATTCCTCTTTTATCACTTATAAGTCACCCCTAAGGTCGGCCCATAGGGTAGGGTGCTGGGTAGCCTGTCCCTCCTATAGGATAACATTTGGGATACCTTATTACATATAAAAACTTGTAATTCTCAATTGAATCTGGTACCTACTTCATGTTTGGTATCTATGAAATTGTAATGAGAAATACTCTTTGATGGTAAAGTCAGATTTTTCTCTACAATTTTGAAAATGCCACTTTTAGAAAGTTAGACTGACGACTTCAGCTCCAGTAAAGGTATTTTCTTATAGTATACACAGACAGGGTATGTTTGGATATGTTATGGAGTTATATATTGGGGATATTGTTCTGTTGTATTTTGGATTCACACGCAGCAGATTGGGAATGGGTTACGGATTTCATTTAATTTATTTTGGCAGTGTGTTTTTGATAACTCTTCTTGCACGAGGGGGAACGGGGGATGAGTGGTGGGAAGGAGAGTCGATTGGCATGATGCTTTAGTGGATGGGTTATCTAATGAGGCAGACATGGGAGGGTAGCATGAGTGTTGGTGGGCGTGGGCACATAGTTTCAGTAATAACGTTTGATATTAATTTATGAAGGTGGTTGTGAACTGTCAGTTGAGTCAATGTTTTCATTCTTTGCAGAAACCCCAGAAGAAGAGCCATTCTGGCTTGAAATACATTGGGTATACAGTGATGAGCCTATCCTGGTGTATGTTTCACTTTTTGATTGTACGTGGCAATGTGAAAAGCCTCGAGGGGCACTGAGCAGTCATTTGAAGAAATTACAATAAAGAAATAAGGGGGAATGACGCTGTCTCCGCAGTGATTTAATAAGCTTTGAAAAGTGATGAAAAAAGGTTTTGTACAATTACTGATTCTGATGATGAAAATGGAGAGCACAAGATAAAGTTAATAAAATTGAGGGATGTTTTTTCCACATCGCAGTGCGACAGATGGGGAGCAAAAATGTGCAGTAAGGTATACTACATTTAGAAAGTTGGCATTTTCCTGCCATTAGTCCTTTGTGCCTACAGTCTGTCTTGGGTTGGAGGACAGCATGTAGCTGACTGTTAGACTTTGTGAATTTCTCTCAGACAGTCACACAAAAGAGGTATTAATTGTGCCTTTATGGGCCATCTGCTGGCAGGATGGGGGTAGAGCCGAGCATAGGTCCACTTGCAACTGAATAGGGTATGCAGTTCCTCAGACAAAGGGCTGAACAACCTCACATTGCCACTGCAGCTAGCTTGGAGACAGAGCAGGGGAGTCAGGCACTTCCATGAACTTCAAATAACCTTTCTATGAGCTTCTTTCACCTTCTAGAAGAAGGGTATAAAAACAGGACCTTTAGACACACTCTTCAATTTACTCTTCAACCTGCAGAAGGACTCCCAGAGGACTGGCTGCTGCTATGACCAGCTGTACACTGTTCAAGACTTTTCTGCTGTACCTGGAAGGGCTGCTTTGCTGCCTGGAGTCGGCCATAAACTTTGAGTGGCCAGTCCTGCTGTTTAGCCCTGCATCTTCGTCTGCACCCAGGACTAACAGATTCACTCCACTGACTATTGTGCTCGTCACCTGTTCAGAACCACAAGAATACAAAAGGCTCCCATCATCTCAAACCCAGACCTGAACCCAGCCTATTGAGTCTTGAACCCCTCTCCCTCACAAGAGGTGTGCCACCAGTCCTGGACCCTTGGTTGTGAAAAAGGGGGTGGGAGCACACTGACTTCACATCGCAGCGTCATTACCTCTGAGCATCGTGGTAGATGTAGTTAATTGTTTTTGGCACAGGACAAAGTTCGAAAAGTTTCTTGGCTCAATACCATAATTTTCAAAGCGTATCCCTAGACACGTGTTTCTGGATTTCTCCGTCATCAGTAGGGAAAAAATAGTAGGTTGCTGGACATGCTGCCGCTTAATTTTCTCAGGCACAATTCCACTCTGGGCATGCAGGCGCTCCCAAGCTCGTCAGCTCAAGCGGCTCGAGGGAGCCTTTTAAATTATGAAAAAGGGGGTGGGAGCACACTGACTTCACATCGCAGCGTCATTACCTCTGAGCATCGTGGTAGATGTAGTTCATTGTTTTTGGCACAGGACAAAGTTCGAAAAGTTTCTTGGCTCAATACCATAATTTTCAAAGCGTATCCCTAGACATGTGTTTCTGGATTTCTCCGTCATCAGTAGGGAAAAAATAGTAGGTTGCTGGACATGCTGCCGCTTAATTTTCTCAGGCACAATTCCACTCTGGGCATGCAGGCGCTCCCAAGCTCGTCAGCTCAAGCGGCTCGAGGGAGCCTTTTAAATTATGAAAAAGGGAGTGGGAGCACACTGACTTCACATCGCAGCGTCATGACTCATTACCTCTGAGCATCGTGGTAGATGTAGTTCATTGTTTTTGGCACAGGACAAAGTTCGAAAAGTTTCTTGGCTCAATACCATAATTTTCAAAGCGTATCCCTAGACAAGTGTTTCTGGATTTCTCCGTCATCAGTAGGGAAAAAATAGTAGGTTGCTGGACATGCTGCCGCTTAATTTTCTCAGGCACAATTCCACTCTAGGCTAAGGGTGGGCGTAGTTCGCGAAGTAGCACTTTGCGAAGCTACGCAAAGTGAAGTTCGCACTACGCGAGCTACGCGTAGCACTTCGCGAACTGCGTAGTAACATGTTCGCACTGTGCAAGATGTTGTTTTCAATGATTGCACAGTGCGGACAAGCAACCGGCACTGTGCAATCATTGAAAATGGCATCTTGCACAGTGCGAGCTGTAGTTTTCTGCTGCTCGAGTAGATTTTTACTCGAGCTTCATCTTTCTCAACGCGAACTGGTAGTTTCTCATCGCGAGCGGTCGCAAGCATATGCGAAGACTCGCAATGAGAAACCTGACCTCCTCGCGTTGGGAATCTCGCCGGGAGGTTTATTTCCCATGCTCGCGATCGCCAACTTGCAGTTGCTGATCGCGAACAAGGAAAAAGTCTCGCCGGGATGTCATTTTGCTTGCTCGCGGTCGCCAACTTGACGTTGAGGACCGCGAGCAAGCAAAAAATGACCGCAGCACTACGCAACACTACGCTACGCGTGTTCGCACTGTGCTACGTGCAGTTCACGTAGTGCGAAGTAGCGCGAACTTCGCAAACTACGCGAGCATAGCGTAGTGCTTCGCCCAGGCTTACTCTAGGCATGCAGGCGCTCCCAAGCTCGTCAGCTCAAGCGGCTCGAGGGAGCCTTTTAAATTATGAAAAAGGGGGTGGGAGCACACTGACTTCACATCGCAGCGTCATTACCTCTGAGCATCGTGGTAGATGTAGTTCATTGTTTTTGGCACAGGACAAAGTTCGAAAAGTTTCTTGGCCCAATACCATAATTTTCAAAGCGTATCCCTAGACACGTGTTTCTGGATTTCTCCGTCATCAGTAGGGAAAAAATAGTAGGTTGCTGGACATGCAGCCGCTTAATTTTCTCAGGCACAATTCCACTCTGGGCATGCAGGCGCTCCCAAGCTCGTCAGCTCAAGCGGCTCGAGGGAGCCTTTTAAATTATGAAAAAGGGGGTGGGAGCAAACTGACTTCACATCGCAGCGTCATTACCTCTGAGCATCGTGGTAGATGTAGTTCATTGTTTTTGGCACAGGACAAAGTTCGAAAAGTTTCTTGGCTCAATACCATAATTTTCAAAGCGTATCCCTAGACACGTGTTTCTGGATTTCTCAGTCATCAGTAGGGAAAAAATAGTAGGTTGCTGGACATGCTGCCGCTTAATTTTCTCAGGCACAATTCCACTCTGGGCATGCAGGCGCTCCCAAGCTCGTCAGCTCAAGCGGCTCGAGGGAGCCTTTTAAATTATGAAAAAGGGGGTGGGAGCACACTGACTTCACATCGCAGCGTCATTACCTCTGAGCATCGTGGTAGATGTAGTTCATTGTTTTTGGCACAGGACAAAGTTCGAAAAGTTTCTTGGCTCAATACCATAATTTTCAAAGCGTATCTCTAGACACGTGTTTCTGGATTTCTCCGTCATCAGTAGGGAAAAAATAGTAGGTTGCTGGACATGCTGCCGCTTAATTTTCTCAGGCACAATTCCACTCTGGGCATGCAGGCGCTCCCAAGCTCGTCAGCTCAAGCGGCTCGAGGGAGCCTTTTAAATTATGAAAAAGGGGGTGGGAGCACACTGACTTCACATCGCAGCGTCATTACCTCTGAGCATCGTGGTAGATGTAGTTCATTGTTTTTGGCACAGGACAAAGTTCGAAAAGTTTCTTGGCTCAATTCCATAATTTGTATCCCTAGACACGTGTTTCTGGATTTCTCCGTCATCAGTAGGGAAAAAATAGTAGGTTGCTGGACATGCTGCCGCTTAATTTTCTCAGGCACAATTCCACTCTGGGCATGCAGGCGCTCCCAAGTTCATCAGCTCAAGCGGCTCGAGGGAGCCTTTTAAATTATGAAAAAGGGGGTGGGAGCACACTGACTTCACATCGCAGCGTCATTACCTCTGAGCATCGTGGTAGATGTAGTTCATTGTTTTTGGCACAGGACAAAGTTAGAAAAGTTTCTTGGCTCAATACCATAATTTTCAAAGCGTATCCCTAGACACGTGTTTCTGGATTTCTCCGTCATCAGTAGGGAAAAAATAATAGGTTGCTGGACATGCTGCTGCTTAATTTTCTCAGGCACAATTCCACTCTGGGCATGCAGGCGCTCCCAAGCTCGTCAGCTCAAGCGGCTCCTGGGAGCCTTTCAAATTATGAAAAAGGGGGTGGGAGCACACTGACTTCACATCGCAGCGTCATTACCTCTGAGCATCGTGGTAGATGTAGTTCATTGTTTTTGGCACAGGACAAAGTTCGAAAAGTTTCTTGGATCAATACCATAATTTTCAAAGCGTATCCCTAGACACGTGTTTCTGGATTTCTCCGTCATCAGTAGGGAAAAAATAGTAGGTTGCTGGACATGCTGCCGCTTAATTTTCTCAGGCACAATTCCACTCTAGGCTAAGGGTGGGCGTAGTTCGCGAAGTAGCACTTCGCGAAGCTACGCAAAGTGAAGTTCGCACTACGCGAGCTACGCGTAGCACTTCGCGAACTGCGTAGTAACATGTTCGCACTGTGCAAGATGTTGTTTTCAATGATTGCACAGTGCGGACAAGCAACCGGCACTGTGCAATCATTGAAAATGGCATCTTGCACAGTGCGAGCTGTAGTTTTCTGCTGCTCGAGTAGATTTTTACTCGAGCTTCATCTTTCTCAACGCGAACTGGTAGTTTCTCATCACGAGCGGTCGCAAGCATACGCGACCACTCGCAATGAGAAACCTGACCTCCTCGCATTGGGAATCTCGCCGGGAGGTTTATTTCCCATGCTCGCGATCGCCAACTTGCAGTTGCTGATCGCGAACAAGGAAAAAGTCTCGCCGGGATGTCATTTTGCTTGCTCGCGGTCGCCAACTTGACGTTGAGGACCGCGAGCAAGCAAAAAATGACCGCAGCACTACGCAACACTACGCTACGCGTGTTCGCACTGTGCTACGTGCAGTTCACGTAGTGCGAAGTAGCGCGAACTTCGCAAACTACGCGAGCGTAGCGTAGTGCTTCGCCCAGGCTTACTCTAGGCATGCAGGCGCTCCCAAGCTCGTCAGCTCAAGCGGCTCGAGGGAGCCTTTTAAATTATGAAAAAGGGGGTGGGAGCACACTGACTTCACATCGCAGCGTCATTACCTCTGAGCATCGTGGTAGATGTAGTTCATTGTTTTTGGCACAGGACAAAGTTCGAAAAGTTTCTTGGCCCAATACCATAATTTTCAAAGCGTATCCCTAGACACGTGTTTCTGGATTTCTCCATCATCAGTAGGGAAAAAATAGTAGGTTGCTGGACATGCAGCCGCTTAATTTTCTCAGGCACAATTCCACTCTGGGCATGCAGGCGCTCCCAAGCTCGTCAGCTCAAGCGGCTCGAGGGAGCCTTTTAAATTATGAAAAAGGGGGTGGGAGCACACTGACTTCACATCGCAGCGTCATTACCTCTGAGCATCGTGGTAGATGTAGTTCATTGTTTTTGGCACAGGACAAAGTTCGAAAAGTTTCTTGGCTCAATACCATAATTTTCAAAGCGTATCCCTAGACACATGTTTTTGGATTTCTCAGTCATCAGTAGGGAAAAAATAGTAGGTTGCTGGACATGCTGCCGCTTAATTTTCTCAGGCACAATTCCACTCTGGGCATGCAGGCGCTCCCAAGCTCGTTAGCTCAAGCGGCTCGAGGGAGCCTTTTAAATTATGAAAAAGGGGGTGGGAGCACACTGACTTCACATCGCAGCGCCATTACCTCTGAGCATCGTGGTAGATGTAGTTCATTGTTTTTGGCACAGGACAAAGTTCGAAAAGTTTCTTGGCTCAATACCATAATTTTCAAAGCGTATCTCTAGACACGTGTTTCTGGATTTCTCCGTCATCAGTAGGGAAAAAATAATAGGTTGCTGGACATGCTGCTGCTTAATTTTCTCAGGCACAATTCCACTCTGGGCATGCAGGCGCTCCCAAGCTCGTCAGCTCAAGCGGCTCAAGGGAGCCTTTTAAATTATGAAAAAGGGGGTGGGAGCACACTGACTTCACATCGCAGCGTCATTACCTCTGAGCATCGTGGTAGATGTAGTTCATTGTTTTTGGCACAGGACAAAGTTCGAAAACCCTTGGTTGTGATGCTAATGGTTCCCAGATGGCCAAATCACAAAACTGAGGACTTCAAAACATTTTGGCCAAAAATCTGCTCTGCCAACCAGGAGAAGATTGAAACCAATCTGATTGTCTATTTGCACACGGTGCATCGCTGGTCGGATTGACTTTGCAGCTTCTCCCCTATGTTCTTCTCCACACCAGCAAATACTGTTCCCTGAGGCTCCGCCAATGGGGTAGCTGGACTCGTGGAACTGTATTTGGCTACAGCCCTCGGCCTCTTCTTGCTGGAAACTTTTGACTTCAGAGACCAAGTACAAATGTACGTAACTGATGATGCTGATCCTTCCTCTGACACCTCCTGCAGCCTTGACACGCGGAACATTACGTTTTCAGATTTCTTCTAAGCCCAAAGATAAGCGCCGACTGGGTCCAATCCACTTCTTATATCCCAACAATGCTCCATCGGGGTCAGTAATATTTTGTTTTTACTTTGGCCTGATTACGCATGACTAGATATCTGCGGTTGGCTCTTTCATCTTTTAGGTACTATCTTGGTGTCGAAATGAATATTAAAATGTACTCTATTTTTTTCTAAATTGGTATGGAATTTTTCTTGTGCGGTGTTTGAAATTTATTACTGTTCGTGTGCAGCATAAATACTTTACACATTGCCTGTAAGTTAAGCCTGATTGCTTTTTGTACCAAGCTACCCAGGAAGCACAGGTTAATCCAATCACTTTTTGTGGTTCACCCTGCAAGGAATTCCAGCTGTTGCTTGACCAGGGCTCAAATTCCAGTCAACAACATCCCAGTTCCTCTCACACTTCTTGATAATTGTTAAAAAAAATGTACATCAGAAATTTTGGGTCTTAATGCTTTGCCATATAAAAATGTAAGCTAACATCAGCATCAGTCTTTGCTTTTTTAAGGCTGTTTCAAATATTAGTGCATGCAGAGCAATGAATACATAAATAGGGAGTTTTCAATCACTTCTTTAGTCTTTATTATTCCTATATACATTAACAGAGTTAACATTTTTGTCTTTCAAAAATTATTTTAGTCATGGTAAAATTGAATGATTCTATCAATTCCAGAGACTTAGGAGATGGGGGTGCTTGCTATATTATCCAATATATTGCATTTTGTCCAGCAGATGTGACAAACAATATTTCTGCAAAATGCTCATACCGTTATAGCATGGGAGTAACCACATTTTCAAGGTTATATTCCCAAGGGGAGTTCAGTGTCTAAGATGATGAACCTTGAGTTTGTCAGCTCAACCATTAGGTGATAAATATGTTCAAACAAATGGGTTTATGGCTTAGTAGGTAGATTAGTTGTTTGATTAATACATATTCCTTATCCTGTGGTTGAACATAAAAGGCTTGGTGGGGAGAGAATTGATGGATTTTGATCGAGGTATGCACATCATCACTTTAGGCAGAAGAGTCCCCAGTACACAAATCAGTGTTTAATTCAGAAAGCTACTTTACAGCTGCACATTAATACTAGTGAATGTGCACATTTGCTGCACTAGAGGGTTTCCTTTCAAGAGTATCCTCCACAAAATATAGTGGCTGTTTGTACTAGTCCTCTCATACCACTTTCTTAATTTACCAGACTGTAAAGCATGAGAAACCACATTCATTCAGTACGAGATGAGCAATTCACTGCCATCAATGTATTCTTGCAATTAATTTGGGTCACAAATTCAGGATCAAAGAACAGAAATTCTCTCTTCTGAAGTAGAGTTTACACTACCACACAGAACTTTGATAATTGCCGCAGAGATAATAAAAATGTGTGAAATGATCTTTCTGCTCTTGAAAAGACCATGAAGCAACACAAGTAATAGAGTGAACTTAAAGAGAACCTTGAGACAAATATAACAGGCGTCTCATATTCCATAATTGTTTGTTTGTATGTAAATATTTTCCTTTGGGAAAATAGTTCTCACCACCTGCTGACCAGTAACTGATTCCTCCCCATATCATTCTCCTCTTCTTGTGTTTCCAGGAAACAATGCCATTCACATGTGGTACTTTCCACTTTTTCCACGGCAGTGGTGGTATACCAACTTATCAGAGCCTTTAAGCTTCCCAGTTCCCTACATGAGTATTATGGCCAGGCCATGTAATTTTTTGTGCATTCATGGATTTATAGTCCTTTTTACAATATTATGAATTCCATACAAAAATTCCCAGAATCAAGGGAAAGAATATGGAGTGGATGAGCTATTGGCACATGGACCTGGGAAACTTGAGAGCAGTGCTTATCGGTTGGTGTACTGAAAACCAACAAGTGTCCTGTGGAGCTCTCCTATAACTTACTCAGAAATGATCCACATTAGCTGTCATGGACAATCAGACACATTTTTCGGGGTGTCCTTTACCCTTTTGCCCTTTACCCTGAGTAAATATGATTACAAGGCATCTGAACCAGTGCTATAAGAAGCATTCATTAGGCGACATGCTAGTTATATTGTTTCATTGTAAAACAATGAAGGCAAATATCACAGTCATTGTGGCTAAATATTATAGGAATAATGTAAAGATAACATGGTGTTTTGGAAATGTTCCTTTTCTTTCTGAGACTTTGATGGAAATAAAAGAAACTCTTTATAGACAAGTTTCTCAACAAATTAAGGTAAACTGGGAATTTTGAGACCTTTTTCAAAAAGTTAGACTCCCATATATTCATTGAGCTGGATGGTTGTGCATCAAAACAACATTTTGTCTAAATACATATCACCAATGACATGAGATGAGAAAAATCATAGCATTTACACTTTTAACATTATACATTTTGCCAATATCAGCAGTAGAATAAAATTAACAACCACCCTTACCCAATGATATATGTAATGACAATAACCTTGGAAAAGTCTTTATTTTCTGTACTGGTCCAACACCTTATACCATCCCTACTAACGGTCTCACTAGTCAGGAAATCACAGATCAGGGATCTATGACAAAGAGTCAAGTGATTATTTGCAAAATAATCTGAATCAACTTTGTAGTTGTCTCTTATTTTTAGGTTTGTGTATATCCTTTTATTGGCAGTTTAAAGGGATTTGTATTCCGAGTATTTACCTAGGAGTGTCATATTCCCTTCTAGGTTAGAGACTTTGCAAGTGGAGTAGGCCAGGATCTAGCACAATTATACTTTTCATTGTTGTCATATTAGGTCTGATTCTAAAATAATATTGATCAAGACTATCACAAAATGATTTCAATACACCTACCGGTGACTGGATATTGTGTTGAGCAGAGACCAAGAATGGTGGACATGAACTAACTCACTCAGCAATTTGAATTGAGGGGGTCACTTATAGCACTCAATATCAAGAAATATGGTCAAGGTTAATCATGCCTTTGATAATGAGATGGACTCTGAATATGAGGCAGAGGAGGAAGGCCATGATTCTGGCAGTGAAATTTCTGTCCAAGAGGAATAATCTCATGAGTAAGCCACCCTCAGTGTAGATGAAGTGCTGCATTTAGAGGAAGACACTGATGTACCAATAGTGCAGCAAGAGGCATCTGGATTGCAGACTGGGGCTGAGAGGCTTCCCATTGGAAGTGCTGGACTCTGGGTTGCCCCAAACATGGTGCAACCGATGTTGCATGCCTTTAGTGGTGTTGCAGAGTGTCCAGTGAATACTGCATTTTTTTTCCTATGAATTTCTTTCATTTGTTTACTGATAATGTATTCTTGGATGAGATTATTGAGCAGACTAATTCTTATGAAGATCAGTATTTGAGGGGAAACACTGCCAGACTTTAATTCTACTCTAGCTACCCAGTGGACTCCCACAAATCTGGATGATTTGAAGTTCTTGGGTTTAATTTTTTTGATGGGCCTGATAGGGAAGCTATTGCTGTCTTCATATTGGTCTACTAGTCCCTTGATGGCAACATCTATATTTCCTGCAACCATGAGTCGTAATCGGTATTTGCTTCTTTTTCGGATGTTACATTTTGCTGATAATGCTTTAGTGTTGCCATGAGATCACCCTGATTGTGACAGTCTTTTAAGGTTTGGCCTGTCCTTGATCACTTTGTAGATCAGTTTTCAGAGATCTACGTTCAAGGGAAAGAAATAGCTGTGAAAGAGTATTTGGTCCTGTTCAAAGACAGATTATTTTTTAGGCAGTACGTTACTAGCAAAAGGGCACATTTGGAAATAAGGATGTATATGCTGTTTAGGAGTAGTGCTGGAAAGGCCTAATTATTTTAGGATGTACACCGATAGGGATTCCAGTATTGACCCCCTTTGTTGTCTTTCCACTTTTGGCATTAGAAAGAAAATTGTGTGGAACTTGGTTGAGGATTTTTTAACAAAGGTCCCTATTTATATATAGATAACTTCTACACTGGTCTGCAATGGATCAGGGAAATGTCAAACTGGACACTGCTGTTTGTGGCACAATCCACTCCAACCGTGAAGGTTACTCAAAAGAGCTTGTTTGTAAAAAACTTGAAAAGGGACAGTGCAGTGCCTTGCGTAGTGATGAACTTCTAGCTGTGACATTTTCTGACAGAAGATGTTTACATGCTGACTACCATTCATTATTACAATGCTTCACCTGGGACTGTTTGGGGTCAGATTGCTGAAGTGTGCAAACCTGTGTGCATTTTAGACTACAATAAGCACATGGGTGGAGTAGATAGAGTAAGATCAGAGGTTGGAACCTTACACTGCTGTTTGTAATGTTTGCGTTTGGAATAAGAAATTGGCTATCCCTTTATTAACCTCCAATGCATTTGTTGTATGAGAGGATTGTTCTCTAGAGTCAAAGCTGACACTTGATCAGTTTCAGCAGTCTCTGATAGGCAGCCTTGTTGCAGTGGCACAGGCAAGAATTCCTAGAGAAGCAGTGGTGGGGGATTTGGCTAGACTAAAAGAGTGCCTTTTTCCTGATCACTTTCCTCCCAGGGTAAAAAAAAAAAACAATTTCCCACAGAGAAATATAGAGCCTGTGCCCGAAGAGGAATGCTGAAGGAGGGTTGCCTAGACTTCCCCAATTGTCCTAATTCTGGGCTGTGTGTGCCCACGTGTTTTAAATTGTAACACATACAATGGAGTTTTTGGGTGCAACTGCGAGCGTAGAAGTAAACTGACTGGTCTGTATCGTTTTATATTTTTTGTTCAGATTTCATGGTTGGCATTAGTGTGATATATTTAGTTAGAGCTGTTGTGTTTGTAGTTATAGTTATGTATCAACTTTCAAATGATGTATGTTTGCTTTTTTTGTTAAAAACAAAAGGTGATGGCAGTGCGCGAGGACCTGCACCTGGCTGGTGGTGTGAGAGGTATGGAGCTTGGCTGGTGGTGTGTGAGGACAGGTGCTCTTCTGGCAGTGTGCAAGAACCAGTGCCAGGCTGGTGGTGTGCACACAGTCTGTCAACCGTCAGCTGGTGTGATTACTATATCAGTCATGTGGGCGCATGAAAGTGATGGGCCCTTGAATGGTGCTGTCTGTTTATGTGAGTGTTGTAATGTGCTGGGCTCGTGGCTGGCAGTGAAATGGTCTTTTGTGTGTTACATATGAAAGGTGTGTGAATGGCCTCTAAAGCTGGTGGTGCCTTGACATGGGTTTACAGCTCATGAGCTGTGAGTTATTGGTTCAGGTTTTTTTTTAAGTTTAAAGAAAGTTTATTGAAAATAAGTAATAGATACATCAATAATACAATCTAGCATATAGAAGTAATATCAATAGAAAATACACTATATATACTAAGGGGAGAGAAAAAGAAGAGAGGGGAGAAGAGGGGGGGGAAGGAGAGAAAAGGAAAAATATAAATAATTCCTATAACAATACCATAGAACAATATTATACACCAAATATAACAGGTACATTGTAATGAACTCACTACCACAAATTCACTTATATATTGAGAGTATATATAAAATAGAACAACATTTAAATTACCTTAATAAAATTAAACTTAACTTAAGGAGGCTTGGAAACTTCTTCTATGGCAGGAACATGGGATGGCAATGATTGAGCAGATAGATCTAAAAAGCTGGTAACAGGAAGCCATAACAAGTCACGTTTAATAGCCAGAGTAATCGGGTAAACATAAGCTCGATCTAACCTATGGTTATAACAAACGCCATACCACCAGGCTTGAAAAGAGACATTAGAAGCATTTTTCCACGACTTAGTGATTTGTTGAAAGGCAACAGCAATGAGTAAGTCAATAATAAGAGTATTAAGGGAAGTGGATGAGGGCCAAACTTCTGCAACACTACCTAGAAAAATGTGAGAGAAGGAAAAGGGGATATGAGTGTGAAATATTTTGTTAATTTGTTGCCAAACTTTAACCCAAAATTGATGAATGACTGGGCAAGTAAACAACATATGTTTAAGGTCCGCAACAGGAGCTGGGCATGACCAACATGTAGAGGGAGAGCTAGGGTTAATCTGATGTAATTTGGCTGGAGTAATCAATAGTCTATTGTATATAAAAAATAAGAAGATTTCCTTATCTTAATCCAGATGTTATCCCATACTGACGTGGAAAAGGAAGTGCATAAATCGGATTCCCAATTAGTTTCAACTGCAGATTTGTCCCGAGTTTGATTAATGTGTCTCAATTTATTGTAAATTTGAGAGGCTGAGGGGTTCGATTTCAAAAATGAAATCGTAACAGGAGAAGAAAAAATCTGTGTAGAGGAAGCCGGAAGCTTATCATAGGAACTTTGGGCAGCTGAGGACAGTAATTTGTATTTAGAAAGAAATGAGGAGGGAAGAGAGAAGCGTTGTTGCAATATACGGAAAGGAATGCAAGTATCACCTATGAAAAGTTGATGAGTCCATTTAAGACCAAGATTGAACCATTCCTTCCAAAAAAGGGTCCGATTCTTGATCTTAATACGAGTATTATAACAAATCGGTGATTGTAAGAAATGGGTACGATCATCGAAACCATCCAGCATGAGAGGATGAAGAGTTTTACGAATATGTTTAAGAATAGGAAAGGAGAATTTCTGAGGAGTGTTTGATATGGATAAAAAATCATCAAATGAGAGAGGGTAAATGAAAGAGGATTCAATATCTACCCACAGAGGCAATGATAACAAATCAGTCGTATTTTGAGATAGTAGATAAGAAGAATTCTTAAGAAAGAAAGAAGTATGGTATAATGCAAAATCAGGGAAATTAACCCCACCCAAATTTTTAGGCTGTTTAAGTTTGGAAAAGGACATCCTAGACTTTTTGTTCTGCCACAAAAATTTTGATAAAATAGTATATAATTGTTTGTAACAGGATTTAGGGATGTTAACAGGCAGATTAGATAAGAAAAATAAGATTATAGGGACCAACATCATTTTTATAGAATCCAATCTACCCCACCAAGATAGAAACAAGGGATGCCATCGTGTTGTGGAACTAATTAAAGTTGATTGGAGGTTCTTAGGATTGAGCGATACAGTTTCCTTAATAGAAGGGGTGAACCATAAACCTAAGTATTTAATTTTGGTAGGATTCCAGTGGAAAGAAGAAGATACAAAATCAGCATGAAAACAATATTTATTTAATGGAAGAATTTCACATTTATCTACATTAAGTTTGTATCCTGAAACAGAAGAAAAAGAAGAAACTTCCGAAAGAAAAGCCGGTAGAGAGGTCTGAGGATTAGAAAGAAATAAAAGAATATCATCAGCGTACGCCGAGATCTTTAAGTGTTTGTCCCTATAGGGGAAGCCAGTAATATTTTCGTTCATCCGGATTTTAGGTAAAAAGGGTTCTAAAGTCAAAATAAATAAAAGGGGGGAAAGAGGACACCCTTGTCTGACACCACGGAGAAGTGGGAAAGAGGAAGATACAAGGCCATTAGCTAAAATAAACGATCTCGGAAAAGAATAAAGTAAAGAAATATAGGATAAAAATTTAGGGCCAAAACCAAACCAAGTAAGAGTCGAAAAAATAAACTGCCAATTAACTCTATCAAAAGCTTTTTCAGCATCCAAAGCTACAGCTGCTAACGAAGACTTATGGGATTGAGATTTACTAAGTACATTGAAAAAGAGGCGAGTATTGTCTGAGAGATGACGACCTTTAATGAAGCCACATTGTTCTTTGCCAATTAAATGAGGTAAAATATTATCCAAACGAAGTGCAAGAATCTTTGCAAAAATCTTATAATCAAGATTGATTAAAGAGATGGGTCTATAGTTCTTACATAATGTATGGTCTTTACCCTCTTTTGGAAGAAGGCAAATCAAAGCCTCTTGAAAAGAACCTTCAGATTTTCGGGAAGATATAAAAAACAAGAATAAGTTGAGTAATTTAGGAATAAGTAATTTGGAAAAGTGGATATAAAATTCCATGGTAAAACCATCAGGAGCTGGGGCCTTTCCCTTTTTAAGTGACTGAATAGCAGTAAGAATATCCTTGGTCTGGATATCAGATTCTAAAACAGAGAAATCAACATCTAAAGAAGGAGGTGGAGGAATGGAAGCTAAATATTGGTCAATGTCAGATAAAAGAGGAGTAGATTCAGGGGTGTATAGGGATTTATAGAAATCAGAAAACTCCAAAAGAATGTCTTCATCTTTATGAAGCACAGCATTAGTAGAGGATACAATAGAATCGATTTTAGTACGTTCCTTTTTGATCTTGAGATATTTAGCAAGAAGGTTGCCAGATTTGTTCTGCGCACTATAGAATTTAGCACTAGACTTGAGTAAATATAAATTTGCAGAATCAGTAGAAATCTTATTGAAAGAGAGTTTAGCATTAATTAATTCTTTCAAGGTAGACTGACTTTTCGATGAGTAGTAAAGATGTTCCAGATTTTTGATTTGGGAAATAAGTGCTTGGGAAGAAAGAAAAGCTGCACGTTTTTTTCGACCAACAAAGGATATAATAAAATCCCTAGAAGCAGCCTTAAAAGAATCCCATACAAGTTGAGGAGATAATTGAGGGGATTCATTTTCTTTAAAGAATAAAGAAGCGAATTCGAGAAAGGCTGGCGGGAACTTAGGATCTAAAAGAAGAGAGTTATTGAATCTCCAGCGTCTATTTCCTTTAGTGGGAGGAAGTAAATCTAAATTCAAGGAAACCGGGGCATGATCAGAGAGTAGGATAGAACCTATGTCCGAATGAGAAATGTGTTGAAGAAGAGGTTTAGAAATAAAAAGATAATCTATTCGGGATTGGGAGGAGTGGGCAGGAGAGTAGTAAGTATACTCTTGTAGTGTGGGGTGACAAAGCCTCCAAGAGTCTACAAGAGCTCTTTGGGAAATAGCAGACATAAATTGAGAATGCATAGAGGACGGGACAAACCTGGAGCTGGAATTCCTGTCAATAAAGGGATCCACAATCATATTGCAATCTCCCCCAAAATCTAAATAATCATCAGTACATTGCATTAAACGGGAGAGAATTTGAGGCCAAAACAATTTATCAGGGGAAGTGGGGGCATAAACATTAAAAATGGTGAAAGGAATCTTGTTAATCAGTAAAGAGACCACAACCCATCTACCCTCTGAATCATTATCTTGACTTATGAGCTGAACATCTAAGCGTTTATGACAGAGAATAGCAACGCCATTGCGTTTTCCAGAACCTGGTGATGCGAAAACATTGCCCACCCAACATCGTCTCAATTTAGTTACCTCAGTGTCGGGAATATGAATTTCTTGTAGAAGAACAATATCACCTTTTAAGTTTGCAATATGAGACAAAACTCGTTGGCATTTGATAGGAGATCCCAAGCCTTTAACATTCCAAGATATAATGTTTAACGACATAATAGAACTTATTTAAACATATTCAAAATGGTTCGTAAAAGAATGAATTGTGCATAAAGACAGAAGTGTTCAAAAAACACAACAAAACATGAAAGCAACTTCTTATTGTGGAAAAATAGCAGTGAGAAACAGAGAAGATCAGGAAACAGTGTAGAAAAAAGGGAGTGAGAATAAGAGAAACACTGTAGACATATGAGAAATATAAAAGGACAACCAAAGATAGAGAAGAACAGAGGAATGAGGAGAAAGGAGGGAAAGAGAGAAAGAAATAGAAAACAGAGGAACAAATTAAAGCTAACAATTGATAAAACAGTACAATAACAGAAAAACATACCACAAAAGAACAAGAGTAACGGGGTAGGTGGAGCCATATGGGGAGGGCCACACGTCAGACGGGAGAACGCAGGACGCGAAGTACACAGAGAAACACCATCCAGGCGAAACGTAGAATATTATGTAGGGAGGCACGGAAACCACAACCTGGTAGAGAAAAAATAAAATAAAATAACAATTAATGTGATAAGTGATAATGACATCAAAAACTCACGAAAATGACTGATACACACGAAGTGTACAATAATGGGTAAAAACACAACAAACACTACACGACATATCATGGTTTAGAGATATCCATGGAAATTCCTTGACAAGAGTCCAAAAATTGTTGCAGGACAGCTGGATCTTCATAGTTGGTGGTTCTATTGTTAAGAGTCACTTTAAAAAGGCAGGGATGGAATAAGCCGTAACGTGCATTCAAACTGCGTAGAGCTGGTCTCATATCTAAAAACCTTTTGCGACGATCAGCAGTTATTTTGGCATAATCCTGAGCGAAGAAGAGGTTGGAACCGTTCCAGGAAATTTTTCCCCGCTGTTTGGCTGCTTGTAAGACCTTAAGTAAATCCGTATATTCCAGAAAGTACAAAATTACTCCTCTGGGTTTTGTTGATGGAGATGAGGAACGGGGACTCTGGCCCAAACGATGCGCATGCTGGATATTTAATGGAGGAGACTCCGGAAGGCCAAGAAGAGTCGGAAGGAATGACTGAAAATAGGATATAGCGTTAGAACCCTCCAGACCTTCCGCCAAACCATAAATTCGCAGGTTGTTACGCCTATTACGATTTTCCAATTGTTCAACTTGCTGCTGAAGACGTTCAACATCTTTATGGATAAGAGGAACCTTGTCAGCAAACTCCTGAACTGCATTAACACGCTTCTCCAGACCCTCCACCCGCTGTTCAGTGTGAGACAAGTTATCTTCTAATCTCAGCAAACGGGTGTTGGTTTCCTCCATATAGGGTTTGAGGGCACGAATCTCCTCAAGAAGAAGTTCCATTGAAAGAGGTGTAGAAGAGCCAGTGGGAGATGGAGGATTCGCTTTCCCTCTCTTCCTAGGGGTGAGGGGAGCCAAAGATGGAATTTTAGACCCCTGCTTGGAGCCCAAACGAGTCGTAGACGAAGAGGCGTTTTTTATGGCCATAGGGTCGCTGAGAGCTTCATCTGTAGTTTCTGGCAATATAGTAAAAGGGTTGAAGTCCTCTAAAGAGGCACCAGCGGACTGTGGCGCCTCTTTACGACTGGTTCGAGTTGCCGCCATAGTGTAGAAATGTGCTAGACGCAGAAATGGTGATGACGGCTTCAAAAGAGTCAGACCCAGAGAGTATTGTAACACACGGCAAGCTGGTAGAGGTATGGAATCTGGTTAAAGGAGTATTAACCCAAAAGACCAGAACCAGATGCGGAGCAAAATAACTTTTTAGTAAATAAGTAACAGAGCTGGAAAAATCAGATACGATGACCCAAGCACATCCTACCACTGGAAATCAATGAGGCAGTAGAAAAATTCTGGATAAGCAGACATTTCAGGCGATAATATGCAACTTCTGAGGTAAAATATCAGGATATGTGAAAAACGCCTGAAAAATGAAAACAAAATGGCGGCCGTGAGAGCATTTCAGCCGTTTTGAGGAGAAAAAACTGTTAGGAGCTCACCAAACGGTGGAAAAAATATTGCGCTGTATCAGGATACACTTCCGACGCTGATATATGTCCTTTCCGCACTCCGAAAAGGAGCGAAAATATCCTGGAGAGGGTGAACTGTGTCACGGTACTGCGGAGCTCCCGAAATCGGCGGCCATCACGGAAGACGCCGAAGCCACGCCCCCCCTTGTTCAGGTTTTTGACCTTTCAGTTCTTAACAATGCATTTCATTTTTGTGAAATCTATTTTTAATAACATTTTACGTTCTGAAACTGCACTCACTTTTGTGCCAATTCCAACCAGTATGTGTGTTTACTTGAGGAATAGATAGTTGAGAAGTATATTGGTCTTTTCTTCCTATGCCGGTGTGTACATTGTCTCTACATTGTCTGTTGATGTGAGTGTTGTAATGTGCTGGGCCAGTGGCTGGCAGGGTGGATAGTCTTGTGTGTGTGTCACATATGAAAGGTGTGTGAATGGCCAGTAAAGCGGTTGGTACTTTGAAGCAGCTTTACAGTCAATTATTAAGAGTGTATTTCATTTTTGGAAATCTCTTGTTAATAAAATATAAATGTTGAACCTTTTGCTCACCCTCATGCCAAATTCAACCACTATGTGTGTGTACTTGAGGAATAGATGGATGAGCAGGAATAGTTGTCTTTTCTGTATTTCTCTGCCAAGGTGTACATTGTCTCTATGGAAAATCTACCAACTCTAGACATTTTTGCAAACTAAAATCACTAAATCACTTTTTCAATGATTTTTCATGGTGCCATGCCCCTCTTCCAGCCTGTGAAGGATGGTGTTGATTCACTTCCCCATTTCTGTGCTATGTCTCTTTTTGCCACAATAAAGCTCATATTAATTTATATCTTCTGGTATTTGGTGAGATCCGAGGGCTCCCACACTCCCAGCAGGGCCTTTTGGGGGAGTATACTAAGGGATTTCCCAACGTTTCCTCCAATGATTAGGAAACCCTTTCCCAAAATGGGCATATCACTGGACAGTCCCACCATGTGTGAAAAAGGTGCCTGCACCACCAAATGTTCTAAGACATAAGGGGGTTGTAGCCTTCCATATCTTATGAAGTAATTGCCTGATGTAGTATGTCCTATCTAGCACTTTGAGTTAGATTAATGTAAAGCTGGCCATAATGACCCCTTCTTCTAGGAAACGTAGCCCTTCCTGCCAGTGCTCATCATCTATTTCCCTCAGATCGCCAATTAGTTTTGAGGTGTGTCAATAGACCCTGGGTATTACATATCAATGTGCCGTATGTCAGGGATACCAATTTGTATTGAATCTGTCCATCCAGGTAATCTCCGTTCCAATGGGGGTTCCTCCCTGGTCTCCTCATCTGGGTCTATGCATCTAGAAAGAGAATGTCTAAGCTATCTATATTTGAAGCACTGCATGGAGGGCATCTCATACTCTCTTTGGAGATGCTCGAATGGAACCACCCGTTGGCATGCAGTACATCGGCCAGAGAGCTGAGATCTATCCTATCCTACCCCAAAAAAATCCCTGAAGCGTTGCTCCCTGTTTCAATCTGGTTTCTTCCCAAAGAGGCATACCTGGGGTCATTCTCTTATCCCACCTCATCTCTCTCAACAGGCCAATCCATGTGTCTCTCACTGTGACTTCAGCTGGGCATGCCAGGGTTTTAAGCCGGCACCATACAGTACATGGATATAAGGGTTAGCCCCCATTCCCCATCTGTCCACCTGCACTGCAGGGTCATCCCTGTCCGAGTATAACTAGTTGTTCACCACCACAACCAGTGTCGCTTCATAGTACGTCTGGAGATTTGGCAAAGCTATACCACCATCGCATTTTGCTCATTGAAATGCCCTTACGGAGATACAAGGTTGCGCCCAAGCCCAGGTCTGGAGGACATATAAAAAGTGGGGTAGGCGATCATTTTGAACATGTCCAGTAACAACAGGGGTAGAGCCCTCCAGTGCTTGACAACCCTTTTAAGGTTTTGCAGCAATGAATTAAGATTGGCCTGGGCATGTGAGTCCTCATCTCTCATTCCCAAGTACTTGAATCTTAGTTGTTCCACACTTATTGGTAGGGGCAATGGATCTGTCTGCTTCCATTCCTCCATAGTGAACAGAGTGACTTTCCCCAGTTAATGGAAGAGCCAGAAACCTGCCCAAATATTTGGAATATTTCATTTTGGCGGATAAGTGATTGCTCTATACAGGTGAGGTAAAGCAGGATGTCATCTGCATATAAAGAAATGTGTTCCTCCCAACCTGAGGGCCCGTCCATCCCCATTCGCTAGCGTTAACCCTCACACGGATCCCCAGTAGTTAACCAGAAGAGCAAACAGCATCAGGAAAAGGAGACAACCTTGCCTCGTTCCTCTCCCTGTGGGGAAGTTCTTAGAAACACATCCATTCATCCGCACCCTGGCTCTAGGATCTTTGCATAGCAATTTAATCCAATTAATGTATCGGGTCCAAAGCCCATTTGGGCAAGGAACAAAAATAGATACGGACATGCAACCAAATAGAATGCATTCATGGCATCCAAAGATAATAATGCACAGGGAATGTCGTTGACTGTCACCTGTGTCATGCTATTATGGAGACATCGCAAGTTTAACCAGTTTGAGCTGGAGTGCATCATGGAATATGTGGAGCATCAGTTTGACCACTTTTCTAGTCACCTTATGAACAAATTCAATTGGTAGGCTACTGGGGCCCCAGGTCTTCCATGCTTGTATCTGGGCTACTGCTTCTGCTATTTCCGTTTCTGAAAAGTGTGCCTCCAAGCTTTCCCTTTGTTTCTCCGATAGGGTCTTGATAGGCCAGTCCCTTACACACCCCTCCATGTCGTCCATCGGGCCCCCAGCTTTGGAGGTGTAAAAGGTGGTCATATAGTTTGTAAATGTATCTGCTATTTTTCTACTTCTCCTCAACATTTCCCCTGACTCCAACTGCAATTCCCTTACATGCAAGTTCCCAATCCTTACTAAATAGCCAAGCAAGGAGTTTGCCAGTCTTATCACTGGCTTAGTATATACACTATTGCTTAGTCAGTAAGGATGTTTTTACTTCATGATGGGCTTTCTCCTTGTATTCCATATGCTTTTGAGTCAGACCTGGATCTGGGCATGAAGCACATTGTTTATTGGGGACCTCTATTTCCTGTTCTAACTTCTGTATGTGCTCTAGGTGATTTCTCCTGTCTGTATTTGCCTGCAATCAATTCCCCGCTTAGAGTGGCTTTATATTCCTCCTATACTAGATATGCACTTGTTACTGAGCCTTCACTTTCCCTAAATTAGAGCTCTGTCACTTTATTTAGCACTTTCACTACTAATGTGTTGGCTAATCCCCATGTAGCCATCATTCAATTTCTAGATTCCCCATCCCTTTCAGTGCCAATAGTGACTCTCAACGAATAATGATCAGAGATCCCTCTAGTTAAATATTCAACATCGGTAAATCTTCCTATTGTATCTCTAGGGGTCAGAACATTATCCATAGTAGTGGATATGTCATGGGAGTGGGAGTAAAAGGTAAATGCCTGCTCAAATTTGGGAGCAGCCCTCCATATAACAGTAAGTCTGAGAGCCTGTACGAACCTGACTAATCTCCTTCTCGTGGTCTCTCCTTCCTGTTTAGAGCTCATTCTATCCAAATAAGTGTCATAGACCAGGTTACAGTCTCCTCCACTAATCGTGAAGGCTGCTGGAAATTCTGCAAATAGTTGGCCTAGTGTCTGTAGGATTCAAGTTTGAAGACCCGTTGGTGCATATACGTTGAGAAGGATTAACATTTCCCCTTCCCATTCTCCCTGTACAGCTGCAAGTACCCATCTGTTCTGACCATGTGCGAAGTACATAGAATGGAAAGGACCTTTTGATAAGGATCGCTATCCCCCTGGAAGATGTTGTGTATCCTGCATGTGCAGCTGCTCTGTACTTACCTCAACCAAGACAGTTATGCTGCTCATCCATTAGGTGAGTTTCCTGACAGAATTTCATAAGAGCCCTATATCTTGCAAAGGCTTTGGTGTCTTTGCCTGCTTTACCCTGGCACTAAGGCCATTAACATTCCAAGAGACCAGAGTCACTCCCTGTGTTGGTGACATGATCATGTGGTGAGGACTCGTATCTCTGTCCCAATTGAATGGGGTGTGTACTGCTTCTGTGATGTGTGAGTGTGGTGTGGCTCCTGTTCTTGCTGAACTTTCAAAAAATTACCACCTAATTCCCCCCTCCCTACTCTGACATGTTGCTATATGGAACATGACTGCCCGTATGCATGGCATGTGTTATCCCTTAACTGTAGTAACATGAGAACTAAAAGTAAATTGCACCATAAATACAAGGGGTAGTCACTGTGGGCTATAAACCAAGTAAAGTAAGAACGTAGGGCCTTATTCACAGAACTAACTTAAGACAAAATCCTAAACTTACTACCATTTTGGTATTCACAGAAGGCACTTACTAATTTTGGTATTTAGAGAAGGCACTTACTCATTGATGAGTAAGTGCGGGCACGTCTGTCATCATTGCCCACTAAACCACGCCCCCTCCAAATCTAATTAAATGGTGAAATCATATTGTTGATAACTTTAAAGTAGATGTAACATACCAGTGTAATTTTGCTACCTGAGCTAAATCAAGTTTAGAACCTGTTTTGCCACTTATCTCACCTCCATCAGCTCAAAGCACATTCCTGGTGACCCTGCTCTCCAGAAGACAGTGGTTTGGACATTTGGCCACAGAAGGCAGGTGTATGGCCCATAGTAAGGCCACTTAACAAGGATTAGCCATCTACGAGCAAGAGAGAAGCAGCTGGAAAAGCAAAGACTAGCCTTAACACTATTGCAGCTATTCACAAAATGAACTTACACTTGTGAGTAATTTACACATGTAATTTACTCTTACACTTTGGAGTAACTTTACTACTTTTGGCTGGTCATAAAACCTGATTATAAATTTACTCAAAGGTGTACACTTACATGTCTCTACCACTTGGAAAAGGAGGCACAGCCACATTTATTGTGTACGTTTCTACTGCCAAAAAGAAACAGTAGTAAGTCCAGCAACATACATGGCTGTTCACTGATATTGCAACACTCTTTCATGGAAAATAATGGCGGTAGGTAGGGTAGCAGTCAGTAAGTCCCTTTTTCCAGCAAATTCCCAACGGTGCCTGTCACATTTACTGCTAAGTAGTAAATGTACATGTGTGAGGATCTCACTATGGACAATATAGGATAGGTGTAGATGGAGATTTACAATTGTGGGTTTGGGAATCAAACTGTTTAATACTTTAGTAGTACTACCGCAGTACTATTAAATGTACTACAAAATACAGTTTTATGAAAAGGTTACTATGTATTTTTAACTAATGGTACCAAATGGCAGGATCTGCTCCCATTCATTACTAATTTTGTCTTTAGCTACAATTGCAGCAGAGTGCAGCACATCTTTGACCCTGACAAAGGGAGGAGTCCTCAACTTAACAGGGAAGTAGTTTAGGGAGAAGAAGAACTTCTTCTGCTGCAAGAAGGGGTTAGCCATTTTAGATTTGGAGCATTTGGGAATTTTTACAGTAATATTTTACAGCAAAATGAAAAGGAGTTGCTACAAAAAGAGGTTGATAGTGAGAGAGTAGACAGGTCTTGGTGGGAGAAATTCTCCAATCATTGGCTAGTGCTGCTCGCTGGCCTCTCACTGCCACCTCCTCAGAACATTCCTGGACCTGGGAAGACTACACCTGAAGAGAACCTTGCTAGAAGAAAGAAGGCTTAAGCACTTTTGACTCAAGCTCACACTCATTGATTGGAACTGCTCTCAAGGGTCATGTAGCTGACCTCCAGTTTGCCTGCTCCAGGGTCAAAAAATGTATTTAAACTATTGTGCCCTAAGATGCAGTATTTGTGTCACAATTAGAAACCAAATGGATAGCAAAAATACTACTAGCATGGTTAGCAAACCATATACTATAAAAAGCTCTCTCACATTATAAGACAGATTAACCTAACTCCCCTTTCTAACTGAAGCTAGATGATAATAAATCAAATATCTCTGGTATTCGTGGCAGACCCTGTACCTTAGTGTACATAGATGGACATTCTACATCTCAGCTGATGTGGTAATCTTGTCTCAGGAACTTCGCTCACTGTTTGTGTTTTGAATTTCTGTCCTCAATTATATGGGAATGCATGTTTGCTCACAAACAGCAGCTGCATTCTTATGTCATGTCTAGGTGCTAGTGTCTGACCAAACAGAATAACAAGGGGCATTGTTGTTTGACCCTGACTATGGTGTTCAGACTAAATCCCAAGAAAACAACAGCACATGAAAACATATGAAAGTTTTGTGTGAAAATGCAATGTGACAAAAAAGTGAGCATGATTATGTAGTAAAGAGTGCAAAAGAAATGTGGCCTACAATGGGTACAACCAGGATAACAAGGGCCATACAGAAAACATTCGGCACAAGAATAGATTTAATGCTTAAAATGTAACATGAAATGACAGATTTACATTTCGTGTAGTTACACAAATTTTACGTCTTTTGGTGATTTCATGTGTTTGCCCTTAGTAAATTACACAAGTTTTGCTTACCCTTAATCCTGTCCTTAATGGTCACCTCATATCGTCAATAATAAGCTAAACCCCATTTATCAAAATAAAACACCAAAATGACCACGCCACACACTCATCTCTGTACAAAAATATGTACTTTCAACGACTTCAACTTGTTCATAGAGCATCAAGGTACAGCTTCATTCCATCTAATCCCAATTGATAACCATTGCGCACACTAGACATATTGCACCTGTCTGCTACACAATGTTGCCCAGATAACTTCTCTGGTACCCTGGTGTTGTGTCACTTTACTGCAAAAAACGCGCACGGAGGTCTATCGACCCAACATTGTTGTCTTCATCTGTCTTAGGGTTATGTGTGGAGAGTGACACCTGTCTTACACCATGCAGGGCATCATTTATTGATAGACAAGAGTAGCAATTGCAATTCTTGCATTGTAGCTTTCAACCACTAAAGACATATTAGATTCACCCAATGTAACTAGCCTCTTAACCTCTTCGACGCCGATGACGGAACGGTTCCGTCATGCACGTCGGTTGGGCTGTGCTTATGACGGAACCGTTCCGTCATGGCCCCGCCCGCGCTCAGAACTTTCAGCACTGCGCGGGAATCCGCGCAGCGCTGAAGAGGTTAAACGTCAGTTGGCTCCTGACATCTACCTGTTTTCTAGCAGGTAGGGCTTATCTTTATATCGGTATTAATGAAAATACTTCAAGCTTAAGTTTCAATAAAGATTACTTTTTGTGTGATATCCCTGCCCATGTATATAATGAGTTTAATAAGCATGTAAGTCTATTGGCGCTTTGTTAGGCAACTCCTAAAAGTCCATTGAAACAAGGTGCCAAAGAAAAGCCCTAATCTGCTGGGTGAAAGTATGTACCAGGTCCAGTGGGTGCACCACAATTTATGACCTGTGACACTGTGAACCTTGCTTCACATGTTGGCTTTTTTGCTACCCACGGCATGGTAATCTTGAGCAGAAAATAGAGGCCAGACACGGCTGCCACTTTTTTTTTAATATCACCAGAGTTGGAAACTCTCACAAGACTTGAGGCCATATCTTTGACCCTTGTTCTGCTGCGCTTGCACCATACAATATGCTATATTCGCGATGCAACTGAAAAATTAGATTTATGAAGACACGCAAGGCCACTTTGTGTGGCCCTGTTTGGCTTGATAGATCTTGAGTAAAGCAACGCAAATCACTGTGTTTCCTTACTCTGCTCAATGGAGTCATTACGTTGGCATTGCATGGGTACTCCCACGCAACTTCCATTGTTTTTGATGCATTTCCAGATTTAACAAATCTGGTAAACTTGGGAATGCACCAAAAAGATATACCTCCCCAGGAGAGGCGTAAAGAGGAAAAATGTCTTTATTTTTCCTTTCTACTTCCAATTCTATGTGTGCTGCAGAGATCAAGGACTATGCCTCCCAGGATTGTTTTTGTGCAGGAAGGTGTTCTTACCTGCAAAAAACAATCCTGCCTGCATTGGCGCCAAGCAGCCAAAACAGTGCCTGTGTTTGGGAAATGGCAGGAATGTGCCATATTCTCTTAAATACAGTGAATTCTTCCCGTTTCCCTGTCCTGCAGTGCAGCGCAGCAAGGTGAATTGCGGCACAGCACTGGGTGAGAATGTCATAAATGTGTCCCTTGGTTCATGACGGAGTGCGGCTTGCCTATAAAAGAGAGCTACGCAACAGCACCAATCACTAGTCAATGCAGTACAGAGACAGGGAAGAAAGCATGGGAACAGTGGTTCAGAGAATCTCCTTCAGAAGACCCTGCAAAATGACCATGGCGCTTTCAGGGAAGGACCTGGTTTGAAAATAGTCACCCAGGCGGAGGCGGTGATCATTGCATTTGGATCACTTGACAGAACATTTCTGATTGTGAGAATTATTGACTCAGAAAACATTGAGTACCGATATTGTACAGACATTTTCTGATGGTGAGATTGCTGACTTTGGAAAGAGACCTTAATTCTCCCATTTGATTCTTAATTACATTGGGCAATTAGAGACATGTCAGAAGCAAAACTCACCTGACTATTAAATGGCACTAGAGAAAGAATAGTAATGACAGAGTTGCTGCTCTTGGGTGAGTGAGTTCCAAATGAGCCATAGTATTGGATGAATGCAACCCAGAACATCTGCTCAAAAGTCTTACCTTTTGGGGGACTATTGTGAGGAGCAATTGATTGTACCACTAATTTTGTTGCATGACTATTACCGCTTGAGAGAAAGGGGAATCTATATAGAGAAAGAATTGTCGAATGGAGGAAGTGAAGTGCACTGATATATTGATAAAACACAAGCAAGGAAAAAGAATGTGTGAACACATATATGTTCACGTTTTATGTTGTACATGTATGATGCTGTTAAAAGTAGACCTGGCCGGTAAATTTCGTTCCGCTCACGGAATTTGCAGAATTTGGGTAATTTTGCGTTCCGCGGAAAACCCGGAAATGCCCAAAATTCTGCGTTCTGCGGCATCGTGGAATTTTTTGCTTGTTTGTGTTCTCAAAATGCGTGTTTTTTTAGATATTTCCCCCCCGAGCACGCAAACAGCATTCGCAAACAGGAAAAAAGCATCGCAAACAAGCAATTCTGCGTGTTTGCAGAATTTCTGCGTGTTCGTGGAGATTTTTTACCATTTTGCGACTACGCAAATTCTGCCCACCCCTAATAAAAACCTAACCATTGTGAGCAAGGAGCCTATAATATAAATAATGTCTGACAAGATGATAAAGACAATTCCAACTAATGAATCACACCTGATTTCATCATATCTACTGTGGTAGACCTCTTTAGGCAAAATGTCAAATTCACATGAGCAATTCAACATCAATGTATGTATGTATATTCATTCAAAATCATCATATAACTCCCATACAGCTGCCTATATCGGATTGTGGTCTAAACCACAATACATAGGAAAGTGCAAGAGATGTAAATAACTCCAATCCTCCAAATGAGGTGCATTATCATTGTGTCACTCATGAAATTAATCAGCTCTGTTTTCCAATGAAAACTTGTCCACATGTGAATCTTGTAGTATTCCTTATTGGTAAAAAATGTGGGTGCATCCAATGCATATGCAAATTCATAGTGTGTGCACAGAGAGCGCAACGTCCTCCCCCTGCTGTCTAAATATTGCACCAGCCACTTAAAGTGCAAAAGCCAGTTGCTAGACAATGCTCGCTATAGGCTAATAATTGCTAAATTCCTTTGCAAATTTTGACTAGGGGTCATTATGCAGTTCACCCATCCACTACAAAGTGCAAATGCAGATGAAAACAACCTATCCAATCGCTATCGAACTAATATTGCACCAACCACATAAAGTGCAAATGCCATTTCCTAGATATTGTGACCAGTGGGTCAGTCATTACTAAACTCCTGAACAAACATACAGTTGACCCATCCACTATAAAGTGCTAATGCATATGTAAACAACCCACGTCAGTCATACAGATACAATATATCTTCAGCAAAAATTAATTATTCCCACCTTCCAAAGTGGACAGCGCAATGAATTAGAAGGTGTCCAAAAAGAGGGTACTAATCTCATAAATAAGCATAAGGAGCCGGTACACTGAACCCCATCTTTCTGAATCAAACAGATCTTCCCCAAAACTAATCCAACAATTGTTTCATATATAAAATGAAAATGTGTCTGTGTGGTCTCCCTCTAAGTGGTGCATCCCAATTTCTGAAATAATGTAAACACAGCTCTTATTACTAAAAATCTCTTTAAAGTACAGGTGCTATAATGTGCATAATCTTAAATGAGCAAAGTAAAGAAACATTTCATATCCAATAAATAACAACCAGTTCTCAGTTAGAAGGGGTCTGAAAAATCACAACACAGCTACAGTGGAACAGCAGAAATCTAGGCCAAAGTCATTAATCATAAATGGACATGCAGCTCAGCATCAAGATTATGCCCCCATGATCTTTCAGTGCCCAAGAGGATAATTATCCGCGATTCACATCGGCATATTTCCAATTCCCTATTGCTCTTGCGCGGATGGAGCTTGATGTGCTTAGTTCCAAAATATTGTAAGGAGGTAAAACCGCCTTGGTGCACTTCCCAAAAATGCTTCGCCAGGTGATATGTTGAGTCCTGATGCTTGATGGCCCTAATATGCTATAAAATCCTGAGTATTAGCCTATTAATAGTGCTGCCCATATAGCAATTACCACAACCGCATTCCAAGACATAGACTACAAACTCCATATCACGTTATTGTTTCCCTGATCTTAAATACCTTGCCCTTAAAGGTCTTACAATCAGTACAGTTAATTCCAAATTTGCAGGCCTTGCAGGTGGCACATTTTCTGAAGCCAAGACTCCTACTTGTCAACCAATCAGGCTCTTTGTAAAAAATGGATCTTGTTAGTATGTCTCCCAGGGATGGTGCCTTCCAATAAGTGATCTTGGGATATTGACCAATTACCTCCTTCAAATGTTCATCATGCTTCCACATGTGCCAATTTCTATTGATCAGGGAGTGAATAAAACCATATTCCATGTTGTAGTCCTTGATAAAATGTATCCCCTGATTCTGATCTGTTGTAGTTCCTCCAGAGGTTGTGTTTTTGGTCTGAATGTTCAGTAGCTGAAATCCTTTGCTTTGCTTCCCTGAGAATCTGCATTGGTTATGTCCTTTCAAAGAATTATGCAATCATCAATTTAGCCTTCACTTCAAACAGCTCATCAGTAGAGCAAATCCTCCATGCCCTAAGTAATTGACTGTAAGGTATACTTAATTTTAGAGAGAGCGGATGGCCACTATTGCCATGTAGAATCAAATTACAGACTATCTCTTTATGAAAGACCTTGGTTTGTATGGAGTTCCTCATCACTCGAAATTTCACATCCAAGAAATCAATTTTCTATGTGCTCCAATTGGAAGTCAACTGTATGTTATAGGGATTGAGGTTTAAAATAGCAACATATTCAACCAAAAACGTCTCATCTCCATCCCACGAAATAAATAGATCATCAATAAAATGCAGCCACATTGCGCTCTTACTGGTGTGGCAAGCATTGCATTCCACCCAAGCAACTTATTTCCCCTACTGTCAGGGGAACTTAACGAATCACACAGGAGCAGAATGACGCTAACTCCCAATGCCCTTCTCAGGACCCACCCTGCTAGGTTTGTTTTAATCCATCGCAGGTAAGTTCTGAGGGGGAAAGGGGATGGGACAGAGAAGAGACAGCTCCAAAACACTGCTGGTCCTGCTTGGTCTTCTTCTTCAGATTGTTAGGCTAGAAACATTAAATAGTCAGACATATTGGTTACCTTAACAAACTGCTTTCCTTAATATATATATAATAACTAATCTCACCAGTGAGAAGTTTTGGACGTGCCACTCTTCTTACTTCTCTAGAGCGTTGTGTGCGTTTACCCAGAGAAGCCTTCTCTCTCATCACTTGTTCTTTTCCTTGAAGGTCGTTCTATTCTAAGGTTTTCTGTCTTGATAGAAGGAAAAAAACAAGGTAAGTTATTTTTCTGTTCTGTATGTGTGTAATGTAGTTCTATGTTTCCTTCCCAACTGTATACTCACTGGACAAGTGATTGAGATGATTATGATTAGTTGTCTGAAGTTTGAGAACTCCAATTAAATAGTGACAATAAGAACAAATGCACCTGTCTAAGACTTTTCTTAATGGAAGATTTGCTGATTTATGCTTCCCTGCCAATTAGAGAAGGTGCTTTTAATCACTTTAGTTTGACTATTAATCACAGTTTTTATGGCAAAGACGTCTGCAATTTAATTATTTCCTTCTCACGGAAATATGTAATGAAGCGCGAACAGTATTCTCTCTGTGTTCGCACTTGTTCGTTTTAAGAGTTACGCGGCTCAATTGAGAGACGCATTTAACCCCTTCGATGCTCATGACGGAACGGTTCCGTCATGAGCATCGGTTGAGCTGTGCTCATGACGGAACCTCTCCGTCATGAGCACAGCCCCTGGGGGAAGCGCTGGCGCTCCCCCTTGGGGCATCGATCGTGCCCCCACAGAGGGGGATGGCAGCGGAAGAGTTTCCGCTGCCACCCCCGAGCCCCCCCACGCTTCCTGATGACGTCAGCGCGCACAGCACGTGCCGGCGTCATCAGGAAGCGTTGGACGCGCTGGAATTCATTTCTTCCAGCGCGTCCAACGGGAAGGGTAGGTGTTTTGGTGCTGTGTTGCGGGGGGGGGGGGGCGGAATTCCAGGGCCTTGAGGCATCGGGGGAGAGGAAAGAGTATTTCCTCTCCCCTGATGTCTCAATGCTGGGCATTCCTGTCCCACGATCGCGCACAGCGTCGCGATCGTGGGACAGGAATGCCCCCACTAGACCCCAGGGATGTTGTTTTTGGCCATTTTGGAAGCGACCCCTTGGGCAAGGGTCGCTTCCCTGGGGGAGATTTTTTGGAAGACTTTTCTGCCCCCCCTGGGGGCAGAGCGGTCCACTTTCGGTCCGTTTCTGCCCCCAGGGGGGGCAGAAAAGCCCACTAGACACCAGGGAATTTTGTTATATCGTTATGGGAAGCGACCCCTTGGGCAAGGGTCGCTTCCCTGGGGGAGAATTTGAGCACAGACTTTTCTGCCCCTCCCTGTGGGCAGATCGGTCCACTTTCGGTCCGTTTCTGCCCCCGGGGGGGCAGAAAAGCCCACTAGACACCAGGGAATTTTGTTATATCGTTATGGGAAGCGACCCCTTGGGCAAGGGTCGCTTTCCTGGGGGAGATTTTTTGGAAGACTTTTCTGCCCCCCCTGGGGGCAGATCGGTCCACTTTCGGTCCGTTTCTGCCCCCAGGGGGGGCAGAAAAGCCCACTAGACACCAGGGAATTTTGTTATATCGTTATGGGACGCGACCCCTTGGGCAAGGGTCGCTTCCCTGGGGGAGAATTTGAGCACAGACTTTTCTGCCCCTCCCTGTGGGCAGATCGGTCCACTTTCGGTCCGTTTCTGCCCCCGGGGGGGCAGAAAAGCCCACTAGACACCAGGGAATTTTGTTATATCGTTATGGGGAGCGACCCCTTGGGCAAGGGTCGCTTCCCTGGGGGAGAATTTGAGCACAGACTTTTCTGCCCCCCCGGGGGCAGATCGGTCCACTTTCGGTCCGTTTCTGCCCCCAGGGGGGGCAGAAAAGCCCACTAGACACCAGGGAATTTTGTAATATCGTTATGGGAAGCGACCCCTTGGGCAAGGGTCGCTTCCCTGGGGGAGAATTTGAGCACAGACTTTTCTGCCCCCCCTGGGGGCAGATCGGTCCACTTTCGGATGGTTTCTGCCCCCTGGGGGGGCAGAAAAGCCCACTAGACACCAGGGAATTTTGTAATATCGTTATGGGAAGCGACCCCTTGGGCAAGGGTCGCTTCCCTGGGGGAGAATTTGTGCACAGACTTTTCTGCCCCCCCTGGGGGCAGATCGGTCCACTTTCGGTCCGTTTCTGCCCCCAGGGGGGCAGAAAAGCCCACTAGACACCAGGGAATTTCGTAATATTGTTATGGGAAGCGACCCCTTGGGCAAGGGTCGCTTCCCTGGGGGATAATTACTCCACAGACTTTTCTGGACCGGGGGGGGCAGAAAACCGCTTTGTGTCGCTTCCAGGGGGCAATTTTTATAATATGTATTTGGCCCACCCGCCCCGGGACAGAGTAGCCTTTTTTTTCCTTCTGTTTGTTCCCTGCTGTTTTCTGCCCCACCTGGAACATAAACCGATTGACCATTTGGGTAGTAATATAGCATGTTGTAATGTTTATTGTTTTATTTTTTGTGAATCGCAATAGTAATGTTTTTTTTTTTTTTACTTTTTTGTTCTAGGTGAAGGCTTTTGCTCTTTTCAGTTTGCCGTGTTGTTTCTGGCGGTTCTGCTGTTTGTGTAGTTTGGTAAGAGACTCTTTTTTGTACAATGTAAATGTGTTTGATTTCTCTGCATGAATTTTTTTTGCAAATGGTGTAATAATAGCAGTATGTTTGTTTTTTGAGTGTCAAAAACTTTTTGCATTGGTGCTCGATGTGTATTTTGTTGTCTTGTGGGTAATTTTTTTTTTTTTCTTCTTTCTAGTTTGATATCGTTGGTTTTTGCTGTGTCACTGCAGAGTTGGTTTCTGGTGAGTGCAGCTGTCTCTTGTAATTGGATTATATAGTTTTTGAGTACATTGATCTTTGTGATAAAGGTACACATTTCTTTACTTACTTGGTTTGCACATTGTTGGTTGTTGTTGACTTGTTTGTGCAGTCTTCTATCTTAGTAAGTATAATGGCTAGCCGCAGGATGACTGCTCAGCAGGTTGTTGGTTTGCTGTTTGAGTCTTCCTCTGATATTGGTTCAGAGACTGACTCTGCATCTGAGGGAGAGGAGGCAGGGGACGATTCTGGCAGTGAGTTGTCTCTCCGTATGGAGTCATCGGATGATGAAGATACTCTTAGTGCGGATGAAGTGCCTGTGTTAGAGGAGGAGACTGATGTGCCGATAGTGCGGCAAGAGGCATCTGGGCTGCATCCTGGGGCTGCAAGGCTCCCCATTGGTGTAGTGCGGCAAGAGGCTTCTGGGCTGCCGGCTGGGGCTGCAAGGCTTCCCTTTGAAAGTGATGACCTCTGGGTTGCCCCTGGCATGGTGCAGCCGGCATTGCCAGAGTTTACTGGTGTTCCAGGGTCTAGAGTGAGTACTGAAAACTTTTTGCCGGTCAATTTTTTTCAGTTGTTTATGGACGATGTGTTTTTTGCAGAGATTGTTGAGCAGACTAATTTGTATGCCGAACAGTTTTTGAGGGACAACTGTGCCAGTCTTACGCCACACTCTAGAGCTACCCGGTGGACTCCCACAAATGTTGAAGAGATGAAGAAGTTCTTGGGTTTAACTTTTTTGACGGGCTTGCTAAGGAAGCCATCAATGTCTTCATATTGGTCTAGCAGTCCCTTGATGGCAACATCTATTTTTCCGGCAGTCATGAGTCGTGACAGGTATTTGCTACTGCTTCGGATAATGCATTTTGTTGATAATGGTTTAGCGTTGCCACGAGATCACCCTGACTGTGACCGTATTTTTAAGATTAGGCCTGTCCTTGATCACTTTGTTGATCGATTTCCTGAGATCTATGCTCCTGGGAAACAAATTGCAGTGGATGAGTCTTTGGTGTTGTTCAAGGGCCGCTTGGTTTTTAGGCAATACATTCCTAGTAAGAGGGCACGCTATGGAATAAATCTGTATATGCTGTGTGACAGTAGGACTGGATATGTCTCTAATTTCAGGGTGTACACCGGTAAGGAATCTAGGTTTAACCTCCCTGTTTGTCCGTCCACTTTTGGAGTGACAGAGAAAATTGTTTGGGAACTTGGAAGAGGATTTTTTAACAAAGGCCACCATTTATATGTAGATAACTTCTACACTGGTGTGCGGTTGTTCAGGGAATTGGCCAAAGTGGACACTCTTGCCTGTGGCACAATCCGCTCTAACCGTAAAGGTTTCCCGAAAGAACTTGTTTGCCAAAAGCTTGTGCGGGGACAGTGCAGTGCGTTGCGTTGCCAGGAGCTTCTTGCTGTGAAGTTTACAGACAGGAGAGATGTCTACATGCTGACTACCATTCATGATGAAAGCACTGCACCTGTGACTGTTTGGGGTCAGGTCGCTGAAGCGCGCAAACCTGTGTGCATTTTAGACTATAATAGGCACATGGGTGGTGTTGACAGAGTAGATCAGAGGTTGGAACCTTACACTGCTCTTCGTAAGGCTTACATTTGGTACAAGAAGTTGGCTATCCATCTTTTCCACATGGCAATGATTAATGCTTTTGTTGTGTTCCAGGATTCTTGCCCTGAGTCAAAGATGACTTTTGCTAAGTTTCAGGAGTCTGTAATAGGCAGCCTTGTTGTAGTGGAACAGGCAAGTGTTCCTAGAGTTGGACTGGTGGAGGATGTTGCTAGATTGAAAGAACGCCACTTTCCAGATCACATTCCTCCCACACCCGCAAAAGATTTTCCCAGTAGGAGATGTAGAGTCTGTTGGCGAAAAGGTTTGCGGAAGGAGAGTCGTATGTACTGCCCCGACTGTCCTTCTCATCCTGCACTGTGTCTCTCTGCTTGTTTTAGAGCGTACCACACACGAAATAATTTTTGGGAGGATTCTTGAGTGGTAAAGTGAACTGCCTGGTCTGTATTCTTTGGATAATTTGATTCTGTTTCAAGGTTGGTGTTAGTGCAATGTATTTAGTTGCTGATTTTCTGTTAGAAGATTTGTATCTATTTGCAATTTATTTGTGTTTTTATTTTTTTCTAAAAAAAATCCTAAATGTGATGGCGGTGTGTGTAGGCTTGCGCTTGGCTGTTGGTGTGTGTGGACTGGCACTTGGTTGGTGGTGTGCGTGGAATGGTGCTTGGCTGGCGGTGTGCATGGACTGGCGGTGTGCGTGGAGTGGTGCGTGGCTGGTGGTGTGCGTGGACTGGAGCTTGGCTGGCAGTGTGCGTGGAATGGTGCTTGGCAGGCGGTGTGCGTGGACTGGTACTTGGCTGGCGGTGTGCGTGGTCTGGTGGTGTGTGCGGACTGGTGCTTGGCTGGTGGTGTCCGTGGACTGGCGCTTGGCTAGCGGTGTGCGTGGACTGGTGTTTGGCTAGCGGTGTGTGTGGACTGGTGCTCTGCTGGCTGTGTGTGAGTAGTGACTTTCTGCTGGTCACTACACACAATGCTAGCTGAGTGCCACTCCACGCAATCCATCAGCCTGTGTAGTTGCTGTGTCTGGATTGTGGGCGTGTGAAAGTGATGGGCTGGTGTGAGTTTTGTTATGTGATGGGCCCGTGTCTGGCGGTGTGAATGGTTTTGTATGTCTCACACGTATGAAAGGTGTATGAATGGCCTGTAAAGAGGTTGGTGCCTTGTCGTGGCTTTACAGCTCACGAGCTGTGAGTCAATGGTTCAGTTTCTCGCCCTTTCAATTATTACCAGTGCATTTCATTTCTGTGAAATCACTTGCTAATACAATTGTATCTACTGAACCATCATTCACCCTCGTGCCAAATCCAACCAGTATGTGTGTGTGCTTGCGGATTAGATGGCTGTGCAGTAATATTTGTCTTTCTGAAGCAGGGTGTACCTTGTCCCTTTTTGGTGAATTTTGTAATGTGTTGCTTTTGTGCCTGGTGGTGCGAATGGTCTTGTTTGTATCACGTATGAAAGGTGTGTGAATGGCCTGTAAAGTGGTTGGTGCCTTGACGTGGCTTTACAGCTCACGAGCTGCTAGTCATTGGTTTGGTTTTTTGTGAATTTAATTATTGACAGTGCATTTCATTTTTGTGAAATCTCTTGTTAATAAAATTTAATACACTGAACCATGACTCGCCCTCGTGCCAAATTCAACCAGTATGTGTGTGTGTTTGAGGAATAGATGGTTGTGCAGGAATCTTTGTCTTTAGTTTCTCTGCCAAGTTACACTTTCTATGCAAGAATAACCCACCAACTGTAGATATTGTCATAAACCCATGGGAGTTCATGGTGATGTCTCTATTGTGAATTACAAAAAAATTTTTATCCCCAATGTCCTGCAAACCTCAAAATGGCTGCCACATTTTCTTTGCAATATTATTCCAAAATTCTCACGCTGTAGGAACAATAGATAATCTGGTTTTGCAAGGGGGGTCACTTTGGTTTTTGGCCCGGTGCTCGGCGGCCACCAAGGGAAACCTACCAAACCCACACATTTCTGAAAACTAGACACCTGGCGGCTTCCAAGGAAGTATGGCTTGCGTGGATCCCCCAAAGTTTCCTTACCCAGAATCCCCTGCAAACCTCAATTTTTGCTGAAAAAATTACTTTTTTCACACATTTTGGGGTGGGAAAGTAGTGGCATCTCCGGGCTCACACAAATTTACCACCACCCAGCGTTCCCCCAGGTCTCCCGGTAAAAATGGTGCCTCACTTGTGTGGGAGGCCCAAGTACCCGCGGCAGGCAAGGGCCCAAAACGTAGTGAGGCGACATCAAAATGGCCTACCGCAAAACCACCTGGTTTTGCAAGGGGGGTCACTTTGGTTTTTGGCCCGGTGCTCGGCGGCCATATAGGGAAACCTACCAAACCCACGCAATTGTGAAAACTAGACACCCGGCGGCTTCCAGGGAGGTATGGCTTGCGTGGATCCCCCAACGTTTCCTTACCCAGAATCCCCTGCAAACCTCAATTTTTGCTCAAAAAATCACTTTTTTCACACATTTTGGGGTGGGAAAGTAGTGGCATCACCGGGCTCACACAAATTTACCACCACCCAGCGTTCCCCCGGGTCTCCGGTAAAAATGGTGCCTCACTTGTGTGGGAGGCCCAAGTACCCGCGGCAGGCAAGGGCCCAAAACGTAGTGAGGCGACATCAAAATGGCCTATCGCAAAACCACCTGGTTTTGCAAGGGGGTCACTTTGATTTTTGGCCTGGTGCTCGGCGGCCATCTAGGGAAACCTACCAAACCCATGCATTTCTGAAAACTAGACACCCGGCGGCTTCCAGGGAGGTATGGCTTGCGTGGATCCGCCAACGTTTCCTTACCCAGAATCCCCTGCAAACCTCAATTTTTGCTCAAAAAATCACTTTTTTCACACATTTTGGGGTTGGAAAGTAGTGGCATCACCGGGCTCACACAAATTTACCATCACCCAGCGTTCCCCCAGGTCTCCCGGTAAAAATGGTGCCTCACTTGTGTGGGAGGCCCAAGTACCCGCGGCAGGCAAGGGCCCAAAACATAGTGAGGCGACATCAAAATGGCCTATGGCAAAACCACCTGGTTTTGCAAGGGGGGGTCACTTTGGTTTTTGGCCCGGTGCTCGGCGGCCATCTAAGGAAACCTACCAAACCCATGCATTTCTGAAAACTAGACACCCGGCGGCTTCCAGGGAGGTATGGCTTGCGTGGATCCCCTAACATTTCCTTACCCAGAATCCCCTGCAAACCTCAATTTGCTGCTCAAAAAATCACTTTTTTCACACATTTTGGGGTTGGAAAGTAGTGGCATCACCGGGCTCACACAAATTTACCACCACCCAGCGTTCCCCCAGGTCTCCCGGTAAAAATGGTGGCTCACTTGTGTGGGAGGCCCAAGTACCCGCGGCAGGCAAGGGCCCAAAACGTAGTGAGGCGACATCAACATTGCCTATCCCAAATGTCCCATCACTACGTTTTGGGCCCTTGCCTGCCGCGGGTACTTGGGCCTCCCACACAAGTGAGGCACCATTTTTACCGGGAGACCTGGGGGAACGCTGGGTGGTGGTAAATTTGTGTGAGCCCGGTGATGCCACTACTTTCCCACCCCAAAATGTGTGAAAAAAGTGATTTTTTCAGCAAAAATTGAGATTTGCAGGGGATTCTGGGTAAGGAAACATTGGGGAATCCACGCAAGCCATACCTCCCTGGAAGCCGCCGGGTGTCTAGTTTTCAGAAATGCATGGGGTTGGTAGGTTTCCCTAGATGGCCGCCGAGCACCGGGCCAAAAACCAAAGTGACCCCCCTTGCAAAACCAGGTGGTTTTGCGATAGGCCATTTTGATGTCGCCTCACTACGTTTTGGGCCCTTGCCTGCCGCGGGTACTTGGGCCTCCCACACAAGTGAGGCACCATTTTTACCGGGAGGCCTGGGGGAACGCTGGGTGATGGTAAATTTGTGTGAGCCCGGTGATGCCACTACTTTCCAACCCCAAAATGTGTGAAAAAAGTGATTTTTTGAGCAAAAATTGAGGTTTGCAGGGGATTCTGGGTAAGGAAACGTTGGGGGATCCGCACAAGCCATACCTCCCTGGAAGCCGCTGGGTGTCTAGTTTTCAGAAATGCGTGGGTTTGGTAGGTTTCCCTAGATGGCCGCCGAGCACCGGGCCAAAAACTAAAGTGACCCCCCTTGCAAAACCAGGTGGTTTTGTGATAGGCCATTTTGATGTCGCCTCACTACGTTTTGGGCCCTTGCCTGCCGCGGGTACTTGGGCCTCCCACACAAGTGAGGCACCATTTTTACCGGGAGACCTGGGGGAACGCTGGGTGGTGGTAAATTTGTGTGAGCCCGGTGATGCCACTACTTTCCCACCCCAAAATGTGTGAAAAAAGTGATTTTTTGAGCAAAAATTGAGGTTTGCAGGGGATTCTGGGTAAGGAAACGTTGGGGGATCCACGCAAGCCATACCTCCCTGGAAGCCGCCGGGTGTCTACTTTTCAGAAATGCATGGGTTTGGCAGGTTTCCCTAGATGGCCGCCGAGCAACGGGCCAAAAACCAAAGTGACCCCCCTTGCAAAACCAGGTGGTTTTGCCATAGGCCATTTTGATGTCGCCTCACTACGTTTTGGGCCCTTGCCTGCCGCGGGTACTTGGTCCTCCCACACAAGTGAGGCACCATTTTTACCGGGAGACCTGGGGGAACGCTGGGTGGTGGTAAATTTGTGTGAGCCTGGTGATGCCACTACTTTCCCACCCCAAAATGTGTGAAAAAAGTGATTTTTTGAGCAAAAATTGAGGTTTGCAGGGGATTCTGGGTAAGGAAACGTTGGGGGATCCACGCAAGCCATACCTCCCTGGAAGCCGCCGGGTGTCTAGTTTTCAGAAATGCGTGGGTTTGGTAGGTTTCCCTAGATGGCCGCCGAGCACTGGGCCAAAAACCAAAGTGACTCCCCTTGCAAAACCAGGTGGTTTTGCCATAGGCCATTTTGATGTCGCCTCACTATGTTTTGGGCCCTTGCCTGCCGCGGGTACTTGGTCCTCCCACAAAAGTGAGGCACCATTTTTACCGGGAGACCTGGGGGAACGCTAGGTGGTGGTAAATTTGTGTGAGCCCGGTGATGCCACTACTTTCCCACCCCAAAATGTGTGAAAAAAGTGATTTTTTGAGCAAAAATTGAGGTTTGCAGGGGATTCTGGGTAAGGAAACGTTGGGGGATCCACGCAAGCCATACCTCCCTGGAAGCCGCCGGGTGTCTAGTTTTCAGAAATGCATGGGTTTGGTAGGTTTCCCTAGATGGCCGCCGAGCACCGGGCCAAAAACCAAAGTGACCCCCCTTGCAAAACCAGGTGGTTTTGCCATAGGCCATTTTGATGTCGCCTCACTACGTTTTGGGCCCTTGCCTGCCGCGGGTACTTGGTCCTCCCACACAAGTGAGGCACCATTTTTACCGGGAGACCTGGGGGAACGCTGGGTGGTGGTAAATTTGTGTGAGCCCGGTGATGCCACTACTTTCCCACCCCAAAATGTGTGAAAAAAGTGATTTTTTGAGCAAAAATTGAGGTTTGCAGGGGATTCTGGGTAAGGAAACGTTGGGGGATCCACGCAAGCCATACCTCCCTGGAAGCCGCCGGGTGTCTAGTTTTCAGATATGCGTGGGTTTGGTAGGTTTCCCTAGATGGCCGCCGAGCACCGGGCCAAAAACCAAAGGGACCCCCTTGCAAAACCAGGTGGTTTTGCCATAGGCCATTTTGATGTCGCCTCACTACGTTTTGGGCCCTTGCCTGCCGCGGGTACTTGGGCCTCCCACACAAGTGAGGCACCATTTTTACCAGGAGACCTGGGGGAACGCTGGGTGGTGGTAAATTTGTGTGAGCCCGGTGATGCCACTACTTTCCCACCCCAAAATGTGTGAAAAAAGTGATTGTTTGAGCAAAAATTGAGGTTTGCAGGGGATTCTGGGTAAGGAAACGTTGGGGGATCCACGCAAGCCATACCTCCCTGGAAACCGCCTGGTGTCTAGTTTTCAGAAATGCGTGGGTTTGGTAGGTTTCCCTAGATGGCCGCCGAGCACTGGGCCAAAAACCAAAGTGACTCCCCTTGCAAAACCAGGTGGTTTTGCCATAGGCCATTTTGATGTCGCCTCACTATGTTTTGGGCCCTTGCCTGCCGCGGGTACTTGGTCCTCCCACAAAAGTGAGGCACCATTTTTACCGGGAGACCTGGGGGAACCCTAGGTGGTGGTAAATTTGTGTGAGCCCGGTGATGCCACTACTTTCCCACCCCAAAATGTGTGAAAAAAGTGATTTTTTGAGCAAAAATTGAGGTTTGCAGGGGATTCTGGGTAAGGAAACGTTGGGGGATCCATGCAAGCCATACCTCCCTGCAAGCCGCCGGGTGTCTAGTTTTCAGAAATGCATGGGTTTGGTAGGTTTCCCTAGATGGCCGCCGAGCACCGGGCCAAAAACCAAAGTGACCCCCCTTGCAAAACCAGGTGGTTTTGCCATAGGCCATTTTGATGTCGCCTCACTACGTTTTGGGCCCTTGCCTGCCGCGGGTACTTGGTCCTCCCACACAAGTGAGGCACCATTTTTACCGGGAGACCTGGGGGAACGCTGGGTGGTGGTAAATTTGTGTGAGCCCGGTGATGCCACTACTTTCCCACCCCAAAATGTGTGAAAAAAGTGATTTTTTGAGCAAAAATTGAGGTTTGCAGGGGATTCTGGGTAAGGAAACGTTGGGGGATCCACGCAAGCCATACCTCCCTGGAAGCCGCCGGGTGTCTAGTTTTCAGAAATGCATGGGTTTGGTAGGTTTCCCTAGATGGCCGCCGAGCACCGGGCCAAAAACCAAAGGGACCCCCTTGCAAAACCAGGTGGTTTTGCCATAGGCCATTTTGATGTCGCCTCACTACGTTTTGGGCCCTTGCCTGCCACGGGTACTTGGGCCTCCCACACAAGTGAGGCACCATTTTTACCAGGAGACCTGGGGGAACGCTGGGTGGTGGTAAATTTGTGTGAGCCCGGTGATGCCACTACTTTCCCACCCCAAAATGTGTGAAAAAAGTGATTGTTTGAGCAAAAATTGAGGTTTACAGGGGATTCTGGGTAAGGAAACGTTGGGGGATCCACGCAAGCCATACCTCCCTGGAAGCCGCCGGGTGTCTAGTTTTCAGAAATGCGTGGGTTTGGTAGGTTTCCCTAGATGGCCGCCGAGCACTGGGCCAAAAACCAAAGTGACTCCCCTTGCAAAACCAGGTGGTTTTGCCATAGGCCATTTTGATGTCGCCTCACTATGTTTTGGGCCCTTGCCTGCCGCGGGTACTTGGTCCTCCCACAAAAGTGAGGCACCATTTTTACCGGGAGACCTGGGGGAACGCTGGGTGGTGGTAAATTTGTGTGAGCCCGGTGATGCCACTACTTTCCCACCCCAAAATGTGTGAAAAAAGTGATTTTTTGAGCAAAAATTGAGGTTTGCAGGGGATTCTGGGTAAGGAAACGTTGGGGGATCCACGCAAGCCATACCTCCCTGGAAGCCGCTGGGTGTCTAGTTTTCAGAAATGTGTGGGTTTGGTAGGTTTCCCTAGATGGCCGCCGAGCACTGGGCCAAAAACCAAAGTGACCCCCCTTGCAAAACCAGGTGGTTTTGCCATAGGCCATTTTGATGTCGCCTCACTACGTTTTGGGCCCTTGCCTGCCGCGGGTACTTGGGCCTCCCACACAAGTGAGGCACCATTTTTACCGGGAGACCTGGGGGAACGCTGGGTGGTGGTAAATTTGTGTGAGCCCGGTGATGCCACTACTTTCCCACCCCAAAATGTGTGAAAAAAGTAGTTTTTTCAGCAAAAATTGAGGTTTGCAGGGGATTCTGGGTAAGGAAACGTTGGGGGATCCACGCAAGCCATACTTCCTTGGAAGCCGCCGGGTGTCTAGTTTTCAAAAATGTCTGGGTTTGGTAGGTTTCCCCAGGTGCCGGCAGGGCTAGAGTTCAAAAACTACAGCTAGTCACTTAGCCAAAAAAGGGTCATTTTTCACTGCAAAATTGAGGTGTGACCACCTTGCGTTTTGCGCCGTTTCCTGTCGCAGGCACCAGGCCGACCCGCACAAGTGAGGTACCATTTTTCTCGTATGACTTTGGGGAACGCGGGGTGGGTGGAAATTTGTAGATCCACGCAGATTCCAGAACTTTCCATCCCAGAAATGTGGGGAAAATTTGTTTTTTTAGTCATTTTTTTACGTTTGCAAGGGATTCTGGGTAACAGACCATGGTGGGAGGCAGTCAAGTCACCCCATCCTGGATTCCCCTGGGTGTCTAGTTTTCAAAAATGTGTAGGTTTGGTAGGTTTCCCTAGGTTCTGGCAGGGCTAGGGTTCAAAAACTACAGCTAGTCACTTTGCCAAAAAGAGGTCATTTTTCACTGCAAAATTGAGGTGTGACCACGTTGCGTTTTGCGCCGTTTCCTGTCGCGGGCACTAGGCCGACCTGCACAAGTGAGGTACCATTTTTCTCGTAGGACTTTGGGGAACGCGGGGTGGGTGGAAATTTGTGGATCCACGCAGATTCCAGAACTTTCCATCCCAGAAATGTGGGGAAAATGTGTTTTTTTTGTCATTTTTTTACGTTTGCAAGGGATTCTGGGTAACAGACCATGGTGGGAGGTAGTCAAGTCACCCCATCCTGGATTCCCCTGGGTGTCTAGTTTTAAAAAATGTATAGGTTTGCTAGGTTTCCCTAGGTGCCGGCAGGGCTAGGGTTCAAAAACTACAGCTAGTCACTTTGCCAAAAAAGGGTCATTTTTCACTGCAAAATTGAGGTGTGACCACATTGCGTTTTGCGCCGTTTCCTGTCGCGGGCACTAGGCCGACCCGCACAAGTGAGGTACCATTTTTCTCATAGGACTTTGGGGAACGCAGGGTGGGTGGAAATTTGTGGATCCACGCAGATTCCAGAACTTTCCATCCCAGAAATGTGGGGAAAATGTGTTTTTTTTGTCATTTCTTTACGTTTGCAAGGGATTCTGGGTAACAGACCATGGTGGGAGGCAGTCAAGTCACCCCATCCTGGATTCCCCTGGGTGTCTAGTTTTCAAAAATGTATAGGTTTCCTAAGTTTCCTTAGGTGCCGGCAGGGCTAGGGTTAAAAAACTACAGCTAGTCACTTTGCCAAAAAGGGGTCATTTTTCACTGCAAAATTGAGGTGTGACCACCTTGCGTTTTGCACCGTTTCCTGTCGCGGGCACTAGGCCGACCCACACAAGTGAGGTACCATTTTTCTCGTAGGACTTTGGGGAACGAGGGGTGGGGGGACATTTGTGGATCCACGCCGATTCCAGAACTTTCCATCCCAGAAATGTGGGGAAAATGTGTTTTTTTTGTCATTTTTTTACGTTTGAAAGGGATTCTGGGTAACAGACCATGGTGGGAGGCAGTCAAGTCACCCCATCCTGGATTCCCCTGGGTGTCTAGTTTTTAAAAATGTATAGGTTTGCTAGGTTTCCCTAGGTTCTGGCAGGGCTAGGGTTCAAAAACTACAGCTAGTCACTTTGCCAAAAAGAGGTCATTTTTCACTGCAAAATTGAGGTGTGACCACGTTGCGTTTTGCGCGGTTTCCTGTCGCGGGCACTAGGCCGACCCACACAAGTGAGGTACCATTTTTCTCGTAGGACTTTGGGGAACGTGGGGTGGGTGGAAATTTGTGGATCCACGCAGATTCCAGAACTTTCCATCCCAGAAATGTGGGGAAAAAGTGTTTTTTTTGTCATTTTTTTACGTTTGCAAGGGATTCTGGGTAACAGACCATGGTGGGAGGCAGTCAAGTCACCCCATGCTGGATTCCCCTGGGTGTCTAGTTTTTAAAAATGTATAGGTTTGCTAGGTTTCCCTAGGTGCCGGCAGGGCTAGAGTTAAAAAACTACAGCTAGACTCTTCGCAAAAAAGGGGTCATTTTTCACTGCAAAATTGAGTTGTGACCACGTTGTGTTTTGCGCCGTTTCCTGTCGCGGGCACTAGGCCGACCTGCACAAGTGAGGTACCATTTTTCTCGTAGGACTTTGGGGAACGCGGGGTGGGTGGAAATTTGTGGATCCACGCAGATTCCAGAACTTTCCATCCCAGAAATGTGGGGAAAATGTGTTTTTTTTGTCATTTTTTTACGTTTACAAGGGATTCTGGGTAACAGACCATGGTGGGAGGCAGTCAAGTCTCCCCATCCTGGATTCCCCTGGGTGTCTAGTTTTCAAAAATGTATAGGTTTGCTAGGTTTCCCTAGGTGCCGGCAGGGCTAGGGTTCAAAAACTACAGCTAGACTCTTCACAAAAAAAGTGTAAATTTTCAGTGTGAAAATGTGGTGTGTTCAGCTTAGGTTTTGAGCCACTTCCTGTCGTGGGCACTATGCCTACCCACACAAGTGAGGTACCATTTTTATCGGGAGACTTAGGGTAGTTCAGATTTGTAGAGCAACTGTTATTACCTATTGATTTTGGATGCATGTCTCCCTTCCAAATGAAAGACATTGTGCAAAAAAAAAGTCATTTTGAAAAATGACCAATAATTGTCATGCAAGTATGAGTATTCCCAATTTCGAAAATGTGCAAATATGCACTGTTTCTAAACTCTGTAGTTTGTTCCCATTTCAGAAATACATAGGTGTCTTTCATACCGATTTTTCCATGTATACATTTTCCCACAATAATTGCTATAGACCCGGAACAAAAACAAAAAACCATTACAAAATGCTGCTCAGTTTTTTACTCTGGGATCGTTGGCCTCTTGGTGAACCTACAAGTCCTATATATCCCCACAACCAGGAAGGTCCAGTGGATGTAACGGTACATTGCTTTCTAAGAGATGTGATAATTAGAAGAAGTTACAGGTGAAAACGTTGACTCAAAAGGCTGCTTTTTTCAACTAATTTTAAATTTTTCCTATATTTAACTGTTAGTTTCTATAAAGAAACCTTGATGGATCTACACAAATGACCCCTTGCTGAATTCAGAATGTTGTCTACTTTTCAGAAATGTATAGCTTTCCAGGGTCCATTATTGTTTCTGTACCCATTTCTACCATTAACTGGAAGGAGGTTGAAAGCACAAAAAATAGCAAAAAGAGGGTATGTCCCAGAAAAATGCCAAAACTGTGTAAAAAATGTTGGTTTTCTGACAAAATTCTGTCATTCCCTAAAAGCTGGAGAAATGGTGATTTCAGCCCCACAAACCCTTTTCTGATACCATTTGCAGAGAAAAACCCAGAAGCTTTCATTTACAGCCCGTTTTTCCCATTTTTCACAAAAAAAACAAAATTTTGCTGTATTTTGACTAATTTCTGGGAACCCTCTAGGAGAATCCACAAACCCTGGGTACCTTTAGAATCCCCATGATGTTGGAAGAAAAGGACGCAAATTTGGCGTGGATACCTAATGTGGTCTAAAAGTTACAGGGGCCTAAGCGCGCACTACCCCAAATAGCCCAAAAAAGGCTTAGCACAGGAGGGGAAAAGGCCTAGCAGCGAAGGGGTTAAATATAGCCGAGAAGATTTCTGTAGGCTTGCCGATTGTGCACACGAACTGAAACGTGCGTGCGAGTTTAATTCCTGAATCCTTTTAGTACCGCGCGGCATGAAAGAACATTGCCCGCGCATATACTTCAAATCCCAAATGAGAAATTCGACCTTAGGATAACGCAGCTCAGAGAAACAATGCTCGCGTTCTTCCCTAGTATGAATTTCCCAGACATTGAGAGTTAACTGAACTTGCCATCATTCTCTTCATTGTCATTCTCACAGGAAATACAATACTGAATATTGTCAATTGGTTAAGTTGATAATAAACTTCTTCTCAGATTTATTTCAATTGTTAGCGCTAGAAAGACTTCAGTCAGAATTATGTTTCTACAGCTTAGAGCCCGAAAATTTGGGTGTGAACAGAAATAATACTTAGATGTTGACACTAACCTTTAATTTTGGATATTGGTAGTAACCGACGAAGCTAAAGCCGTATATTCCGCCACTACCCTGACTAACTTTCGTGATGCATGAACAATAGGTGCTGCTCCAGAAGAATCTTCAGTGAAGTCCGCAGTAGAATGTTAGAGCACACCTCACCAACTGTCATTTCCAGAAAGACTAGATTGCTAAACAGCGTTATGCTGTTGCAATGGCAGGATGTTGGCGGCCATGTTGGAGTTTCTACGGTGCCAACTAGCGCTCCAACTAAAGGGATTAGCTACTCTTTGAGTTTGTAAAGAGAGAATAGTTGCTACGGAGGAAGTAGGAGGAGGAAACCTCCTGTGATTCCTGACACCTACCAGCTCATGTAGATGTTACCATATGTAAGGGTGAAGGCTACCTCCATCGCCGTACCTTGCTTCTAAACATATATTTTCTTGTCAAATAGAAAAACGTTATGGGTAAGGCAGAAGGAGAGAATCATGAGAAGCATCGTGGTATGTTGTGTCAAAGTCAGGTGTCTAGATCTTAAGAAATAACGGCAGGCCTCTACACCGTTGTTATTTGAGATGGAAGCATACAAAAAAAAATCCATCGTTACCATGATATAACTGTTTTGCCAGGGAATGTTGTTAATCTTCCTTAAGAAGTCTGTTGTGTATTGTATTTACGATGCAAGAAAGGTGACATAGTGACATATAAACAAGTCTAGAAATCTTAAGATGTTTTCTAACAGGGATCCATTAATTCTGACTATAGTCCTCCCCTGAGGTCTTACAATATCCTTATGGATCTTTGGGAGGCAGTAAATGACCCGCATCCTTGGATGATCAATCTTTAGATATTGAAATTCCTCTATGGAGATGAGTCCCTGCTCAGTCCATCCCTAGAGCATAATATGGTATTATCTTTGGTAATCTTGGATTGGGTTACTTCTTAATTCCTGGTAATGTTCTTTAACCCTTAGCTGCCTTCTCATCTCTCTGATGTATTGATTGGTGGTTACAATGACAACATTACCACCTTTGTCAGAGGGTTTAAGAACGATGTTCCTGTTATTTCTCAATGCATTCAATTAACTCCCATCCTGTGCTGAGAAGTTGATATGACTCTTCCATCATTCAGCTGACCTTAATTTTCATTAATGTAAACCGTCAACATTTCATGAAAAACTTCAATCAAGTTTCCAGCCAGCAACTGCGTTTCAAATCTGCTACCATGCCTCAATCTACAAGCTATGGTCTGATCAGTGGAGAAACCCCTTTGGTTGAGCAAAGAAATGTCATTTCCATAGGAGACCCCAACAGGATCACTTGTCAAACCTCCCTTGGGCAAATCATTGATATCTAATATTTACGGAATGTCACTGATAGTAAAATGCACAGGGCTAGAGGCAGGAGGTATGACTTTAATTGTCCCCTCAGAACTTTTCATAGCAAACTTCTTAAACAGTTTCAGTTTTTTCACAACTGTATAGGCCTTTATTCTTAAGTTGACACAGTCAGGCCCTATAGAAGGGCAAAAGCTTAAGTCATACTTTAGTATCTTCATTTGGCCTGATGTAAATTGAATACCGGAGATGTTAATCATAGTGTTATCATCAGCCTTTGCCATTTTATTGGTGGATATCAATCCTGCTACTCTTTCGCCATTTGCACCTTTCCTTTTTCTTTTACCCCTCATCATTTTGTATTGCCTTGCCCCACACCTCGATTTTGCCCTCTGCCTTCTTGGGGCGTCCCCATCCTCAGTAGCCACATCTCCTCCTGAAAATCCAATGTTTCTCTTGGTCCTTCATCAGCAGATGACACCAGTTCAGAGCTTTCTTCCGTTTCAGTGACATCCATTGCTTTGTGGCCTATTTTGTTCAGTCTCTCCTTGGCACTGAACAAATCATACTTTTTAGCAAAAGTGTAAATCCTCCCAAATTGGTAATCCAACTTGTCTCTGTTAAATATATGAGCCTTGAGTTCCCATATCTCCTCCTCATGGTTGCTAATGCAGTCCTCCAGTTTTTTAAGCAGTGTTTTCACCTCTTCTTTTTCATTAATGGCATAAAGTTCTTTGACAAGTTGATCTATAATTGCCGTTTGCTCTTCCATATGTCGTTTAGCGTGGGTAATGAGGGTTTGAATGAGCCTGAATGAACAACCTTCAGTGTTGGTTGACCATTCATCAAACAAGTCTGCATCCCTATCCTCAAATGTGGCCATCACAAAGTTGAGCAGCCCACACAGTATTCTTTTACATTCCAGATATTTTGTTAATGATGTCATCTCCAACCATTTTTTCGATTCTGCAACCCTTGCTGTCTCCAATTCTTTAATCACTACTTTTGGCATTCTTGTGACTCCTGTTTGTCCTGGCGCATGCCAGCCAGCGTTGTTGCACCACTGGCTACATCTAGGGCTGCTTTTTCACATTGTGCTTTGCGGCCCGACATGGTGGAGACGAATAGCCAGTCTATAGAACTCTTCTCTTCTTCACCAATGTTATTTGATTATCGCACAACAAAAATTCTATTCTTGAAAAAAAGAGTCCCTGTGTTACCAGTAGAAATATGCTGTGGCAGGGTGGTGCTCAGTTCAAAATCCAAAAACAAGCAGCCGGTCACCCCTTTTCAAAAACATATGTGCCTTCAACATAATCTTAATGCCAAGTAGTGGGGAGTCCGGTTTCACTGCCCAATTTGAATCATATGGGCCTATATATATAAAATACATACACAATAGAACCATAACAAATACAAACAATTCAACAGGAACAAATATGTTAATTAATGTAGACAATAAATACAATATTACAAATTTTAAACCCCAAAAACATGTTTACGAAAAATACTACAAACATTAAAATACATTAAGAAACTATAACCTAATAATATAAATATATGAAACAAACACTGCTATAACATCTATTTAAGGAATACTATAAAAGGTATTGGATTCTAAGAATATTAAATATACTATTTCCACTCAATTTTATGTAACAGTGGCAAAAGTGTTGGAATTCGGAAGACTTAGGTTTACTATTGCTACTCCAGTCATGCAATAATAGGGAATGTGTAGTACTTCTGAGCAGTTGCATTTACAGTCAGTACAACAGTAGGCACAGTGTTAGACTTTAGAGGAGTTACATTTACTATTCCCACTTCAAACAGTGCAACAATAGGGAAAGAGGTGGATTTCAGAGGGGTAACATTTACTATTCCCACTCCCCACAGAGCAACAGTAAGGAAAGCACTGGAACTTGGTGGGGTTACATTTATTACTCCAACTCCAAACAGCACAGCAGTAGGGAGATTGTTGGACTTCAAATGCGCAAAATTGACTATTCCCTCTTCAGTCTGTGAAACAGTAGGGAAAGCGTTGGATTTCAGAGTGAGATTAGCTATTTCCACTGCAAACAGCACAACAGTAGGGAAAGTGTTGAACTGCCTAGAGGTACATTTTACCTTTCCTAATGCAGTCAAAACAAGAGTAGGAAAAATATGTCACTTCATACATATTACATATATAGGTAACACTGTGAAACTCTTAATATAAAAATGATTAATTTACATGAAAGAATATATATATTGCAATAAAAAAATCGATTTACATAATTGCTATTCAATAAAATAATTAATTATCAATTGATAAGTTATTGTTATTCAATTATTAATTACCTACCCACCCTATACCACTAAAACATAGCAGCCTGAACCTAAAATATGATTTAAAAAATAAGTATTTCATAATTTACATATTTGAAATCAATTACATAATTAATTAAAAAATGAATGAATAATTAATTATTACTCATCATCCCAGCCTAGACCCCTGCAAAAGTAGAAGCCAGCCACTAAAAGTAATTAAAATAAATAAGTATTCCATAATTAGCATTTTTAAAATGAATAGGATAGCACAAAGACTAACTATGATTTCAAAACTGGAACCTGTATAAATGATTATTATCAACTGAACAGGGCAGGGCAGGATCATCAAGTATATTCTCGAGACACCTGTTTTTAGCGGCCTAACTTGCTGATTGTTCACACCTTGACCTACCACTCACGTCCAAATCGATGACTAATCTTTGAAAAAATAACAATCCACTGTCTCTTGGATCTTATGACAACCAAATAATAGGACATGTATTAATATAGTAAGAAGAAATGCGCTCCAGATTGCCAAAATGAAGATTGTGTTTACTATGTATTGCCCTGTGCTAGAGAGCAGAACATTATACACTTTTGGGCTTAATAAATATAATTATAGCTCGTGATTTCATGATTAAATTCCTTGTAACACGTTGATTAGACTTTTCTTGTTCATAAAACATGTTAAGCACATCTAAAGAACAGTGTTAATTAAATGCAAATTTCTCTTTGATGAGTGGACTCAGACAAGCATTTCTGTAACATTTCTCATCGCTTGAGAAAAGTGACATGGTGAACTCTATTTTACTACAAAGCTCAGATGAAAATTAAGAAGCCTCAGCTGCATATGAAGCTAAAATGAGGTACATTTTACAGAATTTTGTTTGTGCATCAAATTATGTTATCTTTGTTTAAAAAACTTAAAGATGATTGGCAATAAGTATGCATCCTTAAAACCAATCTTTGAAACAAGTAATTGTAATTACTACCAGTGTCAGGAGTACGTGTGGGTGATTTTATTAGCTTTGATAAGTTCAGTGGAGATGCCAAAACTCGTGCTGAGGTGCTTCAGGAAGGGAGCTACTGAATTAATACCTGTGTTGTTCAGGATATCAATAACGTTACTTTAAAAATGATTTTCTTAAAATACAATTCTAACTTTAGTTATCACAATTTGCTAATACAATACATATTATCTAATTTAAGTAAAAGAAGAAACAAATAAGACATTTTTTGTGTCATATTCCAAATTGTAATCTATCTATCTATCTATCTATCTATCTATCTATCTATCTATCTATCTATCTATCTATCTATCTATCTATCTATCTATCTATCTATCTATCTATCTATCTATCTATCTATCTATCTCTGTCTGTCTGTCTGTGTCTGTCTGTCTGTGTCTGTCTGTCTGTCTGTCTGTCTGTCTGTCTGTCTGTCTGTCTGTCTGTCTATCTATCTATCTATCTATCTATCTATCTATCTATCTATCTATCTATCTATCTATCTATCTATCTATCTATCTATCTATCTATCTATCTATCTATCTACCTATCCATGTTTCAGACAGTATTTCCATTGAAAAGGCAGCTTTTATAATTTGCCTACAAATGTAGTGCCTGTGGACAGATTAGCGAGTTGGCACTCTATGTACTCAGTAGGCTATTGTCCTTATTTTGACTTTGGCCTTCTCGGAGCAGGGCCATCATGCCACCTCCCTACTCTAAGTCCACAAAAAATTGCCACTCTCCAGAGTACAACTTTTAAAGTCTCTGACGTGCAGTTGTTTGGCAGTCTCATGGCAGTCCCAAGGCAGTGCCTTTGAAATAGGCACTGGATGGGAGTATCAAAGTTAGTTCCTACAGGGCATGGACTGTGAAGTCTGTGCCCTGCAGGAACTGGGGTGCATGCATACAGGGGGACACAACATGTGCCCCTCTGCATGCACCCCATGGCGCAGAGACAACAAGGGGCCCAGTAGGACCCCCTTTGTTTCCAAACTGCCACACTTTTCATGGCAGTGCGGAAACTAGTAATATGCTTGGAGGTTCTGCAGCGGTACTGCCAATATATTACCAACCTCACACTGCTGCAAGACTAGCGGGGATCGTGAATCCCTGGTGGTAGCAGTGGTTCTGTGGCGGTCTGACCACCATAGTCAGAATATGGTGGGTGTGTTGTGTTTCGATTTAGATACCCGTATATAGGTTTCCCTGAATCATGTGCTTATATAGGCACAACTCGCTTTGCCCTTATTTAGGCATAGAATCCCAGCCCTTTTTTAGGCATGAGCCATGCTAACCAAATACAGGCATGGTCACCTACATCCGTCCATCCTACGTCACAACGAGTTCTTAGAAACCAGACCCTTGAGCCAAACGGGACTTTCCCTAGCTAGGAATATTGATTTCTACAAGAACTCATCTATTATGCATGAACCTTTGGGGTTCATCCATGACGTCTTCCTCTGCCCGACTTTACGTCAATGCTAGCATTCCTAAATACCTTCCAGGTATAAATATATCTTCCCTTACCATGGCAAATCACGGCATGGCAGGGCAGTTACACAGCAGGACTTGACTGCACGGTGCGCCTCGGCAAGTTCGGATGAAACCCTATCCCACCCTGACACACTGACCAGACGCTGTCATCCCTGCTCGCAGAGAATCCAGATTCCAGTGTTCTGACTCCCTTCGCGGGGTGTTAGAGTTTGAGAACCAGATAGAGATTCCCACCTTGCTCATTCTAAAGGTATGGAGCCGACTAGAACCTAGAGGGACTCTTGGCATACCAGACTTGGCATACTAAACTTAGTATATACCATACTATAGAAAACAGCACCTACTTTTACCTCGCACCAAACTTAGGTTAGGTACACCGAGGTAGGACTATTTAGAAGCATCAGACGAGTATTCACATTTTAGCCTGTGTTATTTATGTATGTATATATGAATATATGTCATAGCTAAAAGACAATGCTATTGCAGTATTATTTTGTCTTACTGTTTACGCTGTGCGTATTATATTTTGCTTTCTGTCTAATGATCGTAACAGCTCATATCTCTTACACAAGAAACAAGACTGTTCAATAAACCCTTTAATTGAAATGCCTGTCTTTCTATTTCTATGTAACTCTGGAGAAACTAAGCATGCACGATTGACTGGGGTGAAACTGTTATCTATTGTTTCCACGATTCTGAGACGTGTTCCGATTCTAAGGGAAACAAACTTGTCATGTTTATGGGGTTGTCAGAAACTAATCCCTTCTTGTTCATTCGAGAAGTTTCTAGTGACCTCTGGGTTAGCTGGCATAAACAAGTAATTAAGTTTAATGTACTCAATAGGATAATACTGACCTTAGTCCTATGCAAAAACTATAGTTTATATTATTCCAATGCGCAGAGCCTAGAAGGGAAATAGGAACAACACCAAATGGCGCCCAACATTTGGTAAGGCACTAATTTAACGCTAGATACTGAAGTAACTCAGTAGTGCTTTTCTCAGAGAACCCTACTCATAATACTCCATAAGACGTCTGTAGTGGGTAGGGATAATGTTCGCCATAGCTGAGTAGGACAAGAATCCTATGTATTAGCTGTTTGGTTTGTTCAATGTTGAAGGATACAGTGTTCCAAAATATTGTGCACCCTATCTTTGTTTCTTGAAACTTGTTCTGCATTTTTCAAAAAACAATGTCCCAAAACGGGGATAATACAGAGGCTATGGCTGATCCAGTTGTAACAGCTTTTAATACTACAGGTTTAAATGAAACCGATGAGGGTGTTATACACATCCATCCAAATTTAAGGAGAGCCATAGCTCTAAAACTTATAAAACATGGCCTGACACCAAGAGGTGGTAGAACAGTTTTTGTGATAGAGGCACATGAATCTTTTCAGACAGAGGTATTCTATTTGTGGATTACATTCCCAGAATCAAATCCAGTAACATGTGTTTCACTTCTTCAAAGAAGATGATCCCCCTGAGGAATACATTCCCTTTGAGGATGTTGAAATTCCAATCACATACCAGGAGCATCAGCTCTAGTTTAAAGGCGCCCTAAAACATTACAATCACATTACCAGGCTCGGTCCACTAGGTAGACCACGAGCAACATGGCCGAATTTATCCAGCTACATACCTCATCCTGACATTGAGGAAATGTCAGATAAGGAATTACTTAATCAAATTTAAGAATTAATAGAATGACACTATTAAACCACAACTGTCTGAAGGTCATGAAAAGGACTCAATTAAAAACAATCCTATATCTTCTAAAAAGAAGTGGGAAAACAAAAAACAACATTCGAAAGAGAAACGTTCTCAATCCCGAGGTAGGTCTCCCCAAAAGGAGCCCTCTGGTAAGAGGTATAACCTCAGGAATAGGGATCATTTGAAAAAACCTGACAGGTATCAAGATACTGATACACGTTCCTCTCGTACCTTTCAGACATCTTCACAAACATCCGAAAGATCACAAAGAAGAACGTGTGAAGTCCAGAGACGATCAACACGTTCAGAAAAACAAACCAAAACCTCAATTCACTAAGAAAAAGGTAGCAGGTCTGAAGATCAGACATGCCGAAAATACTGAGGACACAACTCAAGAACGGAGAATGGGCTCAGACAATGCTGGACAGTACAACAGAAGTAACAATAGCTCACCAGAACCTGAAGGAACTTCTGGAGACAGTGGACTTAAATGAGTATAGAACAGTTGAAACTGTAGACACCAGGGATAGTTCTCCACAAAAGTTATATGAGATAACACTCCAAATGGAGGGAGACATACCTAGAAAAGTGAAAGCACTCTTTTTGGAGAAGCTTTCAAGGGGTTATGAATACTTCTAGCAGAAAAAGACTGGCCACCAGAATTTGTCAGGGTGTGCCCACATGGCGAAGACATTATTATGCCAGCCTTCTCCAACAATGTTCCTATACATTTAAAATATACTTATGCCAGGAAATGGGCAGTAGCCTAGGCCCCAGCATTATACAAAAATCATGTAGGATGGGATGAGGACTCACCTCACCATAAAATACAATTAAAATGTCAACCTACTGCACAAAGGCAGTGCCCAATTAAGCAAGAAGCTAAACAACAGGTCAGGGAGATCTTAGATCAACTTGAATACCAAGGGGTGATTGAAACATGCAACTCATCAATGAACAATTCTTTGTTTCCTGTTTCCAAACCAGACAACAGATATTGTCTAGTTTTGACACCTGAACACTTATTCTAAGACAATTGCAGTGCAAAATGCACACAGTACAGCATTAATGAATAACATAGTGCGCAAAAAATATAAAACTACATTGGATATTTCAAATGGTTTCTTTTGTCAAAACATAGCACCTGAAAGTAGGTACTTGACAGCTTTCTCAACAATGGGAACCCAGGGTCAATTCTGTTGACTCCCACAAGGATTCAAGAACAGCCCGGGGTTATTCTCAGCAAGAGTAACAGAGTTACTACAAATTTATGATGACGAGGCATTGTCATATGTCGATGATATCTATCTGATAGACAATGACCTGGATAGGCACTTGAACAGGGTGAACACCATTATACTGGGCTTCGCCTCTGAGAGCTACAAATTCAATTTAAAAAAATCAAGATTTGCCCATCTCAATGTCCTATTCCTAGGATATGAACTTTCAAGTGAAGGCAAAAGCCTGGCACCAAAGGTTTTAGAAAAATAAACGCTTTCCTGTATTTTGGAAGATCTTACATTCTAAATTACACAGAAAGGGTTAAACCTCTCTACGAACTACTCAAATCTGATTTCAAAATCAAAAATTGGACACAGGAACACACAAACATCCTGCGTTCACTAAAAGCTGTCTTGTCAGCAATAAATCACTTACAAACACGCGTAAATACACGCAATCTAGTGATCCGAATAATTTCGGGTCAATGCGGATTCACTTACTTAACTTTTAATGAAGGTGAAAAAGTACCAATTATTCACAGGGCTTATTTATAAGCCCCTTGCACCACTTTTGCGTCACTTTTCCCATGTTAAAAGTGACGCAAAAGTGGCACAAGGGGCTTGTAAATCTGCCCACACAATTGGACACACAAGCGGAAATGCGATTCACTTCAACAGAAAAAATTCTGACAGCAGTTCAAACCGCTGTAGCAAAAGAAAGAGCACTAGCTCAGGGGACATGCATTATTGTTGTGACTCCGATACCAGCCTTAGAGGCGGTTACAAAAGCGAGCATTCCGAATGCAAAAGCTTTACATCCAAGATGGATACAATGGGTTAATTCTCTTGCTGCAACAGATGTTGAATATGTTTTTGATCCTAATTTGAAAACACAAGCATTCATGCAATACGAACACGAATGTCCTCTGCCTATTGAGATTCTCCCTATTGACCAGTATGAATTTATAATTTATACTGACGGATCAGCAAAACCCGTTAAGGAAAGTAAGCAAGCTTACAGTGCAGCCTGCGTGATCGTTAAAGGTCGTATGCGCAATGGTAAATTCCGACCGATGGTCACTAAAACACAATCTCTAGGAGATTGTACAGCTCAGCGAGCTGAACTACAAGCATTTAAATTGGCACTTGAAAATATGGATCACGAATTCCCCACAGTTATAGTGTGCGATTATTTTTCATGTGTACAATCATACAATGTATATTTACATAATTGGCTTCAAAATAGTTTCAAAGACGCAAAAGGTGGCACAATCAAGCATAAAACGCTTTGGGAACAAATAGTTCAGTTGCGAAACGGGCTTCAAAACACTCACGTGATACACACGCTGAGACATCAACGTGATGGCGTTCACGTGGTTCCATGATGGAATATCGTTAACATAAATATCGCCAGAAATAAATATCGTCACTAAAATATCGCTTACATTAATATCGTCATCCTATACTTAAACAAGAATTCACACAAATATCGATTTTTTTTTATCGACAACACTAATATCATTCACACTAATATCTACAACATAAATATCGACTACTACATTATCGACTTTATTTTAAATATCATTACCTTAGACATTTATATCGACTACACTAACATCGACGACCTATCTACTTATAGAAATATACAAAAAATATCGTCTTTTATTTACCAACTCGATATGCACGATTCTTTTATTTTACTCACTTGTTTTTACTATTTTACTTTACAAAACTATTCACACATATAATTATTTAGTTTTCCTAATACTTATTGATATAAAAATATATAATATATGTTAAAAAAAATTACATTTACTGATACTATCATACACTCCGATGGCCTAAATGTGAAACACATTTCATTATTTTCTACATATAAACTATTTACATATCAAACAAAAAAACACATATAAACCTTTTTACAATGTACTTTAACAAACAAATAGTGATGCAACAAACTCTTACGAAAATAGCGGTTTTCTAATTCGAAATTACGTTCTCGACCAATGATTTTGAAATTTCACTAATTGAACCAATCAAAAACGACCATTAATTAACTCACTAATATAAAAACAATTATACACTTAACGTAATTTACCATTTTTGGCGCAAACTTGGAGAAAAACGGTTACCTTGCTGAGAGAAGAGAATACAAACCTACGACTACAACTACAAAACGTCATACTACACTTCAAGTAAGTAAAATCCCATTGCTTTTTTCATTCGAACTTATCAAAAAGTAGATAAACTCCCTAATTTAAAAACTGTTCTTCTTTAGAGTGAAAACAAAACATGTTGAACTTATCAACAACGACCAAAAAATTAGATGTAAAAACATTTATAAACTACCTTATCCATGTCTACTTAGATAGCTGATAAAAATTATTTAAACTTGCTAAGTAAATGTACTATTTACTTCATATGTTAACAACTACTATCATCCAAATACTATAAGTAACCCAATGATTATTTTTTCCACAGACTCTACTAAATTATTTACCGATCTACAACTACACTACCAACATCTTCTACTACATCAAGTAAGTATAGTCACTGTATGTATAACAATTCTGAAAATAAAATCAAACACCTATAACACTAAATCATGTCTTTCAATTATTCTTTAACACTACTACAGAACTTAAAAATAAGAAAATTCAGAAAGAGAAATACGAATAAAAGAATTACCACTAAAGCCACATAGTAAGTATATGTTCACGCTTTTTCCTGCTCTTATACACATCTCTGTAAATCGTCTTCAATGTTCTTAAAAATACATATATATATTTTCCACAGATCTACCTTAGACATGGCAACTGGAGCTACTTTCATAACTTCGCAAAAAGGGAAACTAATGCTGAACTACATGGGTTACACCTACACCCAAGAAAGAGTAAAAGCGAATAAGACCCATTGGAAATGTAGCAAATATTACTCAAGTGCATGCTATGGTAGAGCAACAACTGTTGATAACAATGTGGTAAATGTACGTGAGCATAACCACCCACCAAATGTAACAGAAGTGGAAGTTAGAGAAGCACTGGAAACATTGAAAGATGCTAGTAAAGGATCACAAGAAACAAGCACTAGTATTTTGAAAAATGTTTTAAGCAAAGTGCCTGAACATGTGACAGGACAGCTACCTTCTATTCCCAACTTAAAAAGATTAATTTCAAAAACTAAACGTGCTTCAGATCCAACTCCACCAATGCCAGAAAGTTTTAAGGATATAAAAATATATCCTGAATATACCATTACACATAATGAGGATAAATTCCTAATGTACGACAACCAGAGTCATGACAAACGAGTTTTACTTTTTGCTACTAATAGTAATTTGCAAAAACTTAAATCATGTGAAACATGGATGATGGACGGGACTTTTAAAGTTTGTCCCAAACCTTTCTATCAACTTTACACCATCCATGGGGAATACCAAGAGACAAATATCCCTCTAGTTTATACTCTGCTGCCAAACAAAACAAATACTACCTACGTTGAACTTTTAACAAAGATCAAAGAATTAACAGATAATTACTATCCTCAAAGAATTATAATTGACTTTGAAATAGCCATGATTCAAGCTATCCTTAAGATATATCCCCATACCTCAATACAAGGTTGTTATTATCACTACAACCAAAGTATATGGAGGCACTTACAAAAATCTACCTTAAGCATTGAATATTGTACAAACAGTCACTTTGCTTATCAAATAAAAAAGTTGATTGCATTGGCATATGTACCAACAACAGAAGTAGCTAACTACTACAATTTAATAATTGACAGCCCTTTCTACCGCACCAATGAGAAAATACTAACTCCCTTCTTGGACTATTTTGAAGATACCTGGGTTGGAAGATTACATCGTTCAGGCCACCGTAGACAACCTAAATTTCAAATTCCATGGTGGAATGTGTATGCTAGTACAATAGCACAGAAAGCTAAAACTAACAACGCAGTTGAAGGATGGCATAATGCCTTCCAAGCCACTTTAGGAAGAAGTCAACCAACACTTCACAAACTAATCCAAAGCATTAAAAAAGAACAAAGCTACCAAGAACTCAGAATAGAGCAATCCCTTTCTAAAATTGGCCCTAAACTAAGTAAACAAACATTAAATATGTACGAATATCTCCAGCAAAAAACTAGACTGTACCCAAGTATAGAAGGTCTAGCATACCTAATAGCTAAATCCATCCTTTAAATATAAATTTACCATGTTTAGTACTAATTTACTTTTTATTCTTAAAAAACAAATGAATATTGTAAAATATGCATTAATATGTTCAATAGAATTATATATTAATTGTATATTGTATATTAAAATATGTTTTTCATTGTTAAATATTTTTCTCAGATGTTAAAAAATGTAAATTTATGTTATGTACATATCGAGATAAATCAATGTCATAAAAAATATGTAATATATTAAATTTTTATTAAAAATATAAAAATTTAATATACTAAAGTATGCATAATTGAAACTGTATTTATGTACAAAACTGCAATATAATTTGTTAACAAAAATTATGTTAAATGTTTTATAAAATGTTCAAAATCTTTGCAGTAACAAATTAAAATATAAATTAAAAAAAAGATCTAAAAATTGTTATTTCTTAATTTAGAAACTTGTCAGATGTATGTAAAAATGTTATAAAAATGTTTTTCATTTATATATTTGAAATGAATATTACAACATGACATATATTATTCTTAATAAAAATAGTAAATAGATAATGCTGGATAATAAACCATAATAATTAACTATTCTAACTCCAATCCTACGTAACTCAGGGTAAATGGTGGATAGTAAACCATTATAATTAACTATTCTAACTCCAAACAAAACATAAGTCAAGGAAAGTGCTGGATTGTAAACCATAATAATTTACTAATCTAACTCCAATCCAACATAAATCAGGGAAAGTGCTGGATTGTAAACCATAATAATTTACTATTCTAACTCCAATCCAACATAAGTCAGGGAAAATGCTGGATAGTAAACCATAATAAATTACTATTCTAACTCCAAACATAACATAACTCAGGGAAAGTGCTGGATAGTAAACCATAATAAATTACTATTCTAACTCCAATCCAACATAAGTCAGGGAAAGTGCTGGATAGTAAACCATAATAGATTACTATTCTAACTCCAAACATAACATAAGTCAGGGATAGTGCTGAATAGTAAACCATAATAAATTACTATTCTAACTCCAATCCAACATAAGTCAGGGAAAGTGCTGGATTGTAAACCAAAATAATTAACTATTCTAACTCTAATCCAACATAAATCAGGGAAAGTGCTGGATTGTAAACCATAATAATTTACTATTCTAAGTCCAAACATAACATAAGTCAGGGAAACTGCTGGATAGTAAACCATAATAAATTACTATTCTAACTCCAAACATAACATAACTCAGGGAAAGTGCTGGATAGTAAACCATAATAAATTACTATTCAAACTCCAATCCAACATAAGTCAGAGAGAGTGCTGGATAGTAAACCATAATAAATTACTATTCAAACTCCAATCCAACATAAGTCAGGGAAAGTGCTGGATAGTAAACCATAATAAATTACTATTCTAACTCCAAACATAACATAAGTCAGGGAAAGTGCTGGATAGTAAACCATAATAAATTACTATTCTAACTCCAAACATAACATAACTCAGGGAAAGTGCTGGATAGTAAACCATAATAAATTACTATTCAAAATCCAATCCAACATAAGTCAGAGAGAGTGCTGGATAGTAAACCATAATAAATTACTATTCAAACTCCAATCCAACATAAGTCAGGGAAAGTGCTGGATAGTAAACCATAATACATTACTATTCTAACTCCAAACATAACATAAGTCAGGGAGAGTGCTGGATAGTAAACCATAATAAATTACTATTCTAACTCCAATCCAACATAAGTCAGGGAAAGTGCTGGATAGTAAACCATAAAAAATTACTATTCTAACTCCAATCCAACATAAGTCAGGAAATGTGCAGGTTAGTAAACAATATAAATTTTTCTATCTAAATTTTTTTTATACCCTATTACCCTATAATACCAAAATAACGCTTATTCAATATTAATTTAATATTTTTTATTAATATAACAAACTAAATTTCATGTAAAATTTTAAATTTCGAAGTTAAATTTAGATTTCATGATAAATTTCTAATTTATTAATATTTTCTACACTTTTAAAAAAGGACATTTTGAAATTACTACCCACCCTAATCCCCTACAATACCAAAAACCCCCTCCTACAATTTTTTGTTGGAAGTTTAAAATTGAATTACAAATTTAATTTGATGAACAATTCGAAATTTCTAATTAAAATTTGGATTTCTTAATTATTTTCTAATATTTTTATTTTTTAGCAATTTTGTAAAAACCAAATTTTAAATTACTACCCACCCTTATCCCCTATAATACCAATAACCCGCTCCTAAAAAATTTTTGGGGAATTTTAAAATTTAATTACAATTTTAATTTCGTGAACAAATCGAAATTTCTAATTAAAATTTCGATTTCTTATTTATTTTCTAATATTTTTATAGTTTAGAAATTTTGTAAAAACCACATTTTAAATTACTACCCACCCTTATCCCCTATAATACCAATAACCCGCTCCTAAACATTTTTTTGTAATGTAAAAATTTTAATACAAATTTAATTTCGTGAACAAATCGAAATTTCTAATTAAAATTTTGATTTCTTAATTATTTTCTACTAATTTTATATTTTAGAAATTTTGTAAAAACCAAATTTTAAATTACTACCCACCCTTATCCCCTATAATACCAATAACCCGCTACTAAAATTTTAACAATTCTTTTGTAGAAAATATTTTTTAACACATATTATTACTAGTAGGAGTTTTGTAAGTTTTTTAAAAACATAATACATATTTTTTTATAAATTTTATAACAACTTATATTTTTCTGTCGATATTATATGAAACGACATTTTGATCAACGATATTCTGTTCATCGATATTTTTTCTTGACGATATTTTTGGCATTCTCAAGATACGATATTTTTAACAAAGATATTTTCTATTACGATATTTTTCACAGTCGATATTCTTGCCACGATATTATTGCTAGTCGATATTTTCCTGTCGATATTCTATCTTAATACCGTTCACGTTGCAGGGAATTCATTGGCTGACGAAGCCACAAAGGGGGCTGTGCAAACAGCTTCCGTAGCTGCGATCACTCGTTCAAAAATGAAAATAGACAGTAAGATATTGTTGGCTGTCAATGCTTCAAGCAAAGGCAGTGGTGCAACGTTACCTAAAAATTTTCCACTCAAATACTCGTATATAATTGATGCGAATAACGTTCCGTTTGCTCGAATCCCTGGAGTGGGGGATAGGGTAATTCCAAACATGAAACGTAGAGCAGCTTTGATTTATGAAGCACATCTGGGAGAGGGTCTGTCACATCAGGGGATCTCTGAAACAATCTTAACATTAAAAGAGATGTACTGGTGGCCTGGAATGAATACACTTATTCACACCTTCATCAATAACTGCATAGACTGCCATAGAGATCGCAGTGCAGAATGCCACCAGACACCAGACTACGAAGTAGCCTGCCCAGTACAGACACCATTGTTAGACAGCATTAGACTATTTATGTGCAGGCTTCCTCTTGGACAAATGCAATCCCACAAACACTAAGTCAAGGTTCCTATGGATGTGGCCTCAGCGCTCGGCTGACGCTCTAACTGTTATAAAAGATTTGCGAGTCTTTATCGGCACATATGCAATAGGCACACTACACTCTGACCAGGGCCCTGCATTTAGCTCTCGGGCGTACAAAGAAGCTATGGCCAATTTGGGCATTGCATTGTGGTACTCTTCTCCATTCCCTCCTGAGGGAATTTCGTTTGTGGAAAGAATAAACAGGGACATAAAGCGGTCTATAACAGCTAGGGTATTAGGTTCGGGTGATGGGTGGGTCAAACATCTTTATGGGGTCCAACGCTCATTAAACAATTTGCCAAGAAGTTCTCTAGGGGGGGTCACTCCATATGAGGTCCTATTTGGGACAGGAATGTGCGTTCCCTATCTCGAATGTAAAGGCACAGTGGTTGGAAAATAAACCATTTGATATCAACGATTGTTTGGCTGTTTTACAGGACTTAAATGAACTAAGATCAAAACAAAGCAACGTTTTCCTGAAGCCAACCACCACTGGGGATAATCAAGCCGTCCCATCAAGGCCTGTCTGGATCCCAAAGCTTGGAGATCTAGTCAAAGAGAAGATCGCAGACAAGAAGGAATTTGGGCCTTCTTACAGACAACCAGTACCTGTCCTAGCAATCCACGGATCAAGAACAGTACTTTTGCTACCCCTTGCTGGTAAAAAGGAAAAAAGATTTGAGTCCATCGACCTCATCAAACCACACTATGTGGCCAATACTGAACAATAGGCCAAGTGGACTCCAACCAAGTAGCAGATTCACTCCTCTAGCTACTATCCAAGAAGTTCAAACTGAAAGACTCATCACCATTGAGAATCCAACAGTAAGAAATGAAGGACTAAGCAACAATGCTATGGAACTCATTCCTCTTGAAACCCAAATAACAGTTCGTCCTGATACACCGATCTACACCAACGTAGCAAGTGATCAACCGGTTCCAGAGATTTCAACAAATCATGATGCAATTTCAACCATTGACAGAACTGCTTTTGGCTATTTCATTAACTTTGATAAGTTTTCTGAGGACCCCAGTGAGCCTGAAATGACGCCAGCTAAAAGAACCTTCAAAGAACAAGCACAAGACTTTTTTCAACATGGGAGAAAGACTTATCTGGTTTCACCATGGATTAAACTATGGATTATATCTGGAATATTTTTCTTTCTGTTTTGGTTAGCTTTCATAATGACACTGGGCATGCTGATAAATGGAAGATATATTCATTTGGACACAGGAAGTAAAAATGTGAACTTACTTTTTGAAACCACACAAATCATCCCATCGTGAAGCAAGAGACTTGTCAGCAATTAACATCACAGCCGTTCCTCTACAAAATGGCATAGTTTGGGACAAAACGGATTATGATATATTCGGTCCATCGGAACTTTTGAAGATTTCACACTTATTCAAGATATCATTAAGTGACTTTATTACCTCTAGTACCTATTCTGATGATTGGGACTTTGAGACCGTTAATAACATGATGTCTGAGCTAGAAATATCTGATGCGTTCTCTAACCATGAATACTTAGAGGGTTCAACAAACTATGAACAGCATTTTTGTTACAACCACTATGGTCATCATTTCTTGCATAAATCTGCAACACCTAGAAATGTATTTATGTATAACCAATGGGAACATTGTCCTACACCACCAAGGGGTAGTTCAAAAACGTTTGAAATAAAGTTTCCATATTTTTCAGGGTACAATATATACAATCCAGAAACGTTTTACTTTAAAAATGTGAACAAAACAGGAACGAAGAATATGTTAACAAATACCAAACAGATTTATTCTGCAGCCTTTATTGCCCAGCTGTCTAGACAGGGTTTCGACTTTTGGAAAGACACAATTGACACAAAATCTGTCTGGGGTGCAAACGATTGGCAAGTGCAGGGGATAGAAGCTTTGTTTAGAGCCTGCATCATCCTACAGCAGATAACGTTTTTGAATGACACTGTCCAACAAACGTCTTGCCTTGGGTTAGCCAAGATCAAAGACATGAACACACCATCCATACCGAAACCTGCAAGTAATATCACTACACAGGGGATGGTCGACGTACATACTATCTTACAAAACAACAGATCATATTCTGAATGGAAAAAATGGTTGCTCTGGCCCACAGACACAAACATCTGTCAAGAAAGATTCCTGAACAAAACACAAGGTTTAACAATCAATAGGCCAGACCCATGCTATGTTCAAAGACAGTATCCAGGGGTAGTAACAACATACAGGTGCCGATCACGATCCGGCAAAAACCGGGTACGAACCGTCGGACGGAGCATAATCTCCGCCCGACGCGTACCCGGTCGTCAAATTTTACAAACAAGGAATTACGATTCGCACGGGTACACCATTACCGTACGAATCGTAAAAAAGCCCAACCGAACAAAAAACACCTACCAATGCGATCCGGGAAAGCGCCGACCTGACGTCGGGACGCACGCAGCCAGCCATTCACGACCCAGGAATCACGATTCGCACCGACGTCACCCCGCACGGTGAATATTTTGCGGCAGCCAAAAACTGCCGGGAAATCAGGACGACGCGAACAAGGACCACCAGTACGCGACGGACAGACGACGCCGCGAACAAGGAGGACCAGTACGCGACGGACAGACATGGACCCGAACCTACGAGTCATCCCTGCCCTCATAGCAGTACACCTCCTCTACAGGTTACGACGCAGACGCCGCAGAAGGTCAGAATAACTAAGGGAGGGGGGAAAGTGGGGTGGGGTGGGGGTGGCACGACCAGGGCAGGCCACAAAACAACCACATGAGTCACACACCACACATGGCCTGGACATACCTGACTCCCATGCCCTGGTCACCACGAGGGGGTGGGGGCGTGTCCTGATAAGCCAGCGACCGCCACAACGGAAGTCCGTCACCACGCGAACCGGCAACACAACCAGACAGGTACGTCCCGTACCCACGCCTGAAGAGCGTGGGTACGAGTCGGACCACGCCCACACACGTCACCCCAACAATGGCGGGACGGATCGCACCCACGTGGCAAAGGCCTGGGTACGGGCCGCACAAACATCACATAGCGTGGGGACGGATATGTATGGACCCTACCCCCACCACGTATGCAAGGAGCGTACCCCCCACCCCAACAGTGTAAGTACGACCCGTACCCCCACCCGCGTATGCATGCAGCATACCCCCCATGCCAACAGTGTAAGTACGACCCGTACCCCCACCCGCGTATGCATGGAGCGTACCCCCCATGCCAACAGTGTAAGTACGACCCGTACCCCCACCCGCGTATGCATGGAGCGTACCCCCCATGCCAACAGTGTAAGTACGACTCGAACCACCACCCGCGTATGCATGGAGCGTACCCCCCATGCCAACAGTGTAAGTACAACCCGTACCCCCACCCGCGTATGCATGGAGCGTACCCCCCATGCCAACAGTGTAAGTACGACTCGAACCCCCACCCGCGGACGTACGGAGCGTACCCCCCATGCCAACAGTGTAAGTACGACCCGTACCCCCACCCGCGTATGCATGGAGCGTACCCCCCATGCCAACAGTGTAAGTACGACCCGTACCCCCACCCGCGTATGCAAGGAGCGTACCCCCCATGCCAACAGTGTAAGAACGACCCGTACCCCCACCCGCGGACGTACGGAGCGTACCCCCACCACACCAGTGTCAGTAGACTCGTACCCTCACCTCGAATGCATTGTGCGTACCCCCACCGTGTATGTGCCAAGCGCACATATCCAGAAATCGGAGGTGTGTGTGCAGAGTCCACCCAGCAGTGCCCTGAGACAGGAGGGGTGGGTGCAGAGTCCTCCCAGCAGTGCCCAGACACAGGAGGGGTGGGTGCCTATCACTCCCAGCAGTGCCCTGACACAGGAGGGGTGGGTGCAGAGTCCTCCCAGCAGTGCCCTGAGACAGGAGGGGTGGGTGCCTATCACTCCCAGCAGTGCCCAGACACAGGAGGGGTGGGTGCAGAGTCCTCCCAGCAGTGCCCTGAGACAGGAGGGGTGGGTGCAGAGTCCTCCCAGCAGTGCCCAGACACAGGAGGGGTGGGTGCCTATCACTCCCAGCAGTGCCCTGACACAGGAGGGGTGGGTGCAGAGTCCTCCCAGCAGTGCCCTGACACAGGAGGGGTGGGTGCAGAGTCCTCCCAGCAGTGCCCTGAGACAGGAGTGGTGGGTGCAGAGTCCTCCCAGCAGTGCCCAGACACAGGAGGGGTGGGTGCCTATCACTCCCAGCAGTGCCCTGACACAGGAGGGGTGGGTGCAGAGTCCTCCCAGCAGTGCCCTGAGACAGGAGGGGTGGGTGCAGAGTCCTCCCAGCAGTGCCCAGACACAGGAGGGGTGGGTGCAGAGTCCTCCCAGCAGTGCCCAGACACAGGAGGGGTGGGTGCAGAGTCCTCCCAGCAGTGCCCTGACACAGGAGGGGTGGGTGCCTATCACTCCCAGCAGTGCCCTGAGACAGGAGGGGTGGGTGTGGAGTCCCCCCAGCAGTGCCCAGACACAGGAGGGGTGGGTGCAGAGTCCTCCCAGCAGTGCCCTGAGACAGGAGGGGTGGGTGCAGAGTCCTCCCAGCAGTGCCCTGAGACAGGAGGGGTGGGTGCAGAGTCCTCCCAGCAGTGCCCAGACACAGGAGGGGTGGATGTGGAGTCCTCCCAGCAGTGCCCTGACACAGGAGGGGTGGGTGCAGAGTCCTCCCAGCAGTGCCCTGAGACAGGAGGGGTGGGTGCCTATCACTCCCAGCAGTGCCCAGACACAGGAGGGGTGGGTGCAGAGTCCTCCCAGCAGTGCCCTGAGACAGGAGGGGTGGGTGCCTATCACTCCCAGCAGTGCCCAGACACAGGAGGGGTGGGTGCAGAGTCCTCCCAGCAGTGCCCTGAGACAGGAGGGGTGGGTGCAGAGTCCTCCCAGCAGTGCCCAGACACAGGAGGGGTGGGTGCCTATCACTCCCAGCAGTGCCCTGACACAGGAGGGGTGGGTGCAGAGTCCTCCCAGCAGTGCCCTGACACAGGAGGGGTGGGTGCAGAGTCCTCCCAGCAGTGCCCTGAGACAGGAGTGGTGGGTGCAGAGTCCTCCCAGCAGTGCCCAGACACAGGAGGGGTGGGTGCCTATCACTCCCAGCAGTGCCCTGACACAGGAGGGGTGGGTGCAGAGTCCTCCCAGCAGTGCCCTGAGACAGGAGGGGTGGGTGCAGAGTCCTCCCAGCAGTGCCCAGACACAGGAGGGGTGGGTGCAGAGTCCTCCCAGCAGTGCCCTGAGACAGGAGGGGTGGGTGCAGAGTCCTCCCAGCAGTGCCCTGACACAGGAGGGGTGGGTGCCTATCACTCCCAGCAGTGCCCTGAGACAGGAGGGGTGGGTGTGGAGTCCCCCCAGCAGTGCCCAGACACAGGAGGGGTGGGTGCAGAGTCCTCCCAGCAGTGCCCTGAGACAGGAGGGGTGGGTGCAGAGTCCTCCCAGCAGTGCCCTGAGACAGGAGGGGTGGGTGCAGAGTCCTCCCAGCAGTGCCCAGACACAGGAGGGGTGGGTGTGGAGTCCTCCCAGCAGTGCCCTGACACAGGAGGGGTGGGTGCAGAGTTCTCCCAGCAGTGCCCTGAGACAGGAGGGGTGGGTGCCTATCACTCCCAGCAGTGCCCAGACACAGGAGGGGTGGGTGCAGAGTCCTCCCAGCAGTGCCCTGAGACAGGAGGGGTGGGTGCAGAGTCCTCCCAGCAGTGCCCAGACACAGGAGGGGTGGGTGCCTATCACTCCCAGCAGTGCCCTGACACAGGAGGGGTGGGTGCAGAGTCCTCCCAGCAGTGCCCTGACACAGGAGGGGTGGGTGCAGAGTCCTCCCAGCAGTGCCCTGAGACAGGAGTGGTGGGTGTGGAGTCCTCCCAGCAGTGCCCTGAGACAGGAGGGGTGGGTGCAGAGTCCTCCCAGCAGTGCCCAGACACAGGAGGGGTGGGTGCAGAGTCCTCCCAGCAGTGCCCTGAGACAGGAGGGGTGGGTGCAGAGTCCTCCCAGCAGTGCCCTGACACAGGAGGGGTGGGTGCCTATCACTCCCAGCAGTGCCCTGAGACAGGAGGGGTGGGTGTGGAGTCCCCCCAGCAGTGCCCAGACACAGGAGGGGTGGGTGCAGAGTCCTCCCAGCAGTGCCCTGAGACAGGAGGGGTGGGTGCAGAGTCCTCCCAGCAGTGCCCTGACACAGGAGGGGTGGGTGCCTATCACTCCCAGCAGTGCCCTGAGACAGGAGGGGTGGGTGTGGAGTCCCCCCAGCAGTGCCCAGACACAGGAGGGGTGGGTGCAGAGTCCTCCCAGCAGTGCCCTGAGACAGGAGGGGTGGGTGCAGAGTCCTCCCAGCAGTGCCCTGAGACAGGAGGGGTGGGTGCAGAGTCCTCCCAGCAGTGCCCAGACACAGGAGGGGTGGGTGTGGAGTCCTCCCAGCAGTGCCCTGACACAGGAGGGGTGGGTGCAGAGTCCTCCCAGCAGTGCCCTGAGACAGGAGGGGTGGGTGCCTATCACTCCCAGCAGTGCCCAGACACAGGAGGGGTGGGTGCAGAGTCCTCCCAGCAGTGCCCTGAGACAGGAGGGGTGGGTGCCTATCACTCCCAGCAGTGCCCAGACACAGGAGGGGTGGGTGCAGAGTCCTCCCAGCAGTGCCCTGAGACAGGAGGGGTGGGTGCAGAGTCCTCCCAGCAGTGCCCAGACACAGGAGGGGTGGGTGCCTATCACTCCCAGCAGTGCCCTGACACAGGAGGGGTGGGTGCAGAGTCCTCCCAGCAGTGCCCTGACACAGGAGGGGTGGGTGCAGAGTCCTCCCAGCAGTGCCCTGAGACAGGAGTGGTGGGTGCAGAGTCCTCCCAGCAGTGCCCAGACACAGGAGGGGTGGGTGCCTATCACTCCCAGCAGTGCCCTGACACAGGAGGGGTGGGTGCCTATCACTCCCAGCAGTGCCCTGAGACAGGAGGGGTGGGTGTGGAGTCCCCCCAGCAGTGCCCAGACACAGGAGGGGTGGGTGCAGAGTCCTCCCAGCAGTGCCCTGAGACAGGAGGGGTGGGTGCAGAGTCCTCCCAGCAGTGCCCTGAGACAGGAGGGGTGGGTGCAGAGTCCTCCCAGCAGTGCCCAGACACAGGAGGGGTGGGTGTGGAGTCCTCCCAGCAGTGCCCTGACACAGGAGGGGTGGGTGCAGAGTCCTCCCAGCAGTGCCCTGAGACAGGAGGGGTGGGTGCCTATCACTCCCAGCAGTGCCCAGACACAGGAGGGGTGGGTGCAGAGTCCTCCCAGCAGTGCCCTGAGACAGGAGGGGTGGGTGCCTATCACTCCCAGCAGTGCCCAGACACAGGAGGGGTGGGTGCAGAGTCCTCCCAGCAGTGCCCTGAGACAGGAGGGGTGGGTGCAGAGTCCTCCCAGCAGTGCCCAGACACAGGAGGGGTGGGTGCCTATCACTCCCAGCAGTGCCCTGACACAGGAGGGGTGGGTGCAGAGTCCTCCCAGCAGTGCCCTGACACAGGAGGGGTGGGTGCAGAGTCCTCCCAGCAGTGCCCTGAGACAGGAGTGGTGGGTGCAGAGTCCTCCCAGCAGTGCCCAGACACAGGAGGGGTGGGTGCCTATCACTCCCAGCAGTGCCCTGACACAGGAGGGGTGGGTGCAGAGTCCTCCCAGCAGTGCCCTGACACAGGAGGGGTGGGTGCAGAGTCCTCCCAGCAGTGCCCTGAGACAGGAGTGGTGGGTGTGGAGTCCTCCCAGCAGTGCCCTGAGACAGGAGGGGTGGGTGCAGAGTCCTCCCAGCAGTGCCCTGACACAGGAGGGGTGGGTGCAGAGTCCTCCCAGCAGTGCCCTGAGACAGGAGGGGTGGGGGCCTATCACTCCCAGCAGTGCCCTGAGACTGGAGGGGTGTGACACATGTGTGTGAGGCCAGAATTATCCACATGCATACTGGCTACAAGGGAACATGTCCCCATGAACTCATGTCAACAGACTCCACACACAAGTACAGTGATCACCAAGGATGCCACGATTGTCGCAGGTGGAGACATGGCCCTGCATGCATGGCCAAAGTAGAAGGGCTCCGTCACACACACAGCTCATGTAGACACAGCTCTGCGCTAAACATTGGGAACACCCTGCAGGGAAGAAAGCTGGGTACACAGAGGAAGGAATACACCCTTGGACAAGTGCACCATGCAGTAACTGCCTACATGAACAAAGAAAGTTAGCCAACACCTTGTGATGGCACACAGATCACAGGGTCCCACCAATGAGCAGTACACTACTACATATCCCACACACCCAAACCCTTACACACCACCCAAAACCATGTAGCAGCCCCACCAACACCAATACCAGCATAGCAGTAGTGTGATAATGAAAACAAAATTAAGCTTTATTCAGCAGGAGCACAATGTCCGTGGATCGCAGGCAGTTCAATCTTCACAAAGCCCATAGGGCAGTCAATGATTCTCAGCTGGATGGGGGACACAGTGGGATGCGTGTCCCCTACCTTGCCTGCACAGTCAAATGGCATCGTCTTCCACACTGGTGAGGGCATCAGGGGGGGGGGAGCAACAGGCACCGCAGGGACATCAGGGCAAAGGGGCGGCGTTGTGGGTGCAGGGATGGAGGAGTCCACCACAGGGGGTGGGTCAGTGCCAAAGGCGGAGGCCAGGATGGCACTACACACCTTTGCAAGGTCCTCCAGGGAGTCCCCTGCACCCGAAGGGACCTCAGGCCCCAAGGAGGGGGGGGGGTCAGAGGGATGGGTCGCAGTGCCACCGGGGGAGGGTGGAGACAGGGGGGGAGACTCAACCACCCTGACCGGGGACCTCCTTGACCGCTTGCGTGGTGGTGTAACTGTGGGGCTCAGGGACAGAGCGGCCATGAAGGAGTCCTTGGGGGAGATGTGGCCAGGAGAGCTGAGGGGAGGGGATTTGGAGGGAGTGGACTGGGTGGAATGCGGACTCCCACTATGGCTGCGTGTCACACGTTTGCCCCCCGACCCAGTGGGTGTGCCTACCTCACCCTGTGTGTGCGTGTCAGGAGGAGTGCGGTGGACCTTCCCTGCTGGTGTGGTGCCCGTGTCCGTTGATGTGGGTGCATGCCGACGTCTGGGTGTACGTGTGACAGGCATGGGAGTGGGAAGTGTGGATGGGGCAGGGGTAGGTGGGGGGAGGTCGTGCTGCAGGAGACCCACTGCTGCAGTCAGTGTGGAGTCGATGGACCTCAGCAAGTTGCGTTGGTCAGCCTGCGATGAATGAATGCCCTCCAAGAAAGCCTCGATGTTGGTGAGGGTTTTGCCGTGGGCATGGAGGACATTAAGGATCGCAGCCTGACCAACCTGCAGTTGCCGCTGGATGTCCACAGACTCAGCATTGGCGGCAGCAGTGGAGACAGGGGCAGGGGGTGCGGTGCCTGGCAGGAAGGAGACATGCTGTGACCGGGCACGCTGGGAAGGGACACGAGCAAGTGGGAGGCGGCTGGTGGAAACTGAGGGGGCGGTGCGAGGTGTTGTTCCGCTGTCAGCTGCTGGTGCAGCCTCCGCCCACTCGGAGACATCGTCCCCGGACCTGTCAGCTTCGTAGTCTGATGTGCCAGTCGACAGGTCCTCGGCCACACTCTCCTCCGCCTCTGTCCCACTCGATGTGCCAGACCCGATGTCACGGCTGGCACTGGTGCTCGGTCCCTCCGCCTGGTCTGTGTCCATGTCTCCCTCTGTGTCCCCCGACGATGCTGTGGGCAGGGTGGAGAGACAGAAATTATTCAGACACCTGTACACATCTGTCACATGAGTCCAATCTACATAGGTAACATTGCATGGCCTGAAAAGGAAGATCCCTAACATCTACTGAACAGGGTACCGATGTAGGGCATGAAACACACAGTTGGTTGATCCACCATGCCACTGAAATACCATGGAGAGCATGAGACAATAGCTAAACACAGGAAAAGGAGTCTGACATAGCACCCAGGCCCTGGGGACAATCCAGCACTGCATCTGCACCACACAGCGTTGGCAAAAATACCGATGACCAGGGACCATATCCATGAACTTGAGACACATGCTGCATAGGTAATGCTGAAAACATGCACAACATGACTCGGTCACTGCACATTGCGTGTGTGTCCAGGCACATCACACACTGCCCAGACCCAGCAAGTGGTAATCAGGATTTAACACATAGGCATTGCCCGCCCCAACAAGACCCTACACGAGGCAAATTGTGGAGACACAGGTGGCACCAACATCTCATGGTCTGGGTGATACACACAGGGGCAGGCAAAAAGCAAGATTGGACGCCAAACAGCCAAGGTGCGCCTGTACAAATAATGAGGTACCAGTGCCCATCCTCAGATGAGTATAACAAGACACACAGGCACTGGCAACTGTGAGTATGAAGAAGGACAATCAGGTCAGGCTGCACAGTGGACACCTGTACAAATTAGCACGTCTATATACATGGTGACAGGGGACAATGGCACAGAGCACAACTTACGCTGTAGACACTGACAGTGGCCACGTTTATGATGACACATACACCACTGAGGCAAAGGTGCCCCAGGGGACAGTAGTGGGCACGCAACTACATGCTACTGAATGGTAATGACTGCAACACACGTCACCATCCCTGCACTATGTGTATCGCACACTCATGCACATCATGTCACAGGCCACTACATAGGACATGCGCGCTGTAAGGCATGACACATGAGAGACCAACTCCCATGTCTGGAGTCAGCATCAGTGCCAACTGACATGGAACCCACATGCAGTGAACTTGACAGTGCACAGGCAAGGTCCCACAACCTGTTACACACCACCCCCACACATGATGCTACAGACATTGTTCCCGTGGACAAAGCGCCAGCCTACATTACCCTGTGAAGGAGTGACTACACACAGACCAGGGAACACATTGCAAGGAGGGGAAGGGTGGCAGGGGTACAGCGCTATACTGGGGCAAACAGGATCTGCACAGCACCTTTAAACCCTGCCAGTGGATTCATGCTACTGTGCCCTTACAAATGCCGGTGACACACAACAAACACACATGTACCTACCCCCTTCCGGCTGCTGTATCGCCTGTAAGCGCCTCTCAAGGTCTGGAAAGACCACCGGCAGCACACGCCTGTGGAGGTGGCTCAGACGGCGGCGGCCGCGGTTCTTGTGGCTCTCAGGTGAGTCCCCCAGCAGGAGCCGTGCAATCCTCCGCGTCCAGCACCGGATATCCTGCCAGCGTTTCCTCACCTGGGCCAGGCACCGCCTCCGACCATCCACACCCCTCACGGCACTGACGGCGGTCAGCCAGATCTGCTCCTTGGCAGTGGCGCCTACCTGTGAGGAGGAACAAGTGACACCACATCAATACACCAGCCACATGTCACAGAGAGACATATGGGTACAAATTAGCTGGTAACAACAAGGAATGTCATGCAGCCAACGCATTGCACCTTTGTCATAGGGACATCATCCCCTGGTGAGGGAAAAAGCACTACGTGCCACAGTGGGTACACAGGTGGAATGATGGCAATGTCACAATCAATGATCAAGGCTCACACTGTGCATCACACCCACCCCTCCTGTCTCAGGGCACTGCTGGGAGGACTCCACACCCACCCCTCCTGTCTCAGGGCACTGCTGGGAGGACTCTGCACCCACCCCTCCTGTCTCAGGGCACTGCTGGGAGGACTCTGCACCCACCCCTCCTGTCTCAGGGCACTGCTGGGAGGACTCCGCACCCACCCCTCCTGTCTCAGGGCACTGCTGGGAGGACTCCGCACCCACCCCTCCTGTCTCAGGGCACTGCTGGGAGACATCAGGCACCCCCCCCCTGGGACCCCCCCGACAGTACATGGCATGTGTGTTACACCTGGACGCAATGGCAGAAGTCACAGTCACCACATAGGGACAGTCTGTGGCAGTGGCCTATGCACTCACCTGATAACCTGGTCGCCCATACAGCATGGAGTACTGTGGGAGGATCACATCCAGCAGAGCCATGTTCTCCTCCAGGGTGAATGGCTGTGTCCTCTCCACAGCCCTTGAGATGGTTCCAGGGAATCAGTAGCAGCAGCTGGGTCGACGAATGCAAAGATGTGCAGGCAAGTGCTCCCTCATGGGACCTGGCTGCCTTATATGTGCCCTTCTGCCCAGTCTCATGCACAGGAGTACAGAGAGATTGGTCACTCACATTTGCATCCTATGTTTCCACCAATCCCTTCAAACCTAGCAGTCTGTGGGTTCTCGATCGGTTTCATTCTCCTGCATGATGTCAGCCCCACAAACACATTGCAACAAAGTAGACAAATCCCAACTGACTTCTGCTGTGCACCTTCCAGAACAATTTCGAATTTTGAACTTGGTCTCCATGACAACCAGCATGCATGTAGGCCTTAATACTTGTCCCCTATGTAATTTGGAGCATCACACACAGGTACGGTGCGTGTGGGGGCCCTAGGGCACCCCAAATGCATGGCAACGGCCCGTACATGCATGCCTACGCTCTCCATCACTTTTGGTCTGCACGCGTATGCGTACCCGTAGTGGTACGGACCGTACACTCGCATCTACGCTCTCTATCACTATGGGTCTGCACGCGTATGCGTACCCGTAGTGGTACGGACCGTACACTCGCATCTCTATCGCATCTCTATCACTATGGGTCTGCACGCGTATGCGTACCCGTAGTGGTACGGACCGAACACTCGCATCTACGCTCTCTATCACTATGGGTCTGCACGCGTATGCGTACTCGTAGTGGTACGGACCGAACACTCGCATCTACGCTCGCCATCACGATGGGTACACATACGGCAGCACTCCCACAGTGATTTGGGAACATGCACAGGCCCTCTCAGCAGCAGTACGGCGGATTTTACACATCACTGTGGTGATAGGCGACACACATGTAGGAATAGGGCGGACATACTTGTCCATGGATGGACATACTTGTCCAGGAATGGACATCAAGGCATCGTCTGTGCATTACCACATGTGTGGGGCACAGGGGTCACAGGCTGTGATGTGGAACATGCCTCCTAAGTGGAGAAGGCACCAGATGTATGATGAGATGTGTACATGTGTACTGTGTGAGGGTGCAATGTGTGCCAGGCATGCCCTTGACTCCTTTGACATGTGTGCATGTGGGACTGCGCACTTGGGGTGAGCGTCACTGGCATGGCACGGACACCAACACACGGAAGTGTCCCATTATGCCCGGTACAGGGGTCATCACTACCCACAGTGCACAATGTGACTATGCCATATATGTGTCCGGGATTTACATCGGGTTGATGTTGTAGCACCCTCAAAAGCTGCAGCCGTTGCAGCAACCAACATGTGGCTGTGTGTAGATTGTCATTGCACACTGTTCCCAACACCATGCCACATGTGTTATCGGATGTGAGGTGCACATGTATGCAAGGGACACGGAGTAGCGTGACAAGGCCATGTCAGCAAACTCACAAGGAATGTGTGGGGAGTCATGACATGTGCACCTTCATGGCAAGGTGTGTGGGCTGGACTAGTGTAATGTCATGTGACCTGTGGCTCAAGTGTTCCGCTGCCAGTCTCTGCAATCGGCATCACACTTCTGCTAATGTGTGGGTGTATGTCACTCCTGTCTTGCGTCGGGCAGTGCACTTGCACTGGGACACAGCTATTTTCATGGCGTGGCATGGGGAGGTTCTCAATCACCGTGTGTAGCTGGGTCTTGGAAGGAGTGTCACCTTGCATCCATACGTGTCCTGGGCATGGAGCACATGCCTGACTCCCTATGTGGCATGTGTGTATTGCCAGATTTACATGTGCTCAGTAGACATGAGTTGTTCTCGTAGTGCACTCACTCTTCCTTGTCACTTCCAAATTACTGCAGAGCGCCTCCTGTTGCCCGAAGAATTCCAGACTTGGCCACCATGCAGGAGAATGACACGATCCGGCTCTACCGCTTCACCCAACCGTTGATTCTGGAGCTGACGGCGAGACTGGCACCACACCTGCAACCGCAGCACAGGTATCCTACGGCACTGACACCCCAGCTGAAGGTAATGGCTGCCCTACATTTCCTTGCCACGGGTACCTTCCAATATACCATAGCTCATGTTGGTGGCATGTCCCAGAGCATGTTCAGCGGTGTGCTGCATGATTTCTTGGAGGCCATGTTGATTCACCTGGATGACTTCATCAAGTTCCCAACCCCTGAACAGATGACTGAGGTCAAGCGTGGTTTCTATGCCCTGGGAGGGATGCCCCATGTCATTGGGTCCATAGATGGGACACATGTAGGTTTGGTACCACCACACGCACGGGAGGTGGCGTACCGCAATCGGAAGCACTACCACTCCATCAATGCCCTTGTGGTGTGTCTGTCCAACATGGTGATTTCACATGTCTGTGCTCGTTTTCCAGGATCAGCACACGATGCCTACATCATGAGGCGTAGCGGGATGCCTGATATGATGATGCAGCTGCGCAACGAACGGGCATGTGTTGTTGGTGGGTACAGTCTGTCTGTCCTGTATTCTGTTTGGCCGAGCAGCACTACCGCTTCGCCAGTTCTAACGATATCCATGTGCTTTCCATTTAGGGGACGCTGGCTATCCCAACATGCCTTGGCTGCTGACACCTCTCCGCAACCCCATCACGCCGGCCCAGCTCCGCTACAACACCGCCCATGGCCGGACAAGGCGAGTGATAGAGAGGATGTTTGGCATGCTGAAGAGCCGATTCAGGTGCCTCCACAAGACCGGCGGCGCACTCCCATATGCCCGGGCGAAGGTCTGCAAGATCTTCATGGTCTGCTGCATGCTGCACAACATGGCAGTTGAAAGAGCTGTGCCACTCATCCTGAATCAACATGACGAGGACCATCCACCCGTGGAGGACGAAGGGCTTGGCAATGGGGCTAGTGATGTGGAGGATGTGGAGCCGCAAGAGGACATCCGGACTCGGCTCATACGCGACTTCTTTGCTTAGTGGTGAGTACCAGTGTCTGAGTGTGCACGCCTTGGTCCCCGTGTGGCATGTGTTGTGATGCGTGTCTCCACCTGCATGTATGGCACGTGAGTCAGAGGTGTGTGTGGGTGTGTCACTGGAGTGATGGTGGCAGTGATGGTAGTATTTCCACACTCATAATTGTGACCTAGCATGTTGTCATCCATACATGTGTCGAGTCAATGCACATGCAAGTGGCTGTGCTTTTTGTGGCTGACTTCTTGTGTGTCTCTCTTCCCCAGGTACCTGCGCATGCCGTCTTCTGGTTGCATTGTTGTGGCACTGCTATTCCTCATGGACATGGCATCGTGGGCTGACTCAGCGTTATAGGCACGGACACGTTTGGAAGTCTCCATGGGGTAAGGGATGCATCAGGGGTGTATTGGGTGTGGCAGTTGTTCACGATGTGTGCACACTGCCCCGGTCGGGGTTTGGTTCCTCTGCAGACATGTGGCATCCCCATGGGACACGACATGCAGCTGGGTACACCTGAATAGATGGGCTGCCTGGTTGTCAGTCATCAGTGATGGGATAGTGAATTGTGATGAAGGCATCAATGTGTGTGACACTGCCCTCGGACACATACGGTTAACATTGTCTTGACATGGAGTGGGACTTCCACATCAGCGGATGTATGGTGTATGGCAGTCTCTCCGTGAGCAGCTGTGGGTATTTAGCTGTTATCCGACACTTGTGTGCCAGTTCCATGGCTATCACGCATTTGTGCTGCAGAAGGGGGGTGCCAGTGTTGGAGCCACATGTTACTCCACATGATGTGTTCATGTGTACTTCAAGTTGCCTCTGCAATCCCAAACACATGACTATTAAAGGTGTCCCTATGCCTCCAAGGTGCCTCTTCTCAGTCAATGCTGGTGTGTTGGCACGGTGCATCCTGCATGTCTGGCATGGTATTCCCTGATTGTGGCTATGTGTCAATGTGTCGAGTGGCAAGATGCAAGCTGTGTGTGTGTGCTGAGACTGTGTAATGTGCATGATGTCCATGACTGTGTGGGTATTGTGACATGTGCCATCCCCATGCATCCAACGTTGTCCATGACCCCATTCTCTGCATCCACCGGACTCAAGCTTGCAGGACATGGTTCTGCCACCTGTCTACACGTACCTGGGTGGCCCCCAGGACACGGGCCAGGATCCCTGACCTCTGCGCATGACTGTTGCTGTACTCAATGTGTCTGTCAGCACGGTTGTTCGGCCACCCCCTCAGCTGGTTCTGACCATCACGGGTGTGTATGGTGCTCCATGTCTGTCTTGCCTAGAAAACTGTGACCCATGTGTCCTGTGCCAGACTCAGGCCCCAGGGTGTGGATGGTTGAAGTGAACAGATGACTCAGGCATGTCTAGACTGTACAAGACACATGTTAGGTAATAATGCTACCAGCAGGCATCTACTCTTAATAGTGTGATTTATTATTGTGGGGGGGGGGGCAAAGTGAGGGCCTTTCCGGGATTAGGGAATCCAAAGTTCAGTAGGGGAGTTGGTGTCCTTGCCATTGGAAATCCACAGAGTCCATGCCACAGTCTTTGTCAACATTGGTCAGCCAGTGACCAGCAGGGCCATGTGGCAGAGAATGTCTCTTGATGCTGTGATGCTGTTGCTCCAGTGGGCCAGGTGCCAGGCCAGGTGTCCTGGGAGATGGTGATGTAGCAGCCACCCTCACGGTCCTTTCCGTGGACGACCCGGCTTCCTGCGGGGAACCTCAGCAGCAGGCCGTGACGACGTCTGGGATGCTCCGTCGGATGTTTCCTCCTCCTCCTCATGATCCCTCCCTGTGGGTGGTGATGTTCTCCGCCTTCTGGCACAGGGAGGGTCGGCCATGGTGTCGGCCATCCGACGGAGTTCAGCGTGAATCCCCTGGGACGCCGTCACTTGCTGAGCCTGTCTGTCCTCCATATTCCGTTGGTGTAGCTGTAGACAGGCTATTAGCTCCGCATGTTGCTGGGCCTGCTGGACCTTGATCCCCTCGAGGACGGACACAAACTGGGCCATGCCCGTGGTGTCCTGCCGGTATGAGTCCAGGATGTTACGGACATGGGAAAATACCGGATCCCCAGCCAACTGGTCAGGCTCGCGCCTCCGCCGTCCTCCACTCCCGCCACCCCTGCCCACTTGCGTCTGGCCTGCACTTGTGGGCACATGGGGTCTCCGGGACCCCTGAGGGGTGGCATTGGCGTTGTCGCCTGCCTCCTCCTGGGTGCCCGGGACACCGTGTCCCTCCTGGCGAGCCTGGCTGCATTGTGGTGTTGGGGCAGGGATCCTGGGTGTCTCCTGGGATGTGGCAGGAGTGGGGGTGGTGGTTGGCACGGTTGTACCTGACGCAGGTGCTGCAGGTGGTTGGACACCAGAGGGGCCAGGTCGGTCGGGGTCGTCCGCAGAGTGGTGAGAGTGGTCGCTGCCGGTGGGATCGGTCTCCTGCAGATCCGGGTCCTGTGAGTGTTCCCCCCCAGTGTTGGGGGGTGCAGCACGACGTTGACCTGTGTGTGAGAGAGACAATGTTAATTTGGATCCATGCAACATCCATGTTTCATCCGTTACAAAGTTGGCACATTTCCTCTTGGAATTAGGATCTGTCTTGCATTCCACTCACAGTGCACTTGTGCATGTGTGTGTCCCTTGGGCACCAATTTGGCCCCTTTCACTATGTGTGGCACAGTCTTACTTGCTGCGTCAAGTGTGACTGCAGTCAGCAGTGGAGTGTGCATGTGTGCCGAGCTATGTATTTGCGCCTTCCTTGTAGCACTGTACATGTGCACATGGAGTGGATCCACACACTTATATGATGCAGGTGGCTGTCCTTGTGCTCGTGTACAGGTTGTAACATGGCCCTGCGTTTTGCCATGATGAAGAGGGGGGGTTCTGGCACTGGCCACCCTTGTCTACATGCACGCAGTCCACCTACTGACGAGCAGACATTCACACACACCAAAGGACTGATTTGCTCTCCCTGTGTCTCCCTCCCTCTCTGTCCCCCTCTCCCTCCCTCTGTGTGTCAGCCTCCTCCCTGTGTCCATCTTCCTGTGTCTCCCTCTCTCTCAGTCCCCCTCTCCCTCCCTCTCTGTACCCCTCTCCCACCCTCTGTGTCCCCCTCTCCCTCCCTCCGTGTGTCAGCCTCCTCCCTCTGTCCGTCTCCCTCCCTCTCAGTCCCCCTCTCCCTCCCTCCCTGTCCCCCTCTCCCACCCTCTGTGTCCCCCTCTCCCTCCCTCCGTGTGTCAGCCTCCTCCCTCTGTCCGTCTCCCTCCCTCTCAGTCCCCCTCTCCCTCCCTCCCTGCCCCCTCTCCCACCCTCTGTGTCCCCCTCTCCCTCCCTCCGTGTGTCAGCCTCCTCCCTCTGACCGTCTCCCTCCCTCTCAGTCCCCCTCTCCCTCCCTCTCTGTCCCCCTCTCCCTCCCTCTGTGTCCCCCTCTCCCTCCCTCCGTGTGTCACCCTCTGTCACCTTGGCCCAGCTTCCTGGGCACACACTGTTAGCAGATCTTTGAGTGGCCCTTGGCCTGTTGATGTGAGTTTGTTTCTGATCTCCAGGCACCCATTTTGTCTGCTGTGTGTCTGTGCGCTGCTGCTGTGGTGGTGTGTGCTGCCACTCTTTCACACTGTTGGCTGTTCATTAGCTGCTGTCATGTGCAAAACAGTGCCTTCACCCCCATGTGTTGATGCAAGGCGTCCGCCATTTGCTGGCAAGTCATTCCTGTGTTGGGACACAGTGTTTGTCTGGCTGTGACCTAGGCCATATGGGCAGAGGGCATTGTTGTCTGCTTTGGAGTCGCACTATGTGATTCTTGGTGCCCAGCCTCCCGCCATCCGGGTTACCGTGTCATGTGTTGTTGTCTTCTGTGGCCTGTGACTTGACATTGTCCAGCTGGGTGCATGGGGCATGGTGGCAGCAGTGGCATGTGCCTGCTCATGGAGTGTGGTTGAGTAATGCGATGGCTTGTGGTGGTTGCGTGCCTGTTATTAATTTTGGTTGTGGTTGCAGTTCCCCCCATGTGAGGTGCGTTGTTTGTGTACTCACCCGGGTCTCGGAGTCCTTCTACTCCTTCAACTGCCTCCACCGGCAGTATGGCCATCACCCTCTCCTCCCAGGGATGGTACTGTACGGCTCTGCGGGAGGGCCCTCCTCCGGTGGCGTTGGCCTGGTCGTGTTCCTCCTGCCTCTTGGCTCTGACCCTCCTCCGCAGATCGTACCACCTGTTCTGGCAATCCTGCTTGGTCCTCCTGGTGTCCGCAACAGCATTCACAGCATCGACGATGGTCTGCCACATGGCTGTTTTGGCTGCCTGGCTGGTGCTTCTGACCAATGTTCCAAAGATCTGTGGCTCGACTCTGAGGATTTGATCAACAAGGACCTCCAACTCTCGGTGACTGAACTTTGGATTCTTGGTAGTGGGCATGGTGAGGGGTGTGGGTGGGGATGGTGTGGGTGTGGGGGGGGGTGTGGATGTTGGGGGGGGGTGTGGATGTTTGTGTGTGTGTGTGAATGTGATGAGAGGGAGTTTGTGAGGGTGGTCGTGTGAAGGTGTGCAAGTGTAAGGTGTGGTGTAGCTTGTAGTCTGGTTCTGTGGTGTCTGGCAGCAGTGAGTCTGTTGCAAAGGCTCATGGTTTGTATGTGTGGGCCCTTTTTATTGGTCCATGGGTGGGTGTGGCAGTTTTTGAATTTTGGGTGGGTGTGTTATAAGGAGTGGTGGTGTATTGGGCCTCTGTTTGTTTTTGGCAGTTGCAGGTCAGTGATTGTGTTATTTTAGTGGTTGTTGGCCATGTTTAGTGGCTGTGTGCCTTTCGAATGGTGTATTCTTGTGTTGTTTTATTTTGTCCTGGTTGTGTACGTGCGTTTTGAGCGTGTGTACGGTGTGTACATGGGCCATTTGGTTGTACGATTTTGTCCTTGTGTGTGGCTTTGTAAGACTCGTACATGCGGTTGTGATGTTGGGGCATGGGGTGCGCTCCGTACTTAGGAGGTTGTGTTGGGGGTGCGCCAGGAACGTACTGGGGTGGGGGTACGACTGGAACGTCCTGGGGTGGGGGTACGACTGGAACGTACTGGGGTGTACATGGACGGTGGTACGACACGTCCAGGGGTGGGGGGTGTACATTGACGGTGGTACGACACGTACTGGGGTGGGGGGGTGTACATTGACAGTGGTACGACACGTACAGGGGTGGGGGTACGACTGGAACGTACTGGGGTGTAGGTACACGGGGGGTACGACACGTCCAGGGGTGGGGGGTGTACATTGACGGTGGTACGACACGTACTGGGGTGGGGGGGTGTACATTGACGGTGGTACGACACGTACTGGGGTGGGGGTACGACTGGAACGTACTGGGGTGTACATGGACGGTGGTACGACACGTCCAGGGGTGGGGGGTGTACATTGACGGTGGTACGACACGTACTGGGGTGGGGGTACGACTGGAACGTACTGGGGTGTACATGGACGGTGGTACGACACGTCCAGGGGTGGGGGGTGTACATTGACGGTGGTACGACACGTACTGGGGTGGGGGGGTGTACATTGACGGTGGTACGACACGTACAGGGGTGGGGGTACGACTGGAACGTACTGGGGTGTAGGTACACGGGGGGTACGACACGTCCAGGGGTGGGGGGTGTACATTGACGGTGGTACGACACGTACTGGGGTGGGGGGGTGTACATTGACGGTGGTACGACACGTACTGGGGTGGGGGTACGACTGGAACGTACTGGGGTGTACATGGACGGTGGTACGACACGTCCAGGGGTGGGGGGTGTACATTGACGGTGGTACGACACGTACTGGGGTGGGGGGGTGTACATTGACGGTGGTACGACACGTCCTGGGGTGGGGGTACGACTGGAACCTACTGGGGTGTAGGTACAGGGGGGTACGACACGTCCAGGGGTGGGGGGTGTACATTGACGGTGGTAAGACACGTACTGGGGTGGGGGGGTGTACATGGACGGTGGTACGACACGTCCAGGGGTGGGGGGTGTACATTGACGGTGGTACGACACGTACTGGGGTGGGGGGGTGTACATTGACGGTGGTACGACACGTCCTGGGGTGGGGGTACGACTGGAACGTACTGGGGTGTAGGTACACGGGGGGTACGACACGTACTGGGGTGGGGGGGTGTACATTGACGGTGGTACGACACGTACTGGGGTGGGGGGGTGTACATTGACGGTGGTACGACACGTCCTGGGGTGGGGGTACGACTGGAACGTACTGGGGTGTAGGTACAGGGGGGTACGACACGTCCAGGGGTGGGGGGTGTACATTGACGGTGGTAAGACACGTACTGGGGTGGGGGGGTGTACATTGACGGTGGTACGACACGTACTGGGGTGGGGGTACGACTGGAACGTACTGGGGTGTACATAGACGATGGTACGACACGTACTGGGGTGGGGGGGTGTACATTGACGGTGGTACGACACGTACTGGGGTGGGGGTACGACTGGGACGTACTGGGGTGTAGGTAGACGGGGCTATGACACGTACTGGGGTGGGGGTTCGACTGGAACGTCATGGGGTGTACCTAGACGGGTGGGGGTATACATATACGGGGGGTACGTGTCGGACGTACGGGGGCTCGGGGGAGTGTTGGGCGCGTATGCGGGCACATGTCTCCATGGTTGCTGTAGGAGTTCGGTGCGGACGGTGTTTTTTCCATACGGTTGTAACCTCGGACGCACGGGATGGATCGTGATTCCTCGGTCGGACTTGGATTTTCACGTTTGTACGGTAAATCGTCCGAGGACGTGTCGGACACATTTTCCAACCCGAGGACGTGTGGGGAATGATTCCCAGTGCGGTTCGTATGGACTTTTTACCATGCGAATCGTGATTGCCAGTTCGTACGGCACTTGTACGATTCGTACGGTAAAAAGACCCGATACGAGTCGCACGGGGGAATTTTTTACCGGATCGTGATCGGCACCACAGTGTAGGAAAATTATGCCTTGACTGGCTGCAGACATCTACACTAGAGGATGTGAAATAACACTAATCTTTACTTAAAGAAGACGCAAACCTTAGGGAATTCTTGCTAGGTCCAAGAAAACTGCGTCAAAAACGTTTCATATATGCTGGCATCTATGCTGCTTATAATGAAATCTGGAAGGTGACACAAGCTGACGCCGCAGAAAGAATACAAGAAATTGATCATATTAATTTAGAGAAATCTCTTGTTGTGGTCGACAATGGGTTAATGACTCTGTCATCCTGAATATATTCATTGGGCAACATTGCATCCTCTGCTATAAACATTGTGGAACAAGATTTGGTCCTGCTGCGTCATGGCCAGCCTCAATTACATTCTATTCTGTCATTAGGCTGGACGCTACAAAACCTGCGCGCAGGCTATGTGCCTTGGCGTTTCTCTTCTCTGTTTTCTGATTACAATCTCACGGATAAACAGATGGAACTGGCACAAAGAGGAGCAAAGTATACAGTGCTGAGCATTGAAAGACTGGAAAAATTGCCATTTATGGTAGCAGAAAAAACAGCTACAGAATGGATCATACATGGCAAAATAACTCTGCCTGTTACAACTTTCCATTTTCAGTATTGCCTTAAACACATGCCAGTAGGCAAATATGAAAGGCTGGGTAAAGAATACATCAGGACATCCTGGCATTTACCTTACACACACAGCTGTTGGAGTGGGGGCGTGAACTGTTTATTAGCGGTACACACTGTGAAAATGTACTAAGCGGTTCACTCATATGTCGAGATATTAGTTTACGCGGGCTTGTAGCGGTTCCACTGCAAATTTATCCTGCCACCTGCAAGGTTCACCAGTCGCAGTGATTAATCCAACGTTTGGACAACTTTCAAATGGGAGTTACCTCATGTTGAATGATCAGAGCTGTTGTGGCATATTGCCAGGTATCCCATATCTAGTAACGGTTACTTCCAGGGTCACTTGCTGTATGCAAGTCTTGTTCCTCCAAATAGACACAGTCAGGGAACCGCCCTTATGGAGTTCACTGAACATCTCTTCTATACGAATTGATACTTTAAGCAGAATAAAAGCCATTCTTTTGCAACAAACCGTGCCTTTGATCTCGGCCAAAGAAATCTATGATCTACAAGTCGCAAGGACTTTAGCTGAGATACAGGCTCTGTTAAGGACAAATTGCCCTACACATTTCACAGAAATGTTGGGACGTATCTTAAACATGTCTGATACGAGCGGTATTGTGCATATATTTAAGACCATATGTTCAGGACTGTTAACACTATTTCAGGCAGTCCTCGGAGTCATTTCAAACTTCATGTACTCGGTGTTTGGTGGTCGCCGCTAATTCTAGCACTCATTGCAGGAATCCTGTTTTTATTTTCTTCCGCTACGCTATGGCAAGCCAATCCACCAGAGTCACTCCCAGCACCTTAGAGAATGCTCTCCTGGAAAGGAAGTGTCATGAGCGCATAGTACAACTATTGGGGTTACCTCGTCTACGACAACTAAATACCACATGGTTTCTGTCATTCAGACCAATCTGGCAAGATTGCATCTTACCTGTTCTATGCTGTCTGCTTTGCGGTGAAGAATTCATGCTAGACATCTGTCTAACACTCCCCATCAGTCGTGCCAACGGATATCAATACTCTGCTGGACCCGATAACTGCCCACGCTCTGTGTTGTCCCCAGAGGCTACCGATCCTTATGACGGCATTCATGCTACTGCTGAGGTACGAGATGGATCAACAGGCACACAGGTATCATCGAACACTGCTACTGACGATGCATCACATCTATGTGCAGTTAGTCTTCTAAATGAGGTAATCGACATGTCACCGACAACAGTAGACAACTTTTTGTCTACAGGATTAGAGGATTTCATGTTTTCCCCAGCATCTTCAAATAACTTTTGATTTGGCTCACAGAGTACCATATAATCTATAAATTTGGCCTTCATTTTTTCAAAACATAAGACTAAATTTGTAACTTTCCTTAGATCACACTTTTTGTGAATATTGACTTTTTCTTTTATGTCTGAAAGCTATTCTTACAGTAGAACTATTCATAGAGAACAGACTTCTTTGAAACTTTTCAGGGACATGTCCTCTTTTTCAAATTTATGTAATCATGAAATGAAATGGCTCTGAACTATTTTTTTTCCTTTCTGTAAGACTGGACCATTTCATTACATATGTGTATAAATATGTGTTCATTCTCTTAGCATTCACTGTGAATATATACTTAGAATGCAACATTGCTTTAATATGTACAGCACCTGCATTTCATGTGTAGCGAACTTTTAACAAAGACTTTTAGTATGCTTTTACAAATGTTTTTAGTGAACATGTGATATTCAATTCTATGTGTTTTAGCATGTTTAGCATTTAGTAATATCGAACAGTAGTTATTGGAGTGGGTGTTGTGTTTCAATTTAGATAACCGTATATAGGTTTCCCTGAATCATGTACTTATATAGGCACAACTCGCTTTGCCCTTATTTAGGCATGGAACCCCAGCCCTTATTTAGGCATGAGCCATGCTAACCAAATACAGGCATGGTTATCTACATCCGTCCATCCCGCGTCACAACATGTTCTTAGAAACCAGACCCTTAAGCCGAACGGGACTTTCCCTAGCTAGGATGTTTGATTTCTCCAAGAACTCATCTATTATGCATGAACTACTATTCCTTTGGGGTTCATCCATGACGTCTTCCTCTGCCCGACTTTACGTCAATGCTAGCATTCCTAAATACCTTACAGATATAAATATACCTTCCCTTACCATGGCAAACCACGGCATGGCACGGCGGTTACACAGCACGACTTCACTACACGGTTCGCCACACCAAGTTCGCAAGAGACCCTATCCCGGCCTGACTCACTGACCAGACGCTGTCATCCCTGCTCGCAGAAAATCCAGCTTCCAGTGTTCTGACTCCCTTCGTGGGGTGTTAGAGTTTGAGACCCGGATAGAGATTCGCACCTCGCTCATTCTAAAGGTATGGAGCCAACTAGAACCGAGAGGGACTCTTGGCATACCAGACTTGGCATACTAAACTTAGCATATAACATACTATAGAAAACAGCACCTACTTTTGCCTCGCACCACACTGAGGTTAGGTACACCGGGGTAGGACTATTTAGAAGCATCACACGAGTATTCACATTTTAGCCTGTGTTATTTATGTATGTATATATGAATATATGTCATAGCTAAAAGACAATGCTCTTGCAGTATTATTTCTTCTTATTGCTTACACTGTGCGTAATATATTTTGCTTTCTGTCTAATGATCGTAACAGCTCATATCTCTTACACGAGAAACAAGACTGTTCAATAAACCCTTTTATTGAAACACCCGTCTTTCTATTTCTGTGTAGCTCTGGAGAAACTAAGCATGCACGATTGACTGAATGAAACTGTTATCTATTGTTTCCACGATTCTGAGAAGTGTTCCGATTCTAAGAGAAACAAAGTTGTCATGTTTATGCGGTTGTCAGATACTAATCCCTTCTTGTTCATTCGAGAAGTTTCTAGTGACCTCTGAGTTAGCTGGCACACACAAGTAATTAAGTTTAATGTACTCGATAGGAGCATACTGACCTTAGTCCTCTGCAAAAACTATAGTGTATATTATTATTCCAATGCGCAGAGCCTATAAGGGAAATAGGAACTACATTACATTCTGGTGGTCTGGCGATCCACGAGTGCCACCATGACTACGGCAGTCCAATGGACCGCTGTAGTCATAAAAAGGCCCAATGTTTTAATGTGCCAAGTTTTGTGAAGATTTGTCAATGGGAAAAATTTAAGTGGAGTTAATATGCCAAGGTTTGTGAAGATTTGTCAATGGGAAATAGTTAAGTGGATTTGAAATAGTGTATATTTTCCCATTTTATCTCCTATAGGATATTTAGCAAAATCCCCTTAAAGGCTCTACATCAAAATTTAGGTGAAGGCAGAACTTTACTCAGAAACCATGCTTTTGCATTTGGTATAAATTGTTTAGTAGTGTCTGAAATATAATCATTTGAAAAAAGTGTTGTGTGATCTTGAAAGCGTTAATACTTTTGTATATCCTGACAGTATAAAAGTAATTTAATAATTTTCTTATAAATTTAGCACTGTTTTGCTAATATTCCTCAAATTTGACAGACACTGAAGGCCATATTAAACCAATGCAATCCCTAAGATACAATTTATCATGCCTCGCAATGGCCTCCTATGTGGCCCTGAGTGGCTTGATTAATCCAGAGTAATGTATTCTGCTGCACACATAGAAAGAGGAAAATACCTCAGGCAATGTTTTTTGTGCTTACAGTGGAGGCACCCTTGCACAATGATGCAAGAGTGTCTGCATTGGCACTAGGCAAGACATTGTACGATGGCTCTGAAAAAAGCCAGAAATGCACAGTATTGTGAAAAATATGGCACATGCTTGCCCTTTCCTTGTAACACAGTGGAGCAGGGTGACTTACTGCGCTGTGCTGCATTACTTTTTCATGAATATGGCCTCTAATATTTTCAGATTGCTTTTGGTATTTTGGAATTTGAGCATATCCATTTAAAGAGAGGCAGTTCATTTGGTAATGAATTTGGCGCTTTTTAACCGATTCCATCCTCAGCTATGGTGGTCGTGTGCTGAGAACCGAACGGTTCTGTCATCTGCACACTACCAGGAAATCTTTCTGCTGTTACTTTTATTTTATTTTACTTTTATTTTTTCAGCATCAGGAGCTGAGGAAAAGCGTCCCCAGCCACACAAGGCAATTTTTTTCAGTCAGATGGCATGCTGATGTCATTACATCGAAGGTGAAAGTGAAATGAGATGATTGGCTCATTTCACTTTCATTGCATCAGTGCTCTCTGGGCTATCTCAGCCCCAAGCATGAAACACATGGAAGAGGTATAACTGAAAAGTAGAGAATCTTCCATTTCCAATGGTACCCATCTCTAGTGGATCCCAGCTCGTGGAACAGGAGGGTGATCCCCAAGCAGGGATCCACCACTAGACACTATGAAGGGGGGTGCAGCCCCTTGGACAAGGGCCTTTGCTCACCCAAAAGTTTTTATGGGCATGACCCTGGGGGGCAAATGGAGGAATAGCCCCCAATCTGCCCCCAGGGGAGAAGAAAGCCCACTAGACTCCAGGGATTTTTATGTAAAAAAAGGTGGGGGCTGCCCACAATGGGCATGGCCCCACCACACATAAATGGGGCCTTTCTGCCTTTCTAGGGGGCAGATGAGGCAATAGCCCCCAATCGTCTACTAGGCACCAGGGATTATTTTTTTCTTAGTGTACGGGTGGGGGCATGATCATTATGCCCCTGCAGGGGCATATTGGGGTAAGAGCCCCTGATATGCCCCCGTGGGTGGCAGAAAGCACACTAGGCACCACGGGCTACTTTTTTCTTTGTGTAGAGGTGAGGTCTGCCCGGAATGGGCATGCCAAGGCCCCCACTCCCCCCCAAAAATGGGCACAGTGTTTCTGCAGAGGTGTATTGGGGCAACAGCCCCCAATCTGCCTTCCTGGGGGGGCGGAAAGCCCTTTAGACACCAGGGACTATTTTTACCTTGTGTAGGAGTAGGGGCTGCTCAGAGTGCCAATGCCCGAAGAACACACACAAAAATGAACATAGTCTTTCTGCCCCCTCCTGGGGGCATATGGTGGTTATTACACCTGATCTGCCCCCGGGTAGGGGCAGAAAGCCCCTAAGCACCATGATTATGTAAATAGGCATGCCAGGGAGTGGCCCCATTGTCAAGAGTCACTCCCCCTTTTTTAGGCATATGAGCAGCTATATTTTTAGGCTCATCTGCCTTCCAGGGGGTCAGAAAACCACTAGATATCAGGGAAGATTTGTGTATATGTGTGTGTGTGTGTGTGAGTAATTAGGAGTTTGGCTGATGGTCTCCATGTACTGGCGTTTGTACAGTGTGTGTGGATTTGCGCCTGGCTGGCAGTGTGTGGGTGGGCAAGCGCTTGTGGCGGTGTGTGTAGACTAGCTCTTGCCTGTTGGTGTGCATGGAAAGATGCTTGGCTGGCAGGGTATGTGAATGGGTGCTTGGCTGGCAATGTGCATGGATGGCACTTGACTAGTGGTAAGCGTTGGCTGGTGCTTGACTGGCGTTATGCATGGATGGCTGTTGCCTGGTGGTGTGCGTGAATGGTGCTTGTTTGGTGGTGTGCATGTACTGGTACTTGACTGGCAGTGTGTGTGGACTGCCGCTTAGCTGGTTGTGTGGCTTGCGTGGATCCCCCAGCGCTTTCTTACCCAAAATCCTCTGCAAACTTAAAATTTTGCTAAAAATTCACATTTTCCTCACATGTCTGTGTGGGAAAGTTGAAGGATCACTGTGCTGACACAAATTTCCTACCACCCAGCGTTCCCCTTGATATCATGATAAAAATTATACCTCTCTTGTGTGGCAGTGGCAGCCTAAAAATATATTAAAAAACTGCCCTTATTGAAACACTTTGGTGCCCTTTCAATCTCTACATGTTTTTGGCCCTCCCCTGTCACAGGCACTTGGCCATTCCACACAATTGAGGTACCAATTTTATCGGGAGACTGAAGGGAATGCTGAGTGCTCATCCCACACAGAAATGTGAAGATATATATATATTTTTAAGTTAAAGTTGAGGTTTGCATGGGATTCTGTTTTGAAAAACTTTGGGGGATCCATGCAAGCCACACCTCCCTGGACTCCACCGGGTGTCTAGTTTACAGAACCTTCTGGGTATGGTAAGTTTCCCTAGATGACCACCAAGCCCGGGAATAAAAAACAAGATGCTCCCCATTTATCACAAAACAACCTGTTTCTGAAAAGGAGAATCCTGCATTTTGGTATCTGCGGCCATCTTGGGACACCTACCAAACCCAGAAATTTATGAAAACTAGACACCAAGAGGAGTCCAGGGAGGTGTGGTTTGCATGGATCCCCCAACATTTTCTTACACAGAATCCCCTGCAAACCTTAAATGTAGGTAAACACATCACATTTTCCTAACATTTCTGTGTGGGAAAGCTGTGGGATCACTGGACCGGTACAAATTTCCTACCACCCAGCATTTCCCCAGGTCTGCTAATAAAAATGTTACCTCACTTGTGTGGGTGGATCAAGTGCCAGCAACAGGTAAGGACCCAAAACCTATTATGGAGGCATCAAAATTATCTATCACAACACAACCTGCTTTTTCAAGAGGGGTCACCTGCGTGTTTGGTACTGGGCTTTGCGGCCATCTGTGGAAACGTACCAAGCCCAGACCATTCTGAAAACTATAGACCCATGGTAGTACATGGAGTTATGGCTTTCCTTGATACCCCAACGTTCTTTACCCAGGATCCCCGGCAAACCTCAAATTTAGCTAAAAAATCTAATTTTTCTCACATTTCTGTGTGAACACTGTGCACAAAAAAAATGCCCTACCACTCAGAATTCCCCTTGATATCCTGATAAAAATTATACCTCACTTGTTTGGCTTAACAAAGCAAAGTCAGCCTAAAAACATAAAAAAAACTACCCTTATTGACATGCTTAGGTGTCCCTACAGTCTTAACAGGTTTTTGGCCCTTCCCTGTCGCAGGCACCTGAACCACCCACATAAGTGTGGCACCAGTTTTATTGGGAGATTGAGGGGAACTCTGGGTGGTAGGACATTTGTGCCGGTACACTCATCACATACAAAAATGTGAGGAAATTAGAATTTATTTTTGCTAAATTTAAGATGTACAGGGGATTCTGGGCAAGAGAATGTTGGGGGATCCACAGAAGCCACACCTCCTTGGCTTACCCCGGGTACCTAATTTTCAGAAAAGTCTGGGTATTGTGGGTTTCCCTTGATGGCCGCCAAGCCCGGGAACAAAAACTCAGGTGCCTCCCCTATTTATCACAACAAAACAACCTGTTTCTGCAAAGGGAACTCCTGTGTTTTGGTCCAGGGCTCGACAGCCATCTAGGGAAACCTACCTAGCCCAGACATTTCTGAAAACTAGACACACAGGAGAGTCCAGGGAGATGTGGCTTGTTTGGACCCCCCAACATTTTCTTACATAGAATCCCCTGCAAACCTCAGATTTAGTTAAAAACATTTCCTTTTCCTCACAGTTCTGTGTGAAAAAACTGTGGGATCACCGGACCGGCTCACCTTTTCTACCACCCTGCATTCTCCCTTGTCTCCTGATAAAAATGCTACCTCACTTGTGTGGGTGGACCAATTGCCAGTGACAGGGAAGGACCCAAAACTTCTTGTGGAGACATCACAATTATCAATCACAAAATGCTTGGTTTTGCAAGGGGGTCACCTGCATGTTTGGTCCTGAGCTTCGTGGCCATCTAGGGTAACCTACCAAACCCAGACAGTTCTGAAAAGTAGACACTCAGGGGAGTCCAAGGAGGTGTGGCTTGCATGGATCCCCAATGTTTCCTTACCCAGAATCCTTCTAGTTTTTAAAAATGTTCAGGTTTGCTAGGTTTTCGTAGGTGCCGGCTGAACTAGGGCTCAAAATGTACAGCCAGGCACATTGAAAGAAAAAAAAGAAATTTCAGTGAAAAAATGTGAGGTGTCCTCTTGTCAGACTCTTACCGGAATAGATTCGCAGGAGTGAAATGGATAAGCTATAAGTTCCCATCTACCCTATAGATCAAGGAAAACAGTAATACGGATCCTACCTGACCAAAGGGGACGAAGGGACATGAGCACATGGACATCAGAGTACCACTTCTAGGCTTATTTGATATCTTGGCCTCCTTAAGACTACAAAACAAACACAAATGTTTTAGTACTCAATTAATACTGTATCACACTGACTATATTTTAGAAGTAACCTGATCTAATTACCTAAAAGTCTCTTCCTCCTTCTATCTGCTATACTGATGTTTCCATTTACACATGGTCTGCATATCTGTCATGAAGATACCACAATGTAACATCTAATTTATAATATATTTTCTCAAAAATGTATCAAATAGAGTTTTAATATGTATCACTAGTACATATATTTTATGTATTCTCCATTAGCTTTTTATATTGCAGTTTCTTCCAAGATACCCACTTCTGAAAAGAGGTTAGGAACCTTAGAAAAGAGCGATTAACATAATAAATAGGCATCAGGTATCAATTTCGCAGAAAATTCAAATTCGTTTTGAAATTGTCCTCTTATGCCATTTAAATTAAATCAGTCATAGACCCAAAACGACAGTGTGATAAACACTTCCTATATGCATGTTGATAACAGCAAACTGGAATGTTCAGAATCTGTGCATATGTACATCACAATGTTCATAGTACTAATGATTGCTTTCTTTTCTTTTATACATTTAAGCTTCAAGCACTGTCAACAAATGTTCAGATAAGTATAGACGTTTTTTAAATGTTTTCAAGCATCGCCGCTCGTTACCCAGTTGAAGAGATTTCCTCATTTAATTTTTTCCTTTCTGTATTTCAGGTGCAGCATAAGAAGTTAAATTTTGGGAATTCGATGCGAGAAGACTAGCCCAATGCACCAACACCAACAAGCTGGGACACAGAAGAGCTGAAGAATGGGAAGAGACACAGGAGATGCAGGAGATGTCATGAACTCCAGCAACAGTTAAGCCTGTCAGGATATAGAAAGACAAGCAGTTGTTCACGGTGCAACGTGCAGTCTTAAAGGATGTGCGCTCCACCCATTAAAGGAGCTGCTTGCTGGGACGTTTGGACCAGAGCGCCTCCAACAGTTCCCCCCCACGGTCTTTCCCACTAGTTTGGGTTTATCAGGATAACAGAGATGAAAAAGACATGGAAAACGAGGAGCATGTATATTACATGCAGGTTTCTAAGTACAATCATCTATTCCATATCCCTTCCAATGAATCAGATTATTGACCCAGAAAGAACAGATATTGTCAAAAAAGGCATGCTGGCCACCTACTGTCCAGAAAGAAGTCGACATCTTGAAAATGTATGTCTTTATTGACTACTTCAAAACTACACATATAGAAATCTGTGTATGTGACTGAAAATGTAGATGAAGGTGAATTTGCAGTAGTTGGTTGCAATGGTTTTTTGGTACGGCATAGCATAGGCAGTCTGATGAATCATAGAAAACTGAGTTACTAGACTGCTGAAAAAAGAGAGTTTTTATATTTGGCACTTCTGCAACTGTTTTAGAGTTACTACGAGAGTTTGACTGCTGCAAAGTATCTTTCAAAGCTGAAAGGATAGCATTCAGTGTTCAGTATTTCCAAACTATTTGAAAATGTTACATGATGAGATTAAACAGGATGAAACAATTGCTGCTGAGATAGCTATGGAGAGTTCGGAAAGCAGCCAAAGCTCAGGATCTCTAAGTCAAGATCCTCCTGGACAACCAATTTTTGAAAATTAAGCTTCCATTGCAATTAATAAATTGGAGATTGAAATGCAATAAGGAAGACAGAAAAGTGTTGATTTGGAATAGTTAGTTGGACAACTACATGATGAGCAAAAAGGAATATATTTGGAGGTCAAAAACAGAGTTGAGCATGGATTCCTTCAAGTGAAGAAACACTGTACATGCCCATCATTTAAGCCAATACTGGTTCATGTCAGCAGTCAAGCTGGCACCGGTAAATGTTTTTTAATACAAGTTCTTACTGCTTTCCGACAGAAAACCATAGAGTGCAATTTGTTAACAGCACCCACTGGATTAGCTGCACACAATATTAAAGGAGTTACTTTACATTGACTTCTCATACTCCCTGTGGAACAGAACACCAAACTGGAGTACCAAAAGTTATCCGGTGAACGTTATCAAGAAGTGTCAAGTGTTCTCAAGAAGTTAAAACTTTCAATCATTGATGAGGTGAGCATTGTTTAAAACTTAATACTTTTCTTTGTACACTTAAGAATGCATTGGATTCTATGGAAGGAATATGATGAGCTATTTGGAGGAAAACACTTGATGTGTTCGGCAATCTACTACAACTTACACCAGACAAAGGGCAGCCTGTGTTAAAAAACAACTCTTCCATGAAAAAACTCGAAATTCTTCAGAAAGTATTGGAAACTTAAACATTTGGTTAAACTTTCAATTCAAAGAACTACTTAAGAATATTGTGCCTTTAAACGGGTCTGACTAGTTCATTATTAGCTTTTCAACTTCAATCCCCAATCCTTCTTATGTTCCTAAAAGGCCCTGGCACAAAATCAAAGTTGACTCTTTTGTTGAACACCCCCCTGGCTTTTGACTCAGATACGTCTCTTGATGTTTATTTAGTGGAATTTAATCTAGCTGACTCTAAATGCTTAGATATATGCACCCCTTGTAATACCAAACATCCCCGTAGACAAAATCCTTCTCAGGTGTGGTATTCTTCTGAATTAAAACAGGAAAAGAGGAAACGTAAATTAGCAGAGTAAACAAGGCGCCTTTCGAGAAATGTAGCCAATCGTCAAGCATTATAAATAGTAGTTAAATGCCTATTATCAACATCTTAAGAGAATCCAAAACACCACTTTATCAGAAGATTGGAAGATAATAGTGGTTCCAGTAAAGAACTTTTTTAAATTGTTAAGGAGCTCTCCCAGACAACTAGTCTTTTCAACCTAACTCCTCCACTGCCCCCTTTGCCATGATATTGCTAAGTATTTCTCAGAGACAATTGATACTATCTATTCACCCTTTGCCCCTCAACCCTCTCTTCTAGAGTTGGATTGGGACCAACTAGGCCTCACCAGTATGCTAAAGTACATTTAAGGGATTTTGCCAATCTATCGAGAGAACAGATAGAAAAGACAATGTCAATCGTTAAATCAGGCTCCCCATTTGATCCTTGCCCTCATTTTCTCTTTTCCAGACTATCCTCTCTCCTTAGTCTGTTTTTTACTCAAATCTTTAACTTTCCCTTGACAACCCCCACCTATCCCGATATATGGGAGCAAGCTTTGATCTTCCCACTAGCTAGGAAAGCAGGACTAGATGTCTCACTACTATCAGATTACCATCCTATTTCTTTACCTGTATACGTGTCCAAGGTTTTAGAAACATTGGCCAACAATCAGTTGATTGAATTTTTAGAAGATAATAACTTACTTGATTCTTCTCAATTGGGTTTAGACCCAAGAATAGCACTGAAACCACCCTTTTGGCTGCCCTAGACAATAAAAGACTGGAATTACATCAGGACAAAGCAGTTGCCCTGATTTTACTAGATTTGTCAGCAGCGTTTGATACTGTATCTCACAGCCTTTTGATAAGCAAACTCCAAGAGTTTGGGCTGAATTTGACGGAAGTACTCTGTTGGGCACTATAAGATCTTCTTCCCACAGCTTCAACTGGGGTGTGCCACAGGGCTAATCACTGACCCCAACACTTTTTAATGTGTATGTTTCAGCCCAGACACTCCCACAGGATATATATTGATCTATAGCCTAGCTAGCTCACAGTACCACCGTAAGCCCCCCTGACCTACCAGGAAGCATATGGTTTTCTGGCAACTACTGAACATGACAACCCTGACCCCTTAGGGATTGTGGCAACAGTACAAAATCTCTCGCTCAGTCACTCATTGTTGGACTTGGCCCTTCTGGCAGGTTCACCCCTGAACTTTTTTGATTTTTACTGGTGACTTGGTGTGGTGATTGTTTGGTTTCTGCGCACTTTCCCTGTGTCCCAGGGTAAAGTGCGTGCGTGCTCTGAGTGCATGTGGTGAGATAGGCCTGCCCTCCCATAGGAATGCATGGGGAATGTATGTGTCCCTAGTAGTTCCTGATGCGTGGGGTGTGCAGGCCCGAGTTTGGTATGTGCGGACTCGTGGGAGTGAATGCTGCGCGATGATGTGTGCGGCGTGCATGTACCTAGTGTGGAAGTGCCACTTCTAGAAGTGGGCACTTCTGTGTGCAGTGTGTCTGTCGCGTGAGTGGCTGGTCGTGTCATGTGACGGGCTAGGGATTCCCCAGAGTCAGGATGAGTCACCCAGTGGTGAATGGGGAGATCAGCAGCTAGATGGGTGGGAGGAGTACACCTGGGTCCTGAATAGGACAGGGTTTTCCACACACAATGCTGGCCCCGCCCCCTGTGGTGCGACTGACGACCCTAGCCCTGCCAGTGAATAGAGTGAGGGGCTGAGCACATCAAGGGTGCTCCCCAACCAGCTGCGACTGGTTTTCCCCCTCACCCTGAACCCAGAACAAAGGGTTTGCCTGTATAAAAATGGGGCTGTGTCCCCACAGAAACTGTTCTCTGCCAGGATCTTACCTGAAGGGGGCTGCTGCTGCTGCTGGACCAGAGGACCGCCACTTGGACTACCTCCCTGCCTGGAGGCCCAGTGAGCTGGCTCTGGGTCCAGCCTTGCCCCCCACCCCTGCCCTGCTGCATGCAGGGAAGAACATTGCTGGACTTTGGTACTTTCCTGCTCCCCAAAGCACCTGGGAGCGCTTTAATTTGCCAAAGCGCTGGGAGCGCTTTATTTGTCCCTCAAGCGCCTGGAAGCACTTGTAATTGCCTTTTAGCGCTCAGAGCGCTTTATTTCTCAAAGCCGGTGCCCACCCGGCGTTTGCCCCGTCTGAACAGATTCTGAAGTCCCCTGGCAGGTGCCCACCCTGCCAGGGACATTGCCGTGGTCATTGGCGGGTGCCCAACCCGCTTGTTTGTCTTAATTTCACGGCGGGTGCCCACCCCGCCGTATATTTCATATCACGAGGGAGCCTACCCCTCTTATTGCCGAGAGAAGTCACCGCCGCGGCCGGGCTCGAAGGAAGTCAGGCAGGCCGGGGGCGGGACTCCGGGACAACAGGAAGTGGGAGGGCGGGAGCCTACCCCGCCTCCCTCCGAAGACTCGCGACTGTTTGGTTGGGCCCCGGAGCAGGCAGGAGCCTACCCTGCGCCCCGGTGCCCTCGCCGGAGAAGAGAAGCGGACGTGTGGCAGCTTCCCCTGCAGGGCTCCCGTGAGTGGTGAGAGCCCTGCAAGGTCCAGCGGAGCAGCGCGCCAAGGAGAGAAGCGGAGAGCCTCCCGCCGTCACCGGAGACACCAGCGCAGCCTCCGATTCAGCCGGTGAGTGGAGAGGAAGTGAAGGGGGCCCTGATTGTGGCTAAAAGAGTCCTCCGAGTAGGACTCCACCGACGGGGGCAGTGTGCTCGAGCCCCGAGAGGCTCCAAAGCGGGGCAGCATTGTTGGTCAGAGCCCGAGTGAGGCTCCAACGAGGGACCAATCTTTGTTGTAGAGCGCTAGTACGCTCCAGCAGGGCACATTGTTTCACGAGCCTGCGAGGCTCGCGAGTCCCTGAGAGGGACTCCAACGAAGGGGGCAGTGTTCGTTCAGAGCGCGAGGCGCTCCAACGTGGGGACAAGTTCCTCCCTTGATCTTCCCCTCTCGTGGCACATATTAGTTGGGAGCCAGTGCGCTCAAGGGGGTGAAGATTTGTTTAAAGCCCCGAGGCCCCAACAACATGCCACATTTGGTCTAAAAGGGCACAGTGGTGCCCACGCTCAATTCTCCAGCTGCCCAGCACTTAGTGGGAAGCTGCAACGTTTAGGTTGTGCAGGGTGCGCCTGGCTTGCGCAGCCTGCGCAGTCGCGCCGTGACATTATTGGATTGGTCATTTCTGCACCCCTGAGAGGCCAGTTGGCCTGGGGGACAGTTTTTTCTGTATTGTGCCCTCCCCTAGGGTACCTGGTGATTTTTATATATGTACTTTGGCGCCTGCGCAATGCCTTCATGATATTCTCTGTCCTGAATTGTGTTTACACCTCTAAATGTATTTTATGCATCCTGTGTTTATGTGCTTAGACCCCTACAGGTAGAGTGATACTTAGGTGGTTGTTTTCTCCTTAGTACAGGTGGTACTAGTGAGGTCCTAGTTCCCTGCGTGGTATTCCTAAAGGTGGTTAGGGTTGCGTAGGTGGTACGTTCTGATACCAGTAGTTACTGGTTGTGTGCTACATGATCTATTTTTAGTGCTACAGTGATTGTGTGCTATGTTCTCAAATATTATTCCTACGTTCTAAGTGCTATTCCTACAAAGTGCTAATTCCTGACAGTGGTCCATGTGGCCCTGTCCCCTGTATATATAATCCCTTGTAAATTCTGCCCGTGCCTGTTGGCACATTGTAAAGTGTGTGTTTTTATCTAATGTGTTGTGTATAATACAAAGGTTATTTTTATATAATACCTTGTGTGGAGTTTCCTTTGTGGTGGGCCTTGGGTGTTGTTGCTGGGTGCGCGCGCAAACGCTTTACACATCGCCTCAGGGATAAGCCTGTCTGCTCGTGCCAAGCTACCAAGGGGGTGAGCAGGGGTTATCTTTGGCGTGTAACTTCCTTGCCCTGACTAGAGTGGTGGTTTCTGCCTGACTTTGGCGCAAGCCTTAGCCAGCCAGAAATCCCATTTCTAACATTGGTGATCAGCGGTGGGATTTGGACTTGCGTTTGCGCTGTACCGCAGCGGCAACTGGCCGCACTACAAAACTCTGCATTTAGATAAATCACATGGTATAGGGATTATTGTTTTAAAATTGTTTTTAATTGTCATTTCCTTGGAAATGTGTTTTTGTGCACTGTGAGTTAGGTGTCCCTAGCTCGGGAGGGTAGATCATCCCCCTTAGTGCATTGTGTTTTCTGGATTCACCAGAGGGTGGGATCCAGTGGTGGCAGAGTAATAGTGTCCTGTACATTTGTCCCCTGCCCTGCGCCCAGAGTTGGTACCTGTGTCACGTGGTGGTCAGGTTGAGGAATCAGGGGTGGTAGAAACTGCCTTACCAGTCCGAGGGGAGGGTTGTGTGTGTGGATGAATGGTGTGTGGCACTAGGCAAGTGAGTGTGAGTTCTCTGGGTTAGAGAGCTTGCTGAATCTTTTTGTGAATTGTGTACTCCTGTTAAACTCAGACCCCTAGGTTCCCTGTGTGATCTTTTCTCTAGAACGTCTGCCAGAATGGAGCCTGCTTTTGATCTCAGTGATCTAGTTTATTACAGTATGCAGGAGTTGGAAAGGTTCTGTAGAGAAAGAAACATAGGGGTGAGAGAGTCAGACACTGTGTACGAATTGAGGAACTACATGATTGGATGGCAAGCAGATGAATGGAAACGTGAGCGCAGTGAGGAAGAAAGGGCCCGGGCCTCACACCTGGAGGGTCGTGGGTCTGTGGGGAGCCCTGAAGACTCAGAAGAAGATGACAATACCTGGACGCCAGTAGAGAGTGAGGACCCCGTAGGTAGGGAGTCCCTTGCTGGGTCCAGTGTAGAAGATAGCGCCTCACCCCTTTCCCTGTCCCCTGAGCGCAGTGGTAGGTTTCTGGATTCCCCAGTGAGGGTGGAGTCCAGGGGGGGCAGCAATATGAAGTGCAGTATAGAGAGTCCCAGTCCCAGTTCCCCGAGTGTGGTACCTTGTTCCCGAGAGGAGGAATGTAGGTTGAAGTTCAGGGGCGGTAAAAAGCTGTCTCACCAGTCTTGGGAGGAGGTTGTGGAGGAATGTCATGATGCCCTGGTGGACTGGTTGGTGTTTAACCCGGAGCAGGATTTGGATGGAGTACTAAATATGATTATCAAGGAGCAGATGCTCAGTAGTTGTTCTCCAGGGTTGCGCCAACACCTGTTGAGGTATAACTCTTTTTGTCCATTTGAACTTGCAGAGGAAGCAGACCGCTGGGAAAGGGCCAGAGGTTCTCTAGTGTCATTAGTGAGTGATTCCAACAATAGTGGGTCAGAGATCCTCCAGCCCAGCGTGGTGGAGGAGGCTTAGTGTAGCCCAGCTAGGTCCCAGGATAGCGAGGAGGGTGTAGGGGCTCGCTGCCTGGCTCAGTGGAGCAGGAGTGAGGGGGTGACCGAGGGTCCCCAGACGCCCGAAACCCTGCCTCAGGACTTGGATGGTTTCATGAGGGAACACCAAGTTGGGGACCTAGGCTGTCCTGTTAGTCCACTTGAGGAAGATCTCTTAGTGAGTGGAGGACCTGGGGCACCTGTAACCAGGGCTCCTGTGGTTCTGGAGTCTGGCGGTACCGCTCCGGTAGGGAGGGTACAGGAGTCCAGCGTGAGTGATTGGGGGATGAGTTCCCCAGTGGAAGAGCCGGTGGGTCAGGGACTTCCCAGTTGGGCTAGGTTCCCGTGTAGTGACCAGGGTGACACCACTTCTGTTCTGGGGGATCTCCGCGCACTGTCAGGTGGACAGGGGACGGGAGATCAGCGCCAGACAGACAGTCGCTCGACATACGTGTCATTTGATAGCCTCAGGGGGATGGAGTGGAGATCCCCAGAAGTCCTGGAGTGCCAGGCAATTATTCCACCAAAGGTTCTAGGCCGGAGGTTGGAAGGCCAGGTTCGGGATCAGCCTGACCTGAAGGGTGGGACGTCTGTAATCAGCGTCCCGACCAGTTCTTCTTCCAGAGGTACCGCCCCAGTTGGTAGGGAGCAGGATTCTGGAAGGGGGTGCAGAGGGTGGGAGAGACCACCTCTGCCTCCGGTACAACCTGAGGGGTTAAACCCTGGGTTGGAATGGCGTTCTAGGTGTACCCCTCGCCAGAGGAGGAGGAACCCTAGGAGAAGAGGTAGGGGGAGGAGAGCCTTCCCTGAGACTCCTGGTCCGCCTGAGGATGTAGACCCTAGGCTGGAGAACCAGTGGCAGTCTAGTCCTGTCTTTCAGAGAGGAAGAGTGGAGAATGGCCGCTATGTGCCAGGGGTTACTACCCCCCACTCTGTGGTTAGGCAAAGACCAGTGGCACCTGGGTGGCCTAGGGCCTGGTCTTGGCCGCGGACAGCTTGGGAGTACCAGTGGGGTAGCCCAGTTGGTCCAGACAGTGGTGTTAGAAAGAATTCCATGGGTTCACCGTGGCGTAGAACCGGAGGGTGTCCCTGCAGTTGCGGGCCCGCGTCCGTGTTCTATCGCCCCAAGCAGGGAAGTCCATCACGGTGGTGATTGGGCTGCCCTGCGTTTTGGCTGGAAGGGGGTTGTGTTGGACTTGGCCCTTCTGGCAGGTTCACCCCTGAACTTTTTTGATTTTTACTGGTGACTTGGTGTGGTGATTGTTTGGTTTCTGCGCACTTTCCCTGTGTCCCAGGGTAAAGTGCGTGCGTGCTCTGAGTGCATGTGGTGAGATAGGCCTGCCCTCCCATAGGAATGCATGGGGAATGTATGTGTCCCTAGTAGTTCCTGATGCGTGGGGTGTGCAGGCCCGAGTTTGGTATATGCGGACTCGTGGGAGTGAATGCTGCGCGATGATGTGTGCGGCGTGCATGTACCTAGTGTGGAAGTGCCACTTCTAGAAGTAGGCACTTCTGTGTGCAGTGTGTCTGTCGCGTGAGTGGCTGGTCGTGTCATGTGACGGGCTAGGGATTCCCCAGAGTCAGGATGAGCCACCCAGTGGTGAATGGGGAGATCAGCAGCTAGATGGGTGGGAGGAGTACACCTGGGTCCTGAATAGGACAGGGTTTTCCACACACAATGCTGGCCCCGCCCCCTGTGGTGCGACTGACGACCCTAGCCCTGCCAGTGAATAGAGTGAGGGGCTGAGCACATCAAGGGTGCTCCCCAACCAGCTGCGACTGGTTTTCCCCCTCACCCTGAACCCAGAACAAAGGGTTTGCCTGTATAAAAATGGGGCTGTGTCCCCACAGAAACTGTTCTCTGCCAGGATCTTACCTGAAGGGGGCTGCTGCTGCTGCTGGACCAGAGGACCGCCACTTGGACTACCTCCCTGCCTGGAGGCCCAGTGAGCTGGCTCTGGGTCCAGCCTTGCCCCCCACCCCTGCCCTGCTGCATGCAGGGAAGAACATTGCTGGACTTTGGTACTTTCCTGCTCCCCAAAGCACCTGGGAGCGCTTTAATTTGCCAAAGCGCTGGGAGCGCTTTATTTGTCCCTCAAGCGCCTGGAAGCGCTTGTAATTGCCTTTTAGCGTTCAGAGCGCTTTATTTCTCAAAGCCGGTGCCCACCCGGCGTTTGCCCCGTCTGAACAGATTCTGAAGTCCCCTGGCAGGTGCCCACCCTGCCAGGGACATTGCCGTGGTCATTGGCGGGTGCCCACCCCGCTTGTTTGTCTTAATTTCACGGCGGGTGCCCACCCCGCCGTATATTTCATATCACGAGGGAGCCTACCCCTCTTATTGCCGAGAGAAGTCACCGCCGCGGCCGGGCTCGAAGGAAGTCAGGCAGGCCGGGGGCGGGACTCCGGGACAACAGGAAGTGGGAGGGCGGGAGCCTACCCCGCCTCCCTCCGAAGACTCGCGACTGTTTGGTTGGGCCCCGGAGCAGGCAGGAGCCTACCCTGCGCCCCGGTGCCCTCGCCGGAGAAGAGAAGCGGACGTGTGGCAGCTTCCCCTGCAGGGCTCCCGTGAGTGGTGAGAGCCCTGCAAGGTCCAGCGGAGCAGCGCGCCAAGGAGAGAAGCGGAGAGCCTCCCGCCGTCACCGGAGACACCAGCGCAGCCTCCGATTCAGCCGGTGAGTGGAGAGGAAGTGAAGGGGGCCCTGATTGTGGCTAAAAGAGTCCTCCGAGTAGGACTCCACCGACGGGGGCAGTGTGCTCGAGCCCCGAAAGGCTCCAAAGCGGGGCAGCATTGTTGGTCAGAGCCCGAGTGAGGCTCCAACGAGGGACCAATCTTTGTTGTAGAGCGCTAGTACGCTCCAGCAGGGCACATTGTTTCACGAGCCTGCGAGGCTCGCGAGTCCCTGAGAGGGACTCCAACGAAGGGGGCAGTGTTCGTTCAGAGCACGAGGCGCTCCAAGGTGGGGACAAGTTCCTCCTTTGATCTTCCCCTCTCGTGGCACATATTAGTTGGGAGCCAGTGCGCTCAAGGGGGTGAAGATTTGTTTAAAGCCCCGAGGCCCCAACAACTGCCACATTTGGTCTAAAAGGGCACAGTGGTGCCCACGCTCAATTCTCCAGCTGCCCAGCACTTAGTGGGCAGCTGCAACGTTTAGGTTGTGCAGGGTGCGCCTCGCTTGCGCAGCCTGCGCAGTCGCGCCGTGACATTATTGGATTGGTCATTTCTGCACCCCTGAGAGGCCAGTTGGCCTGGGGGACAGTTTTTTCTGTATTGTGCCCTCCCCTAGGGTACCTGGTGATTTTTATATATGTACTTTGGCGCCTGCGCAATGCCTTCATGATATTCTCTGTCCTGAATTGTGTTTACACCTCTAAATGTATTTTATGCATCCTGTGTTTATGTGCTTAGACCCCTACAGGTAGAGTGATACTTAGGTGGTTGTTTTCTCCTTAGTACAGGTGGTACTAGTGAGGTCCTAGTTCCCTGCGTGGTATTCCTAAAGGTGGTTAGGGTTGCGTAGGTGGTACGTTCTGATACCAGTAGTTACTGGTTGTGTGCTACATGTTCTATTTTTAGTGCTACAGTGATTGTGTGCTATGTTCTCAAATATTATTCCTACGTTCTAAGTGCTATTCCTACAAAGTGCTAATTCCTGACAGTGGTCCATGTGGCCCTGTCCCCTGTATATATAATCCCTTGTAAATTCTGCCCGTGCCTGTTGGCACATTGTAAAGTGTGTGTTTTTATCTAATGTGTTGTGTATAATACAAAGGTTATTTTTATATAATACCTTGTGTGGAGTTTCCTTTGTGGTGGGCCTTGGGTGTTGTTGCTGGGTGCGCGCGCAAACGCTTTACACATCGCCTCAGGGATAAGCCTGTCTGCTCGTGCCAAGCTACCAAGGGGGTGAGCAGGGGTTATCTTTGGCGTGTAACTTCCTTGCCCTGACTAGAGTGGTGGTTTCTGCCTGACTTTGGCGCAAGCCTTAGCCAGCCAGAAATCCCATTTCTAACACTCATGCTTTCTTGTTCTCAGTGAAATATACAGAGAATTCTCAGTGGGACATTTTATATAATATTTATTGAACCGTTATTCTTGCATTGTGTGCTGCAATGATTAGTAGACAGATTCAGATAATCGTGACTACAAGCATCAAAAACATAAAATGTAGATATAGTTCTATCATGGTGCTAAACAATGTATATATACATGCTTATAAACAAGGCAGTAATCTAACATACTCCAACTATGCAAACCCTACTCTAAGTGCACCTAGAGTGTGTGTAGGTGTAGAGCCAAGAATACCCCCAAGGGACGATCCAACCCAACTACCTGATGGGATGGAGTGAAGGACCCGGTTTTGGTCACAAACTGGGTCCCCCTCACGAGATGTCAGTCTGCTGCATGGTAATTTCTCAGGATGAAAGGACCCTCGTGTCAACGGAAGTGTCTCCTTTGCTCATCTATTGGGACGCTCATCTTCAATAATAGAAAGCAGCCTTGTGATGTGCGCATATATTAGTGATGTTATGGGTATGTCGATAGCCCTGTCACCCCATGAATGAAGATAGTGATGACATTTGGACATAGTGCAAACAAGACATTGTACATGATGTTCAGGGCATTGTGATAATGTTTTGTGAGGCTAGATGTAAAAACAAGTTTATTTTCAGAGAAACTAATCCAACATTGTCGTGAATGCAAATATGTGCAAAAGGTCAAAGCTGTAAATGTTATTTGTGAGGACAATGGAAGAAAAAAGGTGCTTCGCTACATTGGGAATATTACAGGATTATGTTTTTTTGTCACCTGCAGGTGATCTAAAATATGGCTGCTAAACTTATATGTAATCAACATAGGTTTAACTTGGCTTCTGCTTGCCTTAAAACCATGCATTGGCTACAAAATCATTTGATGGCTAAATTTAAATTTCTGTGCCATGCATAATAGGGCCCTTCACAACACAGGTCCTGTGCTCCTCTGTTTTATATCCCAACAAGAAGGCTGAGATCCGCCACTCCTGCCCTTGCTAAAACAAAACGAGTGAAAAAAACAAGAGTGGGAGAGCTGTTCTTTCACATATCTGTGAGAAAGTGTCTCTTAATATACTGTTCTTTAATAGGTACAGGGTGTACAGAGTCCACAGTCCGCAAGGGTTTGACAGAGGCTAAAGTTAGATATAACCTTACTCTCTAAAGTGGTAGCTTGGTCGAGCAGTAAGGCAGTATCAGAGGACAGTGTAAAGCATTTGTTGTACACACTCAGTCAGCAAATGGTCTTACACACTCAATAACTGAACTCTAGGCCAATGGTTTATATATAAAAAATATATGCTTGTTTTATTTTAGAACCAACACTTGGATTTAAAATATACTTTCTCAGAATGAGATGTTTCATATAAATACTTTTGCAATATGCAATTGACTTTTGTAAACAGTTACAAGTGGTTGCAATACGCGACTCTATTTTAAACACAACAATGCATTGAGCTCAATGGAAATTTCAAGTTATTTGCAACAGATTACTTTTTGGATTACTTTTGGAATTCCAGGACTGGATCCTAGATTCAGTCCTGGGTCAGTACTCAGAATCAAGTGATGAAAGTCGACTTAATTAGTGTAATGATTTTTAAACAATATTTAGCTATTTTAAAAGTTGACACTTAGAACATATTTCAAAGAAAACAGTCAATGATTGCCCATGGAAGAAAATTCAAGTTGCAGGTACAGTATGTTCTCGTTACTTTTGTAATCCAGTACTGGGTGCCTAGACTCAGTACTGGGACCTTTATCCAAAACAGGTAAGTAATTACGTTTTTAGATATTATACGATTTTTAAAGAATATTAAAAAATTGCAGAAATTGACACTTAGAAGAAATTTCACAGAAAAACAGTCAATGATTTCCTACGGAAGAAAATTGGGTTACGGGTAAGTACAGTTGTAAGTCTTTTTCAGAGTCAGTGCTGGGCACCAAGATCCAGCACTGGGGGCTCCCCAAAGATCAGGTGAGTAATTTCGTTTTCGTTACTCGGCTGATTTTTGGTGAATATTTTAAGATTTGAAAAGTCCACACTTAGAAGAAATTTCAGGAAAAAGCCGGTCAATGTTACCCTATGAGGAAAATAGAGTTATCGGTTTAAGGGTAAGTACTCGACTGGCAGAGTTGAGGTTCCGGGCATAGACTCAGGGGTCCCCCAGGGTCAGGTAAGTACAGTTGGTTCACTCTCAGCGACTCTAGGGCGGCAGAGTGAGTGAGGCCCAATGTTCTCCTATGAGGGATAGGGGGGCCTTGGTTGGTGGCTGCTGACTGGCAAGCCACGCGGCTGTGGGAGCTGGGCACCTGGTCACTTACTCAGGGCAAGTGGGGAAGTAGGTAGGTGTAGAGGTTTCACTGCCAGGGCCACTCGGGCGGCTGGGTGCAGAGTGCTTTTGAGCCTTCGGGCGCTCAATTGATTTCAATGGGAAATCTCCGGTTTGGAAAAAGACTGCAAGCTCGGGGACGAGGATTCTTCAGGTGCCACCACCACTTTGAGAGGTAAGTTGGGGAGTTGGAGGATAGGTAGGTACCCCGGGATTGGGCACAGAGGGCCGCGGGGCACCGCGTGCAGGGGTGCCTTTTTGTGTCGGGAAATCTTACCCTCTGTTGATCGCGGTTGGGGGGGCACCTTGTTCTGAGGCTGCAGGCTCCTTCAGGAGTGTCGAGGGAGGTCCTTGGGTGCCGGACTCGGGGTCACAGTCGCCATGGGGTTGTCCTCGTGGTCTTTGTCCACTCCAACACTGGCCAGGCTTGGCTGGGGCAGAGTGTGCTGGGTTCACGGTTCCGGGCTGCTGCCAGGGATTAGAGGTAGGTTTTGAGTAGAGCCTCTACTCATGGGAGTCCCAGGGGCTTAGAGCCAAAAGGTAGCCAGGTCCTTCGGGGTTTGTGAGGTTGCTGGCCACAAGAGATGCCGGGTTGGAGCAGGAGCAGGTTCGAGGGTCGACAGGCCAGTAGGGCTGGGGCCAAAGCTGTTGGCGTCTTCCTCTTTTTAGCAGCTGCAGGGCAGGTCTTCTTTCTTGTTGCTCTTCTTTGTAGTTTTGAATCTGGAATCTGGGGAAGGAAGGTTCAGGGTGCCTACAGGTAGGTGAAGGGCAGGGACCAATGGGTCCCTGTCCTGGGGTGGGTACACCCCCTATCCTGCCTCTCTCCTGTGGGAGGGGGGCAGTAGCCTAGTCCTGATTGGGTAGGGCTCCCCATCTTCAAGATGGCGAGAGCCCGGAGATGTGCTTCACCTCGCCTCCCCCATCTGAGGGGTGGGGTTGGCAGGCTGGCACATCCCCTGTCCATATTTGGGGTTTCCGGCCAACATTTCCCGCCAGAGTGGGGGGTTGCAGTGGCCTGGGGAAGCTCACAGAGGCGGCATGCCTTTAAAGCTTCCCCCTGCCCATCCTGGGGGAGGAGATTTAGCACCTCGCCCAGGATGTGCATTGTTGCAGGCCCAGGAGAGCAGGGGCTCTCCTACCCAGGGGTCCAGCAACATGTCTGCTGGGTGGCAGCCTAGGCAGCCTCAGAGCAGACGTGGATTGTAGGTTAGGTTTAAGGGGGCACCTCTAAGATGCCCTCTGGGGTGCTCGGTACATTAAATCCCACACTGGCATCAGTGTGGGTTTAATGTGCTGAGAAGTTTGATACCAAACTTCTCAGTCTTTAGTGTTGCCATTATGGTGCTGTGGAGCTCGTGTTTGACGAGCTCTCAGCACAATGTACTCTTAAATGGCAGCACTGCACTTACAGTGCTCAGGAATGGACCTGGGCACTGTAGGGGCACAGGGCCCCTGCTCCTGTGCCCACGCCATTGGCATAAGGCACCCAGCTAGAGGGGTGGCTGATGTATGCCATGGCAGTGTAGGTGATGGGCATGGCACACAGGGATGTGTGTCATGTCGACTTTGTTTTTGTCTTGCACCCAAACACTAAGCCTGCAAAGGCAGTGTGTGTGTGTGTAAGGGTACAGGGCCTCTAAGGGTGGCACAAGGAGTGCTGTAGCCCTTAGAGGCCTTCCCTGGTCACAAGGCCCTGGGTACCTGGGTACCATTTCCCAGGGGCTGACATGTGGCCAGGGTTTGCCAATTTGGGTTTTGTTTGTTTTAGGGAAGGAACATAGGCCCTGGACACCTGATTGGCAGGAGTCCAGGGCACACTCAGTCAAAGTACATTCAGCAATTCAGCAAAAAGTGGGGGCATACCATGCAAGAAAGATCGCACTTTCTCACACAACCCCCCCCCCCCAAACGAAAGGTGATGAGACTAACCTTGCCCTATGGAGTCTTCATTGTCTAAGTGGAAGAACCTGGAAAGTTCATCTGCATTGGCATGGGCAGTCCCTGGTCTGTGTTCCACTTCAAAGTCCATTCCCTGCAGGGAGATGGACCACCTTAGTAGTTTTGGATTTTCCCCTTTCATCTGCATTAGCCATCTGAGAGGCCTGTGGTCAGTTTGAACCAGGAAGTGAGTACCAAACAGGTATGGCCTCAACTTCTTCAGGCACCAAACCACAGCAAAGGTCTCCCTCTCAATGGCACTCCAACGCTGCTCTCTGGGGAGTAGCCTCCTGCTTATAAAAGCAACAGGTTGGTCTTGGCCTTCATCATTGGTCTGGGATAGGACCGCTCCTATCCCTAGCTCAGAGGCATCAGTCTGCACTATGAACTGCTTGGCATAATCTGGAGCTTTTAGAATTGGTGCTGAGCACATTGCTTCTTTTAGGGTGTCAAAAGCCTGTCCAGTTAACCTTCTTGGGCATCTTCTTGGAGGTGAGTTCTGTGAGGGGGGTCACAATGGACCCATACCCTTCACAAACCTCCTGTAGTATCCAGTCAAGCCAAGGAATGCCCTGACTTGGGTCTGGGTTGTTGGAGCTATCCAGTCCATGATGGCCTGGATCTTGGGTTGTAAGGGCTGTACCTGGCCTCCACCTACAAGGTGGCCCAAGTACACCACAGTGCCCTGCCCTATCTGCCCTATCTGGCATTTGGATGCCTTTGCATTGTGCAGAGCCTCTAAAACTTTTCCAAGGTGGATTAGGTGATCCTGCCAGGTGGAGCTAACGACAGCAATATCATCAAGATAAGTCGCACTAAAGGACTCCAACCCGGGCCAGGACATGGTTCACCAGCCTCTGGAAAGTGGCAGGGGCATTCTTTAACCCAAAGGACATCACAGTAAACTGATAATGCCCATCAGGGGTGGAGAATGCTGTCTTTTCTTTTGCTCCTGGGGCCATGCCAATCTGCCAGTACCCTGCAGTTAAGTCAAAGGTACTGAGCAATTGGGCAGCCCCTAATTTATCTATCAGCTCATCTGCTCTTGGGATAGGGTGAGCATCTGTCTTGGTGACAGAGTTGAGCCCTCTATAGTCCACACAGAACCTCATCTCGCTCTTTTCACCTTGTTGATGTGGTTTGGGGACCAGAACCACTGGGCTGGCCCAGGGGCTCTCAGAGGGTTCAATGACCCCTAACTCCAGCATCTTGCTGACCTCAGCTTTGATGCTCTCCTTGACTTGGTCTGACTGTCGATAGATTTTGTTTTTGACAGGTGCACTGTCACCAGTGTCCACATCATGGGTACACCTGTTTGTCGGACCAGGGGACAGGGAAAAGAGGTTAGCATACTGCTGCAAGACTTGCTTGCAGTCAGTCTGCTGTTGGGCAGAGAGGGTATCTGAGAAGATCACACCATCTACTGACCCATCTTTTGGGCTGTAGGAGAGGAGGTCAGGGAGAGGTTCACTCTCTGCTTCCTGCTCCTCATCAGTCACCATCAGCATGGTGATGTCAGCCCTGTCATTGTAGAGCTTGAGGCGGTTCACATGGATGACCCTCTTGGGTGTCCTGCTAGTGCCCAGGTCAACTAGATAGGTGACCTCACTCTTTCTTTCTAGGATAGGGTAAGGGCCACTCCATTTATCTTGGAGAGCCCTTGGTTCCACTGGCTCCAAAACCCACACCTGTTGCCCAGGTTGAAATTCAACCAGTGCAGCTTTTTGGTCATACCAGTGCTTCTGGAGCTCCTGGCTGGCCTCAAGGTTCTTGGATGCTTTTTCCATGTACTCAGCCATTCTGGACCTTAGGCCAAGCACATAGTCCACTATGTCTTGTTTGGGCTCTTGAAGAGGCCTCTCCCAGCCCTCTTTTACAAGACAAAGTGGTCCCCTTACAGGATGACCAAACAGAAGTTCAAAGGGTGAGAAACCTACTCCCTTCTGTGGTACCTCCCTGTAAGCGAAAAGCAGGCATGGTAACAGGACATCTCTTCTCCTTTTGAGTTTTTCAGGGAGACCCATTTTTTTTTTTGTTGTGCAAAATATGTTTATTAACATTTTATATCACTCAATGGCATTACAATCAAGAGCCAGCACTTCCACAAAACCTTCCAAGGCACAGCTTCCTTTGCACTATCAAGCCCACTGTTACCCAATGGTATACTAACTGAATTATCGCTCCCCCTGCAAACCTTGCGGAGTAGTCCCTTTTAATTGCACCATCCAATGTCCATATGCTGGCAGACTGTAAGCATATATGTCGCACAGACTCCACTCAAAGGCTCCGTGGTGTAAGTGATACAACTAATCCAAAATCTAACACCTGCCCCTTATTACAACCCCTCCCCCCACCCTCCACCCCCTACCCACAACCCCTCCGGCATGACTTATTGGCTGGATACATATCAAGGCACTCATTTCGTTGAATCTACACCATAGTCTTTCCCAACACAGGACCACTGACAACCCATATGTGATAGTGTCTTGTCCCTCAGCACTCTTCTAACCAGACTCAGGGGACAGTAGGCCCTGCGCTTCTTCTGTTTCAGAGGCCACATCCATATCAGTGTCGGCGGTCTTCAAAAGTTCCGCCAGTGCGCCCCAGGCACGGGCTGATTCCAACGCCCTATCGCTATGAGCACGGGTAGCCGACTGCACCCGAATGACCGCTTCACAATCTGCCCACCGAGTAAATTCCGCCCTCCACTTCTGCAATCTCGGTCCCCGCTGCGCCTTCCAATTAGCAGTAATTTCCCGCTTGGCCAAAACCAGCCCTAGGTCTATAAATGTACTGGTTATTTTAGTCTTGGAAGTGTGGGGGAACCAGTGCAACAAGCACGGACACATGCCAAATTCGATCTCCCTGTCCGTAATAGTGCAGAGTAACGACCACACCTCCCACCAGTACGGCCCAATCCGAGGGCAGCTCCACAGCATATGGCAGAGGTCAGCTCCCTCTACTCGACATTGGGGACAGGGCGCCGTGAGTGTGTGAAAGTAGCGCTGAATCTTGACTGGAGTAAGATAAGCCCGGTGTAAAATAAAAAATTGGATCTGTTGGAAACGAGCATTTCTAGAACATTTCCAGGGGCGCTCGAGCAAGTCAGCCCATACTTTATCAGGTATATCCCTTTCAATATCCTCCTCCCAGCGCTGTGTCAACCTGTCGAGGGGGGCCAGCCTTTCGCAAGTCATTCGCCGATATAAGCATGTGACAGCTTTAATGGTAACCGCCGCCAGCACCACATATTGGCAAGCCATAGATGTCTGCGGCTCAGATAATCCACCCTTCCACCGACGCTGAATAGCCGACACCAAGGCCGCATGGAGCAGGTAGTCCTCTCGTGGCAGACCATAACGCCCACAAATGGATTCGTAGGGCAACAGTACATTGTCTTCGTACAGATCCCCCACTGTCGTCAATCCCGCATCGCACCACCCCGTCAGCGCCGACCAGTTGCCCCCATGTGGCAGCTGTTGGCACATTAATAATGGTATCTCTGGCGCATATGGACGGGCGATCCGCGCCCTCCTCTGACTCCTATTCCAACATAATCGAAAGGTCTGCACCTCAGCAAATAGATCCCCAAGACGGAGCGGTTGTTGTAAAACAATTCTGGCTAGGAGGCAGGCGGGAATCCGCCCTCCCGCGCCATCTCCCATTCCTCAGAACTCTCGAGCCACTGCCTGGGTCAACCACTGCAGCTGAGCGGCTAAGTAATAGGACTCCAGATCTGGAACCGCCAATCCGCCCTCTCCCCGCGGTCTCATCAACTTATGTAAAGCTACCCGACGTCGGCCAGCATTCCATAGGAACCCCGTGATCATCTGCGGGAGCCTTTTAAACATCGACGCCGGGACCCAAACTGGAAGCGTCCTGAAATATTACAACAACCTGGGGAGTGCCACCATCTTGAGAAGTGCCACCCTGCCCATCAGGGACAGCGGCAGTGACTGCCAGAAGTCCATACTGCCTCGAAGACCGCGCACCGCCCTGCCAGACAGGAAAGAGACACGATTTGGACCAATTCACCTTTAGGCCTGCTAAGTCCTCGATACAACCAAGCAGCCTCTTAGCTCCCACCAGGCCCCCCCGGGTATTATTTAAAAACAGGAGGAGGTCATCCACATATAGTGCTATGTAGTGGGTATCGTCATTCACCTGGAGACCCCGAACCAGCTCCCCGTTCGGGCCTGAGCCGCCAATGGCTCTATGGCCAATGCGAACAGCAGCGGCAATAAAGGGCACCCCTGGCACGTCCCCCTGCCCACCGCACAGGGGGAGGACATTAGACCTCCCGTTTTAGTGCGGGCTGTGGAATCCCTGTACAACAACGCCGTCCAGGCCACGAAGCGATCCCCAAGCCCAAAGGCACGCAGGACCTGAAATAAATACGGCCATTCCAGGCTGTCAAAGGCCTTTTCTATATCGACCGAGAAAACAGCAGCAGTTTGCGATTTGTTCGACTCAGCCTCCAATACCCGGAGCAGGCGTCGAACGTTGCCGGCCGTATTTCGTTTGGGGATAAACCCTGCCTGGTCTCCATGAACCAGCCGAGTCATATAGGGCAGGAGCTGAGAGGCCAGTATCTTTTTCAGGGAGCCCCATGATCATACCTTTCAATGTCTTGTTGAATCTCTCAACAAGGCCATTGGTTTGTGGGTGGTAGGGTGTAGTAAACTTATACTGCACTCCACACTCCTTCCACATGTGTGTTAGGTAAGCAGACATGAAGTTGGAACCTCTGTCTGAAACCACCTCCTTAGGAAACCCCACTCTGGTGAAGACACCCAGGAGGGCCTTGGCTACTGCTGGAGCTGTAGTAGTCCTAAGTGGAATTGCTTGAGGGTACCTAGTGGCATGATCCACTACCACTAGAATAAATTTGTTCCCTGAGGCTGTGGGAGGTTCAAGTGGACCCACAATGTCAACTCCTACCCTTTCACCTACCCCACCACTGGTAGTGGGATGAGGGGGGCCTTTGGGTGGCCACCTGTCTTGCCACTGGCTTGATAGGTAACACAGGAGCTGACAAACTCCTTCACCTTTTGGTGCATCTGGGGCCAGTAAAAGTGACTCACTAGCCTTTTCCAAGTTTTGGATTGCCCCAGATGTTCAGCTAGGGGGATTTCATGAGCCAAAGTTAGGAGGAACTCCCTGTACTTCTGTGGCACTACCACCCTCCTGGTGGCTCCAGGAGTGGGGGTTCTTGCCTCAGCATACAGTAATCCCTCTTCCCAATAAGCTCTGTGGGTACCACTGACATCTCCCCTTGCTTCTGAAACAGCTTGCTGCCTCAGGCTTTCAAGAGTGGGACAGTCTCGCTGACCCTGGCACAACTCTTCCCTAGAGGGTCCCCCTGGGCCCAAGAGTTCAACCTGGTAAGGGTCAAGCTCCATGGACTCAGTTCCCTCAGGGGTATCCAAATCCTCTTCCTGGGGAGAGGGGTCCTGAATGTTTTGCTGTGTAGAAGCTGGTTCCCCAGTCTTCTTTACTTTTCTCTTGGTTGGCTGGGCCATTATTTCAGGCTCCAGACCTACTTTTTCACCCTTCCTCTTGCTCTGTGCTCTGGTTTGCACACACACCAATTCAGGGATGCCCAGCATGGCTGCATGGGCCTTTAGCTCAACCTCAGCCCAGGCTGAGGTTTCCAGATCATTTCTAAGCAGACAGGCAGCTGGCAACTTTGGAGAGACCACTACCTGTTTCAGGCCAGTAACCCCATCCCAGCCTAATGTTACCATGGCCATGGGATGACTAGTGGTGACACTGTCAGCATTGGTGACTGCGTAAGACTTCCCAATCAAGTATTGCTCAGGGGAAACCAGTGTGTCTTTCACCATAGTCACACTGGCACATGTATCCCTCAGAGCTTCTACCCTAGTTCCATTCACCCAGGGGTACTGTAAGTATTCCTTTAAGTTGGGGGGCCACACAGCTACAGTGGCAAACTCCACTTCTCCCAAGGAGACTAGACTTGCTTCAGTGTGTTCCCAGATTTGCTCAGGGTACACCTCTGATCCCATTTGTATACTTGCTGCCCCTGGAGTAGCTGTACTGGGTGCCTTCGGGGCTTTGTTGTGGGGGCAAGCTACAGTTAGGTGTCCTGACTTCTTACAGTTATTACACCAGGCCTTTAAGGGATCATAGTTCTTCCCCCTAGAGGGTTGAGGCACATAGGGAGTAGTTTGGGTCCCACCCACCTGAACAGGTTTTTGGGGCCCTTTGGAAGACTCAGACTTTTTATCTTGGGGATTCTCACCACCTTTCCCCTGGGGAGGTTTTGGGACCACTTTCTTTTGGTCACCCCCAGTGGCTGTCCTTGTCACCCTAGTCTTGACCCAGTGGTCTGCCTTCTTTCCCAATTCTTGGGGAAAAATTAGACCTAGGTCTACCAAATGCTGATGCAACTTTTCATGTGTGCAGTTACTTAATATATGTTCCTTCATGAATAAATTGTACAATCCAGTAAAATCCTGCACACCATGTCCAGCTAACCAACCATCCAGTGTCTTCACTGAGAAGTCTACAAAATCAATCCAGGACTGGGGCTGGGTTTTGTGAGCCCCCCTGAATCTAATTCTATACTCCTCAGTGGTGAATCCAAATCCCTCAATCAGAGCTTTCTTCATGAGGTCATAGGATCCTGCTTCTGGCCCAGAATCAGAAGCCTGTCTCTGCAGTTACCAGAGAACAGTTCCCACAGGAGTGCCCCCCAGAGAGGTTTCCTTACTTTTCTGATATCACAAGCCCTCTCAAAGGCTGTGAACTATTTGGTGATATCATCACCTTCCTCAAATTTAGGGACAATCCCTTTGGGGATTTTAAGGTCAGAAGTTTCCTCCCTATCCTTACTTTTATTATTGCTGCCACCATTGATGGGTGCTAAACCCATCTCTCTTCTTTCTTTTTCTAGAGCCAGGAGCCTGGACTCTAGCTCTAGTCTTCTGGCCAGCCTCATAAGGCTGTCATCTTCACTGGTGGGTCCCCTAGTGTTCACTCTGGTACCAGAGTCACCTGTGTAATCTCTAGGTGCCCAGATGCTAATCCTTGGATTGAAGGGTATGGGTGCCCTCTCCTCCCTAGGGGATAGTAACGGGGGAGGGGGGGGGGGTTATTGTCAACCTCCTCTGCTTCCCCTTCCTCATCTGACTGGCCATCGCCATGTTGAGATGGGTGGTCCTTAGCATACTCAGCCAAGAGCTCCTGGAGCCCTAGTTTGGTTGGATGCAGGCCCATTGGTAAATTTTTAAGTTTGCATAGGGACCTCAATTCCCTGAAAGACAAGTGTAAGTAAGGTGTGAGGTCGAGCTCCTCCACCAGGTCCATGTTATTATTGTCACTAACAGCTGGGTTTGTTTGAGTCATTCTAACCTGACAGTTCTAATCTCCTATAGGGGTGGGCCGAATTCGCGTAATCGCGTTACGCAAATCTCCACGAAACGGTAAAAAATCTCCGCGAACACGCAGAAATTCCGCGAAGACGCGGAATTGCTTCTTCGCGATGCTTTTTTCCTTATCGCAATCGCTGTTTGCGTGCTCGGGGGGAAATATCTCGCGAACACGCATTTTGAGAACGCGAACAAGCAAAACATTTCGCGAAGTCGCGGAACGCAGATTTTTGGCCAATTTCGCGTTCTCCGCGGAACGCGAAATTGCCCAAATTCCGCAAATTCCGCGAGCGGAACGGAATTTACTGCCCAGGCCTAATCCTCTACCCTGACTATAGTGACTTTTATTTTTCTAAAATTCTAATGGGACTTAAGCAAGGCCCTGGCAAGACCTTTAGTAATTTTGGAAAAGACCAATCATTATTCTAAAGGCAATTTTAAGAGTTCTGTCATGTGATCAGATGGTAACCAAGTAGTCCAACAAATGCAAGTTTGTATCCCACCGCTGATCCACCAATGTGAGAAAGTGGCTCTGTATATACTGTTCCTTAATAGGTACAGGGTGTACAGAGTCCACAGTCTGCAAGGGTTTGACAGAGGCTAAAGTTAGATATAGCCTTACTCTCTAAAGTGGCAGCTTGGTCGAGCAGTAAGGCAGTATCAGAGGACAGTGTAAAGCATTTGTTGTACACACTCAGTCAGCAAATGGTCTCACACACTCAATAACTGAACTCTAGGCCTCTGGTTTATATAAAAAATATATGCTTGTTTTATTTTAGAACCAACACTTGGATTTAAAATATACTTTCTCAGAATGAGATGTTTCATTTAAATACTTTTGCAATATGCAATTGACTTTTGTGAACAGTTACACGTGGTTGCAATAGGCAACTCTATTTTAAACACAACAATGCATTGAGCTCAATGGAAATTTCAATTTATTTGCAAGAGATTACTTTTTGGATTACTTTTGGAATTCCAGGACTGGATCCTAGATTCAGTCATGGGTCAGTACTCAGAATCAAGTGATGAAAGTCGACTTAATTACTGTAATGATTTTTAAACAATATTTAGCTATTTTAAAAGTTGACACTTAGAACATATTTCAAAGAAAACAGTCAATGATTCCCTATGGAAGAAAATTCAAATTGCAGGTACAGTATGTTCTTGTTACTTTTGTAATCCAGTACTGGGTGCCTAGACTCAGTACTGGGACCTTTATCCAAAACAGGTAAGTAATTACGTTTTCAGATGTTATACGATTTTTAAAGAATATTTAAAGATTGCAGAAATTGACACTTAGAAGAAATTTCACAGAAAAGCAGTCAATGATTTCCTACGGAAGAAAATTGGGTTACGGGTAAGTACAGTTGTAAGTATTTTTCAGAGTCAGTGCTGTGCACCAAGATCCAGCACTGGGAGGACACCTAAGAGCAGGTGAGTAATTTCGTTTTCGTTACTCGGCTGATTTTTGGTGAATATTTTAAGATTTGAAAAGTCCACACTTAGAAGAAATTTCAGGAAAAAGCCGGTCAATGTTACCCTATGAGGAAAATAGAGTTATCTGTTTAAGGGTAAGTACTCGACAGGCAGTGTTGAGGTTCTGGGCATAGAATCAGGGGTCCCCCAGGGTCAGGTAGGTACAGTTGGTTCACCCTCAGCGACTCTAGGGCGGCCGGGTGCAGAGTGAGTTCCGCCCAATGTTATCCTACGAGGGATAGGGGGGCCTTGGTTGGTGGCTGCTAACTGGCAAGCCACGCAGCTGTGGGAGCTGGGCTCCTGGTCACTTACTCAGGGCAAGTGGGGAAGTAGGTAGGTGTAGAGGTTTCACTGCCAGGGCCACTCGGGCGGCTTGGTGCAGAGTGCTGTTGAGCCTTCGGGCGCTCAATTGATTTCAATGGGAAATCTCCGGTTTGGAAAAAGACTGCAAGCTCGGGGACGAGGATTCTTCAGGTGCCACCACCACTTCGAGAGGTAAGTTGGGTAGTTGGAGGATAGGTAGGTACCCCAGGATTGGGCACAGGGGGGCGCGGGGTGCCGCGTGCAGGGGTGCCTTTTGGTGGCAGGAAATCTTACCCTCTGTTGATCGCGGTTGGGGGGGCACCTTGTTCTGAGGCTGCACGCTCCTTCAGGAGTGTCGAGGGTGGTCCTTGGGTGCCGGACTCAGGGTCACAGTCGCCGTGGGGTCATCCTCGTGGTCTTTGTTCTCTCCGGCACTGGCCAGGCTTGGCTGGTGCAGAGTGTGCTGGGTTCGCGGTTCCGGGCTGCTGCCAGGGATTAGAGGTAGGTTTTGAGTAGAGCCTCTACTCATGGGAGTCGCAGGGGATTTGAGCCAAAAGGTAGCCAGGTCCTCTGGGCTTTGTGAGGTTGCTGGCCACAAGAGATGCCGGGTTGGAGCAGGAGCAGGTTCGAGGGTCGACAGGCCGGTAGGACTGGGGACAAAGCAGTTGGTGTCTTCCTCTTTTTAGCAGTTGCAGGGCAGGTCTTCTTTCTTCTTGCTCTTCTTTGTAGTTTTGAATCTGGAATCTGGGGAAGGAAGGTTCAGGGTGCCACTTAATACTAGATTTAGGTGCGCTATAGGTAGGTGAAGGGCAGAGACCAATGGGTCCCTGTCCTGGGGTGGGTACACCCCCTATCCTGCCTCTCTTCTGTGGGAGGGGGGCAGTAGCCTAGTCCTGATAGGGTAGGGCTCCCCATCTTCAAGATGGCGAGAGCCCGGAGATGTGCTTCACCTCGCCTCCTCAAACCTGAGGGGTGGGGTTGGCAGGCTGGCACATCCCCTGCCCTTATTTGAGGTTTCCGGCCAAAGATTTCTGCCAGAGTGGGGGGTTTCAGTGGCCTGGGGAAGCTCACAGAGGCGTCATGCCTTTGAAGCTTCCCCCTGCCCATCCTGTGGGAGGAGATTTAGCACCTCACCCAGGATGTGCATTGTTGCCGGCCCAGGAGAGCAGGGGCTCTCCTACCCAGGGGTCCAGCAACATGTCTGCTGGGTGGCAGCCTAGGCAGCCTCAGAGCAGACGTGTATTGTAGGTTAGGTTTAAGGGGGCACCTCTAAGATGCCCTCTGGGGTGCTTGGTACATTAAATCCCACACTGGCATCAGTTTGGGTTTAATGTGCTGAGAAATTTGATACCAAACTTTTCAGTCTTTAGTGTTGCCATTATGGTGCTGTGGAGCTCGTGTTTGACGAGCTCTCAGCACCATGTACTCTTAAATGGCAGCACTGCACTTACAGTGCTCAGGAATGGACCTGGGCACTGTAGGGGCACAGGGCTCCTGCTCCTGTGCCCACACCATTGGTATAAGGCACCCAGCTAGAGGGGTGGCTGATGTATGCCATGGCATTGTAGGTGATGGGCATAGCACACAGGGATGTGTGTCATGTCGACTTTGTTTTTGTCTTGCACCCAAACACTCAGCCTGCAAAGGCAGTGTGTGTGTGTAAGGGTACAGGGCCTCTAAGGGTGGCACAAGGAGTGCTGCAGCCCTTAGAGGCCTTCCCTGGTCACAAGGCCCTGGGTACCTAGGGTACCATTTCCCAGGGGCTGACATGTGGCCAGGGTTTGCCAATTTGGGTTTTGTTTGTTTTAGGGAAGGAACATAGGCCCTGGGCACCTGATTGGCAGGAGTCCAGGGCAAACTCAGTCAAAGTAAATTCAGCAATTCAGCAAAAAGTGGGGGCATACCATGCAAGAAAGATCGCACTTTCTCACACATATCTAGCTGCAGCACATTGGAATTTACTACCCTTAGATCTCCACTGCACTAATAATTATTTGGTATTCAGAAATAAGTTCAAAAGTTGGCTTTTTCCAAAATAATGGTTAGGTGTTATCTCAAAAGAGGGGAAACATCACTTTGAAAATCGACTTGTTAAGAGACTGTTTCCGATGAACAAAACAGCAGCAAAGCTAATGCTCAGTTTTATTCAAGAAGGAACTCCATAGTGTGCCTAATGCCTACTCTTCAGGAGTATGCCTGTTTCAAAGAAGAATAACTAAAATTGGAGAAAGAAGATTTTATGTAAGTTACAACAATAGACAAAATGGACAACACTGTGAGACAGTACTCCTAAATGAAAATCTACAGGGGAAAATGGATTCATTGGAAAAATCTGTATCCAGAACTACGGGATTAGAGAAAAGTTTACGTGTTTTCATGATCTGTGGAGTAATTTTGCATAGAAATTTCAATATTGGGAAAAGGTTAGTAAATGGTACCATGTGTAAAGTGATTGATTTCATTAACTTTCCAAATAGGAATGAGGTTAAATACTCAGCAATAAAATGTGATCAGGTTAATGGCGTAAAGCAGATTGGAAGTTTCATTGTATGTTTTTGCTTGTAAAAGATTTGTATATTTGGCAGAAGCAGTTTCCAGTTTCTCTAGAATATGCTGTGACTATTTATAAATCTCAAGGTTTAAGTGTTGATGCAGCTTTTAGTAATATTGGTAGTACTGTGTTGACAGAGGGTATGTCATATGTAGCATTACCTCAATTTAGAACATTTTCCGGTTTGTATTTGGTTGCTTTTGATGTAAAGTAAGTGCTGATGCAAGTTGGATTAAATAATTTATTTGGCTAAGAAGTGTTCATGCTCCTTATTGAGGGCACTATCCCATTTATGAAAAATGGATCATCTGTCCAAAAGGAAAACTTAAAAAGGATTGTGCTGATGTTGTTTTAAAGAAGGAAAATAAAGAGGCAAAAGAAGCTGTTAAGAAGAAAATAAATGACAATTAGGGAGATATTCTAGGTCACCAGTTGTCAAACACTTCTGGTGTCAATTGCTATGCAAATGTTTTTTCTCAATGTACACTTTCAATTACCTCTTCTTGTATATACAATTGAACAGAAATCACAGAGGAGACTGTGTTCTTTGCTGTGTGCTTTGTTTCAACATTTACCTAGTGGTAGGACTGTAACACACTGTGCTTCAGGCTTTTGACACCTTGTAGATATCTGCAGTGGATCAGTACAATTTATTTGAAACACTCAATACGGTGCACAGGAGTTTATAATTGTCATCCTTAGAGTGTTAGCAGGTGCTGTTGATGACTAATTTGGGCTGCGTTACTCATGGAACCATGATTGTCAAGATTGTTCTTTCAGGTCAAGTACACAAATAGCTTTGGAGCAACTTATTTACATAACACTACTGAATTGCACAACTGTGTCTTTTGACAGATTGTCCAAAAAAGCCACACAAAACAACACCTGCCCAAATTGTCAATCAGACCATATGACACCTTTACATGAACGAAGTGGAAAATATTTTACATTAATGCTACAATGATGCAGAGCTGATGGAAGTAGATTGGAAACAGATATTACATATATTACAAATGTCAAAGAAGGACAAATATCAATTTCTGGAAAAAATATACTACTATGGCTATCAACCTTCATGAAGGACTTACTGTTAAATCTGGACACTACACTGTGCATTTAAAAACTGAAACTAAATGGGCGTAATGTAATGATAGCAACTTTAAATTGAAACAAAAACTGCCTTTTAAGTCACCAAATTCTTATCTTTGGTTTCTTCAACCATAGTTCTAAGGAGGATTACAGTTTAAAATGTGGTATGGTTGATTAGTTCTAGATCCATTGTCAGTATTTATGACATCATTTGGCCTACCAGAGGTGATGTCTTTATAAGGTTTACCATATGCTAGCTAGTATGTCTTTTTCGTACTTAGTAGCTTAAGATTTCACAAATTAGTAATGCAAGTATTAATAAAACAATTGTTTAAGAAAATTGCAGTGATTGCAATGCAAAGTGTTGCTTAAGTGCAACAAGATAGTGTGCAGTTTGTTTTTTCTACTGTCTATGTGATGGTTTGTTTCCCACTCTTCAATGATGATTCTTGCAACAGTACACCATTTATGGCGTATAAGTATAGAAACTGAGAACAGTGAAAAAAAGAAAACGAAATGCTTGATAATATCTTAACATACCTTTATAGCATGCCAAATGTCTGGTGAATTCTTGCAATTATTTTCTTAGGCATTGTTCAAATTGCAAGTTACTTTGGTAATTCTTTAAATTGTAATACTAATTAATATTTGTGTTTTTATTTTCTTTTTATACAGATCTATTACACCATCTATTGAATTAATGTACTTTAGTAATTAGTCCTTCAGTTTTGGGCCTTTCATAATTTTTATTCAGGAGATATTACCATAAAAGTGCATATGTGGATGCAGTTGACATAAAAGCATAACAACATTAACACCAATAAAATCTTTAAAACCCTTAAACCTTTGTTAAAATCATTGGAACATAATCCATGTAACAACTCAAAAAAAGGTCATAGCTCTGAATTATTTGCAATGTAGACAAAGCCATTGACTTATAACCAGTAGTATCTCAGGATCACTAAATTAGAGGGCCAGAATACAAGTTCTTTTCCTGAACTTCACATGTTTAGGGTACACACACAAGCACACACTCATGCAGGTACTGACGCACTCAGGCTTATAAAAGTACAGCCACTGGTACATGGAGCTACACACAGATACAGGTACTCACTCACACAGGCACACATTGATATAACCACTGACACACCCAGCTACACATAAATACACTCATTTGCTCACTCATACAGCCACTTACACACCAAACCATACACTGATACAGATACTGACACACCCAGGCACACACTGATGCAGGCAATAACACACCCAGGCACACACTAATACACACACTGATACACCTAGACACACACTGATGCAGCCATTGAAACACCCAGGTATACACTTCTCCATACAATAACACACTTAGGCACACACTCATGCATACAAATACTGTCGCACCGAGGCACACACTGATACAGGAACTGACACACCCAAGCACACACTAATATAGACACTGACACACGTAGATACACACTGATACAGCCATTGACACACCCAGGCACACACTCCTCCATACAATAACACACCTAGGCCACAGTGATGCACACACTAACACACAGAGAGACACACTCATCCATACACTTAACACACCTGGGCACACCCTAAAGTACACAATAACACATCCCGACACACACTGATGCATACCCTGACACACCTGGACGCACACAGATGCTTACACTGACAAACCCAGTGATATACCAGTGCATACACTGACACACCAAGGCATGCAGCAATACAGACACTGACACACCCAGCCAAACACAAATGCATCCAATAACACACCCAGGCAGACACCGATGCATGCAGTGAAATACCCAGGGACATACCAATGCTTACACTGACACACCCAGGCATACAGCGATGCAGACACTGACACACTCAGGCATGCACTGATGCATGAACTGACACACCCAGTCATGCAGCATTGCAGACACTGAAACACCCAGCCAAACATTAATGCACACAATAACACATTCAGACACACACTGACACATGCACTAAAATACCCAAGCACACACTAATTAATACAATGACACACCAAGGCAAACAGCAATGCATACCCATAGCTTGCAGGGAGTCCAAACCTTAATACTTCTTGAAGCAAGGCAAAGTCGTTAGGGCTGTAGTTCCAAGTGTGCAGCAGGTGCAATCCTTCAGAGCGCAATCCTTTGGGGTGCAGGCCATGGTCCCAGTCCTCCTTCTTCTTGTAGTTTCAGGCAACAGATCTGAGTTGCTTGACAACTCTTTTACATTTAAACTGTGTTTCCTGGCGTCAAGCAAGGGAGTACCCTTGACCATTGGAATGTAGTGTGCCACACAGGTTTATGACCACCTCCTTCAAAGTGTGGCATATTTTTGTCCCAGAAAACACTATTCTCTCAAAATCCAACATGTAGCAATTCTCTCCTTGGAAGCATGGCTAGGATTTTCTAATCCCTCTCCTTAATCTAATAACAGGGTCTTCTGTGTGGCTGGTGTGGCACGATGTGGGGGTGAGCATTGTGCTGTCCGACAGTGTAATTCTCCCTTTGAAGATGAGTTTGGCTACCCCTCCTCCTTACTGCCTTCTGTAGTTTCAGTTCTCCTCCCACAGGAAACTCATTGCCTCCCCCAGCAGGCTAGTCCACACCTCATTAAGACAGTTTGGCTCAACCTGACAGAAGCTAGCCAATCAGGAGAGAGCAGCTGGAAAGCTGGATTTTGGCTTACAGAAAAGAAAGTTTAGTAACTTATTTTCATGAGAGTTATTATATTTTTAACAGTGGCAAGTTGATGGATTTCTCATAACTATCATTTTAAATCCCCGAATGACATTTTGAGCTCCTTCCTAGTAATATTTAAACTTAAATACAATATTCCAATGTTAGCCTATTGAGCTAATTATCTGCAATGGGGAAAAACCAAATTGTCAGATTTTTGTTCTTACCAGGGTATATAAAACATATTTTATAATGTCATTGCTTATAGTTACATGGCACCCTACCCCTGGGGCACCTAGGGGAGACCCTAGGGGTGACCTAAGGGTAAAGGTAAGGTAGATTACTACTTTGGAAGTACCCTTAATTCCAACGTCAAATTTGAATATAATTTAATTTTAAAGACAGTCTGCAAAGCAGGGTTGCCTTTAAAATGATAGCCGGCAACACCACAGTGCACACTGTATTGCAGGAATTCTACTGATTCTCTAAACCTCCCTGCCCTGTTATATACTAGGGACTTATAGGTAATTTTGAATTACCCTTGCCTTAATATATACTAGGGACTTGCAGGGGTCTTTCCTTGTCAATTGTAAATATACCTGACCATCATATTCCTGTACAGAAGAACAATGGCCCTGGGTCTGGTGAGCTGAGTACAGGGCACAGTCAGAGTCAGTTACCACCAGCACCAAGCAAAAAATTGGGATGATTAGGCCAAAAGGATGACTTTCTCAAAGAGACTCATAAAACAATGTTCTTTCCTTCTATTAAAATTGCTTTTATTACAAACCAACACAGAAATAATGTCTTCATGAGAAATTCCCCAGTTTCCACTGTCTAACCCACACCAAGCTTCAGTTGCAGGGTTTTACACCTGAGTGAAAACAATTCTTGAGTGTTGCTCCTATGCGTATGTTCTAGTGATTGTATGTTCTCTCGATTGATGGCAGCATACCTTTGCATTCATGTTGATGCTATTACTGTAGTAAAAAAATTAGTTAGGGATTTAATATCCATGTTTGGGATGTTGCTTTGTTAGTACAGGATATATTTAAAGCATTAGGGATAAAATAACATATCCATTGCATGTATCACTCCGAATTATCTGGAAAGGTTGAATGTTGCAACAGAATGGTGAAAAATAAGCTGGCCAAGATATGTGCTGAAACCCACCTCAAGTGGCCTATTGCTCTGCTCTTGCCACTCTGGTATATCCAAGCTGTTAGAAATTAGGTTTCTGGTTTGCTAGGGCATACACCCAAGCCAGGCAGAACCCATCACTCTAGTCAGGGTAAGCTAGATACAAAACTGAGATACCTGTGTTCACCCTCTCGTAGCTTAGGACTGAGCAGACAGGCTTATCATGAGAGGCAATGTGTAAAATAATGGTGCAGAACAAACACAGAGTAACACTTTGCATACAAAAAGTCTCCAAACAAGTTTATAAAAATAGGTATTGTATTATCAACAAAATGAGACCAAAACTATAAAAATCCAATGAATACTTCACAAGTTACTGCACCCAATGCACAAGGAAATCACAGTGCAAACATGTGCGAAGTACGGTAGTGCCAAAGCAGTTTCAAAGCTTTCTCGAGCACAAACGGTGTGCGCTTGGTGCACACAGGCACCTATTGTGCCCAAGAGACACTCATCAAAGGGTTTGCAAGGGTCTGATGGGACCAGCACTTGCAGAAAAGCAAGTCTTCTGCAAGTCTGCCCACATCACCTTGGTGAGTTGATCCACTTTTCGGCCCACCAACTAAAGTCTCCTCTGCATCCCATATGGAAGAGGGTTCTAACCATACACTGTTCATGATGAATACTGCTGTGAGGTGCCAAGGCATTGCTGCCTCCATGCATTCCTCCCAGATTAAAAGGGCAAGTGAACCTCCAGAGACCAGCTCCTCTGCACCAATTCTGCACACTGTTGCTTCCTCACATCCACTCTAGGCCCTAAAGCATTGAACCACTTCCACCATGGCCGCAGAGAGAGAATCCCCAGCTTCTATGTCCCCTCAGCCTTGATCACTTTAGAATGCACCCCTCCTGCTCAATTTTACAGCACCATCCACAGTAGTTGGTTGCCCTCTTACTTTGTAACCCAAAGTAGAGTAGGACAGCTACATTTGCAGTGGCCATGAATCTAAAGGTAGTAGATGTCCTGAAAATAAGCACACAGGGGCATATTTATGGCTTTTTGTTGCCATATTTAAAAATTGCTGCTAACTTCAGTCTTGCAAAAACATGATTTTTCAACAGCGCCACTTCTGTTAGTGTGACTTACCAAAAATGGGATGCAACACAGGCATTCCCACGTAAAAGCTCCCAAACAACACAAAACGCAATATTTACAAAGATTCCCTAGCACATCACAAAACAAAAATAAAACTGCTCCTAAGTCCAATTAGTGGCAGTTTTATAATGCAAATACTTACCTGGACTTAAAAATGGTACAACCACACTTGTATGTCAGGAAGACAATCCCAATTCATCATTGGCAACCTCAACGGCATCATGGAGTTTCTGCTACTGCAACTCTTAGCACCAAGAAGACCACCACCACAGAGGCAGTGCCGCCAAAGCGAGTGGATCTACCACCAGAGGATCACCCTCATACACCTCTGGCCTGAGGAGGTCATAGCTCATTACAGACTAAAAAGGGCCTCCATTCTCTGCCTCCTCAACCAGATTGTGCCGAGGCTGCAGGCCACATTCCAATGCAGCACAAACAGCCTCCACAGATAAAGCTACTTGCTGTGCTGCACATGCTGGCCTCAGGGACTTTTCAACCAACCACCGCCAGAGTGGCCGGAGTTTCCCAGGCATCCTTCTCCAGGTTCCTCTCCACTGTCCTAGATGCCATCATCAGCCTGACACCTCTGTATCTCCACTACCTCAACACTGTGCCAGAACAACTCACCAACAAGCAAGCCTGTTATACCATTACTGGTTTTCTGCATGTGTTGGAGGCAATGGACTGCACACATGTGCAACTTGTGCCTCCTGTGGACACTGCCCACATCTACAGAACAGGAAGTACACCTACTGAATGTGCAGGCAATAGTTGACTATTTTGGTGTGTTCCTGAATGTCGTGGCCAAGTACTCTGGCAGTGTCCATGATTCATTTATCTTCCACAAATCTGTAATCAACCAGTGGTTCCAGAATGGCATCTATGGAAATGGATTACTTTTTAAGTACAATTTGAACACACCACACACCACACACCTCAAGCCACTCAATCATGTAGGTCAGCAAATTTAAATTACACATGTAGGAAATTGCATTGTGCATACATTGTTTCTAGGCCAACTGTAATGCACAATTAAATAATGTCAAAGCACAACATATATGTATCTAATTACACCAAGGGAGTAGCTTGGAAATTTACTTACAACCCAGTGTGTCACTCAATGAATACATATCTTCCAAAATTAATTGGGCTTAATTTACAAGGAATTAATGCAGTGTGATGCCGCAAGCCATTTGGCTGCATGGTGCTGCATTAATTCCGAAGCAAAGGGATGCATCATATGTACAACAATATGACAGATCCCTCTGCTCTCCCCTGCGCTGGCGCACAATTCGCTGTCATGCACCAATGCAGGCCCCCTTGCACCATGGTGCAAGTGTGCCTGTTTCACGGGGATGATTGTTTTTGTGCATCAAGGGGCACCTTCCTGCAAAAAACAGTCACAAGCCTCTAGCCCTTCCATCATTCATTCTTACCATTTTCCATTAACTTTTTTTTTTCCATTCATTCAATCTTACTTTGCCTACATGTATTCCCTTGCCCTTCCACCCATCACTCAGTTCCATGTTTAATCTGATTGGTCTGCTTTCCAACTTACTCAGTCTAATTTGTTTGTTAATCACATGAAATCATAATTGTACTAAGATGTGTATTACCTAAACCATTTTCCAAATTTTAGTCTTTACACTCCTATTATTAAACCATGACTTATGTTGCATGTGCACACAAGATCTGTCCTGCTTCAATTACTTTACCTTTCACACTCATTTTCGGTCTGTCATCATTATGTCCTGCTGTTACCATGGCTTTGTAACTAAGAAATGGTTATTCATCAAGTGTTCTTAAACCCTCTGATTCACAATCATATCCTAATCTAAGAGGTTGCCACTGTCGTTAAGTTTCTCCCTTTGCCCTTACAATGCCAGTCCTGCAACTGATGACATTTAAGAATGGGATGTCAAACACATCTGTCACGATCTCCCATGCTCAATCATACCATATGCCCTGATGTTGGTCATGTTGACATTCAATAAGACATGGTTGGCCACAGAAACCTGTCTCATGGAATGAGGGACTGTCATCTAACATGATGCTATGGTGGAGGACATGGCCATTGTCCCACTACCTCGCCATGTGAAAAAATAATGCTGAGCGTTTCAAATACCAAAAGGTCATCAGTAAGGCAACCCACTACAAAGGACATCACTTTGCAAATGCCAACATTGTTTTCTATAGACAATTTGTCAACCTGCAACACTCAGGATACCATGAGACCACAACCTTAACGTACCCTTCTAATGTAGTGCGTCCATTTCTCTGTGTTCAACTGGTGTGCCACCCTCCAGAATCCCAACTGAGGATAAACAAGCATCGAGGTCATCCTCACATACACCATGATTAGTCCCTGTAAACTGTATCACATAATGTAAGAGGGAGTAAGAGCTTACATTGTAAGGTTTGTGACATATGTATTACATAACCTAATGTCAGATCCACACAATAAGATAACACGTCCACAATGCATAAATGGTGTCAGCTCAGCCATGCAAATACGTCAGTGATAAATTATGTTTGAGCATGAACAACATGGATGTTGTGTATGTCAAACAGAAGCACATACCAAAACTTTGCTCTACATTCAGGTTAGCTCAGCACAATCACCGATATACAGTAGCACACCAGACATCATGATGAACCATGTGCATATCCAGACATTGTAACGGACATTTATGTCAGCACACTTCATATTGAACAGCTACAACTATGCAATGAGAAAGCAAGTCATCCCTGTTGTGGAACTCAGTGGCCCAGAAGGTGTTCCAATGGGCAAGAGGTGAGTAAGCAAATGAATCACAGACAATAGTACTGCATTAGTCATGCTAGACAATGCTGCTTAATGTATAATATTAATAATAATGATAATAATAATAATAATAATAATAATAATAATAATAATAATAATAATAATAATAATAATAATAATACAATGTAAACAACCTGAAAATAATTGAGAGAAACTCCATCACACTAGCTTTCATCCAAGGGACCAGACCGTGCAGCAAGTACACATCACATTGCATACACACAACACATCTCATATCACAACTAATACCAACGTCTACAAGGGCATTTTCTGTGTGTCACAGTGGTAAACAGCACTGCAGGTGCTGGCGCAAGCACACAATGAATGGATAACAAACAGTGTCAAAAATATGGTATACGCTTGCACCAAGGTGTCTTGCCTTGCAGTGTGTAAAGAATGATTGTGCCAATGTTAATGTCCAACCTCCATACGCACATAGTAAATTATGTATGGTGTCCTCACAATGACCAGTTTGAACTAGCATGTGACGATTAACCCTGGGCGTAGGACTACGCTACGCTCGCGTAGTTTGCGTAGTTTGCGCAACTACATGCTACGCGAATTGCACGTAGCACAGTGCAAAAACACGTAGAGTAGCTGCCATTTTTTGCTTGCTTGCGGCCCTCAATGTCAAGTTGGCAACCGCGAGCGAGCAAAATGACATCCCGGCGAGACTTTTTCCTCATTCGTGATCAGCAACATCAAGTTGCCGATCGCGAGTGTGGAAAATAAACCTCCCTGCGAGATTCTCATGCTGGGAGGTCAGGTTTCTCATTGCGAGTGGTCGCATATGCTCGCGACCGCTCACGATGAGAAACTACCAGTCCGCATTGATAAAACTGCTGCTCGAGTACAAATCTACTCTAGTGGCAGAAAATGACTGCTTGCACTGTGCAAGATGCCTTTGCAATGATTGCACAGTACGAACAAGCATCTGGCACTGTGCAATCAGTGCGAACAGTATTTTCCCTACCGCACTATGCAGATCGCGGAGCTACGCGTAGCTTGCGTAGTGCAAAGTGCACGCCGCGTAGCGTAGCGATACTATGCAAACTACGCCCAGTGTTAGTGACGATCAAAACTCACAGGGTCAAAGACATCTGCTTTCATGTCCATGCCTGACACATTGTAACTTTTGCATCCAAAAATATAAATGTAAAACATGTTTGCACTAATGAAAGTAACTCCTACACCCATTGCCATGTGTCATGTGAGCATAGGTATGAGGAGTGACAATTGTGTGTAAAGGTACCCATACATCCGCACAATTACACTATAGAGGTATTACAGAGGACCGGGCCAATGGCATTTTAGTGATGTGTCTGCTGTAAACAATAGGCAAGTTAATGGCATGGATGCAGTTTATTTTCCCATCACACACCATGTGGAAGCTGGCCAAGGCTACGCACTATTGCCATGGGTTATGACACCCATCATAGTGACACACACACAGACACAAACAGACTACAATGTGGCACTGGGCTACACAAGGGCCACACTAGAAAGAACATTTGGAGTTCTCTAATCAAGGTTTTGTTGCCTGGACATTTCAATCAGAGGGCTCCTTTAGATCCTGGCCTTCGTCTGCAAGAGTATACTTGTTTGTTGAATACTACACAACATTCGTGTAAGGACAAATACACCTCTGCCTGAAGACCAAGAAGAGATGGAAAACCCTGAGGATGGGTTGGTCGAAGAAGTGAATCTGAACCAGCCTGCCACTTCTGCAGCAGCAACATTGAGGAGGGATGTCATCATCAACAACTTCTTCACATAATGCCACCTCACAGTTATATTATTTTACGTATAGCTGGGCACCTATATGTTCACCGCATGATCTACTCTAATAAACAATCACTTCACCAATATCTTGCATGCTTGGTTTGTGACTTTAGAAGGTGAACAATAAGGAAAACTTAAGTGCTCCAAAAAAAGTCTCACACAGAGCAATCACCTAGCAGGGTATATGATTCCAACTAAACCATGACCTGGATTGTTAAAATGTTTTGTGCATCGGAACTACAGAATGCATATGGGCCATCATTGTGAAATACAATGAGCTTGTTGTTTTGTGCCCTAAGCACCATCAGGTCCATCTTCTCATGAGAGTTTAGGAGTCAAGACAATGTGTGCATATTGCATTGATGAAGCTGGGACCACACTGCTCAAATCTATTCCAAAGTTTTGACAAACAATCTTTCTGAGTAATCTGTATCACTGCAAAAATATAGTCTGAAAAAAGTCACAAAGATACATGACAATGGTGAACAGGATCAACTTGACGGTGGGGAGGCTAAAGAATCAAAGGATAGTTGAGCCAGACTAACGGATACATCAATACAATGCATGGACTGCGTTTTCCACCGATCATACACATATATGCTGCACTTGCAAGTGATACTACCTCCATAGCTGACACATGTTTCACTGTAATGACAACAGTGGAAATGTCTTGCATCACAAACACTGTGTATGACTCATCTTTCATTACTGCACTGACCTTACATCGCTATTAATTTAGAAGCACAAACACTGACACATAGGCTAGCCATGGGACAACTGTGAAAGCATCAGCATTCCCTATTGTGTTCGTAGGCCTATTGAGATGCAATGCAATGACTAGATTGTGTGGATGTCCCATGTCCATCAACATGAGTGTGCCATGAGAATTAATTTTGTGAACTGACACTACCCTATCCCATCACACTTAATGTTTGTTGACAGCCAAAAGAAGAAATCTGACATACACATGAGTAAAGTGCATCAGGGATACCAACAAGTATGTCCAAAACATGCAAGCAACAGACAAATGAATCACAGCATCAAAGGCTAATGTATTTGTGCAAGACTTACCACAAAAAGTATGGTAGCACATTGAAGCGGCATCACCTCCCTATGGAATGCCACAACAACATTTCAAATGCATATTGCATAATGCATGTAATCTAGGGTTTTCTTACCACTACACATGTCAACATATCTCTACATTTACAAGCACAGTTGAACACAAAAACAACCAAACATCATATATGAAATGGTCATGTCACATATAGTTGTATCTCTCCAGGAATGTGCACAATACTCATGAACATACACCAACATTTTACATATTTGTCACATCATTCTAACCCTCCATCTACTCACACATAAATGCACGTATGGCCTCAGATCCATAGTGGGACATAAATCAAAAAAAGCTAAAGCATGCTGAACACTAATCCAAATCCAATCACATGTAAAGGGACAGGTATAACGTGTGTCTAAAACAATTAAGGGCCTCTTTTACCAGTGCATACTGCGAACAGAACCTCACTTGCCACACTGTTTTGAAGTAAAACTCACACTCTCCCATTTCAAAAAGTGACGTTAAGCAACATACCATGACATCATGCTGAAATCAATGTTAGGCACATGCTCCAGTTAGCATGAGAGGGGATCAAAGTGTGTTGCAGTAGCTCATAAATTGTCAGTGATGTCATTTGAGATGTCATCAGTGATGTCACTGACCATGTCATGAATGAAGTAATATGGGACATCATCAGCAGTGGATTGCGGGTGCGCGAGATGTAGTTAGTACAACTAACTATATCGGAGGAATTTCAATGAGTGAAATGTCCAGCTAACTATAACACCCCTAAAACCTATGTTTTTTTAGTGAATTTCTAAGGTTTTTTAACTGCTAATTCATAACTATATCAGGCCTGAAACCTATGTTTTTTTCAGTGAATTTCAAAGGTTTTTTAAATTCTAATTCCTAACTATATCAGGCCTGAAACCTATGGTTTTTTCAGTGAATTTCAAAGGTTTTTTAAATGCTAATTCCTAACTATATGAGGCCTCAAACCTATGGTTTTTTCAGTGAATTTCAAAGGTTTTGTAAATGACAATTTTTAATGTATTAATTGTTATACTGATTTTTTTGATACTGATTTACTACATTTTATTTTTAGATATTTTATTTGTTAATTACATTATAATTACATTATACATTACAATATAAAATATACTTTCTCAGAGTGAATTACTTTAGTTTAAATACTTTGCAAATAGGCAATAGACTTTTAAGTACAGTAGTTACAGTTGTTGCAATGGGCAACACAATTTCAAACACAATGCAACATTGAGCTCAATGTGAATTTCTAGTCAAATTCAATTAGTTACTTTATGGATTACTTTTCTAACCACAGGACTGGATCCTAGATTCAGTCCTTGGACATCTCCTGTAAACAGGATTTTGGTTACAGTAGTGATTTTTAAGGAATATTATTGTATTTTAAATGTTGACACCTAGACATTTTTTCACATAGAATCACCAATGTTATCCTATGGCAGAAAATTAACTTAGAAGGTAAGTAGTGTTATCGTTAGTTTTTCTTACTCAGTGGTGGACCCTGGATCCAGCACTGGTGAATCTCCTGTAAACAGTTGAAAGAATGTGTTTAAATCATACAGATGATTTTTTATGAATATTTTTAGTTTGTGAAAATAGACACTTGGAAACTTTTCTGCTGAAAACCACACAATGGATTCCTATAGAAGGAAATACAAGTTACTGGTAAGTACGCTTCGAATTACTTTTCAGGGTCAGTGCTGGGCTAAAATATGCAGCACTGGGTTCTCTCCTGATAACAGGTGATTAAATCGGAATTCGTAGTTCGACTGATTTTAGAGGAGTATTTGTAAATTCCAAAACTCCACACTTAGAAGAATTTCCAAGTGAAAGCAGTCAATGTTAGCCTATGGAAGGAAATTCAAGTAACTGGTAAGTACGGTTAAAATTACTTTTCAGGATCAGTACTGGGCTCAAAGTTGCAGCACTGAGGTCACTCCTGATAACAGGTGAGTAAATCGGAATTAGTAGTTCGGATGATTTTAGAGAAATAGTTTTACGTTTCAAAAATCGACACTTAGAAACTTTTTCCGCAAAAAGCATGCAATGATATCCTATGGAAGGAAATTCAAGTTACTGGTAAGTACGGTTAGAATTACATTTCAGGATCAGTACTGGGCTCAAAGATGCAGCACTGAGGTCTCTCGTGATAACAGGTGAGTAAATCGGAATTCGTAATTCGGCTGATTTTAAAGGAATATTTGCACAATGGTGAAGGAAGGGGGCAGGGCCTGTGGTGACATGTGTGCAAACATGCCCTGTGGCATGTTTTAAGTGGGGGAATTAATTACTCTTCAATCCTGAGGTCCCCTGGGGGCCAACTAGTCCACCAGGTACCTCCAGTATAAGCCAGGGCGCTGCGTTGCAGAACGGTGCTCAGAGGCCACGCCCCTTTTTGAGAACACTCTGCAGTGCAGCTCCACTGTGCAAACGCGCCCCGTGGTGCATTTTAAGTTGGGGGATTTAGTCCCTTTGAATCCTGAGGGTCCCTGAGGTCCAACTAGCCCACCAGGTACCTCCAGTAAGCGCCACAAGGTTGCGTTGCAGAGTGTTGTAAAAAGGGGTGTTGCCTCTGAACACCTCTCTCCCTGGCGCATACTGGAGGTACCTGGTGGACTAGTTGGCACCCAGGGGACCTCAGGATTGAAGAGGAATTAATTTCCCAACTTAAAACGCGCCACAGGGCGTGTTTGAACACATATCACCTCAGGCCCCGCCCCCTACCTTCACCACTGTGCAAACATGCCCCTTGGAGCGCTTTAAGTTGGGGGATTAAGTCCCTTTGAACCCTGAGAGTCCCTGGGGTCCAACTAGCCCACCAGGTACCTCTAGTAAGCGCCACAAGGCTGCGTTGCAGAGAGGTGTAAAAAGGGGCATGGCCTGGAGCACCTCTCTGCAACGCAGCCCTGTGGCGCTTACTCGAGGTACCTGGTGGGCTAGTTGGCCCCCAGGGACCCCCAGTATTGAAGGGGAATTAATTCTCCAATTTAAAACGCGCCACAGGGCGCCTTTGCAGATTGTGCTTGTGAGGGGGCGGGACCTAGGGACAATCGCGTCTTTTTTTTTTTAAAGGGGGGCTGTGCGGCCCCCCTTCCTTTTACTTTTTGTGGCCCTGGGGACCCCATCCCCCAGGGCCTCACACCCAAATAAAAAAGTTTTTACAAAATTCATGGGAAGGGGCCCGCGTGGCCCCCCTCCTGTGGCCAATTCCGGGCCCTGGAGACCCCATCCCCCGGGGCATGGACAACTTTTAAAATATTTTTATGGAGTGGGGCTGCGTAGCCCCCCTCCTCTGGCCACTTAAGGCCCCCGGGACCCCGTCCCCCAGGGCTAGCCATTGATTTTTTTAGTTATATTAATGGCGGAGGGGGGCCACGTGGCCCCCCTCCCGGGCCACTTATGGCACCAGGGACCCCATCCCCTGGGGCCTGGCCTCTCATTGGGGACCGTGGGGGGGTCCCCAGTCCCCCCACGGTCCCAGCCGGCTCCCCGCCTCCTGCGGGAGTCGGCATTGCTTTTCCACATGGGGAGCAGCTAACATGCTGCTCCCCATATGGAAAAGCAATCTGCTTTGCTTCATTGAAGCGAGAGCAGGTTTCCCTGCTCTCGATTCAATGAAGCAAAGCAGTTTGCAATGGCAGGGTGGGAGCTGCGAGGCTCCTGCCCTGCCATTGCAAACAGCAGTGTCCCAGGGGTGGGCACCCCGGGACACTGTAGGCGCTGGCCCTGGGGGGTGGCGGTCCCCAGGGCCATAACAAGGCTCCAGGAGAGGTCCGTGCGGTCCCCCTCCCACACCTGTTAGCAGCCCCGGGGGGTGGCGGTCCCCGGGGCTGGGGGGCCCAGGGCACCCCCACACCCAATTTTTTGCAGCCCCAGGGGGTGTCAGTCCCCGGGGCTGGGGGGCCTGAGAGCCCCCTCCCAATATTAATAAGCACCGGGGGTGGCAGTCCCCGGGGCAATGTGGGGGATTGGGACCCCCACACTATTTTTTTAAAATGCCCCTGGGATTTGGCCCCCCCGGGGGCCAATTTCCAAAGAAGCGCGGAAGTCCGCGCTTCATTTTTTTTTTCCGGCCGAAATTCGTGCTTGGTGCGCGAATCTCGCCAATTTGTTTTTTTTTAAAAAAATGCTTTTTTGGCCTCGGGGGTCCTTGTGGGACCCCCTGAGCAGGCCTAGGGGGTCAGGGTGTTTCTACCCTGCCCCCTTTTCGCGTTTTGCGCGTTTGTGTCTTAGGTTTCTTGTGCCTCGGTTCTACCGAGGCACAACATGGCTGCCAACACTTCCTGATTTGGAGTGTTGACAGCCAATTAGAATACAACTCGTATACGGCAGGGGGCGCGCTGGGTGCGCATAGGGTGCGCGGCTCCTCCGAGGCCATAGATATATATGTACTTTGAAATGTCATTTTCTCAGGAACTACTGAACGGATTTACACCATTTAAGCAAAGGGCATGAGTCTGAACTAAGGACTACCTCTTTGCCAAATTTGGTCTAATTCCGTTCAGCAGTTCGGGCTGTAGCTGCGGCTAAAGGTCCTATGGGAAATTGAATGGGGAAAACGCGTTTTAGGACCCCCCTTTTTTCTCGGCCCCTGTTTGATGAATCACCGTGAAACTTTCTGGATAGGAGCGGACCGGAGCTGGCCAAAAGTTTTGAGTATTTCGCGAAGATTTGTCAATCGGTGCCAAAGTTATTCCTAATAGAATGTTGCGGATTTCCTATGGAAAATAGGTCCTAACTATATCTACCTACTGGCGACTGCCAGTAGGTAATATATATATATATATATATATATATACATTATCTACTGGCGGTTGCCAGTAGATAGTTATAGGTAGGATCGTGTTTCCATAGGATATCTGAAAATTCTATTTTGAATATCTTTGGCGCCGGTTGACGAATCCTCGCGAAATTTTCAAAACGAATGGGGCGCTCCGCTCAGCTCCTACCCGAAAAGTCTTGTGGTGATTCGTCAAGCGGGGGCCGAGAAAAGGGGGGTCCCAAAATGCGTTTTCCCCATGCATTTTCCCATAGGACCTTTAGTCGAAGGTACAGCCCGAACGGCTGAACAGAATTACTTGAAATTCGGCAAAGAGGTAGTCCTCAGGTCAAGGAAGTGCCTTTTGCATATATGGAGTCAATCTGTTTAGTATTTACTGAGAAAATAGCATTTAAAAGCATATAAATATCTATAAGCGCGCACCGTGCGCGCACCGTGCGCGCACCCTAACGTGCGCGAGCGTAAAACTGATTGGTGGTTACATGTCAGTCAACGTTCGAATCTGTCGAAATCAGGAAGTGTCGGCCGCCATTTTGTTTGTTTTGGGTGCAAGAGTGAAAAAGAGAGGTGGCGAACGTGAAAAGGGGGCAGGGTAGAGAGTTCCTGACCCCCTAGCCTTTTTCAGGGTGAAAGAAACATTTTATTTTTTTTCAAAAAATCGCAGGGTGCGCGCACGGTGCGCACACGGTAAAAAAACCCTTAAAAATAAAAAAAAACATATAAGAACGTGAAAAGGGGGCAGGGTAGAGAGTTTCTGACCCCCTAGCCTTTGTCAGGGGGTCCCTAAAGGACCCTGAAGGGTGAAAAAACATTTTAATATTCTTTAAAAAATATCGCGAGGTGCGCGCACAGTGAAAAAAATTTGAAAAAAAAAATATTACATACATAACTTAGCATTTAAAAAACCGTACAAATTCACTTAAAAAACCATAGGTTTCACACACGTTATAGTTAGGAATTAGCATTTAAAAAACCTTGCAAATTCACTTAAAAAACCATAGGTTTCACACATGTTATAGTTAGGTGGACATTTCACTTATAAAAAACCAATGAAATTCCCCCATTATAGTTAGTTTAGATAACTATAACTTGCGCGACCGCAACTCTATCACAAGGATGATGTCATTAGTGATGTCATGAGTGATGCCACTGACCATGTCATGAGTGATGTAATATGTGATGTCATGAGCAGTGGATTGCGGGCGCGCGAGTTATAGTTATCTGAACTAACTATAACGGGGGAATTTCATTGGTTGTTTATGAGTGCAATGTCCCCCTAACTATAACATGTGTGAAACCTATGGTTTTTTAAGTGAATATATATATATATATGTATATATATATATTCACTGAAAAAACCATGGGTTTCACACACGTTATAGTTAGGAATTAGCATTTAAAAAACCTTAGAAATTCAATGAAAAAACCAAACGTTTCACACATGTTATAGTTAGCTGGACATTTCACTCGTAAAAAACCAATGAAATTCCCCCGTTATAGTTAGTTCAGCTAACTATAACTCGCGCGCCCGCAATGCACTACTGATGACGTCACATATTACATCACTCATGACATGGTCAGTGACATCACTCATGACATCACTGATGACATCTCAAATGACATCACTGATGACATCATCCAGTGAATGTGTGTTTTTCTGAAAATTAAATATGTTTTATATATGTATATCTCAAGGTTGATGGAAGAATAAATGAGTATATAAGTGTCTAAATTGATGATTTGTTTCTGAAAAATTGATTGTATAACTGACTGATTACGTGTATCTTTTTGAATACATGGCTTAGTGAGTAATGTTTAAATGTGTAAATACCTGTATCAGTCTCTCACTTTGTATATAAGTGGCTGCATGGGTTGGTGAGTAGCTACATGAGTGTCTATATAGGTTAATAGTTGGTTTTTTGAGTATCAGTATGAGTGTCTGAGTGTCTTCATGGTGCGGTGGGGGGTATTACGTAGTGCATAGATGCATGAATGAGTGACTCACTGTTTGTATGTGTTGAAGACAGCATGTGTGCAGGACTGTATGGGTGGATGAGTGTGTGCATGGGTGTGTTAGTGAGTGAATGACTGTCTCAATAGTGTCTTCATAAGTAACTACATATGTTTTAAACTAGTATATGTGACTATTGTTGTTTATAAGTGAGTATATGTGAGAGTGAGAGATTGGAAGAGTTCCTGTATGAATAAGTATGTGTTTCTATAAGTGATTGTTAAAAAGACTAAGTATGTGTAAGTGTCTGTTAAAGTAAGTGTGCTGGTGTGTGTATAACTGTATATGCAAGTAAATGGATGTTTGTTTCTTTATTAGCATGAGTGACTATGTGTGTGAGTAACTCTATGGATGAGTGGGATTGTGTTACAGGATGTTTAGGTGTATGAGTACATATGATGTGTGAGTACATGTATGAGTGACTGTATAGGATTGTTGGTGGATGAGTGGATGTGTATGTGGATCTTAGAATTACTGAATAGGTTGTTGTAACTGTTATTGGTATGTCCATTGTTTTGAAAATTTTAGTGTCTATTTTTGAATGTTTGTATCAAAGGTTATATTAGGGTGAGAGGAGGTCTACCACTCTGTCACAAGGATAATGTCATCAGTGATGTCATTTGAGATGTCATCAGTGATGTCATGAGTGATGTCACTGACCATGTCATGAGTGATGTAATATGTGACGTCATCAGTAGTGCATTGCGGGCGCGTGAGTTATAGTTAGCTGAACTAACTATAACGGGGGAATTTCATTGGTTTTTTACGAGTGAAATGTCCAGCTAACTATAACATGTGTGAAACCTTTGGTTTTTTCATTGAATTTCTAAGGTTTTTTAAATGCTAATTCCTAACTATAACGTGTGTGAAACCCATGGTTTTTTCAGTGAATTTGCAAGGTTTTTTAAATGCTAATTCCTAACTATAACGTGTGTGAAACCCATGGTTTTTTCAGTGAATTTGCAAGGTTTTTTAAATGCTAATTTTTTTTTTTCTTCTATTTTTTTTTACATATTTTTTTTTTAATTTTCTATCCTTTTTTAAAGACTATGGTTAAATTTTTAAAATTCTATAATATGTTTTTTTTAATATATTTTATAAAATAAACATGTAAAATTTATTAGCAATACATTTTTTCCTTTTTTTTTTTTTATTTTTTTTTTAGTACGCGTACCGTAAGCTTACGGTAAGCGTATGGTTTACGCAACGTCCGTAATTTATCTACGCTGTTTGCGTATAGTTACGCAATTTGCGTAGCCGCGCGTACTCCGCGTGGGACGCGTACGCGTGTACGCTACACGCGCACGTTACGCGGAAGTGTCGGGGAGTGACTGTTAAGCGCATGCGCGCAAGCGCGTGTCTTTTTTACGCGCATGCGTACTTTTGCCGTAAGCGCACCGTAAGCGTACCGTAAGCGTACGGTAGGTCATGTGATCATGAAACACAACTTTTGATTGGTTGAAACTACTTTCAGTTCTAGAACTCTCCTACACCACACCCATTCCCCTCATTTCTGCTTGTGATCCCTTAGGAGAAGGAGCTGGGTTGTCTTTGTGATACGATGGCAGAACAGCAGAGCTCTTCTGAGAGTGAGGCTAGCAGCACTACCTTGAGGCAGAGAGCGAGGAAACAAAAGACCTCTTACGTATGGGATTATTTTACTTTTCCAGAAGGCCAGCAAAAGGTAAATGCACCCTTAGTGACTTGCAAGCTGTGTAAGCGTGTACTTTCAAGAGGTAATCCTGACAGGAAGTATTCCTTTGGGAATCACACCATGATGAGACACCTTAAGGATGTACACAGAAGGACACATGCTCGACTTACTGAAGGTAACCCTTCCGTAAATCAACCAAGCCCATCCACAGCAGCTCAGCCTGGACCATCATCTGCAGAGCCGAGTCCTTCTTCTGCAGGTCAGGTGAGCCCTTCATCTGTGGGGGGAGCATCTCCTTTTTCTGGTCCTCTGGAAATTAACCCTCGGTTTGCGAGGGTTGAAGTACGGTGCGCCCATTGTCACGATCTAATTACTTATAGGGAGACCAGTGTTTCCCTAGTGAACAGTAAAATAGATCAGCACACTTGTCGTACCATCTAATATTCCCAATCTTTCTTTCCTCTGTTCCTGCATGAACACAACGGCTCTTTTAAGAGCCAACCTTACCTTTCATCTATTTTTGATATATTTTTTAAAAAACACTAAAAATCAATTATCACATTACAAGGTCCTTGAGAGACTACAATTAAAAACTGCAAATGTGATTGTAGAGAAGTGGAAAAAAGGGACCATGACATTATTGACTTACCATACCCACTCAAAAAAAGATTTATTCATTTAATTTATTTTTAATTGCTTTTTAAATGGTTATAGTTTTCGAAAATTTTCTATCTCAATCTGAAAAAAAAGAAAAAAGTATTAATATTTAATAAAACATTTAATAATACAGTACACATATTTACATATTTTTCAAAAAATATTTTTGCCTTTTTTTTGCTGTTTTCAGAAAATATTGCATTTCACTATAAATTGTGAAAGCAATTGCATTCATCATTTAACAGCAGGCAAAAAAAAATTACCAATCTCAAAGATTGTTTTTAAAAAAGCCCAGAATCTCTTTTTTCATAAACATAACTTTAAAGAAATGCATAATATTCTAAAAAAATATCATCTAATATCTATACTTATTTCTTTAAAATACCGTCTGATATTTTTGTTTCAGAAGTATAATCACAATAATATATGTCAAATAACTCCACAATACATCTGGTTCCATTTCCTTTAGGCCAAATAGTAATTTTAAAATTATTTTTTTGTTTAATTTCCAATGGTAATCCAATAAAAAACAAAAGTTTAAATTGTACAGATGTCACCGTTTCTCTGTAACATTTTGGTTTCCGAAAGATTAATTAATAATTAAATAAGTCCACAATAGAATTGTTTACTTTTCCGCATGGCCAAATAGTAATTTTAAAAATCTTTTTTGAAAAAATTTCCAATGGCAATCCAATAACATTCCAAAATTTAAATTGTGCAGATGTTACCGATTTTTTCTAAATTTTTGGTTTTCCAAAGTTTCCTTAAAAAATGGAAAAATTCCACATTACAATTGGTTACCTTTCCATTAGGCCAAATGATAATTTGTTAAGTCTTTTTATTTGTAAATTCCAAATGGTAATCCAATAAAATGGTAAAATTATTTTCTCCAGATGTTGTCAAATCTCTCTAAAATTTAGGTTTCAGGAAGATTAGATAGGAATTTGCTAAATCAAAAGGCAAACGTTGCTTACAAATCAATTGGGAATCATTACACAGTGTCCAGCCTTTTTCACATTTAAGATAAACTGTGTAATGACCAGAAGTTACAGTAGGTCCATCATGGAAAATTATTGCAACTGTTACAAAAGTTTTTCCTGAAATTGATAATTGCTGTCCTGTAAACTTCTTTATTAAAGTATCCAATTTTGAACCATCAGCTCCACATCGTTGCATCATTAAAATGACATACTGTCTGTATTCCTTTAAAATTAATGTTGAAAACATGTCAGATTTACACTCACTGCATTGCATGCTATGATTAGCATCTTTAACTAATTTAGCAAAAGTGACTGTTTTACTCTCTGGCAATGTTAAATAAATAAACCTTTCAGAATCAACATTAGAGCCACATATATTATAACAGTTTTCACAACTATGTTCCCATTTATAAGAGAGACCAAACATATTTTGTATTTGTACCCCTTCCTCTTCCAGTACCTGAAGAAAATACATCAAGAATTCCTGTGCATCTTGCTGTACATTTTGAGAAAACTGTGTTCGTCCTGAACATACATCTAAAAGTTTTCTAATTTCAGTAGCACTTTCTATTTGAGTTTTATCATTACTCAGCTTTTCAAAAAGGAGACTCAGCACAGTACAGAATCTTTTTCCCTGATTTACTATTATCTGCTCTTGCAAACTTTCCAGATAAAATGCAACATTCAGCACTACATTAGCGTAGCAGTTGACACCAGAGCTATTTTCAAAATAACATCCTACAACCTGTTCTTCATTTTCCTTATTCTTTTTGCTTGCAATTACATCACTCCTCTTTTTTTTCCTCCTCTCTACATCTTCATTACAGATATTCTCATTTCTCCTTTTACGAGAAACTACACGTTTCTCCAACACAGGATACTGACCTAAATGAGGAGCATAGCTTCTTCTTAATCTATTATACTTCTTTACACAGTTTGTATCAGCACTAACTTTTGAATCATCAAAGTCTATCATGAATAAACCTGATAATGTTTTCACTCGTGACAAAGCAACATATGCCATACCTTCTTTGAACACAGTTGAACCAATGTTCACAAATGCACAATCTACAGTCAATCCTTGAGACTTGTGAATAGTTACAGCATATGCTAGAGAAAACGGAAACTGCTTCCTACGTACATATAAGTCTTTCACAAGCATGAAACGAACTGTACAACGACAAATTTTATTTTTAAACATTCAATTCCATCTTTTTTCTGATAATTAATAAAACCCACAACTCTTCCCATAGCTCCATTAACTAAACCTTTTTCAACATCCAAATTTCTCCTTAAAAATACTCTACAGTTCATGCAAACATATAGATTTTTTTCTAATCCAGCTGTTTTGGAAATCTTCTTCTCTAGTGAATCCAATTTATTTTTCAGTGTGCCTGTTAATGTGACAGTAATTCTTCCATCCTCAATTTTGTCCACTGCTTCCAATTTCCTGATATCTTCCTTTTCCAATTTCAAAAGCTCCTCATTGAATATTGAGCATTCACGTAGAGTTGGCATTAAGCAGATGACACTTTTGTTTTCTGCAATGTTCTTGTATATCTTCTCTGCAACTATTTCTTCCTTTGGAAATAAATTATGTAGCAGCCGAGTCTGTAATGCTTTTTTGCCAGCTTCTGTGAGTAGTCCAATCCTGATATCTTTCAGAATACTTCCATATTCTTCATCGTTTGCTTGCCTCATATTAGTTGTAAGTTCCTTGTACTCAAAGAAGGACCAAATATTTGCATTACCGATGCTTCCCAATGACTTCTTCGTGTCTTCATGTGTCACAGTATTAAACACTGGTTGTCCTTTAACTGGAGTAAGTTGCAAAAGATCTCCAAAAACTATGACGTGTTTTCCTCCAAATAACACGTCATAGTCTGACTTCAGAATTTGCTGCATTCTTAAATGCACAAAGGCAAGCATTAAGTTCGATACCATGCTCACCTCATCAATAATGAGAACTTGCATCTTCTTCAATACTCTTGAAACTTCCAAGCATGCTTCTCCAGTTAGCTTGTTGTATTGTATTTTGTTCTCATGCTCCACTGGTAACATTAGCAAACGATGTAAAGTGATTCCTTTTATGTTATATGCTGCTAACCCAGTTGGAGCAGTAACCACACAAGACAAAGTAGAATCCGTTTTTTGCTGTAGGTAGCTTCTGATGACTTTTATAAGGAAACTTTTTCCAGTTCCAGCTTGTCCGCTGACATACATCCTGATTGGATGAAATGATGTGCATGAGCACTCCTTTTTTTCATGTAGAAATCCGTGATCAATTTTGTTTCTGATCTCTTCATAAATTTGTTGCTGTTCTTGATTCAGTTGTCTTTCCAAATTTTGTAAGTCTATAAATTCTTCTTGAGCTTGATTCATAGCTGTTTCCACTTCATTCATGGCTATTGATGCTTCATTTTCAATGATTGGTTGTCCTAGGGGATCTTGACTGAGTGTTCCTGAACTTTGGCTGTCCTGAGAACTGTCTCTAGCTATTTCTGCTGCAATTGTAGTTTCCTGTTCAATTTCTTCATTTAACATTTGCAGATAAGTTGTGAATGTTCTGCATTGTATGCTGTCTTTGCAAGCATTAAATGAATCTTCATAGCTTTGAAATTCTCCCAGTAGTTCATCCTCTGTACGCCATGGTTTAAACAGCTGTAAAAGAGCCAAGTAGTAAAATTCCTTTTTGTCAGTAGTGTCGCAACTCAGCTTCCGGTGATTTATCAAACTTCCTTTTGTTTGCTTCACCAAACATCCTTCCTCACCAATAACTTTATATTTTCCATTGTTGATGTCTTCTGCGGCTTTCCGTGAATAAATGTAGTTCTGCAGCACTTCATAGAGACACATGTTCTCCAGATGATGACTTCTCTTTGGGTAATATGTATCCAACATGTTTGATTTCAAAATATCTGTACTTTCTGGGTCATTCTCGGCCAAATATTCAATTTCTCCAACAGATTTCAGTACCCGATTTCTCATTGCTGCAAGGCCTAAACTTGCCCAAATTATTCTTCTTGATTTCGAGTAGAGACTTGCAGAAGATAACCTATCTGAACATTCGTAGGATCCAATTTCTCGATGCGATAACATCTTCAAACTGAAACTGTGCAGCTTCTTACTGACAGTTTTCTCGTGAGAAATCTCTTCCCACATTTCCTTCAATTCTGTTTTTTCTGATTTCGTAATGTAAGACGTTACATATCGAGCAACAGCAATGGAATTGTCAGCTACATACTGTATATCCATGTTAGCGTTCCACATGGATAAAATCACTGGGTTGTAGTCATTTATATTTTTTGATTCTTCTTTTCTTTTAAGGTTGTAGGTATTCTTAGGTGATTTTCTTGTGATAGTATGTCTCACAGCTGACATAAAACTGTTAACTCTTCCTTTTGAAAGAACAGGTCTAGGAAATCCAAATCGACATTTAGTGTAGTATTTATCTTTGCTCTTGTATTTCCGTCGACAGTATTTTCCACACCGATGACTTTGGAAACGTAAAACTTGCTCCTTTAACTTTTTCTCTTCTGTGCTTTTTGGTATAGCACATGTTGCATATTCTTCAATGTAAGATAACACTGCTTCATCAGTATCTGTTCCAAATTTTGGGGCATCCTTGATCCACAACAGCATATGAATATGAGGAGCACCTCTTGCCTGGTACTCTTTTCTCCAAAAGAAATCCACTACTTCTCCTAGAGGTGGATTTTTTTTATTGCAGATGAAGGACATCATAGCCTCAAATCTATGATTGAAATATCTGCAAACATTAACCGGATCCAATGAGCACAGTTCTCCTGCTGTTTTGTATTCGATGTTTTTAATGTTTGAATTTGCCTCTCGTAGAAAATCCAGTAAATCATCCCAAGCGTACTCAGCACAGCTTAGGGTAAGGAACCATGTTGGTGTTCCTAAATTCCGTAACATGCATTTTAATTCACCATGGCGTCGGTACCAATATTCATTTGTCCCACGCTGACAAGCCATCAGATTGATCAGTTGTGTTTCCAAATGATCATCTCGGTGCTGCACTTTCTCCATAAAATCCTTAGCAGACACATTTTGTAAATGTACTCCACTTTTTAAAATGTGATTTACTGCATAAGACAGTGCAGACAAGTCGCTTTCAAATAAAAGATGGAACAAATAAGGAATACTTTGTCGAAATCTGGGATCTTCAGCATATAGTCTTGTAGTCCGATACTCAGAAGCTGGAATCTGTTCCGGACGTTCATCGTATCGTCCTCCTTTTCCTTTAGGAAACAGCTGGGGAAAACATCGAGCTTCCAAGCTCTCCTCCCATACACTCACGGGAGTTCCTTTTGCTTTCTTCATCTGAAATAGATCAATATTGTCTCCCATAACTTCTTTTGAATGAAGAGGATGTATGCTAAAATGTTCATAAATTTCTTCTTCCTTTGACTTGTCCACTTTTTCAATTTGTCCAGTTGGTGTTTCTGTGTCTTCTTGTAAATCTTCTTCTTCTTCTTCTTCTATATAAATTGATTCATACCATTTGTTATTCCTTTTCAAATACAAATTTGCTCTTTGTACTTTCCGTACATCTACCAGCTCCTGCCAAATCTTCTTATTCTTTGTAGGTACACCATTAACCAGAATAATTAATGGTTCAGTTTCCAAAGTATCCGCATCAATAGTTTCCATATTTTTTTTCAAATCCAAGGGCAAATACACCACTCTACCTTTTAAACCTCTCAGTAAATCTGAAGGAGGTAATTTACCAGTTTTGGGCTCCATACGTACTATGGTCTGGAACGGATGAACACATTGAATGAGTATAGACTCATATGTATTTAATTCAGAAAGTTCAGCAGGAATAGCATCCAATTCTAAATTATTATGTACAGCTCTGGTCGGCATTCTATTTTCCTCTAACTTGTTGTAACAGTATTTACAAATACGCTGAACTTCACCCAATTCAAAACAATTTTCAAGAAATATATAGGTGGCAAAATCCTTCCACTTATAATTATCTTCATTTTCACTCTTTCTGTAGAGATCAACATACCTGGTTTTTTTTCTATAATGAGTTCTGCGGCAACAAATACAAGTTATATTTGGTCTTTCATTAGAGATTATTGCAAATTTTGTTATGTGATCATTAAATGTCTTACTTACAGAGGGTTCTACATTTTCTTCCACTTCTTCCTCATTTACTGTGTCCTTCTCTGCACTGTTTTGTTCAGGACCAAAGTAACAAAACTGAATTTCATCAACAACCTTCTCTACATCTGATACCGTTCCACGGAACAGAGCCCTATTCAATTCATCTAACTTTATTGCTGGACTTTTAGCAAAATACAACCGTCTCACAAACTTTCTCATTTCAGTATGAGGAACAGCCAGCATCCTAAAATGATGGAAAACACTATTACACACTTTTCTAGATAGACAAGCCAGAGAATGACCCTGCAAACCAGTATTCTCTCTCACTCTGCATGGATCTAGACTTTGAAGCACCTTAATCTTCTGTTTCACACTTTTTTTGCTATATTCTCTTAGAAACTCACGAAATTTATCAATAGATTCCTGACGCACAGTGCAAATACTACTACAATTCCAAGTGTACACTGGGGCTTTAGGACGTCTCCCCATAGCCTCATCCGCCATCACTTGTACCTCATCTCTTGGAACCATTATCTCCTTCTCCATTAGGCAACCATTTTTCACTTCATAAGCACGACCTCTGGTGTCAACTGCATGCAGCAAACTATTACTTTGAAAATAACTCTCTTCATTAAAAAAAGGTTCACTACTTGAACTATGCATCCATTTTCCTAAAAACACTTTACAAAAGTTTGTTCTGTTCACTACTCTTTTCCTTTTGCTATGTGATTTCAGTACATTAACCATTTTGTCTAATGTACGCATCCTATTCAAAATTAAAATGAATAGTTTCCTTTTTAATTCTAATGCCTTAGCTGCAATGGCTTCAATTTCTTTTTTTCTCTTAAAAAACTTTGCCTTTTGCTTATATTTCTTCACATCCTTTATCAAATTGGACATAACTCTCCTCTGAAACATTTTTCTACGTATCTCTTTAAACGCTGTTTTTCTGTTTAAGTTTATCTTTTGAGTTGCAGAAGGTATATTTGCATTAACTAAATTCTCAATTTTTCCTGTCCTTTTCGATTCAAATCATTCTTTCCAGTACAGACATTTTGTACATTTTTCCTTTTTTTGAATATGTTCCTTAGAAAATCTTTTTTTTGCTTACCAGAAGATTTTTTCTTCTTCCCAACATGAGCATCTTCAACTAACTTAGGTCCTCCAGTTGTCTATAGTTTTTTTTTCTGCTCTTTTTTTACTCTGGATTTTGTAGGCATCTTAAATTTTGTTCACTGCTCTTCAGCAATACCTGAAAAAAACTAAAAAAAAATTCCTTTATTTTATTTAAATATATTACTACATTTGTTTTCACATTAGTCACAAAACGAAATTTCTTTGCCAATTTGAAAGCACACTTACTGCTCTTTTTTTTGGCAAGTGATAAACACTTTTACAGACTGACACATTATGAATCCACTTTTCAGATTTTTTACAAAGCACATGTCCAAACTGCTTTTTCAGACCAGCATCATTTGTAACCTGGGTGTCTGCATACACTCCAGCAAGGGCAACCAGCCTTAGTGATGCTGAATGTATTTGCATTACTGACTGAAACCTCAAACCCCACTCGCTTGTGAATACTGTGCATGATTCCACATGGTAAGCAGCTACCTGTGTGCTAAGAGTCTGCTTCTGCACCAAAAAATGGCTCCCCCTTTCCATCTAATGCAACTGTGAAATCTCCAGAGCAATACGCAATAAATCTCTGCCTGTAATTCCTATTTGCACACAGAGTCATGTTTTCACATTAGTCACAAAACGAAATTTCTTTGCCAATTTGAAAGCACACTTACTGCTCTTTTTTTTGGCAAGTGATAAACCCTTTTACAGACTGACACATTATGAATCCACTTTTCAGATTTTTTACAAAGCACATGTCCAAACTGCTTTTTGAGACCAGCATCATTTGTAACCTGGGTGTCTGCCTACACTCCAGCAAGGGCAACCAGCCTTAGTGATGCTGAATGTATTTGCATTACTGACTGAAACCTCAAACCCCACTCGCTTGTGAATACTGTGCATGATTCCACATGGTAAGCAGCTACCTGTGTGCTAAGAGTCAGCTTCTGCACCAAAAAAAGGCTCCCCCTTTCCATCTAATGCAACTGTGAAATCACCAGAGCAATACGCAATAAATCTCTGCCTGTAATTCCTATTTGGACACAGAGTCATGTTTTCACATTAGTCACAAAACGAAATTTCTTTGCCAATTTGAAAGCACACTTACTGCTCTTTTTTTTGGCAAGTAATAAACACTTTTACAGACTGACACATTATGAATCCACTTTTCAGATTTTTTACAAAGCACATGTCCAAACTGCTTTTTCAGATCAGCATCATTTGTAACCTGGGTGTCTGCCTACACTCCAGCAAGGGCAACCAGCCTTAGTGATGCTGAATGTATTTGCATTACTGACTGAAACCTCAAACCCCACTCGCTTGTGAATACTGTGCATGATTCCACATGGTAAGCAGCTACCTGTGTGCTAAGAGTCTGCTTCTGCACCAAAAAATGTCTCCCCCTTTCCATCTAATGCAACTGTGAAATCTCCAGAGCAATACGCAATAAATCTCTGCCTGTAATTCCTATTTGCACACAGAGTCATGTTTTCACATTAGTCACAAAACGAAATTTCTTTGCCAATTTGAAAGCACACTTACTGCTCTTTTTTTTGGCAAGTGATAAACACTTTTACAGACTGACACATTATGAATCCACTTTTCAGATTTTTTACAAAGCACATGTCCAAACTGCTTTTTCAGACCAGCATCATTTGTAACCTGGGTGTCTGCCTACACTCCAGCAAGGGCAACCAGCCTTAGTGATGCTGAATGTATTTGCATTACTGACTGAAGCCTCAAACCCCACTCGCTTGTGAATACTGTGCATGATTCCACATAGTAAGCAGCTACCTGTGTGCTAAGAGTCTGCTTCTGCACCAAAAAATGTCTCCCCCTTTCCATCTAATGCAACTGTGAAATCACCAGAGCAATACGCAATAAATCTCTGCCTGTAATTCCTATTTGCACACAGAGTCATGTTTTCACATTAGTCACAAAACGAAATTTCTTTGCCAATTTGAAAGGACACTTACTGCTCTTTTTTTTGGCAAGTGATAAACACTTTTACAGACTGACACATTATGAATCCACTTTTCAGATTTTTTACAAAGAACATGTCCAAACTGCTTTTTCAGACCAGCATCATTTGTAACCTGGGTGTCTGCCTACACTCCAGCAAGGGCAACCAGCCTTAGTGATGCTGAATGTATTTGCATTACTGACTGAAACCTCAAACCCCACTCGCTTGTGAATACTGTGCATGATTCCACATGGTAAGCAGCTACCTGTGTGCTAAGAGTCTGCTTCTGCACCAAAAAATGTCTCCCCCTTTCCATCTAATGCAACTGTGAAATCACCAGAGCAATACGCAATAAATCTCTGCCTGTAATTCCTATTTGCACACAGAGTCATGTTTTCACATTAGTCACAAAACGAAATTTCTTTGCCAATTTGAAAGCACACTTACTGCTCTTTTTTTTGGCAAGTGATAAACACTTTTACAGACTGACACATTATGAATCCACTTTTCAGATTTTGTACAAAGCACATGTCCAAACTGCTTTTTCAGACCAGCATCATTTGTAACCTGGGTGTCTGCCTACACTCCAGCAAGGGCAACCAGCCTTAGTGATGCTGAATGTATTTGCATTACTGACTGAAACCTCAAACCCCACTCGCTTGTGAATACTGTGCATGATTCCACATGGTAAGCAGCTACCTGTGTGCTAAGAGTCTGCTTCTGCACCAAAAAATGTCTCCCCCTTTCCATCTAATGCAACTGTGAAATCACCAGAGAAATACGCAATAAATCTCTGCCTGTAATTCCTATTTGCACACAGAGTCATGTTTTCACATTAGTCACAAAACGAAATTTCTTTGCCAATTTGAAAGCACACTTACTGCTCTTTTTTTTGGCAAGTGATAAACACTTTTACAGACTGACACATTATGAATCCACTTTTCAGATTTTTTACAAAGCACATGTCCAAACTGCTTTTTCAGACCAGCATCATTTGTAACCTGGGTGTCTGCCTACACTCCAGCAAGGGCAACCAGCCTTAGTGATGCTGAATGTATTTGCATTACTGACTGAAACCTCAAACCCCACTCGCTTGTGAATACTGTGCATGATTCAACATGGTAAGCAGCTAACTGTGTGCTAAGAGTCTGCTTCTGCACCAAAAAATGTCTCCCCCTTTCCATCTAATGCAACTGTGAAATCACCAGAGAAATACGCAATAAATCTCTGCCTGTAATTCCTATTTGCACACAGAGTCATGTTTTCACATTAGTCACAAAACGAAATTTCTTTGCCAATTTGAAAGCACACTTACTGCTCTTTTTTTTGGCAAGTGATAAACACTTTTACAGACTGACACATTATGAATCCACTTTTCAGATTTTTTACAAAGCACATGTCCAAACTGCTTTTTCAGACCAGCATCATTTGTAACCTGGGTGTCTGCCTACACTCCAGCAAGGGCAACCAGCCTTAGTGATGCTGAATGTATTTGCATTACTGAGTCCAACCTCAAACCCTTAAACTATTCTTTTATTATACCAGTACACCTTAATTTATTGTGAAAACATAGTCCATATTATTTTACATGTTCCTTACATTTAAATTTCTCCCAAAACAGAAAATAATAAACACAACTTCAACAAAAAGAATTGCATTTCTATTATTCATTTCTTAATTTACCATATACATCCCCTCTCAGACTCTAAACTCACCTTTAAAATTAGTTAGTTGTGAAAGAAATGTGGCACTCAAACAGCAGATTATCAGAGCCAGGATCTCTGTTCTCTACACCTCTCTCCTCTCAGCAGAACCAGATAATGGCAAACTTTCCCTCTCTTTTTCCACACATATACATGTTAGTTTCAAATCTCAGTGCTTGCCCCTTTTTTTCAAATGTAATCACACATTTCTATTGGTTGAAAACCCAACCCTTTTCCAAAAGTACCCTTCCCCCAACTTGACTTCTGCCTAGTACCCTTCCCCCAACTTGACTTCTGCCTGCTACCACAGCAACAGCTCATGGAACACTGCTGTGTGGAGTCAGGTCAGAAGTTCGCCAAACAATGTTTCAATTCCAAAGAGCAAGAGTGCTTGACTTTTCAAACCTAACAGCAAATCCATAGTACTGTTCTTTGGTAACACATTTTTCTGTACCAATACAAAACATGCTTCTATTAATTTACACATACAGCCTAGTTTTTATTCTAGAATTGTATGAAACAGCCAATCAGTTCTTTTTTTTAAAAAAAAAATATGTATGCCTCCATTTCCAAACTGTCTTTCTTTTCATATTGCCATTCTACTGAAAGACACCTCCTGAGTGCATCCAGTTCTCCTTTGAAGATGTTCACAGTGTGGATTGTAGGGCACAGCTATGTCTTCTGGAGTGAAAAGTATGCAGAGAAAACAGATATGGTGAGAGACCTTGCTTTGCCAAATGTAGACATTAAATGGATTGGTCAGAGAGGGTTAAAGTGGCACCAATTGATGCCATTGGTGAAATCCTTCATGCACATCCAACACCCTGACCTCATAATAGTGCACTGTGGTGGCAATGACCTAGGCACTTTGACTGGGGTAGGTCTGGAAATGCTTATGAAGGAGACCTTTGCACAACTGTTTTCACTTTTCCCTAAAACTGCCTTTGTGTTTTCTAACATATGCCAAAGGCAAAAATGGAACTGGTCCAATCAGTCAGTCAGTCAAAGTACTTTTATTTCGATAAATAAATATCATAAAAAGACATAGGAACAATACAATACAAATTCATAAAGAGACATTATTTCATTAAACAACTCAATCATTTAAAATATTAAAAAAGAGGTCAGTCAGATAAAACCATCTATTTACATCCATCTAAAAATTACATTTATATACAAGAATCCCCCAAGAAACGAGATCCTGCTAACAGTGTTAATAAAATCACCATTATAAGTTGATATTTGTCTAATTATTGGGTGACTTGCTTTTCTTAATCCTAATAGCCCCCACCAGGAAACTAGCTACATGATACATAATCCTGGGGGTTTGTAAAAGCTGTAAAAAAAGGATAGCAGGCTTGACTTGAATGAACCCAGCCTCCCTTAAAATAGGAAGCAAATATTTCTTTCTTGGGGCAGTGTAAAAGTCACAGAACATCAAGAAATGTGTAGTATCCTGAATCGAAAAATTATCACATTTACACGGACTGGCGTTTTCTGGGATACACCAGGTTGGAAAGTGTCCAAGTATTAGGTGAATCATGTTAAACCTGAAACGAGTTAAAAGGAACCGGTGAAAAGGAAGATTTACTATGGTTAAATAAGGTTCGGTACCTATGTGAGTACTCAAAATGATGCTACTCCGAACCGAAGGTTTCTCCAGTTCAACTCTTTCTCTTTCTAAGCTTAATAACTCGCCCATCATCCTCTTAATAAGACCAATGTCTTTCGCAGTGATCTGTTCCGGGGCGGAAAAAAGTTCCACTCTCCCTAATTTAACAAAACAATTTTTAATGTAAGCTAGCCACGGTATATTTATGGCTCTATCCAACTGCAAACAGTCTTTTAAAATGATGTGGTTGAGGGGAATTTCTTGATTCAGCCATATTTTTAACCAGGCCACGACCGGAGCTACTCTAATCAGGTCTGAAATGTAACCCATTCCCAGTTCTGTATGGACAATATATGTGGGAGAAGACTGCGGTACAGAGAGTATCGATCTCAAAAATTTATTTTCAGTAATCTGTATACTGTCAGAATTGCAATTGCCCCATATAGCACTTCCATATGTGGCAACAGCAAGAGATTTTGCCTTATAGATTTTGAGTAGCGATGCTATTGGCCTAGCACCTAGTTTTTTACCAAATCCCTGAAGGGCTGAGGATGATCTAGCTAGGGCAATATTTCTAGTTTTTATCTGGGGGCCCCAAGTGCCTCTTTCATCAAATGTGATCCCCAGGTAAGGAAAAGTAGCCACCTTACACAGCTCTTGCTTCCCACAAACAAATGTCTTTGAGATCTTACTCTTTTTATTCTTGCCCATTATCATGATTTGGGACTTTTTAGCATTAATCTTTAAGTCCAGTGATCCCATAAAATTCTCAAATGCGTCCAATAATCTTTGTAGACCCACCCCAGTGCGTGAGAGCAGGACAGCGTCATCGGCATATAAGAGAACTGGAATACCAAGATCTCCTACGCGTGGGATGTCTAGGGTTGCATCTTTGAGAATAGGGTCCAGGGCGTTTATATAAATGGTAAATAATAGCGGCGCCAGAATGCACCCCTGCCGCACGCCCCTATCCGACTTAAAGTGACTTGTACAGCGCCCTTCTGAGGTTACTCTGATCGAAGTTGTTAAATCAGTATGTAGGTCTGCTAATAGATTGACAAGGGCCCTATCTAGACCAATGTCTAGCAAAATTTCACATAGTTTAGAGTGATTTACCAGGTCAAACGCTGACGAGAGGTCCATGAACGCCAGGTACATAGAACCCTCTTTAGCCCTTGTATATTTTTCAACTAGTAAATACAAGTTAAGCCCTTGGTCTATTGTACTTCTTTTTGGTCTAAAACCATACTGGGCATTTGACAGTACCCCTTTCTCTGTAAGCCACTCATTCAATTTTGTTAAGATAACTCGTCCCAATATTTTCACTGAGGTATCAATCAGGGAAATAGGTCTGTAGCAGGAAGGATCTTGCCTGTTACCCTTTTTAAAGACAGGAATAATGATGGATTTTTCCAGGAATCTGGGATTCTAGCATTAGGGAGAGCATTAAAAACATTACATAAAATTTTTGCCCAAAATTTCGGCTCACTTTTATAGACATCCCCAGGCACCCCGTCAGGTCCTGGGGCTTTATTTTTTAGAGTTAGATCTATCGCCCTTTCAACGTCTACTATATCAAAGGTGACAGCAGTGTCACCAGTAGAGGGTGCCCCTACGTCAGTTTCCGCGATCCCATCATTTACAGCCACACTCATTGTTGCTGAATATATCTGGCTAAAATAATTGATCCAGTCTTCATCTGGGATATTTGCCTCCAAGGGGCTATTGGAATCATCACAGAAAAATGGCTGATTTATTATTTTCCAGAATAAGCTGCTATTTTTTAAAGTTTCTGGTTCAAGGAGTTGAATCAGCGCATTTTCTTTCAAGACCCTCTTTCTTTCTAAGATGGTTTTTTTATACACAGACCTTGCACTGATTATATCAGCACGAATCGTAGGGGTCGCTTTAAGTGCTTTTAATAAGGCTCCATGTGCTTTTGTGCATTCCTTGTCAAACCATCTTTTTCCCATCACGGGCTTCTGACTCGATTTGTTCTGAAGACCCTGGTTCAATTCCTTACAGATGTTTTCAAAAGCCATTAGAATATCTGTCGGTTGTGTACTACTCTCTAAACATATTGTGACTTCTTCTTCTACTTTGGACAACACATCTCGTAAGAAAATGTCCGGCACAATTTTAGTCCATTTCAGCCGTCGATTCTGGTCTTTTGCCTTCAGATTTACACCCCCTCTGTTTTTTGCTCTGTTAAGTGAGATTAAATCTGTTTGCATTACTGCAAGTACAACGGGATTGTGATCACTAAAAACTGAAACCTCTGTATAATAATTTAACACATTATGCAACAAAAAAGAAGACACAAAAATATAATCAATTATAGTAGCCGTATCCTTTGCCTTAAAAGTAGGGGCTCTATATATTCCCTTCCCACACCCGGATTCATATAGGTTCCATCTAGCCAAAAAGATTTCCAAAAGCTCCCCAGACCTGGTATGTTCTAGATGGACCGGTGAGGAAAAAGGGGGGCCTTCATCCTCTTGACTAATACAGGGGAGGGTACACGGATGTATATTAAAGTCCCCGTTGTCCAAAACTTCCAGGTTTTGGCTAGTACACTCCTTAGCTTGTGTATTATAAAAATTTACAAATAAAATCCTGACCTTATCTAGGGTTAATAATTCAACAACCAAGCAATTTTCAGAGCCCGACATACACTGTGATAGGGTCCCTTTCAAATCCAGTTTGAATAAACTCAGCAGACCCCCCTTAGCCCTCCCTGCCACACTGCACGTTGCTGGAACAAAAAAATGGGAATAGCCATCCAAGGCAAAACTGTTCGAATTGTCCCAAGTCTCTTGGAGGGCAATGATGTCAAAAGATTTTAATGATGTTAACCATTCATCAATCCCACTTTTGTTTTTTATGCCGGCGATATTCCATGTGGCAATTTTAAGGGATGAAACTGTTGGCTGTGTCGATTTCACTGGTGTTTCAGACAGTCAGTCGTTTTCCTCCAAGGATGATAAAACAGAAAAACGATTATGGAGAGATAGAGTATTACCCAGCTGACTGTTTGGTAACTGCTGAGCCTGCATGTCCCCACTGATTTGATAGGAAGATCTATTCACATTTGCAACAGAACCAACTGGCCCCCTCCCATGACCAGGATACCTATGCTGTACAGGCAAATAGTGTTGAGTATTGTCCAAATGATTATAAAAGAAACCCAGAGGTCTAACACGTACCGAGTTTTCCACGGTTGGCAAAACGGCAGCCCTGAGGAGGACTGTTGCCACGTGTTGGGGATATTTGAAGTTTATGATAATACAGTCCCCCCTTATATTCTTCCTACCGTTGCCAATCCAGCTAACTCGACGGGTGAATAATATGTCTTCTGCAAGGGCACACGGAAAACCACAATTCCTGTTCAACCAGGCCAGCGTTTTGTTTTTTAGGGCAACATATGTTTCTTGCCTTGAGTCAGACAGACAACTATCAATCTCCGGAACATTAGTTAGAACAAGCGTATATGGCACGCAATCCGGAGGGAGGTTTACACATTCACTCCTCCTCGGTCTACTTCTCCCACCTAGTTCAGTCCCACCTGCAATATTCTGCTTATTATTTTGGGCATATTGTGTTTGTACTGTTGCCTGTGCATTCGCAATACCCATTGATGGCATAAACGTTGGTTGGGTAGTCAGTGAGTTAGTGACTAAAGGCGCCTTTGCATTCGCCCCGGTGTCATTACCATGTACCTTTAGGCCATCCAATTGATGTGCCTCTGAACCCCCTGGGCCCCCTATACTAGATCCCATCACCCCCAATAGACGAGGTTGTGATATTGACCCATTTTGAGACTGAGTAATATAGGAATGTAAAGCACCTTCCAAACTAGTGACTTTTTGGGCCACAATATCTAGCTTTTCTACCAGAGGAGAAATCAATGCCTGTAGTTTAGACTCAAATAAGGTTGTCAAGAGAATAATCTGGGAAGGGTGCAGAATGTTTCCCTCTACATTATTTATTGGCTCAGGGGCATCTTCTCCACTAGTAGGGGATGTGCCTGCCTTTTTAGTCTTCCGGGTCACTACTCTTCTAACGGGTGCCTTCCTACATGCACGTACCCTTCTCCATAATGGAGACTGAGGTGGTGTACGCCTTCGAGGGGATGTCACACCTGGACTTAATATAAGGTCATGGACAATCTCCTGTTCGGCCTCTAATATCTCATTATTTGTTTCTGCATCAATATCCATTATCGAACAACGATTAGGCAATGAGGTAGACTGGGTACATGCCCTTGTAGGTGAAGAATCTGGGCTAACCCTTGTTAGTGATAGTCTCCTATCTTTGTTGATCTTACTGACAACCTTAACGAGATAATTGTCCATTGTCCTTGCTTCAGTATTTGGGACTTGTTTACCAGGCCTCACTTTAGACATTGTCAACAAGTACAATATAAATCAGGTTTTGGTCACACTAACAGTCACAATATGAGTTACGGCCTTGGCCAAGACATAAACAACTGGGGAAACAAAGTCTTACTGTGTGTCCTGGATGTAGAGTGCGCTGAGCAAATAACAGGGCCCGGCCCGGCCTCACTCGGTCCTCTGAGGGCCACAGAGGGCCCGCCCTTTGCCCGGGCTTAGCCCGGCGCCCGCCCGCGCGCGTCCCGCGACGCGGAGGGAGCAACAGAGTTTTAAGCGCCTCCGGGCGCGTGCTTGGCGTCACGAGCCGCTGGGGCACCTGGGAGCGGTAGTTCCCCGCTGTGGGGCCGCGAGGTGATGTGGCGGCGAGAGGAGCCCAGGCGAACAGCGGTAAGGCTACAGGTGAGGTAGAGAAGGCACCAACAGCTCCACGAAGTTCCCTCGCATAGAATTCTGGCTTCCCCGCTCCACCGAGGGAGCAACAGAGTTTTAAGCGCCTCCGGGCGCGTGCTTGGCGTCACGAGCCGCTGGGGCACCTGGGAGCGGTAGTTCCCCGCTGTGGGGCCGCGAGGTGATGTGGCGGCGAGAGGAGCCCAGGCGAACAGCGGTAAGGCTACAGGTGAGGTAGAGAAGGCACCAACAGCTCCACGAAGTTCCCTCGCATAGAATTCTGGCTTCCCCGCTCCACCGAGGGAGCAACAGAGTTTTAAGCGCCTCCGGGCGCGTGCTTGGCGTCACGAGCCGCTGGGGCACCTGGGAGCGGTAGTTCCCCGCTGTGGGGCCACGAGGTGATGTGGCGGCGAGAGGAGCCCAGGCGAACAGCGGTAAGGCTACAGGTGAGGTAGAGAAGGCACCAACAGCTCCACGAAGTTCCCTCGCATAGAATTCTGGCTTCCCCGCTCCACCGAGGGAGCAACTGAGTTTTAAGCGCCTCCGGGCGCGTGCTTGGCGTCACGAGCCGCTGGGGCACCTGGGAGCGGTAGTTCCCCGCTGTGGGGCCGCGAGGTGATGTGGCGGTGAGAGGAGCCCAGGCGAACAGCGGTAAGGCTACAGGTGAGGTAGAGAAGGCACCAACAGCTCCACGAAGTTCCCTCGCATAGAATTCTGGCTTCCCCGCTCCACCGAGGGTCCAATCATTTCTGTCCGCAGATTGACAAAGCAAGAAAGCACGTCAACAAATCTGTTTCTGCTTTCCTCCGTGACTATGGTATGGGTTCCATTTACCACAACAACTTGCGTTATGACATGCAAGACATTTATAGAGGAGATGGTGTACACTTCAATGATGAAGGGAACAGAGTCTTCCTCTTGAACCTTAGACTCTGCATCGGTACTTACTTGTAGGTACCACTAAAAAATCACTTAAACACAACGGCTCTTTTTAGAGCCCCCTAATATCTAAACACTTAAATCTGATTTTCATTTCTTTTTTTATTTTTTTTTTCTACCGTACGCTTACCGTACGCGTACCCCGTGATTTTTTTTTAAATCAATAAATGTTTTCTTTGTACTTTTCTGTCCTTCTTTGACCCCCTTACAAATGTTAGGGGGTCTGTAACTCTCCTCCTTGCCCCCTTTTCTTGTTATCACTCTTTTTTTTCTGAGTGAAACACACGAAATGGCGGCCGCCGCTTCCTGGTTTCGACCGATTCGAATGTTTACTAAGATCTAAGAGCCAATCAGAATCGCGCTCGCGCACGCCACCGTACGCGTACGGTAAGCGTACCGTAAGCGCACCGTAAGCTGGCTCAGATATATATATTGATTTAAAGGCTATTTTCTCAGAATCTACTGAACAGATTTACACCAAACCTACAAAAGGCACTTCCTTGACCTGAGGACTACCTCTCTGCCAAATTTCAAGTAATTCTGTTCAACCGTTCGGGCTGTAGCTGTGTCTAAAGGTCCTATGGAAAAATGCATGGGAAAAACGCGTTTTGGGACCCCCCTTTTATCTCAGCCCCCGCTTGACGAATCCCCCCGAGACTTTCAGGGAAGGAGCGGAGCGTAGCGCCCCACCTATTTTGAAAAATTCGCGAGGATTCGTCGACCGGCGCCAAAGTTATTCAAAATAGAATGTTGCGGATTTCCTATGGAAACGTGGTCCTAACTATAACTACCTACTGGCGACCGCCAGTAGGTAATATATATATATATATATATATATATATATATATATATATATATATATATATATACATATATATACATTCACTTACATTCACATACATTCACAAAAACCTTGCAAATTCACTTAAAAAACCATAGGTTTTACACATGTTATAGTTAGGTGGATATTTCACTTGTGAAAAACCAATGAAATTCCCCCGTTATAGTTACTTCAGATAACTATAACTCGCGCGCCCGCAATCCTGTGCTCATGACGTCACATATTACATCACTCATGACATGGTCAGTGGCATCACTCTTGACATCACTGATGACATCATCCTTGTGATAGAGTAGCGGTCGCGCGAGTTATAGTTATCTGAAGTAACTATAACGGGGGAATTTCATTGGTTTTTCACGAGTGAAATATCCACCTAACTATAACATGTGTAAAACCTATGGTTTTTTAAGTGAATTTGCAAGGTTTTTTTAATGCTAATTCCTAACTATAACGTGTGTGAAACCTATGGTGTTTTCAGTGAATTTGCAAGGTTTTTTAAATGGTAAGTTATGTATGTATTTTTTTTATATATTTATTTTACAATAAACGACGTATTAAAAATTATTATTATTTTTTTTTTGGTTTTCACCCTGCGATTTAAAAAAAAAAAAAAAAAACATGTTTTTTTGCCTTCGCGGTCCTTCAGGGACCCCCTGACAAAGGCTAGGGGGTCAGGAACTCTCTACCCTGCCCCCTTTTCACGTTCGCCACCTTCCTTTTTTACTCTCGCACTGAAAACAAACAAAATGGCGGCCGACACTTCCTGATTTCGACCGATTCGAACGTTGACTAACATGTAACCACCAATCAGAATTACGCTCGCGCACGTTAGGGTGCTCGCACGGTGCGCGCACCCTGCGCGCGTATAGATATATATATGCTTTTAAATGCTATTTTCTCCGGAAATATTGAACAGATTTACACCAGACCTGCAAAGGGCACTTCCTTGACCTTATGGCTACCTCTCTGCCAAATTTCAAGTAATTCTGTTCAGCCGTTCGGGCTGTAGCTGCGACTAAAGGTCCTATGGAAAAATGCATGGGGAAAACGCGTTTTGGGACCCCCCTTTTTTCTCGGCCCCCGCTTGACGAATCACCCCGAGACTTTCAGGGTAGGAGCTGAACGGAGCGCCCCATTAGTTTTGAAAATTTCGCGAGGATTCGTCAACCGGCGCCAAAGTTATTCAAAATAGAATTTTGAGATTTCCTATGGAAACACGGTCCTAACTATAACTATCTACTGGCGACCGCCAGTAGATAATGTATATATATATGTATATATATATATATATATATATATATATATATATATATATTTATATATTTATATATTTATAAAGGCAAAAACACCTCCTCACGGAAATTTCGCCCGTAGTTTGGTGGCACGATATGCCGGTAGAGCTACCGCCGGCAGATTAATTTTGTAAGAGTCCAAAGTGAAACGTGCTCTCAGACGCAGTCGATGCAAACAAAATGTATTTGTCAATGTAACGCGTTTCGAGAGAATACACTCTCTTGTTCGCACATTGAACAAAAAGTGACACATTCTTTTTCATGTTCCAAAGGTACTGAACAAAAACAAAGGACTTAGATTTCGTAGTCGTCCTTAGACAGTCTCACTACGGCGGACATGATGGAATGGGTCAATATTCCTATAAACCATGTTACATTTACATGTTAACAGCTAAAATGCAACAGAATTAACACATATATAAGGAATGACAATATTTTTCCTTTTTAGTTCATGAGTTATATTATATTACAGATTACTCTCATGTTCATTCTGCTTTATACACGCTATAATGGATCACTCTGCATAAACAATACTCGTGCCACAGTGGCTAATCAAAGAAATTAAATTAAAAAGGTCAAAAATGGGCCAAAAAATGTTGTTTTGTATGAGGCTTTTCAGAGCATTCCAGAAACATCTGACTTAAAATGACAGATTTTGATAATATGACAATACATACTCCATAGTGGTAGTGGGTCTCTAAACTAGTATAATGCATACCAAAATTATCTGTTTAACATAAGAAATCTCTATATCTCCATTGCATTTAGCAGAATGATTCTTGTAATATCTTAGCCTTGAGATATTCTATACTCCGCATCTTATCCTAATGTCATTTATCAGTATCGCATGTAAATAAATATGTGAAAAACGTGAAAAGCACAAAATATACAATATATATATATATATAAATTCTTATCTTTTCTTCCCCAGGTGCATTATCTTCTAGAGACTAAGAAAAGGGTAGGCGGCCCGTGACTTATCCATAAAAATACCTTGGGCCCCGTCCTTTCCTCCTGTGAAGGAAAGAGAACAGAAAACATAGGGATTAAAAACACGTCCTTACTACAATATAATATCAAAACACAGACTAAATACTGTCCTCTTAAAATCAAGTACCATGGAAAGAAAACAACACAAAGGCGTAATAATGCATCTCTCTCTCTATTGTTTTCCAACGCTTATTCTAGGAAAAGGAGAGGGACATATACAAGACCAGGGAAGAGTATCTGTCACACTATTCTTCAATGAGGTGTGTTGCTAATTCCTTATCCTGATTATGTCCTTTTGAATACTTAGTTTCAAGGTTGAGAATCCATTTTGATTCTCGTTTCCTGAGGGTTAGTTCTCTGTCACCCCCCTCTGACTAACATGTACCTGCTTTATTATAAAATAGCGTAAAAGACTACTATTGGCCAGGTGAAACTCTGCAGAATGTCGTGCTATAGGATAGTGCGGGTCTTTGTTATTCACTGCCCTAAGATGCTCAAGGACTCGGTTTTTTGCCATCAAGGTAGTACTGCCCACTTATCTCTTCTTGCATGGGCACTCTAACACATATACAACATATGTAGTACTACATGTAAGGAATTGAGTTATAGTTTTAATACCTTTGTTTGATGGCGTGCTAATTTACCGTACCATCTTACTGTTTTTGCAGGCCTTACAATGGCCGCAGGGATAAAATCCCTTCAAATGATGCTGGTTGTAGTCTTTAGATTCTGTAATGTCCCCTTGTACTAGAATGTCTCTCAGACTTTTACTTTTACGGTACGTGATTTTAGATCTATCACTTCTTTAGAATGTTCCAATTTTCATTAAGAATTTTTTGAATTTTATGTGAATCACTGTTTAAGTCAAGATCACACGTGTGTCTGGATCGGTGGTGAAGTCATAATTACCTTTAGGTTCTAGGGTTTTGTCTCTTGATAGATTTCTTATTTTGAACACTGCCCTATTGAGCACCCACTCAGGGTAACCACGCTCTCTGAACCTACAAAGCATTTTCTTTTCTTCCTCCTGATATTCTTCCGTGTCACTACAGTTCCGTCGTGCTCTCAGCGGCTCACCAAATTATATACTCCATTTCAATGTATCAGGGTGGCTGCTGAGAGCATGGAGGACACTGTTGCCTGCCGTGTCCTTTCTGTAGAGTCTCGTTTTTAGAGTGTTACCTGTGGCTGCAATTTTCACATCAAGGAATTCTATCTCCCTTTCTTGCAAATTGTGGGTGAGGACTATATTGTATGTATTGTCATTCAGAAGATTAATAAATTCTGTAGCCTCTAGTTCACTGCCTTTCCAAATCAGTAACGGGTCGTCCATATAACGTTACCATGTGACTACTTTTTCCAAATACATCATGTATTTTTCTTCCTGGAATATCCTCTCCTCCCATACACCTAGGAACAAATTCTCAAAACTAGGTGCGAAACATGTTCCCATCGATGTACCAGTAATCTGTTTGTACAGATCCCCATTAAACAGAAAAATGTTGTTACGAAGACACATGTCCATCATTTCAGTTAACATCTTAGTGTGTTCCAAAAACATGATATCTCTCTCATTTAAGTATCTCATACAAGCTTCAATACCTTGATTATGTTCTATAATCGTGTACAGAGAACACACATCCATGGTCAAAAACATGTAGCCCTCTTCCCATGCAATATTTTCAATTTTACAAAGAAAGTCTTTCGTGTCCCTAACATGCGATGGAAGTTTCGACACGTACTCCTGTAGGAAATGGTACACATATTTTGAAATATTTTCAAAGAAACTGCCTATAGATGACACAATTGGCCTCCCTGGGGGTACAAGTGGGTTCTTATGAAATTTGGCAGAAAGGTAGACCTAGGTTCAGAGTCGTGCCTTTTGCTTAAATGGTGTAAATCCGTTCAGTAGTTCCTGAGAAAATCAAAATCACACATATATCTGGGTGGAACCTAACCACACATCTCATCGTGAGATCTGATTGGCTGACAGTACTTCATCCAAGAAGTGTTGGCAGCCATCGTGGGACCAATATACATGATAGCACCTCATTAAGAAGCATTGCAGATAACACTTTAATAATTTTAAGACTATAGTTACATTATAAATCATTTGTTGATGGTACCATACTCATTTTAGGAATTGTGGTGTGTTCTAAGGTGATTTTACCATCTGAAAAAGCCTTCTGCTGTGATATCATGTATCATGTTTGAGAGAAAACTATTTTCTCATGCTTTTCCCACAGAGGTTTGGAAGGTGATCTATAAACTAAACTGAGAGCATATTTTCTGTAAATTCACATTATCTTTCTCAGTCATGTGAGAATTAAGTCTGACATTCTCAGTAAAACATGTACATCCAACAAGGGCAGAGACTGTCAGGTGATTCCTTTGTGTTCTACAGCAGCTTCACAGAGTGTTCCAAAGAACAACTAGAGCGCTAACAGTCCTACTTATGATAAACGTATGGCACACCTGAAGCCATCTTGATTGGAATAGAGTGGTAACTCTTAATACATTTAATTTAAAAAGGAAGAAAATGAGGGGGTTCATTTTGCCATAGAAAGTATGATTATTGCTGCAGAAAGAAAAATTAGGGCACATTTTGAGTGACTTCTCAAATCCTCTTTTATTTTATTAAAAGATTCTGACATGCAGACTGAAACATGCACTTTCAATACCAGCAGCAGACTTCCCTGGTGAGCAATAGCCTTACTACAGTGATCTAATGAGCAACTAGAGTGCTACCATTCAGAATTTATGGCAAATGTGTGACACATCTGAATGCCTTCTTGATGGAACCAAAGTAAAAAACTGAAAGTATTTCCTACTGAGGAGACTGCAGTAAATGAGGATATTAGGAAACTTCATAACAAATAAGTCTCCCAAGATGGCCACCAGAGACAAAAGAGCCCAAATGTAGCCCAAATATCACCCAGATGTAGCCCAATTATAGCCCAATGACAGAATGCCCCAGAGTGTTCTTAAGAACAACTAGAGCGCTTACTGTCTTACTTATGACAAAAGTATGGCACACCTGAAGCCATCTTGATTGGAATAAACTGGTAACACTTAAAACATTTAAAAAGGAACACAATGAGGGGGATAATTTTGCCATAGAATTTATGATTAGTGCTGAAGAAAGAAAAATTAGGGCACATTTTGAGTGACTTCTCAAATCCTCTTCTATTTCATAAAAAAATTCTGACATGCAGACTGAAAAATGCACTTTTAATACCAGCAGCAGACTTCCATGGTGAGCAGTAGCTTTACTACAGTGATCTAATGAGCAACTAGAGTGCTAACATTCAGAATTTATGGCAAATGTGTGACATATCTGAATACCTTCTTGATGGAATCAAAGTAAAAAACTGAAAGCATTTCCTACTGAAGAGACTGCAGTAAATGAGGAAATTAGGAAACTTCATAACAAATAAATCTCCCAAGATGGCCACCAGAGACAAAATAGCCCAAATGCAGCACAAATATCACCCAGATGTAGCCCACATGTAGCCCAATGACAGAAGTGTGCAAAACACTTATTTTTTGTGTTTTTGCAGTTTTATATAGTGCAGACTTGTCAGGTATTGGAGTGCGTTACATGAGCATTGGTTACATCACACAAGATCAAATTCATTTTGGTTGTAGACATGGGGAGATTAAGTGATTTGACCAGAATCACAGAATGTTGAGCTGAAGCAGAAACTCCAACCTGGTTTCCCAGTTGCAAAGTCTGCAGCTCTGGAAGTAACACCACATCCTCTCCCTAAGTGCAATATTTAATCAAGTGGCCAACTGGATAAAAAAACATAACGATAACAAATAATTTAAAAGTGCTTTGACGCTATTTGAAAACTCAGAAAATATGTCCTTATTTTAGTTTTTTAGAGCACTAACCATAATTGTGATGCAAATAAGACCCTCTCATCTATGTAATTTCTAAAGGAAATGCTCTAGGTATTACAGTTTTGATTACATCAAGATGTCGTCAGGCATTCCACACTTTTGTAATAAATATAGAATGTTAGCAATCTAGTTGTTCATTAGTATACTGTTGAGAGGCAGAGGCCAGGGGCCCGGACTCTGAAAATTGAAGGCAGGTAGGAGGGTGCAGAGGCAACAATTTGACCACACTGGGCAGGCAGGAAGCGCTGTGGCAGCAAAACAGACTGTGGAGTAGGGGTGGGCGGAATTTGCAAAATTAACTTTCGCAAATTATCGCGAAAATGTTGAAAATTATCGCAAACAAGCGGAAATATCGCGAAGATGCGGAAGTTTTTTTCCGGCGTGTTCGCGAGATTTTCTGCATGGTTGCGGGTCGCCAACTTACCCATGTGGTTGCTTGCGGGCGCGGCCATCTTGTTTTAAGTTGTCTCGCGGTGCATGATCGAGAGAAGAAAGACGTGATCGCGCGACGCATGGCGTCACTGCGGGCGCGAACTGTCGCGAGACAGCGCAAATGGCTAAAAACAAAACAACATCTCATGGAGAACGCGACCTGATCAAGAAAACTTGTCGGCGAACGTAGGGATTCAGGTAAGGCGATCGTGCACGCGCGAGAATGTATTATTTTACAGCGCGAACAAGAAACAAATTATCGCCAAGCTGCGGAAACCGGAATTTTTGACATTTTCGCGCTCTTCGCGGAACGCGAAAATGTCAAATTATCGCAATTTCCGCGAACGGAACGAAATTTTTGCCCAGGCCTACTGTGGAGGGCAGTGGAAAGGGGGGCAGGGGCAACAAACCAACAATACAGGACTGGCAAGAGAGGCTGTGGCAATATAATAGACCATTGTGGGCAGAAGGAAGAGGCAGTGGTAGTACAACCATACATGCCAACAGACCCGATTCAGCCAGGGAACGTCCAATGTTTTTAAGCTCAAATGGGCTTTATTTGATCTGTCTCCGGTCTACAATCTCCTCTTTTTCAATGTAACTCAAAGGGGAAAATCAATACCCCAATTTTTTTTTTAAATCTCCTTCTTACCTAGTTCAAAATGTTCGCAAGTATGGGACATTGGATCATGGAAGGCAGGAGGAATTGGGGTAGGGGCATGGACTCAGATAACAGAGGACAGGAGGGACATGGAGAGGTGCACCAAACTGACCCTACAGGGCAGGCATCAGGGTTTGCAGCAGCACAATACACTACACAGGGCATGCGGGAAAGGAGTGCAGCACAACAATCCATAGAAAGCAATAGGGAGGGGACAGGACCATGCACATGGACAACAGAGAAAAGAGAGGAAAGAGGCAATGGTAGCTAGTTGACCATAATGGACAGACAGGAGAGAAAGCTGCAGCTTAACAGACCATAAAGGGCAGGAGGGACAGATCAGGGGCATTACAATGGAACAGAAAAGCCAGGAGGGAGGGAATAGGGGTCTGGACATGGAAACAGGGGGCTGGGGGCAAGGGGACAGGGCAGGAGCAGTAAGATGACCATGGAGGTCAGACAGGATGGGCACTAGAAACAAGACACACCATGGAGAGCAACAGTGAGACTATGATGGCATACACACAGACCATGGAGGGAAGGTGGGAGGGGGTCAGGGGCAGCTAGCTGACCACACAGGGAAGGTGGGAGGTGCCGTGGCAGCAGAGAAGACCATGCATGGCAAGCGGGAGGGTTAGTGGCAGTACAATGGCTATGATGGGCAAGAAGGAGGGTGCAGGGGCATGCACAAAGGACCATGGAGGATAGAAGGGAGGGTCAGGACCTGGGCACAGACAAGAGAGTTCAGGGGAAGGGGCCTCACAACAGACCGCGTGGGGCAGGCAGGAGGAGCAGTTGCAGCACAACAGACCAGGGAGGGCAGAAGGGTGTGGCAGTAAAATGGACCATGGAGAACAGGAGGAAGGGGCTAGGGGCATGGCATTTGGACAGGCAGGGTGGAGGTGGCGGGGACAGGTTACAGTCATCTGACAATGCTAGGCAGGTGGGAGGGGAGTGGCAGCTCAACAGAACACTCAGAGTAGATAGGAGTGGAAGGTCCATGGAACATGGTGGGCAAAAAGAATGGAGCAGGGGCATGCACAAAGACATCGGAAGGCAGGGGGAAGGATAATAGGGGTAGCAAGCTAAGCACAGAGGCAAAGCAGGAGGTCAATGATGGGGCATAGAATTGGGCAATGGAGGGCAGGAGGAGTGGACTGGTGCATCATGCTAAATGGAGGGCAGTGGCAGCACATCAGACCATGCATTGCAGGTGGGAGGAGGCTAGTCCATGGATTCAGACAACAGAGGATAGGGAGGAGGTGGATGGGGCAGCAAGCTAACTGTTCAGAGAAGGTGGGTATTAGGAACTTTATTGTTTTTAAAATGTGTGTCTGTGCGAACTACTTAAAATATGAACAAGTATGCAGAAACACCCCCTGACCCTCAACCCCCCATCGCAAAATGTAATGCCTGTGAAAAGGGTAGGTGAACGCAGTGTTATATAGAACATAGTTCTGAGAGCACGACTGAAAATGAAAACTAGATATAGTGTATGGCATAAACTATGCACCAAAAAGTGTGATATAAGATGAACCGGGCATGAAATATAATATGCAATACATTGTGTGCAATGACAGACTCTTTTGCGAGCGCGAGATAGCACAGGTACTAGCGCATGCTATGCGATATGCGCCTTGGAGTGTAATATGCACAGGGCAGTGTTGTGTAACCTAACTAGTCTCTAAAGTTGTAATATAAAATATGTGCTGGGGAGTGTAATGTTGCATATGCACTGTGACAAAGATATGGATCCCAGATTGTAATATGAATGGCATAACGTTGTGCGTTATAACATAGGCATCGAGGAAGGCACGTTAGATGGGGCAATATAACCCGTGCGAAAGCAAGTGTGGCATGACATATTCACGGGGTGGTGTTACAGTGCACATGGCTAGAGAGTGTCATAGCATATGCACTAGCTGGTGGAATACAACACAGAGGTGTGTGGCACTCGGCGGTCACTGGTGGGTGTAACACAGCATTGGGCTCAGCCAGGAGCGTGCTGTGACTCTCAAGTGAGGCTCGTCTCCTTTCCAGAGAGTAAAATAAAAAGTATTACACATCCAGCGGTGGATGTGTGTTTTATTAACCGTGAGGGGGGTTTATTGCATAGTTTTGGTCCAATTTTTGTTGAATCCCCTTTGAATGACTTGGTGTGCGTGTATATTAAATGTGCCCGTCAATAGATATCCATGTTTCTATATACATTTCACGTAGATTCATTGTATGCATAGTCGCCTTTTAATGAATATCACGCAAATCGTCACGGTGATAGGTACATATGGTTTGTCCAGCATGTCCTAGGTGTTTCTATAAATATATATTTTTTAAAATAATAAAAAGCGAAGGCCGGCCCCGGGGGATGGGGTCCCCGGGGCCATAAGTGGCTGAGAAGGGGGGCAACGCAGACCCCATCCTAAAGAATTAAAAAAAGAAAAGGCCACTCCCCGGGGGTTGGCGTCTCCGGGGCCGCTAAATTAGAAAAAGAAGGGGGGCCACACAGCCCTCCTTCTTAAAAAATAAAATAAATAAAAGACCGGCATCGCGCCGGAGACCACGCCCCCTCCTTGCAGCACTCTGCAAATGCACCCCCTGGCCAGTTGTAAGTTGTGGAATTAATTCCCATTCAATACTGAGGGTCCCAGAGGGTCAACTAGCCCAACAGGTATCTCCAGTATGCACCAGGGAGCTGCGTTGCAGACAGGTGTTCTGAGGCCATGCCCCTTTTTACACCTCTCTGCAACGCAGCTCTGTGGCGCTTACGGGACGTACCAAGTGGGCTGTTTGCCCCTAGGGACCCTCAGGATTCAAGGGGACTTAATCTCCCAACTTAAAACGGCCACAGGGCGTGTTTACACAATGGGGAAGGGAGGGGACGGGGCCTGAGGTGACGTGTGCAAACACGCCCTATGGCGCGTCTTAAGTTGGGTAAATAATTCCCCTTAAATCCTGAGGGCCCCTGGGGGCTATCTAGCCCACCAGGTGCTTCCAGTAAGAGCTACTGCGCTGCGTTGCAGAGAGGTGGTCTAGGCCGTGCACCTTTTTACATCTCTCTGCAACACAGCTCTGTGGCGCTTACTGGAGGTACCTAGTGGTCTAGTTGGACCATAGGGACCCTCAGGATTCAAGGGGACTTAATCTCCCAGCTTAAAATGGCCACAGGGCGTGTGTACACACTGGGGAAGGGAGGGGACGTGGCCTGAGGTGACGTGTGCAAACATGCCCTGTGGCGCGTTTTAAGAGGTAGTTTTAATCCCCCTGCCCTATTATATACTAGGGGCTTGCAGAGGAGGTCATGCTAATCACAGCGGGATCCCAATGCATAGTGTTCCCTAGTGTATGTAGGTGTTTTCACTGTATTCTGAGTGTCTTTTAACATAGCACTGGCTCTCGGACTGGTTAGTCAGACTCAGTTACCACCAGTATCCGTGTGAAAAAGTTGAGGGTTCAGGATCATTTTGCAACAAGGCCTCTTTCTGCTCTTCTGTTTGTTCTTTCTTCACATGTCCTATCTCTGTAGGCATAGTTAGAAATTAGCATTTAAAAAACCTTTGAAATTCACGGAAAAAACCATTGGTTTCAGGGGCGTTATAGTTAGCTGGGCTTTTCACTTGTACAAAACCATTGAAATTCCCCCGTTATAGTTAGTTCAGCTAACTATAACTTGCGTGCCCGCAATGCACTGCTGATGACTTCACATATTACATCACTCATGACATGGTCAGTGACATCACTCATGACATCACTGATGACATCTCAAATTACTATAACGTGCCTGAAACCTATGTTTTTTTCAGTGAATATATATATAGTTGCTGTTCATTTTATTGGGTTTTTCTTTCAATAGTGGGGTAGTTGTGTTGCTGGAGATGTTGGGTGAGGGTAGGGATGTCAGGCTGTCAGAGGAAGCCTTTAGGGCTTTCCTCTGGCTTGTTTGATTTTTCCTACCAAGAATGGTTGAGAGTGGGGGACGTGTACTGCAGGGTGTGATGTCAAGGTACGGAAATTGAGGTGGGAGCGCATCTGCCACCAAAAGCTGCGGATCTTCGGAGTAGACAGTTCTGCCTACCAAGGGAAACTTAGATGGCAGGATTATGTTGGCCATGAAGGAGACCTGTTAGATAACCTCGGGATCATCGCTGGCAGGCAAGGGGTTAAGTGCATGACAAATGTCTGCTTCCACACTATTGCCTCCATGGTAACGACTGTATTCATTGTCAAAATGTTTGCGAGGAGAGGGGGGAACATGGCGGCCGCTTAGCGAGTGGTCGCGGAGGCTCCGGATTGCGGAGGCAGAAAAATGCCTCTAAAACCTCCTGTTCTGCACAACATTATCTACTCGGCGATGTGGCTGAGCGGTTAACATGTATGGGGCAAAAAAAAAGAAAGGCGCTCAATCACCAGCAACGGGAAGCTCTCTTCGGCGTTTTCCGGTCTGCCGGCTTCTATCGCACCAGTTTCCCATTTTCCGCACTACCGGCGGTGATCCGTTTCGGCGGGTCTCGGCTGGTCTCTGTTTTCGTTTTGTTTCTGTTCCTGATCCTGGACGGTTGTTTCAAGGAGGGGGGTGGACATGGCGGGGACCGGTGAGATACTGGGTGGTAGGGGATTGTTAGCCCTGGAAAGCGGGGCGTGATTTTGTCCGTTTCCGAGCCTGGAGCATCGGCGGTACTCAGTTATTTTGGACCCCTGCTGGGCGCAAGCTGCCAGAGAGTTTGGAAGAGGGAGGAAGGCTCTAATGCAACGACCCGGCAGTGGAGGACCCCACAACTTAAACGCAGGTACGAATGTATTCATAAGGTGTAAAGGGAAGCAGGGCAGCTTGGACAAATCTGTAAAACATTTAAAAGCATACGTCGAAGAAGGGCAAACTGTACCTACGGAGAAAGCATTTAAAGAGAGGGAGGAGGAGGGTGCCAGGGTTGAGACTACAGAGGAGGTTGTAAAGGGGGTAAAGGAGGTTGGGATTAAAGGGAAGAATACACATGGGAGACTTAGCCAAGTAAAGCCCCCCCTTGTTAATCAAGTGGAAGGAGCAGTTAGAGTAAAGGAGGAGCAGACTCGATATCGTTTGAGGAGTGGCATTAGTAAAAATTATATGAAAGGGGAGCAGTGCCTTTCAGCTTTAAAATCAGAGGGGGGGGCACAGAAGAGTGGGTAACTCCGAAAAAGAAGAGGAGATCTAAGGGGGGTCGAGAGACCCAGGTATTAAACCTTAAAATAACCCCCACCTTGAGAACTTTTTTTAAGGTAGCCCCGAAAACTTTGCTCCTACAGAACCCCACTGTAGGATCACTTGACCCTGGATCCCTTGAGCCTAGATTACAAAAGAAAGAAGAGACAGGCAGCATTAGCACTAGCAGCGATAATAGATTTCAGGTCTTGGCAGGGCTTCTGAGCTCTGGAGACTATCAGTACCTTAATTTTGGAAAGATGGAAGAGACACAAATTGTACAACCTGTACAATCGGATTTATCAGCTCAGCTGCATGCAACGATTCCCAAGATACCATCCGAGGCCCCTGACGGAGTATTCAATGAGGGTGGATGCCTATCTGCAACTGAAGGGAGCCAATCTGACTTGCCATAAGTACAACCTCCGTCTCAAGTTCAGGAGCAATCAGTCGCAGATTTGATTTGTTTGCTGACAACTGAGGGTAGAAACAGATTTGAAACATTGGAATCAAATCAGAAAGAAATACGGGCTGTCTGTGAAAATTTGGGGAAAAAACTTGATGAGGTGGCAGAAAGAACTTCTCAATTGGAGATAGGGATGAAAGACCTGGTACATCAAGTTGAGGTCAATACTAAAGAGATCAGAGATCTTAGGACTATCGAGCAGCAGTTAAAGGATAAAATGGAGGCATTGGAAAAGAAGATGTAATCTCCGGTTGCTCAAAGTTCCGGAAGGAGCCGAAGGGAAAGACATAAAACATTTTGTGATACATCTGATCAAGGAAGGATTACAGGTTAAATGTACAAAGGAAGTACGTTTGTCAGACATACCGAGAGTACATAGAGACTCATATAGAAAGATTGCTAATAGAGCTAAACCAAGGAAGATCTTGGTAAACTTCCACACATATAGTCTGAAGGAAGAAATTCTTCTTAAGGCTTTAAAAAAAGGCTCCTTGGTTGTAGATGGTATTAGTTTTGAGATTAGGTCAGACATCTCACAACTAACAGCTACCAAGCAATGGGAGTTGGGAAAGTTGATTGAGTCCTTTAAAAGCTTGGGAGCCACTGCCCAACTAAAATTTCCTGCCAGCCTCCGAGTAATGTTCAATAATAAGATGCTGAATTTTCGTAGGGTTGAAGAAGCAGAAGAATTTCTCAAATCTATATCAGGAGCTGGAGTATGATCGTAGCATCCTTTTGTTAATCTGCAATTTATACAATATCGATTATGCCGAGTTTAAAGCTGTTATTAATATTTTTTTTTGTGTGGAGGAGGATGTACAGATTATTAAATCTTATCGCAATCAGGGCCTCCCCAGGCCAGTTTTGGCCTTCAGGATAGAAGAGGGGGGTTTCCCAAAGGTTAGGGGAGGGTCACAAGTATATTTGTAAGCACGGGTGTGGGAGCATTGGGAGAAAATGAAAAAAATGTAGTCCTCATTATGCAGTATAACCTAGGGAGAAATAAAGCTATAAGAATAAAACAAAAAAGAAAACAAATTAAAAGATGATAGTTAAACAGAAATCACTGATAGAGTTCCTTTCATGGAATGTAAATGGATTAAGGGGGGGTCATAGATGTGAGAGGATACTGCAATATTTGAAAGATTCCTCAGCCCAAGTCATTCTGCTCCAAGAAACACATCTAATGGGGGGATGAGATGAGAGAGTTATTTAAGAACAGGGGATGGATCCAAAGTATGGTATGTACAGAACAATAACTCACTATAAGGGGGGTGGCAATTTTGTTTAAAAACAACCCCCAAATGAAAGTAGTTGCATGTAAGGTGGATAAGTCTAGAAGGTGGGTAATAGTAAAGGTCAAATATTACTAACAATTGTATACAATAGTGGGCTACTACGGGCCCAATATCGATGACCCTATTGCTTTCAGAAACCTGCTTGCTGAATTGTCAGATTTCCCCAACCCTGTCATAGTGGCAGGGGATTTTAATGTGGTTCTTGATGATAACCGTGATCTTTCAGTCAAGAGTAGGAGCATAAAGCATAATAAGACAAGGGTATTAATAAAAAATACAAGGAAGACCCTTGGTTTATGCGATATATGGAGGGTCTCATGAAAAGTTTCACTTTTAACAACAAGAAATATGGGCATCAGATCAGAATTGACTTCTTCTTGGTGGACCAAAAGCTAAGAAATCAAGTGTGCAATGTGAATCATGTGGGAGCACATTTGTCTGATCATTCAGCAATAACACTGATGTTAGGTCCACTAACTGTAGCTCCTCAACGCAGATGGACTATGGATCGCTCCATACTGTTTGAGGACGAGACGATAAATAGACTGGGCTTGGAATCTCAAGAAGTTTTTTGAAATAATTCAGGTAGCGCCCCAGTAGGGATCGTCTGGGACACCATCAAGGCCTTTCTAAGGGGTAGGATTACATCAATTCAGCTATATAAAACTAAACAGCGAAAGATGGAAATTACTAGCATAGAAAATAAAATACAGAGCTTGGAACATAGAATACAATCTAAGGAAGTAGAATTAGAAATCCAAACCCTTAAGATGGACTTATTTTCGGTAGTAGAAAGACGGTTGCAAGAGAGATGGTAAGCCAGCAAGTTGGCCCATTTCAATTATGGGGAGGGCTGTGGCAAGCTACTAGCCTGGAAAATTAAAAGCGATCAGGCTAGGAATTATATAAAAGAACTTAACCAGGGCAATGCCGGAGGTCCTACCATAGTGGGAAGTAGTGTAGAAGAAACAATGCTAAAATACTACGAGGAAGTATATAAAGAAGATCTTTGTACAACAGGGAAGGGGGTTTCAGAATGGCTTGAGCACACACTACCTTATAAGATATCGGAATCTGAAAAGAATGTAATTAATGATATAATACCAGAAGAAGAAATAGAAAATGTTATAAAATCAGGGAAACCTAGTAAGGCACCGGGGGCCGACGGGCTGCCCATGGAGGTTTTCAAGAAATTATGTAAATATTTGTTGCCAGCAATTAGTGAATTATTTACGGCCATCTTTAAAAACGAAGAAGAGATCCCTCCTTCATGAAATGAGGCTATTGTGACCCTGATTCTTCAACCGGATAAAAAACCAGATTGCTGCGATTCATATAGACCTATCTCTTTGCTAAATTCGGATTATAAGATCTATTCAAAAATATTAATGGATAGGCTAAATGGAGTAGCCGGAACACTCCTCCATGAAGATCAAAAAGCGTTCGTACGTGGAAGGAGTTTTAAGGATCTAACCTATAGCCTAATAGGTGCCATTGATTTAGCCACAGTGGAAAACGAGCCATTAGCGGTCATTACAGTGGATGCGACCAAGGCATTCGACCGGGTGAACTGGTCATATCTACATGAAATATTGAATTTGTCAAATTTAGGGGGAAACTTTTGTAGGGCTATTAGACAAATATACAAAAACCCTACAGCAAAATCCTAATAAACTGGCGGCTAACGGAAACATTCAACATTTTTAGAGGGACGAGACAGGGGTGTCCGTTATCTCCCCTGCTCTTTAATTTATACATTGAACCACTGGCAGACAAAATCAGGAAGCACAAAGAGATACTCCCTTTTTTTTCTAGTGCTTGGCAAAAAAAAGTGGGACTATATGCAGACGACCTGGTGGTATATACTTCCAACCTCATTTCAGCACTGCCAAAAGTGTATGAGCTGGTGGCGGGTTTTGGCAAGATTTCAGGATATCAAATTAGTCAAGATAAAACAGTCTTAATGGCCTGGAACAATACCACGCAAGAAAATTGTGTCAAAAAAGAAATGCGGTACTTGGGCCTAAAAATCATGGAGAAAATAGAGAAAATCCCTGAAGCTAATTTCCAAAGGGTTAACAAGGAAATAGGGAAACTACTTTTAGGATGGTCTCACCTGCCTTTATCTATCTATGGAAGAATTAAAATTGTCAAAATGACTATCCTTCCAAAGATCACCTTTCTTTTCCAGAATATTCCTTTAGCCTTTAAAGATGAGTGGTTAAAAAAAACTCAATCTAAAATATCTAGCTTTATTTGGGCCTCCAAAGGTGTACGTATTTCATGGAAAAAACTAAGAATTAAATATGAGAAGGGGGGCCTAAAACTACCAGACTTAACATACTATGCCTGGGTCTTTCTATTAAAAGTGGGGAAAGACCTATTTAAGGGACCAGAAGATTCAGAAATAGGGTGAATGTACACAGCAATGCTAAAAAAATATAAAGGGGGTGAATACGGATTTATATATAAAATATGGAGATCCGCGGTTAAAAAAAAAAATCGCAGAAAGAGCTTACGGAGCTTAGCGGAAACGTGGCACAAAATCAGAAGAGAGTTAAAACTCAGTTACTACAGTGGCTTTGCGCCAATTTTTGACTCTCCTGGATCTCCAGAATGGACAAAAGACTGTATGGTACGTCCATTGAAGTACGTAGGAATTGTTAAATGGAGTCATCTGATAGAGAATGGGTCCTTAATTCCCTGGGAAGAGATCCAAACACTATCCAACGGCCATCTCTCGAGATTCAAGTACTTACAAATGTTGAGTTGGAGTCTCACTAATGGCTGTGGAGCAGGACTTCCCAGTAAATTGGAAGAGATCTTTTTAGCTAGAGGAACTGTGAAAAGAGAGGTGGCAAAAGTCTACTGGTTGTTAATGGAGATGGCGGAGGGAGACTTCAACCTGCCAGCAGGACTGTGGGCGGAATACTTGCCAGGAGAACAGATTCAAGACTTATGGCAAGTATCATGTGATTTATTATACAATACAGTTTGGCCCGCAAATTTAAGGTTGAACCACCTCTTCTGTCTTCGCAGGGTGTATTGGACTCCGTATAGACTATCTAAATTGGCCAGCGGAACACCAGTCAGATGTCCAAAATGTAACAAGGAGAGAGGTGATGACATCCATCTGTTTATGCTCTGTCCGGAGATTCAAGGTTTTTGGCTAGAAGTAGGTAATATCATCTCTTCTATACTTGGGGAAGCACTCCGGGAAAGTGAATTAGTGGTCCTTTATGGGCTTACTAATAACTATACCTCTCTGGCAAAAAATTCAAGAAAATTGATATTTATTTTAATACTGCTTGCGCGGAGAGAAATTTGTAAAAAGTGGGTCAAAGTGATCCCACCGAGCATAATAGAATGGCTGGTTTCAATTAAGTATGTAAACAAGTTGGATAGAATACATAAATCTAAGCGAAGTGCATTCTGGCATCCTTATGAGGTGTGGGCACAGTTACAAAATAACTAAGTCCAATGATTAACCCCCCTACATAGTACTACCAATAAGCTCTGGAGGCTGCCACCTTTGCGGTTTAAGGCACCTGAGGTAGAGCGCGGATGGTTAAATGTAGAGGGTATTGCGCCAGGTTGTAAAAAAAAAAATGTAAGTTACGCCACAGGATGATGCCATTGACTTTGTTAAAATGAACCTGCCTAGCATCAATGCAGGCACTCTTGCACCATTGTGCAAGGGTGCCTCCATTGAAGGGAATGATTGTTTCTGTCCAGGAAGGTGTTCCTTCTTGCACATAAACAATCAGAAATGGTGTTTTGAAACTTCTATGTGTGCTGCTTAATTCAGCATATATAGAAGTTGCAAAATGCAACATCATATTTTTATTATGTTTGTTTATGTGCAGGAAGGGACACCTCCCTGCACATAAGCAATCAATGGCGTTTTGCTGTTTCTATGTGTGCCGCACAACGCAGCACACATAGCAGGAGCAAAAATTTGATGAAATGAATCTTTTATCTTCGTTGCGCAAGGGTAAGACCAGGTTTTCACTGCTCTTAATTTAGGCACTGGCCCATATTTATGCCACACTTGTAAATATGGGGCAGCTTCAAAATCATTGTGTGTTGTGGTGGAACACACACCACAGCACCCATTGCACGCCCCTTCCATGCTAAGTATAGTGTGAAAGGGTGCCTTATTCACAAGGCAGCGTTAAGGCATGTTAAGTGGCTTAACGCAGTCTTGTGAATAAGGCAAAGCCCTTATTGCCGCCACGTCAAGAAAAGTCATGTTGTCGTGGCACTAGGGGCTTGTAAATCTGCCCCCAATTTGTAGTCCCAATATAAAAATGTATTGTTGCAAGATAGTCTCATACTCCACAATCCTGCTTTGGGCATGTGTTGTGTGTCAGACAGTCAATTTACATCCCTTCATGTATGCAACATGAACTGAGACATGTATGTAATAGTTTTAAAATTGTATGTAGGTGACTTCAATATTGAACATGTCACATGTGCCAAATCATGAAAGATAAATGCTCCTTTTTCGTGTGTCACAGCTGGTTGACCATTATTCACTCAAGGTGACATTGATGCCTTCATGGACCCATGAGCCGCTGGCGAGTGCCTTAGTCGATGTATGTTGCTATAAAAAACAAAAAAGATTGTTTGTGATGACTAGTCCGTTATGTTGTTGAACACACTCTGGGGGTGCATGACATGGATATCACCTCTACCATGATAAGCTAGCATCATGAGAAGATTTTGGGCCATAATTATGATGAAGTAATGGAGCGCAGCATTAGCCTTCTTGTCTCAATGCAATGCCTCCCCACTTCGGAAATGCAGTCCTGCACCATACTTACAACAATACAGCTCATCCCAGCGTTTTGCCATGCTCTGGTGCAAAATTATCTGCCTCCTGCAAAATGTAGGCACTCTTGCACCATTGTGCAAGGGTGCCTGTGTTAGTTCTAGACAGCAAAAGATGGCACTGTTGTTTTGAAAACTGCTAGGTGCCCCTTAATATGGCACATTTCTTGATTCCATGCATTTTAAACATGTTTGAGCAGATTGTCAACCAACTTTAAATGACACCACCCTACACCAGTCTTCACAAAGGGCCCCCCATACATTCTTTCAATTTGATGTTCCATACCATGGAATGCATTAGGTCCATCCTTCAACTTTGCAATTGTTGCTGTGACCTCATGGTGCTTCTACAGAACTTAATACTGTGTGAAGTTGTTACACCATGTACCTGCAATGGATGTAGTGTTGTGAAGTCAACTGCAACTTCTTTTTCAACTCCTTAAGGGAATATGCCTTCTTGGTAGTGTAGCATGTGTACATGGTAGCATTAGTACACTTTGGCTATAGAAAAAAACACATGGTGTAGGCTGTAGTGACTGTGAGTATGTAGCACTTTCACCGTGTCTACATGTGCAAATTGTGCATATTACTTCAGCCGATGCATCTGTGTTTCACTGTTTACATACAGAAAACAATATGTTGGAGGGAAGTTGGTGATGTGTATGACCAGACATGGAATTCATGTACACACTGGCATGATGTAGCAGTCACTTAAGATGAGAGCATTGGTGCCACACTTGTCAGTGGAAAGTATCATTACAATGAGGCAGTATCATACACAAGATGGGATCTGGTGTATGTGACAATGTTGGAGGAGAGGTCTAACCCAGACCTAAAACTGGCTGGAATGAGAAAATACAAGGTTGATACATTGTGATGTGCCCAGCAACACATTCAACCATTGTTCCTTGTCTTACTTCCATTGTGAAAAATATATGATATGTTGTGTTTCAAATAGCTGACTTGTGAAATACAAGTACTCAGATGCTTCAAGTAGATGTATACAGCATGAATCCTGGAAGTGCAGCTGTGGAGACATATCCAACTATGCAGCAGTTGGAGGATTTGTGATTTGGGTGACTGTTGTATAAGAGTAACACGTTGGTACTTAGTGGTCTGCCCCTATTACAACCAGTAAATAATCTTTCTTTGGGTAAATGTCATGCCCTCGGTCTGAAAAGGGCCTGTAACTCAGTCTCCTCTGGTACATTCCCCTGGTAAACTCTGTTTGAGTTTGTGTCAACATCCCCATTCAACTTAGCTAACCTTGCACAGTTTTTCCTGGACTCTGCCATTGCTATATGCCATACCATACATTACCATTGTGGTATCGATGTCAGGTTGTGATAAGAGTTTTGCTTCAAATGTAACTTGCCAGATCATGCTTGAAGTAGTAAACAGTTGATTAGAGTGTAAAGTTCCTGTAGTTGTGCACTTTAGCGTGGAAGATACTTTCTGAACCTTATTCTTTGTCAAGCTTCTTACATCTTGTCATGTGTCTTTCATTACAGACAACATGTCACCTCAGGCAGTCAGAATATTTAAGGAGAGGGTGGAAGGACAGTGGAAAGCCACTCCCCAGGGTGCCTCAAAAGCCACCAGACAGAGTGGTGTGCTGCCTGCCACGTCCAGGCCCCAGAGTGACAGTGACAACCTTCCAAGCACTTGGGGTGTGCAATATGTAACCCCTCATTGAGTGCCATCTGCAGGTTTGCAACATGCGGCACCTGCCCCACCTTCCGCAAAAACATCAGCTGCTCAACCGGCTGCACCAGCACCACCTGCCCGCCAACTACAGCTGCTCAACGGGCTGCACCAGCACCACCTGCACTACCAACTGCAGCTTCCCAACCGGCTTCAGCAGCACCACTGCCCACACAGAGACAGTCTACACCTTGCACCTTGGATGATCGCAGATTGTTGTTGGACCTAAATTAAGGTGGCCTCATTGGAAAAAGACGTGGCAAAGGTCTTAACCCACCTTCAGGACATAAAGGGTGGCCTGTGCCTTTCTGAGCCACTTGTGATTGGACAAAGCCCCTTATATATATAGTCCCCCAACCCTTGTTTTTTTTTACTTATATTGGGGCAGATTTGCAAGCCCCTTGCTCCACTTGTGCGTCATTTTTAACATGGAAAAAATGACGCAAAAGTGGCGCACGGGGCTTTTAAATCTGCCCCATCTGGTGTAAATATATATAGTGTAATGTAGTGTTAAGTATACGTTTAGTATAGGTTTAGAGTAGGTTTAGGATAGTGTTAGGTGTAGATAATGAAAAATAAATATATATGTGCTGAAATTGCTGCTCCAAGGAGAAGCCTCCGTGGAGTATTTTAACAAATCCCACAAATTTCCATTTAATTGACATTCGAGCACAGCAGTGGCATGGAAGAAGGCATACGCCGAAACGTGTCTGCCACGTGTGAGATCGATGGCAACATGCTGTATTTGTGTGCATTGTGGTGGAAATTAAAACCTTGCTGCATCACGACCCTAGCTGTGTCAGACCCGTTTCTTAGGAGGAAGCGGGATTGGAGGTGGATATATATATATATATATATATATATATATGTGTATATATATATATATATATATATATATTCACTTAAAAAACCATAGGTTTCACACATGTTATAGTTAGCTGGACATTTCCCTCGTAAAAAACCAATGAAATTCCCCCGTTATAGTTATTGCAGGCAACTATAACACACGCGACAGCAATCCTCTGCTGATGACGTCAGATATTACATCACTGTATTTAGACACCTATTTACCCATGTCTTCTTCCATTAATCTTTAGCTATACATATATTACAAATATTTATTTTTCAGAAAGACACATGTAATCAGTGATGTGATATCTGACGTCATCAGCAGAGGATTGCGGTCGCGTGAGTTATAGTTGCCTGCACTAACTATAACGGGGGAATTTCATTGTTTTTTTATGAGGGAAATGTCCAGCTAACTATAACATGTGTGAAACCTATGGTTTTTTAAGTGAATTTGCACGGTTTTTTAAATGCTAATTCCTAACTATAACGTGTGTGAAACCTATGGTTTTTTAAGTGAATTTGTACGTTTTTTTAAATGCTAAGTTATGTATTTATTAATATATTTTTTTTTCAGGTTTTCACCGTGCGCGCACTGTGCGCGCGTTGTGGGCACTCAGGGCGCTTCGCGTACCGAGCGCCCACAATGCGTTGTTTGTGCCGTGCGCGCACGGTGCGCGAACCCCGCGCTTTTTCGAAAAAAAAAATAAATGTTTTTTTCACCCTTGGGGGTCCTTCAGTGACCCCCTGACAAAGGCTAGGGGGTCAGGAACTGTCCACCCTTCCCCCTTTTCACATTCTCCACCTTTGTTTTTCACTGCCTCAGACTGCGAGAGACAAAATGGCGGCCGACACTCCCTGATTTCGACCGATTCGAATGTTTACTGACATCTAACAACCAATCAGAATTGCGCTCGCGCACGTCACTGTGCGCGCACGGTGCACGCACGGTGCGCGCCTATAGGTATATATGTACTTTTAACTGCAATTTTCTCAGGAACTACTGAACAGATTGACTCCAGATATGCAAAAGGCACATCCCTGACCTGATGACTACCTCTCTGCCAAATTTCAAGTAATTCTGTTCAGCCGTTCGGGCTGTACCTTGGACTAAAGTTCCCTATGGAAAAATGCATGGGGAAAATGCGTTTAGGGACCCCCCTTTTTTCTCAGCCCCCGCTTGACGAATCCCCCCGAGATTTTCAGGGTAGGAGCGGAGCGGAGCGCCCCACCTATTTTGAAAATTTTGCGAGGATTCGTCAATCGGCGCCAAAGTTATTGCAAATAGAATTTTCAGATTTCCTATGGAAACACGGTCCTAACTATAACTATCTACTGGCGACCGCCAGTAGATAATTTACACACACATATATACACACACACATATATATATATATTTATATATATATTTCACAAGATGCAAATCCACGGGAAAGAAAGGATACACACGAGCCCACTTGATCAGTACAGCAGTTTATTTTTCAATTTGGCAGAGAAGGACGACGCGTTTCGACCAAGTCCGTTGTCTTGATCACATGACCATCGCCTCCATTACATGACTTTTTAAAGGGTAAGTGCACATTTTCAAGTCATAAACATAAAAGGAATCTTTGTTGCACATTAATGAAATCATGACACAACAAAAAATTAAATTAACAGGCGCGACTGTATTGCAGAGGTTATTTTGTCGAATATTGATCATTATCAATGATTGTATATGCTGGTATTGAGTAAGTCTAAATGTTGTGTCTGTTAGCCCGGTATTGGGATAGTCAGTGACTACTGGATGGTGCGTAACTGGCTGTGTTTGCTGAAGTTGTGGACTAGTGCTCTTTTCATGAGAGGAGGCTATGTGCTACGGTGTGGTTAGAGGGATGTCCCTCGTGAGTGGGTTTCAAGTAAGACCTAACTTGGTCATTGTGTTATATATTCAGTGTTATCGGGGGTGAAGTACCCTCGGCATACACTCAGTAGTGACTAGGAGTAAAGGTGGAGGATCTGCCAATTAACTCCGGTGCTCGTAATCCTACAACGGATGGAAAGTTCAAGGTGATTCAGAGCAATGGTCCTGTACAAAATCAGAATACAAAATAGTTAGCAACATAGCATATCATATCAAGGTTAATATTGCAAATTTTCACAGCACTGATTTACTCTGACCAGTTTCATAAGATTAAAGTTTGAGAGGGATAAAATTGTGCCTGTGTTGGATTTGAGAAAAGCGCAATTAAAATAAATTAGGAAGGGGGGAGGTAGAGGTCGGGCGTGAGTGGTCCACCAAGGCCATGGTGATTCAATGGGTGGTTGTGTACAGTTACAGGTGAGTATACAATTCCTCGTCCTGGTTCAGGCCATCAGGGAATTTGATACCTGCTAGGAGGATGAACGCGATTCGATTTGCCGTAGACCAGCTATGCGGTTACCTCCTCTTGGGTTGGGTGTGACTGTATCCAGTCCAAAGAATTTGGCTTTGGTCCAGTCAGCCCCGTGTTCCCTTGAGAAGTGTCTCGCTGTACTGTAGCTTTGGTCGCAATTTGTGATCGCTCGTCAGTGTTCTAAGATGCGTTTTTTGACCGGGAAGGTGGTAGGCCCGATATACTACAAATGGCAGGGGCACACTATTGCGTATACCACAAAGTCTGTGCTACATGTGATCAGTTTGGGAATTTTCCAGATAGTCTTGGTTCTCTCTAGTGTGACTTCAAGTACATTACTGCTGTTTTTACATGCTTTGCAGTTCCCGCGTTTACGGAAGTGCTTTGCTTGCCTGAGCCGGAGTTAAACAAACAGGGGTAACCCTATAACCCAAGGAACCTGGGCTTCATCAATATATAAGAACAATGGTTCCGTAGGGAGAAAAGATTATTTACAATAAGGATAAATCAATTAAACAAAACAACACAGCAAAAGATGATCTAACAAATAATTAATCCTTAGGCAATGAATAATTATTCAAAAAACATAATAATTTATTTTTTGTATTTCAAGTGAATTTTAAATCATTCATTAATTCCTTCCATCTGTACAAAAAAATCAAAAAGGCTGTATATACAATGATATTTACAAGAAAACGACGCAGTGACAAAGTGAATAAGGTGACTTAATGTGATAGTGAAAATGTGAATATTTACAATATATGTATGTGATTATCAATAAAATACATAGAAAATTTTGCAAAGATTTTTTGCAAAAGAGTCCTCAGCTGAATTCTGGTTAGGTAGTGATCCTTGTAAGGCACTGGTCCTAATTTTTCGTGTATACAAGGAGTTCCAATTAGTACTGGACTGTGGAACCGTCAACGTTTCGACCCTATACCACCAGTTGTTCTATACAATCATAGCGGGTCTTCTTCAGGACATGGGAGAAGTATAACAGCCTAATAGTAGGTGATAGGGCAAATGTCCAGCAATGTGACGTAGTTGCCGCTCACTTTCAGTCAGAAGAGACTACCAGTGTTGTAGAGGATCTAAGTTCGTCTTCTTCTAGTTATTTGGTCATTTTCTTCTTTTTAATTCAGATTAATGAGCCAGGTTTGAATCACTGACTTCCAGGTAGATACTCTGCTTGGCGGGAGGCACGGTTATCAGGATGCGATTTCGACTGATATGTGAATATATTCTTAGTCTCGGGCAGTCAGTCCGGAGCACGCCGTGGCCGTGCGCGAGCTCAATTCTGATTGGTGGTTACATGACTGTAAACATTCGAATCGGTCGAAATCAGAAAGTGTCGGCCGCCATTTTCTGTCTCTCGCTCTGAAAAACAAAGGTGGATAACGTGAAAAGGGGGCAACGAAGAGAGTTGCAGACCCCCTAGCGTTTGTCAGGGGGTCCACGAAGGACCAAAAAGTACGAAAAATAAATGTAATAATTGTTTTTAAAAATCACGGAGTGCGCGTACGGTAAGCTTACCGTACGGTAAAAAAAAATTAAAAGAATTAAGAATCACATTTAATATATAAATGTAAGGACCCCCAAGGGAGAAAAAAACAATTGATATTTTCTAAAAAATGGCGAGGCGTGCACGGCACGAAATGCGCAACAGGGGCGCTCGGTGCGCGAAGCGCACCGTGCGCGCAGGGTGTGTGCACGGTGAAAAACCAGAAAAAAAAATTCAAAATAAATACATAACTTAGCATTTAAAAAAACGTACAAATTCACTGTAAAAAACCATAGGTTTCACACACGTTATAGTTAGGAATTAGCATTTAAAAAACCTTGCAAATTCACTTAAAAAACCATAGGTTTCACACAAGTTATAGTTAGCTGTACATTTCACTCGTAAAAAACCAATGAAATTCCACGTTATAGTTAGATCAGGTAACTATAACTTGCGCGACCGCAATCCACAATGTGTCATTTCAGATGTCATCATTGATGTCATGAGTGATGTCACTGACCATGTCATGAGTGATGTAATATGTGACATCATCAGCAGTTTATTGTGGGCGCGCAAGTTATAGTTACCTGATCTAACTATAACGTGGAATTTCATTGGTTTTTTTACGAGTGAAATGTACAGCTAACTATAACTTGTGTGAAACCTATGGTTTTTTAAGTGAATTTGCAAGGTTTTTTAAATGCTAATTCCTAACTATATTGTGTGTGAAACCTGTGGTTTTTTCAGTGAATATATATATATATATTATCTACTGGCGGCCGCCAGTAGATAGTTATAGTTACAACCTAGTTTCCATAGGAAATCTCAAAATTCTATTTTGAATAACTTTGGCGCCGGTTGACGAATCCTCACGAAATTTCAAAACTAATGGGGCGCTCCGTTCAGCTCCTACCCTGAAAGTATCAGGGTGATTCGTCAAGCAGGGGCCGAGAAAAAAGGGGGGTCCCAAAACACGTTTTCCCCATGCATTTTTCCATAGGACCTTTAGACACAGCTACAGCCCGAACGGCTGAACAGAATTACTTGAAATTTGGCAGAGAGGTAGCCATAAGGTCAAGGAAGTGCCTTTTGCATGTCTGGTCTAAATCTGTTCAGTGTTTCCTGAGAAAATAGCATTTAAAAGCATATATATATATGTGGGCGAAGCCTAACCACACATCTCATCCTGAGATCTGATTGGCTGTCAGCACTTCATCCAAGAAGTGCTGGCAGCCATCTTGGGACCAATATACATGATAGCACCTCATTAAAAAGCATTGCAGTTAATAGAAGGTTTTAAGACTTTAGTTACATTATAAATCATTTGTTGATGGTACCATACTCATTTTAGGAATTGTGGTATGTTCTAAGGTGATTTCACCATGTGATATCATGATTGAGAGAAAAATATTTTCTCATGCTTTTACCACAGAGGTTTGGAAGGTGATCTATAAGCTAAACTGAGAGTTTATTTTCTGTAAATTCACATTATCTTTCTCAGTCATGTGAGATTGAAGTCTGACATTCTCAGTAAAACATGTACATCCAACAAGGGCAGAGACTGTCAGTTGATTCCTTTGTGTTCTACTGCAGCTTCCCAGAGTGTTCCAAAGAACTACTAGAGCGCTAACAGTCCTACTTATGATAAACGTATGGCACACCTGAAGCCATCTTGCTTGGATTAAAGTGGTAACTCTTAAAACATTTAATTTAAAAAGGAACAAAATGAGGGGGTTCATTTTTCCATAAAATGTATGATTAGTGCTGCAGAAAGAAAAATTAGGGCACATTTTGAGTGACTTCTCAAATCCTCTTCTATTTTATTAAAAAATTCTGACATGCAGACTGAAACATGCACTTTCAATACCAGCAGCAGTTTTCCCTGGTGAGCAGTAGCTTTACTACAGTGATCTAATGAGCAAAAAGAGTGCTAACATTCTGAATTTATGGCAAATATGTGACACATCTGAATGCCTTCTTGATGGAATCAAAGTAAAAAACTGAAAGTATTTCCTACTGAGGAGACTGCGGTAAATGAGGAAATTAGGAAACTTCATAACAAATAAGTCTCCCAAGATGGCCACCAGAGACAAAAGAGCCCAAATGTAGCCCAAATATCACCCAGATGTAGCCCAAGTATAGCCCAATGACAGAATGTCCCAGAATGTTCTTAAAAACAACTAGAGCGCTTACTGTCTTCATTATGACAAAAGTATGGCACACCTGAAGCCATCTTGATTGGAATAAACTGGTAACACTTAAAACATTTAATTTAAAAAGGAACACAATGAGGGGGTTCATTTTGCCATAGAAATTATGATTAATGCTGAAGAAAGAAAATGAGTGCACATTTTGAGTGACTTTTCAAATCCTCTTCTATTTCATTAAAAAATTCTGACATGCAGACTGAAACATGCACTTTTAATACCAGGAGCAGACTTCCATGGTGAACAGTAGTTTTACTACAGTGATCTAATGAGCAACTAGAGTGCTAACATTCAGAATTTATGGCAAATGTGTGACATATCTGAATACCTTCATGATGGAATCAAAGTAAAAAACTGAAAGCATTTCCTACTGAGGAGACTGCAGTACATGAGGAAATTAGGAAACTTCATAACAAATAAATCTCCCAAGATGGCCATCGGAGACAAAAGAGCCCAAATGTAGCCCAAAATCACCCAGATGTAGCCCAAATATAGCCCAATGACAGAAGTGTGCAAAACACTTATTATTTTGTGTTTTTGCAGTGTTATATAGTGCAGACTTGTCAGGTATTGGAGTGCTTTACATGAGCATTGGTTACATCACACAAGAACAAATTCATTTTGGTTGTAGACATGGGGAGACTAAGTGATTTGACCAGAATCACAGAATGTCGAGCTGAAGCAGAAACGTCAACTTGGTTCCCCAGTTGCAAAGTCTGCAGTTCTGGAAGTAACACCACATCCTCTCCCCTAAGTGCAACATTTAATCAAGTGGTCAACTGGATAAAAAAACATAAAGATAACAAATAATTTAAAAGTGCTTTGTCGCTATTTGAAAACTCAGAAAATATGTCCTTATTTTAGTCTGTTAGAGCACTAACCATAATTTTGATGCCAATAAGACCCTCTCATATATGTAATTTCTAAAGGAAATGCTCTAGGTATTACAGTTTTGATTACATCAAGATGATGTCAGGCGTTCCACACTTTTGTAATAAATATAGAATGTTAGCAATCTAGTTGTTCATTAGGATACTGTTGAGAGGCAGAGGCCAGGGGCACGGACTCTGAAAATTGAAGGCAGGTAGGAGGGTGCAAAGGCAACAATTTAACCACACTGAGCAGGCAGGAATGGCCGTGGAAGCACAACAGACTATGGAGGGCAGTGGAAAGGGGGGCAGGGGCAACAATCCAACAATACAGGACTTGCAAGAGAGGCTGTTGGAGGGAAGATCTATTACGGGTCAAGGAAGCTAGGGGCGGTCCCCAGAGCCCCGGGAGCCACCACAGAACTGAGCAGGAGAGTGAGTCAGGGACAAAAGGGGCACCTTAATTTGAGCCGGGGTGCCTAGGAACGCTTGCTCCAAAAATGAAGAAAACAGACATATGAGACATGGAATTGGAGGCAGAATACAATGGCAGTTTAATGAGAAGATGCAACTTCAAAGAAACCGCAGAATAGAGACATAAAGTACAAAATCCAGAATCCAGATAATCATACAGCTGTCATGATATTCTCTGTATTTCAATTAATGTACTGACAGAGAGAGAGAAAAAACACATCTATGAATGCATCATGAGAAACAAGTTACACCAAGGAAAATGTTACCTAGGAACACTCACGTTTACTCTTAGAGCAAGCATTCCTGCAATTACAATACAAAATCTTTTAAATGCAAAAGTAAAGAGAACAATGGGCAAACATAACATGACATTTCATATAGGTAAAATAGAATAAGATACTTCATGCAAAGCAGAGCAAGACATTTTAAGCAAAGGAAGACAAGAGCTCCCAGCTCTTGGGGAAAACCTGCACAGCCTGTTAACCTACATACAGACGGCGAGGTAGTCCGTCGATATCTGTGGGTGCTCCCTTTTTATATCATTTTGTGGGCTCCTTTGCACGCTACATCTACCTACGTATGCTACCCAAAAGCTTCGTCTGCAGATTTTACCAGACATTTCGTCATTTACCCACTTAATGCTGACAATGGACTGGGTGAAAAGGTCAGTCTCTCAGGCCAATCGCTTATCGTAAGTTCCATAGAGCAAGCAGAAAATAATGGGTATTGTACGGGAATTCAATATATTCATGTATAAAATCTCCTCAGTTCTCCTAACTTGACGCTCTGCGGTTGCCACTTCCTTAAAAGCGGGAAACCTGCCCAGGAAGCAAGTACCAGTCCAGGATGCAGCCTACTGTATGTCAACAGCTTCAGGGGGATGTTGAACTTTGATACCGAGCACGGAGCACTCGGGTAGGGTGGGGGCTACTAGTTTGGAGCAGAAGGCCTCGCAGACCTGCCTTCAGACTGCTATACACTAAAATTGCAGAGCTATGGTCAATTTAACAAAGAGGCCTACATATTGAACAGAAGGGCCTACACAGGGGTTTTATGCTGGCTGAGTGGTAAGGATGTCTCAGGATAATTATATAGCAACAAAGGACCCGCTGGTCAATTTAATACGGCCTACAAATGCGGCTGGCAGGGCAAGGACAAGGGTCTCATACTTCAGGTGTGGACAGAACGAGCCAGGGGACCCCTGTGATACAAAATCTACCCTCCTTCAAGGCTGTGGCAATGTAATAGACCATTGTGGGCAGAAGGAAGAGGCAATGGTAGTACAACCATACATGCCAACAGACCCGATTCAGCCAGGAAACGTCCAATGTTTTTAAGCTCAAATGGGCTTTATTTGATCTGTCTCCTGTCTACAATATCCTCTTTTTCAATGTAACTCAATGGGGAAAATCAATACCCCAGTTTTTTTTCAAAATCTCCCTCTTACCAAGTTCAAAATGTTCGCAAGTATGGTACATTGGATCATGGAAGGAAATGGGATAGGGACATGGACTTGGATAACAGAGGACAGGAGGGACATGGAGAGGTGCACCAAACTGACCCTGCAGGGCAGGCATCAGGGTTTGCAGCAGCACAATACACCACACAGGGCATGCAGGACGGGAGTGCAGCACAACAATCCATAGAAAGCAAGAGGGAGGGGACAGGACCATGCACATGGACAACAGAGAACAGAGGGGCAAGAGGCAATGGTAGCTAGCTGACCATAATGGACAGACAGGAGAGAAAGCTGCAGCATAACAAACCATAAAGGGCAGGAGGGACGGATCAGGGGCATTACAATGGACTAGACAAGCCAGGAGGGAGGGAGTAGGGGTCTGCACATGTAAACAGAGGGCTGGGGGCAAGGGGGCAGGGCAGGAGCAGCAAGATAGCCATGGAGGTCAGGCAGGATGGGCACTAGAAGCAAGACACACCATGAAGAGCAACAGTGAGACTGTGATGGCATACACACAGACCATGGAGGGAAGGTGGGAGGGGGTCAGGGGCAGCTAACTGACCACATAGGGAAGGTGGGAGGGGCCATGGCAGCACAGAAGACCATGCATGGCAAGTGGGAGGGTTAGTGGCAGCACAATGGCTATGATGGGCAAGAAGGAGGGTGCAGGGGCATGCACAAAGGACGATGGAGGATAGAAGGGAGGGTCAGGACCTGTGCACAGACAAGAAAGTTCAGGGGAAGGGACCTCACAACAGACCACACGGGGCAGGCAGGAGGAGCAGTTGCAGCACAACAGACCAGGGAGGGCAGAAGGGTGTGGCAGTACAATGGACCATGTAGGACAGGAGGAAGAGGATAGGGGCATGGCATGTGGACAGGCAGGGTGGAGGTGGCAGGGACAGGTTACAGTCATCTGACAATGCTAGGCAGGTGGGAGGGGAGTGGCAGCTCAACAGAACACTCAGAGTAGATAGGAGTGGCAGGTCCATGGGACATGGTGGGCAAAAAGGATGGAGCAGGGGCATGCACAAAGACATCGGAGGGCAGGGGGAAGGAGAATAGGGGCAGCAAGCTAAGCACAGAGTTTAAGCAGGAGGTCAATGATGGAGCATAGAATTGGGCAATGGAGGGCAGGAGGAGTGGACTGGTACATCATACTAAATTGAGGGCAGTGGCAGCACATCAGACCATGCATGGCAGGAGGGAGGAGGCTAGTCCATGGATTCACACAACAGAGGATAGGGAGGAGGGGGATGGGGCAGCAAGCTAACTGTTCAGAGAAGGCGGGTATTAGGAACTTTATTGTTTTTAAAATGTGTGACTGTGCAAACTATTTAAAATACGAACAAGTATGCAGCATAATCTCACTTTTATTCAGGAAGAAGAGGACGTTTGGGACTGTGACTCCGGGCTCACTTGGCAGAAACATCCCCTGACCCTCCACCCCCCATCGCAAAATGTAATGCCCGTGAAAAGGGTAGGTGGACGCAGTGTTATATAGAACATAGTCCTGAGAGCACGATTGAAAATGAAAACTAGATATAGTATATGGTATAAACTATGCATCAAAAAGTGTGATATAAGATGAACCGGGGCGTGAAATATAATATGCAATACATTGTGCGCAATGACAGATTCATTGGAGAGCGCGAGATAGCACAGGCACTAGCGCTTGCTATGTGACATGCGCCTTGGAGTGTAATATGCACAGGGCAGTGTTGTGTAACCTAAGTAGTCTCTAAAGTTGTAATATAAAATATGTGCTGGGTAGTGTAACATTGCATATGCACTGTGACAAAGATATGGATCCCAGATTGTAATATGTATGGCATAGCGCTGTGCTTTATAACATAGGCATCGAGGAAGGCACGTTAGATGGAGCAATATAACCCGTGCGAAGACAGGTGTGGCATGACATATTCACGGGGTGGTGTTACAGTGCACATGGGCTAGAGAGTGTCATAGCATATGCACTAGCTAGTGGAATACAACACTGAGGTGTGTGGCACTCGGCAGGCAATGGTGGGTGTAACACAGCATTGGGCTCTGTCAGGAGCGCGCTGTGACTCTCAAGTGATGTTCGTCCCCTTTCCAGAGAGTAAAATAAAAAGTATTACACATCCGGCAGTGGATGTGTGTTTTATTAACCATGAGGGGGGTTTCTTGCATAGTTTTGGTCCAATTTTTGTCGAATCCCCTTTGAATGGCTTGGTGTGCATGTGTATTAAATGTGCCCGTCAATAGCTACCCATGTTTGTATAAATAAACGTCAAGGGTGTCTACCGGGATTAGGCACGGTAGGGCATCAGACATGTCAGAGCTTCACTAGTGGTGTAAATACATTCCACGTGGATTCATTGCATGCATAGTCGCCTTTTAATGAATATCACGCAAATCGTCATGGTGATAGGTAAGTACGGTTTGTCCAGCATGTCCTAGGTGTGTCTATAAATATATTTTTTTTTTAAATAATAAAAAACAGTGGCCGGCCCTGGGGATTGGGGTCAAAAAAATATAATTAGGAGACAGGCCCTGGGGGATGGGGTCATCAGGGCCAATAATTTAGAATAAGAAGGGGAACCACACAGCCCCCCTTCTTAAAAAATTAAAATAAATAAAAGACTGGCATCGTGCCGGAGGCCATGCCCCCTCCATGCAGCACTCTGCAAACGCGCCCCCAACAGGGATCTCCAGTATGCGCCAGGGAGCTGCGCTGCAGACAGGTGTTCTGAGGCCAAGCCCCTTTTTACACCTCTCTGCAACGCAGCTCTGTGGTGCTTACTGGAGGTACCTAGTGGTCTAGTTTGACCCTAGGGACCCTTAGAATTCAAGGGGACTTAATCTCTCAACTTAGAACAGCCACAGGGCGCGTTTACACAGTGGTGAAGGGAGGGGACGGGGCCTGAGGTGACGTGTGCAAACATGCACTATGGCACGTTTTAAATTGGGGATATAATTTCCCTTCCATACTGAGGGCCCCTGGGGGCTAACTAGCCCACCAAGTGCTTCCAGTAAGCGCCACTGAGCTGCATTGCAAGGAGGTGGTCCAGGCCGTGCCACTTTTTACACCTCTCTGCAACACAGCTCTGTGGCACTTACTGGAGGTACCTAGTGGCCTAGTTGGACCCTAGGGACCCTCAGGATTCAAATGAACTTAATCTCCCAACTAAAAATGGACACAGGGCGTGTTTACACAGTGGTGAAGGGAGGGGACGGGGCCTAAGTTAACGTGTGCAAAAACGCCCTGTGGCCTGTTTTAAGAGGTAGTTTTAATCCCCATGCCCTATTATATACTAGGGGCTTACAGAGGAGGTCATGCTAATCACAGGGGGACCCCAATGCATAATGTTCCCTAGTGTATGTAGGTGTTTTCACTGTATTCTAAGTGTCTTTTAACATAGCACTGGCTCTAGGACTGGTTAGTCAGAATCAGTTACCACCAGTATCCGTCTGAAAAAGTTGAGGGTACAGGATGATTTTGCAACAAGGCTTCTTTCTGCTCTTCCTTTTGTTCTTTCTGCACGTTATCCTTCTTCCTGCACTTATCTTCGTATTTGAGGACTTCTGTTGCTTCTTTCTGCACTTCTTTTGTTTCTTTCTGTGCATTTTTTCTTCTTTCTTCACATGTCCTATCTCTGTAGGCATAGTTAGAAATTAGCATTTAAAAAACCTTTGAAATTCACAAAAAAAAACATAGGTTTCAGGCACGTTATAGTTAGGAATTAGCATTTAAAAAACCTCAGAAATTCACTGAAAAAACCGTAGGTTTCAGGGGTGTTATAGTTAGCTGGACTTTTCACTTGTACAAAACCATTGAAATTCCCCCGTTATAGTTAGTTCAGCTAACTATAACTCGCGCGCCCGCACTGCACTGCTGATGACGTCACATATTACATCACTCATGACATGGTCAGTGACATCACTCATGACATCACTGATGACATCTCAAATGACATCACTGATGACATCATCCTTGTGATAGAGTGGCAGACCTCCTCTCACCCTAATATAACCATTGATACACACATTCAAAAATAGAGACTAACATTTTCAAAACAATGGACATACCAATACCAGTTACAACAACCTCTTCAGTAATTCTAAGATCCACATACACATCCACTCATTCACCAACAGTCCTATACAGTCACTCATACATGTACTCACTCATCATATGTACTCATACACCTATACATCCTGTTACACAATGCCACTCATCCATAGAGTTACTCACACACATAGTCACTCATGCTAATAAAGAATCAAACATACATTTACTTGCATATACAGTTATACACACACCACCACACTTACTTCTACGGAAACTTACACATACTTAGTCTTTTAAACAATCACTTATAGAAACACATACTTATTCATACAGGAACTCTTTCAATCTCTCACTCTCACATATACTCACATATATACACCAATAGTCACATATACTAGTTTAAAATATATGTAGTTACTCATAAAGACACTATTGAGACAGTCATTCGCTCACTAACACACCCATACACACACTCATCCACCCATACAGTCCTGCACACATGCTGTGTTCAACACATACAAACAGTGAGTCACTCATTCATGCACCTATGCACTACGTAATACCCCCCACCGAACCATGCAGACACTCAGACTGATACTCAAAAAACCAACTAATAACCTATATAGACACCCATGTAGCTACTCACCAACCCATGTGGCCACTTATACACAAATTGAGAGACTGATACAGATATTTACATATTTAAACATTACTTACTAAGCCATGTATTCACTATGATACACTTAATCAGTCAGTTACACAATCAATTTTTCAAAAACAAATCATCCATTTAGACACTTATATACCCATTTATTCTTCCATCGACCTTGAGATATACATATATAAAACATATTTAGTTTTCAGAAAAACACACATTCACTGGATGATGTCATCAGTGATGTCATTTGAGATGTCATCAGTGATGTCATGAGTGATGTCACTGACCATGTCATGAGTGATGTAATATGTGACGTCATCAGCAGTGCAGTGCGGGCGCGCAAGTTATAGTTAGCTGAACTAACTATAACGGGGGAATTTCAATGGTTTTGTACAAGTGAAAAGTCCAGCTAACTATAACACCCCTGAAACCTACGGTTTTTTCAGTGAATTTATATATATATATATATATATATATATATATATATATATATATATATATATATATATATATATATATATATATATATATATATATATCCAAATACAAGGCACTCCTGTCTGAGAACGTAGCCCGTTGAGGGGTGGCACGATGCCGGTGGAGTATGCCGGTAGTTAATTTTTTCAAAAAACAGAGTCCCATTCGTGCACTCAGGTCATAGAAAGGACTTCACCAATACACCAAGGATACTTCAAAGGGGGTTTATTATCGTCATAAACCCAACGTGACGCGTTTCACCCTCCTGGGGCTTGCTCACACACCGTTATGCCCATAGACCACAGTTTACATACATTGTCGATAATAACATAGACATTGAAAGGGGACTCACACCATTTTCCTGTAAGCGCCATATTAGAGTGATACAAATGCAACACACGGTGATATTATGTAGGCGCCATTTTGAAGTGGTGCATTTGCACGGAAAAACGGCAAACAGCGATGTTATTTCGTGATCGTTACATTGCTCTACCATGATATGCTGTTGTATTCATTGTGGTTGTCTATTAAGTTTGTCAGTAACATTTGCATTCATTTAGAACCACACTGAGCTGCAACATTGTTTGCCTGTACACAGTCTATATCAAGACCTGACCTACCATACAATGCTCCCATAGTGGGTGTTAACTCAGTCAATCGTGTTGTGAAACATATTATATAATCTAGGAATGTCACCACTTGTCTGTTTCCTCAGTTGCTGTTGCCTGCTTGTGTTTAAACATAATTTTCTCCTCCTCGGGTTTGTCATTGTTTCCAAGATCTTGTATACAAGAAATAAGGGCAAAATTGCCAGGTGCTATACTAAAACCCGATTTTGTGCTTATCAAGTCCACTCATTTTGTCTAAGATATACATCTGTAAGATACAAATCTGGTCTAATGGTACAGCCTTTTAACCAAAATCAAAACATGTGTTTAAATCATACATAATTGCATTTTAAAATTGAAAATGATCTTATCTGTTCACTGGAGAGCAGCATGGGAAGAAAAGAATTGGGATCCTCCTGTGTCGCGGGCCCGAGACATAGTCCCTTCCTTTCTTCCTGTAAGACATATCAGTTTTTGTTCAAATTACCAATTACAATTAACATCCTAAAGTTGAAGAATCTAAAATTACCAATTTTTGTTCAGATTTACCCTTCTTCAAAGACATGTCCCTATCGTGGCTTGCCAGTTGCATGAATACACATATGTCCCATCTATGTTATACTCCTTCTTAATACTACTTAGTTGCGGTTTGTCATTAACCTGTCCTACCCTTGTTGGAATTGTGGAGTCTTAAGAAACAGAGGAAGGCCACAATGCTAACCTAGTCTTCATGTAAGTGTATGGCCAACTCCTCATCCATATTATGGCCATTTGGATAACGTGTGTGTCCCCATCCCAATGATATGTCTTGATTCTCGTTGTCTTAATTTTAAAGTACTATTGCCTCCTCTTTTGTTGGGTGCTACCCGCTCTATAGCATAATAAGACAGTTTGGTGTAATCCGAAAAATGTTGGTAGCACCCAACAAAAGAGGAGGCAATAGTACTTTAAAATTAAGACAACGAGAATCAAGGCATATCATTGGGATGGGGACACGTTATCCAAATGGCCATAATATGGATGAGGAGATGGCCATACACTTACATGAAGACTAGGTTAGCATTGTGGCCTTCTTCCGTTTCTTAAGACTCCACAATTCCAACAAGGGTAGGACAGGTTAATGACAAACCGCAACTAAGTAGTATTAAGAAGGAGTATAACATAGAGGGGACATATGTGTATTCATGCAACTGGCAAGCCACGATAGGGACATGTCTTAGAAGGGTAAACCTGAACAAAAATTGGTAATTTTAGATTCTTCAACTTTAGGATGTTAATTGTAATTGGTAATTTGAACAAAAACTGATATGTCTTGTTTTATCCTTACAGGAAGAAAGGAAGGGACTATGTCTCGGGCCAGCGACACAGGATCCCTACCCTTTTCTTCCCATGCTGCTCTCCAGTGAATAGATAAGATCATTTTCAATTTTAAAATGCAATTATGTATGATTTAAACACATGTTTTGATTTTGGTTAAAAGGATGTACCGTTAGACCAGATTTGTATCTTACAGATGTATATATTAGACAAAATGAGTGGACTTGATAAGCACAAAATCGGGTTTTAGTATAGCACCTGGCAATTTTGCCCTTATTTTTTGTATACAAGATCTTGGAAACAATGACAAACCCGAGGAGGAGAAAATTATGTTTAAACACAAGCAGGCAACAGCAACTGAGGATAAGTGGTGACATTCCTAGATTATATAATAGATTTCACGACACGATTGACTGAGTTACCACCCACTATGGGAGCATTGTATGGTAGGTCAGGTCTTGATATAGACTGTGTACAGGCAAACAATGTTGCAGCTCAGTGTGGTTCTAAATGAATGCAAAAGTTACTGACAAACTTAATAGACAACCACAATGAATACAACAGCATATCATGGTAGAGCAATGTAACGATCATGAAATAACATCGCTGTTTGCCGTTTTTCCGTGCAACTGCACCACTTCAAAATGGCGCCTACATAATTTCACCGTGTGTTGCATTTGTATCACTCTAATATGGCGCTTACAGGCAAATGGTGCGAGTCCCCTTTCAATGTCCATGTTATTATCGACAATGTATGTAAACTGTGGTCTATGGGCATAACGGTGTGTGAGCAAGCCCCAGGAGGGTGAAACGCGTCACGTTGGGTTTATGTCGATAATAAACCCCCTTTGAAGTATCCTTGGTGTATTGGTGAAGTCCTTTCTATGACCTGAGTGCACGAATGGGACTCCGTTTTTAAAAAAAAAAAATATATATATATATATATATATATATATATATACACATAGCATTTAATAATCAAAATATAAATAATGTTACATAATTTAACATAACAGATTCGTGCATTAATATAACAATTTTGAAAAATGCTAAATATCAAAATAGTGCAAACACAAATAAAAACATATCTACAGATATCAAAAACTCACAAACAACACTATACCCAAGTTTTAAGCAGGCATTCCAAATCCCTGCTACCCTCAAAACCCTTAAAAGATCATTAAAATGGGACTTATATGTTCAGAGGAATAGCACCCCCTTACTGCAACTTAGGGATCGATTATAAGTCTGGCAGTCTTTGACCGCCAGACTCGCAGTGGCAGAGCGGTGGCAGTCCTGTGTCCGCCCTATTAAGAGGCAGATTTTCGGACCGCTATGCCCGCTGTACCAGAAAACCGCCATTCCCTGGGGGTGGCGCAGGACACAGGCCTATATAAAATGTAAGGCTGGACTGCAGCGTCTGCCAAGCATATTATGAGTTTCCCTTCCACCAGTATTTGTTGGCGGGCCACTGCCATGAAAAGGCTGGCTGGTGGAGGGGAAACAAAGATACATTAGGGGGCACAACATGTGCCTCCCTGTTTGCATGCACCCCAAGTTCCAAGGCGGCATGGACTTCACAAGCCATGCCATTCTAGTATATCTTTTGCATTCCCATTGAGGTGTCTGTTTTCAGGGCATCGCCGTGGGAATTGCAAAAGAAAATAAAGGAAAAGCCTGCCAAACACAAGTTCAACTCGCAATCTGGTGGGCAGTCCATGCACGGCTTTATTGGTGCTGAGCTGGCGCAGAGCTGGTGCAGCACCACCAAGGTCATAATTGGCTTCTTAGTTCCTGGAACATTAGGCCTGATTATGATGGTGGTCGGACTACCTGTCGGCAGTCCTGCCATAGGGATTACAATTCGACTGCCTTCAAGGCAGTCGCAATGTGTATCTTTTGTATTGCGGCATGTACTGCTGGCTGCAAGCATACGCTGCAGTACCAAAAATACATTGCATATCCCTGCACTATGTGGCTGGCACCATGCGGTGCCTCCCAATGGTGCAGGGATATGAGAGCAATGGGGAAAGGGGATCCCGCTAGGGGCCTCCAAAGTTCCTTTCTGCCTGCCTTTTCATGGCGGGTTAACCACCATGAAACAGCCGGCAAAAAGGACATTGTAATCCCTGCTCAGGCACTGCCACTGTTGTAGGGATTCAGTCCATCTGATGCAGCGATGGGCTCCTTGAGCCCGTCAGATGCATAGCGGTCAGTCTCTCTGAAATGCGGTGCCGTGCTGTGCCTGGGGCTGGAGTTTTGAGCTTGACAGCCAGGATTCCTCCATAGATCTCTGCGGCCCCAGCGGTCCCGGCTTTTTTGTCTTGTTTGTTCCGCAGCCGGTGCTGTCAGTGCTGGCGCCGGTGCTGGTGCAGGCAGCGGAAGGTGGTAGGCCTTTTTGTTGCACCCTCGCACCTTCCACCCTGCTTATACCCTGTTGGACTCACACAGGATTGAAACAGGGTGTAGAAAAAGGGAAATGACGCAATAGGCATGGGTGCTACAGTGTGTTCCCTGAGTCCCCTGTGGAAGTGGCTCAGCTAGTGCTGCATGGCTTGCTGGATTGTATACGATAAAAAAGCCCCACCCATGCCCACCAGTGCCAGCGCCTTGGGACATCTACAGGCTCACAGCTTCTTTGAACCAATGTAACTTGTGTCAAGTACGGAAGGAAGCAATCACCTGCTGAAAATGGTTTGGAGATTGTGAGGAGACAGTGCGGAGGAGGAGAGTGTTTCACTGAGAGAGAGTCCTATTGCAGGATCTGCAGGAAAAGCGACCCATTACGCCGGATGAGGAGTCTTCAAAAAACATGCAGCGGAGTGGAGTGGAGTGGCTTAGAACGGTTTGGAACTGTTTGGAGAAGCAAGGAGGAGAGTTGGGTGATTCCTCTGCCCTCTGTTTTCCACATGCCAGTATAGGCACCAGCAAAGAGAAAAGGGAGAAGAGGAGTGGTGTGCTGGTACAGTCTGGTGAGGTGGGGAGCGTACTGCAAGCAGTGCAACAGCGGTATCAAGGTAGGGCCCTAGGTGGGAGGTGACTCAGAGAGATTACAGCTATAAGAAATAATCATAAAATTCATCCAAAGTTTATCGTTGAACATAATTGTAACCATATAAGTGTCACGGTCTAGTGAACAGTACAGCAGTTGGACCATGAGGTCCGGCTGCCTGCGTGAGTCAGTGTTACAACAGCATACAAAGCAGTGGAAAAGGAGATTGGGAAAAATCGATCCTGAGACAATTTGTGGCGAGGCAGACATGCCATCTGGGTAAAAGATAAATCCGCTGATTTCAACTGTGGCTTGCCCTTTAGTTGGTCTGCAACCAAATATTAGTGAAGAAACTCAATTAAAAAATCAAAGTGAGTCCTTTCAGCTAACCATCACTGACTATTTCAAATCCTCAGAAAAGAACAAGGATTGTAAAATGGTCCCCGGGACTTTAATAAAAAAGAACAGACACTACACTGATAGAATTAAGCTGTATAAAATCAGTAATAACAACACCTATTTGTAAACAGAAGCTTTGATGAAAAAGTATACAGCTGTTGGTATAAGCCCGCAAAAGTCATCGGAAGTAAGCAACAGGCTATCATTCTATGGTCGTACAAGCCCAAGTTCATTATCTATGTGCCTCAATTATAGAAATTAAGTCTAGAAATAAAGACAGTGGGACCAGGAATTGGTCCATGGCAAAGACTATCAATAGTAAGGGATCAAAGAAAAGGTGTGCGATAGTTGATAACAAGGGTGCATTTTCAGATAGAGCGGAATTGGACTTAAGACTGGTGATTAATGTTAAATCAGGCACTGAGACAACCACAGCTGATGAAGTTTTTCTGCCCTCTCTTACATTGTAACCAGGCAAATTCGTATTATCCAGTCATAATAAGGACCTAAGCTATCAAATTATAAGACCAGAAGCATCCTCAAGTCCAAATAGTCTGAAAAATAGAACTAAAATAGATCCCTTTAGTCCAACACCCACAATAGGAAGAACAAACCTTGACTTGAAGCTGTCTTTGATCCCTGAGATGATAGATATTGAATGTGTACATATGCCACATAAACCTGAGAATGCTGACTCTCTGAATAATCCTTTGAATTCTACTTATTTATAATTATTGGCTAAATATGACACAGATGTCTCTGTGAGAACAAGACAAGCAGAGGACTCAATACAATCAAGGTGGATCTACTGAACACTCGGGCCCTTTATGTAGCCGGGATCAATACCAAGTTACTCAACTTAACAAATTTAGTGGCAAGAGCTAAATCTGATAGAGATAATCAAATGATCGCCAGTACTTGTGCTCACATCACAGATACCATATCTAATTTACCGAATATAGTTCTTCAATAGATGAAGTCAAACGAATGTCACTGGAAAATAAACCAGAGCTAGTAAATGTATTTAATTGCAGCCATGGCCATGTCATCAAAGCATTGAATGCCCAAGCATACAAACAAATCTCTCATGGAAAACCAAGTAAGGTGATGGAAGGAAATGAGAACACTAATTTCAAAAAATCTGAAAAGGACACAAACTGTCAGGAACCAGAAGTGCAAATTATTGAAGAGGAAGAAAGAAGGAACATCCCCACAACAGATCAAGATAGTAATTTCAATGGTGTTCAAGTATCTCTGGCTACTCCCAATGAAAATAAAGTTAATCAACAAAAAGTCCAGAGAATGGTGAGGCATATCCTATTACAAATAACCCAGAATCACCTCCTAACTTAAAAACATCTGGTCTTATTGAAAGAGCAAGACCACAAAACTGAGAAAAGCCCATAACAGAATAAATTAAAAATACAACATTAATGCATCCGATATCAAGGAAAATTATCTGATTTCTAAACTATCAGAACAAAAGCCTTGCATAGTAGGAGAAGGGGATAAAGAAACCATAAACTTGGGAGTTTCAGATAAGCTAGCTTCTCTTGAGAATGCCCCAGTTAAGCCAGTACTCTCCCATAATGAAATAGTTTCAACTAGTTGTGAGCTTGAACATGGCTTTGTGCAGAAGTCACTATAACTCAATGGAGCCAGTCAGTTATTTGCAGTGGACAAAAGCAAAAAAGGTAAAAAAACTTTAGGTGCTATAAATGAGAATAAAATTACATATTCACTTTTTCCTTCACCATCTGGTAAAAACTCAGCGCAGGAATATGAAGTAAAATCTTAAAGAAATTTTGAACCATGTCAAGTTGCTTCTGTGGAAGATAGTCATAGAGACTTAAGGTCACAAGGTACAAGTCAATATACAATCAATCATTGATCTATAAAGAAACCAGCAGGGGATAGTTGCACCGATTCTCCTGCAAAGCTACTCTTTAGTCCATTGTATGTCTCAAGGAGCCCACACAATATTTTAAATTACAGTAATATATTGAAGCTGCTATCTACAATCGCAGACTTAAGCAACTTAACATCAGATGCCTTAGAATCAGCCCAATTGAAACAGGACCCTACAAATCCTAAATTAGAGGCAACTTGTACCAGATGGCGGAATGAGCAGATGACCAACAGAATTATTTTATTAAATAAACACACCTGGCAATGTATCTGAAAGTAAGTACATTTCTGAGCAAAAGCATCACTACCAATTCCATGTGACAACATTTGTTACATATCGCCCAAAATCCCCGTCACAAGGCATGGTCCAGTACATATTTATACATTACAGTATTCTAAATCCCCCAATTCCCACACACAATCTAATAACCCATGATTAAAGTCCCCTATACTGTACCCAGTTCCACATCTCTTATCCCACTTCTTTGGGCACCCTCTTTCCTTGTATACCACCTTCTCAGTAGTGCAACACCAATCAAGATCTTCCTGCCATTTCAGCACAATTAGGGGTTGGCTCGACCCTCACTCCCATGGTATGTTCCATTTAGCGACTATGCTAGCGATCATAAGCCATACCCTAGAATAGTTTGACCATTTTACCTCCCCCGTCACACAAAGGATGTGCCTCCCTGCCTCACTTGGAACCTCATACTCGGTTACTGAAGACATGACCTGGATTGCCTCTTTCCAAAACTGTTGTATCTTAGGACAGGACCATAAAATACGAAAGAATGTACCCGCTTCCCCACAAATCCATATGCATAGGTCGGCATCCCTCCTCCCTGTCCGATGCAATAGCACTGAAGAGATGTACGATCTGTGTAGTATGTGCAACTGTATTAATCAAAATCTCGCCCGTATCACCACCTGCCTTGCACTCTGAATAGCTTTTATCCAATCGTCGTCTTCCAACGTTTCTAAGTCTCTTGTCCAGGCCTCCCAACCGGCCAACAAGGGGTCCAGTGAGTTATTCATTAGTTTTTTATATACCAATGAAACCGCCTTTTCGTGCATGGGGTCCATGAGAATCCCATCCTCTAGTGGGGCGTATTCTTCTATTTGATCTCCATCCAGTACTTGTTTCATTAGCGCATTTCTCAGTCGTAGTTATCTTAAGAATTCCCTCTTTGACATCTGATATTCCTCTTTTAAATTCTCAAAACTTATCAGTTTACCCCCTCTCCAGACATCTCCCAGGAATTCAATCCCTATAGTTTGCCATTGCCTGAATCCTGCTAACCTACCCACTTCTTTTAGGTGAGTGCTAACCCAGAGTGGTGTACACTCCGTCAGCCTATCTTTCCACCCCAGGAACATGATGGCTTCCTTCCAAATCTGCACCGTCACTCTCATATGCGTGGTTAGCGCACCAATCCCGCTATGCCCATACAGCGCAGCTAAGTAGCCTCCCTCCCCATCCCATGTCGGTCCATTCTGTAGGCAGGTTCTTCCCACCCCGCGAAAACCCAATCATTAATAGTCATCAATTGCACTGCCCAGTAGTACTTTTTAATATCAGGAATCACCAGGCCTCCTTCATAGACACTACACTGCAACCTACGTAACGCAATTCTGGCCTGACCTCTATCCCACAAAAGAAGCCTCAACTCAGAATACATTTTCCTAAAAAACCCTGATGGTACCTTACACCCGGTGTTCTGCAGAACATACAGTAACCTTAGCAGTGCCATCATTTTGAATAATGATGTGTGTCCCATCATGGACAATGGGAGTTTCCTCCAGTGCACGATGTCCCTTCGCACTCTATCCAATTGGGGGAACAGATTATCTTCCAGGAACTGAGTGTTTCCTTTAGATATTATTATTCCCAGATATTTAAACGTCCCCCGTATCTCCAACCAGCGAGCACTAGTGGGTTATCTCGGCGCCACGCCTGCCAATACATACAATAGAGATTTATTCCAATTTATTCTATACCCTGAGTAGGTTCCAAACACATGAAAGATGTGCATGATTCAGCCAACAGAAGACGCGGGAATTGTGACGTATATTAGTATATCATCTGCATACAGAGATATCTTTTCAACTCAGTCTCCATCTCCACTTATTCCTCGGATAAAAGGGTCCATCCTAACCCAAGCCGCCAAGGGCTCCAGCGCGAACAATATGGGAGAGAGTGGACAGGCCTACCTCGTACCTTTGTGTAACTATATGATTGAGGTGACTCCATTCACTCGGACCCTCGCTAATGGACCCTCATAGAGCAGCTGCACCCATGCACAGAAGCCTGGACCAAAGCCAAACTGTTCCAACACCGCATGCAAGCACGGCTATTCTATATTATGAAAAGCCATACAGGCGTCTAAGGACAGCAGCTCTGCGTTTTCCCCAAATTCGGTCCCCGTAGCGTTCAACACCCCGTATAATCATCGTAGGTTAAGCCTCGTGCTTCTATGGGGCATAAACCCGGGTTGGTCTGAGTGTATCACTGAGATGACCAACCCAACCTATTTGCCAATACCTTAGCCAATAGATTAACTTGTACGTTGAGCAAAGATATCAGTCGGTAAGACCTGCAATCATCCGGTGGCTTACCCTGCTTTGGTATCACCACAATTGTGGCCAGTTTCTGGTCTATTGGTAAAATGCCATCTTTGAGGGCTGTCTTATACATGGCTAGCATGTGTGGGCTACCTTTGAAGCTATCCCCTTGCAGAATTCTATAGGTATTCCGTTCTAGCCAGCCGCTTTACCTGACTGTAGGTCTCTGATAGCCCTTCCAATGTATGTTCCCTGTCCAGCTCCTCCCTGTCTTCCTCAGATAGTCTCAGAACTGGGAGATCCCAAAGAAGTTCTGCGCAGTCTGCCCCCGCTCTGGCCATTGCCGACTCATATAGAGCCTCCTAGTAGTCAGCAAATGCCGCGGCTATTCCCTCTCCCATCATTTTGGGCTCCAATTGCGGAGTCTTTATCTCCAAAACCCAGCTTCTCTCTTTGTCCCTCTTTTCCAACCAAGCCAACAGTTTGCTAGCCTTGCCCCCTACCTCATACAACCGTCTTTAGGTGGCTCTAGCATGGTTCTTCACTGCCTCTTCTACAATATCTTTGAGCGCTTTCTGTTGAATCTGGATCTGTTGTCTAGCCTGTTGCAATGCACCCCCAACCCTGATGGTATCCCTCTCCAATTGCAGGATCTCTCTCTCTAATGTTTCCTGCTTGATACGTTGTTCCTTCTTTTTCCCACCCACAAGGCCCTGCACATACCCCCTCAGAACCACCTTGTAAGCCTCCCACAATGTACAAATGGATTCAACTGTCCCCATATTGTCCTCCAAGTATTGTGTCATCACCTTTCCTATCTTATATATAATTTGCTTATCCTTGAAAAGTCAGGCGTCCATTCTGGGAGGCAGGGTGTAGTTCCTTACAGCCCCCTTCAGCCAGGTTTCTACGGGTGAATGGTCAGAGATTCCCCTTGCTCTGTGCATCATCCCAGTAAAACACAGTTCCTGTGCCTCCTGTGTCATCAGGTAATCCAAACATTAAAAACCCCTGTGTGAGGCAAAATGAAATGTATATTGCCTTTCTTTTGGGTTATGTAGGTGCCACAGGTCAGCCAAACCCATTGCATCCTCAAAGTCTCTCAATGCGTCAAGCGTTCTTTCTGCCCAACAGAATTCTTGAAAATGCTCTACAATTTGAAAAATGGGGGATTGAAATAAGAAGATGTAAAGACAGCCAATATCCAACTCTTCTGATTCCCAAGGCGATGAAAAAGAGATATGCCCAAAAAGATTCAATATCAAATAGTTTTTATGGGGGAAAAAATAATATTCCGAAAGGAGCAATAGGTCTGTTATTTAATCCAGAGTTCTCTTCTTGCCTTAAGATCACAAGTTGCAGTTCGGGCTTACAAATTTGTAAAGAGTTTCAAAAATATTCAGCCCCAAGAGGCAACTGGGCATGGCTCTCGAAAGCACTCAGCAAAGTGAAACTTGACATGAACCTTGAAAATATCGATTGAAGGTTGAGTAGCACGGACAAAAACAAAGAACACACAAACATTACCATTTGTTCACAGGAATGTTCATGGCCTTGAAAAGTTGCTAGAAGACCAAGAGACAATACACTTTATTCAGAACTGTTCCAGGAAACCTGGGAATTGTGTTATGAGCCCATCGTTGGCTAACAAGAATATGCTATCCTTGCAAGCCATCGCATCTACTCATGGCAGAGAAAAAGGTGGGTTTTCTATTTATATGTCAATGGATCTAGATGCCATCCATCATGTAATTGACTTCCAACTGGATTGGGTATTGTGCATTAAGGTTGATTTTGAATTACTGATTATTTTTCTAAATGCTTATATGAGTATAAAAAAAGCTCATCGTTTTATGGGAAATAATTAAAACTTTATTCAATCAAATACCCTGCAATTAGTCTTATCATCTCAGGAGATGTCAATATGCACCTGTTTACTGGGAGATACGGTTCTATCTAAGATGTTTCGCTCCCAGTTACAAAAATGTGTTCTTATTCTGCTACAGTAGGACATTCAACATAATATGGCTGTTGTTCCAACATTAAAAAATTTGCACTAACATTCCATCATAGATTATACCATTCCTCAAAGGAATTGTCAATCAATCTTATTAGATTTCAAGTGGTCTCAAGACTGGAAAGTGACCATAATCCCCAATCCATTACAGCAGCGGTTCGTTTACCAAAATCAAGAACTCTTGATTTAGAGCCTATTGCATATAATCTGAAAAGGCTAGCATGGCACTCAGATAAACAAGAAGAGATTTTGGCCCATATAGATCCAATAATAGAATTAGCACTGAATAAACGACAACATGAAAAAACAATGGTTGAAATGTGGGTTTGTATTTGCTCTTCGTTAGTGGATGACTTTCTGGCAAAAATAACATCTAGGGTAAATACAATTAAGCCAAAACGAAACATTTGGTATTCACATAGACTACATCTACAAAAGAAGGCACTTCAGAAAGCTTCCAGAGCAATCTACAATCAACAAATAGTGTCATCAAATCCATTAAATTATGCTCATAAAAGCGCCTAAGAAAGCAAATAGAAATGAGATCTGGAAGGCAAAAAGGGCACATCACGAAGAGCTGTGGGCTAAATTACACCATGCCAGTAAATACAATCATCTGAGAGCATTTTGGGGCACAGTTAATAACCTTGACTATGGCAATATGAGAAATCATAATGCTAACATCACTGCATCTGATTGGGAGTCTTTCATTTCCAATTTGTATGGAGCTTCTCCTGTAAAAGTCTCAAGATCGGATCTCGAAGTATGCCCACCTGCTTTGCTGACTAATTTAAGCACCGAGGATCATGAAGTAGAAAATCTTTGTGGCAATCAATTCCCAGTATTTGAGTCATCGCAAGAGGACATGGTTAAAACATTGATAAGTAAGATCAAATCAAATGGAGCGCCAGTCCCAAATAGGATGCTGAATGCCTTGTTTAAAGCGAAGATAGGCTTATGGTCAAGAATTCTATCACAATTATTTATAGATGTGGTGAATTTCTAAATTATTTGAGTTCCTAAATCTTGGAAAGGCATCATAACATAGCCAATTTACAAAAGTGGCACACCTTATGATCCAGCCAATTACAGGTTGATTGCATTAACCGATGTAGAAGCGAAAATCTTTGCAACAGGTCTACTTATGGAGGTGGAACAATAGGCGACGAAAACCGGATTTCTCAGGGAGCAGTCAACGATTACAAACTTGTTACTACTCACTTTGATGGCTGAGTGGACAAAACATAAAAAACGAAATCTCTTTATTTGTATTGTCGATCTAAAAGCTGCATTTGATTCAGTTCCTCGTAATATAATTTGGGGAAAGCTATCAGAATGGGGTGTACCGAAGCAGCTGTTATATCTGATCATATTACTTTACTCAAATACATGGGTGCAGGTTGAATTGGGTGATGGAGGTTGTACCACGCACCGTCTGGAAACACACAGTGGCCTCCAACAGGGCTGTGTACTTGTCCCATGCCTTTTTAACCTGTTTATGGCCGATTTACCACATCATCTGCAAAATGTTAATGCACACTCACCAAACTTTGCAGGTTTAAAAATGCTGATAGCGTTATTTAATCAATATATTGTAGCCAATGATCTTCAAATGAATATTAAAAAATCATGATGAAAGGATCAAATAAATTGGAAAAGAAAATATGGGAAATCAATGGGTTAGCTATTGAACCAGTATAAATACTTAGTAATCATGTTGGACAATAGAATGAATTTTAAACAATATTTTATTAACCTAAAGGCCAAAGCAACTTCACTCTCCTTTGCTTTTAGATCACTGATAGATACGCTGGTAACCCTGAGTCATAAACATTTACAGAAGGTAATGAAGGCAAAGCTGATTAACTCGCTCACCTACGGTTCAATTATCTTCTGGGACAAAGATAGTAAGCTCCTTGAGAATTTACAAACAATAGTTTTGAAAACAGTTTTTGGGATTCAGAGGAACGCAGGGCAAGCAGGGCAAGCAACTGTTAGATTAGAGTTTGGCCTGTTGAAACAATCTTTGGTCAGACAATCCACATTTTTGAAATGTTTATTTTTTTCATCGGATCCCGGCTCTCTTGCAGATTTGTGCTGGCAAGAAATAAGAGAAAAAGTATGCCAGTGCTTGGAGACTATATTTAACAGAGAGCTAAAATACCTTTAAATCCCCGCAATTTGAAAATCTGGGTTTAACAGTCTTTAAATCAATCTACTAAAATGTTACGATTTTTATTTGACCAGGAAAAGGATTGCACATGAAAAGCATTGATTATTGGTCAATTATTAATTTGTATAACTAAATCGAGTCCCAATCTTACCTATACACTCATTTAAAACCAGTAGTGAAGGATAGAATTCTTATGTAAAGATTTGTTTGCTATCCAACTAAGGATGGGATGCCAAGATGGGTGAAAAAATGGCAACAACAACACTGTAGACTATGTGGCTATGTTAATAAAACGTTACTACATATTGTATGTAGCGGCCCAAGAGAGGGACACATTGTTAAAGCCAACTGTCAAGGAAATAGGAGTTAGAATGTGCCACCAAGCAATTATAGCAGGCCTATTAGGGCACAACATTAATGTAACATTGCACTTCATCAAGTTCATACTAATTGCGGAGAAAAAAATGATCCAGGATGATGTTTTGTCAGCAGTATAGGAGTATTTTTAAGTAACAATGGTCCCATTCACATAGAGTAGGAATAAATATCGCAATTACTAAAGATAAGAAATTGAAGTTCAAACAAGTGATCAATGCAAGTGATGAAAAAAAAAAATATTATAATTAGGAACAAGTAATAAACAATTCAGTGAGTGAGCTAGCCGTGATGAGGTAAAAGGGAAATCAGCCGATTTCCTTAACCCAGGCTGGTGACTTTAAAAAGTGACTTTTTGGTGAACAGTTGCAGATACAAAAAAGTCAGATCAGCATCTCACAATCAATAATCAAATATACAACACAGTATTGTATTGTATATTTGTAGATTTGATTATTGAGAATGAGATGCTGATCTAATTACATTTTTTTCATCATTTGCATTGATCACTTGTTTGAACTCCAATTTCTTATTTTTAGTAATTGCGATATTTATTCCTACTCTATGTGAATGGGACCATTGTTACTTTAAAATACTTGTCTACCCTTGGTCCCTTCTGACTTCTAGGGTTTCCTTGTCTCTTATTTTTGTAGCAGAATAGGAGTAGGCAGGTTGTTTTAACAGGACTCAGTTGAATATAGAAATTAGGCACTGTTAGATCTGGGGGTCTCTAGTTGGCAGAGGTAGGTACCAATGTCCAAATAGGGACCCTTGCTTCTAGTCAGGATAAGGGGGATAAACACTTTAGATAACCCCTGCTCACCCTCTTGGTAGCTTGGCACGAGCAGACAGGCTTATCAAAGGCAATGTGTAAAGTATGTGTACCAATCACAAAATACACCAAAAATGGACTCCACGCTAGGCCTGGGCTAAAATTTCGTTCCGTTCACGGAAATTGCGATAATTTGACATTTTCGCGTTCCGCGGAAAGCGCGAAAATGTCAAAATTTCCGCATTCCGCAACTTAGCGATAATTTGGTTCTTGCTCGCGCTGTATAATAATACATTCTCGCGCGTGCGCGATCGCCTTACCTGAATCCCTGCGTTCGCCGACAAGTTTTCTTGATCCGGTCGCGTTCTCCATGAGATGTTGTATTGTTTTTAGCCATTCGCGCCCGCAGTGACGTCATGCGTCGCGTGATCACGTCTTTCTTCTCGCGATCATGCACCGCGAGACAACTGAAAACAAGATGGCCGCGCCTGTGAGCAACTGCATGGGTAAGTTGGCGAGCCGCAACCATGCAGAAAATCTGGCGAACATGCGGGAAAAAAACTTCCGCATCTTCGCGATATTTCCGCGTGTTTGCGATAATTTTTAACATTTTCACGATAATTTGCGAATGTGTATTTCGCAAATTCCGCCCACCCCTACTCCACACCAGTTTAGAAAAATAAAGTATTTTTATCTAGACTAAACAAGACCAAAACAACAAAAATCCAACATACACAGTTTAAAAATATTACTTTAAAAAGAGTTCCAGAACCAAAATAATCCACAGAGGCGTCACGTTTTACCCAAAGTACCTCTATCTGCACCAAGACTTCCAAAAACAGCTGCAGCGTCGAAAAAAAAAGGGATGCGGCACTCCTGAGACCCTGGGGAGACGAGGCGGCGGCGAGCGGCGTCGGGTCTGGTCTGTAGGGTGAGGGCAGCGTTGAGTCTTGTGCTGGTTCCGATGTGCAGGTGATGCACAGGTATGAGGTATAGATCTTTGGGATGCGACGACGTCGATGAGCGGTGTCGTCTTCGGTGTCCATGCGACGTCGGTGAGCTTCTTGCTTCACCCTCGGCAGTTATCGGTTCCACGATAACTGGAGGCCGGCCTCCAGCAAAGACCCGGAGTCGATGCGAGGCGCTGCCGTTGATCACGGCCGATCACTGCCGGCGTCAGCGGACGTCATAGGGCGTCGGAGCTGCGGAGCAGGGCATGTGCTTGAGTTGTTTACTACACAAGCGTCTCCCAGCCACGGTACAGGTTGCGGTGTCGACGGTGTCCGAAATACAGTTCTGGGCTTCTTTCTCTTGTTCAGCTGCCAAACAGCAGAAAACAACCTCCAGAGGCCCCACAACTGGATCTGGATCAAGCACTCTAGGCAGGTCGGAACTCACACAGCAGAGTTCTGGGGGAAGCTGGGGGTGAAGTCCTTGTGTGCCTGGGACTTGAAAACAGGAGGCCAGCTCTTCTAAGGCCCTTGGAGATCTCTTCAAGCAGGGGACACAGCAACAGCAAAGTCCTTCCCCTCTCTTTGGCAGAATAGCAACTGCAGGTCAGCCCACAAACACACAGCAGGTCAGTCCTTCCTCTTCAGTCTTCCAGCTTTTCTCCTTGGCAGAGGTTGCTTCTTGATTCCAGGATGATCTAAACATTCTGGGGTCTGGATCCCCCTTTTTACACCAATATTCTCTTTGTTTTCTGAAGGCAGAGAGGCCTTTGCCTAGTCCAAACCAGTTCTGGTCAGTCCTGGAGCACTCTATTTACATGACTCCTTCTTTCCTTTCACAGTGTATGCCAGGGACATCAGACGCACCACAGGAGGTGGAGCCAGCATTGTGGAAGGCAGGCACAGCCCCATTCAGGTCCCAGGTGCAACTCCTCCCACCACTTTACATGCAGATAGCTCTATTCAGCCCTGCCTCCTGGAATCCCCCAGCCCCTGTCACTCAAACTCCAGACAAGATATACACAACCTAGCAGAGGCAGGCTTGGACAGTTAGGCAAGAAAATACATACTTTCTAAAAGTGGTATTTTCAAACACAGAATGTTAAAACCAACTTCACTAAAATATGTATTTTATCATTCTGAGTTCAGGTATGCTAAACTCGAATATCTACCATGTTCCCCGGGTCAGTTAGGATTATAAGATGTTATAATCAAACTACCCATTCTGGCCTATGGGCAACAGGTAGCCTTGAAATAGTGAAAAACGAAAATGGCTGTAATTCACTATCAGGACATGCCACACACATCAGGGAATGTCCTACCTTTAAACTACAATGCACCCTGCCCTTGGGCCTACCATAGGGGTGACTAATATGCAGAAAAGGGAAGGTTTGGGGACTGGCAAGTGGGTGCACTTGCCCTGTCAACATGGCAGTTAGCAACTGCACACAGGCACTGCGGTGGCAGGCCTGAGACACTATTTTAGGGCTACTCATGTGGGTGGCACAATCAGTGCTGCAGGCCCACTAGTAGCATTTGAATCACCAGCCCTGGCACACTCAGTGCACTTTACTAGGGACCTACTGGTAAAACAAATATGCCAATCATGGATAACCAATCACAATAACAATTTATACCGAGAGCATATGCACTTTAGCACTGATCAGCAGTGGTAAAGTGCCCGGAGTCCTATAGCCAACAACCATGCGTCAGGAAAAACAAAGGAGGAAGAAGCAAAAATGTTGGGGATAACCCTGCAAAAAGTGCCATTTCCAACAGGCGTGATGCACTTTATAGATTAAGTTACTATTTAATATTATCATTTATGGCTATGTGTTTGCACCAAATATAACTCGCTCGAGGGACAGTGTCACAGCATTTTGATATTTGATTATGAAAGCTATGATTGTTGATACAGCAGATATTATTTTATTTAGAGACATTATCACTAATAATTAAATGAATTGATATAGCTAAGTTATGAATGGAATAATACTTTTTTAATAACGCTTTATGAGATTTCATGGTTCTTGTACAGTACGATACCTTTAAATTATTTTTACATCTGTAATATAGCTGTTCAAAATGTGTGATGTCTCTGTTTCATGAAATTGGCTGTTTTTTAAATTTCCATAATTGTAATGATTTTTATTAATTGAACAATAAACCTTCTTCTTCCACAACTTGGAGAAGGTGTTGGACACTAGAGGGTTGGCAATTTCTATTCCCACTCCAATCTAAATCAATTTGGGGAATGTTTCGGACACTAAAGGGGCGACATTTACTATTTCCACTCTAAACTAAACCAACCTGATGAAGGTGTTGGACACTAAAGAGGCGACATTTACTATTCCCACTCTAATCTCAATCAGCTTGGGGAAGGTGTCGGACACTAAAGGGTTGACATTTACTATTTCCACTCCAATCTAAACCAACTTGAGAAAGTTTTGGACACTAAAGGGGTGACATTTACTGTTACTGGATAATTTACTGTTCCAACTCCAGTCTGTGCAACAGTAAGGAAGGTGTTGGATTTTAAACCCAACTCCTTCTGACCCCTACAGCAAGTCCTTGTTACGACTTGCGTTGCAATGGCACGTGTGGTTTTGTATTCGTGGTAAACGATGTTTACCGTGTTGGACACTAAAGAGGTGACATTTACTATTTCCACTACAATCTGAACAAACTTGAGGAAGGTGATGGACACTAAAGGGGTGACATTTACTATTTCCACTCCTATCTTAACCAACTTGGGAAAGGTTCGTACAAATGTTGACAGTAAAACCCTATACTGGCTCGCACCTAACCTATTGTCCCCATTATATAACCACAAAGCAAGGGGAATGTACCCCGAAATGTGTGCACTCAAAATAATCACCCACTGTCAAGGTGCGGTCCTACTGGACCCAAATGTTCCACATAGAGAGCTATTGGTGCATCAACACATTAATACATTGACAATTATACAGTCTGTGTCCAAGATTTGTTCTTCAAGTCATCTTTTTATTGATCAGGCATATCAAGCAACATATAGAGTAGGGGTGGGCGGAATTTGGGAAATTCACTTTCGCAAATTATCGCGAAAATGTTAAAAATCTCCGCAAACAAGCGGAAATATCACGAAGATGCAGAAGTTTTTTTCCCGCCCGTTCGCGCTATTTTCTGCGTGGTCGCAGCTCTCCAACTTACCCATGCGGTTGCTCGCGGGCGCAGCCATCTTGTTTTCACTTGTCTCTCGGTGCATGATCGCGAGAAGAAAGACGTGATCGCGCGACGAATGACGTTACTGCGGGCGCGAACTGTCGCGAGACAGCACAAATGGCTACCAACAATCCAACATCTCGTGGAGAACGCGACCGGATCGGGAAAACTTGTCGGCGAACGCGGGGATTCAGGTAAGGCAATCGCGCGCACGCGAGAATGTATTATTTTACAGCGCGAGCAAGAAACAAATTATCGCTAAGCCTCGGAATGCGGAAATTTTTACATTTTTGCGCTTTCCACGGAACGCGAAAATGCCAAATTATTGCAATTTCCGCGAACGGAATGACATTTTGGCCCAGGCCTAATATAGAGTAGACCAGCCAATGCGTTTCGTCCAAAGAGATGGACTTCTTCAGGGCAGAAGCGATGTGCCAATATATTTGTGGCAGATGCAGATGACTTGAGATCGGGCAGCTTAATGACTACGATTATAATTTAAAATAGTTGCAAGCAGTTATGTTTATGGATCAGTTGCTGGATATATTATCCGACTCATGTGTCCTTTTTTCTTGCGTGGTGGCTAAGGTTTTAAGCCATGCCTGGATAGTCAGGCATAAATCCCTGTGTGGGGCGACTTAATTACCTAATTACAGGCCTTGGCCGACAAGAGAGGCAGGCAAAAAGCCTCAAGACGTGGCAAAAACTAAATCTCAGGTCACACCGGGGAGTCACCATAACCCAAGAGAGTCTCACCTGATTAACAAAGCACCTGCACTTTATATAATCCTGTTGTGATGATTTGCTACCCTTTTACTCTTTCTCTTTTTATTTATTTTTTTAATCGATGCGTGCATTCCATGAAATGAACTCGCAGAAATTTGCATGAGCACTTCTTAGACAACTGTGTTATTGACAACAGTTTTTAATGCTTTGTGGTATAACCTGATGTCCAAAACACAGTGTTAGTACAACTTTTGGTCAATCTATGTATTTAAAGTTTTATTACCATCGAGCACTTGCTTTTATTTATTGCACAACTGTCGAACAATGCTTTTATGATACATGTTATCGAAATAAAGCTATTGATTGATATATGCATTGCATCCAGTTGAAAGAAAAAGTCGTTATTCCGAGTATGGTTGAAACGAATCAAGAATCGATGTGTCAATCGATTATTAAATTAGTCACTGTATGGCACCCTAATAAGCGCTGGCATCAGAAGCAGTCTAATCTCCTATCGGGGTAGGGTACCACACAGTGACTAATTTAATAATCGAGTGACCCATTGATTCTTGAATAAGCCTGATCAATAAAAAGATGACTTGAAGAACAAATCTTGGACACAGACTGTATAATTGTCAATGTATTAATGTGTTGGTGCTCCTATTGCTCTCTATGCGGAACAACATGGGAAAGGTGTTGGACAATAAAGGGGTGACATTTTGGGCCTTATTATGAGTACGGCGGGCCTGGGACCGCTGTACTCACAGTGGCGGTCTGACCACCACCACCCGTCTGCCCTATTACGAGTAAGGCCGTGGGAACGCCAAACAAAACACTGCTGCCGCCTCAGCTGAGATCAAGGATTCCTCTATGGCACCAGCCTTCAAAGGGCCTGAATATGATGGCGGTGCCAATGCTAGCAACGCCAAGCATGTCCCGACCTGCCTGTTTATCGCCAATTGCCACCATTAAAAGGGTGGCAGAAATGCAGGTAGGGGGCTCTAACAGGGCTCCTGGCTGAATCTGTCACTAAACAAGTGACATTTACTATTTCCACTCCAACCTAAACCAACTTGGGGTAGGTGTTGGAAACTAAAGGGGTGACATTTACTATTCCCACTCCATTCTAAACATACTTGAGGAAGGTGTTGGACACTAAAGGGGTGACATTTACTATTCTCACTGCTATCTAGAGCAACTTTTTACATAGAATATTATAAAATCAAATTGTAATTAATACTGCAAAATAAAATTTTTTAGAAAATTAGCAAAAATGTTATATAAAAATACAGTAATTTAAACTACTAACTTTTATGAACTTTAACATTTAAAATGTATATCTTCATTGGCAATAACAATTAAAATTATGTTTTTAATATTTCCTGCCATTCATAAACTTTAAAAAATATAATTACATAGGATTCAAATAACAGAATTATCAATAAATGTTTTAAAAAAATCTTATATTTTTACATTGTAAATGTTTTTTATAGAAATATTTTATACTTTCAAAATTATTTTTACATTAAATACATTTTTATAAAATTACAAAATTTCATAAATATATTGTAATATATTTAACTTAAACATCAAACATCAAAACGAACTCATATATACTATTTTATGAAAATTTTAAAAATAATAAAAACAATTGTTAATATAAAATTTAGCATTTTCTAAGAAAACTTTAAAATATATATATTATTTAACATGAAATGTGAAAATATAAACCAAATTAATGTAATAAAATACATTGTAAAAATCAAAGCAATCATTTTGCAAATCTTTAGAATATTAACTTTGAATTAAAATACATACTTAAAAAAACCACCACCCTAATAGCCCTAAAGGCCGCTACTAAAAAAAATCAATCATTAATTAAAAACATTCATATAATTTAATAAATAAAACAATTATCAAAAATAAAATAAAAAAATTATAAACAATAGATAAAAAAATACAATACATTACATACTAATTAACACAAAACACAATATTTTGGACAACAATATTAAAAAATCACTCAATTTGATTTTATTACCTTTGATATTCCTGTCCACAATATATTCGAACCATCAATGTTCTTGGCATGATATTTCTGTTGCACAATAATTTGTTTCCTGATATTTTCTGCAAACACTCTGAAAGAGTTACCTTTCTCTTTTAGAAGCTGTTCTGGACCTCAACGGGTCATTAATGGGTCCATTGGATTGCAACCGGTGAAAGCCGAGTCATGCTCAATAGCGACAAACTGCAATAGGATTGGGTCGCGATGCAGTCACTGATGAAGGTGGGAGAAGCTTGAGTTTTTGAATCTTGGCAGTTTTTGACATCGATCGAGTCCTTGTTAATCACATCATCAATGAATCTGTGGGATGGAGATGAAGAGGCCTCCTTGTCAATGGATCTCGGAATGTTGAGAGTAGAATGTAGTGGGAGAAACAGTGAAGTCAGACCCTCTGGTGATGTACCCTAGGCAGATCTGCTGGCAGGTTGGTCCTTGGTCCCGTAATGGCTCTCCAGGCAAAATATATGTAAAAATTTGCTAAGCCACAATTTTTAGGGTTTGGCACCAGAAGTACTCCCTCACACCAGCAAAGGAGTCCACAACTTCAGAAACAGTACTTGGGGGTCAAGACTCACCCAAACTGAAGCCACCAGCAGGGTCCAGGGCTGGTTCAGTCATAACTGGTTAGCTGGGCTCTTTCAGGAAGAAGGGCTTCTTTAACCTTTTGTGTCCTTGCATCTGTTTAGGAGGCCAGCTAACTGACATCTAGAGTCCACTTCATAGTCCGGGATACAAGTGGGAGCAAGCCCAGCCGTGAAGTTCTTCTAACAGGTCTCAGCAGCAGATGCAATCCTTCTTCTGTTTTCCACAGGTCCAGCAGTGCTGTAAGGAGAATGCAGGATTACCACATTTATGCCTGGTGGAAGCTTCTGGGTGGGGATGATTTCTGGCACTTCCCTAACCAATGGGGAAAAAGTTCCAAGGGCAATCCTACCTACCATCACAGCAGAATAAATAATATTTTTAAAGTGAAAAAAAGGTTCTTTTTAAAGGTCAATTTTGCAGTTTAAAACTGCACAGCCAGACTACTGGTAACAGGACAGCAGTCATATTTTACATTGTCACCAGAGACAGCTTTAGAGTGGTAAAACTGGTGCAGATGTGGCTGGCGTTGACATCAGGGATGCTATAAAACTACCTGCTTCACAATTCAGGTTTTAGGTAACAGTGAAAATGTCAAGATAACTGTGGTGTTTAATGTGTCTGCTAAAGAGAGGTTTGTCTAGTGGCCGTTATGGATGCAAAATAGGTCTAGTGTCAGTTCTGACTCAGCATAAATAAGTACAGAGGGTCAGTAATCCTGCTGCAAAGAATGTGTACCATGCAGATCACAGAACTGTATTTTATTTGGATAGCTCTGTGGGTTAACGCTTTGACACAGAGACCCTTTTGTTTATTGCAGTTAGAATCCTAATATAGATCAATGACATATGAACTGTCATCAAAGAGCTGCATGCAAACTGCAAGGCGCAGGGTTGGAGCTGTATGTTTTTCTTCAGTTTGTCATTATCCTAATGTTGCTAAAATGAGTGCAAATATATTCTTATTAGTAAATCCAACACCAACTACTGTGGTACATTTTAAATCCAGAGTTGGTGCTTCTCCATACCAAACACTCTTAACATATACCGCTTGCTAATATGGGTGACGTGTTTCCTACACCTTGGAATTCCCAATTATCCTATGTAGCATTCCTATAGACTGATTTACACACTTACGATTAATTGTCTCCCTACACTAGTAGGATTAACGCTATAAAAAAATTATATGAATGGAAGAGATGAGCTATGAAGAGATAAGTGGCAGTGTTGGAGGGTGATAGGTGGAGAATCCATGGAGAAGATATTTGGGGGCACCAAAAATTATTGTTGCACCTGCACCACCTGCACTAAAGCCAGCCCTGATTGTCACTTTAGTTATGGCACAATATCTGCTGCAGTCCACTGGTGACTTTACAATTACAGGCCCTGGATACAATCTGTACCATAAACTAGGGACATACAGGTATGTTAAAAATGGCAATTTAGTGTATAGAAAACGTTGACATGTTTTAGGAGTAAGAGCACATGCGCAGGGGCCTAGTTAGTAGAGTTCCACTGCACAGAGTAAAACAAATCAACAGCATCAGATAGAAAAATGTGGAGATCATGCAACAAGCGTCATTTTTCTAAATGGCCCACCTTCAGATGAAAGATGAGGAGCAACATAGCAATTCTCTTGGTGGTTCTCATCAAGAACCTGGAAATGCCATCTATATTGGCATGGTCAGTCCCAGCTCTCTGCTCCATTGTATCATCTATACCCTGTTGGGGATAAACCACCTCAACAGTTTAGGGTTTTCCTCTCTCTTCTGCCTGAGACTCCTGGGCATCAAATGGTAGGTTTGAACCCTGAAGTGAATCTCCTCGGTAACCAAACCACAGCAAATGTTTCTTTCTCTATGTCACTCCACTGCTGCTGTCTGAGGAACAGCCACCTATTCATAAAGGCAACTGGTTGATCCTGGCCTTCATCATTTAGCTGTGCTAACACTGCCATAATCAATGTTCTGAAGCATTTGTTTGGACCACAAGCTACTTGCTAAAATCAGCTGACTTGTGTAAAGGTTTTCTGAATCTCCTTAGTTCTTATGACCTTTCTTTCGTTCTTATTCGTTGAAGTCAGCTTTGTCAGATGATCTACAATTGTGCCATGCCCCTTGATAAACCTTCTGTATTAACATGTCAGGCCCTGGAAAGCTCTGACCCAAATCTGGGATTTGGGAGGTTCCCATTCCATCATTGTCTGCATCTTGTGGTAGAGAGGCTGCACATATTTCCTGACGACTTGGTGAGCCAGGTACACTACAGACCCCTGCCCTATCTGGAACTTACTGGCTTTGAAGTACTTCCTAGAGGTGGTTCCACTGGTCCTGCCTAGCGGAGATAAAGACAACAATATCATCTGAATATGCTGCACTAACAGCCCAGACATTACCCTGTTTACCAATTTCTGTAAGGTGAAAGGTGCATCCTTCAAACCAAAAGGCATGACTTTCAATTGAAAGTGGCTCCCATGAATTGTGAAAGCTTTTTTCTTCTCTGCTCCCTCTGTGATGGCAATCTGACAGTAATTGCAAGTTCGATCAAATGTGCTAAGATAAGTGGCAGCACCTAACCAGTTGATTCACTCATCAGCTCTGGGAATGTGGTGTGCATCAGTCTTGGTGAGGGCATTCAGTCTTCTGTAGTCTATGCAGAACCTGAGATCTGGGGTTCTCCATTTCAAGTTGGCCTTGGGCACCAGCCCCACTGGTCTGGCTTAAGAACACTGGAGTGCTCAAAAAGCCCCACGGACAACATTTTGAAAATTTCTTTCTTGTTCCTTGTCCTTTATTTTTCTGACAACGCATTAAATTTTATTTTTGAAAGGCGTGTTGTCACCAGAGCCATTGCCGAGTACAGAACACTGGGTCAGCCCAGGTGCGAGTGAAAACACCACAAACTGACCAATCAATTGGTGATCTTCTCTCTGCTGTTGCTCTGTCAGTGTAGGGGAGAGCATTACTTCCTATACTGAACCATCCATGGGATTGTGGGACAAGAGATCCTGGAGAGGTTTACTCTTTTCTTTCTCTCTTCCATCTTCGACTATGAGCATTGTCATTGCGGCCCTGTCAAAGTGAGTCTTCAGACAGTTGACATGAATGGAAGTGTGAGGGCCTTTACAGTATTACGGTCCACCACTTAGGTGACCTCACCCATCCTCTCCAGTTCTATGTAAGAACAGGTCCATTTGTCCTTGACAGTCCTGGAAGCCAAGGGCTCCACAACCCAAAGTTTTTACCTTGCTGGTAATTCAATAAGGTTGTTTTCTGGCCACATCATTGCTGGATAAGCACCTGGCTGACCATCAACTTCTTCTTAGTTATCTTCATGTACTCAGAAGACGCATGGGACGAAGGCCCAGCACATAGTCAACAATGTCCTCTTTGGGTTCCTGAAGAGGTTTCTCCCACATTTTTCTTTTTAATGGTGCCTATACAAAAGTTCAAAGGGGTTGAAACCCACTCATTTTCATTCAGTTCATTTTTGTACTTTATTTCGGTCATAGACCATAAAAGCAAGAAATCATGATACAGTACAAGTAAAATACTTCCGGTCAAGTCTAATAACAAAGCATTAGAAGAATAAAACAACAAGCATTACAATGAGGACACCTGTCAAAAATGTATAAAGTCGCACAGTACAATGCTGGAAATGCAATTAAATATCCTCAAGAGATGGGCTTGGCTGCACTGAGTCTAAGTTAAAGATGTTACAATTTTACACCAAATGAGCCAGATGCTCTCTAAAATCTTTACGATTGAAAAAACTATTACTGGAGATGTTTCACCTCTGCAGATTCTCACTGCTACCCTGTAGCGTCTAACACCATGGAAGCGGCAGAGAGGAACTATCTAGCACATTCTATGCATATTATATTTTTAACAGAATAATAATATGTGTTCTGTCATTTCCTCAGCTTTTCCAAATGCAGGGCTGAAGTAGGTACCCCTATGATTGGCTTTCCATGTGTTGGTAATTATTGCTAAAGGTAAAAGGTGTCCAACCTAAACCTGATGTATAATGCCGTTGAAAATTGAGAGTACACTTTGTGCATATAATTCTCAAGGGAAGAGAATGGCTTGAGTTCTAGAAAGGATTCGGTCTGTTTCCCCAAGCCAGGTCTGTGGAGTAGTTCAGACCCCGCATCATCCCAGTGCATTGCCTTCAGTTTTTTTTTAATTTCAAGTGGGAAAATAGAATGTGGACCTGACTAATACTTTTGGCATCCTAATGAATAGCAGGTCTGTTTCACAAAGGGCAGCCACGGTTAAAGTCCACTCCCTTCATGTGAGTGTAGGAGTCACTATTTCTTCTAGAGTCACAAGTCAGAAGTGTATACCTCCGCAGTGTTGATACTAAATCCCATGGTATGGCGACCCAGCACTGCTGATCCACTCTGCACAGTGTCAATGATCTTTCATAGGAGGCAAACCATTTGTCATTGTCGTCCCCCACCACAAAGCTAGACATAATACCCTTGGGGAAAAAGGTATTAGCTCCCCTGTAGGACCCTCACCATTGATGACACCATCTTCTTCAGACCTCAAGTGTCCTCAGCTGGATTTCATGTCCTCCAAGGACCGTCTCTTTTGTCAAGTGCAAGTTTATTTTCCTCCAGGGCTTTGGCTGCCAGATTAGCCTAAACCTCTCTAGTTGATTGTTTGTCACAGAGCTCAAACGGCGAGTTGAGAAGAACCGGTACTGGCAGAGCCAATTTTACTCACAGGCCTGGATAGTACACCAGAAAATGTATTTTTGGACAAGTGGTCCTTGCCCTTTCATCCTTTGTGGGGGTGGTCATCCATTGCTTCCATCTCAGAGGGTATCTGTGCTTGGCAGGACTCTTCCCAGCCAGGCCAGAAGGGCCTTTTTATAATCCACCCTTGCATTCTGGCCCAACATCAGAATACTTTCTAAGCATAGGGCCCTCACATCCACCACTATGAGAGATGCCAGGGTATAAGGATCCAACTCACTGTAGCCTTATGTTTTAAAAGGTGCATAAACTGGAAACATTTTTTTTCGATTCAATTTAGGGAGTTTTAATATCCAAGCAGCACAAGCCCTTGAATTGTATTTACAAAGCCACATAAAGAGATATTTGTACCCTCTTCTGTGATTTTGTGAAGAAATGTAGCACAGCACTGCATTGTGCTACATTTAATTTTGGTAGGAATTCCATGTGTAGAGCATGGTCTTTCACATGTATCCATCCATGGAATTTGATGCAATACCAGATTTACTAAAAGAGGTAAACCTGTAATTGCTCCAAAATTGTGCGTCTACCACAGAGCATTATTACGAGATGAAATATCCTTATCTCTCTTCTCTATTTCCAGATGGTCTGCATTCTGCAGTAAAAATAGAAAGAGAAAATGTACTTTCATGATTGTTTTTGTGCAGAAAGGCATCCCTTCCTGCACGAAAACAAAACCGTCTGTAACATAGGCATCCTTGCAGCATGGTGGAATGGTGCCTGGACTGGTGTTAAGCCACACACAGCCGGTCAGTTCTAGGAAGGAGCCAAAGTGCACCATATCTTATCACATAAGGTGCATTGCTGCTCTCTCTGTTTCATGCAACAGAGCACAACAACTTTGCTTGCTGCCCTTCATTGTGTGAAGCATTACTAAATATACCCCAATGACTGTAAAACTTAAAATTATGGGCCTCATTTACAATATTTTGAAGAACAGCAGCACAGCAAGCCTTCCTGCTGCGTTGCCATGCATCAAAATACGAGGGCAGGAATAAGCTGTGTTTACAAGATATGTTGCATTCCTCTCCTTTTCTACTGCACTGGCACACAATGGGCTGCCATGCTCCAACGCAGGCACTCTTGCGCCATGGTGCAAGGGTGTTGCGTTTTAGGGGTGATTGTTTTTGTGCAGGAAGGGATACCTTCCTGCACAAAAACAATCATGAGAGGTGTTTTCCACTTTCTATGTGTACTGCAGAATGGGGCACACATAGAAAAGCGAAAAGGGAGGAGAAATAAGGTTATTTCCCTTCGTTGTGCCTCCCTTCTGCCTCTCACGGGGTGGTTTAGGAATCTGACGCATTCCCAGGTTTACAAAACCTTGTACCTGAAGCTCAACCTAGCCAAGTCAGGTTCAATGGATGTGGCATAGGAACACCCACAGCAACACATATGGTAGGCCCCTTACATGCAGAGTAATGCGTGAAAGGGGGCCATATTTAACAGGCCATGCAAAGCCACACAGAGTGGCTTTACATGGCCTTGTAAATATGGGCAGGCACGCTGCGCACCCGGTGCATTGAAAAAAGTGACGCACCAGTTTGTAACTAAGCCCTACACATCCAATGTTTTAATTACAATGCACCCTGCTCTTTGGGCTGCCTAGGGCCTTCCTTAGGGGTGACCTATATGCAACGAAAAAGGCTTGACATGGGGGTATATTGCCAAGTCGAATGGCAATTTAAAACTGCATTGAGGCTGCAATTGTAGGCCCAGGACTTGTTTTAAGGGGCTACATGAGTGGGTAGCAGAGTAAGTGCTACAGGCACATTATTAGCATTTAGTTTGCAGGCCCTGGGTGTATGGCATACCACTCTACAAGGGCTTATAGGTCAATTAAATATGTCAATCACGTGTAAACCAATTTTACCATATTTAGGGGAATGAGCTCAAGCACTTTAGCACTGGTTAGCAGTGGTAAAGTAACAGAGCCCACAGGCCAGCAAAAACGACTGTCAGCAACAAAATGGAAGGAGAAAGGTAAACAAGTTTGGGGGTGACCCTGCAGAGAAGGCCATATCTAACAATAGTTGTCAAGATATGCCCCAGGTTTAAGGTATTGTAAACGGCACCCCCCATTTCCTAATTACTAATCACAGAGAACATCATCAAGGTTCACCAATATGCTGATGATGCACAACTCTAAATAAAAGTCTACTTTGCTTCAAATATCCAATGCCTCAATCACTGCCTGCACATCATCCAGTCCTGGATGTTCAATGTCTACCTGAAGATCAACCTAGGCAACACAGAATTCCTGTTATGTTCTCAAAATAACAAACAAGGATCAATGCAAACCTGCCTCCATAACATGAACCTTGAAGACTTTGAACCCCAAATTTCACTGAATGCCGACTCACTTGAATTCATCTTGGCCAACAACCCCACCCTTAAGGAACACATTGTCAAGAAAAGCAAAGATAGCCTGGAAATAGCCCTCTCTACTAAAGCAATTGAAAACATTTCTTCCAGGAAACAACTTCAAAACTGCTTTTCAAATTCTCATACTCTTAAAGCTGCATGATGGTAACACCCTGCTCCATGTCCTCCTAACCTCCACACTATTCTTTTTATAGTCTCAACAATTCTATAGTGCATGGCTATCCAACGGGCCTCCCACTACTCTAGGTCATAACAGGCTCCACACAGTACATGTTAGATGAATAGAAATGTCTTAAACTGTTTCTGCATACTCAGTTCCTCCTTGTTCTTCCTTATTGTTGCTGGTAGGGAGTCCATAGTTTAGAGATTAGATACGAAAATGAGCATCATCCATTCCTGGCTTTTTTATTTTGGGAACAGTGAGCAGATTGAGTAGCAGAGCGCAAAGATCTGCAAGGACAGTAGGGACGTATAAGATGTTGCACCAGTTGTGGACCCTTCGTGTTCAAAGCCAGATGTGCTATACATAGCACCGGGAACTGCTTACTTTTGTATATTGGTAGCCTGGAACCCATACAGGACATCCTACCCACTGCAGAATATCTCATCCAGGGCATTAAGAAATATGATCACATCACTCCCAACCTGATGGAACTCAATAGGCTCCTCTTGCCATCTGACACCATCTTAAAAACCTGAGGCATCATTTACAAATTGATCAAGACAAGCTCCCTGTTTATCTTACAGATAAACCTGCCATCTGTGGTAGTTCCCAGCACACCCACAGCAACAACATTAACAACTTCGTATCCAGAAATTTTAAAATTTGGCACATTGCACTTTTGGTTTGGTCGACTTCTGCATTACGGATGGTGCTGAGCGCTGATTGGCTGACCATTGGCCAATCAGATGCTAGACGGGAGGAGCCCGTTGTTGCCCACCCTCTACTATAAGCACACCGGAAGCAGATGCGCAGCGAACGCGTGCAGCGGGCGTGCCACTGGCGCGCCGAAGGCATGCCTAAAGCAAGCCTGTCTGTGCCCGTCTGTGCCTGGACGCTGCTGGTGGCCGGTCACTCTGCCCTTTCCTTAAAACACACAATTTCTTACTCACACTCAGTGCTTCTGTCATTGAACATCAAAGGCCTGACCTGTAGCAATCATTCCTGGTCCCCTTCGGCTGGTCCCTTTCAGTGTCAACATTGCGCTTTCCAAAGCAAGTCAGATGAGAGAGGCACCTCCCCCTCTGACTTTACTGATTTCAGGTTTTTGTAGCTTGAATTGCAAGTCTCTAGTCAAACACCATGCTGAGATTCTAGATCTATTAACTGAAGAGTCACCTCATGCATTATTTCTGACTGAGACCTGGTTGACGCAGGATTCAGTTGCTGAATCATGGTTGGCACTCCCCCAAGGTTATACTATGAACCAGCTCAACAGAACTGGTAATTGAGGTGGGGGGATTGCATTGATCCATAAGGAGTGATATTCGTGTAGTCTGAAGAATGAGGATAATCCTGAAAGCGAAAGCTCTTACTTTCAAATCACATTAAATCATAATTTTACGGTCTCCGGCTTGCTTACCTATCGGCCACCTGGACCTTCTAAAGTCTTCAGAGAAGAATTAATAAACAAGATTACATTATTGGCCAGTAAGGCAGCTAATTTTACCATTTTAGGAGACCTTAATCTACATTTAGATGAAAACTGTAAAACAGACATTGCCAATTTTCTGGCTGATCTGGAGGCCTGTCAGCTGACCCAGTGGGTCTCGAACAGTACTCATGTTGCTGGCCATTTGCTAGACCCTATATTTTCTAATTTAGGCTCCCTGACAGCCTCGGCCCCAATCCCTATGGCATGGATAGATCACTTTCTTGTCCCTTTTTCAATTTGCTGGCAAGTTAAACCGTCCCAGAAGGGTTCTATGCCAATATTAAAACGAACTTGGCATAACTTAGACACTAATAAATTTATTGATTTACTATTAAGGCATAAACCCCAGATTCCACCTCATATAGAATCCGCTACCACACTTTTCCACAATTGGTTGTCTCATAATCTGTACAGCTGTATTAATGCTAAACTCTGCCAGATTAAAAAAAGAGCTCAATCCAATCCCTGGTTTAATGAATCTCTAAGTAAGGCAAAAACAAGTTAGAGCAGGCTTGGAGACACGCTTATGACACTGAAGCTAATAATAACTATCGTAAGTCAATTAAGACTTATCATAAATCAGTCCGGAGAGCCAGAGCAGAGTATATTGCCAATAAAATCCTGGAGAGCAATAATCCCCCAATAACGATCTTCTCTCTTCTTAAGGTCATGAAAGGCTCCAACATGAAAGCCGACTCCCCTATTACCTCTAATACTCAATGCGATGAATTGGCTGGGTATTTTGTGCTGGGGGGATTGTTATGAAGACAAAGGACCTAACAAGGAAAATAATACACTGTGTTTCCTTTCTCCATTATCCCTCACTGAGACTGAATCTTTATGTTGGAAGATCAAATCCGGCTCCTCAGTTGACCTTCTGAGACCAACTCAGTTCCGCCAATTTCACAATATCATCTTACCAGTAGCTTGGGAATTGATTAATATATCTCTGTCCTCAGCGTCTTTACCATCAGCCTGGAAACATGCTAAAGTAATCCCTCTTTTAAAGAAACCATCTCTAGATCTATCCGAACCGGGTAATTATCGCCCCATTTCTCAGCCCCCTTTTCTAGCTAAAGCCACGGAATCTCATGTAAATACCATTCTTACAGAGTTTGTAGAACAAAATGATATACTGGATGCTTCACAAAACGGTTTTAGGTCCCGCCACAGCACTGAATCTGCTTTAATGGCGGTGACCGAAGAAATCCGTGGCATTCTTGATGAGAGAAACTCGGCGGCCCTGATTCTTCTTGATGTAAGTGCTGCGGTTGATACGGTATCACGTGAGATATTATTGCATAGGCTACAGGAGATTGGGATTGGGGGCCCGGCCTTAATATGGTTTCAATCCTTTCTGGAGGGCATAACCTTCCATGTCCCTATGCCACCTTTACACTCTCAGGAATATGCTATCAAATATGGGGTGCCTCAGGGCTCGATACTGAGCCCTTTGCTCTTTAATATTTATGTACAAAAACGTTGGCAATGGTAGCCAGGAGTAGAGGGCTGTCACTGGTGTCTTAAGCCGATGACACCCAATTAGTCATCGCCTTCTCTAAGAAACATGAATCAAATCTCATTAAATTTAAGGATGACATGCTGCCAATTGCGGATTGGATGACAGCAAATTGCTTGCAGCTAAAGGCAAGCAAGTCAGAAATACTTCTGCTCAGAAGAGACAGCGATATGTGGTCAGAGCAGTGGTGGCCGGATTACCTCAAACCTGCACCCATACCTAAGGAGGCGGTTAAAAACTTAGGCTACTGGATTGATGGAAGTCTGTCCTTTGATATGCAATCTAAGTCAGTTGCAGGGACCTGCTTCGAGTTACTGAGAGGACTGAAACCTCTATTGGGTTTCTTTGATCCCTCCGTTCGTCAGACCATCCTACAGGCCACGATTCTGTCTAGGCTGGACTACGGAAATTCTTTATACTTAGGGGCCAGCAAATCTTGTACTCTGCATCTTCAAAGAATACTAAATGCAACAGCCCTGATTTTGCTTGCACTTCCTAAATCATGCTCAGTGTCTAAGTCCTTATCCAAACTACAGTGGTTGCAAGTAGAGAGAAGAATTCAGTTAAAAACTCTCTGCGTTGGTCATAACATTTTGTCTCATCTAGCTCCCACTGTCTTGGCCAATATGTTAGTGCCGTACATTCTGAGCCGACCTCTTCGATCCGCGGATTAAAGGCTGGTCTGTATTCCCCCTGTTTGCAGAGCCAGAGCCGGTGGCCGCTCTTTTAAGGTGTTGGCGGCTAAACTTTGGAACTTTCCTCCCTCTGTAATTAGAGGACTCCAGAATCATTTAGAGTTCTGCAAAGCCATAAAAACAAGGCTTTTCCCGGGGTAACCCTTACAATTTCTTTAGGATCTGCTTCTAACTACGTATACCTGGGTAGCGCTGGGACGTCCCGTTGCTGGGGCAGCTATGCACTGTATAAAATCAGTAAATAAATACATAAACTGCAGATTAATAACTGTAAAAAAGGAAAACAATCCTTCAGGCCTTTTCCATCTGAAAACCCATAACATGGAACAACAACCGCATATCCATCAAGATCACCCCAATGCTGCTTCAATTTAGGAAAGAGCTGAAGACGCTTAAAGAACACTACATCACAGTGCAATAGCAGTCCAGAAACCGGCTACCTCTCCTGTCATTCCTTGCCTTTATTTTTGTCTTTGACCCTGGACAGTGCTCTGCCCTTTGGCTAGGTTCACACTTTAGAAACATCACATACATACATACATGCATTCAATGGATAATGCAAATTAAAATACATGTGTAATTTAACAAGAGACCGGCACCGAACACTTCCACAAAACCTTTCACTCATGTCTTTTGGCCTCTAACCCAGACAGAGAACAGTTCCCATACAATACCAGCAGAGTGTTAAATAAATGATTTTCCCAACAGATAAAATGATTTTACTAACATGTCAATTTTTAAAGCAGCATTGTGATTACCCGATCAATCCCACAAAACACCTTGGGCCAAATTCACAAATGTAATCTTAGACTTAAGTGTACGTTTACTGCTTTTTGATACTCGCAAAGGTAAGTCAATACTAGTAACTTTACAATTAAAAAGGTACTACTAGTAATGTTACTAGTAGTAAAGATACTAATAGTAACTTACCTTTGTGAATAACAAAATGTATTAAACTTGCTTTTAAATCAAATCAGTTTGTGTACGCAATTATTTAGTGAAAACCCAATGAATCAAACATCTTCAAAAACAGCAGTATTTCCTCTCTTTAAAGCCAAACTTGTCTGTAAAAACCTAAAGGACTCCTGTAACTAACACATCGGACTGCACACAGCTTCCAGAGTTCATGAGGTAAAGGGAATTAATTTGGAATCCCATCATGGTACAAAACTACATTTGAGTATTTAACACAACTTTGTGCCAATGCAAAGTAGGGTGTGTTACAAATATGAAGGTAGATTTGGTGATTATCCATTTCAGTGGTCTGCATTTTCAGCATAATTTGGAGTTTGCCGCACTTGCACGTAATTATTTGATACATATTTTGCAAACAAATTGCCAAATGTGCTGCTGTGCATTGGCACCACTTCACGGGTCACCTTTCAGTTGCTGATTGCTGTATGTATAAGTTAAACTGACAGTATTGGGGTGAAACCTTTGCCTAGCAAGTAAAAATGACAGAATAATGTAATACTGACACAAAATGTGCTTCATTACACAGCATGATTTTCCTTCTCTTGATGCATAATTTAGTTAATTCTGCCTCATATTTTGGTCCTCCCCTGCCGCCTAATTCCAGCAGTCCTGCCAGTATGGATTTCAGGAGCATTCCCTAACAGGCCTGGACTACTGCCATGTTAATGGACTCTCCTCAGTCCCATTGGCCTTGCAAAGACCCAAATCTCACACTGAGGCCCCCAGCCATCTTTACCCTCATGACACAAATATGAAGTGGTTTAAAGTCATAGGATTAGTAATGTGAGTCCTCTCATGTAAAATGGTCATTCTAACTCGAACCATTAACTATATTTCAATTTGTTCTTATAAATCGTGCCTCATCCCATACGTGTGATCTAACTGCTGAAAACAAAAAATGGTCAAATTACCTAATTTAATGGAACTCCATTTACTAACCTTAGAGGATTGGAATCTATACCAAGATTTAAACTCCATCCAGGGAGTGAAGCATTGGGCCCAGACTTTCATTGGAATTTTATAATCGGCATTCAGAAAACTAATGGGTCTGTAAGAATTAACATCTTTGGAGTTTTTACCCTTCTTCACAAAGCTTACAATTATAGACTGTTTAAAACTTGAGGAGACAAAACCCCAGTCTTAATATTGTTGAACAGTTTTGTCAAAAAGGGAATCAACTCCTTGGAAAATGCCTTATGGAACTCTATCAACAACCCATCGTTTCCACATGCTTTCACACCAGCTATAGATTTCCAAGCTGTTCAAAATTCCTGCGTCTGATATATCGAGTCAGATTTGTTCTACGAGGGAGTCAGAAAGGCTTTACCCTCTCAAAGTATTCCTGGATTAAGTACTGTCTAACCTCATATTTAGTGGCATATATCTGTTGATAATGGTCAAAGAAAACTTGGGCTATTCTATCCTTATCCATTATCATGTCTCTGGTCTTAGGGTCTATGACCTTGGTAATTAAAGCTGCTTCCTGCTTGGTCCTATTTAACCCAGCTAGCAGTTTACCTACCATTTGGCTATCCCCATACACCAGTTGTTGATAAGTCCTAGAGCTATTTATCTCTTTGATTAAGGAAAATTCCCTGAGCGCCTGTTTGGCCCTCTCGAGCTGACCCTCTAGTTCCCCCTCTCCCTGTGATGGGATATTTCTCTGGCTCAGGGCACTGTCATCTGCCTGCTGGAGCTCAGTAATTTTTGCACACTGTTTTTTGGACTGGACAGCAGAAGAAGCAATAATTTGCCCACGCACAGGTGCCTTGACCCCCCCAACTGAGAATACTTCCGCCGTTCCTTCATTAATCCTAAAGTACTCCAGTATCTATTCCCTTAAATCAGCTATCCATTGAGGATCCTGGAGGAGATGGTCCATCTGCCACCTGGATCTCGTCCTCCTTCCCTCCTCAATTTCCAGCTCTGACTTTACAAAGGAGTGGTCAGAGAATGAATTAGCCCCTATTTCAGTATCTATAAGGTTCAATGATTGAGATATGAGGAAGAAATCGATATGAGAGGTAATTTGAAATTACAGAGAGTAGCATGTATAGTTACTATTTGACTGGTTAATTAGGCACCAGGGATCTATCAAATGATACTCCTGTTTTATAGCATCTACCACTTTTTTAGTTTTTGGCTTCAGTTGCTTCTTGTTCTTATTAGAGGTGTCTTTCCTCAGATCTTGAATGGAATTAAAATCCACTGCTAGAATGATCTGCCCAGGTACCCCCTTAGTAACTCACTGACCTTCGATAGAGCTAAGTGGTCGTCTACTACTGGGCAGTAGTAGTTTACAAATTTAGTGTTGTCCCATTTAATTTGGCCAAGACCCATATCCATCTTCCATGAGTGGCTCCCCGGACTTGACCAAATTCCCACGGCAAACCTCTACAGAAGTTAATAGCTATACCTCTTTTGGCCAACCCAGCAGATGCATAAAACACATTGGAGAATACTCTTGGAAGAAAAAGCTTTGGAGAATTAGTTCTTAAGTGTGTTTCTTGAAGAAATAACACTTGCGGCATATAAGAAGCCAACCATCTTACAAGCCCTCCACACTTTTGTTTGTTTAGTATTCCATTCACATTTACCGACATGATACCGAATTTATTAGACATTTCTCAGATTTTTCATATTGCAAAAAAGCAAAAACAAGACTCACTTGATCTCAAAATCCTGTTTTTCTAGCCCCAATTGCTACTGCTCTTTTTACTGCTATAACCTTCCCCAAAACAACACCGCAAGCCAACCAACTCCCGCTCCGGAAATGTGGAAAACCACACTAGCCACATCTCCTCCCCCCACTACACTGTTGGGTGTCATTTAACTGCACCCTGTGTGACCCCCCCCACAATAGAGAGCTTCAGCAATGCACTGTATATCACTTCACTTTGAAGAAGAGATCTCTTTAAGAAGATCCTGAGCATCCTCTAAGTTTGATAACATATGAAATTTCCCCCTCACTAGGACACGCAGCTTGGATTGTTGGGCTATTGACGCCTGTGCACCTTGTGCTTTAAAAAGGTGAAGAAGTTTAACAAACTCTTTGCGCCTGCGTGCGGCTACAGTTGAAATGTCAGAAAATATACGACATTTTGAGACTTCATTAATAGAAATCTGTCTCTGTTGTATTGCCTTTGCCAGGATCCTTTCTTTAATATGGTAGTCAGCGAAGTTGACCAAGATGGTACATGGAATCTTTGAGTCGGGAACTGGGGTGAGAGGGAACTCTAAGTGCCTTTGTTATTGTAAGATCTCCAGTGAATTCGGGTACAGCCTTCTGCTTGATAAATGATTCGACCCATTGTAATGTTTGAGATCCCTCACTTCCCTCGGGAACCCCTACTAATCGTAGGTTCGAACATCGTGAGTGGTTTCCAAGTTCCTTGAGTTTTTTCTCTAGAATATTCTTACCCTTTGTAACTTCGTTTACTTTTAGAAGTATGGAACTCATTTAGCCCTCCAACTGGGATATCCTTGACTCTACTTCTTGAATTATTAGAGGAAAACAAGCCACTGCTTCTTCATTTTTACCGAGGCGCTGGTGGAGTGAGGCTATCTCATTTTCTTGGGATCTCTTAATTTCTCTTATCTCTTCTAAGATAAGATTAAACATGGTCTTAATATCCATCTGTTTAGTGAGAGCTCCTTCAGTTGAAAAATCAACAGATTCCGGCATTTCCTGTTGTGCTTTCTCTTCCTCCTTTTGACCCCACGGGGGCTTTCCCGGAGGTCTCATATTATCTCTATTAGAGCACTGGGGCTGAGTCTGTAGCTGTTCCTGGACCCCTAGCTGCTCTTATCTGGATGAACTGGGTATTCAGCCATGGGGGAGTACGAGCTAAAGTTGAGGATTCATCCTTACCCACCAAAGTTTGACTGAATTCTTGTGCTGTCACATCAACTAATGAGGGAGCCTGTCCAAGCGGCAGAGTCTGTAGTAGAGATGAAATAGATGAGATCTGTCGAAGGGCTATTATGGATGTCTTCTGTCTCTTTTTCTGACAGTTGTGGCAGTTGAGCGGTAAATTTGAGTGCTGCCTTAGATTTTTTTAGAATATAAAGGAAAGTCTTTCGCGCTTTTTGCCTCATCTTTGTTGGGCCCTGCTGTGGATTCAGCAACCTGTTTTTTCCCGTAATTGCAGGACCACCCATTTGCTTCTGCATCACATGAGCCCCACCTTCCAGGAGAGAATAAGGAGGTTCTTCTTCAGAACTCTCAAACTTAAATTAAGGCCAGGGCTGTTGGCCGTATGTTCTGCTCTGGCTGCTGAAGATAGCAGTTTAGCCTGTGCTAAGCGTGTTTTAGCTTTCAGCACCACCACTGAATCGACTTTAGCAACAAGATTCACCTGCTTTAGATGTTTCCCCATTTTTTGCCTTTTTTACTCTCTCCCTTTTTACCCTCAGAACTTTACATTTGGTTAAGTCCATACATCCGGTATTTAATGCTCACATAATTTAATAGGAGCAGGTAGGGATCTTTAAATCTTCTTTCTAGAGGAGAAAATGCACCTCACTTAAGATGAAGGAAATATTCCCTTATATCTTCTTTATGTCCATTCACCCTCACTCAGCACACCTCTTCTTCCCTATTAAGTTCCCAATCCCAGCTACTGTATTCCGGTCCAGGTACTCCCCCAGACAGGCTCATCTGATCCGCGAAAAACTGGCCTTCTTCCACCATTCGCCTTCCCGCTCACCGGCATGATTGCAGTTTCAGAGTCTGCAAGAGGACACGTCCTGAAAAACCCCTCCAACTCGTCCACGTTCATACTTGGCTGTCTCTATCCTTTCATCGCAGGCCCAGCTGTGAACCCGTGCCTGCCTTGGCCCTGCAAACAATTTGTCTCTTTCAAACCCCGGGCGCATCGACAAGCGCTGACCGGGAAAAGAAGAGAAAGCACTCGCTCCAGAAATCAGCACACCGGGATGCCAAGCAACCAGATGGAGAAACTCTCCGGACTCCATTGCGGGAGGGAGGAGCGCTGTGGCTAGGCTACGCGGAGGCGTGGTTCTCCGCGGCCATCCTCCTATCCCAGCAACTGATTTATAGAGATCAGTCTGGGTTTGTTGCCGGAAGGTCGATGTCCTCAAATACCGGGTACTTCATTCAGGCTCTCAACTTTTTTAAAATTAATCGTACCCCAACGCTCATCATGATGGTGGACGCTGAAATGGCATTTGACCTAGTTAATTCAGACGCATTTCTTTTTTGACTGGGTAAATTTAGTGTCCCTGTCCAGGTCATAGAAATGCTGAGTAACATCTATCAGGGTGCCCAGGCCCAGGTGGTGATAAACGCAAATCAAGCAGGGACAGTAGATATCAACCGTGGGACTAGACAAGGGACTAGATGAGACACTGTTTACCTTCTTTATCGAGCCCCTGGCCACAAACATATGCGATAATATGGAAATTAGAGCTCCAATACCATGTATGGCAAAATTAAAGCTGTTCGCGGACAATATTGTTTTATATTTAAGTCGGGAGAGCTAGAAACTCGATGGGGTATTAACAGAATGCAGCCAATTCAAGTTGATTGGGGGCTATAAAATAAATCAAAACAAGACTGAGATTTTAACTTTAAATACCGATTGTGATTGTCTCCTTTTGAATGTTAAATCTCAGGCCTTGAAATAGGAACCAATATGCTGTCTGGGGGTATTCGTTTTTATTCAGTATGAGCAGCTTTTTGAGTTAAACTATCAAGCATTGCGGAATAAAATCAAAGTATTGCTGGATAAATGGTGACTCTTACCCTTAACATTCAAAGGTCATATAGCCATTATAAAAATGTCCATACTTCCTCTACTCGTGTTTCTTTTTATAAATGTGCCTTTGAAAATTAATACCTATTATTTTAAAGAGCTAGAGTCTATGTTTAGGGAATTTGTCTTGAGTAAAAAAGCTTCCAGGGTCAAGCTAGCAACTCTACATCTAGGAATCAATCAGGGTGGGTTAGCTTTGCCGAAACTTTGATCTTATTATGAGACAGTGATTTTAGATTTTACAGCTCGTTTACTGGAACCAAATGGATTATTAGACAATGTTTTCTTAGCTAAAATGGTTCAGGAATCTAGGTCGCAAATACCAATATTTCTAAAAATAACTACACTGCCGAAGATGACAAGATACAAGACGTTGCAGGAATATTTTTCTAGATAGCAATCCTTTTTTAAACAAGCCAGCTCTTTCGGATTCCACTATCTAAAGTTAAGGGAATGCAAAAGTCTGGGTTTTCAAATCCATTCTAGTCACCTTAAACATTGGAATTACTGCGGCTTAGAAGAGCTAAGGCATTTTTTTTATTAATAATAAAATAATCACCTGGCAAGAGATTCAGAATAGATATAGCGAACTTAGCAAGCTTGGCTTTTTTGAGTATCTCCAGATTGTAAATTTTATAAAAAGATATAATCTTTCATCCTGCGGTGCCCCAACTAAACATATGATCGCTCTATATTGAGCCAAACTAAGTGGGGTGGGCAACTGGTACTCTCAGCTGAGTAAACTTAACTAATCTTTTTTGGTACAGAAATTTTTAGAAAGATTATCACGTGAAACTAATTGCACTTTGTCTAGCCAGGAGTGGCAGTCTATATCCCAGTTAGAGAGTAGGCATTAAGAGCTGTCAATTTCAAAAGGATGGCCTTCTTGTCTCGCTGGATGGCATACTATACTCCTAAAACTCTTACCAAAAATATCCGGAAGTGGAGAATAGATGTTTCTGATGCCGGGAAGAAGATGAAGGGACTTGGCTACATATATTTTTCACGTGTCCAAAACTGGAGCTATTCTGGGGTAAGATTTTCTCGGCGATTAGCCAGGCAATTCAGAAGAGGTTAGATCCGGAGGACATGGTAGCTCTATTCGGCATTACTAGAGTAAGGGAAGATATGACCAAAGCAGAGGAGACTTTTGTTGCGACTTGTTCCCTCATCGCGCGTTCTTTAATCCTTCAGAATTGGAGGTCGGAAGACGTACCCTCTTACTCAAAGTGGTTAGATAAAATGAAACGAACAATGATGTTCGAAGAAGCATATGCCAGGAGGGTAAGGCGCTACAAAAGAATTCACTACTGTTTGGAAATATCTGGTGAACCTTGAAACTATGGTAGGATTAGAAATCTTATAGATTTTGCACCTCAGCACTCTGGATCTTTAGCACTCTGCACATTTAGTATGCTGGATATGTACATCTGCCAAAATTGGGGATTATGATTAAAGCTCTACTTGGAAAACTTGAGGAAGCTACTAGGTTATAGTCACAATCTTTCCTTTTCTAGTTTTATAGGTGCTCGTTATATGCCGGCAAAAGACTATTCAAATGGGGAGCTGTCTGGGTACTATTGCACTTTAGCACTGTAGAACTTTTTGACAAAGGGGCGGAATTTTCACATCGGTAAATAGTTGCGATGTTGACTTTAGCAGTCCCCTAAAACTAAGGCTGTAACCGGATTATAGTTGCATCATGGCTTTGTCTATTTTTCTACACATGCAGATTTTATGTAAAATGTAAAGGTTTTGAAAAGTCTAGTATGGCTGTTTCGGGATACTGTAGCACTTTAGCACTTTAGTATTTTAATAAGTAAGTAAGATTAGTTCCCTTATAAACAGTTTATGATGCAGCCAGATTACTTTTGCAACATTTATTTTATTTTATTCTCTTGTATCTAATCTACGTTGGTATTGCACGTATTATGAACAGGTTTTTTGATCGCAAAGTAGCAGGTACATTTCCTGTTGATGACTGCTTTTGTTATGTTTTAGCATGCTCTGCTCAATAAAAACCTTAAAAAACAAAAAAAAGATTTAAACTTCCATCAGATTACTGCAAATGTCAGCAGCAACCGTTAAATATATGACATATCTTGCCCACTTAAGGATTTCCACTAAACTGCATAACAGGGGGTCCGACATTTCTAGATGTGCAAAAGGCGTTCCTTCATTCCTAAAAATAATATGAATAATGTAATTTGTGAAATGATAAGGAATATTTATGGTTTACTAAATGTTTACATTCAGGGAGTTATATGGCCATAAGCAAACCATAAATGTTACTTTATTTCTCATTTTGGAGTGTGGACTAATACCTATTGGCCCCAAAGAATATGAACAAACTGGAGAAGGGCACAAGAGATAAAGTATTTGTTGTGTTGAATGCATTGCATTGCAAATGAAGCAGCCATATAAAAAAATATTGCACAGTCTAGAGGTGCAGCGGCTTAGTTAGGTTACCATGGGCCCTAGTGCAAGTAAATAAACTGGGCCCCCTCAGTAGAGTGGCACTTCGGTCCGTCAGTTGCCCCCAACATGGCTCAACCTCCTTTGGCATAGTTTGCATCTACCATATCAAAACTCACTGTTATTCTCATAAACACACTGTTTTCCACTCCCAGCTCTGCATGTTTGCATGTCAATGCCATAACCCTTCAAAATCATTACCAAAGCCAGTAGGTTTTGCCCTTGTAAAGTGCAAGAACATAAGGACAAAGCATGCAGGGACCCCACACTCACACTGCTACCCTCACATAGCCATGCCCCTCACACTGCACTCATGCAGGCATATGCCTCAGTCTGATCTTACACAGATACAACTGTTCAACCTGTAGACCACTTACCCTTCACTCACAAAAGACTATGTTAATCCTGCATTCAAATAGGCACACCCCTACACTCAAACACGCACACTGCTCACAGAAAGGTACACCACTCACTAGGAAGGATTAGAGTTGGAACAGATGGTTGCATAGGAGTCACAGGTTGTGTGTCTGGTGCATCGGTCCACTAGTGCTATTCAATGCTTTTGGGGTAAGCTACACTGAACCTGGCATCCTCTGAGATTATCTGAGCTCTGATCAGCCACACTTGGAAAATGCCAACTAAGGGCCTCATTTACAATGAATTGGCATAGGGCAGCGCCGCAAATCTTTTTGCTGTGCTGCCTTATGCCAATTTGAAAGGGCAGCAATGCATCGTATTTACAAGATAAGGTGCATTTCTGTCCAATCTGCCTGCACCGACACACAATTTGGTGCCTAGCACCAATTAAGACACCCTTGCTCTATTGTGCAAGGATGTCTGCGTTGTTGACAGGATTGTTTTTGTGCAGGAAGGCATACCTTCCTGTATGATTACAAGATGGTGGAATGGTTTTTAAGCTAGCAGTGGTGATGCCTGGTGCTCTGCATAAGAAAGTTATTGTCCAGCAGCAGCGGCAGTAGAACTGCTGCTATTCTCATTAATCAATTAGCATGAATCTGCAGTTGCAGTGGAGCTGCTGGGGGATGAACTAAATGAAATATCTCCTGAGGTCAGACTCCTATGGTTGCTGAATAACCCAGACTAAGGAGGAAAATACAGTTATTGTTTAAAAAACATGAGGCTGGTGAGACAGCCAAAACTGTATTTTGGTCAGACCTAAAACATACAGAAATAGATAGAGCATTATTGGCTCCATGGTGCACTCACGTAAAACAAACAGCACTGTTCAAGAGCATCACAATCTTCCTCGAAAGAAAGCGCAGTGCTGCAGAACCAGTACAAATGTCCTGGGGGGTGCGGGGGGCAGCGCGTTGGCGCGGTGCTCATGACGGAGCCACTCCGTCATGAGCCACGGTTGGGCTGTGCTCATGACGGAGTGGTTCCGTCATGACTCCGCCCACAGCGCTAATCGCCCGCACTGGCGGGGAATTAGCGCCGCGTGGGCGGCGTGGCCGCCAACGGCCGCAGCATGACGGAACCACTCCGTCATGAGCACACGGCAACCGTGGCTCATGACGGCGTGGTTCCGTCATCAGCACGGAAGGAGTTAAAGACGTGGAACAAGTGTGCTACTGCAGGGCCAGTGCAAGCTTCCTGCAAAGACATGGAACTAGTGTGGTACTGCAGGGCCAGTCAGTGCACGCTTCCTTCAAATTCATGGAACAAGTACAGTACTGCAGGCATAGAACAAATGTGGTACTACTGGCTAGTCAGTGCAAGCTTCCTTCAAAGACACGGAACAACTGTGGTACTGCATGGTCAGCGCAAGCTTCCTTCAAAGACATGGCACTAGTGTAGTACTACAGGCCAGTCATTGTTAGCTTCATTCAAAGACATGGCACAAGTGTTGTACTGCAGTGCAACTGCAAAATTCCATCAAAGACATGGAACTGGTGTGGCACAGGGTAGCACCATTTAACTCCCCCCTTGTATGAGTGCAAGCTTGACTCACACACATACACATAACAGGATATACACACACAAAACAGACACAACACTGGGTAGGACTACATGCTTCACTTCCTCACATAGAATACATACTGATCTGGTCAGAAACAACACAAGCTTCCCTCACATTCACAGGACGTGGACAGCATCTGCAACAGCAGTCTAAGCCTGTGCTGTGTGCACACACACACACTTACATACACTGTGCAGCATTTGGCAGCCCTGTAAAAAAAAACAATTTGACACAACTCCCTTCCTTTTAAGCCCGGAGTGATTGTTAAAAAAAGCTTGAGTCGAATATTGTTTATATACAGACCGCAAAGGGCATTGTTAGATCGAGTACTGAAAATGATGTTTATGGCTTTTTGTAAATCTATAGACACCCTTGTGTTAAAATTAGATTCGGTGTGATAATTGCATTACAATTAGACTGGAGATTGACATTAGTGTTCTCCTTTTTCTCTTTTCTATTCCTCAACAGGCCCAGTTGATGAAGGGCAGCCATTAAATCGGTTGACAAAATGATAAACTCCATTTAGAAAAGGGCAACCTGAGTATAATGAGTGTCTAATCACAGCAAGACACTTTAAGGTAGGGAAAGACCGCATATAAGGCCCCTTTTTAGGTCTCGCCTGAGACAGCGCTTTAGCGCTGCCTCTGGCGAGACTTATAGTAAGCGAGTTTTGGAAGTGCAAACAGTGCTTTTCAGGCCGCCAACTACAGTGCATGTGCGCCGGGCGCGCGCACCATTTGGCAGCCTGAAAAGCACTGCCTGATCACTTCCTTTGATGTCCTCAGTGAGCCGCGCGGCCACGGAGGACATCAAAGTGCACACCATTTGCACTGTGCCCGCCCCCACTCCCTCCTCGTAAACTTCAGTGCGCGCTTGTTTCACTGCCTCACAATCATAACGCACATATCCTTAACGAAATACGTTTTGTGAACCCGTCCTTGTTCTACCCCTGTGGGCTGGACCATAAGCAGCTCCGGGGCGAGTGTTTATCTTTCTGACGGGATGTTTATATCTGCAAAAGCCATCATTTTCCCCCCTTGTTAAATGAATATGGGAAATATGAAGTCATGCCTTTAATCTGCAGCCAAACTTCCCAGCCCGTCAGGAAATTAGCAGAGCCTTCTGGGCACAGAACATGTGGCGAGGCGCTCGACGCTGCGTGTTGTCCGTCAGTTGCACGCCGGGCACAGAGCACCCACTTCACCTCGGTCATTAGCCGCGGCCCAAACGTGGGCAGTGCCAAAACTGTCAGATTGGCACAGCCTGGGAAAGTTTAAGCCTGGCCAGAGGTGACAGGTTTGGGCGTGTTCTGTGAATTCTTCGAGTCGCTCAGATTTCCGGAGCACATAACACATTGTGAATTACAAGACACAGCCAGCTGGCCGAGCGGGAGCCAGTCGGGTTCTAAACAGCATAAACTGGCATGTCATATTTACAGCCACTTTTACAGACAATAACCAGGTAAAAAGAATAACGCATTTTAAGATTAGACTGAGCGTGTGCTGGTCATCAAGGAAGAAGTTTGGAAGACACTCGGAGTATGAACTTCAAATGGTCAGTGTGAGACCAAAATGCCTTTTCAGGGTAGCAACAAAGTTTTCATAAGCTATTAAGCTCACACAAGAACAAGGGTACAAGCAAAGAGTGGCCTTCTACAGGATTACTTTCATCGCCCCTTTAGCAGCTCAGCAACCTGGCTTTGAGGTTCAGACTTTCCAGCCACCTTGGAATCCCAAAAGGCAGAAAGGCCAACTAGATGTATATATTTCTGCTATTTTGCTTGACCTTTAAATCTCTGTAAGAAAGAGGAGCGGCAAAGTCCTTCATGGAAAGCTCATTCGATTGCTCATTCTTTGCTTACTAGTAAACTGAGGCATTCAAATAAATGGGGTGTGCCTGTGCACACACACAGTAATGAACTACTTCATGAACAACACAGGGTGTATTGTGAATGAGTGTCAAAAATACCCCCCCCCCCCCCAAACCTGTATGGCCCGGACCCTAGTATCAAACGCATACCTTACAAACTGAGCATATCAGGTTCATGCCACCACCACTTCACAAGTCATGGGTTAAGGGGACCTTGAAATAAACTCACTCTGGAATTAGCTTCTGCATATACTTGACAATCCATCACATTTAAGGATAGCCTAATAACCCTACCCAGTCCATAAAAGGTGAGGTAACAAAGCAGCAGCCTTGTGTATACAGGGTCCTCTGCACCTAGATGGTGATACACTGCTCCAGCGTTCTTAACATATATTATCTATTGGAGCAATGAGTATGTGGTGAAGGTTCAGCCGCACTTTCTAATGAAAATGCATTTTTGGGATTGTAGATAACATGCGTTTATTAGTAAACGTGCTGTAAATAACGAGCTATTAGGCCTCATTTATATTTGCGGGCATGGCATACATATGTATGGTTTGCAGAAACTAAGCCAGAAAGAGTCAGAGGTTTGTGTGTATGGAAGCTGATGGTAAATGGAAGAGATCACTACCAACTGTGGCATAACAAGACCCACAAAGTCCAAGTACACCAGGGGAGTATTTTTAAAATTCAGTTGAAGCTATCTGAGTCATATCGCCACAGAACCTGAAAGAAAACCTAGAACCTCAATGGTTATTTTTCGAGGCTGCCCCAACATTTCCCCTCGTATGTGGATATCACCTTGTTCCTATGAGCATCGTCTTGCTGCAACAGCTTATTATACACACAATCACAGCTACTGAAATAGGACTAGGGCAAAAACATGAACAAATGACAGACACAGAAACAGTAGAATGTAAAGTAATGTTGGTTCTGTCAGGGACAGAATTACTTTAACACTTATTAAATAATAGACAGTGCAGAGAGAATTAATTGCTTCAAAACTTAATAGGAAAGAGAGAAAAAAATGAAATTCTGCCCAACAAAGTGGTGGGAGACAATGCAAGTCAGATGCAGAACGGTACAAGCTTAATGGCCGGTCCGTTGCGAACGCAGGAAAAATCTTCTGTAACAGTGCCCGACAATTCTGGCACCCGACCGCCAGGATCACCAAAAGTATACGGCTATCAAACTTGGACCGGTCTGCATCTGATTTGCTTACAGTCGCCCACCACATTGTTGGGCGGAATCTCAATTTATGCTTGTTGTGTTGGCCTTGCGCGGGTCCTTCCTAGTCATATTGAAGGTCTCGATTTACTTCTGACTTCGGGAGAAAATTATATATTGGATGCTCAGAACTTTGTCTTTAAGCTGTACTGTCTGCATGTGCGCTACGAATGAAACATGTGTTGGCAAGGGTGGCCCCAGATGCTCCTCACGCCTCCTTCCCGGGTGCTGAGTCAAGACTCCTATCTCCTTTCAAGGCTCGAGGACAAAAGGGAGGGACAGCGTGTGCAGCAGCAGCAGGGAAAGCTTCCCTCCCCCAGAGATTCCCGAGGGAAGCCTCAAGGCCTCCCAGACCCCAGCCCTCAGGACAAAGAACTCTCACTTGTCAAAAGGGCCTGTATGGGGTGCGGTGACATCAAACGGACAATACCAAGCGTGCGCGTTCATTCGCAGCACACGATCTCACCTCGCTCCAAGCCTTCACTAATGCGTTCCTATTTATGTAGCGCTTTCCACAGCTGAGGCGAGGCATAAGGCGCTTGCTTTAAAATAAAGTGCCATATTCACTAGAGATGGCAGCTGCCTCTCACGCCAGAGCATGTACCTTCTGTAAGTGCCTCTGACTGGAAAAAAAGTGCTCCACAGGAATACATGGTAGGGCACGGAACCCACCCTTTCCCTGAATACAAAATTGGGCTACGAAGCATATAATGCCGTTGGAGTCTCCATTATGCGAAATAAACACTTTTGTAGAAAGTCTACCCCGGAGTAAACAACGCCAAGTTCTGAAGGAAGACAACTTCTCACGGAAAAAATGTTTGAGAGTTTATTTTTTTGCAGTTTTCTTATATAGCGTGAACTCGACCCGAAGGTATCAGGGCGCTTTACATGAGCATCAGTTGTAGGACACATTCGTTTTTTTGGTACGGGGAGATTAATTGATTTACCCAGAATCACAGGATGTTTGCGCCGACACCAATCTCAAACCCAGTTCGCCAACTTCAAAGTCGCCCGCTCTAGCCATTAAGTCACATCCTCACGATTGGCAGGTCCAAAATGTTTAGCAAAAGACTTTAGCACTGACAGGTTTCACCTACCTCAACCGCTTACCCCTTCAACACAACTTCTCACACCCCTAGAGGTTACAACAGAAACCTAGAACTACAACAAGCATTTGCAATGCAATAGGTCTCGCATTTATACGAGTTTGAGCTATTGGCATTGTAAATGACATTGCCTTTTATTTATGTTTTAAAAAACCAAACTTAAATAAAAAGCATTGTCATTTACAATGCCAATAGCTCAAACTCGTATAAATGCGAGACCTATTGCATTGCAAATGCTTGTTTATCTTTATTCCTTTTGCTTTCTGTAGTACCAAGAGAACAGAAAAGTCTGAGAATTGACTACAGATATATTCTTTTCAGATCCGGGCAAAAGAGCTGTTACCGCATTTCTATTTATTCACGCGGTCACATTTTAAAAGATTGAATACGCATTATCAGTGTTTATCTTGCCAAGTTGGTAAGGTTCTGTCCTTCTTCATATATAATTAATAGCCAGAGATAATTATATAACATAAAGGGTCATTAGTATCCCTTCGTTTCTGCCTACACTAGATACTGGATTTGTTTTTTATAATTATTGCTGTATGCTGCGGATCCCCCGAAACGAACGACAGAAATTATAATAAAAGCCGTGGAGGAGTGAACAGGTGAGGCTGTCCCACCATACTCTCTGCTTAAACTTGGCTGTATATAAATAGATCTTCTGCATAGAGTCTGTTTTGGATGGGGTTGCATAGTACAGACATCCAGGTAGAAATTAATTTAAAGACATTCTTATTAAAAGAAAGAAAAAAAATTATGCTTTGAGTAGGTGTGACTGAATTATGTATGCATCCCTCTCCTCCCCTGGCCCATTCCATTGGACATCATATGTTTTGAGTAGGCCTGTGCTAAATTTCCGCTCCGCTCGCGGAAATTGCGATAATTTGACATTTTTGCGTTCCGCGGAGAGCGCGAAAATGTCAAAATTTCTGCATTCCGCAGCTTAGCGATAATTTGTTTCTTGCTTGCGCTGTAAAATAATACATTCTCGCGCGCGCCAACAAGTTTTCCCGATCCGGTCGCGTTCTCCACAAGATGTTGGATTGTTGGTAGCCATTTGCGCAGTCTCTCGACAGTTCGCGCCCGCAGTAATGTCATTGGTCGCGCGATCACGTCTTTCTTCTCGCGATCATGCACCGCGAGAAGAGTGAAAACAAGATTGCCGCGCCCGCAAGCAACTGCATGGGTAAGTTGGAGAGCCGCGACCACGCAGAAAATACCGTGAACGGGCGGGAAAAAAACTTCTGCATCTTCGCGATATTTCTGCGTGTTTGCGGAGATTTTTAACATTTTCGCGAAAATTTGCAAAAGTCACTTTCGCAAATTTCGCCCACCCCTAGTATTGAGTATGAAGTTATTGTTTTTTAGAATTGTTGTTGTTTAAGATGGAATCATCTGTTTATATTTGTAGTTTTGAAACAGTTTCAAAATGTCTGAACTATGAATATAACAGAGCACTGATATGTATTTTATTTATTCTATATACAGGATTGCTTGTAAGATCACGCATTTTTTAAAATGAGAGTAGTATGATTGTCTTGAGAAAGATGGTATAAAGTGTAAGGACACCATCGAAATGCGTCAAGGCACCCTTTTGCGCAATTCGTTTTGCTGGCGGGATCGACAGAAACCAAACGCCATTTGATGTATCAAGTTCTTGCTAGCTGAAAAATTATTTTACAAATGTGTTTCTTTGAATGACAAAGTATATTGTCTTTTTCTTCTCTCTTTTGATTTGTAGGAACGGTGTTAATTGTTCCTTTAGTAGTATAAGGTTACAACTGTGTATGATTTGTTCTGTCTTATATTTGAATGAAATAATATCATTGGAAATTTTGTACCGTTTTAATTATTTGTAATAGATTGCAGCCGCGGTCGGTAGTAGGAGTAACTGCAGGGCGGTGACGTGGGAGGGGGAGGGGCAGGGTGGGGGGTAGTAAACTATGGATTACGGAGGTTTAAAGGTAAGTTAACATATAATTTAATTAAAACAAATTTCGTTGCGTGCACTGCATCCCCAAATGCGATGCAGTGCACGCAACGAAATTCGTTTTATTAATGTATATGTTAACTTACCTGTAAACCTCCGTAATCCATAGTTTACTACCCCCCACCCTGCCCCTCCCCCTCCCCACGTCACCGCCCTGCAGTTACTCCTACTACCGACCGCGGCTAGATTGTTTTGTATAAAATAAGAGAACGGACACCTTAAGTCTACAATAAACAATTGTTTTTTAATATTCATTTGTACTCATTTCTGCTTCTGAGGTATCGTGGGTTTACTGTTTGGGCCTGGTTTTTAATATTATTAAGATCAATTGAAAGGATGATGAATTGTATGAATGATTAGTGTGGTGTGATAAGTGAGCAGGAACCAAAGGATATTCTGTTCTTTACTTGAAAGTACCCTATTCCTTTGGTTAGGCCAAGGGGCCCCTCTCTTCAACTTCTTCTTTCTTAGCTCTGTAGGCCCTCCTCAGACCCCGCACCGGTACAAGGTAGCGAGCAGCCGTACAAGCTCAGAAATCTTCACCTACAAATCGGTTTTACTAAGATTATTTTAGGCATAGAATTCCTGAAGAAGAAACATATAGCGGTAAATGAGCCACTGAAAGCTCAAGCTAGATGCTAGGCTCTGGTTTAGCTCGATGTCCTGTTGAACCTTTGAGCCTAAAATGAGCTGAGCTTTCAGGTGGATGCTGCCTCTTACCCATGCTCTAATGACATGCACCTAGAATGGAAGACAAAGTATTAAACGTTGGTGTCAAACAGGAACAAAAAAGGGATATAAATCCAGTGACTGAATTATACAATGCGAAACTAGAACACATGGGATCAACCACGACTTGACAACTTGGCCAAATTGTTTGATCCTGGGCAATTATTTTATTTTATCAAGCCTACTATTTTCTTCATTATTGCATACAAGAAAACCTTGAAATGTGGGAGGATGTGTGCTGTACAAAAAATCTCTCTTTTGTATAACTTGATGCACTATAATGCTGCTCAATGTAAAACATGAATATAGCTAATAAATAGGATGCACATGACAACTGACTTGCCTTTTAGTTCATCAAGGTGGGGACTTGAGTATTTCCAAGTTCATGTTTAAAAAACATTATTTTCAATAAATGCCTCTCAATGCAATGATATACTAAGCTGTAGTGATGTGCGATGTATTAAGATGAAACGCTTGTTAAAGTAATATCTTTTTTTAATTTAAAGACACTTTATCATATTTTTATGTAATATTTGTTTCACGATTTCCTTGCAAAATATTTCAGTGGCTCAACTGGTGCCTGTGAGTTTAGAGCCAACTGAGGCTCTTTGAGCCAAGATAGACCCTTTGCTTGGCTCTCACTGTTAGTCAGTCAGTCAGTCAATTGAATTTATACAGCTGAAAACCAGCCATAAAGGCACAATTTATATTAAAAAAACAATAAAGCATAATAAAACATGCATCATGTAAAAATGCACAATAGTGATAAAACCAAGAAAAGTAAAATAAATAAATCCTCATCAATACGAACGAAGACCCCTTGCACAATTCGTAGTCTAATGCAAACAGGTTGCTGAGCCATACATTTTCCTTATGGCTAGAGAACTGAGAATAAAATTAATTACTGCATAAGAAGGATGTAGATTGTCTAATTTTTGCAAGTGAACTAGAGCTACCTTAAGTTGTCTTATATGTACAGCATGTAATATCGGGACCAAGAAGCGCTTTCTATGCAAGGAATACCGAGTGCAGAACAGCAAAATGTGCAACATGATCACAAGGGCAGTTTGGAAGATTACGAAACCAGCTGCCATGCAACGGAAAGAACCCAAAAAGTGATTAAGGCTAAAATACAACCTAGTAAGGTAGGATCTGTGTTCAGTATATTGAATAGAGTACAGATAAAACTCCAAACCTACTGATTATTTAATGAGTTTGTTATATTGAGGCTAGCAGACATTATAAAGTCCCGTTACATGACTCTCATCACACCTTTTAAAAAAAGGTCCCTTTCTAAACCATCGGTACCATCTTTAATACTTCCTGGATTGGGATCCCGAGGAAACTAAAAGCTGATTTCACATACCTCAACCAGTGAATAGCTAGAGCATTAACCAGGGGAAAGCAGTCTCGAATGTGCTCCCTTGAGAAACTATTTTCAACTGTCCACCATTCCCTTATCCAGAGCAGTTGAGGACTTAGGGCTTTATTACGAGTCTGGCTGTCCACGGACCGCCAGACTCACGGGGGCGTAGTGGTGGCGGTCTTCCGACGGCCCCATTGTGACCAGGGCAGTCGGGCCACCCTGGGACCACCACAGCCACCAGGGATCAGAGAGCTCTGGCAGCGGTATTGATGCCACAATAGGCTTGGCGGGGCCCAGCCAAGCATATTTTGCAGTTTCTTCACCGCAACTGCCATGAAAAGTGTCGCAATGTGGAAACAAACTGGTCCATACTAGGCCTGGGCGAAAATTTAGTTCCGTTCGTGGAAATTGCGATAATTTGACATTTTCGCGTTCCACGGAAAGCACGAAAGTGTCAAAATTTCCGTATTCCGCAGCTTAGCGATAATTTGGTTCTTGCTCGCGCTGTAAAATAATACATTCTCGCGCGCGATCGCCTTACCTGAATCCCTGCGTTCGCCGACAAGTTTTCTTGATCCGGTCGCGTTCTCCATGAGATGTTGTATTGTTTTTAGCCATTTGCTCTGTCTCGCGACAGTTCGCGCCCGCAGTGACGTCATGCGTCGCGCGATCACGTCTTTCTTCTCGCGATCATGCACCGCGAGACAACTGAAAACAAGATGGCCGCGCCCGCGAGCAACCACATGGGTAAGTTGGCGAGCCGCAACCATGCAGAAAATCTCGCGAACATGCGGGAAAAAAACTTCCGCATCTTCGCAATATTTCCGCGTGTTTGCGATAATTTTTAACATTTTCGCGATAATTTGCGAAAGTGGATTTCGCAAATTCCGCCCACCCCTAGTCCATACAAGGCCTCCTTATGCCTCACACCATGTGGATGCACACAGGGGGGGCACAACATGTGCATACACACCAGTACCTGCATGGCATGGACTGAAGCATTCTATGCCGTGCAGGTACTACCTTTGACATTTCCATTGCAGTGTCTATTTCACAGGCATCGCCCTGGGAAAGCCATAAAACTGCCTGCCAGACAGGAGTATACTCCTGAACTGGGTTTGGCGGTGCGGGAGCAGGGCGGTCCTGCTCCCACACTGCCAAACTAATGAAGCCCTAAGTCTTTTGTCCTCCAGACAATCCATGCCTACCTCAGAGTGGCAGACAAAAGAAGACAGTGAACATTCTGGGCAAAAAATGCATTTTCCCCTTTTTTGCGTACTTTGGCATTCTTATACACCCAAATCCAAGCACCATAGCATGCTATTGCAGCACATTTGCTATTATAAATACCATAAATTTCCCTTACTGGTTTATGCCCAGTCTTCTTCCAAAACTAAAAACAGATTCAGTAGATCTCTGATCTATATAAAAGTTTTCAGCTCATGTTTGAGTCAAACAGAATCCCTTGGTATGTAAACCTTCCGACCATGACTATCTACACACCTCCTAATTGAAATGTCTTCATTTTGGCATGGTTAGGCCCCAATTCCATAATAAAAGACTTATTATTTTTTACATACATTTAAACCATCCAGAAGTATTTGGAAGCCATTTTTGAGGACCTCTATTACAGAGGCAAGATGGCGGCTGTGTGAGCGTTGGGGGAAGCCGCTCTCCTGCCACGTTGACTCAAGTTTAATGTAGCGAGAAAAAGCCATCTATGTAAGTAGCAAGAAACGCTATCTAATTTACTCACAGTTACTGGACTTATGGTTATAAGTCATCGCAGAACGAAGAATTGATGAAGTTGCAGCTGCTCGGTGCTTTGACAGCTCGCGCTCTGAAGACGCTCCTGTCAGCAGCGGCCGGTGTTAGAAGCGAAGCACTCCGGAGGCTTAGAGCAGCTCATCGATACTTTGTTGCCACAGGAAGGTTGCCAGAGACCGGCGCGGCAAAGACTGGGTGCAACATTGTAGCTGCGGAGACCTGGCAGATGGGCGGCGTTCACTGCATCATGCCGCCAAAAGAGAAGCCTGCGTTGAAAGACATCGGTGCTCCCACAGGAGCCAAAGGTGCATCCGTGACTCGGTGGGTGATCACAGAAGAGAGAGGCCTGATACAGAACTCCAACAGGAGCGAGATGCGACAGGGGGAACCAAGCAAAGACGGGACTAACAATGAGAGGAACGTTGGCGCACAGCGGCCAAGCGAAACAGATACTAAACCTAAACAACAGACTGTACCCGTAATGTTTGCCGGTAAGGAATCTGCTAAAACCCTGGGTAAAAAAATCAGCAATGGCAGAGGCAACCTTATTATAAAAAAAATGTAGATGGCTTTAACAAGGCGATCCCAAAGGGAAGGCTGCCCAATAATAGCAGTCATAGCAGAATAGAAGAGACTTCCCCAGAGGCTGAAATGCAGGACAAAGCTACTATGAGTTCTGCCACGCTATACGCAGTAACTCCTGGAAAAATCCTATCGGATCCAGAGGAGGGTATACCACTCACTGAGGGCACGGCACAACAAGAAAACACGGACATCATTAATGCCATGCAAGCCTCTGGCGAACTTGTCCCCGCACAGGCCTTAAGGCGGAATTATGTGGCTAGGGTTCAGGGAGATGACAAAATCCCGGTAACTCCATACCTTGATAAATTTTACTCTTTGACAGATGAATCTGAACTATCCTACAGCGAGAAGGATGGAACAGGAGAAGACCTGACTGGGGGGGGAGAGTGGCAGCTCTCCCACAAAATTCAACACACAAAAACGCGCACCTGTTCGCACTAAGAAGAGGAGCTCAAGAGGGCCAGACGAAGATAAGGGCTTCACCTCGGATTATAGTCAATCAAGCTATCTCAAATGGGATTACTCCGCCACCCAATTAGAAAGGGACTTTGAGGATGTGGCTAGGGATCAAGTGGAAGTCCCTGAACATCTAACAGAGACTAAAGACAGTGCGGAATCTCAAACACTACCCCCATCTATGGAACTAATATATGCAACTCTGAAGCAAATGCAAACCGAGGCATGTCACGAACATAAGAGGGCTCATCTGGCAACTAAAAAACTTCAAGGAGCAGTGCGGAAAGTCAATTAAACCTGCACAGAAATATCAGAATACACCATGGCTTTGGAAGAAAGAATCGTACAACTAGAGGCTAGCGCAGAGCTATCTGGACAACAAACATCAGTTAATGAAGGCAGGATGACCGACGTACTCTGGAACCTGGAGGACTTTGAAAACCGACAACGCCAGAACAACCTCCGAATACTTGGGATTGCAGAAAAAGCAGAAGGGGACGAAATTTGTGGCTTCGTGCTGTGATTACTTAAGGCTGCCTTTCCTGAACTGGCTCACTGGAACTGGGAGTCTGAGGTGCAGAGGGTGCATTGATTCCCCTTGATGCTTAAAAAGAGGCCTGGGCAAGATGAGAAACCAAGAGCCATCCTCATTTTTTTGGGCAATTTTCTCCTTCATCGATCCATATTCGAGAAAGTTAGACCCAACGCACACAGGGCAGGGGAAGGGCATACCTTCTTTGCATGACCAGATTTTTGTCATGCAACGGTGGAGAGGAGATGGAGGCTCCGCCTGCTGATTACACCATTTCAGAAATTGGGTTGCAAAGTTTTTTTACAGAACCCTGCGAGACTGAAGTTTATCTGTAATGGCGTAACAAGAGTATTTTCGTCGGAGATTCAGGCTCAGGAGTTTTTGAAATAACTTTCTAAGAAATAAGCAATGGTAGTAGGATAGCAAATTTTATTGAACTCTTTTCTGTTTTGCCCTCCTTTTTTTCTTTCTTAGGCTTTGTCTTTTTCTCTATATGTATGGATTTTCCTTTTGGTAGGGAGCGGCTAGGGGGCACAACTCATGCAGGAGGCATCACAAGGGTCCTTGGACCTTTTTTGCCTTTTTGAAGGGACTGGGGAGGGGAGTAAGGGGGGATGGTAGAAACCAAAGGGATGTAGGGAGAAACCTCTGCACGGTGATGAGCGCTTGGCATTATAGATTGGTATTTTTTGTACTGCACTGTTATTTGCTTTTGTACTATAACCTAGCTTGCAATGAGGAAACTTAGAATTGCAACTATTAACATATGCAGGCTAAACGATCCCCAAAAAAGAAGGAGAATCAGTCATGATGTTCAATATTTGAAGGCAGACATCTTGTGTTTTCAAGAGATGCATATTGAAGGCTGTAGGAAAGGTGTTTTAGAGATGGCTGGCTATCAACTTATAGCTAGCACGACACAAGAAACTCGGACAAGAGGGGTGGCAATACTGGCTCGCAATGGATTGGGTAGTTTTCTGCGATCATCCGTAGACAGAATGGGAAGATGGGTAATTCTGCAATGCGGTCTTGAAAACAAAATGTTCACTCTCTGCTCAGTATATGGCTCAGTAGTGGATGACCCTGCACTCCTTGATTGGCTTAAGGTCAAGCTTGTGGGTTCGCCTCTTCCTTTCATATTATGCGGGGATCTGAACATTAATTTAAGCTGTCAGGTTTCCACCCATAGCGGGGCAATGTACCAAGGTCGAACCCTAAAGTTTTTAAATCACTGTCACAACTCAAGTCACTGCACGGGTTAGTAGATGTATGAGCGGTGAAAAATGAGTCTGATCCTGGTTTTACGTACTATTCTGCACCACACCAAGTTCATGCGAGACTGGATAATTTTTTTGTGTCACATGAGTTTTTACAAGGTTGTTCAATAAGCAAGTATCCCAAAGTCATGTCATATCATAACCCTCTGGTGGTTGAAATAGATATCAGGTGCCAAGCCTCTCAGACACAATGGACATTTAATAGGGCCCTATTAAGTGACGAAGGGTATATATGCAGCAACTGGAGGCATGGATTCCTAGGTTTATTGAAGAGAATCTTGGGAGTACCAATATTGGTATAGTATGGGATACACTAAAGGCAGGGATTAGAGGTGAAACATCTAGGTATGGCTGGAAAGCGCAAAGGAAAGATAAAGCCTTGCTGCAGACCCTGTATGAGGATCTGGGTAAGGCAGAAGCAGAACTGATAGAGGTACTGTCTGCAAGGATAGAACCGGAGGCAGCCCAATTGAAGATTATTATTAGAAGATCTGCCATTACAGAGATCTCTCTCAGAAAATTGGCTGGCAAGTATATGGCTTGGAGGAGCAATATGTACGAGACCAGTGAGAGGGTGGGCATCCTACTAGCTGCACGCACTAGGAAAAAACGGTACAAACACAGATCAGGGAATTAGAGATCCTTTTGTAGGTGTGGTAAGAGAGTCCGATGCCATTCTCACCTCATTTCAAAAATGTTATCAAAGATTATATACTGACGATGACCGGGCTGGGGACCAAGAAATAGAAGATTAGTTAAGGGGGCAAATTCTGGATCAGCTTTCTCTTGAGTAGAGAGCCAGCTTAGACAAGCCAATCACACTTGACGAAGTGACCAAAGCTATTCCCTTCCACTAGGCAAGGCCGCAGGAACCGATTTAATCCCAGGGGAACTGTACAAAAAGTTCAAGACTCAGTTCTCGGCATTTATGCTGGAGGTATTTCGTAGAGCACAACTAGAGCTGTTAGCCCCTGAGTCCTGGAAATATGCCAATATTATAGTTTTCCCCTAAAAACGCAAATCTGTCAAAGAGCTGGGTTCGTACCGGCCAATCCCCCTTCATCCTGCCCATTACAAAGTCTCAAAGTAACAGGTCCTGAAGAAGATGGCATACAAAGCAAAATAAGTCATCAAAACGCGCGTTGACCAGCTTGAGTGACACACCCCAGCTCTCAGCACAGCATTTGAGGGTTGAGTCCCTCACCCCAATGGTTTCATCTGTGCATGTAGTCTGGTTCTGGGGTGGGTAGTATGTATGTATAGTATGATAGTGATATGGATGTGGAGTGAGAAGAGGTGTGAAAGAGTATGGGGGTTTGTGACTTTGGATATTCTAATTATTTGCTAATATCCATATGTTGGTTCCAATTGACATATATTCTGTATTATGCTTTGCACAACTCCTATTTCTCAAACCAAATATATATTTGTAAAGTTGGTCACATTTTTAATACTGTATGGTTTTGTGTAAAACAAAATAAAAAGATGAATGATTTAAAAAAATGATGAAAAAAGAAATAAAATATTAAAGAAAGAAATAATAGCAGTGTGTATAAAAGAGTGTTTTTTGTGCCCCAGATATGAGCTTAAAAAAGCCTTATGGAAAGAAATATAGGTCTAGAGGGATAGTATCTATTGATAACAACAGCTAATCCATTGGAGGCGATTAAAGAAGTAGAAAGGGAGGCTAAAGATTTTGGAAAGATCTCAGGATATTATCTTAATGAGAATAAGATAATGATTGTTATAAACTAACCCTGGGCGTAGTTTGCGAAGTAGCGCTACACGTAGCTACGCGAAGTGCACTTCGCACTACGTGAGCTACGCGTAGCTTCGCAAACTGCATAGTGCACTCTGCAAGATTCTGTTCGCACTGATTGCACAGTGCCGGAAGCTTGTCCGCACTCTGCAATCAGTGCAAACTGCATCTTGCACAGTGCAAGCGGTCGTTTTCTGCCGCTCGAGTAGATTTCTACTCGAGCAGCAGCTTTCTCAACGCGGACTGGTAGTTTCTCATCACGAGCGGACGCGAGCCTACGCGACCACTCGCAATAAGAAACCTAACCTCCCCGCGTTGAGAAGCTCGTCAGGAGGTTTTTTTTCCACGCTCGCGATCGGCAACTTGATGTTGCTGATCGCAAACGAGGAAAAAGTCTGACCGGGATGTCATTTTGCTTGCTCGCGGTCGCCAACTTGACTTTGAGGACCCCGAGCAAGCAAAAAATGACGTTGCACTATGCTATGCTATGCGTGTTTGCACTGTGCTACGTGCAATTCATGTAGTGTGAAGTAGTGCAAACTATGCAAACTACGCGAGCGTAGCGTAGTGCTTTGCCCAGGCTTATTATAAACTCTAGAGCAGGCTTGAATGACACACGGGTAGTGGGGAAGGCTAGATACCTAGGGGTTGAGATCTCGGCCAACATTGATGAAATTGTATAAATCAACCTGGAGCCACTACTTCACAAGACTAAAACAGAATTTAACAGAATGAATTGTATACATCTTACACTTCTAGGCAGGTGTAATGTCATTAAGATGCTATTCCTACCCAAAATTCTTTACTTTTTGAGGGCTATTCCAGTTGAAATTAAAACGGCCTGGTTTTCTGCCTTTAATCAGATAATTCCGAAATTTCTGTGGGCCCGGAAAAGACCCCGTAGAGCATTAAGATAGATGACCTTACCCAGAGATCGGGGGGGGTGGTCTGTCCCCAACGTCCAGATTTACTATTGGGCGGCAGCTCTGCAACAGATGGCGAATTATTGGGAAAAGAGATGGTGGCAACAGAGGAAACATTCTACACTTCAATATATAGGCTAGTATTAGGGGTGGAAGCCCACGGCTGTCTCATGTGACATATTGTTTTCGCTTACTTCAAAAGAGTGAAATTCTAAATTTTGCTGGGAGCTTTCAAGGTATGGACAGCAGTTAGGAAGGAACTTAAATTGAGTAGGATTTACAGTTATACCTCTCTGATGGACAATGATCTTTTGCCGGAAGTTTTTCGAGACAGACAGATGAGAATATGGGTGGATGGGGGCATTAGGCATATTAGTGATCTTATGTTGAATAACACAATGCACTTGTTTGATATTATTAAGAATAAATTTGAGATTGGAAATAATCATTTCTTTAAATTTTTACAAGTGAGGGACTATTTATCTAAGAAGGTAATTACGGGCCACAGAGTTCCCTTACTGGATCTGGTATTAGGGGCTCCGTCACCAATATCTAAATTGTGCAAACTGCAAAGTGATTTGATGGAGGATGATTTTATAAAACATACTAATCATTGGCAGGATGTGGTACAAGCAGGGGAACGGGAATGCGAGGACTCTTCAACACTAAGTCAGATTGCATTTGTCTCAGCAAATTTACAATTATTATGTTTTAAGATTTGGTTGAATTTGTACATTACTCCAGCACAGATAGCTAAATGGGGTGGCTCCACAGGTATACACTGCTCCCGCTGCGGCTGTTTCGCTGCCGACAGTGTGCATATGTTTGTAACTTGCCCCCGACTATCTACTCTAATCGGGGAGGTGGGTAACTATATTAAGCTCATGCTGGGGTTCAAGGTGGAACTTATGCCGCAAGTAATTATGCTGGAAATAAGCAATCAAGCACTGACGAACCCAAACCGAGTTTTGCTATTTGCAGCTATGGCGGTGTTTAGGCTATGCCTGGCTACTGTCTGGCTAGATAAAGAACCTCCCTCAGTACACTGCTGGTTGGGGAAACTGCTAGCCACATACCACTGGGAGAAAGTGATTCATACAAGAAGGGGGTTAAGAGCTATAAAAAAAGGTGCTTGAAATCTGGCTACCGATCAATAACTGGACTAATGAAGCATGATTAGAATTGATTAGAATTAAATACTTTCAGCAAAATTTACAGCTGAAATACAAAAGAAAGCTCGGAAAGAGATTTTTGTATTACACCAAACTCCAAGGTTTAAAGCTTAGCAAAGCTCTATGCAAATCTGTATCCTTTGTTTCAAGGGGAGGATGGGGGGCATCAGAGTAGGGGGAGGGGTGGGGTGGGTCGCAGTTTAAAAGGAGGGCTGGGTGAAAAAAAGAAATAACTGACATCCATTACATATGTACTGAAATGTTTACAGTGTACTGTTTAAGTGTATTTATTATAAATGTATGTATGTTTAGGTGTCTAAATAAACATTAAAAAAAAAAAGGAAGCTATTTGCAGTTCTGGAAATTAAAAGTGTGTCATCGGTACATAGGAATACTGGAATTGACATGTACCTTACCTGCACCATGCCTTTCCCTACTGATCACAGATATCTCTCTAGACCATTAATATATTTGAAGAAAAGCATGGGGTCCTTCACACAACCTTGGCGTACTCTCAAGCCGGATCTAATTTCTGGGGAGATTTCCACATTTACACCATAACAGATTTTTAGCATCACATTCCATCAACATTTGTAGCAAATCGATCAGGGGTCAATCAAACCCTAGCCCCTCCCTGATGTTCCATAATTTAGATAAATTTACTATGTTGAATGCACAAGAGAGGCCCATACTAGCTAAATGAACAGACCCTCCCTTGGCTTTGACATTTTTCCCTAATAAAAACTGTAGATTAAGATACTGGTCTGTAGTGTCTAACCACTTGGCGAAACCCATATTTCACCCTGGAAAGAATCAGCTTTTCTTTCATTCAAGCTTCAATTTTGGAAATCTCCAACCCATACAATTAAAACATCCTTTTAGTGCCTGGCTTGTATATCTGCAATTTCAGCTACAAGATCATCAATGCTCTTAGTAAAATTGACATAAAAAACATTACAATACAAATGAATCAAGATTATATTGAATGAATCATGCAACACAAACATTAACATTTGATAAAAACAGGTAGAATTAATTTCCTTAACCATACGTTTGGACAATTTCACTGAAATTTAGATAGCCAAGCCCCCATTTGGTCTACCGAGCATAACGGAGTGGCTGTACAACTGATGCAGTAATAGAAATTTAAACTAAACTCAATCAAGGATCCAGGTTAACAACCTATGTATGACACCCAATCTGAATTAGAAAGCTTTGCACAAATGCCTGCAACATACCATGAAATAATCTTGAAACAAATGCTCTGCATAGGGCTACTATAATGAGATCCAGCCATACAGTTTGTTCATGGAGCATGGTGACAAATTAACCCATTTGAGTGTTATTAGGCATGCTACGTTTCCTGTGACTTGAGTGCATTATTATGATAAAGTCAGTCCTGGGCATCCAAGGAAGGTAGGGCCTCAAAGCTATTCCTTACAGCAACATTGAAAAGTGACTTGGCAATAGATGCCGATATATTGTCTCGTGCATGGGGAGATTGCGGTGATGACATTATCGGTCTGTAAACGTATCCAAAGGGCAGGACTTTAATTGCATTTTGGGCAAACTTCTTATAGTGTAAACACTGTAAGAGGGATCTTACAACATGTGGGGTTTTGAAATTGATAATCATGCAGTCCCCTAAAGGTTTCTTTTAGAGAATACCTAACCAAGGGGTTCTTCTAACAGAGAGGACTTCCCTTGAGCAGTGATGAAACCACCTCGACTTTGATTTATGCCAATGAACTGTATAATTTTTTAGTGCTGAGAGGTCTTCCCTTTCAGATCGCTGTACCGCTGGAACATACGTCAGGACAAATTTATATGGTGTGCATTCTGGGGGTAGTTGATGATACTCAGTACCGGACTTGCCAGATGCACTTCTATTTGGCACGATGGAGGTAAATTAGCTAAAGTAGATTTAGCTCAGTCCACAATTGCAGCATTATTCAATTGAGTAAAGGGTTTGGGACTTTTTGCCATAATTTGCATTAAGGAAACTCGGGCTTCACTAGGCAGGGAATGACTAAATACACATGCTTGTATACCCACACATTGTGGGAGTACTCCAAGATCTTTCATTTTAACATCAATTTCTGAAAGCTTCTTAGAAACTAGAGTGTGGAAATCACTAAGCATAAACTCCAATTTATCAAAGCAAATAGTGATCCAGCTTTAATATATCCTTAAGATTAATTTCCTTGAATTGCTATTTAACTTCTTCAACGAGCATATTGTTTCTACCTACCTGTTGGCTACACCTTTTTTCAAGGACTCATCTTCCAATCTAATTGCAGTAAGGGCCTATTTCGCCCTTTTCACAGGGGGACTGACGGGTGAAGAATTTAGCATTGAGTCGCCTGCCCCCAGAACCCATATTAATGCATAATAGACCACTTTGAGCACTTTGAGCAGATTAACTTTCTCTTGCTGTTCTTCATTAGGGGTTTGATTAATAGCATTAGCATCTACTACTGTGCTCCCACTAGCTGATAAATCTTTTAGAAGGTCTACATCTGGAGTGATCGATTGCATCCTTACTGCATCAATCCTGCCCTCTATCAGACTGATTTCTGACCTAATGCCCCTATAACTTATGTCAAGTAATTTGTAACGAACTTAGGTCTGGTGCCGAGATTTCATTTTGGCCTCGAGGGGGTGGTTAGCTTTCCATTTCCTCATGTTGTAGGAAAGCATGCACAATTCATCCAACACGTACCTTTGCAGGCTAAACAGTTCCTTAGCCCCAGGCCCAAGAACCAAGAGAGTGGTCCCAGCCCAGCTTTCACCAAGCTCAGAAGGGTCAGCTCTTGGCCTGGTCTTTGTCTGGGCACATCCAGCACCCATATCATGCAGCATGAACCAACAGGGCCTCTTATGCCCCCACTCTGCAATTGCTCCATTTCCTGGCAGTAAAGGGATCCTGGGGCTTGTGTTCTTAGGCCCCGTCGTCTCTCTAAGTATCAAAAGTTCTGTCTGTTAATTTATTGACTCACCCACCTTTTCTGCAGTACTGTGCCGAACAGTTTCTTGAGTTCCCCCTCTCTCAGAATCTCGTTTTGGGGAGCAAAATCTTGATTTCTGAGATTTTAGCCAGTTTCCATGGGTCTCAGAAGGAAAACTATTCCTGTTATTATGACCCCAAGAAGTTGTTTTAAAGGTAGGTATCTGTGCATTTGTTTAGCATAATATGAAACAAACAATGCTCAAATAATTATTTTTGGGAGTTCTAGCACTCTGTCTTATGTAGGTCTATGTTCGTTTACTAACTGCCAGCTTCTACCCCCCACCAGTCAGGCCAAATGTAGTGATTAATGGGCCCAATTCACAAAGGTAAACTCACACTTTTGTGTTAGTTTACAACTTTTGGGTATTCACAAAGGTAGACATAGACCAGAAGTCTAACTTTACTACTTTTTGGTATTCACAAATGTCAACTTAGACCTAAAGTCTAACTTTACTACTTTTTGGTATTCACAAAGGTAAACTTAGACCAAAAGTATACTTTTACCAGAAGTAACTACCTTTGTGAATACCGAATGGTAGTAAAGTTAGACTTTTGGTCTAAGTTAGACTTTTGGTCTAACTTTACCTTTATGAATCAGGCCCTATGCCTGTATTGTCTTCAGAGGCTACAGGGCAGCATGGGTACAAGTTTGTCTTTAACCTCTGTGGGTGGCAGGTAGCCAGTGCGAAATGGCACACTCTGCATTTAAAAAAGTGAGAATGCTCACTGCCCGGCCATTCAGTGAATGAGCAATGAGGCCTTCAAAGTATCCCAGTAGTGTATTCTGCTGCTCAGAGTCGGACTCCTGCAGCTGAGGGAATCGAACAGAGGGAACAGCAAGCTCTCAGTGCTGTAAGAGTTCCTGTGGCCTCAGTAGGCAGTGGTGCTGGAGCAATTACCTGACTGTGGGTGCTGCCATAAATGTGTCATAAATGAGCCACTCCCATTCAGCAGGAGAATGGTAAGAATGTAGTATGTAGCTGATATTCCATTTAGGAGCAGGCTGTCACAAATGATTACTAAAGCATGGTGTGGTAGCACACTTCACTGACAGACTGCACAATGAACATTGAAATGAACACTACATTTGCACAGACATGGTTTTACTGATAAAATTATATAGCACACAAATGATGTGTGCAATTTGCATTTCAGTGAATATTTGTCATTTGCACATTATCAAGTAAAGTGTCTTGATTTGTTTTGATCCTATTAAAATTGTTTTTATCTCATTAGGAAAAAGTGCTGCATTTTTGCTTTCCTCTTTATCTATTTTGAAATATTTGTACAGTTTATTTAGAGAAATTACATTTTGTTTTGTTTTAAAAGAAAACAACATTCTACAGCATTTTCTTTCACGCCAGCAAGGTTCACTTGACACAATCCTCACACTTTGCAGTAAGAGAAAGAAAAGTAAAGACCAGTCTCCATATTAAAATATTAAGTAGTAGTTTGTTGGAAAACTAAACTGACGGTTGACCTCAAAATGTAAAGTAATCTTAATGCTCGTTCACCTTTGGAACTCCACCATGTATATTTTGGAAGTGATCCAGCATCCGCTACATCCTAACTTCAAGTGGCTATGCAAATAAAGGGCTTCTCAAGTGGCTTTTGCAATTGGGCCCATCCCACTTCTGGGCCCTGGCGCATTGCATCAGCTGCACCACTAATAGCTATTTCCCTGTGGAGGTGGAATACAAAAGATGGTTGTCAATGTTTGCTAGGGGCATGTGACATCAGGAGGACATTTCACCAGTATTAATTTAGTCAATTGCATTATGAGGCTTGTAGTTTTGCTATTCCTCTTAGGATCGCCCTATTTGATCATTATTGCACCCAATAACATGCAACACCAAGGGGAAATATATCTGGTGCAATGACTATGACAAATGCTGAGTTTTTTTCCCCTGAAAATGCGCCATAACATAAAAGATTTTTGTGTTTGCATCGGATACCAGGCACGAAACTTATATGCCTCCAAAGTGACATATCTGTCTATAAACTGTAGGCCATTCAATATAGTAGTCAAAATTAGTGAATGATTGTTTGTAGACCTAAAGTTGAACATTCAGACCTATGAGCTGCACCGTGCATCTGATGATGATTTTGTCAAATTCCACTTCAACCAGTTGAGGAGTCACTTATCGCCACTGATAAATAATTATGCCATGATGAACGTTGTTTATTATGTGCGATAAATTATGCCTATTATGAGTTTATTGAGAATAGCATGCAGATCTTATTGTTTAAGGCACCATAATCCACAATATGGTAATTTCCGTATGTTCTCCCTTGCTAAAATGTGCAGGTTTGCACCTACCGAAATTTAACGAATGCTGGGTTACTTAACACATCCAACAATTATCGGATACGCACAGGACAGAATTTTAGGAGCCATTCGGAAATATGCCCTTACTCTCTTATGGCTCACTCAATAGAACACAGGTAAAGATCAGGCAGCACTTCACTGGAGTGGTCTTGCTTCAGACTCTGTGAGATGGGTCAGTGAAAAAACTTTTTTGCGACCAAGGCCATCCGATTGTAAGTAAAGGTGGGTGTACCCGTCCACCGTCTTACAAGTGCCATACAATGTAATGCACTTATAATAAGGCAGATGAGATATCCAAAACGTTTGAGATGGAGTAATCCAACCAAACAAATATAAATCATATCCTTAATGTGAAAGGAGACTTACTGAGAGAATTAGAAAAAAGACACAGTAGCCATAATGGTAAAATAAAAACACTACCAAATATGTCCAATGTTTCTTCGTGTACACTCCACACACTGACGGCTGCCTTAGAACCAGACCCTTTATCATTCCAGGTGTGCATCAATTCACCCTTCTTCACCAGATTAGACCTCAGACACCTGTAAGTAACCAATATTGCATATAGGTTAGCGCTGGAAAATAAATAGAGAGGCCACCAAAAAGTCTTCAACTGATTCAAAACTTTGAGTATGGATGCTGCTGCCTTAAAGAAATTAGAATCAGGTGCCCACATTTAATTAGCACTAATGAAAAATACCCACCAGTAGGGGAACCTGACTTCTACTGAGAGGCATTTAAACACAACACAAGGGTTGGAAAGGGTGTTAGATCTAGTGCATTATACTGGTGGGGTATGAAGGGGTACATATATTCAAACTGACCCTAAGAATCAATGACAACGCATGCTATGATTATAACAACCTAAATCAATAGGCACCAAAATGTACTATTTCTTGTGGAATGTGCACGCCCTTCCGACCCCAATTTTCCCACATATTATATGCCAGTGTGTTATTTCATTGCAGTTTTCTCCTAGCCTCCTACAATCAAACTCATTCCCATCTTTGACACAATGCCCTCCATTCCGCTACTATCCAATTCTAAGACCACAGAAACTCACACTTACCTATCCCACACATTCTATATCCTTCTGTCTCTCATGATCATACACAATGAATTTACAGTTCGTCAGTTCTCGATGGTGAAGTTATTCTCTAAAGCCTGTGGAGCCGATTTGGTTCTTGCAAGGCTTGTAGTGACATTTTTCTCTAAATACGATCAATCTTTATTTTGCATGGCTGGCGTTCCTCAGGACCCTGCTCCTTCCCCATTATTTACTATCTCTTACAAATAGAATCACAACACGTAGGCTTTCATTATACAGCTCTGCCAATGAGACCAATATGACCTTTCCTTACCCATCAACTAAGATTGATCTGCTTCCATCATGTCCTTTGGTTGGAAATAGTTGGACGTACCAAGGGGCATATCAGCAAGGCGAGGCAATAAAATTATCGCCGCTTTAGCGTCCGTTTTCGGGCGAAAAGCAGCGATGATTTTATCACCCTATCAGCATGGACATGCTAACTCGTGAATCCATGCCTTAGCGCCTGTTTACTGAACGCCCAGATATGCAAAGCGGGCGTTCCTTCCCGAAATAACTGGAGTAATGTCGCTAACCGCCATTTCTCCAATTATCAAGGGAATCGCTAACTAGCATAGCGATAAGAAAAGTAGCGCTAACCACGGTTATCGCTACTTTCCTTACGCCTCCTTGAATTCTGACTTAGCCATGTAATCCAATGGGAGGTGGATTACATGGCTAAGACCACCCTGCCCTATCAGCAAGGTATCGCCGGTCACAGTGCGATTATCGCTGGATTTTCAGCGATAATCAAACTGTTTTCCAGCTAACATTTGCACTTTTATCGCTTTGCAGATAAGCGTTGCTGATAGTACGCTATCTCCGTGATAGAAAGCAGCGATGGCCGGCGATAATTATCCTAGCGCTAAGTGTGCTTAGCGATAATTATCGCTGGCCGTTGCTGATATGTCCCCAAGTTATTTGATTCTTAATCCAACAAAGACTAAGGTTATTGTGTTCGGGTCTAAACTGCAAAGCTGAAATATTTGGTCTCCCTGACATATTTCGGCATTTGCCCTAACCCAGTCACAGACCTCCAGGTGGATAAGAGTTTTCTATAGAATCAAATCAAATTCATAATGATATCATTGCAGGCTCTTAGGCAGAGTTTTGCCATACCCAGGCTTCCCCCAGATTGTCACCAGGTAACAACCATAGGGCTAGCATGTCTTGAATATGCTACCTAGCACCGTTCATTTTTTACTTCGGCTCCAGAGGATACATGGGGCAGCTGTACTTCTGAAACTGTTTCATAAGCTCTCTTGACTCTGTGATGGCTCCCTATGCAATATTCAGAAGGCACAATCTGGTTGCATATACTTTCCCTATCTCACCCCCAAAAGTCTTCCACTGCAATTTATATAATTTGTGCCCATCATCGTTCAGGGAAAATCGATCTCAGGTTGAATTGTTGTTTTAGTTACAGATAAGTTCAAAAAAATGCCAGTAACTGATGGCTTAGTAGTTTACGAGCTTTGAAAATAATGCTATGTAACATTTTCAAGTTACTATGTACCTGTATGCATTTGTATCTGGCTTTGTAGAATAACTTGCAACTGCTACATCTCCCAAACATATGTATCCAGGTTGAGGAAGCATTTTGTACAACGTAACATCCGTCTTTCCTCCACTTCCTTTATCATTCCAGACTTCCCTGAAAGATAAAATGTTATTGTTCTTATGGGGTCAGTCTTTCAACATGATTTGCCGACAACAAACAAGACAAAGGCATTAAATGACACATTAGGCCAAGAAGCAATGCAAAACCCTTTTACATATTGGCTTGTGATTCATTCATATTGATGTTACACTGCAGTTTAAGGGACTTTCTTAGGCAAAGAATTTCAATGGTGCTTGCACGTTGTCCCTTTGGGTCACATAGACACTTGTCATATTGACCCATAACATAGCAGTTCGGAATACAGAAGGCTGTGACAGAAATATTTGGATTAGAGGCACCTTGGTTGTGTTTGTATGTCATCAGGTTTGATTAATGGCTCTGATTAATTATTTAAAGGGTGGAGGCACTGAAAATTGACTAACTGAGTGGGAAGAGGAATGATTGGAGCTTGAGCCTAAGGAACTAAGATGCCACCCCAAGGAGTGCTTTTCTAGATGTGCCTATGCAATCAGAAATATTTGGGATTAGGGCAGATGGACCAGTTGGCTTCTCTGTGTCACCACTTCTGGATCATCTGAGGTAAGTTTAACTGCTGCTGCTTTCATTCTAAAAGTAATATCATATACTGACCCCGCTTTTAGTTTAGGTGAGAGAGTACACCTAGGTAAGGCTCTAAGTGGAAGTAATATACCTGGAAAGGTGTTTAATCTACTCATGAGCTAAGGATCCCAAAATAAAAGTCAAGACAACAAAAAACATTCACCTCATGTCAAACTACACAAAGATAGGGGTGACCAGAGACACCAACCTCTGTTTGTAATCCCATGTATGTCTCAAGCCCCAATCATAAATTGTACCTCTTTGTGGATTGTCAGCTTACAGGATAGGGGTTTCAATGGCATGATTTATCCTGTAGTGCGTCACTGATCCATAGCAGTGTCAGGTTGGTGAGTCTACCCCTCCAGCCCAGGTAATTCGTAGCCTCTGTTCCAATCCTGACCACGGTCTGAGTGTGTGCTCGCAAGGCATGCTCCCTCTTCCTGCGGTACAGGATCACATTGTACCCTCCATGACCCACAGCCTGTCTGCTCAGGAGGCCAGTTCTTGACGGTCAGAAAATACCCAGTCATTTATCACAAGTGCCTGCGTCACTCAATAGTACTTCAAAATATCGAGGACCGCTACTCCACTGTCATATACTCTCCTCTGCAGCTTCCTCAGCGTTATACAGTGAGCGTCAGTCCTCGTGTTTGATTTTCCGGAAAAACTCCAGGATGATTTTGCATGGCATGTTTTGAAGCTTACATAAGAGGTGTGGGAGGGCCATCTTCTTATGTAGAGTCATTCTGCCCATCTGTGACAATGACAATGGCAGAGTTTGCATTGTGGACCACATTACCCGGAGCCTGTCCAGCTGTGGAAGGAAACCACTACCCAGGTAATTCCTGTGAGTCGCGGGTGACAGATCCCCAGATATTGGAACTCCTCTAGCACCACTGGCACTGTACATTCATTAGAAAGCCTCTGTACCCCTCCCGTCAGGGGAACAAACAGATTTGGCCCAGTTTATATGATAGCCTGAGTAGCTGTCTAAGATGTCAAAGATCTGCAATACACAGGCATCGGAGAGGGAAGGCTGAGTGACATACAGTAAAATGTTGCCTGTATATAAAGAAATATGCTCCTCCTAGCCTCCGTCATCCCTTACTTCCATATCAACAGGTCTTGTCGAACCCAGGCTGCATATGGCTCAACCGCCAGTGCGACAATCACAGGTGATAGGGGCATCCCTGTTGGGTTCCCTTTTGCAGGGCAAAGAGGCGAGACATCGCACAATTAACCCTCACCTAAACCAGTGGCACCCTGTATAGGAATCAGACCCATGTACAAAACCTCAGTCCAAAGCCCAGCTTGGCAAACAAGGCAAATATGTATTTCCATTCAATACTGTTGATTGCCATTTCGGCATCAGGAGCCAGTAGTGCCAACTGTGGCGCCTGGGCGATCTGGTCATATGGAGCAATCCGTATAGGTGTCTCCGGTTGAGAAGGGTACTCCTATGCGGCATGAACTCCAATTGGTTGGGGTGGACGATTGAGGGGATGACTTTGCGCAGCCTGGTTGTCAGCACCTTCGCCAACACCTAAGTCTCTACGTTCAGCAAGGATATAGGTATGTAAGAGCCATAGTCCATTGGCGGCTTACCCTTTTTGAGTTCAACGGCTATGGTGGCTATCTGCTGATCATCCGGTAGGCAGCCCTCCTCCTGTGCCGCTTGGAACATTGCATCATTGGTTTCGCAACGTTGTCTGCCACCCTTATGTACAGTTCTATTTGCTGGGCGCTGATGCCTTACTGTCTTATGGCCTCCCCATCTCCTCCTCTGTCAAGTCTCTAATGTCTCCCTCGAATCTCCCGTTAGTGTCTGTAAGTCTGTCCATTTGGTCTCGTCTTATTCGTTACAGGAGTGTATAGATCTTCATAATATACTGCGAAGGTGTCTGCTATGGAAGTACCTGTTGTTTGCAGCACTTGTGCCCTCTCTAAAATTGCTAGCACCCAGGAATGATCCTTGTCTCTTTTGTCTAATCAGGCCATCAATTTGCTTGCTTTATACCCTATATCATACAGGTTACAATGTGTCGCCTGAGCGTGACTACCAGCTCTGTTTTCTGCCAGCCACCTGAGATCCTTCTGTCGCAGGTGTAGCTGGTGGTAGATGACTGTTGTTTCATTGCTCTGGCTTCCAAAGCCACAATGTCTTTCTATATTGCCTCACACTCAAGCTTGGCTTTTTTCTTCTTACCCCCACTTAGGACTGGAGCCTGTCTGTGCTCAGCCATTTTAAACGCCTCTCACAGGATGGAGGCGGATGTCACTGTCACCTCGTTTTCTTGGAAGTAGGCCTCTGCTCTCTTCCTTAGCTTCCCTTTAAGTCCCCTATCATGGATGTGCCATGGGTCAATTCTTGGGGGCAGCAAAATGTCTTGGACAGGTCCGCTCAACAGGACCTCAAATGGGGAATGGCTGAATATGCATCTGGCATGGTGTGACACCGCCATAAAGGGCTGCATTGGTCCCAAGTGTCCCAGGGGGCCTGTCCTGCTCATTCTGTCAATAACGAGGTCCATGACAGCAGTTATGTCCCCTCCCAGAATCAGAGTCCCAGTGGGCATCTCTAAGATGAGGGCACTAATGTCTGGCACTATGGTGGCATGAAGTCTAGGTGGTATGTATACTGAGCAGACAGTGAGTGTAAGGCCCTCCCATGTCCCCGACATGACCACATAGTGGCCCAGCGGGTCATGCCATGTGTGATGAAGGGTAAACAGGACTGCTTTCCTGAGCAAGATGCCAGTTCCTTGTGAGCCCATGGAGTAGACTACATGTGCAGCTAATGCGTAGACTAAATTGTCAAGGGCCTTGTAGTGATTACCCCAGAGGTGCATTACCTGGAGTAATACACACAGATATCGTAATACTGGTGTGGATTTAATTTTGCTTCCTAGCCCTTTGACATTCCACGTCCATATGGTCAGCCTTCGCTGTCAGCGCTCTGCGATTGGTGTAATGACCTAGCCAGGGAGTCTCCACGTGTGCTGTCACTGCCGCCGGCCCAGGGAGGAGGGGCCGCAAAGCACGCAGAAGGCACTGGAGCACCATAAAAGACCTCGGTCACATGCAGGAGTGCCTGGGCTCGACCCAGGCGAAGACCGGGCCAAGACGTCCAACAGCGCAGGACACGCACGGGGCATGCCTGGCCTTGACCTGGGCAAAGACCGGGCCAATATGGGCCCTTTTTAACCCCCCCCCGGTCTTGCTTCTGGCGCTTGCCCCTTTACAGCACAAGATTGTAAGATAAAAAATTACTCACCTCGGCTCTCCCAAGCACCTGAGTGGAAGACGGTAAGTGTTTTTTCTCTTTTTTTTCTTAAGTTTGGTGGCCCCTACACTAGCAGTTCTTTTCCATCTAAACACTGGTTGGAGTCCTCCCACAAGATTAGCCACATTCGAGTTGGGGCTCTCATTTGAAACCAGCCCAACCAATATTCAAAAATGGGTAAGAGAACCAATAATGATAAGCAACAAGCACCACCCCAATTGATGCCCCCCCCCCCTCACTGCCGCAAACCTCAATTAACCGGATGCTTCAGAGGGCCTTAGTTGTAGTGTCCACGGAGATAGAATTAACTGAAAGACCCCTGTCAATGACTCCAAATAATCACTACCCCCGATAGACTTGGTTGCACCCACAACCAGTAGAGCCCTGGAAAGCCCCTTCCGTTATCTCTACAAACACTAGACACTGTTACAGAAACATTACCCAAACCAGCCATGCAGAGGGGGGTTGGGAATAAGGGCCCAGTTAAGAACAACAAACCCAAACAATCACTACGGGTGGGGGTAGAGAGGAAAAAATTAAACAATGGGATATCTGTGAATACAGATATACAGAGCAACCAGGTCTCGGACAACGGCCAAGGCGTACAACCGGACACAATATTTCTGCCCTGTTTCCACTGTGATGGAGGGGTTACGAGGCCAGATCAGAAGCATCGTGAGAGATGAGCTCGCTCCTCTGGTGGCTTACATTGATAAGTTGGCCAACCTGTGTGACAGCAGATGCAGAAAAACACCTGTAATATCCACACTGGTTTGAGACAGTGAATGTAACCCCTCCCACCATATTGACACTGGTGTTATAAAGGATGTGGAAAGGCCAAGTAAGAGTATCCAGAAGAATAGCATGAACAAACCCAGGCTCTCATGTGTGGGGGTGGGCTAGGGGATAACTTGCCAACTATAAATCTCCCTCCTGCTTCATCCCCATATGTTATCATACTGGCAGGAGTACCTGAAACAAACGTACGGCAGGGGGAATCTCAGCTAGAGCTAAAAAATAAATGCCTCTACTGGCTGGCAATGTAACGCCAGTTAACTTGCACACATGCAGGTGAAATTCTTATGACTCATAGGGTTAGTTGGGTGGGCAATCGACCAAATCTTTTGTAATCAAATCATACCACCCAGGATTTGGGTACAACAAGAAGGCCACTCCGGCTCACCCACTTTTACAATCCAAGACCTACATTCTAAACCAGGTCAAAAAAAAACTAATACATGGTGAGTGGCATCAAAATCAGCCTCCAATGGGACACCTGAGACCACTCATATTCAATGTGCCTGTGGTAAACAGAAATGGGATCCTGGAGGAGGTCGATTGACTCATATTAAATTCTAGCCTGACAAGGCGACCATCTGTCAAAGGGTTCATCAGGGGAGGGACATACAGGACTCATGGTAAAGTTCCCAGCATGAACTGGATGTTCTATATAAGACAGAGAGGGAAAAAAAGAAGGAGCAAATGAGTGAGATCACATGGATTAAGGTTAAGGGTGTAAAAAATGAAGAGCCCAGGTTTGCAAGCCAGAGTCTTAGTGACAACCCTGTGAATACTCACTCTAGCTCTACTAACTTACACACACAGACCAACATACCAGGATCATCAGAAACCCCAAGCTCCAGTTCGAACGTGGTCCCTCAGGAAAAAGCTCACTCTAGTTCTGCAGGCCCCGATGTTCAGATTAAAATCCTTGGAACACCAGAACTTGCAAACCTTGAAACCAACAGAATGATACAGGAAGCCCCCGACCAGTCCTAGGAGTACATGTTATACCGACCTGATAGGGAAAGCCCCACAAATGGAGCCTGAAACCGTGGGAGACACCATAGCCAGACGTTATGAAACTAACAGAATGAGGATACTCTCCTGGAATGTTGCAGGCCTTAAGAGCAAACTGAGTGATCCTAACTGAGGGGACTTCATTGATGCGTTTGAAATATGTATGTTCCAGGAAACATGGACAATGGAGGAGTCATTGTGCATGGGGTTTGCAACGTACAACATAGCTACCTCCTCAAAGGGAAGGGGGAGGCCCTCTGGGGGGTTGTGTTTTTGGGTAGGTTCCTATTTAGATTGTACAGCCACTCAACTGGAGTCCTCTTCTAAAGACATCCTGTGTATCATCCGTATCTTCTCCCCAAACCTCAAAATGGTTTTGGTCAACATCTATTCAAGGCCTGTGAGGAGCAGTCAAGAATCCTCGACCCTAGATCAATTAGATCGTTTTATTCCTACTTTCACCAAAAATGGTATGGTAGCCATAGGGGATGATTTTTAATTGCCAATTTGAGTCATAGCAAGATCTTTATGATACACCACCCACAGAGGAGGATGCGCCCTAGGCTATCCCTGATCCTACTATTCCTCCAATTAGGACATGGACATCGCTGGCTCTCCAGATTAAGTCACTCACCTTAAATCACTCCCTATAAGCCTGCAATGGAGGAAGCAGATCTGATTCCCCAGGGAACAGCCTCCCTGTATGAATCCATTATACCAACCCTTATGGAACTAGCAAAGCTTTCATTCATACCGGGTACTGTTGCACCACTAATGGCAGTTGCTAAGTTACATGAAGTAACGATTCCCAAATTGGTGGGTGCATTCTGGTCGTTGGGTACCCGGGGGGGGGGGCGGGCAAAGGTTGAGCAGACCTGGTTGAATCGCAGTTGTCGGAAGCAAAGAAGGCTCTGATAGAGGTAGAGTAGAACCCAAACTAGAACAGCAGCAGCTTTTTATAAAAAAACCCTCGCTCTTGCAAAAAATCATGGGAAATTGACCGATGGGCATCTTTGAAACAGACCCTAGAGGTGAAGGATAAGAAAGCCTTTTGGAACATTATAAGTACTGGTAGTAGAAATGGAAATGTGGCTTAGGAGCCCAATATAGCAGCTGATAGCTGGAAGAACATTTCCAAGCCCTTTACGCTTGGTTGGAGACTGAGGTTAGCACTGAGACTATAGTTATACAGCCATCACTAAACACCCTCCCAGAGATCCCTGCGTTGACCCTGACAGAAGTCATCAGTGCTGTTAGAAAGATAGCTCATGGTAAAGCCCCAGGTCTGGATGAGATACCTGGGGATCTTTTCCATGCTGAGCCTAGCATCTGGGGACCATATCTGTGGGTGCTTTTTAATGCTATATTACAAGGGATGGCACTCCCCACCACCTGGGCTGGAGCCAAGATCCTCCCATTATATAAAAAAGGGTCCTCATTACTGCCCATCAACTATAGACCTATCAGTCTGATCGATGTAAACACAAAAAATCTTTGCAAGGATCTTATTGGACTGCCTACAGTCCTGCTTGCAGGAACATAACATCATGAGTCCCCTTGTAGGGGACTCATGATGTTATGTTCCTGCTGGCTTTAGGGAAAAAACATCCACCATAGACCAAATATGCTCTCCGGGTGGTATTAAGTGACCTTGGAATTTCCTATTATCTCCTAAACATGTTAAGAAGACTGCATGAGGGCAATTATGCACAAATCAGGTATGGGAAGCATCGGGAACTCACTCCGCCCATTCCAATAAACGGAGGAGTTAGGCAGGGCTGTGTGCTGGCCCCCACCTTGTTCTGTCTTTACATTAATGGACTGGTTGACACATTGAGTACTTTGATAGGATATAGATGCTCCCAAGCTAGAAAACAAGTTAATCCCGGCACTGATATTTGCCAATGACACCCTCTTGCTATCCAAATCAACGATAGGCATCCAGAGAATCTGGATGGTTTTGGCGAGTTTTGTAGAACAAGGGGATTGGAGATCAATATACAGAAAACCAAATATATGGTCTTCAATCCTGTTCATACAACTCATCCAAACCCGCATTTGAATGGCATCCACCTTGAGTGGGTATGTGTTTTTGAGTAACTTAGTCTTATCTCACCAGAAAAAATGAATTTGGGGCCCCTTATGGAGAGGTCAGGTCTCAAGCTAACCCATACCGCAGGTGGGCTGGCTAAGCTATATAGAAATTATTTTCATAAGCCAGTAGGACCCGCTCTAGAGATCTATAAAACCCAATTACGGAGTGCGGTCATGTATGGGGCTCAACTTTGCGGGCATTGTCTCCCTAAGAATATTATTAAAACCGAGAACAATTTATTTGGACAGCTGCTCGACCTACCAGTGAGCTCCCCACTTGTCCCGCTGCGCATGGACCTACGGGTAAGACCTATTACAGAGAAAATATTCTGGTGGCGATTATGGGTGACCCCAAACTGGTTGAATACAGGACAGACCTGCAAGAAATATTGGGACTCCCCGGTAAAAGAAAACTGGCCTGGTTTGCACATATTAAAGAAGGTTTCCATACCTTAGCAAGAGACAGCCTCTGGAGTAACACGGAGGTAGCCTGCAGTACAATTTTGCGTAACCAACTGGTTAGTAGCTATAGGGAGGGCAAACTCGCCCAACTCCATGAAAATCCTACCACCGTTTCTCTCATGGCTAAATTTCTGAACATAAAGGATATCTATAAATTGGAGCCCTGTTTAGATGAAATACAACCAACCTTCACTAGGAAACTTGTTTATTTCAGGCACGGTTCTCTCCCTCTGCGTACATCCTCTAACAAATGGATCGGCAGCTCTGTTATGGGGTACCGAACTCCATGTATTTTTTGTTGTGCCCCGGATATAAAAAAAAGACAAAGATGGCTGGTACAACTGTGTCGGAACCTGGGTCCAAGGTGCTGTGAAGAAACTTTTAGACTCCTGAAGTACAATACCCAATTACCAATTGTCTACCCTGTATCTCGTTTTGAAACTTTTATGTGATGGGCGTGTAATGTTTTTTTAGGAACCAGTAATGGACTAAATGTTGATTTACTTTTTTGAATCACCCTTGTATCAATTGTATCATGATTTTAGCTGTTTGTAAACTGGTTTTATATCTTGTACACTTTTGTAATGTTCTTTTATTATCCTTGACCGAAATAAAGCAATTTTGGAATGGATTGGACCTAGTCTGAAACCATTTCTTAACCAATTTAACAATACAGAAAACCTTTCTGGTTGCATGGGTTAAGTAAATAGAAAAAGGGGTTTATCATTCACATACCTCCTGATTTACCAATTTGGATGGTTTGTAAATACTAAAATCCTCTGTATATGAGGTCGCTTGTAAATAAAGTGCAAACAACTCAGAGTTGTGGTGTTACTGTTGTGTAATATAAACAGGTTTCAGTGTAGAGAGCAAAGCATCTTGCTAAATATAGAGGTATTCAGTTACTATTTGAACATAATTTCTATTGCAGAGTATGCACATCTTTGAGATCAAATTGACCATTTACATTCAAATGCAAAAGGCTAATTATTTTTCAAAAGGAAAGTAGAATGACCAGGATAATGTACCTATAGGATCTGATTAGAACTGTAAAAATATCAACTTTATGTAAATGTGCTTCATCATACTGCTTTGTGATGAAATATACATTGCTATGTCTGACTAAAGGTCAATGTATATACTTTAGAGACCTACCTTAAATATTAGACAACAGGGGGCATATTTACAATATTTTGTTATAGGGCAGTACCACAAGCCACCTAGCTGTGCTGCCCTACGTCAAAATAAAAGGGCAGGAATGTGCCTTACCTACAAGTGCATTCGGATGTATGACGTTACAATGCAAACATTTACAACACATGCCTTTACAATGCAGTGTTTACATCACAACATCCATTACAATGCAAAATGTTACATCGCATGCCATCACAGCGTATTTTTAGAAATTACATTTACAGCGCATTCCATCACAACGCATACCATTACAACGCATACCATTATAACTCATATTACTTTTAAGGCAACAGTAGGGTAAGTGTTGGATAGTGTAGGGGTAATAATTACTATTCACACTCCAGTGAGTGCAACAGTAGGGTAAGTGTGGGATAGTGTAGGGGTAAACACTGCTATTCCCACTCCAGTGAGTGTAACGGTAGGGTAAGTGTAGGATACTGTAGGGGTAGAAATTACTATTCCCACTCCAGTGAGTGCAACAGTAGGGTAAGTGTTGGATGGGGGAGGGGTCAAAATTAATATTTCCTATTACTTAACTTATATTGCGTTGCAATGGCATGCGTTGTAGTGACATGCGTTGTAATGACATGCATTGTGGTGACATGTGATGTAATGGCTGCATTGTAATGGCATGCGATGTAAAGGATGTTGCGTTGTAATGAATGCATTGTAAAGGCAGTGCGATGTAATGACTGTGTTGTAAAGTTTGTTTCCCTGCGCATGCCTGTCCTTTCTGCCAGCGTTGGCACACAAACTGCAGTTGGCCGCCCACTGATGGCGGAAGGGTGTCTGTGTTGTTGCCATGATTGTTTTGTGCAGGAAGGGACATCTTTCTACAAAAGGTAAATCAAAGGAGTCGTTTTCCTCGTTCTATGTTTGCTGCTGAATGCAGAACACATGGAAAGAGAAAAAAGCAAGAAGAAATGTAAACATTTCACCTCGTTATGCCTGCTTTGGGAAGGTGTTACTTTGGTGCTGCCCCAGATGTATGCCATGTTGTAAATCTGGGGCAGTGTCAAAAACCATGGGTGTTGCTTGGGAACACCCACAGTAACACCCATGGAATGCCCCTTCCATGCAGAGTAAGGCATTGCCTTACCCTATATATACAAGAACATGAAAAGCCATGCAGGGTGGCTTTGAGTGGCCTCGTAAATATAGGTCAGCACACCGTGCCTCGGGGGCATCACAAAAGGGACGCTCTGGCAGGGTAAAAGTTATTCAAGGGCATTGTAAATATGACATAAATCTTTAAAACGATATGCTGATATTCTCTCACCACGATAAGACATTTCCTAGCCTATGCAACATGATTACATTTATTCAACCAGACAGTCACTCTATTTTGCAGTTCTAGAAGAATTCTAAAATGTTCTGATATCAGTGAATCACACACTGCATTACAGCTTAATATGTAGGAGATGCCAATCAGTGAAGTCTGTGCCCTAGCCTTTGGAACAATTGCCTACTTAATCTGTGACTGGTCTGCACTCTCTTGACTGTCAAGAAAGAACCCTCTTTACTCCTTTTATCACCAACTGTAATACTTTCTTCCTTCCATTCACTATCACAGTCCGTCCCCTGTTATCTATGCATTACCAGAATATAGAGTGCATGCTTGAAATTTTTAAAAGTTTGCTACAGCTAGAAGAGTGCTGTTTTGTCTATAGCCCTCTTAATTAATTTAGATTAATACTATAGATGAATTGAGAAGACAAGTTCTTAAGCATTGAATTTGCTTAACTGAAAGTGTTGTGCAGTTAATTTGGGTCTACAGTGGAGCTCCAAGTTCTGTGCTGGCATTTTGTCTTGTTATGACAATAAGTCAGGAAAATTAGACGTAAAACCTGAAAAAAGGTGTTGTCCCCAGTAGCAAAGTATATGCAAGCTCAGGAGTTAATAATAAAGGCAATATTCTCCCACATTGCGTGGAAGGTTAAAATAGTTATGTACCTGTTAGAAAAGAACTAATTACTGAAAGAAAGTGTGTTCAGATAGCACGATAAATACAATATCAGGCACATCCCACTCTGGACAATAAAAGTTTTCTTAATCTCTAGAAATTGGTATAGGCAATTGGAAAGGACAGCAAGAAGAAGGAAGTTTCTCAGAAGAAAATACCCCTTAGTTTGCTTCTGAGTCATGTAGGCTTGTAATGGCTAGGAATTTGCACAGAGTTTAATTCTATAGCCAGACTTTGTCGAGACACAGGTGTATGGTATTATAGCCATGACAGCGTAACTAATTTGGGTATGACATAATAAGCAGAAACCGAGATCTGATCCAGTGGAACCAATGAGTGTTTTAATTCTACCTGCATTATGCAACATTGCCAGACCAGAACTCAGACCATGGTAGATTTACAGAGTATGTAGATGAGAAATGTTAATATAATAATTTTAATTTTAAATAAATAGTGCTTTTCTTTCAAATTTGCCATGATCTCAGTCCTAAATTCCACAGTTACAGTCTAACTCTCTAATTAGAGAATTTGAGTCGATAAACATCTCAGTGGAGTCAATTGAAAGATGACATAGATTCCTCAATTACAGTAGATGCATGGCTTCAGGATGAAAAATGCTGGTCTTTCAGTCTCATCATTAATATGAATTAGAGACTTAGAGCCAATGAACATCTCAGTGGAGAGAATTGAAAGAAGACATAGATTCCTCAGCTAGAGGAGATATTTACTTTTAGGATGGTAAATGTTGGCCTTCCAGTCTCCTCAATAACCTGAAAAAGAGGGATTTAAAAGAGTTGGTGTATAAGATATCTGTACGTCACAAAGCTCAGATGTGGGTGTTTGAGTATGAAAGGAGTTTTATGGCTCAATTGCATAGCACGATAATTAGTATTATCAAACAAAAGCAGGTACATATGAGCATCCCGGATTGAAAACATGCTTAGTGTTAGAATTCAAGGAGAGACCATGAAAGTTTTTACAAACGTCGTGATAATAAACATTTATCTCTGACATGTCTCTGGCCTTTGAAATCTTTGGTTAATCATATATTACACCTGGGGTATTATATGCAAGTTAACTAAAGCATTAATGGGGTGGAAAAATCTCCCCTATTGTTTTTATGGATTAACCTCTGTGAATTAACACTCTGGAGACACAGTGAAAAAATCTTCAAAAATCTTTGAAGTGTAGGTAAAGAAATATGAGGAAAAGTGCAATGGCTAACAACAATGATAGGTGCCTTTAAGTGGCTGGAAGATGACAGCCATGAATAGTCAGCTCCAAGAGCTTGTATAAGATTTCCTCAGCCATCCTTTATGGAAGCATGACATAATTAAACAGGACTGTAAGTGAAATTAAGATGTTAAAAGCAGGGAGGATTTAAAAAAACAATGTAGAGTAAAAAAACAAAATTGAGACAACTTCCTCAGCCTAATTACACAAGATCACGGAATTGTTGGCTGCAGGTACAGCTCTAGTGGAAGACAGTTTTCCTGTCTTGAGGTGTTGTGCCTTGCTTGGACAGGACCAAACTTGGACGGAGACCACAGAAATAAAAGCAAAGATGTAACTTCTCACTCAAAAAGTGGAATTGTTCTCAGCTACATTTACACTGGTTGAGGACAAAGTGACAAACCTGGACGAATCCCATAGTGCCCAGGAGATAGAGGCAGCCACAATCATTAAGAACTTAAAAGGGAGATATGAATATTTAGAGAATCATTGAGGGAAATTCATACTATGGTTTATTGAAATTCCACAGGGCCTGGAAGGAAATGGATCTATGGAAAAATTACTGCCTGACTCCCTGGCCCCTGCCTAGCTGTCTGATACTTACCCTTGGGTTGTACTCCAGTGCACCCTATCCCCCCTGGCTCGGTTATTTGATTAAGACCCGGGGTCCTTTCCAGTGGCGGCTACTCCACAATGACGGAGGAGCGCTGCTCGACTGGCTCAGAGCCAGCAGGTGAAAAATAAAATGATATTATAACATTGTTTTATTTTTCACCTGCTGGATGAGCCAGCATGAGTAGGGAGGGGTAGGACCGGGGCATGTTAGGGGGTAGGGGGGAGTGCTATGTGCACTACTAAGTACGACTGTATGTTTGGCTGGCTGTTTTAGGCCGCCAAAACACACATGCACACTTAGGTTTCTCCAATCCAGCTGTATAGTACAGCTGGGCTTGAGAAACAGCACAGACTCCCTGTCCTGAGCAGAGTACCTTTTCAGCCTGCTCAGGCCAATACCCTTGCTGCTCTCATGGCATGAGAGCAGCGCAGGTATTGGACAGGGAGTCTCTGCTGCTGTCCCTGTGTCTGCTGGGACAAGGAAGCAGCAGAACACTGAGGCACATTAGTTCAACAAGCATATAATTATGAGACTACATGAAATAGTTACATGTAACCTTGACCGAGAGCACCTAATCCTGTCAATAAAATATACAAACTTTAATCACAGTGGCTGAAAGTCTTGTTATTCAACAAAAGCATTAGCAGGAATACATGTACTTGTCATAACTGTTAGCATGAATAACAGAATTCAATCACAGCCCCTAAAGAATGCTAGCAACATATACTCAAAATTCACAGTGAGTTTGAACGTAAGAGATCCGCTATAAGTGGGGCTATAAGTGGGGCCATCATTTCCGCCTGCAGTTTACATGGAAGGAGGAGGTCCGGTCAGTTTGCACTCTCGCAGATGTTCATGCTACACCTCCCCCCTTTGGTCCCCACCCTGCGAGCCCCCCGGCGAGAGACGTTGGGTGCAGCGTTCGTCCAGAAGAGGGCTGAAGACGCTCAATAAACCCACTGAAGCCGATAGACGGGATGAGCACGCTCGGTTTCTCTAACACCTGCAGCATTAGGGTGCAACAGGCACCACAGTCAGTGACCATTGATAGATCATGCTAAATGGTACCCTGCATTCCGCTGATTAGTAGTGACACCTCTCAACGAGAAGGGTTGGTCCTGACCAGGGCTGATATCCGGCATCCTAACGATGTGGCCTGCCGGCGGAGACTCCTGGGCTGCTTCCTCTTTAATTTTTCTCAACATATTGTGCTTACCCAGCGGCGACACGGACCCTAACTTCATGACTAGTTAGACTCCCAGGTGGGAGATATGGTTGGACTCACAGGTTGTGTTGTACTCAGTTTTATATCTCACTTATATTTTTCCCTTCCCTCCTCTCCCTATGATGTTCACCTTTGTTCTTCCCCGAGGGGGGGGGGAGGGGTGCGGGTTTGCAGCGTACTCGACTGTGCAGGAAATGAAAGGCAATGAGGTGGAAATTAGCCTCAATGTCCGGGGCCTTAACTCCCCTGCAAAACGACTGGCGGTAGTGTCTTTCCTTAAAGACACCAAGGGTGACATATGCCTATTACAGGAGACTCACCTGGTCCAGCAGGACTGGAGGAGGATGTGATTCCGCTGGATCGACCGACAATTCTTTTCTTCTGGTCCGGGCAGGAGGGCGGGGTGGGCATCCTGCTTGCAACTCATTTTGCGGGGAGGGTGGAGGGAGTCTTTGCAGATATCCCAGGTGCCTGTTGGTGCTGCATGTACGGTTCTGGGGGGCCAGTTACACGATAGACACTATCTACGCCCCTAATGACAAACAGGAACTGTTCATTAAAGACGCCCAGGGTCAATTAATCTCTACGCCAGACAGGGAGTTGGTGGTGGGGGGTGATTTCAATGTCACAATGGATGCTCACTGTGACAGATCAAATCCCCGGGAGGGCCAGACTGGTAGACTCACTCTGGGCATTAAAGGATGGATGACCGATGCGGGACTCACCGACACTTGGCTTAACATGCACCCCACAGAGGTAGAATACACTTACTTCTCCGCATCACACCAAACATACTCACAAATTGACTATTTTCTCACCACACCAGGGATCACAAAAGCTAACCTAACCACAGATATTGGGGCTTCCGCCCTCTCAGATCACTCCCCCATTGACCTCTGATTCCGCCAAGCACCGCAAACACCAGTCCCCTAGCACTGGCGCCTCAACATGAAACTCCTCACATATGAACAGGTGCGACTATACACTCTCACGGTGCTGTCCACTTTCTTAGAACACAACAACACCACTGAGACAGGTATAGCTTAGCTTTGGGAGACATTAAAGGTAGTTCTGCGAGGACATTACATAGGAGGTGCGATAAAATACAATAAGGAAAGGCGGGACAAATGAGCACACTTGGAGGGCCAGATCAAAGACTTAGAAGCGGCACATGCACGTTCAGGCGCGGTAATGGCGACAACTGATGACAGCTGGTAAACAGCTGCAGGTGATAGACACGGGACGGACGGAGTACACCCTGCTCCAGCTGCTGCAGAGGTGCTACACTGGAGGAAACAAGGCAGAACGCATGCTGGCTCATCACCTTGGAGTGCAGGTATTTGACAGGCAGGTACGAGAAATCCGAGGAGCTGATGGCTCTGCTGTGGACATGGACAAAGGCATGCGAGTTTGGGGCGTTTTATAGAGCGCTCTACTCGGCCGAGACATTACGAGATCTGGGCGTCGAGGCTTAACTGTCCTGGGTGTACCCATCCGCTGTAGAAGTACCTATATACAGTGCTCTGGAGAACAACATCACAGTGCAGGAGGTCCTTACCGCTATACAGAGGCTGCAACCTAACAAGGTGCCCTGACTGTTACTGCTGGGAATTTTATAAAACATTTGCATCCTTCCTGGCCCCAATTCTTGCACACCTATACAACTCCATAGACAAGCAGGGATCTCTCCCAGAATCTATGCGTAATGCCACTATCAGGGTAATCACCAAACCTGGCAAGGACCCAAAAAGCTGTGCCTCGTACAGCCCGATATCTTTGTTGAACGAGGATGCAATTTGTTTTACCAGCGTGCTGGCTCAAAGGTTGGCGCCATACGTACAGGGCATAGTAGACTCCCATCAAGCGGGGTTTGTTCCAGAATGCGGGTGCAGCGATAACACAAAAAGGTTGTACCACCTCCTGGACAAAACTCAACGTTTCCAGGTACCGGCTCTAGTGCTCACGATAGATGCTGAGAAAGCATTTGATCGTGTTCACTGGCCGTACCTGTGCCGGGTTCTCGAGCGGGCGGGATTTGGGCCCCAACTATGCTGGTGGATACAGGCTTGCTATGTATCCACACAGGCAGATATGTTTGTCAACAGCATACAGTCCCCTACTTTCCCCATTGAGAGTGGGACCAGGCAGGGTTGCCCCCTGCCCCCTCTCCTGTTTGCACTTTACATGGAGCCACTGGTCAAATGCATATAGGGCAACGCAGGGGTGACAGGAATCCAGATGGGAGGGAGGGAGCATAAGATCATGCTGTATGCCGATGACATCCTCCTGACCCTCACAAACCCATCTACTTCCCTAACAAAGGCTATGGCAGAAATTGCTAAATTCTGGCCCACGTAGGGTTTCAAAATAAATCTGCAAAAATCCTTGATCCTGGACCTGACGCCGCAAGAAGCTGAGCGCACACACTTATGCGAACAATTTCCATTTCAATGGGCAAACAATGGGATCCCATATTTGGGCTTGCAGATCTTCTTCACAATCAAGGCCACCGCAGGACATAACTATGGGGACATACTCACCCTTACATGGACTGAGCTTGTTAAATGGAAATCGCAGAATCTCTCCTGGCTGGGCGCCTGGCAGCTGTCAAAATGACGCTACTCCCTAAGCTGCTTTATGTGTTGCAAACTCTACTGTTGCAGCCTCTGCCACGGGTTCTAGACAAGTTACAGGACCTAATCTGGGACTTTATGAGGAAATGTAAAAGAGCGAGAATGTACAGACCACGGGCCTACCTCATGTTGGCAGAGGTCGGGCTGGGGGTTCTGAACCTCAGCAAGTATTACCAGGCAGCCCAATTACCCTTCATGGTAGAGTGGACGCGCACGCTTACCGAAAAGCACTGGTGCTTTATAGACCAGGCCATAGCTGGGATACATATTTGGAAGGTGCCCTGGCTACCCAAACCGTATAGGCCCTCGAGTATTTACGTCTCACCAGTAACACGTGCAGCAGTGGGAGTTTGGTTCAGGGTGCAGCTGAAACATAATCTCTTCACTCCGATATCGCCACAGACCCCCTTAATAGGTAACCCGAATTTTCCCCTGGCGTTAGAAATGTGCAAGCTACACAGCATCGCAGGAGGCTAACTGTAAGAGGGTGGGGGATCTGTTCAACCTTGAAGGCCTTATGTACTTCGCCACCCTACAGGCTTATTATCACCCTCTCCCGCAATCTGCAAAGTGGCAGTACTTGGCTGTAGCACGCTGGGTCACTAGGCCTTGGATTCAGCCACATGCGGGCAGACCACTTCTGCCTTTTGAGAAGTGGCTGGTTACACGGACCTCCGACATGAAATTGCTGTTGGACATTTACACATTCTTGACACAACCTGTGCGTCCCCTGTACTCTACCTCCAGGGCCAGATGGGAGGCAGAATGAAACTACACATTCTCAGACAATGAATAGAGTGACATTCTTCACGGAGCCCACACATCCACCCTCAAAACAACCAGTAAGGCAATACTCCTCAAGATAGCCCATTACTGATACCTAATGCAAGCGAGAGTAGCTACTTGGAACTCCAGGAGGGATGGGAGGTACTGGCAAAACTGTGGGCAAAGGGGTACACTTACCCACCTTCTATGGCAGTGCCCCAAGATTGGCCCATTCTAGTCATAAGTACTGAAAGATGCTGACACCATGTTTGAAAAGGACATACCCAGGCTCACCTCTTTCACATTGTTAGGCCTTCCTAACCAGCTCACTTTTCCATTGAAGTCTTTCAGAGGCAAAGCTATTTCCCTCACATTGGGGGCCTGCAAAACAACACCTGCTGGCCTGGTAGGGTACTGACAGGATCCCTTTGCATCAGGACTGGCTCCACAAGGTTTGGGATATCCTGGGGATGAAGAAACTCACGGCAGTGGCTACACAGCAATTACCTCGGTTTGACAAAATGTGGCAGCCATGCATAGCATACCTAGCAGATGTGTCCCGCGAACTGACATGATACCAGTACCTACGAGTCCTGAGCCTTATATATACCGAACATAAGGAGCAACAACAGGCAGCACCCACTTCCTAGCCATAACAATATCCCGAGAGAGAGGAACCTACACTCTACCCCTCACCCTCTTTCATCCTCTCCTCCTTCCTCCACTTTCGCTTTTAATTTGCCTTTAACAATATTGTTTTGAATCATTTCTGTATTTAAATGTTTTCATTATTGGTCAACCTATTGAATTTGCATCTAAAAGTATGCCTGCCGGCCGATTAATGTAGGCAGCTCCAGTTGTGATGTTGTTACTATACAAAATCAATACAAATTATTCAAACAGAAAATAAACAGTGAGCATAACATACCACATGTCCAACATAGTCCCTGGGGACAAGATTGGTATAAAGCACACCTGAGCAATAACCATTTTACACCCGAGATGAGATATCCATTGTGAACACTCGTATTAATCATCTTCAGGGCATCTCTGGATATAGCCATACCCTTTGAGCACCCCAGCTGTAAAACAAAAGTTTCAGCATTAGAAAGGCTTTAAAATATTCAAAAACGTTTGAGGGTTTTTTGTCTCAAAGTCACCAGAGACTTAGCCTGGGAACTTTACAACTCTTTTGAGGAGGAGTCTGCTCTACTCCTGCAGCTCCCCCCACACATTTGCTTCACTTTGGCAGTGACCCCATCCTCCTGGGGTCACCACCTGCCACACACGAGCAGTTTTTCCAAAAGAATGGACCATGCCCTGCAGGCCATTATGGGGTGCTCCGTAGGGGATATGCATACTTGGGCAGCGACTACCCTGCTCCTCCAGGGAGATCCACAATGGATAACCTGATGGCCTTGTGCCACTTTTCACTTTTTCTAGGGGTGCCCTGTCCCGCCCAGGCTCCCCATGTGCAGGTGGGATGTCGGAGAGCAGCTCGGGGAGCCCACCCCCAACTGCTCTTGTAGTCTCCCTTGTAGTCTCCCTGGGAGAGCAGCACACTCGTGTGCTGCTGCAGGTGCTATCCTCTCCGCTTCTGGTCTGCCTGCTCCTGCGGACAGACGCGCACCAGGCAGCTGGGCCAGCAGGCACCAAGGAGAGCACTCCACTTCCTCCCTTCTCATCCCAGGCAGCTTCAGCGGGAGTGCGAAGGCACTCCCTGGGTTCCTCCGCTTCTTGGGGACACAGAGATGGGATAATGGGTCCCCTGTTCCCTACTTTACTTCAAGGAAAGCACAACGGTGCTCCCTGACTTTGATTCAATTAGGCACAGCTCCTGGGACCTGCCCCACCCGGAGATACTGTGGAGACCGACGGCAGAGCCCCACGTGCTTCGTTGTCGGTCTTCTCAAAGGTCACCTACCTTCTGAGGGCCATATCTTAGGCCTCTGTGGACCGATCTCAACGCACTTCATCTATTTTGTGGTGGCCTGCCCTAGCCATCTGGGGCACTTTCCTCCAACGTACGGGCCTCCAAAAGGGCAATCTTGGCAGGGAGCTGACTTAACTAGATCCCCATGCCAGACTTTCACCTTACTCTCCTTCTGGGTCTCTTTTCTCCTTGCGCAGAAGCCCAGCTCTTCTTCCACCAGTCCTGGAGGCAACCACAGGCAGAGGTTCAGGTCCTGGAGACAGGCAGGGGGCTCTACCTTCCAAGTTGCCATAGTGTCAGCCTCCAGCCTCAGTATTCCTCAGCTAGAACACATACCAGGGAGAGCTCTTCTTCGTGCACAAGACCTTTTCAGGAAGGGCAGAGGATACTGGCAGGTATGTACGTCTGGCCTGTCCTGCAGTGCCACATCACTTCTCTCTCCCTGTTTCAAACTTCCTGCACAGGCCTCTGTTATACTTTAATATGGCATCGTCCAGGGGTCCTATGCCACATGGTCTCTGAAAAGCCCACTTTCCCTATTTGCTGACATCACAGCCCAGGCCTGGAGCATCTGGCTGATTGACATCTGGCTGATTGATGCAGTGAGGCTTCACCCTAATTCTCCCTCTTGGAGAGAAGACCTCTGCCCTTGGAAATGATTGTCCTGAAGGCCTAGGCCTCTGATGCTTAGGGATGAAAGTAATTAATTCCACCTGTCCTGGTCACACAATGTCTGGGCTCTGGTTCTGAGCTGATTCAGAGGAATATAACATTTTTGGATGACCCATAAGAAGTAGAGATATGCTTTTGCATATAGCAGAATGGTTCTTTTCACACAATTTACAGTGTACTTTCGTGGGCGTCTGGAGTTCGTAGGCCCAAGGGAACTGAAGCTAACTCGTGAGGCTTCCTTTTCCATAGGAGTATGATGGAGTGTTCCTATAATGAAATAGTAAAGCACCCTGACTATCCCTTACCTGTGTCCACCCTCATTGCAAGGCCTGCTTCAGGTCACCATCCAACTCTGCATAGTTCCTTCTGTGCCAATCTATCTGTACACAGCTCCTGGGCTGAGCACAACAGGAATCTCCCCCATGCAGCCTTATACGGGTCCACACACGTGTGCACATGTTTCCACATGTAACCAGCCCTGTGCCCCTTACCCAGGCTGTATTACAGTGGAAAAACCTGCACAGCACATTTTACCATTAGTGTACAGTGGGTGAGTCCTAGGTTATGAGGCTCTCCCACAGAAAATGGCCAAAAATCAGGTTATCAAAAAGCAAAAAATCCAGGAGGCTCAGGTGGTCAGAACAGCCTTCTCACAAACAATCATTACTATGCCAACAAGAATCACCCCATACGTTTCTTTGTTCTTCAGTAATGCATTTTTATGCAAGTCTCAATGCACAAACTTTAAACCAGACTTATTGGCTTTGTCAATATATGTTTTGTTCACTCTGTTCATTGCATACATTATAATATAGTTGACTTGGTGCATAAGATCACAGTAAATATCATGCAGTGCAAGACAGATTATACACAATGGTTTTTAATGTAAACAGTATTGCAATCATTTCAACTCAGGGTTGGTCACGGCTGGCAGGTAAAATGCCATCTTTGTCCAGAATCACCTACTTACTAGGTGATACAAGCCACATTGAGAGGAACATGAATAAAAGATACTTCATGCCCAGGACTACTATTAAGCTTATTTCATAGAATATCACAGACACTAATACATGGGTACTCAGGAAACATTGTTCCTGGGGCTAAAAATATGGTCTGTGGTGTGCATTAATGCTAGGAGGTTGGGGATCAGGGATCTGTAAAGGGGGTGTAGGGGAAGATACAATTGTGCATGGTGTAGACTGTGAGTTATGGGGTTATATATTTCCTAGTCGTTAGAAGAGTCATAGATTTGACAACACTGTGTTACATTGTATCTCAGAAATGTTATCTCTCTTCAGCACTTTGGGCTTAACATTCTCTGCTTGCTGTTGCTACCTTTAGTAAGTCAAGTGTACATAGGTAGTATTTTGAATAAGAAAATTAAAATCTTAAACATCACAATCACCCTGTCTATAGTCTCTTATCTGTAAACATTAGGACTGCTTAGAAACAGGCTCAATTAGGTACAGTACAATACACAATCCTGACATAGACCCCAGAACATGGTCTGCAATTCCCTGAGGTGGGCACACACATGCAATTCACTGAGATGGGAAGACACAAATGCCCAGGCCCAACTGCTACACCCCACTTTTTGTGTAATGCGTAACATGGAAACTATAAAACCAGAAGGCATGGCATTTATTAATCCCCTTGTTACAAATAGTTTGCTCTTGGGAAATCACGTTCTCTACATATTTCTTTGTTACTTTTTTTTACAGAGAAAGGAAGAACCTAATTCAAATTAAACACAAGTAAGTATGTATGAGGAAACAGGACCATAACCCAACAATCACTTGATTTTACCCATGAGTGAGAAAACAATGAGGCTCATAGTCCACTCACTAAAATGTGGTGTATTGAAAAAGTTATGAACTTGACACAAGGAGTCCTAAACTTAGAGTTGGTACTCTTGCTTCACCAGTTCTTTTATGATGGCCAGATCAAATACTTCCTATCCCTTTGTCTCCTTAACTTCAATTAAGTGATGCTTGCCTCAGCTCAAAGTTCTCTGAGACCCTTGTGCCCAAAACGAGTCAAGCCTTGATGCGGTTTCTGCATGCATCTCCCACTTTAACCTCAAGTGGCAAGAATTAAAGACTATAAACAAAAAACAATGGCTCAACCAGTAATCATTAAGTAAGACAGATACAATTAAAGAAACAAATCAATATGAGAGAGAGGGTAAAAAAGGGAAACCACAAAGTAGATTGAAAAAAAAGGGGGTAAATCTATTTGAAATGCAAGTAGTTATAGCAGTACGACATTAGAATATATGAATAGGTAACCCAATTGTAGGTGTGCACATTCGTGCTCGTGCAAAAATACAATTACGTTGAAGGTTACGTAAACAGTTAACAGATAAGTTTAAAGAAAAGGATTCAACTATTTAAGGAAACCACAGTAATGCCCACAATTGAGCTGGAGGGTTGACGGCGTTTCGACCTGTACAATTTCAGGTCATCATCAGGAGTGGGTTACATGGATAAGGTAAGTGCTGGGATGGTTGCATAGAGCCCGTCAGAATGGAGTGAATCAAGCAAAAGGAATCCGGGCGGGGTCTGGGAAGGATGTGAGGAGCCAGAGAGATTTGATGCAATCAAGTCAAGGAATCTGGACTCGGTCTGTGAGGACACATGAGGTCCATGTGGCATGCAGGGAATGTGTGTAATTAGGAGAAGCCTCCCATCGCTTATGGGACAAAAGCAAAAATTAACGTGGTCCAAAGGAAGGAACCGTGATGGCCGTGGAGGGACTGGACATCAGCTTTTATGGAACAAATCCTAAAGAATTAAAGACTAAGCATTAATTCCTGATGTAAAGCAAGAGAGGGGAAGAGATACCTATCCACTGACCAAATTGCACTTGGGGAAACTGGGAACCCAGGATTATTCCTGGCTTCCCCGCTTGGCCAAATTGTGGCAGTCTAGGCTATTGTTTTATTTCACTTTGCCTCCTTTTTCTTCATTATCACAGATGAGGGCACCATGAAACACATGAGATCAGAAAGTGTGCTGTGCAAAATGTTTTCTTGTGATTGATTTAATTGACTATATTGTTGTTCTATGTATAATAGCAGCCAAGGCCACACATAGGGTGCTCATGAGAACTGGGATCACTATTAGTTCACTGATGTACCTATCAGCCTTAATATAGTCTTCCCCCTCCTTTATTGCCTGAATCCTCCTGTTTTCTGAAACAGTTTGCCTTTAGGATGCTGTTCACTTTACTGCTGCTAGCCAGTGTTAAAGTGTGTGTGCTCTCTCATTTAAAAATTGTAAATTTGGCTTGCAACCAATTAGCACAATTAATTCACTTGTAAGTCCCTAGTACAGTGGCACTGCAAGTTCCCAGGGCCTGTACATTGAATGGTACTAGTGAGCCTGCAGCACTGATTGTGTCACCCACATAGGTAGCCTTTCAAGCATGCCCTAGGTTTGCCATTGCAGCCTGTGTGAGCAGTTTTAAACTGCCATTTCTACCTGGGGATGCCCTAAACAACCCATAGGACAGTGTGCATTGTATCTAAAATACTGTACATGTGCTTTTCATTTTTACATGTCCTTATTGCAAAAAACTCTCAAATTCATTTTCACAGTAATTTAAAGTCGTCAATAGCCCGATTTTGTCACAATTCTGAAAATGCAACTTTGAAAAAGTTGGTATTTTCTTGTCCTAATCATGTGGTGACAGCAGCCTGTTCCTGGGTCACATGACTAGGTGTACTTAGCAGTTGGCCTTCATGTAGTACTCCCAGACAGCATCTCATCAGAGGGTCTGGGCGGTGGCAGGATGGGCCTTCTCTGATTTAATAGGTGGGTGGAGCTATTACTTACCACACTTGCACTTCAAATGCACTGGCTCAGCTCACACACAAATGACTTCACACTAGCCTATTGAGCCTTCAGACAGACTGGGCAAGGAGGCAGGAAATCCCAGACACCTCTGAAGGAGGAAACTTCAGAAGCTGCTACTACTTCAAAACCAGCACAGGACATACATTTTGGACTCTCAGACCCAACTCTTGATATCACTTATGAGCCTGTGGAAGACTCAGAAGAAGGACTGCTCTCTTGCCCTGCTAGTCTGCTGCAAGAAGCAATGCCCAGCTGCTCTACTGTCCTGCTGCCAGAGGAACTGCTTTGCGGCCCTGCTGTCTTAGGTAGAAGGGCTGAATCTACCAACATGATCCAGAAAAAACACAGTGTATCCAATGGCAAATTAGCCGACTCCTTTCCTGATCTATAGAGACATAATAGGCTCCTCTGCACCAGTGCAACATAATGCAGGACCGGGCATCACAGCTCCAGTTCGGTGGCCTCACATGCACCGACCCAGCACATCACATCTCGAAGCCGAAAACTGGCCCAGCTCAAAGCATCTCAGTTCAGCACCAGCACATCTTGAAGCAAGTCTCTTACAGCACTAGCGGCTTCATCAACTGTGATTCAGAGCAACACATTTTGGTACCCAAATCCGCATTGCAAGCTCCTGTTGATGGTGCCATTGACCTTGACTCAGAGTGATGCGCCTCAATGCTGGGCATCGCATTGCAGCTCATGTTGATGGCTCCTCAATGCCCTTGCCACTCAGCCCAATACAATGAACTCACATCATGATGCACCATGACACAAGGTACTTTTAACAGTGGACTGAACTCAGTCTTGTATCCAGCCTGTGCTCCATCACAGTCAGTTTGATTTTGTGACTTGGGACCGGTCCACCGTTACCAGATAACCACAATAGGTGCTTTGCGATTTTAGACACTATTTTTACCTAAATCTTTAAAAATAAACATCTCAAATTCCACTGAGTGGATATTTGTCATTTTGGTGTCAAATAATCTATTTAAATGTACTCTGTTTCTAGATTGGCATGGAATTATTCTTATATTGGGTTTTAACTTTATTATAGTTTACTTCCTGCATACATACTTTACACATTAGTTTTACATTTAGTCTGGCTGTTTTTTTTGCAAGCTACCAGAGGTTTAAGCCCAGGTTAATTTAGAGACTTGTTATGGTTCACCTTGACAAGGTTTGTGGCTGTTGCTTGAGTAGGGGTTCACCCCCAAACTCAAGCAACAACCCAGTTTCTCACATTCACTGATAGCATTGTTTTCAAGGTGAGGAGATGCATGAATGATTCTAAATTTGTGTTTGACATCATTCTTTTTAATAAATGCCTTTCAAAGCAGTAATATTATCTACTGTACGGAGGATAAACACTTACACATAAAAGGAGTACACTTATTTAATCTTTGAAGAGACTTCATCTTATATTTTTACGTTTGTTGCAAAATTTGGTGCTCATAAAATAAGTGTTGCAGCATGCCTTCTCTGCTTCTTTTCGTTTATTTCAGTTTATGTGTAAATAATTGCTTCCCCATTTAACATCTTTGTGAATGTTAGTACTCAATCAGGTAAACAGCTGCATAGTGCTGCAGTTCACCAGGTGGCTGCGGGTATAGTTTAAATCAAATTGGGATGCTTTGGAATTTATGTCCAATTTTAATATTAAATGTTTGCAGAAAATATGGGCAAAGAGTGTGATTTTCATGCATGCTTTAACTTGCAGCCTCCTGGCGAGCAAATGACAAGAATAGGGTACATTGCTTTCTGAGGTACAATTACGCACATCAGCGAAATGGAATCTGAAAGTTATTCATATGGCCATTAATTCAGATTACGTACAGAGATATGATCTCATTTGACCCAATAAACAAATCAAAAATTCCATTAAATTAGTAATGTTTACATTTGCCTGATCTCCTATCAAAATTATTGGTACAGAAAAAACATCTCTTCCCAAAGTCATAGGGAGACAAACACTAAGGCCTACTTTTACTAAGACTTGTGTTGTCTTTGTGTAACGCAAGTCATTGCAAGGCAACACAAGCCGTTAACTGGGATTTACAAAGCCACTCAAGAGAATATTTGTTTCGTCTTGTGTTACTTTGCAGATAAATGTTATGCAAGAGCTTGTGCTGCCCTGCGGAGGTAGATGTACCAGCATGGAAGTTGATGAAATCCCAGATTTACTAAAGGCAGTAATCCTGTGATTGTGCACAATGTGGTGCCTACCACAGAGTGGCGTAATGAGGAGAAATGTGTTTATTTCTCCTTGTTATATCTAATTTCCATGTGTGCTGCAGGCCACCCTCCATGCTATCGCTGTGAATCATAGTGCATCACAATTTGTGTTCTACCTCATTAATATTAATATTCATTAGGCAGGTCGAATTGTGGCCACTTTAATGCAGTATTTGGCAAATCGACCTGTTAGTACATAGGTTAGGTAGCAAAACACCACACTGGTCGCAAAACTACTGATCACAAATTGCATTTTGCAGCCACTGCTTTGTGCCCATTGCCCACTGTCTTTAAAGATCAAATTAGTTGTCAGGACTCTCCTCCCTGATCACTCAGGCCAGTTAAGGGGGGCATTTTCATGCTGGTTAGGGTGAATGCGCAGTTGTCTGTTCATTGTCATGTTGTATGCATTGACAACGTTATGGGAGTGATCTTTAAGTCTGTGGGTATGTTATGTCTGTTTATACGTACAGTATTGAGTTGACTCTGAAAAAGTGTTTTTCTATAACCTATAGTGGCCCATTCTGGTAAGTCATCATTCTGTGACAGGAAGCAGGAGAGTTGTGACAGCTGACTTTCCTAACAGTTTGAGTATATATGTGGTAATCTGAGGCCTCCACATGCAGTATTTGACCAACGTTTTGAAGACTGTAACTTCGACTTCTCCCACCTCAGCTCTATACAATGATTTCAGTGTCACTAGGAGTCAGCCACTTTCTGTGACTTTGAAGGCATAGCATACTGATGTCATAATTGTTCCAAGGAGCTATTTTCATTTTTGCAGTCTGTACGTGTCCAAAGAGGCATAGGTTAAAATGTGCCCATGTTTCAAAGCTTGCTTTTTGATTTGGTCATCAGTGGAAAAAGATTATCTGTCCTCAATTAATTAATTGTGGGTTTTATATAGCGCTAGAATCGACTCCCGGAGGAGTATCTCCGCGCTTCGACCGCTGGGGAACCCGTCTTGGCTCACCCTGAGAGATGGTCCCTAATGGGTATCTCTAAGGTGCAACCAAGCATCCCCGGCAGTCTGGGGGGGCCGTTGTGAAGATGAGGCAAGCTAATGCCCAGAGTTGCCGAGTGTGGTCCCTGACTGGAGTAGGCACCGAGGCAAGAATTATCGAGCCCGCTGACCCTGGTCCACGACCCTGCCGCGTCGGGAATCGAACCCTGGTCCCGGGCCATCCTCTGCTTACGGGTCTGCCGCCTCTAACCAGTGAGCCACACCTCTCCACACCAGTGAGCCACACCTCTCCAATCATTTGGTATAACAAGTACTGCTAGATATTTGAGGCCTCCACCTCAGATGTAAATCCCTTAAGCAGACTCTTGTTGTAGTGGTCCACATAGGATACGCCTCACATTTATCCTAATTCATTTTGTAACCTTAAAATTTGGAAGATGTGTTAATGAGCTAACCACTGCAGGAATAGAGGTTTCGAGCTTATTAAGTGTTAAGAAAACATCCTCTGTTTTGTTATCCCTGCAATCATTTGAATTCCATGAATATATGTAAATCTCCTTAAGGCTACAGACAGTGGTTCTATCACTAAGAGAAATAAGAGGGGTAAATAGGGGCATCCCAAGAGAAATAACAAAGAGTGGAGAGTGGAAGGAGGCCTTTTTGACATATACCCACCCCTATTAATGTAGATAGTCCTATACAAGTAAGCCATTACAGTGGACATTGGCTATGGGATTCTTAAAGAGCTAGCGTACCGTTGATATAAAATTCTGTCCCATACCCGTTCTTTCAAGCATCCTGAAAAGGTACCCCAAGTCAACCCTATCAAAGGCCTTCTTGGCATCCAATGATAGGGCCCAGAAATCAAGCGGACTATTTGATATTGTACATGACAAATGCAAGCTGGTTCAAATGTGCTTTCTGTGTGGCCTACGAGGTATAAAGTCCACTTGTGATTTATCTATCATTAATCAATCTGCTTTTAATTAGAAGTGCAATATACTTTTTCCTGAAAATCTTAAGTGCTGCCACACTTTAAAAAAAATTAGATTTTTATTAAGTTGCATTCAGCATTAGGCAACACATCGCACAGTTCAAATATATATATTTTTCTTACAAAAAAGTTAGTTTTACTTTTGAAAACACTCAATATTATGTTCAGCGAAGCAACCTAGTCGATTTTCGGCACAGATGGTTAAAGATTTTTGAGGGGAAAATGGGGGATCGCTTAACATTAGCAGGGGTCAAGTTATACACTGTACAGAACAACAGGAGTCAATAGGTCACCTCAGCTCTCTTAACTGGTTTCTGGTTTGTAGTAGAAGATTAAGCATAACACAAACTGGGAACTCCAGAATAGTACACATATTTTCAGGTTAATGAAGGGAAATAAAAGGCAGACATTTTTTAATTTAAGCATTCGTTTTCAGAATTTTGCCTTGGAATAAATGTAGATGCTGCAGCCAACTTTCTGCTCATGTTAACCGTGCCTTCAAGTTGTGTCCATCTAACTTGAAATACCTTGTTTCCATGCGTGGGGCTTAAAGTAATACATTTCTGATTAGCTTCCTCAAAGGTGAGTGTTCACATTTAATTAAGTATTAAAAACTCGTCCGCATACTTTCACATGACTTTAGGATCTTGCACCGGCGTAATTAAGTGTTTCAGTCTCATCAGCTAATCTCTATTGGAGCCCTGCATATTAAAACCTACATATTTATGTCCTGTCTCTGCTTTTTCAACTTATACTCGTTTGGAATGACAATGATCCACTAATCATTCATTTCTGTTACTCTCATATGCAAAGTTTTATTTTCTTAATAAATATTTGCATATTTTACTTAACACAAGGATCACTGAAAGCTGGATTATGTGGGGGTTTGCCTTTTTTCAGAAAAATAGCTATGTTGGTATATTTCCATGACTCCGGTGGAAGTGAGTGGTATTGAACCCCCAGAAACAGGTCCAGTAGATAAGGTAGAATTTGTTTGCCTAGGACCTTATAGAGATCAAGTGGAATTTTATCCGGTCCAGCAGCCTTCCCATTTGCTAAATCGTAAAGTGCAGACTCCAGCTCTGACATTGATATTTCTCTTTCGAGATCTGCTTTAACTAAATCATCAACCATCGGGTTAAGGTCCTGACCCGATAGCCAATTTTTAAAAAACGTTTTTAAGACATTATCAGAGTGTGGATTATCATTGTGATACAATTTTTGATAATATTTTCTAAAAGCCTCTACAATCTCGGTTGAAGATTCATATTCCTGACCCTCGTACTCAATTTTCTGAATCTTGTTTTGAGATAGCTTTTGGCGTGTTCGAAGAGCTAAATATCTGCCTACATTCTCTCCAGATTCATATAATCTATCTTTATTAGCTATATATGTTTCTGTCGCTTTCCTAGTTAGGGTACCGTTAATTTCTGCTTTTAATACCAGTATTCTTTGAAGAGTATCGAGAGTTGGAGCTCCCTGTTGTATCTGGGTGGCATGCTGTGTCTCGAGGTTTGACAATTCTCGCATTAAGCTCCGATTAATATTGTCTTCAATCTTTTTACGTTTAGCAACAAACGCAATAGTCTCCCCCCTTAATGCAGCTTTAAAACAATCCCATACGATCAGTCTCGAGGCACTAAACCGATTACAGTCGAAGAATTCCTGGGCCCAAGATGTAATATGCGCTATGTATTGATGATTAACAAGTAACTTCCTATCAAAGGACCATTGCGTTTTAGGCTTCATATTGTTTGGGGAATCAAATATAAGGGTAAGTGCGTTATGATCTGAGATCGTTTTCGGGGATTTAATTATATCTACCAAGAGCTGGGGCTCTAATGATGACATAATATAATCGATTCGGACATACTTGTTGTGTGGATATGAGAAATAGGTAAATCCATCATCATTTTTCTTTTTTAGCCCCCATATGTCCTGTAAGTTATGGCTATTCATCAATTGACACAAGGCCCTATATACCTTAGGTTTACGTCCCTTGTAATTAATAGAATTTTGATTATAGAAATGAGTCCCTGTAGCTATGTTTAAATCCCCACATAAAATAAGGGGTCCGGACCAAGAGGCTAATTCCAACTCTAAATCTCTAAAGAGTAGGGGATCATCCAGGTTTGAGCCATAGATTACACAAATTACGAGACCAGAATTTAATTGAGCTATGGCCCACCTGCCATGACTATCGGCCAATGTTCGAATAGGATCACCGATTACGGGCTTAACAAGAATAGCAACCCCGCGTGTTTTAGTTGTTTGTGATGTTGCTATAATAACATTATATCCTGGAATATTAAGCAATTCTTTATCAGATTCAGAAATATGCGTCTCTTGTAAACATAAAATATCGACAGGATCCTGCCGCAGGAGTTGGAATAATTGTGCCCTTTTATTTCTGTCATTTAAGCCCGCAATATTCCAACTACAAAGTTTTATTCTCCCCATCTATAGAAACAAGAAAAATTTCCAAAAATAAAAAAAAAAGAAGATAAGTTGTATAGAAAACACAGCATAAATCTTAATCTGGTCCCCTCTAATTACTTGGATATATTCCATGCAGAAAAAACTAAAGATTACCTTATTTGCATGATTTTGCTCATTTTTTTTTTGTTTTTTTTTCCCCTCTCCCCCCCTCCCCCCCCCTCTCCCTCTCCCCACCCCCCCCTCCCCAAACAGCAGCCGAAAGGGCATGAGACTCCAAAGGAGTCTAAGGCGATGGGGAGATATACCCTAACCAGCATACAATGAATAACCATCAAGAGTGAAAAATCAATAAGACCAAAATGGTGCAATCGTTAAAAAAAAAAAAAAAAAAAGGGTAGAAAAGCTAAACAACCCGACCTTTTTCAGCACTCAATGCTACAAGTATTACTGATATGTGTAGTATGTAATATACATGATATACATGATATAAACAAGAGAGTTTAACGAATTTGAAAGGGTTAAATACAGGGCAGACTATCCAAAAATTCCTTAGCTTTAATTTCTGACATAAAAAATTTGGCCTGACCATTGTGAATAACTTTTAACTTTGCAGGGTTGTTAAGATACACCTGTATTTTTTTTTCCTGAAAGGGTTTGATTAATTGGCGGAGACGCCATCTCCTTTCAACAGTAGTGTGACAAAAATCAGGCCTCACGAAATAGGAGATAGTGCCTCGGTTACGCCGAGCTTCAGGTCTTGCTTTCTCCGTGATAGCCTGTCGAAGTAAAAAGTTACCGAAAAAAACCAAAATTGCACGGGGGTGCCCCCCTTGTGGTGAGGACCTTAAAGCTATTGGGACTCTATGGGCACGTTGGATTTCTAAGTCCCAGTTCCAAGATGCCAACTCCGGAAGTGTATCTTTGAACAGTTGAATTATAAATGTGCGAACATCATCGCCCTCAATTTTCTCTGGTATTCCAAGTACACGAAGGTTGTTACGACGAAGGCGATTTTCCATTTCCTCCATTTTCCACCTAGCATCCTTCAAATCGTCCTCATGAGCCTCGACTTTTTTCTGAATTGTAGCGGTTTCAGTTTCGTTGGTAACTATACGATCCTCAATCTCCGTCAGTCTTGTGTTGAAGGTTGTAACTGTTTTAGAAAGCTTCCGGACCACGCCTTGAACCTTATTGAGGGCTACTTGCGCCCTACGACCATCCCTAGAAGTCTGTTCCCGATGGGAGGCGATAGCCTGGAGTACTGTATCCATAACAACTGATAATGCAGTGCCTTGCGGCTCAATAGCGGGCAACTCAGAATAAGAAGCAGAGGCATGGTCCTGTGGGTTCGGTGGCACCGCTATGGTTTGATCCCGTGCTGACCCCGATGCTATATGAAGACTCCTTCTCTTACGCAGCACGGACCGTCTGCTCTCCCTAGACTCTCCATAATTTGAATCATAATCGCTTTCTGTTGGCACGGTATCAGGACCAGTATTAATTTTAGAGTCCGAGTCCGAATCTGACTCTTGAGACCATCTAAGCTCCTCCTCCAAACCCTCAGATATAGAGTAAAAATCCGAGGGATCTTTATCGGTGTCAAAAGAGTCAGAAGCATACGCCTTCCCACTGGGAGCCAGGGCACGATGTCCGCATTTTTTTTTGGCATGATTGGTATTTGCAGAGAAATCGCCAGACACAGAAGGGACATTGGAAACCACAACAGCTTGTAAAGGGGGGCAAATAGCTTTGACAACCCTACCTTCGAAGTCTTCATTCATTTGCATATGTTCTTCAGAGGTCGGTGGTTGAATTCTTCCTTCTCCCCCCTCTCCTCCTTCTCCCGCTAGATTTATCGATATACTGCTTACTGAGTCAGTGCCGGGCAGGCTCGCCGTAATTTTTTCTTGTTCGAGAGTGCCAGCTCCAGGCAGGTCTTTCTGGTCGTTCTGGATCAGCGAAGCCAACTCGACAGGGGTGGACGGGAGAGCGGGGGAGGAAATCCCTGGCACTTTTTGAAGCAACTCCATTACCGAAGGACCGGGTCCCGGAGTGAAAGGGAGATGCTTAGATGTCTTGACCGGTCTCACGGAGGCAGCGTCCGGGTATGTACTTTTGCCCGATTCATGAATCTCCCCACGTCGCGTTGACAGCTCGCGGTCTCTTAGTGCTTGCTTCGCTGCTCGGGTTTTGGAGGTTGCCGAGGTTGCTGCGGCGTTCTTTGGAGCCATTGCTGTATCTTGGTCCAAACCTGCCGCGGCCAGCACAGTAATAGTATTTTGGGAGCCTTTTAACTTTTGAGCGGTCGCTGTGTCGTCTCCCCGGTCTCCCCGGTCAGCTGCAGCAGCGGGGGCTTCAATACAGGATCCAGTCAGCCGAGAACGTGAACATCCAACTGCTCGCAGCACTACGAAGCCGATCAGAGAAGCCAGGACCCGCAGGTGAGAGTGCTTAGAAAGTAAAATCGCCGAGCCACCTCCCGATTCCATTAGGCTCGCAAAGGACTTAATCCCTTGAATCCTTTGAATCCTATTGAAGTCAATGTCGAAGCATAGATCAGAAAATAAGCTTGTATATTTCTAACGATAATGAGAAGCACCCGTTTGGTCCATTACAGTCAGAGCCAGCGCTGGTCAGAGAGATCTCACAGCGGTCTACGGCACCGCCGCCATCTTGCCCTCCCCTCCATCGTCCTATAGACCTATATCTCTGATAAACTCTGACTCAAAATTATATGCTAAAATTTTAGCTAATCGGCTGAGTGGGATCATTGAACTTCTTGTCTCCCCATGGCAACATGGCTTTATCCCAGGCAGGGGTACCACGGACCATACGCGGAGAGCCATCACCCTGTTTAATATCATGGGCAGCACGGGGGGCGAGATGTCGTTGATCCTTCTCGACGCCGAGAAGGCTTTTGACCGCGTATCATGGAGTTTTCTTTGGAATATCCTGGATTCTAACAACTTTGGGAATAAGTTCGTCAGAGCTATAAAATCCCTGTATATTGATCCTAAAGCAAAAGTCTCCATTGGCGGTGCTGAGTCAGATTTTGTTGATATACAGAGAGGCACGAGGCAAGGATGTCCCTGCTCTCCTATATTATTTTCTCTTTATATTAACCCATTAATTGTCAAACTGCTTTCTTCACCCGTTATTCGGCCTATTGATATTGGTGTGTCATCAACGAAAGTATTGGCCTATGCCGACGATGTGGCCATTTTAACGACAAATCCTGTTGAGGCCATTCAGGAAATCGAATCAATCACTCAGTCCTTTGGGCTCTTTTCAGGCTATTCCCTCAACAAGGATAAAACAATGGTTCTGTGCACAAATAATACGGTCTTTGATAGCCCCCTAAGAGTGAAACAAGCTACTTATTTAGGTATATGTCTCTCTTCTGATGTAAGCGAAATTGATCATCTTAACTATACTCCCTTGATTAATAAAATTAAGGTCGACCTTAGGAGAATAGATAACTTACATCTATCTATAATTGGCAGGGCCAATTATTTAAAAATGAACATTTTCCCAAGAATACTCTATCTGTTTCGTGCAATACCGCTTTTACCTGGAGACAGCTTTATTAAGATCATTGATTCCTCCATGTCTAAGTTTATTTGGAGCTTTGGAAAGATTAGAAGAGCCCTACCATTTTTAACTTTGCCCCAGAGGAGAGGCGGGCTTGGTATTCCCAGTTTAAAATTATACTTATGGGCAACTTTTCTTCAACAAATGGCTCCATTATTTAGGTATAAAACTAACATCTTGCCTAGTATGGAATATCATATCCCTTCTATTTATGAGCTGAGTCTTGGTAATAACTGTCGAGGTTTATTTTTAAGACAGGTTGAGCAACTATACTATAAAAAAATTAAATTAAGGGTAGTCACGGATGCTTGGAAGGTTTGGAAATCTGTATCTAAATACTTAGCGATTCCAAAATATTCGAAATACACCCCCTTATGGCGCAGTGCAATTATACCTATTAGTCTTAATGATTCTACCACCCGTAGGTGGGAACTTTTAGGTATTAATACATTGGATGATTTCTTTGGCAATGATATTACTCTGTCATTTGGACGGTTACAACAGAAATTTAATGTTCCTTCCACTGACTTTTTGAAATATCTGCAGGTGTTTACAAGCATTCGTGACCGGATTCCCAGTATTAAATTGGATGATATTAAGCTGCTCTCTATTATTGGGAAACATTTCACTAGGATTGGCACATTTTATCAATTGCTGAACCAAAGTACTCCAGATGATTTAGAACGGGTTGAACAGGCCTGGGCTATAAGATTAGCTAATTCAAATGTTGATGTTGATTTTTGCCTGGTTCTTTCAGATGAGCTTTTTATTCCCTCGAATCTTAAAGCCCAATATTACAGAGTCCTTTATAACCTCTATTTTACCCCCGCTAAGCTATTTTCTTGGGGTCTTCGGGCTGATGATTGCTGTCCGAGATGTAATCAACCCCAAGCAAATTTAGTACATATGTTTGCAAGTTGTTCCAAATTAGATTTATTAAAAGGTTCGTTCTTGGGCTTTTGGAACCGAATATTTGGTCATCATATTCAAGATTCAATAACTCTTTATTTATTGGGGCATGATGATTCGCTCGGTCATAATACGGAAGAACAAAGGATACTTTTTTTGGGTACTGCTATTTTTCGTATTATTTTAGCCGCACGGTGGAAAGATACAGAGTCACCTACTTTTCAGATGTGGCTTAGCCGATTTTTAGCAACATATAAACAAGAGCTCTTAATTTATAGTTCTAGAGGTAAAAAAGCTCGGCTTCTTGGGGCCCAGATCTGGGCTCCTATTTCTAAATGGTATTTAAAACATAGATCTAATGATCCACCTCTCTTGAACTAAATAAGCTGTCTGCTTGGCTTTCTACTTGCTTATCTGTTTGTTTAAATTTTTATTTGAATCCCCATTTCAGATCTGTTATTGTGTTTCTATGTACTGTTTTGACTTATTATGCTGTATGAATTTTGCTCGAATAAAATAAAAAAAAAAAAAAAAAAAAAAAGGATCACTGAAAGCTTTGTGAAAGAGGTCAACTATCGGACTGGGATTTAGACCACTATATTCAGCATGCCCAAAATTAATTTTTTCATCTCAAATAAATTGCATGGTAAAAAACAGCTCGGAGTGATTCTTCAAGCACATTTTTTTATACTTGCATACTTTGAACAATTGCATGTTATGCAGATTGCATGAAATTCTAGAAATGTCACTCATTTGTTGCTGCAGGCGATCAGTTTGGATACCAAAAATCTTGCAGGAGATAGATTGATGAAGAAATTTTGTCATGAGACACATTTTCTCCAAGAAGCAGTCCGCTTACAATTGATTTTTTGCATTTAATTTTCATGCAATATGCCCCTAAGCAACGTTTGCATAATTTACACAGAACTTTCCATACTTTTCTTGACATGACCTGTAAAGCAATTTTGAACAACCCTACATTAGAATTCATCTATGAAAATGTGCACCCCAATAAACATGCAGAAGTGGAAGCAATTTTAAATTTTTCTGATCTGATATTTCACATGCAATTGGTTTGTGGCCTCATTTCTGTTGTAATGAGCCCAGTGTTTCTGCAAACACGATTTCCAGATGTGGGAAAAATGACGCTGGTTTTACTGGGTGTGAAATAGAGTGTGAAGCTATTGATTATGACAGTGTGCATTGGCAAGGTCCAACCCACATCTGACACCTGAAAACATCGAACTCATTGGTGGGAGCAAGGGATTGCCCCCCCTCATTGGAAACAGCATCCAAGAACTCAGATGCTTCAAGTCTGCTTGACCCAGTGCTCCAATTTTCCACCTGCTCACATTAGTTGGCCCATAAAAGGAATATACATGATTCTTGGACTTTGGAAAAGTAGTTCAGTATGTTAGTCCCCATTCCATGCTAAATAACTCTTAATAGCAGGATTAATGTGCTGGAATACTGACCGTAAACAGTGCCAGACACCCGGTGCCCCCAAGTCCCAGTTGGTATATGTGTAATGGCTACAGGAGCCCAACACATAGACCTATGCACACGGATGCATTACCACACATGGTCATGCAAATGTCATGACGCAGTGACCATTTTGTTTAATTTTATTTACTGTTCCAAAATGGCAGAGAGCAAAAGTGTGCAAAAGAGCTTCTCAAAAATAAATAACACAGAAGCAAATGGCAGCTACATGCCCACCAACAAATGTAAAAAAATAATGTTTTTTTCAGGACTGCCATGTGTGGGGAGAGGGAGCTACAATCGAAGAACTCTTTCGGTATAAGTGAATGTGGGTGGCAGCAAGAGGGATTGGGAGCAAAATATATGCTTGGGTTGGGGAGGGCATACATTTTAAAAAAGAGAAAAAAGGAAAGGAATAAGGGGTGCACAATGGACAAGTTGTGGGAGGGAGAAAGCAACACGGAGCATGAAGGAGAGGCAGACTTTTAGGAAGTTGGGGTTAGCAGCACATGAATAAAAAGACTAGAGAACACAGGCAACCTCATCGAGTGCCGAAAGGTAAAAAAGTAGTGCTCTGAATGGGAGCAATGGAAAGATACAAGTAGAAAAGTGATTAGGCAAAAGAATGGAAAGAAGGTATGCTCCTGGTAAGGGACAAATACAAGAAGAGGAAAGAAGCCATTGAATATGAAGCAAGCAAATGAGCGCAACAAGAAAGCCCCCCAATAGTAAGCAATTGGCTGGCTTTAAGCCCACATTAACTTTTCGGTATGGTGTAAAAGTGACCAGACAGCTGCCTGTAGGTGAGACCTAAAAATGGCCATACTGGTCGAAAATCTGAAACAAAAGTAAAATATACAATTTTTCATAAATTGATGATTAATATTCAGTTAGTACACATCAAACTGAAAACATATGGTTTTTGTAATTTAAAAAACACCTACTTGAAACCTAGAGGGGGTTTAACAAGTTCTTTACCATCATCCTTCACCAAGAGACCAGGATCTTTGGGTTTTGAGTAACCCCGTACAGCAGTATCGCCAAGGGGATAGAATCCTAGGAACAAACCAGAAAAGGTACATCAGTGCTATGCATAGGAGCTGCCAGAGATGCTGTGGTTGCCCTTTGTGTGAACTTCTACCTCTTCCAACACATGTTCTTTGGTAAGACCTCGGGGAACACCTTGTCAGTAAAACAAAGCGCTGAGTGGTGACTAACAGATCGGGCTAGGGAGGGCCATATTGAGTAGCTGCATCTTGCAGACGAGCCAATGGCACAAAGAATATTCCAATCACTAGGATTTCGGGATTCATGTCCAGTACAGCCACGTTTTAATTTTGCTCCACTGACATTTCCTTTTCTACTGTGTGCTTTTGTATGAAACATTTGGGAAATCCAATATGAGAGGTCCCGAGGCAATCAGATGTTACTGGGCCCAACTGTTGTCACTATAGAACTTTTACATAAGGTCCGTGAGCACTCCTACTGGTAAACAAGTACCATTTGTATCCAAATAGTGATACAGAGCAGCCTAAGGCTGATTCATACAAGTGCTGCAGGTAAAAACTCAGCCCTCAGCGAGACACAACAATAACAGTAAGTAAATCAGTAAACAGACAGTCCTTTTTTTCTATAAAAGTGTTTTGATGTAAATACTATGCAGAAAATTGCAAATATAGGGGCCAATTCACAAATTTAAACTTGCACTTTTTGTGAGCTTACTACTTTTCGGTATTCACAAAGGTAATCTTGGACCAAAAGTCTAACTTTACTACTTTTCGGTATTCACCAAGGTAAACTTAGAAGTAACAAAGGTAAGTTACTACTAGTAAAGTTACACTTTTGGTCTAAGTTTACCTTGGTGAATACCGAAAAGTAGTAAAGTTAGGCTTGTGGTCTAAGTTTACCTTTGTGAATACCAGAATGGAGTAAAGTTAGAATTTTGGGGTCACATGCATCAAACTTATGACTTGCGATTCCTAAATTGAGATTTTTTTTAAATCGCAATTCCTTATGCAGGTAGGAATCGCCAAAAAAATTGTCATTCTATGGCAGGACCGGGGGCGAGGATTATGCTCTGCTTTCTTTATTTTCCAACACCAGCAGATTCAACGCTCACATAAAAAAACTCTCTTTCCGAAGAACAGTGGGGAAAGGGCAGTCCAAGAGGTCAACCAATCAGCATCCACGTATGTCCTTAGGGTCCGGGGACTGCTGGGACATCTCCTCTTTCTTTTCCTGCTTGCCAGCAGATAAGTACCTTCCATTAGCCTCTATGGTTATTTAGCGATTCCTTGCCTTGTGTTTTTTGTTGTTAGGCATTGTAATTAATCTGTGGGCACTGTTGACGCGCGAGCGCTGCGATTTCCTTTTCAGGTGCCTTTCATTGACGTTGACTGCGGGAGCGTTCTCATCGTTCCTTTCACGGTTCTCTTGCGCGCTTGCGGCGCTTTTAAGCGGCTGCCAGAGGGTGCTAGTGCCGCGCGTCTCCTTTCAACTCGCTCGCTCGGCGGGAACGCTTTCCTGTCACGAAGTTCCTGTCATTGCGTCCCCGCCGACCGAGAAGCCGCCAGCCTGGAGCACTGACACCCGATCTCGGGTCTGATTAACCTGCAGCCTGACGCCCGCCTGAGGGTCGGAAGAGTCCCAGTGAGCCATTCCTTTATTCTGAGGCTGTCATTACCGTTTGGGGCCGGCCCAGGCTTTTAGTTCCTGCCTATAACTTCTGGCAGTGTAAATACCCCCTTGATTCAGTGGGTGTAGGCCCCATGGTTGGTTACCCAGAATTCCTTGCTTGCAAGCCCTAACTTTTAGGTTTTACTCCTACCAAAAGATTAAGAACCTTAGGTTCGCTAAAAGTTTAGGACTGTTCAGTCCTAAACCGGTATTATGGAAGGGGAATTTTTTGAGGAAGAGACCTTTCAGGTTCTCCTGGTAGACGATGATTTTTGCGACGCGGTGGACGCTTCCATCCACCACGCCGTCGCTGCAGCCATGGGTCCCTTTGAGAGGCGAATTATGAAGGTCGCTTACGCCTATGCTTCAGGGGAACGGCAGCCCCCACCACGCCCCAAGCGCAAAGCGGAGGCGGCTGTGGATGGGGGGGCCTTTGAGTGCCTTAAGGCATCCTTCTTGGCGCGTTCCCCTATATCCCAGGTAGAGCCCATAGATGAGGGTGGCCCTTTCTACCCGGAAGGCGAAGATGATGAAGACTGTGAGTCTCCTGCAGAATCCTTTGATCAGCCCGGTCCTTCCAGGCCTTGGCGCCCAACACAGAGTGTGCCAGAAGGTCCTGCGGACATGTTAGTCCCAGAGGACTTGGTCCACCCCCGTTCATCTATGTGGACACCAGGCGAGAAGGTGACACAATTTGTCGCCAGCAGGATGAGGAAGCTCCTAGAAAAGGAGGTTAGGGCCTGCCTGAGGGCAGAGTGCCCTCGGCCTGCCCTTCCGGGCAAAGTAGCGGTCACTCCTGAGATTGATGCAAGAATGGCCACTTTCCTCCAGAAATATATTCGGGACCCCAAGAAAGGGATTGATAGGTCCTGGAAAGCTTGCCAGGACAAGCTCTTGGATGGCTTTGGTCCTCTTACCAAGATTTTAGACCTTGCAGAGAAGGCTAAAGCCTCTGGTACCACGCTTTCCCCGGAGTCAGTCTCAGGCTGGGCCCAGCGAGCTATCGTCTTCCTGGGGAATGTGAACTGCGCCCTAGCAGCAGAGAGGCGACGCTCATTACTGCTTAAAGTGGACCCAAAATTAGGGGACCTGGCCTCCTCGGAGGCGGGCGCAGTGGCGGATGGGGGACTTTTCGGCAAGCCCTTTGTAAAGGAACTCACAAAGTTTGTTTCCACCTTCACTACACTTGATAAGGCTCAGGTGTCCATTAAAAGAGTGTTTCATCCGAAGGTTTTTGTTGGGGTCGGTCGTGGCCGGGGGCGCTCGACCGGCCACTTCTACACTCAAGCTCCCAACAAAGGCTTCAAGAAGGCGGGTGATCAACCCAAGCAAGAATTCTTCCAGTCTTGCAGAAACAGAAGAGACAGAGGAGCCAGGGGAGGTGGCAGAGGCCAGTTCCAAAATCAATCAGGTGAGTCTTTCCCATTACCCCCATTTACCAGTGGGAGGCAGGTAGGCTTTCTTCGCTCGCAATTGGGAGACCATTACATCAGATTCCTGGGTGCTTTAGACCATAAAAGGGTTTCACATAGAGTTCTACGGGACCCCGCGGCAGGAATCCTGACCTCAGCCTCTGGTTTTTACGTCCGCCCAGATGGCTCTGGTGGACGAAGAGGTTCACGATCTCCTCCACAAAGGGGCGATTGTGGGCTCCTCCCTCCATCCGAATGGATTCTTAAGCAATATCTTTCTAGTGGACAAGACAGATGAAGGTCAACGCCCGGTTATCAATCTGAAGGAGTTTAACAGCTGGTTGGTTTACCGCCATTTCAAAATGGAGGGAATCCACCTGCTGCGCGACCTCCTGTGCCCAAACGACTGGAGGCTGCGCCTCGACCTGAAGGACGCCTACCTTTCCGTCCCGATTTTTCCCCCGCATCGCAGGTTCTTTCAATTCCTGTGGAAGGAGCGGGTGTACGAGTTCACGATGCTACCTTTCAGTCTCTCCTCGGCTCCTTGGTGCTTCACCAAGGTGCTCAAGCCTGTGGTGGAGTACCTCAGAGCAAGGGGCTTCCACCTCCTGATTTATCTCGACTACATCCTCCTAGTCTCAGTCTTCCACCTTGCTTGCAGAGCAACTTTAGACGATGGTGTGTCTGTTACAGGACATAGGATTTGAAATCAACGAGAAGAAATCCCTCTTGGTTCCGGCCCAGCAAACAACGTTTCTGGGGTTTGTCATAGACTCCGTAGAGAAGACATTGAGTCTCCCCTCCAGGAAAGTTTCAAAGATCCAGAGAGAACTACGGCGCACCCTGGCGCAGCCCACCACCTCCCTTCGACAAGTAGCTAGGGTGGTGGGTCTCCTTTCCTCCTCCATTCAGGCCATCTTCCCAGGTCTCCTGCATTACAGGGCCCTTCAACGGCTGAAAGCCACTCATCTCAGGAAGGGTTTAAAGTACTCAGAGCTCGCTCCCCTCACAGAGGAGGTGAGGTTGGAAATGCAGTGGTGGCTGGACCACGTGGAGGCCTGGAATGGGAGGGCCATTTTCGGTTTGTCTCCGGACATCGTCATCGAGTCGGATGCCAGCAGGTCGGGCTGGGGAGCGCGCTGCGGGGACTCATTTACCGGAGGAAAATGGTCCGCAGACGAACAACACCTTCATATCAATTGTTTAGAACTTCTGACCGGGTCCTTTGCAATCAAGTGTTGAACGAAGGACAAGATCAGATGTCACGTCCTTCTCAAGATGGACAATGTGTCCGCTGTCCGCTACATAAACTATCTGGGAGGCACGAAGTCCAAGGTCTTAGCAGACATGGCCAAGGAATTTTTGTACTTTTGCCTGAACAACAGCGTCTCGGTGACGGCGGAGTATCTTCCGGCTGCGGCCAATGTAGTAGCGGACTGGTGCTCCCGGGAGTGGTCGGATGTCAGCCTCAGGTAATTGAACCCCAATGTTTTCCGAAGGCTCCATGCCCTTTGGGGCCCCTTCTCAGTGGACCTCTTTGCCTCGCGCCTGGACCATCAGCTTCCCCGGTTCTTCAGTTGGAAGCTGGATCCCCTGGCAGTGGCAACGGATGCCTTCCTTCAGGACTGGTCCCAGGAGATGGGGTACGCCTTTCCACCATTTGCGATGGTCATGCGCCTCTCAGCGCAGGTTCACCGACAGCAGGCGAGGGTAGTCCTAGTCACGCCTTATTGGAGGTCGCAAGTATGGTTTCCAGTTCTTCTGGAACTTTCTTGGGATTCTCCAATCCTTCTACCCCCGATCATATGATTCTTCGGGATCCCCAAGGACAGCCTCACCTGTTAGTCCTGCAGAATCGGATGCCCCTCATGGCCTGGCAGATTTCCGGCAACGTTGGAGACTCCGTGGCTTATCGGGAGACGCTCAGACTATCCTGGCAGCAGCATGGGCAGACGGCACCAACAAACGATGTCGTTCGGCTTGGTCCAGATGGGTGGGTTGGTGTCTTAGCCGGGGTCAGGATCCCGTGGGGTGCGAAGTGGTCCTTGTCTTGAATTTCCAACTATCCTGGCCACAGAAGGTTTGGCTTACTGCACCATAAATTCTTACAGATCGGCAATTTCAGCGGGCCATGACCCGGTGCAGGGTGCTGCTGTGGGGGAACACCCTTTTGTGTGTAAGTTATTGCGGGGTATTCGCTTATCCCTGCCTCCCCTGCCTAGGTACTCCCAGTTGTGGGATGTTAGCAAAGTTTTACATCTTTTTCAGTCCTTGCCTTCGAATAGATACTTGTCACACAAGCAACTCTCCGCAAAGTTGGCCATGCTCCTTTGTTTGGTCTCTGGAGGGTTTCTGATGTGAGAGCTCTTGATCTCCTCGGTCGCATTTTTTCCCCTCAAGGGGTCACCTTTCATATTTCTCGCTGCACTAAATCAAGCTCTAGGATAAGCTCTTACCCGTTTTTTGATAAACAGCCCAAGTTGTGTGTGGTGCGCTGCCTCAAGGCGTATGAGAGCATGACGGATGAACATCGTCCCCACGGCGTAAACCAACTGCTGATTTCTCTCAGGAAACCCTTCAAGGCTGTGTCTTCTCCCACCATTGCAAGATGGGTCAGATGGATCATGAGAGAAGCAGGCATTGACATCTCGCACTTTGGTGCTCATTCAGTGAGAGGAGCTATGGCCTCCAAAGCCTTTACCCTTGGAGCGCGTCTCGAGGATGTTCTCAATGCTGCTGACTGGTCATCAGACTCGATGTTTAAAAGGTTCTTCTTTAAACCGGTCATTGACATGGCTTCCCTGGTGGTGGACAAGCTTTGAACGAGCATAATCCTCACCTCCGGTCCTGCCAAAGAATACAAAATTTCCTAGTAGACATAAAGGAAAGTTTCAATTTTAGTAAGGACTCGGAGGCGAGGATTATTCCCTCCCAGAGTTCCTGAGGAGTCAGTCGCTTTTTTCCCGTCCTAACCTGTGGATTGACAGCACCGTAAGGTATAAGTACTGGTCTCTCCTTTTTTGTTACGGGTTTGGGTATAACTGTATTGGAAATTAATAGTTGATTATCCTTGTGCCTTTTTTTTTTTATAACCTAGTTCCTCATCGGTATATTACCTTTGTGATAACTGTGATGGTTAAGTTCGGATCAATTTGATATTCTCTTACTTCTTTCAGGGCCGGACTCATCTAAGACGGACTAATGGAATTCGTTGATGACTTGCCAGTTCGCAGTCAAAGAAAGAGGAGATGTCCCAGCAGTCCCCGGACCCTAAGGACATACGTGGATGCTAAATGGTTGACCTCTTGGACTGCCCTTTCCCGACTGTTCATGGGAAAGAGAGTTTTTTTATGTGAACGTTGAATCTGCTGGTGTTGGAAAATAAAGAAAGCAGAGCATAATCCTCGCCTCCGAGTCCTTAATAGAATTGAAACTTTCCTTCGTGTCTACTAGGAAATTTTTCATTCCTGCACATTCCTTATTTGCGACTCGCAAATTGCGAATCACAAATTAGAAATGGCTTCCCATTCATTCCTGTGGGCCCAGAGGCCCATTGGAATCAAAGGGAATTGCATGCACAATTTGCGAGTTCCAAATAGGTACTTGCAAATTGGGCATGCAATTTTAACGGTCCAAGGGTGCCAAAAGGACACCCTGATGCACCTTTGAAAGTGCAATTAAAAAACATTTTGCACACACACACACACACACATGCCCCAAGGGCATGTGTGTGTGCAACATAGAACTTTGAAAAATGCACTTTTGTGCATTTTTCAAACTTTTCGCAAGTTACCATCAACTTTAAATTGATGGTAAAATGCATTTCTTAAAAGCGAAGTCACAATTTTTTTTGTTTTGTTGCATTGCATTTAGGGAATCACAATATGCGATTCCCTAAATGCAAACGCAATTTAGGTAATCGCTAATTTTGCGATTACTTAATTAGCGATTTTTGCATTTGGGATGGTACATCCCAAATGCAAAAATTGTGGTCGCAAAAGGGCAGATTCTGTGAATCTGCCCCTTTGCGACCGCAAAAAACAATGATGCATGCGCCCTTTGGTCTACATTTACCTTTGTGAATATGGAAAAGTAGTGAACTTACACAAAAGTTTAAGTTTACGATTGTAAATTGGGCCCATATAGTTTTAGGTGGATTTACAATGTAGAGCCCTGCCTAAACGTCCTTGGATAACAAGCAGGGTACACATATGCCCTAATTACGAGTCTAGCGATCTGAGGGCCGCCCGACTCGTGGGGGCACAGAGTTGGCAGTCCAGCCATTACCCCACCGGTAGACCGACCGCTCTAAATGGACTTCAGCGGTCGGACCACCATTGCACCACCACAGCTTCCAGGGAACCACCATTCCCTGGTAGTCAAGTGACGGTCTGAGGGCTGCAATATCCTTGGTGTTGCCCAGAGGCACTGCCAAGCACATTACGACTTTCCTAACCGCCAGCACTGTCATGAAGGTTCTTCCTCCAGGAAAAGGTTACCGCTGAGGAAAGACAGGGAGTCCTATAGGGTCCTCTCTGGCCCCTGTGCCCCATTGTGCTTGCACGGGGCACATATTGTGCCACTCTGTCTTTCTGCACCCCCAGTTCCTGCACAGGAGGAAATGCACAACATGGTGGTTTTCTTCCAGTGCAGGAACATGCACTGGCGGTCCTGCAGCTGTGCTGTTTCAGGCTCACAATGAGTCTTTTAAACAGCACCGCTGCGGGACCGCCATGCCGCCTGCCAGGCTACAAAAAACTTAAAATCTGGCCGGCAGGCGGTGGTGACTCTTGGTGGTGCAGGGCCGCGGCGGTGGTGAGCCGCTCACCCTCGTAACGCCAAAGGAGCTAATAGGGCCCATAATGCATTTTAAAGATTTATCATGGGGAGAAATAAGACCATAAACCTAATCTGTTTCTATCATCCGTGAATTGTGATATCACATTTTGATCACCAACAAGCACTAAACCTAAATAAAACAGGCCTTAAGCAACACATTTGACTTTTCACAATACTGAAATTTAGGTCTTCAAACCTTGGGCCTGCTTCACAAAGGTAAACTTACACTTTTTCGACATTCACGAAGGTGAGTTACTACTAGTAAAGTTAGATTTTTGGTCTAAATTTACCTTTGTGAATAACGAAAAGTAGTAAATGTAGACTTTTTATCTAAAATTACATTTGTAAATACTGAAAAGTATTAAAGTTAGACTTTTGGTTTATGTTTACCTTTGTGAAGACCGAAAAGTAGTAAACTAACACAAAAGTGTAAGTTTACCATTGTGAATCTGGCCCTTTGCCTGGTGTACTCCAAATGTAAAACAAAAAGGATGGCATACTTATTTCGTCGCTGTACCTAACAGTGGGTTAGAATCCACAAATATGAGTCTACTTCCTTTACATAAACATAAGTGCCACCTAGAGATACCAAATGCAAAATAAGTTAAGGCAGGTCTAAATGTGTCTTTGGGTAAACCTGAATTATCCTTCCAGAGGGGCATATATATAATTATGTTAAGCTTATGCAAAACATGTAAAATGTCTATGTGAGGATTTTATCTAAAGCAACCTCAAATTCAAATTTAAAAAAAATTTATTCGATCATTTTAGAAAACAATCATAAAAGCACAATAAAATTCATGACAATGGGAAGACGGAAACCAATGGGTTTGACTAGAAACAGATTAAACACATTAAGATAAAAAGGACATACTTTTTCTTGCAGATACAGATTTTAAAATATATACAGCAGTAAAATAACACACATCAGGTTCATCAAGTGCAAATCGAAGGCTCATAGCGGATTTCGCAGTGAGCACAAAATATTTTTTAAAAAGTGGTTTCAGGTAAGTGATACGAAAACACAAATATAATGGGCAAATCAACAAAAAATGCTCAGGACTTTGTTTCGAAATCCCATCACACGGGCATGGGGCAGAGGTATGTTTCTTAATTTGAGGGTAAGCTACCAGTTTATGAACTATCCCTAGTCGCAGTCTAGTAAGGACATGCTGATGAGAGTGTTTAGTGACCAATTTTAGATACTTTGAGAAGCCAAATTCAGCCAAATTATAAGAATGGTAATATATATGGGTAAGGAACTGGCATGTGGCATCACTACGTAGTTTAGCTTTACCCCCAAATAAACATGTTTTAACTCCTTCTTCGGTATATCAATAGCGCAGGCAGGGTCTTCAAAGACGTTCAAATTAAACACATCTCTAAACGTAGTGATAATATAATTAAGCCATGGGATCAGTCTAAATTTATCTAAACGGAGGCAATCATTGATAATTTTCCTCGTAAAGCCAGTTTGTTCCTTAGACCAGATAGATCTCCATACCAGTAGGAGTCTTAATCCTATGAGGTCTGCCAGGTGTTCCAATCCGACCTCCTGGTGGGTCAGTCTGGTAGAGGCTGAGGATGGTAAACAGAGGAGCCTTTTTAAAAATGTATTTTCCTCCACTTGTAAAGGCTCATGGTGACAATGTCCCCACACGCCTGAACCATAAAGGGCCAAAGATACACATCTGTGGTGGTAAATATACAACATGTCATATATGCGCCTACTTCCCAATTTTGAAGCAAATTTAAAGATACCAAAGGCACATTTCCTCATTTTTGCCCTAACATTAGACATCTCCTGAGCCCATATACCACCACTATTAAAAGTGATACCCAAGTAACAAAATTTCTCAACCACTTGGATCGTTTGATCATCAAACACAAAGGTCCTTAATTTTTTTACTTTCTTCCCACAGGCCATAATAAAGGTTTTTGAATTGTTAATCTTAAGCTTTCTCCCTTTAATAAAATCCAAAAATGTATCCATGAGTCTCTGCAGTCCGACAGGGGTTCTAGATAGAAGCACTGTGTCGTCTGCGTAAAGCAATACTGGAATTGCTAGTCCTTCAGCGGTTGGGGCATCAGCATTAACCAGTCTCAACTCGGACTCAATGGCATTAATAAAAAGGGAGAAAAGAAGGGGGGCGAGGACACAGCCTTGCCTAATACCGCAATCCACTCTAATATTGGGGGTACATTCTCCCGCTTGACCAAAGCGAATCCTAGCCGACAATTTACTATACAGTCGTGCCAGGAAATAAATAATTTCAGATGGTGCACCTAGATCCAGTAGGGTTGTCCACAGTAATGCATGGTCCACCAGATCGAATGCACTTGAAAGGTCCGCAAAACAGAGGAATAAAGAGCCCTGTTTTGCACGCGTATATTTACCTATAATCAAATCTAGGTTAATGCACTGTTCAATCGTGCCCAGCCCCTTGCGAAACCCAAACTGGGAATCAGCAAGGATTCCATTGACCTCTGCCCATTCCTCCAGTCGCAACAATAACACCCTACTCATTATTTTCAGGGAGGAGTCAAGAAGTGAGATTGGGCGATAGTTCTTAGCCTCGCCCCTATCTCCTTTCTTGTATATTGGAATGATTATAGACTCGCCCCAGGACCGGGGGAAGGTGGCCATGGCAACTGCATTAAAGACCTTGGTCAAAAAAGGACTCCATAGCTGTACATCAGCTTTGTAAAGGTCAATCGGAACCCCGTCAGGGCCGGGTGCCTTACCTCCCTTACTATACCGGATGGCATTATCCACCTCAGCGATGGTAATATTAAGGAAAGTATTAGGACTAGAGTCAGTAGGCAACCTCTTAAAACAGCCAGAAGGCATTATTAGATCTGTCGTTATCCAACAAATATATTTATTTAAAAAGGTTTCTAGCCAGCTGACTTCTTCCATTGGTCTTTCGGTGTTATTCACATCTTGTTTCTGCCAGTGTAGCATACTGCATGGGGCAGGGGGTGAGCCCACTTCATCCATTGGATAGCTTCACTTTGAGTAACAACTTTTTGATCTTTCACAAGAAACATATCCACACACTAGGTACTTCTTTTCAATGTTAGTGTTTTTGTTTTTATATTATTGCTTTGGTTGGTGCCCTTGCATTTAGAGTCTGATGTGATAGCAGGACACTTTCTATCAGCTCATACATGTTGAGCACAGGGTGATTCCAGCTCTATGAGTTCTTATCTCCTGCCAATGCTGCTGCACATTGCTTTGCTATCTATCTATCTATCTATCTATCTATCTATCTATCTATCTATCTATCTATCTATCTATCTATCTATCTATCTATCTATCTATCTATCTATCTATCTATCTATCTATCTATCTATCTATCTATCTATCTATCTATCTATCTATCTATCTATCTATCTATCTATCCATCCATCCATCCATCCATCCATCCATCCATCCATCCATCCATCCATCTATCCATCCATCCATCCATCCATCCATCCATCCATCCATCTATCCATCTATCTATCTATCTATCTATCTATCTATCTATCTATCTATCTAGCTATCTATCTATCTTCCTTTGCAACAGTATCTATCTGTCTTTGCAGCACTATCTTTCTAAAACATCCTTCATATTTATCTTTGCAATACTGTCTAGCTAGGCAACCCTCTCTATGTACCTGTGTTTGCAAGCCTCTCTATCTGTCTTAGCAAGTCTCTCTATATATTTGTAAGAAGGTTTTACAAAAATTTCACAAAAACCATCAGCAAAGGCAAGAGGCTAGCAGCTAAATCCAGACAAAGTAGCTTTTTTATGTCTGGTGTTGGCCAAGACTTTTTGATTTTACTACAATTATGTGTATAACATAGATAGTTACTTACAGTAGTTTTTCAGCCAGGCACCATCAATTAGTCTGCTGTTGTGTCACAAATAAAAACTCTTATCCACAGATTAATCGTGACCGAATACGTTCAAGCGAATGCTGCACCCAGAGGTCAATAATCCACATGCATTTTTCTACAAGACATCCTGTTCAGAAAAGACTGGGCGGCCACCTCATGGAAATGCACTAGAGACTGGCTAATACTAATAATTAAGACTGCAACAAAACTGTCAGAGGAACTAACAATAACAATACAAGTCAGTGAAGCTTAATTGAAAACGGTCCAAACTCGGTATTCGTAAAAACATTAGAGGAAATCAACAAAGAAATGATGAGAATGAAAGATTTAATTACCATAAGCAAAATCCAAAAATTAGGTAGCGACCTCAAATGTTTTTCTCAAGAAAATATGTATCCCTATACGAAGGACGACTATATTGCACCACAAGAACACAGCATTAGTGAATCATCAGGACACAGCTCAACAGACACTATGGATTAGAGTAGTGTGAGAGAACCCCAAGATGGACAATGCAATAGAGGTCAAATTAGAAGAAGTGCTCGGGAATGGCGAACAAACTGGAGAATGCCAGGATTTGGCAAAAATATCGCACCAGCCTTTTAACTGTTTGTGCCACAACCCATATATGCAAGGACCACACCCTACTTTTCCCCCCTTTAGATCTACTTTTTTAGGAAGCCTGAACCAACCTCGAGGGAAGTGGAAAGGAGTTAGATGGGCCGACATGGAGCAAGTTGTCCAGATAAGAAGCATGTGGAAAAACCAAGAGCAACTAGGACCCTGCACAGCAACTCCATATTGTTCAATCTCACCGATATTGCTCATGGTGGAGGAAGCAGAAACAAACTTCTGGATATCTAAAAAGGTAGCTGAATATCTTCAAACCAAGAACCCAAGAATTTCATACTTTTACTCGCTGCCAAAAATGCACAAAAACACAATACCATCACCAGGCCACCCAATAGTTTCAGGAATTGGTTCTATATTAGAACCATTATCCAAGTTTGTGGACCATTACCTTAAACCTCTTGTCCAGAAAACGCCAATATACCTAAAGGAGACCAGAGATCTTGTCAATCAACTGAAGGAAAAACCCTGCAAAAAAGGCATAGATATCCTGATTGGGCAAGACGTGGAGAGCTTATATACTAGTCTCCCACAAGAATCTACTCTAGCGAAAATTGCAGACCTTCTCTTTGAACAAGTCTGGACATATATTACTCCAAGACATTTCATCTTGAAATGCTGAGGCTTAGCTTTTTCAGGAAACCTTTTTGAATTTGAAGGTACACTACACCTCCAAACCCATGGGACATCGATGGGAGAACATTTGCCCCCAGTCTGGAAGGAGATTTGAAGAGAGATATATCCTCGGAGAGATGAATCCTTACAGAGCCAAGATCCTCTTCTGAAAGAGGTATATAGATGACATTTTAGTAATCTGGCAAGGCACAAAAGATACCCTTAAATCTTTTCACGATTGGCTTAACTCCTATGATGAGTTCCGCAGATTTACTTGCACAGCACATGAGGACACACTAGACTTTCTGGATGTCACCATCTTTGTAGAGAATAATAGTCTAAAGACCAAGACATAAAACAAACCAACTGCAAAAACAGTTTGCTCTCCTTCAAAAGGTTCTATCCCAGAACATTTAGGGAAAACCTACCCTACAGCCCGTTTTTATGCATACGATGGAACTGTAGTAATCCCAGGGATTACAAAAATCCAGCATTCAATCTTACAGAAAAGCTGAGAGATAGGTATTATCCCAACAATATCATACACAAATGTCAAAAGAGAGCGAAAAATCTAAACCGAGATACAATCCTGGAAAACACAGTTTAAAACCCTGACAATGAGACCCTTATGTGCGTCACAATATACAGCACAGCCACAAATACTGTCAAAAAAGCCATAAACAAGCACTGGCACATTCTGACCTCTGGAACACTTACATGAACCATACCCAGATTTGCCAAAAAGAGAAGTAAGAACATCTAGGACTTCCTAATCCACACCTGGCCTGTACCGCAACAAATGGGGCACTATTCAGATCTTACAACCTGGGGCTTAGCACCTGTAATAGGACATTATCCCTGTGGCATATGTACGGTCTGGCACCTAACAAGAGCAACCAAAAGACTTTGATTGAAAGACAAAATTTAATTGACCTTGAAACAACACAAACTGCAACACCGCGCATGAAATCTATCTGATTACATGCCCCTGCAAACTGAAATACATCGGCAAGACATGCCGCAAAGTTAAACTATGTTTAGCAAGCAACCATGGCTCAACAGGTATTATTAAAGGACAATTTTCTTTAAAGAATGAATGTACAAAGAAGTTGCAAATGGAGGAGACAGGGAAACATTAATAGTTATAGCAAATAAATGCAAGAAATGGTCTGCATTTAAACAGAAATAAAAAGAAAAAGGGGGAGGACAATAATGACGGCAGTCTGTTACATTGAATGTTCATGTAACCTGAAAAAGACTTGTGCACATCTACGCTCATGAACTGTGCAAGTGACAAGTGAGAAATATACAGCGATAAAGTGGCGCCCGAAAAACGCTACGGAGAGATGTCGATCGGCTGAGAGAGCGGCCGCGACAGCTCCCCCTCACTTCCTCTGACGTCAGACGCCGCAACGAGGAGCTGCGATCGCCATTTCTGATGCCCTTGGTGCCACGGAGCCGCGTAGCCCTGAAGGACAGCTGCTTTTGATTTATTAACTGTCCGCAAACTTTTTTCCAATTGAACGGCTTGAGGCTTTTATCCGTGGAGGCAACTTGCTTTCTCTTTAATGAGAAAAGGACTGTTTTGAGCTTTTTTGGAGCCGGGTGGTGGTGTGCTGCAGTCATTTCGGTTTTGCTCCTTTTTTCTCCCTTGCCTGGCATGGGCTTTATACGTTGACTGCTTTGGACAGCTGTGGACTGCTGTGGACTTGGGAAGCATCATTTAATATCACCAGGGTCTCCAGGTTTCTCAACAAGAGTGGGTAAGTGTGGAATTTCTCCTTGCTCACCTTAGTTGAGGGTCGCTGGGTACGTCCCATAGAGTGATTTTGCACTGTTTCAGGAGTATTCTGGCAGCATCTATATTGGCTATTGGCAGAAGAGCGCTGATAGGAAGGCAGTATGCGAAAGCCTGGTAAAGCAACAAAGGGAACCACTCCAATACTAACTCAGAAAGTTAATAAGCGCGCAGCCCAAGCCGCAGCTCGGTTGAACCACGTGGCCGCATTTCAACAGGATCTTTCTCTCTCATCTGAGATTGCGGGGATGGCAAGTGCTGATGCGGCCTAACAGGATAGTCCGGAGGCAGTTACGGTGGATTCTGTTTGTCTCATTAGTCCTAGTGAGTTGGTCTCTATAAGGGGGGATTTGTCAATCTCTGCCGCCTAGTCTAAAGAGACTTTGACTCCAGGAAAAGCAGTGACTGAGTCTTTGGAGGCTAGAAAGTATCGTATCTTCTTTAAAACTAAGCAGGGTGGGCCTCTGACTGAACCAGATGTAGCAAATGAGATTGAAGGAAACGACCTTTTAGCAGCAGATAATGTTTTGGACGTTGGTCCAGAAGTGTTAATCTTCAAGTCTGGCAGTCTTCTTCCTTTTCCTCTTCCTTCTTCGCCATCTTCAGATCTTCTAATTCCATCAGTAGGGGGATGGCTCATGCCTCTTTCTATGCTGGAGGTCTCAACGGAGTCTATGGCTATTTTAACATCACCAGTGGTCCCCAATTTAACTCAGTCTGATCCCCCTTTAGGCTCCTTTTCTATGCAATGGGACGCTAAGAGCCTCCTTAATTTGATTTTGGGAGAAATCTGTGAATTAAAAGCTTCCCAGTCTGCTGAGATTCCAGCAATAAATACCCGCCTGATGAAGATTGATGAATCCATGGCTCAAATTCCGGTGCGGCTCGTGGAGAGTGGACCAAAACCAGGATTTCCCAATTGGAAGATCAAATGTCATCTCTGAATCATAAAGTGGCCACGTTTCAGTCATAGAGAGCCTCAATGGAGTTGAAATTGGAGGAGCTAGAGAACCATTCCAGACATTCAAATCTTCTCATTTTTGGCATCCCGGAGGGCTTAGAGGGCCAGCAGATGCTCCAGTGGGTGGATTCCTTGATAAAGAAAAATGTCCTTCCTGAATTTATAGGCGATCTGACAATAATGAGAGCTCATAGGGTTCCTGCACATCTCCCTGCTAATGCCAAGTTGCCCCGGGCTAAAATGGTCAACTTTGGAGACTTTAGGGTCAAGGAGCAGATCCTATCAAGAGTGATTATGCAGAGACAGAAGTGCCATTATGTCGCATCTTTTCATATGTGTCAGCCTCCGCAGCAAAAAGGCGGAAAAAATTTGTCAAAATGCTTCATTTGTTTAAGGCACAAGTGGCACAAGCTATGACAGCTCAGCAGAGCAAGCTGAAGGTGCTAATTAAGGGCAGATTTCATATTTTTTGAATGTCGCAGAGGCGCAGGAAGTGTTACATCAGATTTCTATTGATGAACCCTAATGGCTTTAAACTAGTCCTTGGTTAGCAGGGTGGAGGGTAAGGAAGGTTAATGATGGTAAAAGTTGGTTTAACTGTTGCTTTTGTAGTTTAGGAAGAGGAAGTGAGGGTAAGGTGGGGGTGCCATTCAGCTGCAATAGGCACCAAATCATTGTGCCTATAGATGGGTGGGTGGGCGGGACAGGTTGTCGGACTCTGAGCAGGGGCGGCCATCTGCTCAGGCGACAACGGGCCAAGGGTTGGGACAGGGGGGGGGGGAAAGGGAGCATTGGGGAAAAAACAAAAACCATAATTATGATTTTGATTTGGATACATCTGTTCAGTTTTTTTAGAGGATAAGAAGGGAGCTAGATGGGCAAGCCTAGATATCTTGTTGGCCATTGGGTCCATATTGTGTGCTAAATCTGTGGATTTTTTTTTTCCTTTAGTTTATCATAAATTAAATGGGAAGTAAGGAATCTCTAAAAGTGGTTTTGTTTAACGTGAATGGCCTCAATAATAAGAGGAAACTGAGAGCAAACGAAGCCTGGATTAAGACAGAGAATCCGTCCGCTATCCTGCTACAAGAGACCCATATATCAGCAGGGAAATTAGAGGATTTTTCAAAGTTTAAATCTTGGGTAGCATATAGGGGATTTTCCTCATCCTCGGCAGCCCATAGAGGGACAGCGATTTTTCTTAGTAAAAAACTGCATGCGGAGGTAGTAAATGAGGTGAGTGATCAAAGCGGTAGATGGTGTTGGGTCGCCTGTAAGTTAGGACAGAGATCTTTGACTTTCGCCAGTTTATACGCTCCGGTAGAAGATAAACCTAGTATATATGAGGAATTTTTTCAATCCCTAATTCAAGTATCAGGAGATTTAATAGTGGGAGGGGATTTTAATCTGTTAATGAACCCGAAAATCGATTCTTCCTCCAAAGCAAAGAGACAATTAAAGCCAAATTCTCTCAAAATGGTTCAAAACTATAGTACAACGCTTGATATAGCGGATCCTTGACGGCCTGCATTTCCTAGTGGAATTTCTTATACCTGTTTTTCAGGGAGATTTCACACTTTTCCTCATATTGAATTTTTTCTTATTTCTAGGTGTTTGGTTTTTAAATCTCAAAAAACCCTCCAAAATGGGCTTTCCGATCATGAATAAATTACTTTAGATTTGGAATTTGGCAAATATAAAAAACCTTTTAAAAAATAGCAGCTGAATCGTCGATATTTAGCAGAAGAAAACTGGGTATCTAGAATTAAAATAGAAATTAGGGAATTTTTTTAACGAAATAATGGCTCAGCTCCACTGGATGTTGTCTGGGATTCATTTAAGGCGCTTTTTCGTGGGTTTGCTATTGCTAAAGATGCCGAGAATTTGAGGGCTAAGAAAGAGGAGAAGTCTTTACTCGAGCAAAAAGTGCAACGGTCGCTTGATAGCTTCCTCTCCTCCCCTTCGGTGGCTCACCGCCGACAGTTGGATCAGGCTAAACAAAATCTGGCCAATAATTATTATGCTAAAGGTGAGTGTCTATTCCAGCAGACTAGGCAAAAAAGTTATGAGAAAAGTAATTACACCGGCAGATTCTTGGCATGGCAGGCTAAGGAGAGTGCTGCAAGTAATCAAATACTCGCACTGAGATGCCGTATTTCAGGCTCTCGGATGGTGGACTTGGATGCTGTAGGCAACGTTATGGAACAACATAATGAAAGGATATATGGCCATAATCATTCTATAGATAAGCTCTCTCTGGGGAAATTTCTTCAGGAAAATGAATGACCTATTTTGACAGATCTAGAAAATAGGAATATTCACAAAAGAAGAGTGCCATACTCACCCGGTAACTAACTGGTCTCATATAATATTACAATGCCCCTTGCTCCAGAAGTTCTGGAATGATAGTTTTGAATATTTGGAATTAGAATGCTGGTTATCAATTGGGTTTAATGATTGATTAATTGTGTGGGGTTTTGATCCAGATCTCCTCCTCCCCATGATATCGATTACATTTTGATATATCTGTATGGCAGATCGCTCCTTCTCCAAAAATGGCAAACGGATTTAATTCTGACCAAATTGGAATGGACTCAGAAAATGGGTCAGGTAAAAAGAAGTGAACTAATCAATGCGGCATGTATCGGGGGACTGAAGAAATTTGAGAAGATCTGGTCATCGCATTTTGATTGTCATTTGTAAATTGAGTATATAGGGGCTTGTATCCCCTTTAAATGTGTCATAATATTTTTAAGAATCAATTGTTTTTAGGCATTCTGTAAATATGAAATCTTTTATTTAAAGTAATTCAAACTGCTTTACTGGAATTAGATGATACTGTCACAAGCTTTTTGGAGTTCTAATTTAGGGTCTTTAAGCCTTCTGCAAATAAGTATTATAATTATATGTTTGATGTCGCTTGTTTATTCCTTCAAAGACCATGGATGTAGCTTTTAGGATGTATATTTGTAATTAATATTGTCTGGTATTATGGTTTTCAAATAAAAAAATAAAAAATAAAAAGGGGGAGGACAATAATGACAGCAGTTTGTTACATTGAATGTCCATGGAACCTGAAAAAGATGTGTGCACATTTGCACTCATGAACGGCGCAAGTGACAAGTGAGAAATATACAGCGATAAAGTGGTGCGCGAAAAAGATACAAACAAGATTGTCAATATATACAAGGGCCAGTTGGTGGTTCCAATACATTAGTACATATTTAAAAATAAAGTTAATTTTGTTTTAACACTGAAATAAGCTCCAAGAGTGGCGCTGAGGGGTCGACGGCGTTCAACCTGGACAGATTTCAGGTCATCATCAGTACAAGGTTACCCATTTTTTCGAGTGCTGCATAGGAGGAAGAGGAGAGGTAGGACACGAAGGACTGGGTGGCAGAGAAGGGGGATTAGAACAAGCGTGCAGGCAGTCAAGTATGGGTTCACAATTGAAAACGACCACCCAAGTTGATAAAATTGGTAACCCCAGGTGGTAAACTCTGCTCCGTTCATGGAGCTTGAGGAATACAGACACACCGCGATCCACGGAGGAAAGCAGAATTCCCGAATTCCGCCATTTGGGTGTGAAGTGGAGTTTTCTTTTGGTGTTCAACCGCGAGAGCCAAGACTCTCAGGCTGCTTGTGAGCATATACAAGACTTCTCACACCGCTAAGGAGCTCCCGCAAGACTTCGCGCTCACTCGCAAGGCTTCTGGCCATGACAGTACCAATCTAGCATTCTTAGAGCCGATTGCAGTTGCAGACGGAGCGGCCAAGAAGCTTTTCTGCTTGAGAATGCTGCTGAGAGGCATTTGGAGTGGATTTTCTTCTCAAACTGGCTGATGGGGTGGTTGTTTTTTGTGCGAGAAGTCATTTTTTAAAACTTTTTTTTTTTCAAACCAGAAGGAAGTGCCCCTGAGTGCATAAGGGTGTTGTTTGTTTGACTGGGGGCATGCACCTGGATTTATTTGTAGTTTTGTTCGATTTTTAAAATGTATTGTTGTTGGTGCCCTGCAGTTTTTAGTAGGAGCATTGTTTTTTGTGTGCATTAATTTATCTTCTTTTGTAAAGAAAAAATGTTGCACAGTTCAGTACATTTTCTTCTCCATGTTTTTTTAATAAGTTTGCAATATTGATTGATTTAATTAACTATGTGGCCTAGTTTGCCAATGTGCATTCCATCCAGTAGGCCCTGTACTATTCATGGTGCATGAAACAACAGTTTCTGTGGCGTATGTGGAAATGAAACATCATTTAGGCCATGGATGGCATTGGATTAAAATACAAAATGTGGCTTTATTGGGGTCTTTCATGTTTTTTTCCACTCAAACAGTGTTTAGGTGGGGTAATGCATTTGGGCGATGTGTGTTGTTGGGAACATTTGTAGCCCTGTTACTTTTTATTTTGGCATTGCTGAATTAATGTTGTGTTCTCTGTGCTACCATGCCTCTTTTGTCTGGCCACTGTAAGTGTGTATGTGTGTTTGGCATAGGCCACCATTTTCCTTTGTTGTTCAAGAGTCATTATGCCATGTGGCCAGAGGCCATTTTGTATAGTCAGTGTCCACCATAGGCCTGCATGTGTTCTTTGTTTTCCAACCCTCCTGCTTGTTGTTTTGTTGTTGTTGTTGTGTCCATGTGGCTGGAGGCCATTTTGTGTAGCCAGCCAGTGTACTTTCCCCACAGGCCACTATTTCTTCTTTGTTTGTGGCCATGCCCCCTTGCTGGTTGTTGTTGTTGTTGTCTGACCATGTGACTTGTAGCCATTTTGTGTAGCCAGCCAGAGGGCTTCTGTCATTGGCCTGCATGTCTTCTCTTTGTTCCCTATGCCTTCTTGCTTGCTGTTTTACCATGTGGCTCTTGGCCATTTTGTGAAGGCAACCAGTGTGCATTTGCCATAGGTTTGCATGTCTTGTTCTTCTATCATTATGTTGCAGCCATGCCTCCTTGCTTGGTAGTTAACCATGTGGTTGGTCGGTGGCCATTTTGTATAGGTAACCAGTGTGCTTTTGCCATAGACCTGCATGTCTTCTCTTTTTTCTCAATGTCTTTTTGCTCTGTGTTGTTGTTGATGACCATGTGGCATTGGAAGGCAGCCATTTTGTGTGTCTCACCAGTGTGGCCCTTTTCCATATGCTTGCATGGATGGCTGAGCAATGAGATAGCAGTTTATTAAATAAAACAAATGATATGCTTGAGGATAATGTCACTTATTTATAACTGTTTTTAATAAATTGTTTTCACTTTTAGTTTTAATTTTTTTAATAATGCTTTAATGTTTTTTAGTTTTAGATTTAGTTTTTTATCATTTTCATAACATCTGGCATTAATCAACCCCATGTCTGCTAAAAGTGCACAACAGCAATCATTGTGTAAGGATCATTCAATTGGCAATGCATTTGTCAGCTGCACCTGCCTGTGTGTCACATCTCACATGATGCATTGCACAAAAAGCAACCAGTTAGAGCTGTATTGTTTCATTGTTTCTCTTTCTAATCCTTCCTGAGTGTAAAGTCACTATGAAAGTTTATGTTGTAGTAGTTTTGCCTTTTACGAATGAACCCTGTATACTATTGTTAATTATTTATAATAACTTAAGTAACCACACTAAATGATAATGTCTGTTTGTACTACTACATGAACTGCAACAATGCCACGTTTCACTGAAGTTTTTCTTGCTTGTTTGCTTTAAGGTTCACAACAGAAGAGACCTCACCCACAGTACTGCCAGACAGAAGTCTTGACGTGTGACTGTCATCTCTTCAGCTTGTTGTGAAGCTAAGTGCCACTGCCAACTGAGAGCTTCAATATGGCCCCAAAGAAAGGTGCCTCCAAGAAAGTGGCTAGTGGGGAGCAGAAGAAGCAGATTTCCACCACTGACGTGCCGACCACAACATTTTTCAGGAAAGTTATGCCTGCCGCACAGGAGCAAGCTGAGAGCAGCACTCCTCCATCAACAGCACCACCTCCCCAACCTAAGCCCAGGACTCTATCTGTCAATGAGGCAGCCAGTGCAATCATGTTGACGCAGATGAGCAGCGATGTTGAATTGGATTTATCCCTTTCACAAAGTAGTGCACAAACTTTTCAGGAAACACAGCAAAGTGGACAGAAACCGCAGTCAGCAATGGATTTGTCTGATGTTGGAGCAGAACAAGAGGTTGAGCTACCTTCAGAGCATGAAGTTGAACCTCCTCTTTTAGAATTATTGGCTCCCACATCTCCAGCAAGGAAAGGGAAGGGTACTACAACACCATCTTCTCCAAGCACCACTTCTGATGATGATGATAGGGACATGGAGTGGATCCCACCAGAGACAAGGAGACAACAGGAGAGGCAAGGGAAAAGTAAAGTTCCATAAAGAATTAGACTTATGGAAGGGGATGAAGAGGAGGATGGCGATGATGAGGTAGTCATGGTGGAAGGTGACACAGAGGAATCTAACATTGCTATTCAACCAGCTCACAGGTAGCACCACCACCAGCTCCCATATTTGCAAAGCCCCAGCTGAGATCTGCACCAACCCCTGCCTCAGGAGAATCAGAAAGGCAATCAATGACATGCCCGCCTACCTCGAGTTCATCTTCAGATATTGGCAGTGGCCCAGTAAAAAAGTACTCCTCCACAGTTCAGGACTTTTTCACAGTTAGCAAAGAGAGGGCGACCATTGCAGTATGCACCATTTGTTTGATGATTGAAGCCTGACACATTGTATGGTATTGGGGGACAGAAGACCCATATGAAAAAACACCACAAAATCAAGTGTGAAGAGCATCTTTAAAAAATTCCTGAACATGGTTGTGGTGGTGGGGAGAGCTGGGAAACATCAGCTACAAGTCCAATCACAGCTGAATGTGATGATGAGAAAGAAGAGGGTGGTATCTTAATGCAAAGCAGCCCTGTCCCCAACAGTGCACCAGCAGAATCACCCACCTCAGCGACTTCACAATATCACAAGAAGACTCAGAGTGAGATCACAGAGACAACATAGCATACAGTGACTGCTAACCCACCAAAAAGCACATTGAGTCTACCTCTAGCATCCACTTCTTAAAAGAAACCTGTGTCAGTGCCCCAAGAAAAGAAGAAAATCCAGGTCACTATTATGGACATGTTTAGGCAGGAGGAGCACTACCAGTGAAACCACCCAACCACACATTTGTACAATGGGAAGCTGGAAAAAATGTTAGTCCCTTTTTCAATGGTGGAAGAAGTGGGATTTGTGGAATTTGTGGCAGCCATCTTCCCAAAATGGAAGGTACCAAGAAGGACATATATTTCCAGAGCGGCTGTTCCAGCGCTGCATCACATTGTGCTGCATTTGGTTGGACAAGCTGTGCAGTAAAATGTTTTTCACACAATTCCATTCACCTGACGACAGACATGTGGACCAGTTGTCAGGTGACCTATTAAATGTGCATCACTGCACACTGTCTCTCTTTTGCAGGGATAAAGCAAAAGATAACTTCAAGTCTTGGCCCTGAAGAAAGTTTTAAGAGCATTCGGTGGCATGCAACAGTGGCCATGTTCACCAATGAGAAATCCCATACAGCTGTAAACATCTTGGAGGAATTTAAGCGCAGAGTGGATGAATGGCTGCGACCCAGAGGTCTTAGAATTAGATGTGTTGCCACGGACAATGGCAGGAACGTAGTCAATGCCATGTCAGATGGAGGCTATTTCACGGTCCTGTATTTGGCCTATTGTAGCAACTTGGTGGTGCAAGACTGCCACAAAAAAGAAGACCTAGTCAGCAGCATACTGGCCACCTGCAGAAAAATCTGCACCCATTTCAGCTATTCTTTTAAAGCCCGGGTCTAAAATCTTCCTTCCTATATACTTCCTTGGCACACGCCAAACCTCATTTAACTACTATGATCTTCCAACCAGCCCTTTCTAAATTCTTCCCTCATGTACCCTTCATTTGATTCATCCCAAATCTAATTTAACCACTATGATCTCCCTTATCCATTTCTAGAGACTTTTCCCTTTTCCATCTATCCTTATACTCATTCCAAACCTCATCTTACTACTATGATCTCCCAAATAACATTTTCTAGACTCTTCCCTCTTCTATCCCTCTGGTATCCTATTCAATGCAACTCAGAGCCTTGCATGCCCACTGCTCAAATGAACTTATATTTCCCTATACTAAGCCACAGACCCTTTTTGGGTTCCAGCGTTAAAGCCTTTGCTGACTCTTCAGGGGTAGCAAGAACTATATAAATGCAATTACAATACAATTCGATACAGTCCATGTAGGATTACCCAGAAAAAGTCCCAAAATTAACCTGTGCTTAACTCTGGGTAGCTTGGCATAAAAAGCAATCAGGCTTAACAGCCTTCAACTGCCTGCATCAGGTCATTGACTCAGCGAGATCACTGGGAATAACTTTTGACAAGAGCCTCACCATGCAGAAGCAAGATAGTGCTGCCACCAAAGGAGCAAACCTCCAAATGAACATCTTGAAAAAATTAAAACCCGTTCTACCCTCCAAGGACTTTAACGTTGCAGTTCAAACCCTAGAGTTTCTTTGGTTGGACTATGGAAGTGCTACCCTAGGCAGCTTGCCCAAATCCAAAAATGCCCCCTTAAGGGTCTCCCACAAGTCTGATGCAAGTCTCATCACTGGATCGAAAAGAAAAAACGACTTCACCTCTGACTTAAAAGCCCCCAACTGGCTTACCTGTGAAGCAATGAGTCAACTGAAAATCGCATGAATGACCCACAAAATCCTACACTTTAATCCCCCAAGCTACCTTGCTAAAAAACTTGAACTCTCGGGTGGCTCCAGATCATCAGGAACCACCAGCACTTTACCACTAAAAAGAAAACCTACAATAAGGCCTTCTCTGGCATCACCCAGAGAATTTGGAACTCCAACCCCCCTGAAACCAGACTAAATCCCTCCACAGCAAGAAAGCAATTACACTACTACTCATGAACAAACATATGCCTTAAATTCTGGAACTCATCTCACTCAGAGTTTTTCAGGACTCAGGATTACTGCTTGCCTGATATAGTATTGCTCTTGATCTGTCTGTCTTATCTTTGAGGACATTCCACACTCATCTGGGATCTACAATATCTTGAATTGTTTCTCAACTATTTAATATTGATATTATGTTTGCTGTTTATTAACATGTGTAAAGTGCTCTGATACCTGCAAAGGGTCTCCTTCGTGCTATATAAAACCTTCAAATAAATAAATGATAAAGTGAAAACACAACACCAGACAAATAACAAACCAATTTAGAAAGATAACGTACATTTTTATTACCTATTTGACACCAAAACAACAAAACTCCAATCAGTAGAACTGGAGCTATGACAAGTTAAAACTAGTGCCTAAAAGAAAAAAGTGCCAACCGTGGACATTTAGTCACACGAAGCTGGGTAAAAGTTGAAAAATATGGTAGGTCGCAATGCAGCGCAGTTCGGATACAATAAGTGAATTGGGCCCGGTCAGCGGTTACCATCGGACTCCGAAGAAATTCTGAGAAAAAGTGTCTGAGAAGATAAAGTTCAGCTGTGCATGGCTGCAAGAGGTTGCTGAGGAAAGAGCCTCGTCATCAGATAGCCCTGGGTCAAAGTCATGGCTAAGATTTCTACTTTCGGACTAAGTTGTTGAAATGGAAGTTGAAAATCTCCAGCAGGACGATGCACAGGGTGTAGCTGAACACAGTTCCATGAGGTTGGATAACCCTTTGGCGAAGGAACTCTGAAAGGTTTTGCAGCTGCGGAAAACATAGCGGGAAATGCAGTGAAGTCAATTCGACCAGCGATGCACCTCGGGCGGATAGGCAAGCAGGTTGGTCTTGGTCTCCTCCTGGTTCTTGGGGCAGTCTTTGGCCAAGATTTTTGTAAGTCCTCACTTTTGGGATTTGGCCATCTGGGCACCTTTAGCACCACAACCAAGGGCCCAGGACTTGTGGGACACCACTTGGGGGTTCAAAACTCATTCATGTTGGGTCCAGGTATGGGTTCAAGATGGTGGGAGTCTTTTGTGTCCCTGTGGCTTTGAACAGAGGGCCAGCAAACTAACCCTTAGAGTCACTCTGGGAGTCCTAGGTTCCGGAAAGATGCAGGGCTCAACAGAAGGGCTGGCCTCTGAGGGTTCAAGACAGGCTCCAGACAGCAAGGCAGTCCTTCCAGGTACAATAGCAGTCTTGCAGAGTGCACAGCAGATGACAGCAGCAGGCAGTCCTCTGACAGTCCTTCTGCAAGTCCTGTAATGAACTGAAGAATTGTTGTCTAAGATCTCCTTTTTATACCCTGATGCCCTCTGTTTGGAAGGTGGGAGAAGCTTTTAGACAGTGGCTTTGAATTACATGGAATTTCATGACTCCCCTGCCTCCAAGCTGGCTGCAGTGACAATGTGAGGTCATTAGTACCTTTGTGTGAAGGCAGAGCACAGGCTATTTAGTTGCAAGTGGGGCTGTGCTCACCTCCCACCATCCTGTCAGCAGATCGCAAATCCAGGTACACATAATCCCTGCATTGTGTGACTGTCTGGGAGCAATTCACAAAGTCTGTCAGTTACGCCCAGTCATGTACACCCAGGCCAGGCAGCAGGCACAAAAGGGCTAAGGGTAGAAAAACGGCAACTCTCTATAAGTGGAATTTTTAAAATTGTAATAAAAAAACAACTTTATAATTAAATGGTATATTTCAGTACAATTCAAAAGACACTAAACTTGACATAGCTACATGTTCCCGAAAGGAAATTACGGCGTATTAAATGTAAAAAGAAACCCCAATGTTATGCAATGGTGGGGTAGGCCTCACAGTAGTGAAATATGCATTTACGAGTTTTTCACTACCAGGACATGTAAAAAATTAAAAGTGTATGTCCAACCTTTTAATTGCACAACACCCTGGCCTATGAGCTACCTAAGGCCTACCTTAGGGGTGACTTATATGTGATCAAATGGAAGTTTAAGGCTTGGCAAAGAGGTTTTAATACGAAGTCAATACAGTAGTTTAAAACTACATTCAGGCTGCAAGGGCAGGCCTGGGACATGTTCTAAGGTGCTACTTATATAGGTGGCACAATAAGCACTACAGGCCCACTAGTAGCATTTAATTTAAAGGCCCTGGAATATATTTTATTACTCTACAAGGGACTTACAAATACATTAAATATGCCAGTTGGGTACAGTCAATATAACCATGTTTTGGAGAGAGAGCACAAGTACCTTAGCACTAGTTAGCAGAAGTAAACTGTACAGAGTCTTAAGGACAACAAGAATGAATTCAACAAAAAGTGAAGAGTGAAAAGGAAAATGTTTGGGGGTGACCCTGCAGAGACGGCCAGGACCAACAATTGGAAAAGCTGAACACTCTGTGAAGGTAGTCATGGTAAATGTTTGCATGGCAGGTTGAAGGCAAGGTGGTAGAACAGGCTGATTAGGAGAAATTATGTAGCTTTTAGATATTGGATGTATACGATTCATCTTGATCAGATACATTAATATGCATGCCGTTTAAGAGGGACATATTTACTTTGATAGTGATTGTGATCCATTTATTAATTGTTTCAGCATGCATGGGTGAACCTTGGATAGCCCATCTACTGAAGAGTAAAAGAAATAAAAAGGCGCACGGACACAGTTAGTCTTTCACCGTTACTCTTGTTTAAACAATTTGACATGTCTACAATATATCACAATTTTACTGTACTATAGAAAAGGAATTTCTTACCAGCTTCCTTGAGTGTTGCAACCCAAATTGAGACATCTGTTTTCGAACCGGTACCCTTATCATTCCACTTAAGGTCATAATCAGAACCATACAGAGCATCCAATTCATCTAGTGAAAGAAGATGTAAAAATGTCTCATTTTCATTGACTAATACCTGCATGCAAGAGAGATGGTGAGTGACCGGAGAGAAAAGGTGGATTATCCACAGCCTGATTGGCATAAAATCTGTTTTTTATTAAAGACACGGAGGCTAAGATTATGCTTGCTAATTAGCATTTATATACATGAAATATATAGGTTGATACATAACCTCTACAATGCTTAGACTTGACTGTGCCCTTTTTCCAATTTCGTCAGTAAATATTGATTATATGCCAAACCTTAACTTAGCCTTCAACCTACTTGTCAGGACCACCTCCTGGATATTACTGGTCCCCTCAAAAAAGTGTTCTAGACGGCAGAGATCGCCTATCTAAATGAAACTTAGGTCGACCTCAAGGAACTACGAGAGTGGGCACAACAAGAAATGTCCAGGAGGCTATCCTGACAAGTAGGTTGAAGGCTAAGTTAAGGTTGATGAAGAGCTAAACGATTTTCTAAAAGGGTTGGGGGGAGATTATTTGTTAATGTGGGCAGGTGATTTTAATTGTGAAAAGTGAAAAATCCCATTTGGGGAACAATGCGGCCACAGCGATGAATATTGGGAGCCAAGCCATCATTTCCCGCATAATCCATATGGAGAAGCAATTAATGCTGTTATATATAAATATAACTTACAAATTGTGGAATTAGGCGAACATGAGGGAGAAAGCATCATCCAAACGTATGAAGGAGCAAGGTCCTCGTCAAATATCGATCATGCCCTAGTATCAGGGAATTGTAAGGGATTGGTCTAAAATGTTTATATTCAGGCAAGTCCATTTAGTGACCACCACCCATTATTCTTAATATTGAAATTAAGTTTGCCCCAACAAGTAAATGTGAGAGTAACTGCTGTTGATATTAAAACACAAGGAGAAAAATTTCTATTAAATGGTCAGGTGTTAACTCCATTATATTCATGGGAAATATGATTTAAAAAAAATCAAGAATATATAAATATCTGCCTGGACTGATCTTCCCCAAACATAAATATTGTAAGTGCATTTTACAATATTACAGCTGCTATCTCTGGAGACCTGAAAATCAAAACCAAAGAAAATAGCGATCCTGATCCCAGATGGTTTGACCAGCAGTGCGCAAAATTAAATAATGAATTAAAGAAAGCGCTAGAAGTAAGACCTAGAGATAGACAGGGGATCCGCACATTACGGAAATATATAAACAAATGTTAAAAACAAGGAAAATAGAAACACCAAGAGGGCGCGGAAAAAACTATTCAAGCAGCTGAGACATGTGACTCAATTCTGTTCTGGAAAACAATAGATCATTCTTTTTTCAAGGATATATCAGCGGCAAAGATAGAAACGTAAGTAACTCCTGATGAATGGTTGATGCATTTTGAGATCATTTTTAATGCTAAAGACGAGACCCTGGTGAGAGATGGTAATAGCAATTTCATCTTAGTTGATACTGTAAAGACAGCACTCGGTACTTTAGATGAAATTCAAACCACCTTAATCAAAAGTGCAAATGACAAAGCTGCGGGTCCAGAAGGGGTACCTACTGATATTTTTAAATCTAACATAGAATTTTGGTCACCGTTATTATTAAGTGTTTTTAATACTACAATAGGAGGTGTGTTACATGTAACCTGGGTGGGAAGAATTATTGTCCCTATTTTTGAAAAAGGTGACAGAGGGAAGCAAAGTGCTACCAACCCATATCCCTTCTGGATTCAACATCTAAGCTGGGCAGAATCATGCTAGAAAGATGGGAAATCTGGGCAAATGAGAATAACATCTTAACTGATGTCCAGTATGGATTTAGAAGGGGTATGGGGACGGTGGAGCAATGTGTAAACCTCGAGTTATTGATAGGGAAATACACACTTGCCAAAAGATTTTCACCTACACCTCTTCTTCGTTGACCTTACTAGTGCTTTCGATCTAGTTAACTATGCTAAATTATGGCAAACGTTATAAGGGATGGGTGCACCACATGACATTATAATCTTTTTATCAAAAATATATTCCTTTGTAACTTCAAGAGTTCGTTACGGCCCAAAAAGCGAATGTACTTCTGATTTTAGAGTTACATGTGGGATTCCACAAGGTTGTGCCCTTACGCCGCTTTTATTTTCCCTTTATATTAGCAACGTTGATTTATTTCTGCAGAATTTAAGTGCTAACGCCCCTAGAGTTGGTACACGTGTAACTCCAGTACTCTTATCTGCAGATGATTCAGTACTGTTATCAAGGACTGCAAATGGGCTCCAGTGTTTAATGGAAAATGTCACACAATTGATGACTGTAAAAGACTTAAAAATGAATCTTGGTAAAACCTTCGTCATGACCTGTGGGAAAAGCAGACTAAAAAGTAGGCAACATCATGTGGAAGGTACCCAAATTGAAAGAATAACATCCTTCTCTTATTTAGGTATTCTTTTTAATGAGAATGGTACTTGGGGCGCCACATTGATCTATGTAAGTTAAAATATTTACGAGTGAGTGAGGGTATTTTTAGATTTGCTACAAAAATAGTCAATAAGCCAGTAATAGAAATCCTTACACTATATAGGAGTAAATGCATTACAGGCACGTGCTATGGAGCAGTAGTATAAGGGAGAGCAAAAACCACCATGTTGCAAATTCAGGAAAACACATTTTTAAAAAGGAGTTATGTGTACCCTACATTAGCGATTCAATTACCACGGCAGCCCTCACGCTCTGGCATGGGATTTGGAAAAAATGAGACCAAGTTGACTAAGGAAATAATTAGGGGCTGTTTATCCCTCGATCATAGTGAAACAATTCCCTGGTTAAAGTATATTTCCAACCTTTTAAAAGAATGTGAGGTGGACATCGATTTTAATTAACCAGAGTCCATCCAGGATTACAGTAAAGGGGATTTAAAGATGAGGCTAATAAATTCTAGGGAACTGTTTCAAAATGCAGGAGTAGATTGATGTCCGTGCGCTAGATCATATTGCGAAGGTCCGCTCTTGATCGGTATCCAACCGTGTCTCACCTCTGTATGAAATTTGCAACAAAGATTTTATCTATCAAGGTTGACTCTGGGCACCTTACATTATCAGATTGCATATCCTAGAATTGGAAAGTAGAACCATAACCTTCCAAACTGCCCCTGCGAAGGAAGAACCCCACAGACCACATTGCACCTAATGCTTTGTTGTGGCTTTTATCGGGATATTAGGAAATCAGTTTTAAGACCTTTATTTTTAACCAACAGTTTGTATTTTTATAAACTTGCTGTTAACTATATCTGTAGTTTCGAAAACGATAAAGTCTGCAATGCAGTTATAGCCTTTATACAAATGTCAATTAGGAGAAGAAAGGCCAATTCCTATCTAGATGCCCTAACATGTGAAACAGGTAGGTTTTTTCCTACCTGTTTAGGCTTCAAATATTTTGATAAAAATTAGCCACTGCACTTTCCACACGCACTTTACCTCCTCTAGTGACCTGCTTACATGACTGTGGCGACTATTAATCGAGATGAAGTACTATCAAAAATTATTCTTTGCAATTGTGAATGTGAGCTTAAGTTTCATAATATCTGCTTTTCTAAGGTAGAGATGTGTTTTTATACTCTTTTAGTCTGAGAATTTTTAGGAATTGATTTGTCTATTTATTATTGATTATATATTTACTGTGAATAATAATGATGTGTTTACAAGTATACTGTATAGACGGAGTGTTCATATGTTTTGCATTGTTTTTTAAAGATTTACAGTGTTTAATAATGAAGCTATTTTTATTATGAGAATGCTTTTATGGTTATATATTATATACCGAATGAAGCTTGATTGAATTGAATTGAAATCATTTCACTTTTCTAAGTTTTATTTTCTTATCAGCCATAAGTTGCTCATTATTATTTATCAAGACAAACTGTTTCCAAGAGTTGTATACATCTTTCAAAACATTCTCGCATGTTCACTCTCATTTAAATATGAAGGTATTTTGTTTAGGACCCTTTGAATCACTTTGGCAAACTTCTATGTCAATTGCCTATTTTTTACCCCTCTGATTGCCTAGTGAAAAGTGGTAAAGATGGTGGTGGTTTCACATTTTGTCATCCTAGGTCTGTAGTAGATATAAGGAGGTTTTACTGGTGAAGGTAGTTTCAGGTATTATTTACAACCAACAGTATCTAGGGAGTGTGGTGGGACCTATTTTTGTTTATCCCATGGTATCACTTTAAACTGGTATTACTGGAAAGGAACAGCTTGGCTGAACTGCTCTGTTTTGTCTCAGGAGTGCGCACTGCTCAATGCCACCTGCTGGAGATATTGTAAACAACACTCACAACTGTAAGTCAATATAATCTTACCTTCACTGTGCGCTGCCTTTACATTCATAAAGCAGACGAGCAGCATTAATAGCCCCGAACAAGTTCCCATTATGTCTGTGTAGATTTTCTCTTCTGTTCCTGAAAAGAAAAATTGTAAGTATTGGGAATAGTTTTAGACACACAAGAAATTCTATATTGCAGAGGATTATGCCAGTTTATGACCTCCTAATAAGCAAAGTAAAAATATGTACACAAGCCTCCTTTTATTTTACAAACAGAAGTCCTCATTTTTCCAAGTCTTAAAAAAATACAATGTATTTTATTTTTTAAGTATTATATGTTGCAAGATGCATGTAGCTCTCTGTGGGCACTGAATATAAGACTGTCTTCTCTACTTCCATATGTCCCTGTATGACTTGTGAATTTATGATCATGTAATAGCAAACCCTGCTGGCTTTGTCAGTATTTGTTGCACTAAGACTTAGTGAGTGTGAGATAGTGATTTCTCCCTTTGCTTACTGATGGAGCTAATCTGATGCTAGTCAAGTACCTAGGACCTAGGACCTGAGGAGACACAAATTGGGATTCAGAAACATATTCCAGCAGAGGCCAGCATAGCTCAGGCAGGTCCAGTCACAGGTTCAGGGCACCAGGTCAGCTGGGCAGTTACAAGGAGGCCTATGGAGCTTGTTTTGTCCCTGTAGCTCAGAACAGGAAGTCAGCAACCTGAGCCTTGGAATCACTCTGTCTGGGATAAAGGTTTCAAGCAGGAGAGCCGACCTCTGTCAGCAGGACCATCCTTCATCTGTATTCTTCCACAGGTCCAGGAGTGTACTGAAGAGTTGGTCTCGTGGTCCAATATTTATACCTGGTCCCATCTTTGAAGTGGGAGAACCGTATATACTTCCTCCATATCTGTTTCCAGAAGTTCCTACCTTCCCCCAGCTCGAGATGTCTGGGGAGACAAAAGGCTATGGCAAATTTCTTTGTGAATGCAGGAAGCAGCCCCTATTGAAGTGAAAGTGTTGTAGATGACAGCTCCCCCCTCCTCATTATTTCAGGATTGCCCTTTCTGCCAACACCCAGTCTCATTTTGTGATACTGTTTGGGACGAATACACAAAGGCCAACTACAACTAGATATGTGACAAGATACAGACAGCAGGCACCAAATAGCTAGGAGAAAAAACGACCAACTCTCTAACAGTGGAATAGTTAATGTTTGACTTAAAGTCCGTCTTTACCATTAAAAAGGGGTTTAAATTACAATTCATTTGAGTGTAAACATGACATTTATACCAATCCCCAATCAAAAGTTAGCACTTATTAAATGTATTAAGGTAGCCAAATGTTAACCTATGAGAGAGGTGCGCCTTGCATTAGTGAAAAACAAGTTTAAGAAATTTTCTCTACCAGGACATGTAAAACTTAAACTCACATGTCCAACTTTCTTAATGTAACCTAAGGGCTGTTTAGTGCCTATCCACGGGTGACGGATATGTATTAAAAAGGAATGTTTAGGCGCAGGAAAAGGTTAATTTTGCCAGTTCAAAATGTCAGTTTAAAACTGCAAACAGGCTGCAACACAGACCTATTGCCTTTGTCACAAAATCAACACTAGATATAATCAAATGTATATTTCTTTAATTCACACATTCCAATGTTTCCAAAAAATGATTGTCATGGGTTTTTCATGTCTTTGAGTCTTTTTTTAATCATTTTTCAGGCCACAAAATGCAGTCATAGAAACAACTGCAAGATGTGTCTGCACTTCAGCTAAAGACTAGGCCTGGGCGGAGAACTACGCTACGCTCGCGGAGTGTGTGTAGTTTGTGCAACTACGCACTGCGTGAATCGCACATAGCACAATGCAAAAATGTGTAGCGTAGCGGGCAATTTTTGCTCGCTCGCGGTCCTCAACGTCAAGCTGGTGACCACGAGCGAGCAAAATCCTCGATCTCGTTCGCGATCGGCAACATCAAGTTGCCGATCGCGAGCGTGGAAAAAAAACCTCCCGGCGAAATTCTCAACGTGGGTAGGTCAGGTTTCTCATTGCGAATGGTCGCATATGTTGGCGACCCCTCGCGATGAGAAACTACTAGTCCGCGTTGAGAAAGCTGCCGCTCGAGTGCAAATCTACTTGAGTGGCAGAAAACAACCACTTGCACTGTGCATGATGCTGTTCGCAATGATATTTGAAAAAAGGGGACTCCTACCAAACAAATATGCTTGCTATATGCAGGGAATGAATGAATGAATAAACAAAGCTGTTTATATAGATGAAAAATAAATTGAAAATATATTTTTCCAAAATTATGTGTTTATTTTTATTTTTTGGATGCTATAGAGTGTGGTTACTGCCTTATTGCACCTAGATTATTTAATATGGTTTATAGAAGCTTGCTATTGTTTTTTTATACAATTCTGTTTGCAATGATTGCACAGTGCGGACAAGCATCAGGCACTGTGCAATCATTGCGAACAGCATTTCCCTACCGCACTACGCATTTCGCGTAGCTACACGTAGCGCACGTAGTGCAAAGTGCACTTAGCATAGCTATGCGTAGCGCAACTATGCAAACTAAGCCCAGGTTTAAGAGTATGGAGCTCCACCTTGTAGTGTTTTAACAAAATATGGTAAGCTCTCTTAGGGTCATGGATTTATTGACCCATGAGACTTATGTTTCTTTAATGTTATTGGAGGGCTGCTGCATACCCTGCATCCCCCCACAAAACAAATAAAGGCTTGGTGCTGCACCTTTTAGGGGCACCACCAGGATATGAACAATGCATATAAAAAGTTCTCACAGGCCATTATGTGGCACTCCATGCCAGAGCAGTAAATAATGCATGAACAGCTTCTGCCACTCATTTATTATTCTTTTGTTATTTTTTTAGTTTATTTTTTGGGTGGCTTGATGCCCACCCGGGGTACTCACATCTTTAGGTGTGATTGGGGGTTCCAGGTGGATTGGCTCCGAGGGGCCTGAAAATGACCTGAGGAGGGGGCTGCATGCCCCTTTCCCGTTTTTAGTAAATTGGCCCATGGGGGAAATCAGCTGAGGGGGAGGGTAAGCATGCTACCTCCCCATCAGTACAAAAACAGCAAAACATTTTCCCCTAGACCCTGGCCTACTCTGGGGGTCATTTATGTGAAAACAAAAAAAAAAGCCATGTTTGTATTTATTTTACTGTGTTTCTGGAGGAGAACTGCCAGATCACAGCAAAAAAAACATGCTTTTTAAACTCTCCCCCCACATAGGATAGGGAAGCAGGATATCTCTACCCTGCCTGCTTATATTCTTCTTTTTAACATTTTAGGACTCCCATGGCAGCTAGCTGGCCGAATGGGAAAAGAGCCCCTCAACCAATCTGATTACTCTATCTTTTAAGTTGTTTGATCGGGGGCACTTGCGAGCGTCCCCTTGAACCAACTGTCCAGATATGCAAAGTATTTGAACCTTAATTTCTCAAAAATTACTGAACACATTCATGTCGAATCACAGAAAGCACACTTTCTGGACTAAGATCTAGCTTTCTTCCAAATTTGCTGTAATTCTGTTCAGATATATTCATGGTATAGCTGTTCAATTTCTAAATAGAAAATTAATTGGGATTAAAATGTTATGCCCCCCTTTTTTCTTGGTCCCCGCCTGATGGATCACCCTGCATCTTTGTAATTCACTGAAAAACTAAAGGTTAAAGTGAGGTTATAGTTAGGTGAAATGTTCAGTTACAATGTAACATTTAAAACTCTACAAACCATAGAAATTTACCAGTTATAGTTATCTTATGTAACTAAAGCTCACACCCCGCCATGCATAGTTTCCTAATTTTGTTGCAAATATTGAAGTGATAGTATCAATGATGTCACAGAAAATGTCATGAGTGATATAATTGGGTGAAAATTAGCACTGAGAGAACGCAAGTTATAGTTACCTAGGGCAAGAGTTCTAGTTACTTTAGATACCTATAACTAATGAAAATCTGTGGTTTCTGTAGTTTAAAATGTTACGTTGTCACTGAACATTTCACCTAACGATAATGCTACTGTGTCCTTTGGCCTTTTCAGTTAATTTCTAGTTTAAAAAAAAATGTAAGTAATATTTTCTTACCATATATAAAGCCAACCACATGCTGCACACATCATGACGGGAATTGGCCACAGGGCCTGGTCTTCTACCTCCACAGCCAACCCAGACAGGCAGCCAAACCTCCCTATCCACACACAAAACCCGCCCTATGTATAACATCCTACACTTAAAGCAGATCTGTCATCTTTCTCCAAAAATGATCAATAATGTTAATCAAATCCATATTTGAATAATGACTTACAATATAGTTAGTAAAGTTTTATTGAACTGCTTGACTGTGACTTATATTTTACCTAGTTCTTATTATAACATTTTGGGGGTGAAAATGTGAAAATAAGTTGTCATAGATATATTACTTTTTCTTTAAGAAATAAAAACAATTAAACAAATATATCTCTGTTCGACCTTTTCACATTTTACACCCCAAAAGATGCAGTGGGGTCGTGGGGGCGCTAGAGGGCGCGCACGCAGTATGGCCGCACTAGCGTGAGGCTCCTGCTGCCTGGAGGCAAGATCCTGAAGTTATCCTGGTTATCGGACTGCTGGCTGTGCCACGACTGGATGTGATTGTAGCTGATGTCCCCGCGCGGCTCCGGTCCAAGTTTGGGGGCTGTCCGACCTCCGGTGACGGAGATAGAGGCGCCGCGGTCCTGACCGTGCCCCTGGCTGCTGCGGGGTGGAGCGATCTGCCGGACACTGCGTCTACGCGACTCCGGTGCAGTCCACGAGGCCGGTGGGCCCGGCGGAGCAGACTGATGAGGCGGCGCCTTCCCGGGGCTCGAACCGGAGCATCGACTGGGCGGCGGGTACCGGAGGGGACCGGAGTGGCGTGGGACTGTCTTCTTGCCTGTGGCGGCCCTCCCCTCCCCCCCCGCATGCACTCACCTCTGCGGGGCTGGAGGAGCTGGGACGCCTGACCTGCCGGAGCGGACGAAGACTGGGGGGACGGTGAGGTCCCTTGGTGCAGGGGACGTTCTGGGCCCCCCCCTCGCGCCTCTGGGGCGCCCTGGACCGACGGGGGTGCTGTGGTGGCCCCCCCCCTCTCTGTGCAGCGCCCGAGGCTGCTTTCTGGTGCCTGGTGTCCCGCCCTTTGCACTCCTGATCGGCGCCCTGGGGCCCCGGCGATGGAGCGGCGCTCCTGCTGCGCTTACCCCCGCTTCTCGTGAGGATCTGGTGCCGGTGGCGCGGCCTCGACATTACTTGCTGCTTGGACGCCCCGGGGGCACTGGCGACCGGAGTCGTGATCTGACTGCTTGGACCCAGATGCGACACATGCGACGCCCACTGTGAGTGCGGCCTCAACAATCCTGCGGACCCCTGCCGCGTTGTCGCCACGTGGCCCATCCACTGTTTGTGTGTCGCTCTTCTGGTGGGACGAGTTGCCTGGAGGGGTCCGGGTGGCGGTGCGGGCTGACACCGTGGATCCTGTCGCTTGGCCTGACGTCTCCCTTCGCCGGGCCCACGATGGGCAAGCACGACCACAAACAGTCTAAACTCTCCTTTGCGGCCCCGGCTGTTAAAGCGGGGCTGCGGAGTGCGCCGGATGCTGGAGACGGACAGGGCCCTCCGGTGGCGGACGGGGACGGGGCCGCTGCGACGCCGGATCTCCAGCAGATGATGCGGGAGATGAGGCAGGGCTTTGCCACTGTTGTGGATAAGGTGGACCGCCTTTCCTCGCGAGTGGATGCGTTCGCCCAGAAAATAGATGCCCACGAAGAACGCATCACTGAGGTAGAGCGCCGAATATCGGATAATGATGATACCACAGCAGCCCACTCTACGAAGCTTACAAAAATGGACAATGTACTGAGGGTCATCGCCGCTAAAAACGAGGAGTTGGAGGCCCGCAGCCGACGTAATAATATACGCGTGGTAGGTGTGCCGGAGTCCACCAACATGGGGCGCATGGAGGACTACGTGGAGAGGATTCTCCTGGCCGCTGATGGCGCGGAGGCCCTCTCTAAACAGTTCATCGTGGAGAGGGCACACCGCTCCCTCGGACCGCGGCCCCGTCCTGGCGCTCCGCCTAGGCCCATCATCGCGCGTCTCCTGAATTACCGGGACCGTGACGCTGTGCTGCGGGCTGCACGTCTGAACCAAAATTTGTCTTGTGATGGGGTCAGCTTTACTATCTTTCCAGACTTTACGCCTGTGGTTCAAGAACAGCGGCGCAAATTTGTTGAAGTCAAGAAGAAGCTCCGGGCTCTCCAAATTGATTACGCATTGCTGTACCCAGCGAAGCTACGAGTCACGCATCAAGCGAAGCAACACTTCTTCTTGAACCCTCAGCAAGTTGAAGACTTCTTGAAATCTTTGCGGAAGGTGCGGGATGCACGACCTGAAGAGGAAGATGCCGATTGTGGTAATGAACATTGACTGCTGACTCGCCTGCCGTTGAGGTCGGGGTCCTGCCTCGTAAGCGGCCCATCTGCTTTTTTCCTGGTGGTTCGCGGCGGACGTCCCTCCTGCTGGGCAGTGGCCCTGGCTGACCGAGACTGTTCTGGTCGTGTGCTGGCCGATGGTCGGTATAGTATTCCAGGCACCACCCTTTCCCCCGCTTCCTGTGTCTCGGAGGGGGAGCGGGCTGCAATGGGTGGATATGTGTGCCCCCTGGATGTCCCCCGTAGGGTGTACCCCATTGACTGAAATGACTTGGTTGCTCCTGTTGAGCTGTTTGATTGCACTGATGGGTGGGGGGTGGGTAGTCTTTTCTGGCGAGTTGGGGCTGCTTCAGTGGGTGGGGGGTGGGGGGGTAGATTTTGGGGCCTTGCAGGTTTCCTCCATTTGTCTCCTGGGGGCGGCTGGGTTGCTGCGCCTGCGGGATGCGTGGTGCTCCCTTGGGGCTCTACTTGACTCTTCTGCCTTATTGGGTTTCGCTGCCCTTCCTGTAGGGGGTCACAGTGTGGCCCCTAGGCTGGACGGCTTGTTTCGACTTCTTGTTACCTATTCTGTTGAATTGAGCAGCGGGGCGCATGACGCGGGATGGGGGTGCGTGCTGATCTCAGTTGGGTGGGAGTTAGGGGTTGAGGGTGGAGGGTGGGCTCCTCTCCCGGGATGGGCAGCTCGACACATCGGTCTGAGAAGGCTGCACGGCAGGGTAGGCTCCTGGATGGTATATGGCGATCCTGGCCCCAGACCTTCTGTGTGGGGCTGTCACACTCCTCCTGCTCGATTAGTACGGGGGCTTTGCATAGGCTTCCAGTTGATGTTGTTGTCAGGGGTGGTTGGGAGTTCGGGAATGTTTCATATGGCTGATGCACTGTTGAGAACAGCTGTGGTTGGGATAATACTGTCCACGACGATGCCCGGGGTTGTCGCTGAGTGGGCGGGACATGGCCCCCTTGCGTGGTGGGAAGATTATACACTTGAAGACGTGGTATGCGGATGTGGCCTTGCGGATGGTGGGAGCTGTGGAGAGACAGGGCCTCTGCGAGTGATGTTTAGAGTAGAGGACGTGCGTGCCTGTTTGAAGGTGGATGGCCGAGGGCCCTGTGCCGAGACCTACTGCTATTTATATGTTCTGGCCTGCCGATGGGGGATACTGACCTAAACATCATCACTTGGAATGTCAGGGGCCTCGGAGATCCTAGAAAGCGTCGGCACATCCTGTCTTATTTAGATCGGCACGCAATCCACATCGCGTTTCTCCAAGAAACCCACTTTCGAACGCAGTCTACTCCTACCTTTGCGGGTAGATGGGCGCAGTGCACTGCCTTTTCTTCCTACCTACATACTCCCGTGGGGTTGCAATATTGGTCAGAAGAGGTACCCCCTTTGTTCTGGCGGGTACTAAAGGCGATGCCCAGGGCCGCTATAGCCTGATGTGGGGCAGACTGGGGCACAGGATGGTTACGCTTGCGTGCTGCTACGGTCCCAATGTGGACGACCCTACCTTTTTTGCAGACTTGGGCGCAGATATAGTGGGTGTGGGCACGCAACACCTCATATGGGGGGAGATTTTAATGTCGCGCTCCGCCCTGCGATGGATAGATCCCACCCGGCCCCGCATCATTATACTAGGTCCCGGGAGGCGCTGTCTGCGATCGTGGAAGAGCATAGACTAATAGACACATGGAGACACCTCCACGCTGAGGTCCGTGAGGGCACACATTTTACAGCGCAGGGCCGCACCTGGGCCCGGCTCGACTATGTCTTCCTGGCCCCGTTGTTCCACGCGGCGCTGGTTACGGCGCGACACCTCCCGCGAACCTTCTCTGATCACGCACCAGTGCGGGTTACCTTGCGGGCTGCGGACCTCGGCCCCCCTCTGGCGGCCTGGTGCCTGCAGCCCCGGATGCTCCTCGATCCCCCTTTCCAGGAGGAACTGCGGGAGGATTGTCTGGACTTCTTTAGGCGTAACAAAGACTCCGTGCGGGATGTTGAAACCATCTGGGATGCGTTCAAGGTGACCTTGCGAGGCCTGTGCATTGCCAAAGGCTCGGGAGTTCTGAAGAGCATAATGTCGCGCCTGCGGGCATTGGAGGTGGATCTCCAGGCGCTTGAGGCGTCGCTGGCTGTAGGTCCGGATGATGCCACGCTTGCTAGTATCCGGGACAAGGTCTCGGAATATACTGCTGAAGCTGCAAGGGAAACGAAGTTTAGGGGTAGGTACTGGGTGGCCCGGAGCTATGGGGAGGGTGAGAGGCCAGGGAAAGCCCTGGCGGCGACCATGCGACTAGTGCGTCCTTCTAATACGATCATGGAGATAGTGGGGGCGGACGGCACGCTTTATAGGGATACTGCACACATCCTCAACACCCTCGTGGCACATTACCGTGGGCTGTATGCGTCGTCTAGGTCAGAAGAGCTACGTTTGCACGACTACCTCGAGGATGTCTCCCTGGGGTGGCTTAGTGATACACAAAGGGAATTCTTAAGTTCTCCTTTTGAACTGGATGAGGTAAGGGAGGCCATCATGCACATGAAGTCAGGCAAGGCCGCCGGGCTCGATGGGATACCAATCGAATTCTACAAAACCTACATCGATTTTATGGCACCGGTTTTGCGAGAGGTGTATGAAGACGCCCTTGAGGTGGGCCACCTCCCCCCCCTCTATGCGCATGGCCCTCATCACTTCGCTTATGAAGCCAGGGAAGGCGGCGAGTGATTGTGACTCTTACCGGCCCCTATCCCTGCTAAATTGCGACGTGAAAATCCTAGCTAAGATCATAGCCACCCGCATCAAGCTCCTTCTCCCTAACCTGATACTGCCCGATCAGTCCGGGTTTGTGCCAGGTAGGGCTACATCCCACAATCTCCGCACTTTCTTCTCGGTCCTTAATTCTGTACACGAAGACCTGCCCATGGCCGCCGTCTTCCTTGATGCCACGAAGGCGTTTGATTCTCTTGAATGGGACTATCTGTTCCAAGTGCTGGGGCGGATGGGATTCCCGAGCATTTTCATTTCGTGGATCAAGTTGTTATACATTGATCCTAAGGCTAAGGTGTTGGTAAATGGTCAGCTCTCCCCTGCGTTCCCTATTACTAGAGGCACCAGGCAGGGATGCCCCCTCTCGCCCCTGCTATTTGCCTTGGCCATGGAGCCACTGGCGGCCAAGTTGCGGCAACACCATCGAGACAAGGCGTTGCGTTGCTTCCAGCGGCAAATATTGATATCCATGTACGCTGATGATATCACCCTTTACGTCCGGGACCCTAAGGAGAACCTCAACCCGATCCTTCGAGAATTTGTTCGATTTGGCATGCTTTCTGGTGTCCAGATCAATTGGAGCAAGTCTTGCCTGTTCCCACTGACTGCCTCTACTGCGCGATTCGAGCTGGACTTCCCCCTTGCCTGGAGTGAGGGGGATTTCAAGTACCTGGGCGTCCGCGTTGAGAGGGGCAGGGACGAGCTTCTTCGGGCTAATTATGGTACTGCGATGTCTCGCATTACGGATTATGTCACTCGCTAGATCGCGCTGCCCCTCTCCATGGCTGGCAGGTCATCATTGATTAAAATGGTAATATTTCCGCAACTGTTGTACCTCTTCTTAAATATTCCTTTTTCCCCCGGTGCCTTCTTCTTTCGCCAGCTCCGTTCGGAGCTCACCAGATTGGTGTGGGGAGGTAAGACGCCTCGGCTCAGGTGGGAGATACTTATTAAGCCCTACGACCAGGGCGGGTTTGGCATTCCCAACTTCGAGCTCTATTACCTAGCGGCCCAGGCGCACTATGCCTACTTTTGGATACGGCAACCTAGATATATGCCACAAGTTGCGGCTGAACACTGGCTAGCGCACCCCATTCCTATAGAGGGGGCATTGTACATTCCGGTGCAGGAGAGAGATAAGACGCCCACGACGCTGATTAGCACAGTGACTGCGTGGCAGAGGTTGGCTACCATTCTAGGATTGGACTTGTTGTATGCGCCGCTGTTGCCCCTTGCTTACCACCCGAATATGCCCCTGTTGCAGGAGGCAGGTTTTCGGAAATTGCTTCACGCTATACATGTTGAGACATGGGGGGATTTGTACCACAATGGCGCGTTCCGTTCTATGGAACACTTGTATGGCGGTATGCAGCCTACTCCCCTAGATACCTTCCTGTACCTCCGACTCCGGCAGGGGGTGAGGGCACTCACGCCTGACTTTCCGCAGGAACCCCCACATATGGTCCCACTGCAATGCATATTGATTGACGACACTCCTGCCAGGCTCGTTTCTAGAATATACCGCTCAGTGCATGCTTCGGCGCCGGCGCCGCAGCTGGCAGCTAGGGAGAAATGGGACAGTGAACTACCGGCCCCGCTAACGGATAAGCAGTGGCAATTCTGCTTAATGCAGACGGATCGCGTTTCCTCCAGTAGTCGCCTTAGAATTATCCATTACAAATACATCCACAGGCTTTACTATACCCCGGCTAGGCTTCATAGCTATAAGCTTCGCGAGGATGACCGGTGCGAGCGCTGCCGGGCTCCCGGTGCGGACTTTCTCCACCTAGCTTGGTCATGTGCGGCGGTGCATCAATATTGGTGTCAGGTGTTCGAGGCGCTCTCGAAGATGATCTCCACAGCTGTGGCGCCATCTCCCCTCCTTGCCCTGCTGGATTACGTGGAGCCTATACAGGCGACGCACCGCAAATTCATGGCACTTGCCTTTCTGCTCGCTAAGCGACGGGTGGCGTGTCGATGGGGTAGGGGCAGGGCTCCGAAATTCAAGGACTGGGTGCGGGATCTGGTATACTGTCAAGAACAGATATGTACTTACTCTGAGCTTATGCCCCCGACGTCCAGGCCCACGGATATTTGGGATCCGCTGCGTTGCTATTTGCGAAATGAGGGCGCCGCCACAAGTGATGTGCTGGCAGCTGAGTAGTGGTGTGCTGGTGACCGAGGAGACTGGCGTAACTGGAACCTGGGCTGCTGGCATGTGGCAGGAGCGTGGTGAGTGCTTTGGTTGTAAGTCGTGTGCCTGGCTGCCTCGATATGACTCCGGTATGAGGTGTGCAGCGTCTGGGTTCCCTCCCTGGGGCGTACGCGCCGGGCATCGTTGTCGGCGTTTTTTTTTTTTAATTTCAAAAGAATTTTATTATTTTAAAAGCGCAAATATGACACATAAGATATAAACCAAAGTGATACAATTGATATCAGACAATAAGATAATAAATACATTAATATACAATTAATTGGTAGGAGAGCAATTCATTGTCATTCATTAATCTGCAGACATCAGATAAATAAATACTTAAGGAGGGAAGACCCAAAATGATGTCTGGCAAAGATATATATCAAAAGTATCACCTACAGATGGCAAATTAGGGAGAAGAGGGAAGAGAAGAAAGGAAGAAAGAAAAGACGGAAAGAATAGGAAAGAGAAGAGGAAAGAAAAAGAGAGACAAAGAGAAGAAAAGGAAGAGGAGAGGATTTCCCGAGGAATCACCCAACACACAAGACAACACTAACCAGACAAATCAAAGGGATATTGTTCCACCACCCCTTCAGAGGCCAACTTCATGTATGAATCTAGGGCTTCCCATACACCAGAGGAAATAGAAGGAGAAAGATGAGCATGATCCACTGACGTATGAGCACTTCGTAGAAAGGAAACCCAGGCCCACCAAGTATGGTAAGAGACAGACGAAAAGGATTTCCACTCCATGAGAATTACTTTGACTGCAATAGTTAACAAGAGGTCCAACAACTGGAGCTCCATGGGATCTAAAGGCAGAGGGACTGGGGCCGCCAACGGACCCAAAAGAATTAATGGAAGAGACAGTTGGAATTTGATGTTAAAGATGAGCATAAGGTGTTTGTGAACTAAATCCCAAAAGGGTTGGAGAAGGGAACAATCAAGGAACATATGTTGAAAATCGCCTGGTAGAAGCCCACAACTCCAGCATAAATTGTCTTCTTTGAGATTGAGTGAATACAGACGACTGGGAGTCCAATGAAGAAGATTAATAGAGAAAAACTTAGACTGCGTTAGAGAAGGGGCAATTTTGTTACGAAGAGAAAATTTACCAATATCTTGCCAGGTATCAGAAGAGATATGAGCAGTGACAATATGATCAAAATGATGTAACCATTTTTGCTGTGTGACAGTATGGGAAGGGAGTGTAGAGTCGATAAAAATTTATAAATCCGAGACGCAACATGACCAGTCCTGATCCAAAGCTGAAAGAGCGTAATCAGCGGGGAAGAAGGATGAAGGTGTACTTTAGCAAGTGCAACCTTAATCTTAAGAAAAGTATAAAAATCTAAATTAGATAAAGAAAAATGTTGAGCAAGGGATGAGAAAGGGGAAGGATCATTGTTGGAATCATAGAGATGTTTAACAAGTGAGACACCTTTCCCAGCCCAGTAAGACATCAACTCAGGGTCAATATTAATTTTGATTTTAGAATTGCGCCAAATAGATGACCATCTAGTTTTATGTATTGGAACTGCTACCCTCTTATCAACCTTACGAACCGCAGCAATAGTGTCTAAAATAATAGAGCGAGAAAATGGAATAGAAAGGGTGTTTGTGGTCAAAAAAGATGCAGTCGGAAGAGGGGAGGCCAGTTCCTGTTCTATTGTCAACCAAGCTGGAGCATGAATAGATGGGGAAGAAAACCAAAGGGCACCCTGGGACGCCAGAAAAGCAGTTTGATATTTCCCCCAATCAGGAAAATTACAGCCCCCCATATCATAAGATTTCCGTAAAAATTTATAAGCAATCCTAGCCCTTCTATCATTCCATAAAAATTTAGAAGTAAGCAGATCAAGTTCATGGAAGAAGGAATCAGAAAGCCTTACTGGAAGCATAGAGGAAACAAAATTAATAATAGGAGTGATCATCATTTTTAGAGTCTGCATACGGCCCCACCAAGAAATATGCTTCGGAGACCAATTTTCTAAAAGACGTCTCACCTTAAGAATAGTTTGGGATTCATTATAAGAAGCCGTAGCATATAGGGTGGAACAAAAATAGATACCCAGATACTTTAAGTGTTGGGATTGCCATTTAAAGCCCGCCGAGCCCATATGAGAGGAGAAGCAGTAAGCATTTAAAGGAAACATCTCTGTCTTATCTTTGTTCAGAGTGTATCCTGAAACTTTTGAAAAAAGAGCAATCGTATCCGAAATAGCAGGGATGGCCAAAGCAATATCATCAGAAAAAATGAGAACATCATCTGCATATGCCGCCGTTTTTATCTGATGAGACCCAAAAGAGAACCCTTTAATATCTGGATGCGAGTCAATCATTCTGAGGAGAGGATCAATGGACAACAAAAATAGGAGAGGGGACAAAGGGCATCCTTGTCTAGTGCCCTGACAAAGGTTAAAAAAGGAAGACGTAGCACCATTCACCCGTATATTAGCTCTAGGTCGGGAGTAAAGAGACATAACCATACGAATAAAGGAGTCACCAAGATTGTGTGCACGTAGGACCGCTCGTAGAAAAGGCCAAGAGACCTTATCAAAGGCCTTTTCAGCGTCAAGGGCCAAGGCTGCCGCCGGAAGATTAGATCGTTTAGCGGCGCCAAGAATATGACAAAAAGTACGAATATTATCCCGTGCAAGACGCCCCTTTACAAAACCTGTTTGGGAGGGATGAACCAAATGAGGAATAAAGGACTCTAATCGTTTAGCTAAAATGTTAGCAAAGATCTTGGCTTCCATGTTAAGGAGGGATATGGGACGAAAATTTTTGGGATCTGCGTGATCCTTCCCGTCTTTGGGGATAACTACAATAGTAGCATCCGCCGCAGAACCAGACACAGAGCCGTCCTTAATAAACGCATCAAAAACGGATTGGAGTTTCGGGACAATCACGGGAATAAAGGTTTTATAAAACGCAATAGGATATCCATCGGGACCAGGAGCTTTACCAGACCGAGTAGCTTTAATCGCGGAAATGATTTCATCAGCAGTAATCGGGCAGTTTAATGATTGATTATCTTCCTCCGAAACAACTTTCAAAGGAACCGACTTCAAGAACTCCTGACATTGTTCAAAAGAAGCTTGAGCCGACGGGGTATACAAATTGTTATAAAAATCGCGGAACACCTCAAGGATTTCTGCAGTTTGAAATTTTTTCCTACCAAGCTGGTCAGTAATAGAAGGAATTTGGAAAGTGTTGCAAGAAGATTCCTGGAACTTTAAAGTGGCAGCAAGATTCTTGCCCGCACGATTTCTTAACAGCAATCTCTTAGATTTCTGAGCCTGCAGGCCAATATGAGCTCTCTTAGTGACTATAGAATTGTATGAATATTTTAGATTTTTAATAGATTGGAGGCAGGTCTTGTTCTGAGAGTGGCGGAAAAGGGATTCCTGACGTTTGATCTCATCTGCTAAGTCCGTGAGTTCCTTTTTAATGGCTGCGTTTCTCTTCGACATACATTTAATGACCTGACCACGAAAAGTACATTTAAAAGAGTCCCAGAGAACAACAGGGGAGCTGACTGACCCAACATTCTCAATAAAAAAAGTCTCAATGTCATTGGAAAACTCTCGCACCAAGGACTCATCATGTAAAATTTCTGTGTTGAGTCTCCACGATCGAGCTCGTGCCCTAGGGACAAAGGAGGTAAGAGTAAATGTGACTGCGGCGTGGTCAGAAACTAAAATAGGATGAATAAGCGGAGAAGAAGAAAATTGAACCAGAGAAGAGTGAACCAAAAGATAGTCAATGCGTGAAAAGGACGAATGAGGGGAAGAAAAAAAGGAAAAGTCACTACCAGTGGGATTATGAAGACGCCATACATCCTGAAGATGGGTAAGAGAGCACATATTAATCATTTGTTTGTGTGCTTTAGGGGGACGAAAGTTAAAGGCAGAATTCCTATCCAAGATAGGGTCCATTGGCAAGTTAAAGTCACCACCTACAATAAGATTACCAGAGTGAGGAGTATCCTCGAGCTTTTTGGTAATCGCATTCCAAAAGGCCGGGTCATCCTTATTGGGGGCATAAATATTCATGACAAATAAGTCAGCATTACCATCGGACAACTTAGATAGTAACCAACGCCCCTCCGTATCCTGTTCAGAGGAAACGATAGATAAGCCAGAGTGTCTAGAAACTAAGGTAATTACTCCATTCCTTTTACCACAAGCATCTGAACAAGCAACATCAAAGACCCACTCTTTCTTCAGAAACAACGCCTCCTTGGCAGAGAGCTTTGTCTCCTGAAAAAGGACGAGATCCGAAGAAAGAGATTTACAGTAATCCAAAATCTTTGACCTTTTGACTGGATGATTTAGCCCTTTGACATTAAGGGAAAGTATATTTAGTCCAGACATAGAACCATTATCAGGAAAAAAAGATATTCCATATGTGGCAAATGAAGCGCAACAACCAGGAGGGCTAACCAGCAGACATCAACAGCCAGCACAACACAGAGTGAGACCAGAGAGGAAATCCGAAGAGAAGAAAGGAAAGAAGAGGAAAAAGAAAGCAGGAGAGTACAGAGAAAGAGAGAGAGAAGAGCCAATCCGGCAGGTCTGAAAAAGACCAAATTCATACAAGGGGGGACATGGAAGAAAGAGCGAGGGGCCAACAGGAGAAATAACAACAACAGCATAAAAAGCCCCAGAGCAGTGCATAACCGGTTATACATTTAAAAGGAAGGCACTATCTAAAAGCTAAGAACCGGAGATAAGTATCACTTATTAGAAGACAAAGCGAAATGAGAGACTGTAAAGGCCACACATTTGGCCAAATTAATGTATAGATAACAACTAAAATAAATCATAGAGAACGGTAGGAGCAGAAAAGAGAGAAAAAGAAAGCACGATCAGGCATTAAGAGCTGGTGAAAAGAGAACTAAGAGAGAACAATAGTATTAGGTAGAACCAGACCAAAGCGGACTCCAACAAAAGAAAAAGGACCATAATGAAGAGAAAAGAAGAAATACACTCTAAAGCATACTGTATGATATAATATGGGAAAAATACGTGAAATATAATAAAAAACTGTATATAGCATCTTATCAATATAGCAATCAGTGAATCCCTATGGCAGTTAAATAAGAGGCCTAATACTAAATATAAATATGTAAAGTCTATATACAAACTCATAGATGACTTGGCATGAATAAATAAGGCCATATACACGCAAACTGGTAGAATAAATATGCTTGGCTAAGTAAGTAAACATGTAGATAAGAGAGGCATAAATCTATCAAGAACAAAGCATCTCTAAAACAAACTAACCTACTCGAAAAAAACAGTTAATGACACAATGTAATCAAATCACGCAATGAGAAAGTCAATAAAGTAGATATCTATATGAAACAATATGGGAAAAATAAGTGAAACATAATAAAAAACGGTAGGTAGCATCTTATCATATAACAGGCAGAGAAACCCTTATTAAATCAAAAGGATGAGGGGAAGTCAAAGAAGGGCTTTTATGATCAGGTCCAGCATACATGCCCAGAAGACTATATTCAAACACTGAGTATGAAGTTCCTATCGAGAGATGAAAAAAGAAAGATGCTAACTGTATGGTTGAAACCAATGGGAAGTCGGAGAGTGATCTCCTTAATGGAAAGAGACCCTCACACACCTGACAAGTAGGTGTCTTGCTTCATCATCGGGTCTGCTCCTACTCGGGCCGGCGCTGCAATGCCCGATCAGGCACCCGTTGAGGGGCCTACTTCTCGGAGATCTTTTTTCCAGAGCCGATAGGTGAAGTGCAAGTGAGGGTCCTAGTGTCAGTACAAGTGAAGGTGTTATGTGCGTTAAAATAGGGAAAAATAATCCAATCCAAAAATAATTTAATGAGTGTGGTTACTTCCCTAATTAAAATGAAAGAAGCGCGTATCGTCACTTTAATGTTGTGTAGTGATACGCTAAAAAGAGGTCGACATGTTTCTTGCCTATTTATCAAAGTCGATGGCAATTCCTCAGGACCTAGTGATGTACTACCTCCACATTTTTTGGTGGTGGTCACCCAACGCGTACAGTGAAGGTGCGTCCACCATTACAGCACCCTAAAAAATGTGTAGGGGTGGTTGGTACCTTGGTGTCAACAGGGGTAAGCAATGCTTAACCTGAAATAAAAGAAACAGTTAGAACAATCAAGAAGCAATCCAGTGTGTTGTAATATCACTAAAAGTCACTAATCCCAGTACTAAAGTTTGTGGTAGTGTAAAAACACATGCAATGGGACTAAGGACTGTGACGTGCTGGAATGCGCTAAAACAGTGATCAATCAATTGACAGACACTGTGGTGATGAAAAGAACAGCAGAAATACAAAAGAAAAATACAGGGACACATTATTATTAGAACATTAGGATATAGTATCATCAAAGTGAGTCTCACCCTCGTTCAATCCGTGCCGGGCCATAATGGTACCGGTCGCCGCCAACACTGAAGTCTAGTGTCCTAATAATTGATGAAAACACATTAATGTCAAACCCTTAGTTGGATGTAGACAATAGTGAATTAATTCCTAAGACCTCGGTCAAGGTAGTATCTGATGTAAAGGTCACTTAGTGCTCAGTAATATCGCTGACTATGAGTTGGGAACCTCTATAGGCAACCCTGGAATGGTAAATCACTCCATTAAATGGATTTAGAACTCCCAAAATATGATACCAGGTCAATTATCCGGACATCTGTGCCACCATGATCTAAAATGGCCATTTTACCGTAAATACATTTCCGAGCAGTCTAGGTATCGTATGCTGATGCTCGCTTGCAGTTGGAGTCGATTGAAATGTATCAGTGACAGGCGGGTATCGCGTGTCTCTTGCTAAAAATATCCCGGTTGGTTTCCCAAGAAAACGATGGAAGGTTAAGTGGGACAGTGTTACTCACAGTTTTGCAGTCGGATCACAGCGTTAACCCTACCCCTGCGGATCGACCGGTCCAAGTAGTCTGGCGGCCGGGAAAACGCTGGTGGAAGTTAAAAAGAAGTAGGACGCGGGATGCGTGTATTCCGTACTTCCGGGTCGGGTAAATCAAAGACTAGAATGCTACACATTCAGGAGCGCCATCTTGGGGAAGTTAGGACGGTACTCGTCTGAATATGGTAATCGAGGAAGGACAAAGAAAGAAAAGTAAACGCGGTCTCGGTGGATCCCGTACTCAATCCTCTAAAGGCGTCCCTGGAATGGTAAAAAACTCCAAGTGTGTTTCAAACTCCAAAAATATTTTAAATAATGATACCTGGCTAATTATCCGGACACCTGTGCCAATGTGATCTGAAATGGCCATGGTACCATAAATACACTTCAGAGCAGTCTAGGTAACGTAGGATGATGCTCGCTCGAAGTTGGAGTCGAATAAAATGCACCACTGACCAGCGGGTGTCGCTTAATAAAAGTCAACGCCGTCTCAGTGAATCGCGCACTCAATCATACGATTAGTTCAAAATCCCTATGTCAAATCTAATGGTCTCTCACTAATCACGTATTATTTATGTCATGTGAGTGCTCACAAGTTGATGAAAATAAGTGACGTGCAACCCATATCCAATAGGATAGCATGGCAGGTCAGTAGATTTAAAAAAATATATCGCCAGATGTTTGATGAAGGTGAGAATTACACTCAGGTTATCAACTATTAATAAAATTCCTATTTACTTCATCTGAGTCTGTGATAATGAGTAACATACATAGGGTGATTATTGAGAGTGCCCCTCAGTTTCTAGAGGTCAGGGTGCTCCATGGGATCTCCTCGTTAAGTCCTGATTTGTCAGATGACAATCTCAGGACCCAACGTTGTTCCAAACGGAACAAGGCATCCTTCGTCATGCCAGGGTGTGCTTCAAGAATGCACCAATCAAAGGAGTCGGGAGGATGGTTACTTTCCTTATAATGGGTGGTCATTCTTGTGTTGGTCTTAGCACATCTGAAAGTGCTTCTATGTTCCATCATGCGGAGCTTCACCTGTCTTGTCGTCATTCCTATGTAAATAAGGTTACAAGGGCAACGCATCAAATAAACACAGTTAGTTGTATTACAGTTCGTGTGTTTTCTCAAATGCCACAAAAAGTTGTTCGAAAGATTCAGTAGTTTCGTGACCTTGGTTTGGGAACACACAGAACACGAGCCGCAAGGAAAATGTCCCTGTACTGGTGGTAGATGCCATAGGGTGTTCTGTGTTGTGTCGCGGCGTTGTTTAGGTCTGGTATGTATCAACATATCTTTTATGTTGTTGGTCCTCTTAAATGCAAATCTGGGGTTAGCGAGGTTCAAAGAACCGGTGTTCAAAATACCCCAGTGTTTACGAATAATGTTCCTCAGACGACTAGAGTCTGGTGTATAGGTGGTGACGCAGGTGATGGTAGTGTCTGGTTCTCTCATCCTAACCTCCAACAGGCCCTCGCGATTGTTATTCCGTGCTCTTTTATAGGCATCATTAATCACCTGTTTAGGGTATTGACGTTGGAGAAGGTCTTGTTTCAATGTATTTGCTTCCTTTTTGTAGTCAACGAGGGTGCTACAATTCCTTCTGATGCGAAGAAACTGGCCTACAGGAAGATTGTGTCTCAGTGCCTTGGGGTGATGACTACTGAAAAGAAGCAGACTATTTCTGTCTGTTGGTTTTCGATATAGAGTGGTGGAGATTGTCCCTGCTTCCAATTTGATCAAAAGATCAAGAAAAGGAATCTCCTTATTAGAGATCGTGTTGGTAAATCTCAAGTGGGGATTCAGGGTATTGATCCATGTACAGAAATTGTTGCATTCAATCAACTCGCCCTTCCAGAGGATGAGGATGTCGTCGATAAACCGTTTCCACAATAGAATGTTAGAACTGTAGGGATTATCGACATCAAAAATCCTGCGTGTCTCAAAAGCGGACATATACAGACATGCCAGGCTTGGAGCAAAGGTACTCCCCATTGAAGTACCCTGGGTCTGATGAAAAAGTTGGGTACCAAACTGAAAATAATTTTCTGTGAGCGCTAATGTGGCGCATTCCATAATGAATGAGACTGGGGTGGGTGAGTGCCACTCAGCACTGGTTAGGATGTCTTCGATAACGTCCAAAGTGGCTCTCTGAGGAATATTAGTGTATAGGGCCTCAACATCCAATGTCACCAGAAGGTTCACCTCATTGGGATGTTGGACCCCCTCAAGGAGACGCAACACATCAGTCGTGTCTCTCACAAAGGAAGGTGTTTCCTTGACAAAAGGTTGTATGAAGTGATCCACAAACTTGGAGAGGGGCTCTAGAATAGAACCTATCCCTGACACGATGGGGCGTCCTGGTACCCGTGTCGTCCCTTTATGAATTTTGGGGAGACAATAGAAGTAGGGCACAACTGGATCGTTGGTCATTAAGAACCCTGCTTCTTTTTTCGAGATCCATCCTTCCGATTCTGCAGAGAAGGTCATTGCAGTGATGGTATTATGTAATCTCTGTGTCGGATTCTCTCTTATTGGAGTGTAGTATCTTCTATCACTCAATTGTCTTTCACATTCGACGTTGTAGTCCACTGTGTTCATAATTACAGTGGCCCCACCTTTGTCAGCTTGTTTGATTGTAATGGTCTCATCATTTGCCAGTGTTTTAATGGCCATCGTCTCCGCCGCGGAGAGGTTATGAAATGATGTTGAATTAGTATTGGAGTCAAAATCCTTCAATACAGCTTGTTCAAAGGTGAGGACCTCGTTAGGGACCATGGTGCTGGTTGGAGTGAAGGTTGACGGTTTGTGAAGTCCAGAATCAGTAGCAATATGTGCTGGTTGATCCTGAAAGAAGGCTTGCAGGCGGATTTTGCGAAAGAAGGTTTGAATCTCGCAACGATCCCTGAAAGTGTCTATTCTAGGAGTGGGAACAAAACCCAACCCCTTCTGTAGAACCTGTTCCTCAATATGTGACATGGTTCTAGAGGATAGATTCACAATCAGTTTCTTTTCCCCTTGGTTTGACTCCTGGTCTCTACCGATCCTGTCGGTTGGTCCTGCCACTGCACTCTTTTTTGGCCTCTTCTGCGCCCTCTTCCTCTGCCCCAACCTCTGTCTAAAAAAGGAGGTGCAGGTCCGGTCTGATAGAAGGGTGGTGGGCCTTGTGGATATATGGGGTACTGCCAGAAGGGGGGTCCCGAATAGGGCGGGGCATTAAAGGTTGGAAAATTGGGTGGTTGGTAAGTACGTGTCTTCCTGTTGTTCCAACTCCCAGTGTTGGAGTCATTACTGGAAGAAGAGCCCCTCCGTGAAGTGTTAGAACTATCATCTGAGGAATATCCAGTTACTGAGCTAGTATAGTCTGCTTTGAGATAGGGGTAGACTTTCTCAGTTGAGAATTTCTGAATATCTTTTTGTAACTTGGTAATTTTTTGTTTCATAAGATATTCCCGGTTCTCTGCAAGTTCCGCATTTATTTCTGCTAATTTGTTCTTATAAGCTGCCGTCTGAATTGTAACCTTAATGGCTCCCTCTGCGGCTTGGATTCTAATTAAAAGGGCGTCTGCAATCCTTTTAGCTGTATTGATAATTAAAATCAGCCAGTCCCTAGTGCATTTCCACGCAACTAGGGACCATTCTTTCTTGAAAAGAGCATCTTCTAAGAAGAGACGCGGAAAATTATTGACAATGAGACCGTTAGGAGCTATATTGGCTCTCAAGTATTCGGTCATCATAGCCCCGTGTAGGGTGACTTTCAGCCACTCGTGTTTTATGTTGGATAGAGAAGACCAGTCCTCAGATTGACTGACCGAGGCAGAACTGCCGTCTGATCCCAGTAAGGATGGCGCTCGTAGGATCTCTGCTGCTGCTTCGTCACCAAAACTTAATCCTTGATAATCCTCCATTGTAGGAAGATAAATCGGAATCAGTTAAAAGTGATAAAAATGAAGAAACTAATCTTTGTGGGCCAAAGGAGGTGAGTAACCACCGTTTGGTAACCTTAAATTTATTCCCCACAGGTAAACACCTGTGCTTATCATTAAATCAAAAGGATGAGGGGAAGTCAAAGAAGGGCTTTTATGATCAGGTCCAGCATACATGCCCAGAAGACTATATTCAAACACTGAGTATGAAGTTCCTATCGAGAGATGAAAAAAGAAAGATGCTAACTGTATGGTTGAAACCAATGGGAAGTCGGAGAGTGATCTCCTTAATGGAAAGAGACCCTCACACACCTGACAAGTAGGTGTCTTGCTTCATCATCGGGTCTGCTCCTACTCGGGCCGGCGCTGCAATGCCCGATCAGGCACCCGTTGAGGGGCCTACTTCTCGGAGATCTTTTTTCCAGAGCCGATAGGTGAAGTGCAAGTGAGGGTCCTAGTGTCAGTACAAGTGAAGGTGTTATGTGCGTTAAAATAGGGAAAAATAATCCAATCCAAAAATAATTTAATGAGTGTGGTTACTTCCCTAATTAAAATGAAAGAAGCGCGTATCGTCACTTTAATGTTGTGTAGTGATACGCTAAAAAGAGGTCGACATGTTTCTTGCCTATTTATCAAAGTCGATGGCAATTCCTCAGGACCTAGTGATGTACTACCTCCACATTTTTTGGTGGTGGTCACCCAACGCGTACAGTGAAGGTGCGTCCACCATTACAGCACCCTAAAAAATGTGTAGGGGTGGTTGGTACCTTGGTGTCAACAGGGGTAAGCAATGCTTAACCTGAAATAAAAGAAACAGTTAGAACAATCAAGAAGCAATCCAGTGTGTTGTAATATCACTAAAAGTCACTAATCCCAGTACTAAAGTTTGTGGTAGTGTAAAAACACATGCAATGGGACTAAGGACTGTGACGTGCTGGAATGCGCTAAAACAGTGATCAATCAATTGACAGACACTGTGGTGATGAAAAGAACAGCAGAAATACAAAAGAAAAATACAGGGACACATTATTATTAGAACATTAGGATATAGTATCATCAAAGTGAGTCTCACCCTCGTTCAATCCGTGCCGGGCCATAATGGTACCGGTCGCCGCCAACACTGAAGTCTAGTGTCCTAATAATTGATGAAAACACATTAATGTCAAACCCTTAGTTGGATGTAGACAATAGTGAATTAATTCCTAAGACCTCGGTCAAGGTAGTATCTGATGTAAAGGTCACTTAGTGCTCAGTAATATCGCTGACTATGAGTTGGGAACCTCTATAGGCAACCCTGGAATGGTAAATCACTCCATTAAATGGATTTAGAACTCCCAAAATATGATACCATTCCAGGGTTGCCTATAGAGGTTCCCAACTCATAGTCAGCGATATTACTGAGCACTAAGTGACCTTTACATCAGATACTACCTTGACCGAGGTCTTAGGAATTAATTCACTATTGTCTACATCCAACTAAGGGTTTGACATTAATGTGTTTTCATCAATTATTAGGACACTAGACTTCAGTGTTGGCGGCGACCGGTACCATTATGGCCCGGCACGGATTGAACGAGGGTGAGACTCACTTTGACGATACTATATCCTAATGTTCTAATAATAATGTGTCCCTGTATTTTTCTTTTGTATTTCTGCTGTTCTTTTCATCACCACAGTGTCTGTCAATTGATTGATCACTGTTTTAGCGCATTCCAGCACGTCACAGTCCTTAGTCCCATTGCATGTGTTTTTACACTACCACAAACTTTAGTACTGGGATTAGTGACTTTTAGTGATATTACAACACACTGGATTGCTTCTTGATTGTTCTAACTGTTTCTTTTATTTCAGGTTAAGCATTGCTTACCCCTGTTGACACCAAGGTACCAACCACCCCTACACATTTTTTAGGGTGCTGTAATGGTGGACGCACCTTCACTGTACGCGTTGGGTGACCACCACCAAAAAATGTGGAGGTAGTACATCACTAGGTCCTGAGGAATTGCCATCGACTTTGATAAATAGGCAAGAAACATGTCGACCTTTTTAGCGTATCACTACACAACATTAAAGTGACGATACGCGCTTCTTTCATTTTAATTAGGGAAGTAACCACACTCATTAAATTATTTTTGGATTGGATTATTTTTCCCTATTTTAACGCACATAACACCTTCACTTGTACTGACACTAGGACCCTCACTTGCACTTCACCTATCGGCTCTGGAAAAAAGATCTCCGAGAAGTAGGCCCCTCAACGGGTGCCTGATCGGGCATTGCAGCGCCGGCCCGAGTAGGAGCAGACCCGATGATGAAGCAAGACACCTACTTGTCAGGTGTGTGAGGGTCTCTTTCCATTAAGGAGATCACTCTCCGACTTCCCATTGGTTTCAACCATACAGTTAGCATCTTTCTTTTTTCATCTCTCGATAGGAACTTCATACTCAGTGTTTGAATATAGAGAAACCCTTATGGCAGCTAGATAAGAGACCTAATACTATATATAAATATGAACAATCTATATACAAACTTAAAGATAACTGGCCATGAATAAATAAAGCCATATACACACAAACTGGCAAGATAAATATGCATGCCTAAGAAAGTGAACATGTAGGTAAGAGGGGCATATGTCTGCCAAGTACAAAGCATCTATAAAAAACTAACCTACTCGAAAAAAACAAATAGTAACACAATGTAAACAAATCACTCAATGAAAAAAACAATAAAGTAAGTATAACTAGCAACTATATGAACGACCAATACTGACTCTAAGTATAGCCATAAATAAACACTTAATAAACATATATGAATAAAACACCTAGACAAACCAAACAACAACACAATGAGAAAGCAAAGGAACAAGCAATGACCTACTCCATAAAGTACGAAGTAACAAAAAACAAACATGAAGCAAAAGGAACGACCACAACAGAACAAGATAAACCAAAATTTACCACAAAAATCGACGCACATACCGAAGACACACCCCTGGAAGGAAAAGGACCGTGACCTAATACGTCGAAAGACAAACTGGGGAGGCAATGAATAACAGGACGCTACGCGGACAAAAGTGAAGTCACGCCAACAAGAGAAGTTACCACAAAAAATTGAAAGGTTTATACACTGAAACTAACAACACTAAAGACCAAAACACCATAACGATACTAAGGGAGCACCAATAGACGACAAAAATACGTCAAAACCAATGGACATAAAGACCACTGCGCAGATCTAAAAGCAGCTAGACCTAATAGATCTGACAAAGACTAAAGACAATGCATTATGTATAGCCGCCTCAGGTGCCAGAAGAACCAGGAGCATGTGAAGCCCCCGTTTGAAGATCCATCTGTAGCTCCATTTGATTATCCAGAAACGAGGCCAAATCCGCAGGTTCGTCAAAAATTCTGACACGACCCTTGAAAGTAATGCGGAATTTTGAGGGACCAGCAAAGGAGAAGGGAATATTCATTTCAGACAAACGCTTCCGGAGATTAAGAAAGCCTTTCCTCCTCATCACCGTGTCTCTGGCAAAGTCTTGAGAAATTGAAATACGATGGCCATTCCAAGAGACAGCTCTAACCTTCCGCATATGCGCCAAAATCTGCTCAGTATGTTGATGACGCAGCGGCTTAAAAATTATCGCTCTTGGTTGCGTAGCAGACTTGGGGCGAAAGGAGGGGACACGGTGTGCCCGTTCCAGTTCAAAATCTTTGTGGAAAGAAATTTGTAGTGTTGACGGAATCCATTGATAAAGAAACTCAATCATGGAAGATGCATCTTTCTCAACATCTTCAGGAAGACCAAAAATACGCAGATTGGATCTACGATTACGATCCTCTTGTTCAGTGAGGTCTCTCCTCAATGCTGCCATAGAACGCTCTATCTGCGTGAGAGATCTAGAGTGCTTTTGCATGGTATCCTCTGCGCCACTAATCCGTGCTTCTGTACCTGAGACACGAAGGGAAAGGGCCTTGAAATCATTCCTGATGGCTAACACCTCCACTTGCAGTAAATCTGTATTGGTCTTAGTAGACTGCGCAATCTCATAAACCTCATTAAGGCGCGCCAGAATGGATTCAAGAGTCGAATTAGTGTCTTTAGGAGCGGACTCAGGTGTTGGGGATACCTGTTTGGACCTCTTAAGAGATGCTTTAGATTCCTTAACGTCTTTGGAATTCGGTGAAGGGGCCATATTTTCAGCCATAGGGCAGACCACCTCAGCAGAAACAAAATACACCTCCTCAGATAGAGTGAGACAAGGAATGCCAGGGGTTGTAAAACCCTCAATGTGTGAGAGGAAAAATGGGCAGGAAGGAATCATGCACTTGCATCAGAAAGAGCCGGGCATAAAATATCGCAGGCGATCCCAGACAGAAAGAACACCTCACGAAAAGAACTACAGGCGCCAGTAGTCAAGCACCGACTACGAAAACCACCAGGATCAAGCCAAGAGCAAAAAAGCCTCACATAAGGAAGTGGCAGTGCGTTTGACGACGAGGAAAAAACCAGAAACCTCAAAAGGTTCACACAGTGGGTCTCTCAGCAATAGGCGATAGAAAAAAAGAACAAAATAAGCTCAAGAAAAGTGAAATAACGTCACCAGCTCCTGAATGCCTCCATTCCTGACAGGATAGACCAGTAGCGTCGTCTTGTAGAAGCGAGAGAAAAACTCCCTCACAGCAGAAACAAAATGGCGGCCGCTCGTGAAAGCCTGAAGCGTCACTTAAAAATGCCGATAAATGAACTCTGGCCGCTCTTCACCACCAGAGACCTCCCTCGTAGCATGCACGGCAGTTTCCCATGTAAGATAACATCTTCTGCGCAGAGCGGGGCAATATTCAGCGTCAGCAATGCCTCCGTCGGCCCTCACTCTTTACGGAGCTCAAGCGCGGTCCGCCATCTCGCAGCGGCGCGCAAGCCACGCCCCATCGTTGTCGGCGTTTTGAAACAGAAATGTTGGTTTGCATTGTTCTCATGCTGATGCTCTAGCTTCTGTCATTTGCACCGTACTACGAATCCCTCTACCACGCCTAATCTGTCTAATGATGTTTGTTATGTGATTCAGTGCTGCTCCTTGACCACAGCTGTATGTTTTGCTCTAAAATTCTCAAAAATACAGTTTCAAAAAAAAAAAAAAAAAAAAAAAAATGCAGTGGGGTACACAGGTCTTTCATATAAGATTGGGTAGGGGGCCATGTGGCCCCCTACCCTTTATTAAATTATCGGCCCTGGGGAATGAGATCCCCAAGGCCTCTTGGAGGTATGGAAAAGGGGACATGTGCCCCTCCCCTTTAAATAAATGCTAATCCTTCCCCACCACCACCAGGCCTAGGTGTCAGGGTATCTGTACACTGACCCCTTATGTCTTCTTTTGCATTTTTCTTAGGCCTCAAGACCAAAACCCAAGGCCTAAAATGATCTTTTCCTGGTTAGATCTCAGGATGAGGTCTGTCAGCTCCACAGATCCTCCGTGGCATGATATATATAAAAAATGGAACCTTACTTTTTTTTTTAAACGACTGAATGGATTTACTGGACCAAGATCTAGCGTTCCGCCAAATTTGGTGTAAACCCTTTCAGCGGTTTGGGCTGTAGCTGTGTCTAAAGTTCCTGTGGAAACACGAATGGGGAAAATGCGTTTTGGGACCCTCTTTTTCTTGGCCCTGCTTGACGGATCACGCCAAACCTTTCTGCGTGCAACCAAGTACAAAAGTAACAATAGGGGTGAGCAAAATATTCCATTATGCACGCAATATTGGTTGAATTGTGGTGACTGCTTGTTACTCTTGTAAAGCGGATTTCCAGTCAAATTCCATCAATCGCAGCGTTGCAGAATTTGTTCTCATGCGCTGCTTGAGAATGGTAAATTGGCAGATGTGAGCGAGATTTGGAGTTCTCTAGTGTGATTCCTTATTGCTAGCAGGATATCTGGCAAGAATTTTCTAACTCTTGCCTTTCGCTCAAGTAGAAAATCAACTCAAGCAGCAGCAGAATCAACTTGAGGGCTGCACTCTCTGGCGTGCAACATGGTGCCGTTTGTGCTGATTTTTCAGTGCAAAACGCCATCCCAGCACTAAATCATAGTGCAAGCAGTGCAAAGTGCCTATTTCTGTCCATTTCTGGAGCTCTGCAGAATGTCACTGAGATTTGACGTAACTCCGCAGAATTACATGGAGTCATAATATGCGAGTTCCTCTCACCCTAATGGAAACACAATCCTAGCTATAACTATACAATATATATAAGGAAGTTGATTGAATCGCCCTTGCAGGGATGAAAGGCCGAGTCAGTCGATCTTGACTGGGGTCGAGCTCAGCTTTCTTCTCAGCTCCTCCTCGTCCAGCATTTAGTAATAGTGTGGGAGCCTCTTTCAGTTTAAAGGAGAAACTACGCAGCTGTTTAAAGAAGCGACCTACATAAAGGGGCCTATTGTTGGGAAAAGTGGGCTTCTAAGCACACAGATTAATTAACAAGCGCTACATGCATACTGCCTCGACCGAGTTCCTTGTGTAGCACCAACTACTAGCCTCCCATCGGAACCTTCAGTCGAGGAGACCCTAGAGTTGGTTTTGGAAGCTGAAGATGAGATGCTGGCGGAGAATAGGCAAAGTGACAGTGCATCACCACCACCAGGACAATAGGAGCAGCATCTATTTTATCTACTCCCTCTCTCTTGTAAACTCTGATCCCGTTCAGCAGCATCAGTGCCTCGGGCTGCAGAGTTCTGCGCCAGCCAGATCCAAGCAAAAGGCCCGACAGGCGCTGCTTCAGCTGAGATTGCTTGTGTTTTGGCTTGGCTGCACAGCGTGGGACACACCTGGGCTCACGGGGGAGTGCATGCCGAGAGCACCGAGAAATGCACTGATCAGTTGCCAGCCGCCTGTGTGTGCGGAAAGCGAGGGGAAACGCCGAGAGCATCGTGAAACGCCCAAGAACGCTGCCTCCTGTTCCTCCTGTTGCCACGCCATACCAAGGATTGAGCTGGCCCTGCTCACGTCTCTGCTCCTCCACAGTCGCCGTTTGTTAGGGGACGCGAACACTGTGCTGTGCTGGGATTATGAACGGGGGCATTTACAGCAACAACCTGGTGGGGCCGAAGTCCCAGGGAGTACTGTCTGCCGTTGCCCGCATTTCCATTAACACTAACTTGCATCACACCCTGGGAGACTACAAGTCCCAGGGTGCAACGGATTAGTGAACGTCAGCAGGGGGTGTAAAAGGCACCAAAAAGGTACCAAAGTGGGAGTACGGGTCCATTAGACTAATAACAACAAAAATACTGAGTCTGGTATTACTAATAAGACAAGACAATAAGAGAAGCAAGCCAATTAATAAGCTGATAACGCCCTCAAGCTTGCTGAATAGGTGGCAGAGGCAGCATCATACACAGGATTTCAAAGCTGCTTCAGACTACCTTTGGTTTATTCTGCTTATTATGAGATCTGGTCGACAGTGTGGGACACTGCCAAGACCCCAACCAAAACAGCAACGGAAGAGTGAAGGATGTTCAGGTATAGGGGGTGTACCACTGCAGGTTACCCCTAAAGCAGATTTCTCTAAGGATTCAGTTACTCCAGCTACTGTCCTTAAAACTACGTTCAAAGAACATAATCCAGCCCACCCTAACCAATTGACTATTAAAGGTTTCTTTAAGCAGCAGCATAAATCTGCAGCTATGGATAACGGCAAAGGGCCCTCTGTAACATTGTCTCCATTTATCAGTGCAAAGAGAGATTATCCAGTGGAGACGATGACAGGGCTTAATTCTCTTCTTCCTTTGGAAATAGAGGCGGCGGATTATGGTAGTGAAAGTAAAGTCTCCGAACTTTGTTCGTCGGCTGAGTTTTTAAACCCGCCTTTAAAACCGATTTGTACGATACAGACAAAAGCCCAAGTTCATGCACAAGACAATGTTTCTCCGGTGCCAAGGATATCTATGGTTGACGCATTCCTATCTGCAACTTCGACTGGACAAACGGAGATTTTTAATTTGCGTGTTTGTAGTCAAGGCTCAAATAGTTCAGTGACTAAAATACCCCCTGGCACGGATCAAAACCTAATTGATGCGTTTTTTTTGGTAGCCTCCGCCCCATTTGAGGCAGAATGTGATAGGGGCGGAACTTCATCGATACCAGAATTATCTAGCCCTAATGGCCCAAATAGTAGCATAAGGTTATTTAACCTGGACCAATCGGGTATAATCCTGGAAAACAGTTTTTTTAATACTGATAACAAGCCAAAACCTGCGCCCGGGAAAGTCGGATCTGAAAAGGTGTCCATCTCAATGGAGCAAAGTAAATCTGCACAATTACAGGCACAAGCAGCAGCTTCAAATAATCTGTTTAGCTCTGTAGACCTTTCTCTGCTCGCCAAATTTGGAGGAAATTCTCGTGACAGACCAAGTGCTAAGGAAAATAAAATTAACAACCTAGATCATGGTATATGGGAGAGTCTACTAAACACAATGGACAACATTACTAATGCTCTCAATTTCCACTCAGACAAATTAAACACTCAAGTAGACTTATTAAATATATTGGCCATCCACGTAGTTGGAATAGATTCAAAAATTGACTAATCTGATAACCAAAGTTCAATCAAACAAGGAGAATCAATTAATAACCTGCACTTGTGAGCAATTGATTGATAAAATCTCAGATTTACCGTTCATCGTCAGCTCTATGGTTCAAGAAGTAAAATTGATGTCGAGCAGAATGGTCCAAAAGAAAAGAATTTCGAACAATCGTCTAATTGATTCATCCATGGCAACAAAGTCCTCAAATCCATCAGAAGAGCTTGGGACTCAACAAAAAAACGAGAATAGAGAAGATATAAACACAAATATAATAGCCAAACATTCCACGTGTAAAATTCAGCAACATAACACAATCTTAACAAAAACTAATGTTGCAGAGAAAAAGATTGACTTCCAAATGATAATCCATCTCAAGACAAGATTAAAGGTAGCAAATCTACGGACAAAATAGCAGTCAATGAGCCAAATGTTCTACAAAATAATGCCAATCAAACTTTTACTACAAGCAAAGAAGGCTTATCGAAAAGGGGGATAAAAAGATTGAGGAAAACTCATAATAAATTAACAAAGACAAAAAAAAATATCATAAGTGATGTCGTTCCTAATAAGAAAGAATTGTATTCGATCTTCAGACCCTTGGAAGCACGTGCGGTCAAACTGTCGACTGAGTCAAAGGGACAGGTCACCGTACTCCCTGCTCCCGATGTGTTCAATGACAGTATATGGTCCAAAATTGCCATAACATCAAGGTCAGGAGTTAATGGACAAGATCAGGCACTTAATGGAGCTGACAAACAGTGTGCTGAGCCAAATCCTATTATAAATAATGCCATTTATGAAAAATATAATGAACATATTACTGAGGAGATAATCACTTCCGAACAAATTATAACTGATGTCCCCATTTTAGGAAAAGCGTCTATTCGGGCACAGCTACCTGACTCAAGGAAGAGGAAAAAAACAGTCATATAAAAAAAGATAAACCAATGGCTCGTGATTTCTTGAGTGAGGCCATAAAAGTCGTTTTTTGTCCACAATATACTACAAGAGATTCTCATGATCTATTGAATTGGGGCAATATTTTAAAATTACTGAATGCAATTGCTGATTTGAAGGATGTAACGTAAGATGACTTAGACTCAGTCGAGTTTGGGAAAGACCAGATTAACCCTAACAATGAAATAACAGTAACGACTTGGCATCATGAGGAAAATATTAGTAACATCTTAGCCAATATTAATCAATTTGAGTATTGGAACATTAAAGTTTGGAGAATCTGTGATTCCCAATACCCGACACTGCTCATCCCGACGACAGCCCCAATTACCAGTGTACATAAATCAAGACCGGCATCTCAAGTCATAGTTCTGAAAGGAGCCTTAGGGCCATCATCAAAATTAGACCTGTCACTTGGGATCAAGATCAGGAGTGGTAAACCGGGCATTCGAACTTGCAAAGAGTTAAAGAATGAAATTCCTTTTACTGATGACTGGAGCTGGCTTCCAAAAATATTTGTTAAAGTGAGCCCCATAAAGCATGATTGATGCCTAAATTCTACTAACAAAGTGCTAACACCACTTAATATTTGCTCCTGGAACGGACTTAAAACCCTTGTAGAGGATCCTGATGCAATAAGCTTCCTTAGGGATTTTGATATACTAATGTTCCAGGAAACATGGAATAAGGAATGTGAACCCCTTATTGGCTATCATGAATATCTAAATGCTGCTCGCCATAAGGCTGCCTTTGGTCGTGCAAGTGGAGGCATTTCCACTTATATTTCCTTAAGTTTGGATGTTAAACATTTTGAAATTGACTTTCAAGTGGCATGGCTACAGTGTATTAAGTTAGTTTTTAATCATCCTATTATCTTTTTTAATATTTATATAAGTGCAAAAAACTCGGATAAGGCTACTCAATTTTCACGTTTGTGGGAAATAGTAATAGTAAAAGTGCTGTATTATGACCATCTGGATTCAAAGATAATCATCTCTGGTGATTTCAATATGCACTTTTTTACTCGTAATACCCCTAACATACCGACGAAAATGTTATCGAGGTTGATTAATTCTCAGTTTATAAAATTTACCCTTAAGGTTGCTATTGGATGATGGACAAACTCCTACATTGGTAATCCAACTATTATTGACTATTCAATAATCTCGAATGTGTTAATAAACTCACTTCGCAGCTATCTTGTAATACCGATAAAATGTGACCATAATCCGCAAATAATCTCTTTGGCACTTCCGTTGGATCATTTACCGGAAGTGAGAACAATCAAAACTATTCCAACATCTTTTAATTGGAAAAGTCTGGTATGGAACCAGAGAAATGAAAAGGAGATATTGAAAGTTTTATTCACCTTAATTAAAAAAGCTCAAGAAGAAATAGTAGCAGGAAAATCTATGGTTGATTCCTGGCCTCGTCTCGGTTCAGCCCTTTTGGAACATTTTCTTACCCTGATAACATTGAAAGGTGTGACCATGAGAATAAAAAAGTCAGGATGGTTTACTAACCAGTTGCTCCATTTGAAAAGAAATCTTAATAGAGCAACTAGGGCATTCTGCAGAAAATCGAAAGGTTCACTTACTTTTTTGGAATCCCAACAACTGATAAAGCAAAGAAAACGATATAAAAATGAAATATGGAAAGCTAAACAAGTGTATAATGAAGGAATATGGACCAAATTAATCATTCATGTAAAACAAGAGACTTAAAAACATTTTGGGGCATTATTAATAACCTTGGACTTGGTAATTACAGAGGGAACAGTGCTAATATTGAAGAATCAAGTTGGGCTTCTACAATCTTTATGTTGCTCCCTCGGTTTTTCACTCTGATTTTAACAGTGTTAGTCAAAAAATAAACACATCGGAAAGTAATGAACATAAAAAATCTTATTCTGAACATTATAACAAGCAAGGAAAATTAAAGGATGATGGTTCATGCTCTGAAGCCTATGATTCATATACCATACAAGACAATGAGCCTTGGACGATAGAGCGAGTTAAAAAGGCAATTAGTAGTATCAGATCAAATGGTGCGCCGTGACCAAATGGAATTCCCAATTGTCGGAAAAGGAGATTTGAGAATATCTGTAATGAGGATGTACAGAAGAGAAAACAAAAAGATAGTGATGTGACTGCAAGTGACCATTGGAGGGGTGATGTAGGGGTACGCGCCGTACCCACGCCCTCAGAGCGTGGGTACGGCCCGTACCACACGTACACCTACTTCACCACTCCAATGGTGGTACAGCCCGTAACCACACTCTGAGGGCGTGGGTACGGCCTGTAACACCATTGGAGTGGTGATGTAGGGGTACGCGCCCTACCCACGCCCTCAGAGCGTGGGTACGGGCCGTACCACCATTGGAGTGGTGATGTTGGGGTACGCGCCGTACCCGTACCCTCAGAGCGTGGGTATGGCCCGTACCACCATTGGAGTGGTGATGTAGGGGTACATGTCGTACCCACGCCCTCAGAGCGTGGGTACGGCACGTACCACACATACACCTACTTCACCACTCCAATGGTGGTACGGACCGTACCCACGCTCTGAGGGCGTGGGTACGGCACGTACCACGCGTACCCCTACATCACCACTACAATGGTGGTACAGCCCGTAACCACGCTCTGAGGGCGTGGGTACGGCCTGTACCAACATTGGAGTGGTGATGTAAGGGTACGCACGGTACCCATGCCCTCAGAGCGTGGGTACGGCCCGTACCACACGTACAACTATTTCACCACTCCAATGGTGGTATGGCCCGTACCCACGCTCTGAGGGCGTGGGTACGGCACGTACCCCTACATCACCACTCCAATGGTGGTACGGGCCATACCCATGCTCTGAGGGCGTGGGTACGGCACGTACCACGCATACCCCTACATCGCCACTACAATGGTGGTACGGGCCGTACCCACGCTCTGAGGGCGTGGGTACGGACAAATCTCACGTACCTCTAGGGCACCAGTACATTAGTGATACAAGGCATGCACACGCCACGAATGTTGGCTTAGGGCCTGGTGCAGCATATAACCAGTATATTGGGGTGTGTACATGGCCAGGACAGCAGTGTACAGCACCAAGGGTCTGCCAAGGAGTCCCAGCAGTGGACATAGACATGTGAGGGGTGGGTGCAGAGGCCTCCCAGCAGTGCCCAGACATATGAGGGGTGGGTGCATATCGCTCCCAGCAGTGGCCAGAGACATGTGAGGGGTGGGTGCAAGGACTCCCAGCAGTGGCCTGCAATATGAGGGGTGGGTGCATATCACTCCCAGCAGTGGACAGAGACATGTGAGGGGTGGGTGCATATCACTCCCAGCAGTGGACAGAGACATGTGAGGGGTGGGTGCAGAGGACTCCCAGCAGTGGACAGAGACATGTGAGGGGTGGGTGCATATCACTCCCAGCAGTGGACAGAGACATGTGAGGGGTGGGTGCAGAGGACTCCCAGCAGTGACCTGCAATATGAGGGGTGGGTGCATATCACTCTCAGCAGTGGACAGAGACATGTGAGGGGTGGGTGCAGAGGACTCTCAGCAGTGGACAGAGACATGTGAGGGGTGGGTGCAGAGGACTCCCAGCAGTGGACAGACATGTGAGGGGTGGGTGCAGATGACTCCCAGCAGTGGACAGACATATGAGGGGTGGGTGCATATCACTCCCAGCAGTGGACAGACATGTGAGGGGTGGGTGCATATCACTCCCAGGAGTGGACAGACATATGAGGGGTGGGTGCAGAGGACTCCCAGCTGTGGACAGAGACATGTGAGGGGTGGGTGCAGAGGACTCCCAGCAGTGGACATAGACATGTGAGGGGTGGGTGCAGAGGACTCCCAGCAGTGGACAGACATATGAGGGGTGGATGCATATCACTCCCAGCAGTGGGCAGACATGTGAGGGGTGGGTGCATATCAATCCCAGCAGTGGACAGACATATGAGGGGTGGGTGCATATCACTCCCAGCAGTGGACAGAGACATGTGAGGGGTGGGTGCAGAGGACTCCCAGCAGTGGACAGAGACATGTGAGGGGTAGGTGCATATCACTCCCAGCAGTGGACAGAGACATGGGTGTATGTACATCATGATCAGATGAGCACAACTCCATGGGTGTATGTACGCATCCCTAATGTTCAACTATGTTGATAGTTACATAACAACACATCACTGACAGCAGTGTCCCACTACCATGAGGATGGATGTCCTTCCCCCACGGCATGACACCACACATGTGCGTGTGAGGACAAATGACAAATGCATACCCACCCCTGGCGGATGCAGCACAATACACACACAGAGATCATGCCACAAGACTGTATACTCATGTCAATGCCCACTACACTAAGAGAGCCAAAGGGAACACACACTGTCACGCACATCCCAGGACTGATAGGAATGTACAGGTGCCGGGACAGCCACCAAGATGTTGCCTCTCATGGAAGGAATAGGGTGGACTTCCCACAGATACAATGCCCACAATTGTCAGTCAGGTGCTCAAATACCCTGCAGAACAAGTACCAAATGTGTGCTAGGCTGGGATAACACACATGCATAGTGTGGAAAATGCTGATTGTCGCCATTAAGGCATGACAACATACTCAATACACAAGTACAGTGACTAGCAAGGATGGAACAGAGGATGCAGCCGGAGACAGGAGACATTGTGGAGCACGCATCGCTATAGTTGAAGGGATCCGTCACCAACAAATGAAACTTAGACACAGGTCAGCACTACAAAAGTGCTACTCCCTGCAGGGTAGATGTCAGGTGCCACAGAGGAAGGAACAGTCCTTGGGACAATGTCTCCAAACACAAATAGCACACACGACCAAATATTCCTTGCAGAGACATTGTGATGGCAGGCAGATACCATGGTCCACCCCATTAGCATCAGACGACAACTTTCTCCTGACACATAACACATTACCACCACCCCAACTCCGGGACCATCAGCACCCACATCAATACCTGAAATGCAAATGTGTTCAAAGGGAAAACAAAATGCTTTATTCAGCAGTAAAAGAAAAAGTAGTTAACAACACTATTAACAAAGGCACATGGCCAGTCCAGATATGAAGTCCTTGGGGGGGACACATGGCCACGCGTCTCCCTTAGCTTGCCTGCACATTAGAACCCGCAGGTTCCACGACTGGGGGGGCATCATGTGGGGAAGGACCAGGCACCGCAGGGACAGGAGGTGGAAGGGTAGGGGTGGTGGGTGCAGGGACAGATGCCTCCACCACAGGGGGTGGGGCAGCACCTAAGGTGGAGGTCAGCTCGGCGCTGCACACTGCTGCCAGGTCGTCAAGCGTCTCCCCTTCACCCGAAGACAACACAGCCTCAAAGGAGGGGGGGTCGGAGTAATGGGGTGCAGCGCTACTGGGGGAGGGAGGTGACGGGGGGGCTCAACTTCCCTACCCACGGAGTGCCGTTCCCGTTTGCGGGCTGGAGAGACAGAGGGGCTGAGGCCCAGCACAGCCAAGTAGGCCTCTTTCTCTGGAGGTGTGGTAGGGGAGCCGAGGGGAGTGCCTTTGGAGGGACTGGTTAGTGTGCCATGCGGCCTCGGACTGTGGCTGCGTGTATGCCTGTGTGCCCCAGACCCAGTGGGTGTGCCCTCATCCCCTTGAGTGTGCGTGCCAGGAGGAGTGCGCTTGCCCTTACGTGGTGGTGTGCTGCCTGTGTCTGTTGGGGTGCGTGCTTGTGAATGTCTGTGTTTGCTTGGGACAGGTATGGGACTGGGAAGTATGGATGGTGCAGGGGTAGGGGGGGACAAAGCGCTGCAGGAGACTCACTGCTGCCGTCAGTGAAGTGACCATGGACCTCAGCAACATCCGTTGGTCAGACATCGCTGATGACATGCCCTCCATGTACGACACCATCTGCATCATCATTCGGCTCTGGCCATGGAGGACAGTCAGCAGCGATGTCTGTCCAACCTGCAACTGTCGCAGAATGTCCACAGACTCTGCAGTGAGGGCAGCAGGGGGGACAGGGGCAGGGGGTGCGGTGCCTGGCACGAAGGAGACACGGTGTTGCCTAGCATGGACAGAAGGGACCGGAGCAACTGGGAGGGCGGTGATGGGAATGGAGGGGGCGGTGACAGATGTAGTGCTGCTGCCAGGTGTTGTAGCAGCCTCCGCCCCCTGGAGGAGTTCAGCATCAGACCCGTCTGGATCATAGTCTGTGTTGTCACTAGACAGGTCCTCTGCCTGACTCCCCTCACCCTCCGTGCCACGTGCTCCCGCAGACTTCGCAGCAGTGGTGGCAGCGGTGCTGGATCCCTCCTCCACGTCCGTGCAGGTGTCTCCCTCGGTGTCCTCCGATGATGCTGTGGGCAAGGTGAAGAGACAGAAAATAATCAGTCACCTGTATACAACAGACAAATGAGTCACAATTAAAAAGTCACAGTGCATATCAGGAAATGCATCATGAGTAACATCTAGAATAGTCCGCACATATGTAACCCTGCACTCCCCAGTTGGTTGACCCACCATGATACTTGGAAACAATGGAGATCATGACACAACAGCAAATAACTTGATATCGAATTATACTGAGAAGCTAGTGTCTGGGGACAGTTGAGTACAGCAAGAATATTAATCCATGCCACCTCTTGTTCACTGTGAATGAAACAGTATTGGTGCACCCAAGGCCAAATAACACACCTCAATACTGAAGGTGTCCCCACACTCTGAGACCTGCGAGTACTTGGGAAACCATAGCCAAAATCATTGCAAACCCTTGGGACTCACAACAACACTTTACACAATGTACATGTTTAGAATGGGTGAATGTGCCACTTTGTGAACAGAAGACGCATCTGCCTGCATGACAGAAGTCACACAATGATGTGCACACAAAAATACTTTTCCACAGTCATTGTATGAGCTGGCAGCCGAATTCTAAAAAGCCACTGTAAATAATAAATGGTGTAGAAGTAAGTACATACACATGGCACCACGGTGCTCTGGATGACTTGACACTCGTAAGTTCGTATCAGCAACAACCAAGGACTTACACACATGCAAACACACTGTGTGAACATGGATATGTATATTCAGAAGACAAGTGGTCATCAAACTGTGCCTTCCAGTGAAATGTGCCTGTGTGTCCACGGAAAGTGTAAAAGTACTTTCTTTTGCACTTCCCTGGGAGACATCTGTCATGCAGGCACATTATTGTCCTTCACAACCAACTAGCAAAAAGAAGCATAGGAAAAATGCAGACATGTTGACAAGTATAGTCAGTGCCAAGGTACAATACTTATTGACAGAAAACTTGAATCATGCCACCTGTCACATGGCCATCCGTATCATGATGACACAGTTTGGCAACACATCTGACCCACTGCCTGTCATGTGGAGTGGCACACATGTCCAAACACAGGACAATGCATTAGCTAATGGGCCTGCAATGTGTCTGGATAAGGAGCACCTGCACTGAGGAGACACCCTCATGGCAAGCAAGAATGTCCACACAGATGTCAGCACACACAGACCAACGTACATAGCATCTCAACCACACACTGGTGGCAAAAATGGATGAGCATGAGCCATGTATTTCCATTTTTGACAGATGCTGCAAATCACAAACATTAAACCCAGCAAAACCTGACTGGGTCACTGCATGTTGAGTGTCTGTCCAGACAATTATCACACACAGGTCAGACACGGCAAGGAGACATAAGGTTTGGACATGTATGCCTTGCCCGCACAATCCCCCATATCTGAGACAATGTGATTGAGACAGATCAAGAAGTGACACCTCTTAATCTGGGTTTACTCCAATGTGCATCACACATTCCTAAATTTACTCCACATCACTTCGTGAGGCTGCCAACACATATTTGTGACCAACACCCATCAACAGATAGTTGTACATAGACAAACAGGCACTGCCCAGTGTGAGGATGCACAAGCTAAATGGGGTCAGCATGTACAATGGGCACATGCAGCACACTTCAGAGAAATACAAATGAGGGCAGGGAACTATACCACAGAGGCCAAACTATGCTGAACACACAGAGAATGGGCACAGTATTGGATGGCACACATGATTCAGAGGCAAGGGTGTCTTAGGGGACTGTAGTGGAAACACAGCTCCATTGTCCTGGAATTATCCGACTGTAACCTGAGCTACCGTCCCTGCACTATGCATATCTCCCACTCATGCACATCATGTCCACAACATTGTTAATGCATGCTGCAAGTCTGTTCATTTGAAAACTCACACTCCTATGTTGAGACTCAGCATCAGTGCCAACTACCATGGACACCCAAATGACTGTACAGGACAGGGCACAGGCAAGGTAACAACACATGTCTCAGACCCCCCCCCCACATGATGCAGAAAGCAATGTGCACTTGGATTAACTGGCAGCCTTGATGACCATGTGCAATAGTGATTACACACAGACCAGGGAACACATGTCATTTAGGGGACGGGAGGAGGAACAGCCCCGTTTGACTTTGGGGAACATGATATGCACTGCACAAATTAACCCTCGCTGTGTATCCAGGCAACTGAACACTTACAAAAGCTGGTGACACACAACAAACACACATGTACCTACCCCCTTCCTGCTGCTGAAACTCCTGTAACTGCCTATCCAACTCAGGCAAGACCACCGCCAGGACACGCTTCGTCTGTTGGGTCAGTCGTCGGCCCCTGCCGTGCTTGTGTGGAGGTGAGTCCTTGAGCTGCCACCGGGCGATCCTCCGGGTCCAGCACCGGATGTCCTGCCATCGTTTCCTCACCTGGGCGAGGCGCCGACTGCGACCCTCCACAAATCTCACGGCCCTGACGGCCTGCTTCCATATCTCCCCCTTGGCGTAGGCGGTTACCTGTGAGGATGACAAAGTGAGACAACATCACTACACATGCTCCATGTCACAGAGACACATATTTGAACATCATTGATATGTAGAACAGGGCATATTATGCAGGTAACCAATTGCACCTTTCTCATAGGGACATTAGCCTTTGTGGAAGCCCCAAAGCAGGACATGGCATTGGAAGTACACAGGTGGCATGAGGGGTGCAACACACTCCATGATCATGGCACACGCTGTGCATCACATGCAACACCAGGCTGATGGACAGCACCTCCAAGCAGTGACATGCCGCAGGCCACTGACGCAACCTCAGCAGAGTACACAGACACACACAGGCACAGATCAATCACCTGCCATTGGCAACAACGGATACAAACCTCACTCTGCACATGTGCCACTTTTCTGTGGGGTGTCACAGGTGTGGTGCTAGCTCAGCAAGTCAGACACTCTGCACGGCTTACTTAAACCCCTCAGATGGGTGGAGCTGTTGCCTCCTCCATGCAGCTGGGGTGCAACACCCCACATAGACACTCACCCACATGACAAGGAACATTCACACACATAAATGGCCAGGGGGCGTACACATCATTTGGACACTCAGCACAGCTCCACTCAACTCACACACATCTGTGGGTACATTCACCTGTCACACCGTGGGGGGCCAGGGAATCAGCTCTGGACAATAGGACAAAATTCGACATAAGGATTGGGTAGGCTGAATGTGCCATGCACTATGCAGTGAATGTCACAGTAAGCACAATGCAAGTGAGTAGTGCACACAGGAACTACATCATGCTCTGCATGGGAGACAAAAGCCATTCGCCCCCCTGGGACCCATGCTAAAAACCATTGCATGTCTGTCACACCTGGACACAATGCCAGAAGTGACAGTCACAAAAAAGGGGCACAGTCAAAGCTAGTGGAGTCAGCACTCACCTGTTCCCCTGGTCTCCCATACAGGCTGTGGGAGGATGACATCAAGCAATGCCTCATTCTCCTCATGGCTGAAAGGCTGGGCCCTCTCCACAGTCCCTGACATGTTCCCAGAGCAATCACAAGCAGCAGCAGTAGTGTCGAGTGTAATGTAGTGCAGGCAAGTGCCCTCTCATGGGTTCTGGCTGACTTATATCTGCCTTGCTGGGTTGTTACATTTACAGGAGTACAGAGTGATTGGTCAGTCTCATTTGCATCGTACGTTTCCTCCAATCCCTTTAAACATACCCAGTGAGGGCCTTTGCATGGTTCAAAATGTGAGCATGATGTGAAGTCAACAACCACTTTGCAACATTGTATTTAGTTGCCAACTGCCTATTCGAGGCCACATGATCGAAAATTTGAACTTGAAAATCGGTATCCGTGACAACCAGCATGCATTTAGGCCCCAATACTTGTCCCTTATGTGTCCCTACGTAATTTAGCTATCCACATACAGGTACGGTGTGTTTCACACGTACTCCTACCGCACAAGTTGCACATTGCGTTAGCCACGTACATGTACGACCAGTGTGTACACGTACGTGTATGCCCTGGTAGTCCACGTACATGTACACACTAGTCATACACGTACGTGTATGCCCTGGTAATCCACATACGTGTACACACTGGTAGTCCACGTACGTGGACTACCAGGGCGTACACGTACGTGTACAACCAGTGTGAACACTTACGTGGACTACCAGTGTGTACACGTACGTGGACTACCAGGTCATACACGTACATGTACGACCAGTGTGTACACATACGTGGACTACCAGTGTGTACACATACGTGTACTGCCAGTGTGTACACGTACGTGGACTTCCAGGGCGTACACGTACGTGTGCACACTGGTCGTACACGTACGTGTGTACGGTCCGTACACACACCCGTACTCGGGCGGGAACAACAGTGTGATGATTCGGACCGTTCACATGCCCTCAGAGCGTGTGTACGGTGCGCTTCACAGCTTACACAGGTGATAGGAGGCGCACACAAATGGAATGGAGGTGTCAGACTTGTGCACGGCTGTACATCAAGTCATAGTCATTCCAGTCCTACATGTGCAGGGTCTAGGTGTGTCAGGCAGTGATGAGGCACATGTCTCCTCATATTTTAGCACAATAGATGTGTGATGACCTGTGTACACATGTCATGTGTGATGGGGCAGTATGTGGCACACTTCCCCTTCCCACAATGCACATGTGTGCATGTCGTACAAACGTGTCAAGCACTGCATCACTGGTATGGCACAGTCACCAACACCCGCAAATGTCCCCTGATGCCAGGGACAGGGACACTAACACCTGACATCTAAGTAACAGCGTGCCCCGATGTGAACATGTCCTGTGTGTGTCATGTGTTCCCATGAGCTTGCTGGTGTTGTTCCGTCAAATGCATCTGCTGTTGCTGCATCCAACATGTGTCTGTGTGTAGATGGGCATGGCACACATATACGCACACCATGCCACAAGTGGATTCACACGTTATGTGTGTCTGGATGCTTCAAAGATGATTTTATGACATGAGGACATATCTGCGCCGTATCCATGTCTGTGTCTTCGTGTTTCACATGTACCCCTTCATTGCTATGTGTATGATCTGTACTTTTCCAATGACATGTGACCTGTGCGTCTAGCTTGCCGCCAGCAGTCTGTATGAGATGACATCCTTCCAATGCAGATTTGTGTATGTATGTCACTCCCGTGATGTCTCTGGCTGTTCACTTACACTGGCCCACAGCTAGTTCCGGCCCATGTCATGTAGAACGTGACTATCAACGGGTGTAGCTGGCTTGTCGTAGGAGTATCACCTGGCTGCCATACGTGTCCTGGATGTGTAGCACAGACCTGACTCTGTATTTTGCTGATGTGTATTAGCAGTTGAGCATGTGCTCAGTTCATTGACATTGATGTTGTTAGGTACTCACTCTTCGTTCTTCCTTCCAATTATCTGCAGGGCACCGCCTCTCCCCCGACCAATGCCAGACTTGGCTGCCATGAGGGAACGTGACTGCCTAAGACGTTACCGCTTTTCGCAACAGTTGATTTAGGACTTGACCGCAAAGCTTGAACAACACCTCCAACCGCGACACAGGTATCCTACTGCGCTGACCCCCAAGATGAAGGTGATGGCAGCCCTACATTTTTTTGCCACCGGTACCTTTCAATTCACCATAGCTGATGTGGGTGGCATGTCCCAGACCATGTTCAGCCGTGTCCTGCATGATGTTTTAGAAGCCATGTTGGAGCACCTGCATGATTTCATCCATTTTCCAACTCCTGAGCAGTTGATAGGTATCAAGGGTGAGTTCTGTTCCCTGGGAGGGATGTCCCATGTAATTGGGTCCGTGGATGGGACACATGTGGCTTTGGTACCACAACAGGCACAGGAGGTAGCCTATCAAAACTGAAAACATTATCACTCCATCAATGCCCTTGTGGTGTGTCTTGCTAACATGCTGATTTCCCATGTCTGTTCACGTTTTCCAGGTTCAGCACACGATGCCTACATCATGAGGCGTAGCAGGGTGCCAGAAATGATGCTGCAGCTGCACAATGAACGAACATGTCTTGTTGGTGGGTATACTCTGTTTGTCCTGTGATTAGCGGTATCTTTGTATGTTACGGCATCTCCTGACCCACTTCTTTACATGATGTTTCCATGTAGGGGACTCTGGCTATCCCAACATGCCATGGCTGGTGACGCCTCTCCGCAACCCCAGAACAGCTGCAGATCACCGTTACAACAACGCCCATGGGCAGACCAGGCGAGTGATTGAGAGGACGTTTGGCCTCCTGAAGAGCCGATTCCGGTGCCTCCACAAGACAGGCGGGTCCCTCCCATATGTATCGGTGAAGGTCTGCAAAATCTTCATCGTGTGCTGCATGCTGCACAACATGCAGTGGAGAAAGCTGTGCCACTCATCCTGGATCCCGATGAGCAGGAACATCCACCCGTGGAGGATGAAGGCCTTGGTCACAAGGCAAGTGAGGAGGAGGAGGAGGAGGAGGAGGAGGACATCCGGAGTCAGCTCATACGCAACTTCTTCTCATAATGGTGAGTCCCTGGGTCTGAGTGTGCATGCTTGGAGCCTTGTGTGGCATGTGTTGCAATGTGTGTGTCCAGCTGACTGTATGCTAAGTGACTTAGAGGTGTGTTCTGATGTGTCACTCGAGTGATGATGTCATTCCACACATTTTAGCTGACACACTCAGTTTTCAACTAGCATGGTGTCAACCTTATTCATGTAGAGTACATGACCATGCATGCGGATGACTATATTTTTCCTGACTTCTGTTTCTGTCATCCTCAGGTAGTTGTGCATGCTGTCTGCTTGTGGCATCATTGTGCTCCTGCTATTCCTCATGAGAATTGCAACATGTGCTGAATCAGTGTTACATGCACGGACATGGTAAGATGTCTCCTTTGGGTAAGGATTGCAGCAATCCATTTTGGGTGTGGTAGTTGTTTGGAATGTGTGGGCACTGCTCCTGTGCAGGTTTTGTCACTATGCATACATGTTGACTCACCATGGGGCACATGACATGTAGCATAACTCACAAGAATTGATAGTCACACTTCGTGACAGTCATCTGTAATGGGATTGTGGATTGTGATGAAGGCATTAATGTGTGTAAAACGTCCCTATGAAACATACGGGATGCTGCGGGTGGACATAGTGTGGGACATCACCCTAAGAGGCTCAATGGGGAATTGCAGCCTCTCCGTGTGCAGCAGGGGATGTTTGGCTCACCCCCTTCACTTGTGTGCCAGTCCAATGGATTTACAGCATCTGTGGTGCGAAGGGGGTGTCCAGTGTAGGTCCCACATGTTCATCCAAAAGACCTGTGTGTCTGTTCATATTGATGCATTTCCATAGGTGTGAGGCTGAGTAATAAAGATGTTCCTCACCCTCCAAGGTGCCTCATCTCTGTCAATGCAGGTCTCTTGCCACTGTGCATGCGGCATCTCTGGCATAGTTGTCAACGATTGTGCATATGAGTCTATGTGTACATTAGCAACCTGCATGCTGTTCTTCATGTATTTGATTCTCTATTGTGCATGGAGTCCATGGCTGTGTATGTGTTTTGGCATGTTGGTCCCCATAACGGGCCGTCAACACCTGCGGAGGGTGTGTTTCCTGTGCGCAGCTCGCCCTTCAGTTTCATGATCCGGTTTCAGCCATCTTTGGTGATTGTGCATCCTTTGTCTCTGGGTGTGCCATGGAAAACTGGACACTCCTTCCTTTACTTACACCTGTTGCAGTGGTCCTTTCTGACATCCTAGTGTTTGTGCGGGACTTGTGGCATAGTTTCCAAGACATGCCGCCTGCTGTTGCTGCCCCTGCAGCAAGGGCACATGAAGTTTCCGGATTTGGCAACACACACACATCAAAGATGCTCCTCCCTTCCTCCCTCAACCCATTTTTTTGGCTGTCATCAGCTTGTCTGTGCCACAGTTGCGGCCACGCGGTGCCAAAGGCTGGACAGTCTGCACATGCAACGTGCACGTTGCACGAGCCTCAGGTCCTTGCATGACCCACATCACACTACAGTGTGATGTTGCAGACACCCTCCAAGCAATGTCCATCCACAAATCTCCCGCCTGCTCTCAGGCATACACTAAGCGCACACACAACACCTTTGCATGATGAGTGTGCAACTCTGACAGCCTACACAGCGCTGCCACGCCTTCCAGGCCCTGTCACACCAACCAGGTCATGTCCCTCCTACTCCCCACCGGCTCTGTACCCCAGCAAGGCCATGGGAGTGGGACTCAAGGCATCTGCATGTAGTATGGTGTCATCGTCAGGCACATGGCACAGGTATCATCTCTCAGCGTGTCAATCTACAATGTGTCCAGGACCCCCCTCTCCACCATCACATGCACACACAACCTCATCATCAACTCGTATGCCATTGACAGCCAGGTGCTCCTCACCCTCACCAAGGACGCAGACATTGCCAGTTCCAATATTCAAGATTGCATAAGATCCATTGATGAATGCCAGAACATCAGCCACCTGAGGCAAGACTTGTACAGGACTGAGGTCAACATCTGAGGATTGTCCCCTTACAGCTGGGTCACCTGCTTGTGTCCCACCCACAAAAGCCCTGCACAAGCACCCAGTGTCCATGCACACAAGATGGTGTGCATCATGGATTGCTTGCTCACATTTGCCATGGTAATCACCAGCATCTGTGCCTCAGACTGCAACACCCTCTAAATTATGCACATGATCCCCAGATAGATCCACTCCAAGGAAAGATGGACCATCCCCCAGGTCCACGACAACATCCATGTCAAATACTGCCCTGCCCTCTACGGAGCTGCCACATCCTAACTCCCGGGAAACTTGTCCACATCCAGGGTGCATCTGCACACCTCAGCTTCAACATCCCGCGCCCCAGCCACATCACCGTCCAGCAGAGATAGCTGCAATGGATTACTGTGTGCTGCAGGATGACCTTCAAACTCCTCACCCACACTCAGGAGGCAGGCCACAACCCCGACCCAAAACCAACCTTGTACCACTGTCATCCGAGACCCCATAGTGCCATCTCCGTGCATCCAACCTTGCCCTGGCCACCATTCTTCACATCCACCGTACTCCAGCATGCAGGACATAGTTCTCCCACCTGGGAACACATACCTGGGACTCCCTCCCCGGGAACCTCCGAATGAGGCATGACCTCTATGCCTTAATGATACTCTTCCAAATAGGTCTGTCCGCACAGTATTGCAAGCCCCCCTCAGCAGCTTGAGGCCATCACAGGTGAATATTGTGCTCCATGTCTGCATTGAATGATACATTGTGACCCATGTGTGTCCTGTACCAGACTCAGATCCCAGGGTATGGATGGGTGGAGTTAGTTCAACACTCACGCATAGTTTGACATTTACACACACATATGTTGTGGACTAATGCAAAATGACAGCAACATCTCATGACAAAATAAAGTTTTTATTTATGGTGGGGCATGTCTTTTGGTAGATGAACTAAGGTGCTCTACCGGGTGCATAGAATCCAAAGTTCACAGGGGGAGATGGTATCCTTTGCTTTGGAAGTCATCAGAGTCCAGAACACAGTGTTGGTCATCATTGGTCAGACTGTGACCAGCAAGTCCATGTGGCAGAGAATGTCATTGGATGAGGTGCTGCTGTTGCGCCAGAGGGCCAGGTGCCAGGCCAGGTGACCTGGGAGATGTGGATGGTCCGCTGCCTCTCAAGGTCTTTTCCGAGGACTACCCACCTTCCTGGGGGGACCCTCAGATGCAGGCCTTGACGATGTCTGTGATGCTCCGTCGGACGAATCCTCCTCCTCCTCCCTCCCTGTGGCTGGTGGTGGTCTTCGCCTGGTGGCACAGGGAGGGTTGTCCATGTTGTCGGCGATCCGACGGAGTGAACGGCTTATGTCCGTTTGCACCACCAGAAGCTCAGCCAGTCTTGCCTCCATCTGTCCTTGGTGTTGTTGTTGACTGGCATGTTGCTCGGCCTGCAGGTTCTTCATCTCGTCGAGGGTCCCCTTCATCTCTGTGAGGCTCGACACTTACTGGCTGATGCCCCTGGTGTCACGCCGGTATGTGTCCAGGATGTGGCGTATGTGTGACATACCGGTTCCCTCAGCTGGCTGGTCAGGTTCGCACCTCCACCTGCCTCCACTCCCACCACCCCTGCCCACACGAGCCTGGCCTGCCGTTGTGGGCACATCGGGTCTACGGGACCCCTGAGGGATGGCATTTGTGGGGTTGTCTGCCTCCTCCTGGGTGCCCGGAGAACCTTGTCCCTCCCGGTCAGACTGGCTGTGTTGTTCAGTGCGAGCAGGGCTCCTGTGTGTCTCCTAGGATGTGGCAGGAATATGGGTGGGGGTTGGCACAGATGTACCGGACGCAGGTGCTGCCGGGGCTTGGGCACCTTAAGGGTCCAGGTTGATCGGGGTCATCCACGGAGTGGTGAGAGTCGTCGCTGCTGGTGGGATCATCTTCACACTGAGCCTGTGACTGTGATTGTTCCCCCCCATTGTTGGGGGGAGGTCCATGACGTTGCCCTGTGTGTGAGAGGGAGACAATGTTAATGCTGTTTCATGCCACATCCATGTTTCATACATACTCAAGTTGTCACAGTTCCTCCAGGTAGTTGGATGTGCCAAGCATTCCTCTCAATGTCCACTTGGGGATGGGTATGTTGCAGGGGACAGATTGATGTGTTCTCCTGAGTGTTTGACCTGTTGAATTTTGGCTAGGATGCTTATTTGTCCATGGATTGGTCATGTCCATTGTGAGTGTGGGTAAATCCATTGCCTGCCCCGGGGGTGTGTGCTTGTGTAAGAGGGGGTGTGTGACTGGGCCTGCTGTTGGGTGTAGTGTGATTTGTCATTGGGTCTCCCAGGTGATGTGTCTGTCCCCTCATGGTGCATGCTGGCATGTCACTGAGTGTGAGTTCCTGTGCTAGATATCTGAGCTTGTGGAGTTGGTGTTTGAGTGTGCAGTGGTCACAGGAGGGCCTTGTGCTGCATACAGCAGGGCCAAGTGTCAGCTACCAATGCACAGGGACTTTGCCAGTCCCTGTGCATTTGGCATGGTGCATGGGTATGTACCTAGGCCATATGGGCTGAGGGCATTGGTGTCTGCTTCTGAGTTGCGCAATGTGTTGTGTGAGCCCCACCCTCCCAGCATCCCGGACATCCAGCCTTGGGTTTGTGGTTGGTGTGGCCTGGGACATGGCATTGCCTTTTTTTGTGAATGGGGCATGGAGACGTTAGTGGCATGAGCGTGGTTTTTGAGTGTGGTTTTGTGCGGTGAGGGCTTGGGGGAAGTTGCGTGCATTTGGTGTATTTGTGGTGTGGATGCCATTCCCCCATGTTACGTGAGTTGCTTGTGTACTCGCCAGGCTCTGCGACTCCTTCGACTCTGTGTACTCCCACCGGCGGAAACATGGCCATCACCTTCTCCTCCCAGGGATGGTAATGTACGGGTGTGCGGGGCAGCCCACCTCCAGTGATGTTACTCTGGGCGCATTCCTCGTTCATTTTCCTCTTGACTGCCCTGCGCAGATCGTACCACCTGGCTTGGCATTCATGCCTGGTCCTTCGGATGGGCGCAACAGCATTCACCTTATCGACGATCCTCTGCCACAGGCTAGTTTTTTGGGCTATGCTGGTCTGTCTGACCAATGTTCCAAACAGCTGTGGCTCGACTCTGATGACTTTGTTGACAAGGAGGTCCAGCTCCGCCCTTGTGAACTTTGGATTCTTGTCTGTGGGCATGGTGTGGGGTGTGGGTGTGGATGGTTGTGGATGTGTGGGTGTGAATGTGATGGTGTGTGTGTGAATGTGAAGAGGGGGTGTTTGTGAAGGAGGTTGTGTAAGTTAAGGTGTAGTTAAGGTGTAAGTAAGGTGCAGTTGTTTTTCTGTGGGGTCTGTCAGCAGTGGGTCTGTTGCAAAGGCTCATGGGTTGTGTGTGTGGGCCCTTTTTTTTGGTCCATTTGTGGGTGTGGCTGTGTTTGAAATTTTGGTGGGTGTGTTATAAGAGGTGGTTGTGATTTAGGGCCTCTGTTTGCCTGTTTGGATGTGCCAGGTCAGTCATTGAGATGTATTTTGTCATGTAGACCTGTTTTGTGGTTTTGTGCGAGTCGAATTGACCCTCCTTGTGCTGTTTTACAGTGTCCTGGTTCTGTACAAGTCTTTTTCGCGTAGGTAAGGTCCGTACATACGCGATGCTTGGTGAGGGTGCTGGGGTACGGTATTGGGGTACGGTGCGTACAGGTACGGGGCTGGGGTACGGGCCTGGGGTGCGGTGCGTACATGTGGGGGGCTGGGGTACGGTTTTGGGGTACGGTGCATACAGGTACGGGGCTGGGGTACGGTGTTGGGGTACAGCGCGTACAGGTGCGGGGCTGGGGTACGGGCCTGGGGTGCAGTGCATACAGGTGGGGGGCTGGGGTACGGTGTTGGGGTACGGTGCGTACAGGTACGGGGCTGGGGTGCGGCGCGTACTGGTGCGGGGCTGGGGTACGGTCCTGGGTTATGGTGCGTACAGGTACGGGGCTGGGGTACGGGCCTGGGGTGCGTCGCGTACCAGTGGCGGGCTGGGGTATGGTGTTGGGGTACGGTGCATACAGGTATGGGGCTGGGAGACGGGCCTGGGATGTGGCGCGTACAGGTGCGGGGCTGGGGTACGGTCCTGGGGTATGGTGCGGAGGGGGGGTACGGTGCTGACATACGGGAGTACGGTGCTGAAATATGCGGGGGGTTGTACGACTCGTATCCGGGCACACGTTTACCCGTGTACATGTGTGCTACAGCGTTCGCTCCGTACGGGGCCTTTTACATGCGGTTGTGTATTCGGACGGGCGGTACGGTTCGTACTTGCGCGCTCGTACTTCTGTTTTACGATTTGCACGTAAAAATGTCCGGCTCCCTATCGTACACTTTTCCCAATGCTATTCGGACGTAAAAATTTCTGGCTCCCTCTCGTACCCTTTTCCTGATGCAATTCGTATGTATTTTTCACGTACGAATCGTACTTCGCAGTTTGTACGGTACTTGTACGATTCGTACGTGAAAATAGTCGTACGCAAATTAATTTTGCCGGATGGGAATCGGCACCTCAGTGGAGTTAGTATGTATTTGTATTGTGTCAATGAAGTATATTTTATTATTTAATATTTGAAAAAAGTTATTTATTAGAATATTTAAAAATTAACATTTATTAAAAAATATATGTAAGTGAAACATTATATACTAATAAATAATTTACAAAATAATGAGACATTTTATGTTTTTGAACAAGCTTTATTTTTGTTGAAGAAAGTAGAAAGATTTTTGGTTATTTTTATTTATAGAATGGAGTATACATTAGTAGAGTTAATGAAAACATGATTTTTTAAATTAATTTATGTAATGTTTTAAGGAAAACAACATTTGTTGATATAATCACATTTTATAACATAAGTATTGATAATTTACAAAAAAAACATTTTTAACAATTGTCTGCAAAATAATATATTTACAGTATTTATCTACAATATGTTTTATAGCATTTATACATAAAATAAATCATTGGCTATTTTATTGCAGAATAATATTTTGAGATTATAATGGTGTTCTGACAATATTTACAAATTGACAAAAGTATATACTTATGGCATGTAATCCTAAATTGAATTAATAATATTATTATATCAAATATTAATATTATTAATTATTACATTTTTACATAATATGAGAATAACTTTTTTTAACAGGTAAGTTTTATTAGAATTTTGTCATTAGTTCATATGAATTTTCAATAATGTGTAGAGTTATAAAAGCAAAGTAATGAATTATAATAATAATACATAGTATTTATATTCATTATGAAAATAATTTTATTATGTATAATTAATTACAAAGTAATTTTTGAAGATTAAGAAAAATGTTTGTAATATTTACAGTACATTACTATGCTTTTTTTCACTGTATTTTTTTTTTTTAAAGGGATTTAAGCAGATATTTTTATTTAACTGGGGCTATTTTGTAACCGCGTAATGTTCTTTTGGGTCATTTTGGACTGTAGAAGCTCGCGGCTGGAAGCTGCGTCGCGTTCGGTAAGGTAAGGGGAATTTTAAGTATTATATGTTACTAAATACTTATGTTTAAGTGTAGTTAGGATGTATACAGTGTATTTCTTGTTAGCTCGTCGTGTTTTTGGTGTGTTGTAGGTGTTAGTTATGTTTTAGTCAGGTGTCGTGGTTTAGTGTTTGAGACCTAGTGTTTATAGTTAAGAATGTGAGTAATTATGTGTTGTTTTAAACTGATGTTATAGCATTTTATGAATGTATTTGGGTGTATTTGTGTGGGTGGGTATGTTTTTGACTTTTTTTCCAGGTTAATTTTCATCGATGTTCCGTTGGAGAGAAAGACGCGTTTTCTTTTTTTTAAAGGTGTGGTTTAGTTGATTTAACTAATATTGTTATCACACTTTTTTTTGGGGATTTCCTGGAGCGTTTTTTTTAACCTTTTTATATCTTTTTTGGGTTTTTGAGGATTTCGAGTTCTTGAATTTGTCGAGGAGGGGTTTGTATTGGACCTGTAGAATTTTTGCATTTTTTGGGGGAAATTTGTTATTATTACCATGGATTGACAGACAAATGCAAGGATTTTTACTTGTTGGCATTCATCTTCTACGGCTCCATCAATCGTAAGTTTCTTTTTTGTTAATTGTTTGGGTGGGAAATGTTATTATAAATCATTGTTATCTATATAATATTTTGACAAATAATATTTAATTGAATATATATATTTAATATATGTAAAAATAATGTATATGACAAATACATATTATTTGTGGAAATAAAGTACTAATATATGTGTATAAGTGTTTGTTGTGTGAACTAATTTAGTTTATTAGCTGTGGATAGGTATTTTATAAGATGGTTTTGGCTATTAGCGATAGGTAGTCTAGGCCTCTTGTTGATGGGTATAGGCTGACCTGACTTTGTAGTAGCTCAAACATTTGTTTAGTTTGCTTAGTTAATTTAGGACCAATTTGAGTTACAGATTGTTGCATCTGTAATTCTCGGTAGCTTTGTTCTTTTTGTAAACATTCCAGGAGTTTTTGTAGGGTAGGTTTTGCTCTGGTTGTAGTTGCTAGGAAGGCATTATGCCATCCTTCAACGCTATTATTTGTTTTGGCTTCTTTATTTAAGGTAGTTAGGTAGACATTCCACCAAGGAATGTGGAACTTTGGTTGTCTTCTATGCCCTGATCGGTGTAATCTTCCCACCCAGGTGTCCTCAAAGTAGTCTAGGAGTTGGCTTAATTTGTCTTTGTTTCTTTTGTAATAGGGGCTTTCTATTAGAATATTATCTTTTTTGTCTGGAAATAGTTCTTTTTAAACAAAGAATTGAGGGTAATTGTCCTGATGCATGTTGAGGTATTTTTAATAATAGCTCTTTGAGTATTTGGGTTGTGGGTTTATCAGTACTAGTACTTGCTTCTTTAATACTTTCCATAGCATTTCTAACCTCAGTCTCTGTTATATTGGGTGGGTGATTATGTTCTTTTACAGAAAGAACAGTAGTTTCTTGAGCAATAGCTCTACCATAGCATTAGTTTGAGTAGTATTTGCTGCGCGTCCAAAACATTTTGAGACCAATTCACTTTTCCTGTGTATACACATACCCCATATAACATAACAACATTTTATTTTTTTGAGACATTATAAATTCTGCACCTTCAGTCATGTTGTTCTGTGTTATGCTAGGGGAGATTAAAAAACGATGTTGTAAATATATAAAATGATACATATATGTTAAATATATTTACATTTGAGTGAATATACTTACAATGTTTAGTTTGATGTGCCCAAAAATGTTCAGGAGATGGTTTCAAGCTTTCTGTTCAATTTAGAAGATGTATTTTCTATTGGTAAGAGAAAAAAAGATGTTAATAGTTGTATTAATTTGTTTATATGTGATAGGGTTTTAGGGGAAAAGTTATTTTTGGGTTGCTATTTCATGGTGTTTAATGATTGTGAATTATATACTTACTTTTTTATTTTTTAAAGTAGGTTCTTGTGTTGAAAGTACTTTTGGATGGTTTTGCAGTTTTCTGTAGAGGAGATAAAAAAGCAATTAAATATATTTTTGACATTTTTGTTGTAATAATTTTTCTAGGTGTGTACGAAAAATAAAAATAAACTTACATTGATTAATATTTGACTGGTGGTGTAGCAAGCTGTATGCAGAGCTCCCTCTACTGGTTCTCTTTCGCTTCCGGAGCTGAGAGGCGGGCCGCAGCGCACAGCAGTGAGCAGCATAAGCCGGTGAACTGTGTGGGCTGGCGATCTGTGTGTGCCGGTAATTCGCTGGTAACCTGCGCAAGCCGCGCCGAGTGAGCCGCGGAGCCGGTGGGCTGTGGGCTGCCTCGCCTCGCTTTGCCGCCTTGCTGGCGTGTTGGTGCCACAAGAGATTCCGTCCCCGACCCTCGTCCTGGGGAGGTTGTGAAGGAGGTTGTGGAAAAGCGCCGGCGACAGCTCTCTGGGCTCTGGGCTCTGCACCCTGCTTGTGCCCTGCTCCCGGAGCAGAGCGAAGGTTGTGGAGCTTGTGAAAAAAGCGCCGGTGTCAGCGCTTTGTGTTCTGTGCTCTGCATTCTGTGCTTGGAGCAGAGCAAGGTGGAGCAGAGTGGAGCAAGGACTGGTGAGAGGACTGCACTCTGTGCTTGGAGCCGAGCAAAGAGGAGCAAAGTGGAGCAGAGTGGAGCGAAGACTGGTGAGAGGACTGCGCAGCGGCTGTGAGCAAATAGTGCTCAGAGTGGAGAGAAGTGGACTGGTGAGAGGATTGAGTAGTGGCAACGAGCAAACAGTGAGTAAGAGCACTGCAGAGAACACTGCAAAACGTTGTAAATACAGCGAACTCTGCATGACACTGAATAACGGACGCCCCCCCCACACTGACCCTCCCCCTCCCTCTACAGAGGTGAGGTGAGACGGGGTGATTGGGCGATTGCTAGGGGGTTTTGGCTAAGGGGGGGTATTTAGTGCGACAGAACGCAGAGGGAGAAGCGGTGGGAGCAGCGAAAGAACCTGCCTAATTACACACAGAAGGGTGCCAGTACCGAATTTACACTGATTGGCACGGTAGATCTGAGGAAATTGGTCCAACAATTGCAGCGTTGTACCCACACTAATCCCACCACCTATTGCAACTGAATAAAGATCACCAACGGCGCTTTAGATCTGCGAAAATTGGTCTAGCATTCGCAGTTTTACCCCAATACTAAATTCCATCACCTATTGCAACTAAATAAAGGATACCAGTGGCGCTCTTAAGGGGAATCAAGACAACAACGCAATTAATTTTGCAATAAAGAAATATGAGATCTGGGAAAGTTCGGCAGGTGAACATAGGTAAAAACAAAAACAAAAACAATAAAAGTAAGATAAAAAAACGCTATAGAGCAAGGGCCAGAAACAAGTACAAAAAGCAAGGCCCATAGACAGAGAGAGAGACTGGTCTCGGCACCAACACCGGAAACAATATCCCTTAGTCCGGGAAATAAAACCGGGATCCAGAAATGTTTCTTTCTAAAGGACCCAATGGCCGCCATTTACGCACCAACTACAGAGACAGCACGCTTGCCATGCCCCATAGAACCAGCAAAAAGGGCGAACAAAGGTTATGACAATTCAGGAACAGTCGAGCAACAGCAAAAGTGTGCATGTACACCCAGTAAAACAAGTCCCCCTTCCACACAGCGACAGTTAAGTACCCCCAGCACACAAAAAACAACTCTCGACATACAGAAACCAATCATGGAAGCGCAAGCAAGTGGACTGGTTACAGCAATAGCATAGATACATTGCATTACCACGTCAATAAATCAAACACCAGGGAGAGGCTCAAAGGAGCACAACAAAGAGTACCTGGAGGAAACAAAAAATAAATCAGATGATCAGGAAACGCAACAGGACGATGCCTGGGCAAGCTCATTCTTAATATCAAATGATGCTAACATGTTGCAAATATTAGAAACTAACACCCAAACCCAGGAATCCCTGAACAAGGTAATTGAAGGGAATATTGCATTACCGTGTAAAGAGAAGGGAGTATCGGGAAGAGCAGGAATGCTGGTATCTACCCCATCATATCAGATCCAAAGAAAAGACCCACAAATAAGTGCACAGGAAGAAGGAAGTTTGTCATTGGGAAAAAAGCAATTACATTTGTCATCACCAATTACAATTGCATCAGTCAGCAGGATTGACAAAAAGGTGAAAACACAGGAGGAAGGAAGCTTTCCCATGAACATAAATCAAATAAACTTTTCATCCCTGATAACAATTGCATCTGCAAGCAGCAGTGATTACAAGTCTAAGGAAATTGGAAATTCCCTTGATGAACTGCATACGACCCCATGGAGTAATACTCTATTAATCACACTGGAACAAGCAATTAGGGTTCTAAACTTTCAGTCAGATAAAATGGAAGTCCAGATAGACCTCATAAATCTAATAGCTGGTCATATTGCAGGCATACATACAAAGCTGGATTCAATTACGTCCCTGGTAAAGTGCAGGGGATCCCCAGAACTGAAGCCAAACAATCGCAACCAGGAGTTCAATTGCGGTTGTGGTAAAATAATAGATACATTTGCAAAATTGCCTGAAATATTAAGTGATATCCTAGGGGCAGTGCAATTAACAACAAATCTCAAACAAAAAGGAGCAATTCTAAGAGATGAAGAGGGAAAAGACGAGTTCAAAGGAAAGTACACATCCAAGGGGATACAAGTTACTGACAAAGAAGAAACAGAACAAGTGGAAACAGAGGAATCTGAAATAAGGGACCAGCAATTCGAAGTTACACAGAGCTTTACTGATACCTCAAAAACTATAAAACGAACAAAAAGACAACAAAAACGTGCTAGAAAGGGTAGGGCAAAATATAATATTCAATCAACCATAAAATTAGAGAAAATTTTTCCTATTTTCACAAATCAAAATATACATAAGCAAGAAAATAAAGCATTGATAATAGGTATAACGGAAGATCCAATATTGGGTGCAGACCAACCAAATTATACAACGGATTGTAACAGACTTATAACAAAGCAAAATGCACCAAGAATTCTGGCCGAGACTTCCAAAGAGAATACAAAGCAGACGCTGCATATAACATCTAACTGTCGGTCGACTGCAGTATCCGCAATTAGACCAGACCCAATACACTGAAAAGGGAGAAGGGGCGGAAAGAACATGGCAGGACCTAACAAAAACTAGACCTGATGAGGAAGGAGGTTCAGAAAATGGATCAAAAGTTGACAGCAGGGAAAAGGAGGACAAAACAAGACAACCAAAACAAATCCCAAATATTGAAAAGAGAGAAGGGGCCGAATATACACCGCAAACTCAGTCTAGGATTACAACCGAGGATAAGAGAGGCACCAAACCAGAGAATGGATGGCAAACAGTTTGGAGGGAAAAGGGTGCAAAAAAATGAGAACAATCGGAAAGAAGGGAAATAACACCAGGCAACAAGGCGAACGAGATAACAGATAATAAAGAACATAGTAGCCAAAATTCAATCAAGATCACAATAAATAGAAAAGGAAGATCATGCAAGTTGCCATTTATCGACAAGCACAGCGAGCCAAAAGGGCCTGCAATACAAATAGAAGCTGGAAAATTGGAGCAAGGGTTAAAAGAAGTAAAAAAGCCCAATACTGTGCAGGAACAGTTCAGGAGAGAACAAAGAAGTCAAGAAAGACAGATTGATAAGGAAATTGCGTATGCCAAAAATATACAGACAGGAATAGAGGAAAGTTCGGGAAGTGTCAGCTGCTCTGAAAATAACCAGAGGGAGAACACCTCCAAGTTGACATTTCTACCAGAATATTGTACAAAAGGAAGGCAAGACACATTAAACAGAGGGAATATTTTAAGGTTGTTCTAAGAAATTCCTGAACTAAACGGAATACCTTCGCAAGATCTTTTAGCCGTAGAATTTGAGAATTCCCCGGAAAACGAAGACATTGAAGAGACCTTGACTACCTGGTCCTCAAAGGATCTAGTGGACAGGAAATATGCTACCAGAACAACTTTAGAACTCTGGGGAATCATACTGCAGCCGCACAAACATCCAAGGTATCCTTACCCCCTCTTAATAAACCAGAGAATTCAAAAATTGGAAGACGCATCTGCAAAAAAGGAAAAAAACCTGCTTACACGGCGCACGATCCACCACGCCTCCGAGGCCAACAAATTTAAAAGAGGGCAAAGAAACCGGGAGGCAGCTAAATTACCACACACCCGACGGCACGGACTGGTCTTGGGTGCCAAAAGTATTAAGCAACACGCGTACCTAATGAACAGTTAAAGTCCCCAACGTCTGACGAAAGGTGCGGGCAGATTGTTCAGGTTAAAGAGCAGGGCCGAGAGTTGAAGGATGAAAGTCAGAACATGATAAAGATCTGTTCATGGAATGTCCACGGATTTAAAAACATGGGTCATGACCATGAAACTCTGTCCTTCCTCGAACAACAAGATATAACACTCCTTCAAGAAACGTGGATAATGAAACCCACTGCAATATCTGGTTACATTGAACATCACATCCTAGCAGAAAAATGTGCACGATTTGGTCACCCGAGGGGAGGCTTATCAACATACATATCACAAAAACATGGTTGGCAAACAGAAGAGTTAGACGCCGGGGCAAACTGGCTCCAAGTTACAAAAGTTACTGGAAAGCGAATCTCAAATAAAATGGACTGGCAACTAATTTTAGTCAACGTATATGTTCATCCCGAAAAACAAAATCAGAAGGAAAAATTTACAATGCTAATTAATCTGATAATTGCATTGCAAAAGTCGCACGAATTCTGCCTTCTGATCATTTCAGGAGATTTTAATTATAACCTACTAAAACAAAATAAAATAAGGAGGCTGGAGTATTGGGGACATCAAATCACAACGTGAGGGTTAGAAAGGTACGGCCTGTCAATCCTGAATGGTAACACCGCAGGTGATAGACCCTCAGCCATAACGTACTCCAACGGAAAAAGTCGATCTACAATAGAGTTCACCATCATCAGCATTAACCTAGTCCCAAGAATAGACTCATTTCAAATCCTCACACGTATAGAAAGTGACCATCACCCGCAAATGACAAAGCTCAATATTAAGCTAGCCCGGGGGGCGCAAAAAATAAACACGCTCGGACAACATGTAGAAAAGTTTAACTTGAGGAAACTAAGATGGCAAGGTACAAATATGACGAACATAATGGATACCCTCAAAGAACATATGACTCAAATAGGGCCGCAGATAGAAGAAAACCGAATGACAACTTGGGAAAATCTATGCCTCTTCCTTACCCGAAGTTTTCTGGCCACTAACAGAAAAGAAACCAGACAGGATCCATGGTTTAACCTCTCTTTACGAGATGAAAAGAGAAAGATGGCAAAAGAGGCACTAATTCAAGCCATGGCGGCCAAAACGGGTAAGAAAAGAGACAAGAATAAATTAAAGGAGCTACAGAAGAATTATAAGAAAATGCTGAGGGAAGCTAAGACAGAATATAAAGAAAAAATCTGGACACAGCTACTGTGGGCAAGCACTTTGCCAAACAGCAGGGAATTCTGGGGCATTATAAATAACATGACCAAGGGTAGAAAATTACAACAAGAAGCGGGAATTGGTGAAAAAACATGGATGGAGCACGTACATAATAAGTACAGCAGTGCGAGGAATGATAAGCACGCAATGGCAAAACCACTAAAGGACCTAAATCCGGTAGTACTAGAATATACCGGTCAAGAAGAAAGTAACAATGACCAATATTCCCTAATTGATAATAAACAATTGAGAGGAATAATAAGAGGGTTGAAAACGGAGGGGGCGGCAGCCCGAATGGATTGCCCAACGCACTATTCAAACACGTGCCAGACTTTTGGGCTGATTACCTCGCGCCATTATTTAATCTGATCCACAGTGAGAACAACATCCCCAAATCCTGGAAAGAGAATATCATTCACCCAATATTCAAACAGGGAGACCATAATAAACCAGAAAACTACAGACTGATATCATTGATTGATGTTGAGGCCAAACTATACGGATCATGCCTATTACTTCACCTTCAAGAGTGGATGGACGAGACAAGCATAATTCCAAAGTTTCAAACTGGTTTTAGACAATGGATGGGTACCTTGACTAATCTGGCCACGCTAGCACTCCTAACCGAAAAGGCAAGAAAAATTAAAACTCGGTTATTTGCATGTTTTGTCGATTTGAAAGCCGCATTCGACAAAGTAAGTAGAAATCGCCTCTGGGAAAAATTAAGGGCATGGGGGCTGCCGAGCAAATTACTATATGCAATGATAGCCCTGTACAGCGAAACCTGAGCTAGAGTGAAAATAGGTGATGGACTTAACACTACCAGCAGTATCTGCACCGAGCAAGGGCTAAAACAAGGCTGTGTCCTTGCCCCGAGTCTATTTAATTTATTTATGGCAGATATTAGTAAACATATGCAATCACCCAACTGCCATCCGCCAAACCTAGTCAAGGAGCCAATACCCTTCCTACAGTACGCAGACGATAGCGTGGTACTGAGCCAAAGCCCTATTGGTCTACAAAGAGCGGTTAACAACTTAGTCATCTATCTGGACAGAGACAGCTTGGAAATAAATAAAGACAAAACCAAGGTTGTACGTCTTGTTGACCCAAAAAAAACCAAGTTCAAATGGTACATAAAAGGGACTCCAATAGAAGAACAAGTGACCTACAAATATCTTGGTTTAAAACTATGGCGAGGCTCAACACACAAAGAACATAAAATGGACTTAAAGGCAAAAGCAAAATCGTTAATCTTTGCGTATAGACTCTTGAATAAAAAAATGGGCTGTCTGAGTTATGCACATCTTCTAAAAGTGATGGCAGCACAAATTGTACCGACATTGTCATATGCCCTAGTAGTTTGGTGCAGCAAAGAGGCGGAACTGCTAAACGATCTCCAGACAAAGGTCTACAAAGCTGTTTTTAACTTACCAAAGTCCGCCGCTCCAGCTCAGGTCTGGCTGGAGTTCGTCCTTCAGAATCAGAAACTTCGGAGCATGAGCAGCTTTGCGAAACTATGCCACAAATTCCGCGCATCTGAGCCGGGGTCATTGAACAACACTTGCTGGGAAGAAATCAAAATCCAGATGGACCAAGACATTTCACATTCATGGGGAGCATACCTGAGAAAATCATTAGCGGAACTTGATATACCAACAACATGGGACAGCAAGTTAGAGCGGGTAGCTTTTGGCAAACTGGTAAATAAAACATAAAAGAGGAAGTCTTTCCTGGAAGACAAAATAACAACCTCGAAACGCAGACATGGGTGGACCGTGATTAACTCTTACATATCAACACAACCTCAGGCATACATATTAACACATTTCATTACTGAGCTAAAAAAGAGTTTCATAAAATACCGTTTGGGCATGCACGACTCGAAAGATCTACAACCGTCCTGGCAAAGCAATCATCAAGCTGCACACTGTCGACTATGCGGCTTCTGTAATGAAACACTAATACACCTGCTGTGCGCATGCCCAGCAGTTAAGGATATAAGGAGGAGGTTTTTAAAATCAATTTTTAACGAATTGAATATTCGCACTTGCAGGCAAGCAGTGATACGTTGGCTGGAAGGATCCTCAATTATTCTGGCAAGCCGGGGTGTTAAATACCTAGCAAAAGTAAGGAAACTTTTAAGGCAAGCCGATTTAGAGGCCTCAAATAAACCATGATCAAGGACGGCAGGGGCGTCGCATACACGGCTTACTAGCCGAAACAGCAAGTAAAAAAAATCAATATACAAATAAAATAAAAAAATAAAAAAGATACACTAGATAGAATGACGGGAACAAACATAAAAAATGGTCAAGTTTGGAATTTAAAATGGACACTATAGCTTGAACAGGATCTAGCTGAAAGCAATTCTGGACTTTCTCAGACGCTTGCGCAACTCTGAAAGTTTTTAATAGAATCCGCACAGATCGTTTTAAATTGTTAGATAACATTTTATCTGTATTATAATGTTATTCAGATATTTAAATCTTGATAACTATGACACTAAAAAGTAGTATTCAATGGAAGATTAAGTTTAATATATATATATATATATATATATATATATTTTTTTTAAATGTACATTGTAACGATTTTAAGTAATCATATACAATAAACTATTTGACTTTGACTTGACTGGTGGGTATGTAGAAAATATCTTCCTGTGTTTAGAAAATATCTGTAGAGGAGAAATCCATGTAATTAAATAAAGGTTAGTAAAATCTGTGTTAGAAATATTTTGAGCTGTAGCTTAGTCTTGTTATATTTGAAATACAGTTTAACTTACTTGTATAGTTGTGAAAAATTCTTTTGGAGTAGAAATATTCTTTCAGGATACAGTTGAGCAGCGTTTCACATTCCTCTTTATTTCCGGTTAGTAGTGTGAAAGTGATGCAGAAATGTAGTTTTTTTATAGTGTTTATTTAATTAGTTGCTTCATTTCATTGGTTTAATTTAAAAAGTGAGAATTTAATTGGTCTACATTAATGTTTTTTTTTGATTTGGCAGTTTGTTTCCATATAAGGGAAACGCTAATTAGTAGCTTATTAGTACAAAGTGATGTTATTTTTTTCAGTTTTAAATGTATAAAAGATTGTTTTGAGTTTGATATAATGCAAGTATTATAATTTGCAAAGTTTTTATGTTAGTAATTAAAGTTTTATTGTGTATGATATTTGAAATTTTTATATGTACATGTGTTTGTAAAAGAAATAAACCATGTTATTTAAGTGTTTTGTCATGTGTTATAATGCTAATGTACGTTATCTGCTAAAACTATATTTTATTTTGCTGTTTTTAGATAGTCGATATAGTGAAAACTCCGATATTTTGCTTGTCTTTATTTAGGTTTTCGATAATTTTGTTAGTTACACTTTATTTTGATGTTTGACAATATTTTTGTTAATGATATTTATTCATTCGATATTATGAGATACAATATTTTAGTTAGACGATATTGTGTACTCGATATTATTGTATATTTATAAATGAGTATTGTGATATTATTGTACTCGATATTTTGACAACGATAATTTTTGTATTCAATATTATTGGTATCGATATTATGTCAGTGATCCATTGTAACAGATGTAGAATGAGAGTCCATATTCTGGCAAATGTATATGAGATAAATAATACAGTTAATGTACATGAAGTAAGTAATTAATAAAGTGTAGATAGAAAAACACATAGCACCAGATATTCATAATGATGTACTATGCTGATTTGTTTTTTTTGTACATTCCATTTGATTGTTTTCCCCCACTGTTCAATGATGATACCACACTGAAATCACTGTGTATGGTGAAGTTAAGTGGAATATGAGAACAGCAAAAAAGGGAAACTGAAAATGTTATGCAAATTTAATTTTATGTTGTGTTCTTAAAAATATAATATTATAATTTATGTATTACATTATTATTAAATAACTGTTTTTCTTCTTCTTTTTTATAGTACCTACTATCAGGATTGGTCATGGTGAACCTCAATTAAAGCCAATTAATTGCCACATCAGGTTTAGGAGTTTAAGGTTAGCTAAATACCTTTCATGGGAGTCTGTGGCGCTCCATCTCCGTGAAGCTAGTTTCAATTGTGCTGAAAGTGATCCTTTGCCCTCAGCCATGGAAATCAAATACTGCCACCAAAAAAACTCCGGAAGATTGCTGGTCTACTGTTTTGGCTGCAAACGGACAGCAGCTGTCTTTGCGCTTGCGCTCTATTCGCCCAGTGTACTTCGACTGAATTTTGTTAGGAGAGGCAGCACGTCTCTCTTCGCACTTTTTTCAGTAAAAGAATTCCTGGTTAGAATTACTTTTTTTCTAATCGTAGCAACTACAGATATTTTAGTGTTTCTTCAGCTGACCTTTTCTTTGAGGAATTATTTTGTTTTTTCAAGTCTTCAGCTTATGATAGGGGATTAAGCCTTTTCCTGTCAAGTTTATGAGTACAGAATGTGTACATTGTCTGAAGGAGGTTGGAACAAGGTGTGAGAAGAAGTTTTCAAGTAAGTCTTCCTAAGTTTTTCCTCTCAGCATTCGGCATGCTGCTTATTTCCTACATTGCAGACATTAGTGAGGAACTTCTTGAATCTACTATTTAAAGACTTTGAACTACCTGCCATTTTGAGTTCCTCATATTCGGAGATGATTATTGCGCATCAAGCTAGATTCTACTAGTTTTAATTACAATTTGTGCATCAATACCAGAGAGTGAGAAGACTACTACTTTAAGACTTTCTGTTGCATCCAATAGAGTATCACTATCTGGAGTTACATAAGCAGCTCATCAATTCTTGAGCGTCTCAAAGGCAATATCGTACTTCTGGAGCAATACCTTGTAAATATATACACACACATATATATATATATATATATATATATATATATATATATATATATATATATATATATATATATATTATACTTACCGACAATAGACTCAGCAGTTCAATTCTAAAAGAAAGAAAGAGAACAGTACAGTTTATTCTGAGAACTACATCTGAGTTTAATAATTTCTTATTTCACAAGAGAGCAGCTAACCACTGTGATAAGACAGGTAATAGGGACTAGATTGGAAGGGTCTTTCTAAAGAGTTATTGTAGATTTATTAGAAGTTATATGTTGTTCTTTGTTTCGGGTGCCCAAGAGAATCTTCGCTTGAGTCTAGTTACGAAGAGGCACAGCAGTGGCAGTCTATCTTTTCATCCCAATCCCCTTTCCCCCTCTTTACTGCGAGTGAGCTTATGAAGTTCCCGGGCAGTGGTGTAGGGGATTGAGGAATAGTTCTTCTGCTCCTGTGGAAACCAGAGTTCAGGTGATTGGTAATTGACACCTACTGTTGAAGTTTGAAAACAGTGTTAATGCTGTTTAGGACAATAGTACTCTAAAATAGTTCCACTGAGTAATTTATCTTAATTACTTGAAAGGTAAGAATACATAATATAATATGTATAATAACCATGGAAAAATGTTTAGAATGTACAGTATTTGTTTCTACTATAATTACCGTTGATCCTTTATACTATTTAAAAACTAGCATCATATATTTGAGGAGCAGTATCACACTTACTTTTTAGAGAACTGCATTGAGCAATTAAAGTGCTGTAATTGCAAGTTATTTGCTCCTAATTATACAGGATAGGTGTCGATTGAACTCCCTAAGCAATAACTTATCATATGCATACATAAGAAAGATATGCACCAATAGAATTACCCAGCAACTACCCATCTACTAATTGAAGGAAAGAAATAGTAAAAATGCACTGATGCAATCACACAAGGACAACTTGTACAATCATTCATTACTATCTATGCGGTCTTAGAATCAGTCACACAGTGCTGTTGCACTCGGCTATTCATCTAGCCACTAGCCATGCTCTCATCCATTTACTGATGCACTGGCCATGCACTCATCTATTCTCTCAGGTACTACCCATGCACTCATACAATCCCTTTATTCAGGCACTACCCATGCACTGATCTAAGCACCCAGATATTACTGTTGCACTCATGAAGTCACTTGGGCACAACCCCTGCACTCCTACAATCACCCAGGCAGTACCCAAGCACTTATGCATTTACCCAGGCATTAGCCATGTACTCATCCAATCACTCAGGCAGTACACCTGCACTTATGCAATCACCCAGGCACTACCCATGCACTCATGCAATCACTCAGGCACGACTCTTGCGCCCAACCATTCACTCAGGCAATACCAATGCACTAATCCATTTACTCAGGCACTACCTATGTACTCATCCAATGACTCAGGCATTACTCTTGAAGTCATCCTTTTACTCAGGCACTACCCATGCACTGATATAAGCATCCAGACATTACTCTTGAACTCATGAAGTTACTCAGTAACTACCCATGCACTCTTCCACCAGGCAGTACCCATGCACTTACGCAATCACCCAGGCACTACCCATTCATGCAATCACTCAAGTACTACCCTTGCACTCAACCATTCATTAAGGTACTACTCATGCACTCATACATTCCCTCAATGACTACCCAGGCATTCATGCAATCACCCAGGCACTAGCCATGCAATCACGCAATCACTCAGGCACTACTATTTCACTCAACCACTCATTCAGGCAGTATTCATGCACTCATCTGTTCTCTCAGGCACTACGCATGTACTCATCCAATGACCCAGGCATTACTCTTGAAGTCATCCTTTTACTCAGGCACTACTCATGCACTGATCTAAGTACCCACACATTACCCTTGTACTCATGAAGTCACTCAGCCACTACACATTCACTCCTCCAATCATCCAGACAGTACTCCTGCACTTATGCAATCACCCAGGCTATACCTATGCACTCATGCAATTACTCAAGCACTGCTCTTGCACTCAACCATTAACTCAGGCAGTACCCATGCAATCATCCATTCAATCAGGCACTACGTATACACTCATCCAATGACTCAGGAATTACTCTTGCAGTGATCCTTTTACTCAGGCACTACCAATGCACTGATCCAAGCACCCAGACATTACTCTTGTACTCATGAAGTTACTCAGGCACTATCCATGTACACCTTGAATCACCCAGGCAGTAGCCCTGAACTTACACAATCACCCAGGCATTACCAATGCATTCATGTAATCACTGAGGTACTACTCTTGCACTCACCATTTACTCAGGAACCCACACAGTCATACATTCCCACAAGGACCACTCATGCACTCATGCAATCACCCAGGCACTACCTATGCACTCATGCAATCACTCAGGTACTACTCTTGCTCAAAACCAGTCATTCAGGCAGTAGACATGCACTCATCCATTCCCTCGTGCACTACCTGTGAACTCATCCAATGACTTAGGAATTACTCTTGCAGTCATCCTTTTACTCAGGCACTACCCATGCACTGATCTAAGTAACCAGATATTACTCTTGCACTCGTGAAGTCACTCAGGTGCTACCCATGCACTCCTCCAATCACCCAGACAGTACCACTGCACTTATGCAATCACTTATGCAAGCACTCCTCGAATCACCCAGGCAGTAACCCTGCACTTACGCAATCACCCAGGCACTACCCATGCAGTCATGTAATCACTCAGGTACTACTCTTGCACTCACTATTTACTCAGGCACCCACACAGTCATACATTCAAGGACCACCCATGCACCTATGCCTTCACTCAGGTTATACTCTTGCACTCAACCATTCACTCAGGCTGTACCCATCCACTCATCCATTCACTCAGGCACTACATATGCACTCAACCAATGACTCAAGCATTACTCTTGCAGTCATCATTTCATTCAGGCGCTACTCATGCACTGATCTAAGCAACTTGAAATTACTCTTGCACTCATGAAGTTACTCAGGCACTACCCATGCACCCCTCCAATCACACAGGCAGTACCCCTGTACTTCTGCAAATAACTGGACACTACCCATGCACTCATACAATCACTTAGGCAATACCCATGCACTGAACTAAGCACCCAGACATTAGCCTTGTACTCATGAAGTCACTCAAGCACTACCCTTGCACTCATCCAATCACCCAGGAACTACACATGCATTCATGTAATCAATCAGGCACTACTCTTGCATGCAACCATTCACTCAGGCTCTATCCATGCACTCATCCATTCATTCAGGCACTACCCAAGCTCTCATCCAATAACCAAGGCATTACTATTGCAGTCAATCTTTTACTCAGGCACTACCCATGCACTGATCTTAAAACCCAGACATTGCTCTTGCACTCGTGAAGCTACTCAGCCACTACCCATGCACTCCTTCAATAAACCAGGCAGTACCCCTGCACTTATGCAATCACCCAGGCACTACTCTTGAACTCAACCATTAACTCAGGCACTACCCATGCACTCATGTGTTCCCCCAAGGACTACCCATGCACTCATCAAATGACCAAAGCATTGGTGTTACACTCATAATTTTACTCAGGGACTTCCCATGCACTCATACAATCACCCAGGCAAAACATCTGTACTCATGCAATTGCCCAGGCACTACCCATGTACTTATGCAATAACTCAGGCACTTCTCTTGCACTCAACCATACACACAGGCACTACCCATGTACTCATCCATTCTCTCAGGCACTGCCCATGCACTCATCCAAAGACATGACCATTACTCTTGCAATCATCCTTTTACTCAGGCACTGCCCATGCACAGATCCAAGCAGACAGATATTAGTCTTGCACTCATGAAGTCACTCAGGAACTAGCCATGCACTCCTCCAATCACGGAGACAATACCATTGCACTTATGCAATCACCCATGTCTACCTATGCACTCATGCAAACACACAGGTACTACTCCTGCACTCAACCATACACTCAGGCAGTACCCATGCACTCATCCATTCACTTTGTCACTCTCTATGCAATCATCAAATGACCCAGGCATTACTCTTGCAGTCATCATTTTACTCAATCACTGCCCATTAACTGATCTAAGCACCCAAACATTACCCTTGTACTGATGAAGTCAATCTGGCACTACCCATGGACTCGTCCATTCGCCCAGACAGTACCCCTGCACTTATTCAACCACCCATGCACTACCCCTGCACTCATCCAAAAACTCAGGAAGTACACCTGCACTTATGCAATCACCCAGGCACTACCCATGCATTCATGCAATCACTCAGGTACTACTCTTGCACTCAACTATTCACTCATGCACTACCCATGTACTCATCCATTCTCTTAGGTACTACTCATGCACTCATCCAATGACCAAGGCATTACTCTTGCAGTCATCATTTACTCAGGCACTACCCATGCACTGATCTAAGCACCCAGGCATTACTCTTGCACTTGTTTAGTCACTCAGGCACTACCCATGCACTCCTCCAATTACCCAGGCACTACCTAAGCACTCATGCAATCAAACAGACACAACTCTTTCATGTAGCCATTCTCTCAGTCACTATCCATGCACTCATCCATTCATTAAGGCACTACCTAAGCACTCATCCAATGACCAAGGCATTGCTCTTGCAGTCATCCTTTTACTCAGGCACTACCCATGCACTGATCTAAGCACCCATACATTGCTTTTACACCCATGATGTCACTCAGGCACTACCCATGCACTCTTCCAATCACCCAGGCAGTACCCCAGCACTTATGCATTTACCCAGGCATTACCATGCACTCATCCAATCACTCAGGCAGTACACCTGTAATTATGCAATCACTCATGGCACTAACCATGCATTCATACAATCACTCAGGTACTACTCTTGCACTCAACTATTCACTCATGCGCTACCCATGTAGTCATTCATTCTCTCAGGCACTATTCATGCACTCATCCAATGACTAAGTCATTATTCTTGCAATCATCCTTTTACTCAGGCACTACCTATGCACTGATCCAAGCACCCACATATTTTTCTTGCACTCAAGAAGTCGCTCAGGCACTAGCCATGTACTCCTCTAATCACGGAGACAATGCCCCTGCACTTATGCAATCACCCGTGTCTACCTATGCACTCATGCAATCACTCAAGTACTACTCTTGCACTCAAACATTCACTCAGGCAGTACCCATGCACTTATTGATTCACTCAGTCACTCAGGCACTACCCATGCATTCCTCCCATCAACCAGGTACTACCTAAGCACTCATGCAATCAATCAGGCACTACTCTTGCATGTAACCATTCACTGAGGCACTATCCATGCACTCATCCATTCGTTAAGGCACTACCTAAGCACTCATCCAATGACCAAGGCATTGCTCTTGCAGTCATCCTTTTACTCAGGCACTACCCATGCACTCCTCCAATCACCCAAGCACTACCTAAGCACTCATGCAATCAATCAGGCACTACTCTTGCATGTAACCATTCACTGAGGCACTATCCATGCACTCATCCATTCGTTAAGGCACTACCTAAGCACTCATCCAATGACCAAGGCATTGCTCTTGCAGTCATCCTTTTACTCAGGCACTACCCATGCACTGATCTAAACACCCAGACATTGATTTTGCACCCTTGAGGTCACTCAGGCACTACCCATGCACTCCTCCAATCACCCAGTCAGTACTCCTGCACTTATGCAACCGCCCATGCACTACCCCATGCACTCATCCAATTACTCAGGCAGTACACCTGCACTTAAGCAATCACCCAGGCACTACCTATGCATTCATGCAATCACTCAGGTACTACTCTTGCACTCAACTATTCATTCATGCACTACCCATGTACTCATCCATTCTCTCAGGTACTACTCATGCACTCATCCAATGACCAAGGCATTAATCTTGCGGTCATCCTTTTACTCAGGCACTACCTATGCACCGATCTAAGCACCCAGGCATTACCCTTGCACTTGTGAAGTTACTCAGGCACTACCCATGCACTCCTCCAATCACCCAAGCACTACCTAAGCACTCATGCAATCAATCAGGCACTACTCTTGCATGTAACCATTCACTCAGGCACTATCCATGCACTCATCCATTCATTAAGGCACTACCTAAGCACTCATTCAATGGCCAAGGCATTGCTCTTGCAGTCATCCTTTTACTCAGGCACTACCCATGCACTGGTCTGAGCACCTGGACATTGCTTTTGTATCTGTGAAGTCACTCAGGCACTACCCATGCACACCTCCAATCACCCAGGCAGTACCCCAGCACTTATACAATTACCCAGGCATTACCCATGCACTCATCCAATCACTCAGGCAGTACACCTGCACTTATGCAATCACCCAGGCACTACCCATGCATTCATGCAATCACTCAGGTACTACTCTTGCACTCAACTATTCACTCATGAACTACCCATGTAGTCATTCATTCTGTCAGGAACCACTCATGCACTCATCCAATGGCCAAATGTTAGAAGGCGACCTCAGAGGGGCCCGGAGGGGGCCCTGACTGCCCTGAGACCCACCCTCGAGGTATCGTAGCCGGGCACTGGCGGGAGACTCCTCAGGGGAGGAACCTCGTATCTAGGATCGCACACTCGGCACCACACGACAGAGAGACACCACACGAGGAGTTCTTAAGAGCAAATCTTTATCAGATTGGAGTGGTAGGATCTTTATGATCAGCACGGCAAATATATACAAGCAGAGCATGGGCTCCTAGAGTCTTGGAGGGGAGTAGGAGGTAGCGGGACAGTCTTTGGGGATATGGATCAAATGCAGGAGCGTACCCGGCGCACAGCTCACAATCCTCGAGCTGGGGGATACACTTGTCGTCGTGGGGTCCGGCGGGACCAAGAGAGTCTGTGGGAGCCGCGAGTCACTCAGCAGGGCTCGGATACAAGTTCGGTGGTCTTACGATCTTCGAGGAGCCGCGAGTCACTCAGCAGGGCTCAAGCACAAGTTCGGAGGTCTTACGATCTTCAGGGAGCCGCGAGTCACTCAGCAGGGCTCAAGCACAAGTTCAGAGGTCTTACGATCTTCAGGGAGCCGCGAGTCACTCAGCAGGGCTCAAGCATAAGTTCGGAGGTATTACGATCTTCAGGGAGCCGCGAGTCGCTCAGCAGGGCTCAAGCACAAGTTCGGAGGTCTTACGATCTTCAGGGAGCCGCGAGTCACTCAGCAGGGCTCAGGTGTTCCAAGGCGAATCTGCCGGACAGTCCCAGAGCACCCCTTGTTATAGGGCGACTCCTCTTTGACGTCCGGAGTCTGTGCAGGCAGGGGTCTTGTCACCTGGGGGTCGCTTGTTGGGGTTTCCTGCCACTGTCTTTTGATCCTTTCAGGGCCGGGTCGGGAGGAGTCCCAGACACCCAGCAGGTGTGGAGCCAGCCCTCGGGGAGGCCGGCAGGTCGATCGAAACCCACCGTCCCAGGGAAGCGCAGAGGTGTGATAGAAACTGCTCCTCCCTCTCTCATCCCAAGGGGAGCGTGATGTCCTCCAGCCGGAGTGGTGCCTCTAGGCCAGTGTCGCGCTGGGACCGGGCGGCCATCTTGTTGCATGAAGTGGGCACGCGGGCCCGGTGTGGCCGAAGGGCAGAAGGCCACGGACGGGGAAGTCCGGGTTGGGTGCGTGCGAATTCTGGTGGGAAGGATCGGCTAGGCCGTGGGTTTGGGGGCTGGTGTGAGGTGCAGGGGTCAGGTCTAGCTATGTTACGAGGGCCGGGTCTAACATGCGTCCCCCCCAGCTGAAAGCCAGAGAGAACTACCCATCTTCTTGGGGGTTCTCTTCGCTGAGGCGGAAGAACCGGGAGAGGCCATCGGCGTTGGCGTGGTCAGTCCCAGGGCGATGTTCCACGGTGAAATCCATCCCCTGGAGGGAGATTGACCACCGCAGTAGCTTGGGGTTTTCTCCTCGCATCTGCATGAGCCATCGCAAGGGGCGATGGTCGGTTTGGACCTTGAAATGGGTGCCGAACAGGTAAGGGCGTAGTTTCTTGAGGGCCCAGACTACGGCGAATGCCTCTCGCTCGATGGTGCTCCATCTCTTTTCCCTGGGCAACAGCCTTCGGCTGAGGAAGGCTACGGGCTGGTCTAGGCCTTGGTCATTTACCTGGGAGAGGACTGCCCCGATGCCATGCTCGGAGGCATCAGTTTGTACCACAAACTCTTTGGAGTAGTCGGGGGCCTGGAGGACGGGGGCAGTACACATGGCCGCTTTCAGGGCCTCGAACCCCTCTTGGCAGGCAGGGGACCATTGCACCTTCTTGGGCTGCTTTTTGGATGTGAGTCCCGTGAGGGGACCGACCAGGCTGCCGTAATTCCGGATGAATCTCCGGTAGTAGCCCGTGAGGCCCAGAAAGGCTCGGACCTCCGTTTGGGTAGTGGGGGGTTCCCAGGCTAGGATGCCGTCGATTTTGGGCTGTAGAGGGGTGACCTGCCCGCTTCCGACCTGGTGCCCCAGGTAGGTTACCGAACTTTGCCCAATCTGGCACTTGCTGGCTTTCACGGTGAGGCCTGCCTGGCGCAGGGCGGTCAGCACCCTCCGAAGGTGCTGGAGGTGCTCACTCCACTCAGAGCTAAAAACTGCGATATCGTCGAGATATGCCGCACTGAATTTTTCCAGCCCGGCCAGGACTCTATTTACCAGTCGCTGGAAGGTGGCCGGGGCATTTTTCATCCCGAAGGGCATCACGCGAAAGCGATAGTGCCCATCCGGGGTGGAGAAGGCGGACCGCTCCTTGGCTCCTTCTGTGAGCGCAATTTGCCAGTAGCCGCAGGTGAGATCGAAGGTGCTGAGGAACCGAGCAGCCCCGAGCCGGTCAATGAGCTCGTCGGCTCGGGGAATGGGGTGGGCATCGGCTCGGGTGACTTCATTGAGTCCCCGGTAGTCCACGCAGAAGCAGAGTTCTGGTGCGACCCCGGGGGCAGCTGCTTTTGGGACCAGGACCACGGGGCTGGCCCAGGGGCTGTCTGAGGGTTCGATCACGCCTAGGGTCAACATTTTCGAGACTTCGGCTTGGATACAGGACCGAACCCGATCAGGGACTCGGTAGGCCCGGTGTCTCACTGGCGGACTGTCCCCGGTATCCACGTCATGGACACACCAGTCGGTGACCTTAGGGACCAGGGAGAAGAGGTCCGAAAACTGCCCTAGGAGCTGGCGGCAATCCTCACGTTGCTGGGGAGTGAGAGTCGGGGAGAGGTTCACTCCCTCTACGGAGCCGTCCTTCTCTTTGGTGCACAGGAGATCGGGGAGAGGATCTGACTCCTCCTCGGACCCATCATCAGTGGCCAGCAGGAGGCTCAGCTCCGTTCGCATAAAGTGGGGCTTGAGGCGGTTCACGTGGAGGACCCGGAGGGGGTCCCGGGGGGACTGGACGTCCACCAAGTACGTGACCTGGCTCTTCCGCTCAACCACCTTGAAGGGCCCGGTCCATTTATCCTGGAGGGCACAGGGTTTCACGGGGGCCATGACCCATACCTGCTGGCCCGGCTGAAACTCGACCAGAGTGGCGTTCTGGTCGTACCAGCGCTTCATCTCCTCCTGACTCGCCTCCAGGTTGGCCTCGGCCATCTCTCGGAACCTTCTAGTCTGATTTCGGAGGGTCAGGACGTAACGGAACACATCTCGGGGGGGGGGCCTCGAGGTGCCGCCTCCCAGCCTTCCTTGACCAGGCTGAGGGGCCCCCTGACGGGGTGCCCGTAGAGTAACTCAAAGGGGCTGAACCCCAAGGATTTCTGGGGAACTTCGCGGTATGCGAATAGGAGGCAGGGGAGCAGGATGTCCCACTTACACCGGAGGGGCTCTTCCAGGCCCGCGATCATCCCTTTCAGAGTCCAATTAAACCGCTCTACCAGGCCGTTTCCTTGGGGGTGGTACGGGGTGGTGAACTTATAGGACACCCCGCATTGTTGCCATAAGGACTTCATGTATCGGGAGATAAAGTTGGTACCGCGATCGCTCACGACCTCGCGGGGGAAACCCATGCGGGAGAAGATTCCCATCAATGCCCGGCCCACCACGGGGGCCGTGACGGTGCGCAGGGGGATGGCCTCAGGGTAACGGGTGGCATGGTCCACCAGGACGAGGATGAACCGATGCCCTTGGGAAGTTGGGGGGTCCAGGGGCCCTACAATGTCGATCCCGACCCGCTCAAAAGGGGTACTGACGACAGGGAAGGGTTGGAGGGGAGCCTTGTTCTTCCCTCCGCTCTTCCCACTGGCCTGGCATGTGGGACAGGACTTGCAGTGGGCTCCTACATCTGCTTTCATTCTGGGCCAGTAGAAGTGGGTCACAAGGCGACTGTACGTTTTGTCCTGGCCCAAGTGGCCTGCGAGGGGGACATCGTGGGCAAAGCCCAGGAGGAGATTTCGGAAGCGTAGGGGTACCACCAGCACCCGGCCGGACCCTAGCTCCACCGACTTCTGTTCGCTGTACAGGAGGTCATTCTCCCAATACACCTGGTGCATCCGCGTCTGGTCGCCGGCGGCCTGGGCCTCTGCTTGTTGCCGGAGCCTGTCCAGGGAGGGACAGGTAGCCTGCTCTCGGCAGAACTCTTCTCGGGAGCGGCCCCCCTCGTGGCGCCACTGGGCTAATTCGGGCAGATCGCCGAACTCGGTGACTGGGGTGGAGTCGGAAGGCGGGGGTTCATCACTGGCGATCGACTCTTCTGGTGGGGTAATGGGGGGACCCTCGGCTGGGACCATCCTATCTTCAGGGGTCGGAGCGTCGTCGACTTCCCTCAGAGGGGTCAGTCGAGCCGCCATGGATCGAGTGGTGGCGCACACCCACTCAGGGAGGCCCATCATCCCTAGATGGGTCTTGCGCTCAACTTGTCCCCAGGGGGAACTTTCCAGGTCGTTCCCCAGGAGACAGTCGACGGGCTGGGAGGTTCTTACTGCAACCTTCAGTTTACCGACCACCCCTCCCCACTCAAAGGGCACCAGGGCTACCTTACATAGGCTTTCTGTGTTGTCGGCTGAAATGACAGGGCAAAAGACGTTGGGGAGGACCTGGTCCTCGTGTACTAAATGGCTAAGGACACCGGTGATGCTGGCCCCGGTGTCACGGAGGGCTTCTACTTGGTGGCCATTGATCGTTACGAGCTGCCCATATTTCTTTGTGTTAGAGGGCAGGAGGCTCCCAGGGACCATCTCTCTATCTCCTAAGGATACTAGGGCCATAGCGGCGGGTTCCCACTCTTCGGCCTCCTCAACCTCCTCCCCCAGGGCTACATTGGCTATCTGTCTAGCAGGGGGTGCTGCCTGGGTGGTGCGTGGGGCCATGGGGCATTCAGGGTCGTTGGCGTAATGCCCGGGCTTCTGGCAACGGAAACAAGTGATGGTTACCCGGTGCCCCCGTCTAAGGGGGGGGCCGGATACAGCTGGTGGGGGTGCTGGGAAAGGTGGAGGTTGGGACTTCGGGGGACTAGGAACTGTACTACTATATCAAATTATGATACACATGCAGAAGAACTTAAACAAAAATTTGTCAGTAGAGGGTATCCCCCTAAACTGATTAAAGATGCCTACAAAAGAGCAAAATATTATGATAGAACAATACTACTGCAACCCAAAGAAATTAAAACTGATGAGAAATTGGTCTGTGTTACCACCCATTCTAATATTGACCACAAAATTAGACAAATCATCAACAAAGATTGGCATATTTTAAATACAGATCATTCAAGAAAGAGTCTCCCTAAGCCCATCTTTGCATTTAGACGCAACAAAAAATTAAGGAACTCTTTGGTTAAGTCCAGAATACCTATTGCCAATCCCTTTGTACAGAAATCTATCACTGGCACCAAACCCATTAGTGGTACTCACAAATGCGGTTGCTGCCACGCATGCCAGTTTGCCATTGTCACTAACGAATTGATCTGGGACAAACGGACATTCACATTCAAGGACATGACCAATTGCCGCACTCGACATGTTGTTTACCTTATCCTTTGTCCTTGTGACAAAGGATATGTTGGAGAAACCAGCAGAGAATTTCGTGTACGTTTCAGCGAACACAAGTCAGCCATACTTAACAAACGCGAAGGGGCCCCCCTGGTGGCCCATTGGACTGAGAAGCATCACAGTATTTCTGAACTCAGGTGGCTAATCTTGGAACATGTACATCCTCCAAATAATCTCAATGTGGATGCCATTAGACGTAAAAGGGAAGTCTTTTGGATATATGTCCTTCAGACACAGGAAAAAGGCCTTAATGAACATCTCCCTTGGGAAAATGCGATTATATAGATGTACTTCTGGTCCTACCCTGTGGAAATTTCATGAGGAAAATATATTCCTTCACTTTATCCTGATAAAGGAACCATATATTGAGAACTGTCTATTCTGCCTAATATTTTAAATATTCTTTTGAGACTTTGGTCGCCATGTTGACTATACTTTTAAAAGTTGGCAATATACACACTCTTATATTTGCGTAATATATAGTATCTCCCGGACCACTAATAAGTTTTGCTCCATAATTCTAAACTTAGCAACTCGGGATTATTTATTAATGTCGTGCGATTGTTGAGCGCTTTCTGCGGTAAACGTTTAGAATTTACGTTAGAGAGTTTTACTCTCCTACCAAGATGTCCGCTTCTACAGTGATTTCAAAGCCTGCACCCGAATCGGGACCTCACTTTAAGTATGCTTTCCCGTCTATTTCTTAGTCCCATTTCAGTGTCTACGATTAGCTCTCACCACTTTCCGGTTCTCCTTATAAGGAAAACGCCAGTCTCCATATACCCTTCCTTGAGAGCGATAGCCATGGAGCCCGTGACATGTTTCTGTTGAAATACCTGGTAAGGACTGCACTTACGCTAGTTTCAGCCTCTTTTTTCCTTTAAAAACTCGCCCACGCTGTTATCCTTTTAGCAGTAATCCTAAACTATGCGTATTCTTTCTGTAGACTGCTTTAATGAGTGTTACCATTTACGCTGAATACCCGACTTACGTCCCAAAGACACCAGCCTTTCTAATGACTGAATAGAAACGAGAACAGGTAAATTATATGCCATTTGTCATAAAACTTGAGGTTAGCAATTCGTACACATACTTTCCTTCCCCCCCCCCCCCCATAAATTCTGACTAAGGTTATAACTTGTATACTTTCAGGTTTCATTTAAACTCAGTGTTCACCTACATTTTTTGACTATTTTACCATCACGGGTCTGCATACCGCACTAAGATAATTTCCTGACTGGCCCACAAATTTCCGGCCCGGATACTATTAGCACGCTCTGTTTTGTCGCATCTGGGTAAGTAAGTAGGCCTGGCTTTATATACATTGAGTCCTCCTAAACACATCTAGGTATTTTAATACAGCCTGTCTTTTGTACATTTTCAGGCTAATTTTAACTACGTGATTATCCTTACTGAATTTTCTGGATCTCACTATATGCCCGTCCAGTTATACTGAACAAACTCTGACGACATACCATCGGCTTTGACACTGTCTTCACGTCTAGTGACATTTTAGTAAGTAGTTAGGTATAATCCTTTACCTTTTAGTCCCATCAAAACTTTAAGCTATTTTTTTCCTCGCCTCACTGAATACACTATAATAGCCTATCGTGAGGCACGTTTCCAGCATTATATTGACTTCTAAATTGTTCGTCCTCCATTCATGGTAGACGTTCTGCTGATACAGATCCCCCTCACCACCTTATGAACAAGATATAATTTGAGATTCCCTTTCGCATACAAGAAAAATCCCAATTTATGCTTTTCTGTAATTTATCTTAGTCCCGTGAGTCTTGCCTATTTCCATACAGTATTCCAACTATGTCCACAGATCTTGCAAGGGTCATTGTGTATTCTTTTCTTATCATTGTAGCTTTTTAAACGCTAAACTAAAGATTGAAGAAGCTGCCCCTCCGGTATCCTCTTATATAAGAGTTCTTTTTGACAAGTATGTTTATACTAAAAATATTCTTCTGACAAATCTTCTCATCCTGATATTTCTCATCTTCCGTACTTAGGTGATTGGAACTGTATCGGTATTTCCTCACATAAAATTATTTTTCTAGGGTGTTTGCTGTATCACGGGTGTATAAGAGGTTCTCACTCCTTTTCTCTTCCTACAGCTCCTGCTCCTCCTTTTTTAATAAACTGAAAAACTAAAATAGTATTCACTATTACTTATTGTGGCTTTTTTACACCCACAGACCAACGGCTGTCAATATTTAATGTTTAACTTTATTGTATGAGGTTGGACATCAAACTAGGCCCCGAAGCCTTGTTTTTCTGAAAGACCACTCTAATACGCCCTGAAGAAGGAGCCTGCAAAAAGCATTTTTGAGCTCCGAAACGCGCGTTGGCGCTGGTCCAATGTTCAAACTCCTCAACCTATGATTTTAATCATCAATATATTGTTGTTTTTTTTGAGTTTTCAGGTTTATTGTCCTTAATTGTTTGTAATATATGTTGTATATATGTTTCTTATTTATGTCATGGTTGTACAGTGTTTATGATTAGTCACAATTGTGCTTCAACATTTCGATGTTAATTGTATTACATGTAGCATTATACAGTCTGAAAAATATATATGTATATGTTTTTTGAGTTCGTTGAAAAAATGATAAAAAATGAAAAAATGAATTAATAAATGAAATAACATAGTTTTATACACCGTTGACTGTGGGTTCTACTTTATTTCATGGACATATTGCCTTCCACTTAAATAGATTAGTGTAGGAAGTTTTGTTGTTTGAATAGTGTCTTTCCCTGATTCCTTCCTCACTTATTGATATATTCAGGGTCCCTCTGCTGTAGTCTATTGACTTCGGGGGACTAGCCTGGGACTCTCTCTGCCCTCCCTGGTTTCCCCCCCCTCTCTGGCGGGGTGGTCCCTGACTGGCTCGGGGGTACTCTCCTACAGGGCCCCGGGAGACCCGGGTGTTGGTCCAGCGATCCGCCTCGACAGCCAGCTTTCTTGGGTCCGTGAGCTTGCTGTCGAACAGATGCTGGCGGAGTTCCACAAAGCAGTTGGCCGCCAGGTGTTCCCACAACATAAGGTCCGTTAGTTCTTCCAGGGTGGTTACCTTGCTGCCCTTGATCCATCCATCGAAGGCGCGGCTGAAGAAATTCACATATTCCACCCAGGTGGTACCCGGGATCTTCCTGCAGTCCCGGAACCGCTGGCGGTACATCTCCGGGGTGAGGCCGTACCTTGTGAGGAGGGCCGCTTTCATGTGTTCATAGGATGTTTGCATGGAGATTGGTAGGTCGAGCAGGGTGTCTCTCCCTTCGCTCAGGAATCGTCCCCATAACCCAGCCCCCCAATCCTTCTGTGGGACCCGATGGGAGGTCATGGCAACCTCGTAGGCCCGGAACCACTGTTGAATGTCATCATTTTTGTAATATTCTTTGACCACATCCTTGGGGATGTGGACCTTCTGTTCCGTCGGGGCGGCCGCCTCCCGGTTCCCCGGGGGCCGCGTTTCTTCGCTTCTTGCTTTCAGTTCTATTTCCTTCAGGCTGCGTTCATGTTCCAGTTGAAGTCTCTTTCCCTCGTGTTCTCGTTGGAGTTTCTTCTCTTCCAGTTCTCCCTGTACTCGCAACTGTTCTACTGCTAGCTTTTTCTCGGCTAATTTCAGCTCACCCTCAATTTTGAGTTTGGCTAATTCGAGCTCGTGATGGCGACTTTTTTCTCTGTCTGCGAGTTCCTCCGGGGATAGGCCCCCGTCTGGTACGAAGCCTCGCACCTGGTTGCTGCTGCGTTCTCCTTGGGAGGGTCCCGTTTCGTCGTGGGGCTCCCCCGCTCCTTCTGGCCGGGAGGCTCCAGAATCAACCCAAGCTTTCAGTGCCTTTTGCATATCTTCTTTGGTGTTGAGACCAGTGGTAGCGATTCTGAGTTCCTTACAGAATTGTTTTAGTTCTTTGTGAGTGTACTCTTCCAGCTGTTCCACCTGGAACACGGTACTGGCGTCGTCTTCTATGAGAACCACGGCGTTTCCTTCTGCCATCTTTGTCGGTAGTGCGTCAGCCGTTCAAGGTACGATCTCTAGATTATGGGCCCGAATCCCGTCGCTTGCCACCAATGTTAGAAGGCGACCTCAGAGGGGCCCGGAGGGGGCCCTGACTGCCCTGAGACCCACCCTCGAGGTATCGTAGCCGGGCACTGGCGGGAGACTCCTCAGGGGAGGAACCTCGTATCTAGGATCGCACACTCGGCACCACACGACAGAGAGACACCACACGAGGAGTTCTTAGGAGCAAATCTTTATCAGATTGGAGTGGTAGGATCTTTATGATCAGCACCGCAAATATATACAAGCAGAGCGTGGGCTCCCAGAGTCTTGGAGGGGAGTAGGAGGTAGCGGGACAGTCTTTGGGGATATGGATCAAATGCAGGAGCGTACCCGGCGCACAGCTCACAATCCTCGAGCTGGGGGATACACTTGTCGTCGTGGGGTCCGGCGGGACCAAGAGAGTGTGTGGGAGCCGCGAGTCACTCAGCAGGGCTCGGATACAAGTTCGGTGGTCTTAAGATCTTCGAGGAGCCGCGAGTCACTCAGCAGGGCTCAAGCACAAGTTCGGAGGTCTTACGATCTTCAGGGAGCCGTGAGTCACTCAGCAGGGCTCAAGCACAAGTTCGGAGGTCTTACGATCTTCAGGGAGCCGCGAGTCACTCAGCAGGGCTCAAGCATAAGTTCGGAGGTCTTACGATCTTCAGGGAGCCGCGAGTCGCTCAGCAGGGCTCAAGCACAAGTTCGGAGGTCTTACGATCTTCAGGGAGCCGCGAGTCACTCAGCAGGGCTCAGGTGTTCCAAGGCGAATCTGCCGGACAGTCCCAGAGCACCCCTTGTTATAGGGCGACTCCTCTTTGATGTCCTGAGTCTGTGCAGGCAGGGGTCTTGTCACCTGGGGGTAGCTTGTTGGGGTTTCCTGCCACTGTCTTTTGATCCTTTCAGGGCCGGGTCGGGAGGAGTCCCAGACACCCAGCAGGCGTGGAGCCAGCCCTCGGGGAGGCCGGCAGGTTGATCGAAACCCACCGTCCCAGGGAAGCGCAGAGGTGTGATAGAAACTGCTCCTCCCTCTCTCATCCCAAGGGGAGCGTGATGTCCTCCAGCCGGAGTGGCGCCTCTAGGCCAGGGTCGCGCTGGGGCCGGGCGGCCATCTTGTTGCATGAAGTGGACACGCGGGCCCGGTGTGGCCGAAGGGCAGAAGGCCGAGGACAGGGAAGTCCGGGTTGGGTGCGTGCGAGTTCTGGTAGGAAGGATCGGCTAAGCCGTGGGTTTGGGGGCTGGTGTGAGGTGCAGGGGTCAGGTCTAGCTATGTTACAAGGGCCGGGTCTAACACCAAAGCATTATTCTTGCAATCATCCTTTTACTCATGCACTACCCAGGCACTGATCCAAGCACCCAGATATTTGTCTTGCACTCATGAAGTCACGCAGGCACTAGCCATGTACTCCTCTAATCACGGAGACAATGCCCCTGCAATTATGCAATAACCCATGTCTATCTATTCACTCATGCAATCATTCAGGTACTACTCTTGCACTCAAACATTCACTCAGGCAGTACCCATGCACTCATCCATTCACTCAGTCACTACCTATGTACTCACCCAATGACCCAGGTATTACTCTTGCAGTCATCATTTCACTCAGTCACTACCCATGCACTGATCTAAGCACCCAAACATTACCCTTGTACTCATTAAGTCACTCTGGCACCACCCATGCACTCCTCCAATCACCCAGCCAGTACCCCTGCACTTATGCAACTACCCATGCACTACCTATGCACTCATTCTATCACTCAGGTACTACACTTGTACTCAACCATTCCCTCAGGCACTACCCATGCACTCCTCCAGTCACCAAGACAGTACCCCTGCACTTATGCCTTCACCCATGCCCATGCACGACATATGCACTCATGCAATCACTCAGGTACTTCTCTTGCACTCAACTATTCACTCCGGTAGTACCCATGCACTCATCAATTCACTCAGGCACTGCCTATGCATTCAACCAATGACTCAGGCATTACTCTTGCAGTCATACTTTTTCTCACGCACTACCCATGCACTGATCTAAGCACCCAGACATCACTCTTGCACTTATTAAGTTACACAGGTACTACCCATGCACTCCTCCAATCACGGAGACAATAGCCCTGCACTTATGCAATCACCCATGTCTACTTATGCACTCATGCAATCACTCAGGTACTACTCCTGCACTCAACCATTCACTCAGACAGTACCCATGCACTCATCCATTCACTCTGTCACTACCTATGAAATCATCAAATGACCCAGGCATTACTCTTGCAGTCATTATTTTACTCAGTCACTGCCCATTAACTGATCTAAGCACCCAAACATTACCCTTGAAATCATGAAGTCACACTGGCACTACCCATGCACTCCTCCAATCACCCAGACAGTACCCCTGTACTTATGCAATCACCCATGCACTACCCATGCACTCATCCAATCACTCAGGAAGTACACCTGCACTTATGCAATCACCCAGGCACTATCCATGCATTCATGCAATCACTCAGGTACTACTCATGCACTCATCCAATGACCAAGGCATTACTCTTGCAGTCATCGTTTTACTCAGGCACTACCCATGCACTGATCTAAGCACCCAGGCATTACTCTTGCACTTGTGAAGTCACTCAGGCACTAACCATGCACTCCTCCAATCACCCAGGCACTACCTAGGCACTCATGAAATCAATCAGACACAACTCTTTCATGTAGACATTCTCTCAGGCACTATCCATGCACTCATCCATTCATTAAGGCATTACCTAAGCACTCATATAATGACCAAGGAATTTCTCTTGCAGTCATCCTTTTACTCAGGCACTACCCATGCACTGATCTAAGCACCCAGATATTGCATTTACACCCATGAAGTCACTCAGGTACTATCCATGCACTCTTCCAATCACCCAGGCAGTACCACAGCACTTACGCAATTACCCAGGCACTACCTATGCACTCATCCAATCTCACAGGAAGTACAACTGCACTTATGCAATCACACAGGCACTACCCATGCATTCATGCAATCCCTCAGGTACTAATCTTGTACTCAACTATTCACTCATGCACCACCCATGTACTCACCCATTCTCTCAGGTACTACTCATGCACTCATCCAATGACCAAGTCATTACTCTTGCAGTCACCGTTTTACTCAGGCACTGCCCATGCACTGATCTAAGCACCCAGACATTGCTTTTACACCCATGAAGTCACTCAGGCACTACCCATGCACTCTTTCACTCACCCAGGCAGTACCCCAGCACATATACAATTACCCAGGCATTACCCATGCACTCATCCAATCACTCAGGCAGTACACCTGTACTTATGCAATCACCCAGGCACTATCAATGCATTTATGCAATCACTCAGGTACAACTCTTGCACTCAACTATTCACTCATGCACTACCCATGTAGTCATTCATTCTCTCAGGCACTATTCATGCACTCATCCAATGACCAAGGCATTATTCTTGCAATCATCCTTTTACTCAGGCACTACCCACACATTGATCCAAGCACCCAGATATTTCTCTTGCACTCATGAAGTCGGTCAGGCACTAGCCATGTACTCCTCTAATCACGGAGACAATGCCCCTGCACTTATGCAATCACCCGTGTCTACCTATGCACTCATGCAATCACTCAAGTACTACTCTTGCACTCAAACATTCACTCAAGCAGTACCCATGCACTCATCAATTCACTCAGTCACTCAGGCACTACCCATGCACTCCTCCAGTCAATCAGGTACTAACTAAGCACTCATGCAATCAATCAGGCACTGCTCTTGCATGTAACCATTCACTGAGGCACTATCCATGCACTCATCCCTTCATTAAGGCACTACCTAAGCACTCATCCAATGACCAAGGCAATGCTCTTGCAGTCATCCTTTTACCCAGGCACTACCCATGCACTGATATAAACACCCAGACATTGATTTTGCACCTGTGAAGTCACTCAGGCACTACCCATGCACTCCTCCAATCACCCAGGCAGTACTCCTGCACTTATGCAACTACCCATGCACTACTCATGCACTCATCCAATTACTCAGGCAGTACACCTGCACTTATGCAATCACCCAGGCACTACCCATGCATTCATGCAATCACTCAGGTACTACTCTTGCACTCAACTATTCACTCATGCACTACCCATGTACTCATCCATTCTCTCAGGTACTACTCCTGCACTCATCCAATGACCAAGGCATTACTCTTGCGGTCATCCTTTTACTCAGACACTACCCATGCACTGATCTAAGCACCCAGGCATTACTCTTGCACTCGTGAAGTCACTCAGGCACTACCCATGCATTCCTCCAATCACCCAGGCACTACCTAACCACTCATGCAATCAATCAGGCACTACTCTTGCATGTAACCATTCACTCAGGCACTATCCATGCACTCATCCATTCATTAAGGCACTACCTAAGCACTCATTCAATGACCAAGGCATTGCTCTTGCAGTCATCCTTTTACTCAGGCACTACCAATGCACTGGTCTAAGCACCCAGACATTGCTTTTGTACCCGTGAAGTCACTCAGGCACTACCCATGCACTCCTCCAATCACCCAGGCAGTACTCTAGCACTTACACAATTACCCAGGCATTACCCATGCACACATCCAATCACTCAGGCAGTACACCAGCACTTATGCAATCACCCAGGCACTACCCATGCATTCATGCAATCACTCAGATACTACTCTTGCACTCAACTATTCACTCATGAACTACCCATGTAGTCATTCATTCTCTCAGTCAGTACTCATGCACTCATCCAATGACCAAGGCATTACTCTTGCGGTCATCCTTTTACTCAGACACTACCCATGCACTGATCTAAGCACCCAGGCATTACTCTTGCACTCGTGAAGTCACTCAGGCACTACCCATGCATTCCTCCAATCACCCAGGCACTACCTAACCACTCATGCAATCAATCAGGCACTACTCTTGCATGTAACCATTCACTCAGGCACTATCCATGCACTCATCCATTCATTAAGGCACTACCTAAGCACTCATTCAATGACCAAGGCATTGCTCTTGCAGTCATCCTTTTACTCAGGCACTACCAATGCACTGGTCTAAGCACCCAGACATTGCTTTTGTACCCGTGAAGTCACTCAGGCACTACCCATGCACTCCTCCAATCACCCAGGCAGTACTCTAGCACTTACACAATTACCCAGGCATTACCCATGCACACATCCAATCACTCAGGCAGTACACCAGCACTTATGCAATCACCCAGGCACTACCCATGCATTCATGCAATCACTCAGGTACTACTCTTGCACTCAACTATTCACTCATGAACTACCCATGTAGTTATTCATTCTCTCAGTCAGTACTCATGCACTCATCCAATGACCAAGGCATTATTCTTGCAATCATCCTTTTACTCACGCACTACCCAGGCACTGATCCAAGCACCCAGATATATGTCTTGCACTCATGAAGTCACGCAGGTACTAGCCATGTACATCTCTAATCACGGAGACAATGCCCCTGCACTTATGCAATCACCTATGTCTATCTATTCACTCATGCAATCACTCAGGTACTACTCTTGCACTCAAACATTCACTCAGGCAGTAACCATGCACTCATCCATTCACTACCTATACACTCATCCAATGACCCGGGTATTACTCTTACAGTCATCATTTTACTCAGTCACTACCCATGCACTGATCTAAGCACCCAAACATTACCCTTGTACTCATGAAGTCATTCTGGCACTACCCATGCACTCCTCCAATCAACCAGCCAGTACCCCGGCACTTATGCAACTACCCATTCACTACCTATGCACTCATTCTATCACTCAGGTACTACACTTGCACTCAACCATTCAATACAACAATACAAAAATTCTTTATTTCGGCAATATTTCAGCCATAAAAGATGCAGGTAAATCAAGGTACACTAAAAAGATACAGCATTGGGACAGTATCTACATTTGCAGAAACCAATAAAAACAGTGTTACTATCCACTATTTGAAATTAAAAAACTCCTTTTGATCCAGATGGCATGCAGATACTTGGATAGGGCAAACACAATATGTCCTGCAGTGTCAGATTTAAAAATTCTTAGTGCGTCTGAGCATTTCCGGAAGCCCAAGTTTCTACAAATAGGTACAATCCAGTGCTTCCGGGCTCTGCTGTATAAAGGGCAGAAAAATAAGATGTGGCATTCATTCTCTTTGTCAGCACCACAGCCTGGACACTGGGAGGCCCTGGAGATAGACCATTTACTTGTAAGGCTCGCTATTGGAAGAGAGCCGAACCTCCATCGAATATAAAGCTTCCTAGCCAATACAGGGTAAATCACATTTAAATAGTTTTCAAAGGAATATGCAGATTTAATCTCTAGGAAAGATTTTACCATAGTGCCATTCTGTGAATCGTGCAGCCATACACTGCAACAGCGTGATCTATAGCACTCTGTGAGTGATTTCCCTGAAATCTCGCTGCAGGCGATTGCCGGATTATGCCACATATCTGCCAGGCCCATTGTCAATAGTTCTTGTTTGACAGAAATGAGCCAGGGAATATGCACTGCCTTACTTGAGCTCAGAATTTCTTGTAATTCATTTCTGTACTGCAAGAGTTCGGGAGTTATCCATAACCTCCTCCAGAACCTGAGGGGTTTAATGGATAATTCCTCCTGGATGGGGAATAAACCCAAATCGAGCCTTAGCGGTAGAAGGGGTGTACTTTGGGGAAGCAACAGCAACTGCCGCAGAAATCTGTTCTCTACTTTGGTGATTTCAGGTCTAGCGGCATGCCCCCATAGTTCCCCTCCATACAATGCCGCTGCTCTTACCCTAGATTTATATATTTCAAGCCCTGGACTTATGGGCCTAAATGATGAGGCATTGGTCATTTTTAGTATTCCCCCCGCTATTTGGGTCAGTTTGAGTTGGGATTTGGCAAGGTGAGGTCCCCAGGAGAGGTTTTCGCTTAGTGTAACACCTAAATATTGGAATGTCTGGACTCTCTCTAGTGGAACTGAATCCAGAATAGGTGATGGTCTGGTGTGAGATGAGGGATTAAATATCATATATTTGGTTTTGTCTACGTTGATCTGTAAGCCATGATCACGGCAAAAGTTGTTAAAGCCGTTCAATATGCGCTGTATCCCCATGGGTGACTTGGATAGTAAAAGAGTGTCGTCAGCAAACATTATAGCCGCGACTTTCTTGCCTGCCAACCTAGGTGCATCATTGTTTGGCACTGCATCCAAGTAAGCAATCATCCCATTTACATATAAACAGAACAAGGTAGGGGCTAGGACGCACCCTTGCCTTACTCCCTTGTTCACCGGAAACCTAGCAGACAATACTCCTCCTCTCACACACTCAACCATTCACTCAGGCACTACCCATGCACTCCTCCAGTCACCCAGACAGTACCCCTGCACTTATGCATTCACCCATGCCCATGCACTATGTATGCACTCATGCAATCACTCAGGTATTACTCTTGCACTTAACTATTCATTCCGGCAGTACCCATGCACTCATCAATTCACTCAGGCACTACCTGTGCATTCAACCAATGACTCAGGCATTGCTCTTGCAGTCATACTTTTTCTCAGGCACTACCCATGTACTCATCCAATGACCCAGGCATTACTCTTGAAATCATCCTTTTACTCAGGCACTACCCATGCACTGATCTAAGTACCCAAACATTACCCTTGTACTCATAAAGTCACTCAGCCACCACACATGCACTCCTCCAATCATCCAGACAGTACTCCTGCACATATGCAATCACCCAGGCTATACCTATGCACTCATGCAATCACTCAAGAACTACTCTTGCACTCAACCATTAACTCAGGCAGTACCCATGCACTCATCCATTCACTCAGGCACTACGTAAACACTCATCCAATGACTCAGGAATTACTCTTGCAGTGATCCTTTTACTCAGGCACCACCAATGCACTGATCCAAGCACCCAGACATTACTCTTGTACTCATGAAGTTACTCAGGCACTATCCATGTCCTCCTCGAATCACCCAGGCAGTAGCCCTGAACTTACACAATCATCCAGGCACTACCCATGCATTCATGTAATCACTCAGGTACTATTCTTGAACTCACCATTTACTCAGGCACCCACACAGTCATACATTCCCTCAAGGACCACTCATGCACTCATGCAATCACCCAGGCACTACCTATGCACTCATGCAATCACTCAGGTACTACTCTTGCACAAAACCAGTCATTCAGGCAGTAGACGTGCACTACCTGTGAACTCATCCAATGACTTAGGTATTACTCTTGCAGTCATCCTTTTACTCAGGCACTACCCATGCACTGATCTAAGCAACCAGATATTACTCTTGCACTCATGAATTCACTCAGGTGCTACCCATGCACTCCTCCAATCACCCAGGTAGTACCACTGCACTTATGCAATCACTTATGCAAGCACTCCTCGAATCACCCAGGCAGTAACCATGCACTTATGCAATCACCCAGGCACTACCCATGCAGTCATGTAATCACTCAGGTACTACTCTTGCACTCACCATTTACTCAGGCACCCACACAGTCACACATTACCTCAAGGACCACCCATGTACCTATGTCTTCACTAAGGTTATACTCTTGCACTCAACCATTCACTCAGGCTCTACCCATCCACTCATCCATTTACTCAGGCACTACATATGCACTCAACCAATGACTCAAGCATTACTCTTGCAGTCATCATTTTATTCAGGCGCTACCCATGCACTGATCTAAGCAACCTGAAAGTACTCTTGCACTCATGAAGTTACTCAGGCACTACCCATGCACCCCTCCAATCACTCAGGCAGTACCCCTGCACTTATGCAAATAACCGGGCACTACCCATGCACTCATACAATCACTTAGGCAATACCCATGCACTGATCTAAGCACCCAGACATCAGCCTTGTACTCATGAAGTCACTCAAGCACTACCCAGGCACTCATCCAATCACCCAGGAACTACACATGCATTCATGTAATCAATCAGGCACTACTCTTGCATGCAACCATTCACTCAGGCTCTATCCATGCACTCATCCATTCATTCAGGCACTACCCAAGCTCTCATCCAATAACCAAGGCATTACTATTGCAGTCAATCTTTTACTCAGGCACTACCCATGCACTGATCTTAGAACCCAGACATTGCTCTTGCACTCGTGAAGCTACTCAGCCACTACCCATGCACTCCTTCAATTAACCAGGCAGTACCCCTGCACTTATGCAATCACCCAGGCACTACTCTTGCACTGTAACAGCTGTAGAATGGTTTATTGAAACCTATGAAATAGACTGCCCTGCACAATTTTTACTGGAATGTCTTCAAATTATTCTCCAAGAGAACACTTTTGAATTTAATGGTGCACTGTACCAACAAACTCAAGGAGTAAGCATGGGTGCTTCCTGTGCGCCCACGGTAGCAAACATCTTTATGGCATACTATGAAGAACAGTTTGTATACAATGAAATTGCACCATTTAGTGAATCTATCACTAACTGGTCGAGATTTATAGATGATGTCTTCTATATTTGGAATGGGACAGAAGAAGATCTAACGGAATTTATTTCCTGGATAAATCTTTGCGATCCAAATATCCGTTTTGTGGCAGTGAGTGACAGACAAAAAGTTGAATTCTTAGATGTAATAATCAAATCCACCGGACAACAGCTAGTGGTTGATTTATTTACAAAGCCCACAGCAAGGAACACCCTCCTGCACTTCTCTAGCTATCACCCGTCAGTACAAAAGTCAACTATCCCTTTTGGGCAATTCCTCCGACTTCGAAGGAACTGCACCAACATAGAGGATTATGACAAGCAATCGGTCACTATGAAGGCGAAATTTATAGCCAGGGGCTATCCTAGGAGACTAGTACGCGACTCCTTCAAAAGGGCCCGTTATTTTGATCGCCAATGCTTACTGAGTAAGAAACCCCCAAAAGAACAAAAACGTTTGGTAATGGTTATGAAATACTCAACCATGAATGAGTCAGTACAACAAATTGTAAACTCCAGCTGGCACATCTTAAATGCCACAAGGAGTGATTCAAACTGCCTACCCAAACCAATGTTTGCGTACCGTAAAAACAAAAACTTGAAGGATCTGGTTACAAGATCCCGTATGCAGAAACCGACACCGACGACCACTCAATCTAGTATTGAGGGTTTACACACAGTAAAAGGAAATTATCGATGTATGTCCTGCCTGGCCTGTAAATCTGCACTAGAGGTGAAACAATACTCCATTAACGGAGTTGAAATACATTTGCAGAACCTAACAAATTGCAACCAACTAACATAATATATGCAATCCAATGTCCCTGTAAGAAAACATACATAGGGGAAACATCAAGGTCTATGGCAACCCGCCTAACAGAACACAGGTCTGCAATCAAAACGAAAAAACTTCAAGCACCACTAGTGCAACATTACATTGACCTCAATCACACTACAGAACATATAAAATGGCTAATACTGGAAAAGATTAATATCAGTGGAGCGAAGGGCATGGAAATACGGAAAAGAAGGGAAGTCTTTTGGATTTTCTCTCTGGACACATATAAGCAAGGGTTAAATAATGAGATACCGTGGTGTCAAGCCATTCGTTACAACAACTGATATGATACATGACAGAATTATAAGAACCCTGATGAAGAACTATATAGAAACTCAGAATGAGTTTTATATATTGAACAGACATTCTGACATTTTTTGGACAAACTTGAGGGTAAGATACAGAGGCAAGTTGCAAAATATAAACAATGCAGCATCCTAACCTCAACATACAACTTTATTTGTATCTAAATATAAGACATTGCGATTGCCCCAAGTGGATTTTCATCGTAAGAAAACTACCTTTAGGATTGTTTATATACGTGGTTATCGAGCCATGCATGATTGGCGGCTTTTTAAATACCTAATTATGTCTGTATCCAATCGATTTTGTCGATATAACTTCATCAAGTGGAAATGATTGCAAAATGGCGCGTGATAGGCTAGCACGGTTTACAAGCAGCCAATAGCAGAGAGGCTTGCATAATATAATGAGATTGCCGGATGTCAATAGCGTTTGCAGGCTGACACGACTACAGGAGAGCGATAAAGCGGGGAACGGATAAACTCTAAATAAGAATAGGACGAACCTCTGGTGAGTGAAAATCAAGCTTTTTAAGAACTAGCATCAATAGAGAAGATAATGCGAACAAGTTCGCATAAATATAAGACAGACTATAACTACTAATTGAGTTTAAATATACTCATTTACAGACGACATCATTGCGAGCCGTTCTGAGAAAATACACGAACAACAAGCAACCATTGTGTATGCGGTGACTCACTAAAGCAAATAACGTTTCTGCCCTGGTGAGTGAATTTCTGAAACTACAGGCATAATGAGATTAAAAGCTGCCCTTTCCACCGACTAACAATGTTTTAAATCTAAAGATCCGTCTAGATGTAATTGGACTTCTTCTCTCTCGCCCCCAGACCACGTCATTACTCCTCGCCTAATCGTTAACATATTAACTAGCTGATAGACACGCCAGATTAAGGACGGAACAATCTGGTGACCATACATTGACACTGTGCTCGAGTAAGTATTTAAGATAATTAATATGAACTAAAAGGGCCAGTCATGAATGTTTTGCTCTTAAAAATAAAAATAAAAATATAAACATTAATATTGGGATACCAAAATGTTATATCTCCCATAGAAACCACACCAATCCGTTCTTAAGACGTCTCAGATGCACGTTATTATCATTTTGCCCTGCTCAGTGTCAGAAAATATCTTACAAAGTAAGTCAGTCGAAATTATGCAAATATAATGAGGCCCAAACATGCAATAACATCAACTCTAAAATCAAAAAAAAAATTTTTCCCCTGTTGTAGAACTCTGATCACAACCCTTTAGCGGTGAAAAAATGAAAAAATAAGTTAGTATCTACGAACCTGTATCCAACAGAATAGATACGAGTGATCAGACGCTCTAAGGTAATGAAATGAAACGATATATAATTATGTAGAGCTTGTAAAGAGAAACGAAATAGAACCCTAATGAAACTCGTCTATATTTTAAATACTATGATGACCTCTTATATTATAGAACAGGGGGAGAATGTGAAGAGTCTTATCACAGTGTAAAAAGCGATAGATTCAAAACACTGTAATTCGTAAAAGTGAAGAGCCTCCAATGACTTTGATTCAAACTGAATGCTTTGAGTTTCCCCAAAACTTAGCTCCTGCTTAAAAATTAATCACTTTGAAAAGTACAGGCACCTTTACTGATTTGGAAATGAATATAATTTAATAAGTATAAGAATAGGAATGAAATTGTAAATAGTTAATTATATGTAAAAAATTTGTAAATAAATGTGTACATATATTCTTTATAATCGTGATTATGCACTGTTAGGATGTCGTGGTTTGCACAGACAATTATAGTGTATTTTCTTTTACCATAGGAGGTATCAGGATTATGGCTACCTGAAGAAGGCTGATCGCCGAAACGCGCGTAGAAACACAAAAGAATTAGCCATAACACATTATTATTGTTTGTTTTTGTTATTTCTTCCGTTTGGTTTACTTATCAACTTTAGTGTCTTATTGATTATCTAATGTACAATACGAATGCAAATGTTTACATTGAAGTATGACATGATATTTCTGTTATAAAACATACATAAAGTAAGGTTTTTGTACATGTGTATATATATATATAAACAGAACTGAAAAAACAAAGAAATAAAATGAAGTAATGATATATGCAATAGTTGTCATACTTAATCAATGGATAATTATAAGTAAAAAATTCATAATGTCTGTGCAATATAAATGATGAATTGTTTCCTATTAAGTTTTTCTCAAAAAATTTTTTTTGCTTTAAAACCCTAGAATAGGAAATGTTTTTTAGGGGTACCCTTGTTAAGTCACAACATAACTACTCTTGCACTCAACCATTACCTCAGGCACTACCGATGCACTCATATGTTCCCTCAAGGACTACCCATGCACTCATCCAATGACCAAAGCGTGGGTGTTACACTCATAATTTTACTCAGGCACTTCCCATGCACTCATACAATCACCCAGGCAAAACCCCTGTACTCATGCAATCGCCCAGGCACTACCCATGTACTTATGCAATAACTCATGCACTGCTCTTGCACTCAACCATACACTCAGGCACTACCCATGTACTCATCCATTCTCTCAGGCACTATCCATGCACTCATCCAAAGACATGGGCATTACTCTTCCAATCATCCTTTTACTCAGGCACTGCCCATGCACTGATCCAAGCACCCAGATATTAGTCTTGCACTCATGAAGTCACTCAGGAACGAGCCATGCACTCCTCCAATCACGGAGACAATACCCCTGCACTTATGAAATCATACATGTCTACCTATGCACTCATGCAATCACTCAGGTACTACTCCTGCACTCAACCATTCACTCAGGCAGTACCCATGCACTCATCCATTCACTCTGTCACTACCTATGCAATCATCAAATGACCCAGGCATTACTCTTGCAGTCATCATTTTACTCAGTCACTGCCCATTAACTGATCTAAGCACCCAAACATTACCCTTGTACTCATGAAGTCACTCTGGCACTACCCTTGCACTCTTCCAATCACCCAGGCAGTACCCCAGCACTTACACAATTACCCAGGCATTACCCATGCACTCATCCAATCACTCAGGCTGTACACCTGCACTTATGCAATCACCCAAGCACTACCCATGCATTCATGCAATCACTCAGGTACTACTCTTGCACTCAACTATTCACTCATGAACTACCCATGTAGTCATTCATTCTCTCAGGCACTACTCATGCACTCATTCAATGACCAATTCATTATTCTTGCAATCATCCTTTTACTCAGGCACTACCCAGGCACTGATCCAAGCACCCAGATATTTGTCTTGCACTCATGAAGTCACACAGGCACCTGACCTGGGCATTCATAAGGAAAGGAGAGAAACATTTTAGTCAGTTGGGGCGACGCTGACCTGGGGGAATCTACGCAGGAGATTTAGGCGGTAGGGCCTAGTCAGGGGCCTATACCACTGGGAGTGACAGGGCTTAGGTGCTGCCTTCCAAGCTGTGTGAGGAACACTGGACTAGCCCACTGATCTGGCCCGGCGGGAGGGGAACCCAGGGAAGACCTGCAGAGACTGACTAACCTGCCTTCAGTCACCAACTCAACCCCCTCTCCCTCAAGAAACCAACTACTAAGGGCGAAGGAACCAGCAAGCGCTGAGAAGACCCCATGATTTTCCTCAGGACTGCTGGGGGATCGACCAGGTATTAGTGCTGTGCCACCCCTGTGCTCCCTGACTCTACCTGGGCCCCCCTGAACTGATCTGCCACCAGCATGTGTGGCCTGTCCCCCCCTCAACCTGTCCTGCCAATTGAACTGACCTGCCTGGCCTGCCCTGCTATCCTTAGGCGCTGCGGGCAAGCTCACCGCCGCAGCCCGGCGCCGCCGACATCTCCAGGGCCTCTGAGGGGTGCGAGGCCCCGCCATCGCCATCGTCGACCAGAGCGCCCCCCCGATGTGGGCCCCGTGGCTGGTTGTCCCCTGCGACGGCCCTCGGTGAGGAGAGGGCTGCCGGAATCAAACGTAGGCCTCGCTAGGCCCTGAGGCCGGGACCCGCATCACGTGATGGGGGCTTCCTCCTGGACTCCACCCCCGCCGCTCCCACAGTGGATATTGTGGTCGCGCCCCCGCAGGCTGCGCTGTCATTGGAGGCTGCGGGTGCGCCTCCAGCAAGGCCTACCACAACCGGTCCCCGGGCCCCAGGAGCCGTCAGAGGGCCCGGGACGGGCCCCTCAACAGTGCAGAACTCACAGGCCGCCCCCAAGACCCGCCGGAGGCCCCACGACGCTTTACTCCCATCAGAGCCCCACGAAGCCCTGCACGTCACCTCAGGCCCTATCAGGAAGCCCCCCTCTCGGCCCGGACATCGCCGGGAAGTGCACATGGCTGGCGGGAGGGACTCCAAGGAGAGCGAGCACCCTGCTTAAAACCGCCGCTAGGGCCCCGAGGAAGCCGAAGGATCAGGTAACCCCCGGGGAGGAGGGCGGAAGGCCAGGGAGAGGTCCGGAGCTCACCCCTCCCCCAGGGAAGGCTATCATTGGGCCCTGTTGGCCCCCCACTTGCCCCAGGACTGGGATATTGCTGGCCAAATGAGATACTGTTTGTCCCTACCACCCAGGCTGCAGATGAGGGGTATTCTTGCCTGACAGACAGTAATTTGTACGTAAAGAAATGATGATCGATTGATGCAATGCCATGTTCATCTTGCCTCAGGGGATATCGTTGCTAATGCTAACAGTTGATTAGTTGCCTTAAATGCCATGTTTAGCGCTTTAATGAAATGCCATGTTTAGCGCTCTAATGAAATGCCATGTTTAGCGCTTTAATGAAATGCCATGTTTATTTCTAATGAAATGATCTAATGGAATGCCAGGTTTATTTCTAATGAAATGCTTTGATGAATACCGGGAGTGTTGATTACCCTGATTCTGATCTAGATAAAAGCTATTTGATTTTTACTCAAACTCACTGGTGTGGTGTCAGTCATTGCGTGCATTTCCTGTCTCAGTGGATGTGTGTGCTGTATGGCCACTTTACACTTAAGCTTTTGGGTGCCTACCTGCTCGCGCCAAGCTACCCCCTGGGGGATTGGTGACCCCAGTTCCTACACCAGGCATTACTTTTTCAGTCGTCATTTTACTCAGGCACTACCCATGAACTGATCTAAGCACCCGAACATTACCCTTGTACTCATGAAGTCACTCTGGCACTATCCATGCACTCCTCTAATTACCCAGACAATACCCTTGCACTTATGACATTACTAATGCACTATCTATTCATTAATTCAATCACTCAGGTACTACTCTTGCACTCAACCATTCAACCAGGCACTACCCATGCACTCTTCCAATCCCCCAGGCAGTACCCCTGCACAAATGAAATCTCTCAGGCACTACCCATGCACTCATACATTCCCTCAAGGACTACCCATGCACTCATTGAATGACCAAAACATACCTTCACTCAGGTGCTTCCTATGCACTCATACAATCACCCTGGCACAACCCCTGCACTCATGCAATCACCCAGGCACTGCCAATGTACTTATGCAATCACTCAGGCACTATTCTTGCACTCAACCATACACACAGGTACTACCCATGTACTCATCCATTCACTCAGGCACTACCCATGCACTCATCCCATGACAAGGCATTACTCTTGCAATCATCCTGTTACCCGTGCACTACCCATGCACTGATCCAAGCACCCAGATATTACTCTTGAACTCATGAAGTCACTCACACACTACCCATGCACTCCTCTAATCACCCCAGCAATACCCAAACACTTATGCAATCACCCAGGCACTACCCATGCACTCATGCAATGACTCAGGAACTACTCTTGCACTCGGCCATTCACTCGGGCATGACCCATGCACTCATCCATTTGCTTACGCACTACCTATGCACTCAACCAATGACTCAGGCATTACTCTTGCATGCATCCTTTTTCTCAGGCACTACCCATGCACTAATCTAAGCACCCAGACATTACCTTTGCACTCATGAAGTTACTCAGGCACTACCCATGTACTCCTCCAATCACCCAGGCAGTACCCCTGCACTTATACAATCACCCAGGCAATACACATGCACTTATACAATCACTTGGGCAGTACTCTTGCAATCAACTATTCAGTTTGGCACTACTGATGCACTCATCTTTTCTCTTAGGTTGTATGTTTGCACTCATCCTTTGACCCAGTCATTACCTTTGCACTCGTCATTTCATACAGGCACTACCCATGCACTCATATATTCTCTCAGCCACAACTCATGCACAAATGCAATAACCCAGGCATTATCCTTGCACTTATCCTTTCAGTCAAGCACTACCTGTGCACTTATTCAATCACCCAGGCAGTACCTCTGCACTCATGTAATCACTCAGGCACTACCCATGTACTCATCCAATCAACCAAGCACTACTCATGCACTCATCCATTCACTCCGGCACTACCTATGCACTCATCTAATGATGCACACACTACAGTTGCACTCATGCATTCACCCAGGCAGTACACTTATACTAAACTATTCACTAAAGCAGTATCCTTACACTCATGCATTCACTGACGTACTATCTATGCACTCATTCAATCACCCAGGCACTATTCTTCTACATCACACACACATTTGTGCAAGCAATCAGTGGCACTACATATCATTTTTCTGTATTTGGCCAGTATGGGTGGTTCCGTAAGTACCTTTTTTTTCTTGACAATTTAAAGGTTTTTTTTGTATTTTGTATATTTTTGTTGTTTTTGTTTTTTTAAACTAAAAAATAATATTTAACAAGTCCAACTGTAGTGTTTTATAACAAGAAAGAAACACAAGGTAGAACCCCCCGACAAATATTGCAGTTATGTGCTTTAAAAGATTAATACTTACGTCAATTGAAAGTCCCCCAATGCAAAGAGTTGTGAGACATTTCCTGCAGTGAACTGCTGCATCCAAAAGTTTGGGCTAGATCTCGGGTTGTGGAGTGGTGAGCACAATACCAGCTGAGGTAGATGGTTGGCTACCATCATCAGCTGCAGCTTGGTCTGCCTTCTCTCGTCACAGTATTTCTGGTGCAAGACTAGTTGGGTGAATGGTTTTCAAGTGCTTCTTCATTGAAGAAGTGCCACACAAATATTTTTTCTCGGATCCTCTGGAGAGGACTTTGTAGCAGATGTTGCAGGTCACCTTTTGAGCGTTAACTTTACTCTCACCCTCTGACACAGTGAAAAACACCACACAATGCTCTCTATGTGTTCTTCCACCTCTTTTATTTCCTCCTGCTGCTACTCTTCTGGATATGCTGATGCCATTTCAATCAAAAATGCTCACAACACCCAAAAAAATGAAAGAATTTTAAGAGCCTTCAAAAAAGCAGTCTACAGATGCAGACACACCAAAAATGAGAGTACTGGAACAGGTGATGATTCCTCCCTTCAAGAGAATGAAAAAGCTCTTTAACCAATGACAAGCTTTCTTTCTGTGTCACATAGATTCGCATAGTGGTCGCGGACCCATCACATACGCGTCTCGCACCCGTAAAGTATACTAAATGTAATTTAAAACTGTAAATGACTATTAGGATATTGTATTTCAAAGTTTTCCAATGGAAAGTATGTATGCAGAAAAGATCTTTAAACTTGAAACATTCATATTTCATACTTTTAAAAATTACGCCGGAGTTGGGATCCCTACGCGATCCCGGATATATGTGCTAGCAGGATTCGCGACCACTACACGTCTAGTATGCAATGGTGTTGCATACATAAAAATGTGTTTTAATCATCTTAAAAATATTGCTCAACAACATTAATACTAATTTTTGGGATTGATTTATGAACCTCTTTGTTTAAAAAATATATTATTCCAGTGTAAGTATGTATTTTAAGGTTACATTGGTGTAACAGATTCACGCATCCACCACGTAGGTTTGCGAACGGAACGCGACCCTTTTTATTGTAAAAAAATAAATTGTATGCATATATATATATGTCCGCATACAGTTATATGCATAGTCTATTAGAGTGTGTCTTCAACTCTTATGATGTCTATAGGAGTTACTACGACATCTCATATATTTTCATCTGTATACCTTATATATGTGAGTAGAAATTAGGGGTATTTAGGTATCTGAGCTTACTCAGGGCCAATACACACATATAGTCTGTGTGTTTTTAAGTGTGCTTTTACATTATTTTTTTTGTGTGCCCCCTTTTTGTGATTTTATCAGACATTCCAATTTTCCAGATGTATGTTAGATTTGTACTATGAATAATATATAGGGTATGTATTTTGGTTAATAATGCATGCTTTGCACATGATATTGAGATTTTGTACATTGAGCCCTATTTGCACATTTCAAATATGAAAGTTGCTGGATTTGCACATGTTCTTTGCAGATTTGCACATCTTGCTGTATTTGCACACTTATTACCATTTTGCATATTTTGCACACATTTTGCGTAATTTGCGCAATTTTGGTATATGAAGTTTTTCTTCTGTACATCTTCCAATTCAGTTCAATATACCAAATATCATTATGCATTTGAGTTAAACTATCGTGTTTTTACCCATATTCAGTATTTAAGTACATACTCAGTATTTTGTCTGGAAGTGGTCGAATATTCTCACATATGGGATTGATCCCGGTATGTATCTAAGAGAGAGAATCACAACCAAGTATTAGTATTTTCTCTATGTCTATACGTAAAGTATTTTTTCTATGTCTGTACGTAGGGTGTCACACAATTTGCTTATAAGTATCACGTTCTGTTCGTGTCAATCATGTGATCAAGACCGCTGTGACGGTCAAAACGCGTCAGAACCTAATGGAGTTTGAGAGCAAATAAACCGAGCAATTTGGTTGTACCAGCATACTTGTGTCCGTGTCTTGCAGTAGCACCGGCTGGTGTTACGAAAGGAGGAATTGATATATATATATATATATATATATATATATATATATATATATATATTACCTACTGGCGGTCGCCAGTAGGTAGTTATAGTTAGGACCTATTATCCTTAGGAAATCTACAACATTCTATTTTGAATAACTTTGGCACTGGTTGTAGAAGCTTCACGAAATTTTCAAAACTCGTGGCCTGCTCCGGTCCGCTCCTATCCTGAAAGTCTCAGGGTGATTCGACAAGCGGGGGCCGAGAAAAAAGTGGGGTCCCAAAATGTGTTTTCCCCATGCAATTTTCCATAGGGACCGTTAGTCGCAGCTACAGCCCGAACTGCTGAACGGAATTGCACCAAATTTTGCAGAAAGGTAGACCTTAGTTCAGAGTCATGACTTTTTCTTAAATGGTGTAAATCCATTCAGTAGTTCCTGAGAAAATCAAAATCACATATACGTCTATGCAACACAGCCCCCCTCCAAATATAAAAAATAAAATTAAAAGGCTATGCCACGGGGGATGGGGTCCCCGGGGCTGATTAAGGCCTCGGGAGGGGGGCCCCGCGGCACCCTTCACAAATTTTAAATTTTTGTAAAAAAAATTAGGGGTCAGGCCCTGGGGGATGGGGTCTCCAAGGCCAAAAAATGAGAAAAAGAAATACCGGCATCGCGCCGGAGGCCACGCCCCTTCGTTTCAGCACTCTGCAAATGCACCCCCTGGCACGTTTGCGGATGGGGAACGAATTCCCCTTGAATACTGGGGTTTCCTGGGGGCCAACTAGCCCACCAGGAACCTCCAGTATGCACCAGGGGGCTGCGTTGCAGAGAGGTGTTCTGAGGCCACGCCCCTTTTTACACCTCTCTGCAATGCAGCTCTGTGGTGCTTAATGAAAGTAGCTGGTGGCGTAGTTGCACCCCAGGGACCCTCAGGATTCAAGGGGGGGTAATCCCCCAACTTAAAACACGCCACGGGGTGCGTTTGCACAGTGGTGAAGGGAGGGGGCGGGGCCTGAGGTGAAATGTGTGAAAACACGTCCTGTGGAGTGTTTTAAGTTCAGGAATTTATTAATTTTCAATCCGGAGGGTCCCTGGGGGCCAACTAGCCCACCAGGTACCTCCAGAAAAATGCCACAGAGCTGCGTTGCAGAGTGTTGTAAAAAGGGGTGTGGCCTCTTTACAACTCTCTGCAAGGCAGCTCTCTGGCGCATACTGGAGGTACCTGGTGGGCCAGTTGGACCCCAGGGACCCTCAGGATTGAGGAGGAATTAATTGCCCAACATAAACCGAGCCACAGGGTGTGTTTGCAGACATGTCACTTCAACGACCATTTTACAAATATGGCATTCTTTATTTTTTGACGAACTATTCAATTGTCAACTTGCAGCAATGTAATTATTTTTATAACTGCATACCACAACCTTAACTGCATATACGTCCACACACTTGTGTACCATTTCAGTTTGATCATGCCACAATGTATCAATTGTTCCCTATTTAGCTGAAATCACAGTGTTCTTTTATTATAATTTTCAATCACTGTTCGTTACTGTCGCTATTCAACACAGACTTAATTTAAAAAAACTTTTCTATGTCTATGAATTGTGTTGCTGTGACAACCATGGAGGTTTGTGCCTTGTTTTTTGTATTTAAGTAGACACTATAGAGGGACCTGATGTAGTGAAGAAGACGGTTGTATCCGTCGAAATGCGTCAGGGAATCCTTTGGAAATAAACATTTCTTTGATATATCGTCCCACGGTGTCAGCGCCTGTCTTCGTATGCCTGCAGCACAGGACTGGTTCAAATATTGAGAGACTTTTCCGGAATCTCCACGCTGACCCGCCTCGGTCTGGTGCTCCTCGCTGCCGGAATCCGTTTGGTATATCTTTTTACAAGGAAAACGAAGAGCCCCCCGCGGCAGACATCCTAGGACCGGAGCGCGAAATAAGGCGGCAAACAGTGAGTATCCTGCCTCTCGGGAGCGCCGGAGGGCGATCTGAGTTCCAGGTAAGCTCTCTTGTGTGTTGTGCTTAATCGCGACTTTTCGAGTCCAGCAAGGTGGCTGATGGGAGAGGTAGTCCCGTAATTGTTTAAAATACGGGCTGTGGGAATCAAAGAGAATCACTATTTCCGGGGATGGCCGAGGATTGGATAAAGGAACGAGAGGCTGCAGCAGTGGACATTTTTAGCGATACATCCAGCGCCACAATACAGTCCAATGCAAGCGGCGCACCGATAGCACCGACAGGCAGCGACCTTAAACGACTCACAGCTGAACTTGAAAAACTACGGAAACACGAAGTTTCCAAATGGTGGGAATGTACATCTCTGAAACGTTACCTCGATGTGGGTCGTATCCCCAGGGGGCTGAGGATCCTAGTAGCACCCACATATGAGAATCCAGACCCAGCTATGCTACAGGAATGGGCGGAGAATAACGCGCAATCCTCAAGGAACATGTTACAAATCTTAATCAAATATGCCACCACCGACAGAGAAAAAATAATGATCAGAATTGAAGAAATCCTTAATGAACTGAAGAAATTGGATCAGGAGGAAGTCAACAAAAATCTTGAAGAAATTAAAGCAAGAGTGATGAAACATGAACAAGTTATTAAAGAGCGCAAAGCCGTGAAGTTTCAACGTGACAGAAATGACTATCTGCAGGGAAGGATTTATACTTTCTCGAGAAAGTTTGATAATATTCGCCGTCAACAAATGTCATCAGCCAGCACTAGCGCAACAAGACCAGTGGTTCCCAGTGAATCTGAACTGAGTTCAGAACTTGAATCTGACACTGAAGCCATGAGCAACATCTCCAATATCTGTAATGCGCCAACACCTGTAGAGGAATTTGGTTTTTTACGTATGGAGCGCATAATGAGTCTACGACCAAGACCTATGCGCCAAGATCAAATACCGAGAATACAAAGCCAAAAAGGAGATGAAGGAAAGACAGGAGATGGGGCAAGTGCTCCGCAAAGAACAGGCAAACCGTCATTCAGGAGGAACAGACGCAGATAGACATGAACAGTGACAACTGCAGTACAGTTATCAATCTCACCAATATGGCATTAACTAAAGAAGAAGAAAATATTCTTTCCCTTGGCTTATCATTTTGTACTGACACAAATTTTGATTATACACAAACCAGGATTGATTTATACAACTTCACACGGTCACTAAAATTACGTAAATATTTTTTCACCAGCTCTAATACCACTATTGAAGCATCCAATGAGACATCCTCCACTTCACGTTCTGAAGGACTTAATGTAGCCGACATGACCATCCTCAAAGACATCACCGAATTGGCATCTGATCAAGAAACTTGTCCTATCACTACAACACAGGTGGCAATCAGCTCTGACTTAAACATTTTCGAATCTGCACCGACACCTTTTAAACCCAAGTCTGTATTCACGCCTCTCATGCCTAAGGACGGCATTGATATCTTCACAGAGAGGGTAATCAAAGATTTAAAAGATTTGGCTGCAATGAGCAGCAGTGACTTTATCAAAAAGAAACATAACTTTAGGATTGAATATGCCAATGTCATGAAGAAAATCAAAGACAGAACTGACATTGTTGTACGTTGTTCCGATAAAGGGGGAAACGTGGTTCTCTGGCCTATAGAAATGTACAATAAGGAGGCATTATCTCAGTTACATGATAAAGAATGTTATACTCGTATCAGTACCACGGGAATAATCAGTGTAAAAGAGAGATACTATAAGTGTTTATATGATTGGAGATGTGGCGGTCTCATTTCGAAAGTGGAATTTGATTTTTTTTAAAATGATTATCCCGTCACGCCCCAACTGTACCTCCTTCCCAAGATCCACAAGGATTCCCAGACCCCCCCAGGCAGGCCGATTATATCGGCAATTGGCAGCCCATTTGAAAATACCAGCAGATTCATAGACCATTTTTTGCAACCTTTTGTTAGAGAACTCCCAGCCTATATTCAAGATACGGGCGATTTCCTGGCAAAAATTTACGACCTAGCCTGGCAGGATGACTACATACTCATGACTCTCGATGTACAAAGATTGTACACGAGTATCAGACACAAAGACGGCCTGAATGCACTCAATCATTATTTAGGCACCAGACCCATAGGGTTACACCACCATACACTCATGCTTTTACACATGGCTGAGTGGTGTCTGGAGAATAATATATTCATTTTCGACAGGCTTCTGTATAAACAAGTACAGGGAACTGCCATGGGTACCTGCTTCGCCCCCAGCTATGCTAATTTGCATATGGGCTGGTGGGAGGAGCAGGTACTCAGGAAGAGGCATGAAACCATTTTCATGAATAATGTCATTCTATACAAAAGATATATAGATGACATTTTTATTGTATGGAAAGGCACCGAACAGAGCGCCATTGACTTTGTGTCTGTCATTAATGAGAACTCATTAAACCTGAAGTTTACAAGTGCCACCAGTAATGAGTCCATCTGTTTTTTAGACTTGGAATTGTATATAGATAGTCAACATATACAATCCAGAACATTTAGGAAATCCACTTCTGGCAATGCCATCCTTCATGCCAGCAGTTTCCACCCATGCAGTCTTATCAACAGCATCCCCTACGCTGAATGCCTAAGGATGAAACGTAACTGTAGTACCCTAGACAGTCTTAAGACTTCCACAGACAGTCTGTTTCAACGTCTAAAAAACAGGGGATACAGTACTACAATATTGAGTTCAGCAAAACACAAGTGTGATAAATTCAAAAGGGAAGATCTGATCTTCAAGGACAGCAAACCCACACACAAGACAGCTGAGAATACTCCTCGTCTCATTACTGGTTACAACACCTACCACATGAATCTGAGAAAAATTCTTTACAGACACTGGCCTCTAGTACGTGATGACCCTACAATAGGCCCCACGTGCCAAAAATTTCCCCAACTGACCTTCAGAAGAGCAACAAGTATGCAACAGGAATTGGTCACCAGTGCACCCACACTCACCAAGGGAGGTACGTGGCTTAAACCACAGAGAGGCTTTCAGAGATGTTCTAAATGCAAAGCCTGTAAACACGGTGTGAACACCAGATCTATTTCTCTTCCCTTCAGAAAAACCCCTTTTGAAATTAGGGGCAGTTTTTCTTGCAAAACAGATTTTGCAGTATATGTTCTTCGCTGCACCTGCAATAAAACATATGTAGGAAGTACTATACATCCTGTACATGTCCGGATACTGCAACATCTAAGGGCCATCACAAATGATGACCAGTCATATCCTGTAGCGAGACATATCAACTCACAGCACGATGGCAAAATAGATAACCTATCCTATTTTGTCATTGACAGCATTCCTAAAAACATAAGGGGAGGGAACAGACAATTATGTCTGAGACGATTAGAATCCAGATATATCATACTTCTGGACAGTAAGATCCCCAATGGATTGAACGCTGACGAAGCGTTTAATGTACATCTTTAGAATAATTACCATAAATGTCCACCAGCTCTGTATGCATCTCGTTCCTGTATTCCGATCCGAAACATTGGTCCTTTCTTCTTTTTGTTATAACCCCCTTTTTTTATCTTCAAGGCACCCACAATTGTTAATTTTTCTTGTTATCTTTTTTAAACACTTTGTACGCCGGCCCACTGGGGCTCAATCAACGAACATTTTACAAATATGGCATTCTTTATTTTTTGACGAACTATTCAATTGTCAACTTGCAGCAATGTAATTATTTTTATAACTGCATACCACAACCTTAACTGCATATACGTCCACACACTTGTGTACCATTTCAGTTTGATCATGCCACAATGTATCAATTGTTCCCTATTTAGCTGAAATCACAGTGTTCTTTTATTATAATTTTCAATCACTGTTCGTTACTGTCGCTATTCAACACAGACTTAATTGAAAAAAACTTTTCTATGTCTATGAATTGTGTTGCTGTGACAACCATGGAGGTTTGTGCCTTGTTTTTTGTATTTAAGTAGACACTATAGAGGGACCTGATGTAGTGAAGAAGACGGTTGTATCCGTCGAAACACGTCAGGGAATCCTTTGGAAATAAACATTTCTTTGATATATCGTCCCACGGTGTCAGCGCCTGTCTTCGTATGCCTGCAGCACAGGACTGGTTCAAATATATATATATATATATATATATATATATATATTACCTACTGGCGGTCGCCAGTAGGTAGTTATAGTTAGGACCTATTATCCTTAGGAAATCTACAACATTCTATTTTGAATAACTTTGGCACTGGTTGTAGAAGCTTCACGAAATTTTCAAAACTCGTGGCCTGCTCCGGTCCGCTCCTATCCTGAAAGTCTCAGGGTGATTCGACAAGCGGGGGCCGAGAAAAAAGTGGGGTCCCAAAATGTGTTTTCCCCATGCAATTTTCCATAGGGACCGTTAGTCGCAGCTACAGCCCGAACTGCTGAACGGAATTGCACCAAATTTTGCAGAAAGGTAGACCTTAGTTCAGAGTCATGACTTTTTCTTAAATGGTGTAAATCCATTCAGTAGTTCCTGAGAAAATCAAAATCACATATACGTCTATGCAACACAGCCCCCCTCCAAATATAAAAAATAAAATAAAAAGGCTATGCCACGGGGGATGGGGTCCCCGGGGCTGATTAAGGCCTCGGGAGGGGGGCCCCGCGGCACCCTTCACAAATTTTAAATTTTTGTAAAAAAAATTAGGGGGCAGGCCCTGGGGGATGGGGTCTCCAAGGCCAAAAAATGAGAAAAAGAAATACCGGAATCGCGCCGGAGGCCACGCCCCTTCGTTTCAGCACTCTGCAAATGCACCCCCTGGCACGTTTGCGGATGGGGAACGAATTCCCCTTGAATACTGGGGTTTCCTGGGGGCCAACTAGCCCACCAGGAACCTCCAGTATGCACCAGGGGGCTGCGTTGCAGAGAGGTGTTCTGAGGCCACGCCCCTTTTTACACCTCTCTGCAATGCAGCTCTGTGGTGCTTAATGAAAGTAGCTGGTGGCGTAGTTGCACCCCAGGGACCCTCAGGATTCAAGGGGGGGTAATCCCCCAATTTAAAACACGCCACGGGGTGCGTTTGCACAGTGGTGAAGGGAGGGGGCGGGGCCTGAGGTGAAATGTGTGAAAACACGTCCTGTGGAGTGTTTTAAGTTCAGGAATTTATTAATTTTCAATCCGGAGGGTCCCTGGGGGCCAACTAGCCCACCAGGTACCTCCAGTAAATGCCACAGAGCTGCGTTGCAGAGTGTTGTAAAAAGGGGTGTGGCCTCTTTACAACTCTCTGCAAGGCAGCTCTCTGGCGCATACTGGAGGTACCTGGTGGGCCAGTTGGACCCCAGGGACCCTCAGGATTGAGGAGGAATTAATTGCCCAACATAAACCGAGCCACAGGGTGTGTTTGCAGACATGTCACTTCAGGCCAAGCCTCCTTCCTTCAACACTGTGCTTACGTGCCCCGTGGTGCATTTTAAGTTGGGGGATTAACTCTATTTTAATACTGAGGGTCCCTGAGGGCCAACTAGCCCAACAGGTATCTCCAGTATGCGCCAGGGAGCTGCTTTGCAGACAGGTGGTCAGGGGCCACGCCCGTTTTTAGACCTCTCTGGAACACCGCTCTGTGGTGCTTACTGGAGGTACCTAGTGGGCTGGTTTGTCCCTAGGGACCCTTAGGATTCTAGGGGACTTGTCATTTGAGATGTCATCAGTGATGTCATCAGTGATGTCACTGACCATGTAATAAGTGATGTAATATGTGACGCCATCAGCAGTGCATTGCGGGGGTGTGAGTTATAGTTCACTGAACTAACTATAACGGGGAAATTTCAATGGTTTTGTTCGACCGAAATGTCCAGCTAACTATAACACCCCTGGAACCTATGGTTTTTTCTGTGAATATATATATATATACACAAATACATAAAAAAGATAGTTATAAGAAAAGAACAAAACATCTTTCATACTATTAAAAGCAATCATACAAAATTGAATTTTGAAAAAAAATAGTAAGAAAAGATAAAAAAGCAAAAAAAGATACATGCATTTTCTTTTAAATTTAGCATTCTGTTATATAATATCACACTTTACAAAATTACAAACAAACAAAATGTTAATTTAAATAAATAACACTACAAATCTTTGATCAACTATGTTATATATATTTTTAAAAGCTCATGATAACTAATTAAAATGTTTATAAAAATGCATGGAAAATCATACAACAAAAAATAGAAAATAGTCACAAACATCTTTTTATAAATAAAATTATTTTTAAAAAACTTAGAAATTCACTGAAAAGAACACAGGTTTCTGGGATGTTATAGTTAGGCTGACATTGCACTCATACAAAACCAGAGAAATGAAGCCGTTATAGTTAGCTGAGCTAACTATAACTCACTACCCCGCAATGCACTGCTGATGACATCACATATTACATCACTCACTACATAGTCATTGACATCACCGATGACATCTCACTGTGGTGTTTTCATTGAATATATATAAAAATATATATTTCTATATATATAAAAAACAACACATGTATATATAAAATACATAATTGCTCAAATATTACTTCTCTTATCACATGTTCTAAGGCATAACTGATAACATCACAGCAACATCTGAAATTACATTCATTGCAGACAACACTGGTGGGGGCACGAGTTATAGTTACTTGATATAAATTTAACTGGTGAATTTCACTGGTTTAGTTTAAAGCAGTATGTTTTAACTGTCATTTTCACCTATCTAAAACCTCCAAATATCCTTTGGTGTTTTTTGTCAGTGAATTTCTAAGGGATTTTCCAATATCTAACTATAACTGTCACTTTAACCTTTGTTTTTTTCAGTGACTTTCTAGAGTTTGTGGAATGCAAATCACTGTTAATATATAAAAGGCAGGCCTATTCAACACTGAGCAAATGTCAGGGTCTTTTTTTTATACTCCTTAAGCCACATGATGGAACCATAAGACTAACCACAGAGGGTCCCTGGATTCCCAAACTGAAGAGCAAAATATTCAAGTTTGGGAATGATTAAAAATGTGATAACATTTTCCTGTGATTGTGGTCTATTGACCACAGGAAATATAGGGTTGTCAGTCAGTCAAAACCCTTTATTCGATTAATTAAAATCATAAAAGTACAAAGTTCATGAAAAAAAGCAACCCAGGACATATACTGTTCCAATGTAATTACAAAAAATCCACAGAATTAAAACAACATACAAACATACATAAAAAGCATACATTAAAAATTGCTCATTGATTGCACAGGTTGGAAGGATTTGCCACACTAAATATGATACGAGTACTACTCAGCTGTTGGAGAAATAACAGAGCAGGTCTAACTTGTAAGAAGCCAGCTTCCTTCAGAATTCGGAGCAGATATTTTTTACGGCTTACGGTGTAGAACTCGCAAAACATAATAAAATGCAAAGTATCTTGGGATGAAAAATCATCGCAATGGCATGGCATGCTACATTCGGGCCTACCCCACGACGGATAAAAACCAAGTGAGTAGTGGATCAAATTAAATCTAAATCTCAGCAATAAAAATCTATGAAATGGATTGGAAACAATACTTAAATAGGGTTCCATCGAAGGAGACAAGAGAAGCAAAAAATGCGCTCTCACACTTGGTTTTAAAAGTTCACTCTCCTCACGATCCATTGTGACCCTATCTAAAAAAGACTGCCTAATCCAAGCAATATCTGCCTTGACTATGAGTGATGGGGATGAAAAAAGCTCAGGGCGCCCAATGCGAGGGAACGCCGCTCTGGCGTACTCCAGCCAGGGTATTCTTTTGGCATGGTCTAAGGCTAGGACGTCATTTAAGATCCGATGGTTAAGAGAGATTTCCTGGTTTAACCAGGTTTTCACCCAGAATAACAATGGGGCCATCTTCAGTTTATCGGAAACATAGCCCAAACCAACCTCCGCATGAATAGAAAAAACAGGGGTTGACTGGGGAACTGAAAGCAAATGACGCAGGAATTTGTTTTCTACTACTTGGATCATATCCTGCGTAACGTAACCCCACAGAGCCGCGCCATAGGTGGCAATAGCCAGGCTTTTTGAGGTATAGACTTTCAGCAGAGCCTCCATTGGCCTTGCCCCCAGCTTCTTAGCAAAACTCATCAGTGCTGAGGTAGACCTGGCTACAGAGTTACGTTTAAGCTTGATTTGTGGGCCCCAGGAGCCATTCTCATCGAAAAGAACTCCCAAATAGCAAAAAACCTTTACCCTGGTGATCTCTTCCCCATTACAAAATAAAGATCTAGAATTAGACTTTTTACTCTGTTTCCCCGCCACCATAAAATGGGATTTCTTAATATTCACCTTAAGATAAAGAGCAGCCATAAAGGAACCAAAGGCATCAAGCAGTCTCTGGAGCCCCACCGCAGTGCGGGCCAACAGGACAGCGTAGTCCGCGTACAGAAGAACTGGTACAACCAGTTCCCCCACACGCGGCGCATCTGCTCTCGGGACCCCCAGAGACCCCTCCAGGCCGTTAATATAAATAGTAAAGAGGAGTGGGGCAAGGATACACCCCTGCCTCACCCCTCTCTCTGACTTAAAGTGCTTAGTGCATTTCCCATCCTGAGTGACCCTCACTGATGCAGAAAGATCCTGATGCAGTGCTGCAAGGAAACTTACTAAAGGAGGGTCAATACCTAATTCCAGCATGATGAACCATAGCTTGGACCGATTAACTAAATCGAAGGCAGAGGACAGGTCCATAAAAGCCATAAAAAGGGACCCGTCCTTCGCCACCGTATATACACTAATTAAAAGCTGAAGATTTAGGCATTGATCCAGAGTCCCCCTATTTGCTCTAAACCCATATTGGAGATTCGATAGAATGTCCCGACTATCTAGAGCATCCCTGAGTTTAACAAGTAAGACCCTGCCCAAGATCTTGACCGCAGAGTCTAACAGGGAGATGGGTCTATAGCAGGAGGGATCATTGCGTTGGCCCTTTTTAAAAATTGGTATAATTAGTGCGGTAGCCCACGAAGCAGGAAACCTGTAGCTCGAAACAGCGTTAAAAACATTGACTAAAATCCTTGCCCACAGACTAGGCGAGAAGCCAAAAAGGTCTGCTGGTACTCCGTCAGGGCCCGGTGCCTTATTACTAGCAGAATCCCTAATGGCTCTCTCCACATCCAGCTGCTCAAAAAATAAAGAGCAAAAACAACAATTGATGGACAGAATGCAGAACAATGTCATACATTCACCCCAGTACAGAGATCTGGGCCTAAATCCATCGTTTTTTTGCTCACCATGCCATTCCAGTTTGAACCCAGCCATATGCAAATCAGTCTTGACCCTGTGCCCCATGGGAACAGTCCAGCCCGAACTGCCAAGCCAGGTCCTCCCTGGACTGGAAACAAGCATCCTAGGACCGGTTTCGGGCTTTCAGCCCTCGTCAGCCAGGATAGCCTGATTCCAGTGGCATGGAGAGCAAGGGACTCACGTCTGAGCATACCCTTCCCACTCGGGGTGACAAATGCAAAAACAACAATTGATGGACAGAATGCAGAACAATGTCATACATTCACCCCAGTACAGAGATCTGGGCCTAAATTCATCGTTTTTTTGCTCACCATGCCATTCCAGTTTGAACCCAGCCATATGCAAATCAGTCTTGACCCTGTGCCCCATGGGAACAGTCCAGCCCGAACTGCCAAGCCAGGTCCTCCCTGGACTGGAAACAAGCATCCTAGGACCGGTTTCGGGCTTTCAGCCCTCGTCAGCCAGGATAGCCTGATTCCAGTGGCATGGAGAGCAAGGGACTCACGTCTGAGCATACCCTTCCCACTCGGGGTGACAAATGCAAAAACAACAATTGATGGACAGAATGCAGAACAATGTCATACATTCACCCCAGTACAGAGATCTGGGCCTAAATCCATCGTTTTTTTGCTCACCATGCCATTCCAGTTTGAACCCAGCCATATGCAAATCAGTCTTGACCCTGTGCCCCATGGGAACAGTCCAGCCCGAACTGCCAAGCCAGGTCCTCCCTGGACTGGAAACAAGCATCCTAGGACCGGTTTCGGGCTTTCAGCCCTCGTCAGCCAGGATAGCCTGATTCCAGTGGCATGGAGAGCAAGGGACTCACGTCTGAGCATACCCTTCCCACTCGGGGTGACAAATGCAAAAACAACAATTGATGGACAGAATGCAGAACAATGTCATACATTCACCCCAGTACAGCGATCTGGGCCTAAATCCATCGTTTTTTTGCTCACCATGCCATTCCAGTTTGAACCCAGCCATATGCAAATCAGTCTTGACCCTGTGCCCCATGGGAACAGTCCAGCCCGAACTGCCAAGCCAGGTCCTCCCTGGACTGGAAACAAGCATCCTAGGACCGGTTTCGGGCTTTCAGCCCTCGTCAGCCAGGCTAGCCTGATTCCAGTGGCATGGAGAGCAAGGGACTCACGTCTGAGCATACCCTTCCCACTCGGGGTGACAAATGCAAAAACAACAATTGATGGACAGAATGCAGAACAATGTCATACATTCACCCCAGTACAGAGATCTGGGCCTAAATCCATCGTTTTTTTGCTCACCATGCCATTCCAGTTTGAACGCAGCCATATGCAAATCAGTCTTGACCCTGTGCCCCATGGGAACAGTCCAGCCCGAACTGCCAAGCCAGGTCCTCCCTGGACTGGAAACAAGCATCCTAGGACCGGTTTCGGGCTTTCAGCCCTCGTCAGCCAGGATAGCCTGATTCCAGTGGCATGGAGAGCAAGGGACTCACGTCTGAGCATACCCTTCCCACTCGGGGTGACAAATGCAAAAACAACAATTGATGGACAGAATGCAGAACAATGTCATACATTCACCCCAGTACAGAGATCTGGGCCTAAATCCATCGTTTTTTTGCTCACCATGCCATTCCAGTTTGAACCCAGCCATATGCAAATCAGTCTTGACCCTGTGCCCCATGGGAACAGTCCAGCCCGAACTGCCAAGCCAGGTCCTCCCTGGACTGGAAACAAGCATCCTAGGACCGGTTTCGGGCTTTCAGCCCTCGTCAGCCAGGATAGCCTGATTCCAGTGGCATGGAGAGCAAGGGACTCACGTCTGAGCATACCCTTCCCACTCGGGGTGACAAATGCAAAAACAACAATTGATGGACAGAATGCAGAACAATGTCATACATTCACCCCAGTACAGAGATCTGGGCCTAAATCCATCGTTTTTTTGCTCACCATGCCATTCCAGTTTGAACCCAGCCATATGCAAATCAGTCTTGACCCTGTGCCCCATGGGAACAGTCCAGCCCGAACTGCCAAGCCAGGTCCTCCCTGGACTGGAAACAAGCATCCTAGGACCGGTTTCGGGCTTTCAGCCCTCGTCAGCCAGGATAGCCTGATTCCAGTGGCATGGAGAGCAAGGGACTCACGTCTGAGCATACCCTTCCCACTCGGGGTGACAAATGCAAAAACAACAATTGATGGACAGAATGCAGAACAATGTCATACATTCACCCCAGTACAGAGATCTGGGCCTAAATCCATCGTTTTTTTGCTCACCATGCCATTCCAGTTTGAACCCAGCCATATGCAAATCAGTCTTGACCCTGTGCCCCATGGGAACAGTCCAGCCCGAACTGCCAAGCCAGGTCCTCCCTGGACTGGAAACAAGCATCCTAGGACCGGTTTCGGGCTTTCAGCCCTCGTCAGCCAGGATAGCCTGATTCCAGTGGCATGGAGAGCAAGGGACTCACGTCTGAGCATACCCTTCCCACTCGGGGTGACAAATGCAAAAACAACAATTGATGGACAGAATGCAGAACAATGTCATACATTCACCCCAGTACAGAGATCTGGGCCTAAATCCATCGTTTTTTTGCTCACCATGCCATTCCAGTTTGAACCCAGCCATATGCAAATCAGTCTTGACCCTGTGCCCCATGGGAACAGTCCAGCCCGAACTGCCAAGCCAGGTCCTCCCTGGACTGGAAACAAGCATCCTAGGACCGGTTTCGGGCTTTCAGCCCTCGTCAGCCAGGATAGCCTGATTCCAGTGGCATGGAGAGCAAGGGACTCACGTCTGAGCATACCCTTCCCACTCGGGGTGACAAATGCAAAAACAACAATTGATGGACAGAATGCAGAACAATGTCATACATTCACCCCAGTACAGAGATCTGGGCCTAAATCCATCGTTTTTTTGCTCACCATGCCATTCCAGTTTGAACCCAGCCATATGCAAATCAGTCTTGACCCTGTGCCCCATGGGAACAGTCCAGCCCGAACTGCCAAGCCAGGTCCTCCCTGGACTGGAAACAAGCATCCTAGGACCGGTTTCGGGCTTTCAGCCCTCGTCAGCCAGGATAGCCTGATTCCAGTGGCATGGAGAGCAAGGGACTCACGTCTGAGCATACCCTTCCCACTCGGGGTGACAAATGCAAAAACAACAATTGATGGACAGAATGCAGAACAATGTCATACATTCACCCCAGTACAGAGATCTGGGCCTAAATCCATCGTTTTTTTGCTCACCATGCCATTCCAGTTTGAACCCAGCCATATGCAAATCAGTCTTGACCCTGTGCCCCATGGGAACAGTCCAGCCCGAACTGCCAAGCCAGGTCCTCCCTGGACTGGAAACAAGCATCCTAGGACCGGTTTCGGGCTTTCAGCCCTCGTCAGCCAGGATAGCCTGATTCCAGTGGCATGGAGAGCAAGGGACTCACGTCTGAGCATACCCTTCCCACTCGGGGTGACAAATGCAAAAACAACAATTGATGGACAGAATGCAGAACAATGTCATACATTCATCCCAGTACAGAGATCTGGGCCTAAATCCATCGTTTTTTTGCTCACCATGCCATTCCAGTTTGAACCCAGCCATATGCAAATCAGTCTTGACCCTGTGCCCCATGGGAACAGTCCAGCCCGAACTGCCAAGCCAGGTCCTCCCTGGACTGGAAACAAGCATCCTAGGACCGGTTTCGGGCTTTCAGCCCTCGTCAGCCAGGATAGCCTGATTCCAGTGGCATGGAGAGCAAGGGACTCACGTCTGAGCATACCCTTCCCACTCGGGGTGACAAATGCAAAAACAACAATTGATGGACAGAATGCAGAACAATGTCATACATTCACCCCAGTACAGAGATCTGGGCCTAAATCCATCGTTGTTTTGCTCACCATGCCATTCCAGTTTGAAAGAATGGTGATGGATCAAACCCAGATCTGTTGACTGGGTGTGAGTGTTTGATTGGTTCTGATGCTCCGTCCATCACCACCCCCTTTTGTACTGCTTTGTTCGCCATAAGTTGGCAGGGTATGCTCAGACGTGAGTCCCTTGCTCACTTTGCCACTGGATTCAAGCAAGCCTGGCTGAAGACGGCTGAAATGCCAGAAACCGGTCCTAGGAAGCTTGTTTCTGGTCCAGGGAAGGCATGGCTTGGCAGTTCGGGCTGGACTGTTCCCATGAGGCACAGGGTCAGACTGATTTGCATATGGCCATGTCTGAACTGCGGTGGCAGAGTGGGCTAAAGAATGGTGATGGATCAAACCCAGATCTGTTGACTGGGTGTGAGTGTTTGATTGGTTCTGATGCTCCGTCCATCACCACCCCCTTTTGTACTGCTTTGTTCGCCATAAGTTGGCAGGGTATGCTCAGACGTGAGTCCCTTGCTCACTTTGCCACTGGATTCAAGCAAGCCTGGCTGAAGACGGCTGAAATGCCAGAAACCGGTCCTAGGAAGCTTGTTTCTGGTCCAGGGAAGGCATGGCTTGGCAGTTCGGGCTGGACTGTTCCCATGAGGCACAGGGTCAGACTGATTTGCATATGGCCATGTCTGAACTGGGGTGGCAGAGTGGGCTAAAGAATGGTGATGGATCAAACCCAGATCTGTTGACTGGGTGTGAGTGTTTGATTGGTTCTGATGCTCCGTCCATCACCACCCCCTTTTGTACTGCTTTGTTCGCCATAAGTTGGCAGGGTATGCTCAGACGTGAGTCCCTTGCTCACTTTGCCACTGGATTCAAGCAAGCCTGGCTGAAGACGGCTGAAATGCCAGAAACCGGTCCTAGGAAGCTTGTTTCTGGTCCAGGGAAGGCATGGCTTGGCAGTTCGGGCTGGACTGTTCCCATGAGGCACAGGGTCAGACTGATTTGCATATGGCCATGTCTGAACTGGGGTGGCAGAGTGGGCTAAAGAATGGTGATGGATCAAACCCAGATCTGTTGACTGGGTGTGAGTGTTTGATTGGTTCTGATGCTCCGTCCATCACCACCCCCTTTTGTACTGCTTTGTTCGCCATAAGTTGGCAGGGTATGCTCAGACGTGAGTCCCTTGCTCACTTTGCCACTGGATTCAAGCAAGCCTGGCTGAAGACGGCTGAAATGCCAGAAACCGGTCCTAGGAAGCTTGTTTCTGGTCCAGGGAAGGCATGGCTTGGCAGTTCGGGCTGGACTGTTCCCATGAGGCACAGGGTCAGACTGATTTGCATATGGCCATGTCTGAACTGGGGTGGCAGAGTGGGCTAAAGAATGGTGATGGATCAAACCCAGATCTGTTGACTGGGTGTGAGTGTTTGATTGGTTCTGATGCTCCGTCCATCACCACCCCCTTTTGTACTGCTTTGTTCGCCATAAGTTGGCAGGGTATGCTCAGACGTGAGTCCCTTGCTCACTTTGCCACTGGATTCAAGCAAGCCTGGCTGAAGACGGCTGAAATGCCAGAAACCGGTCCTAGGAAGCTTGTTTCTGGTCCAGGGAAGGCATGGCTTGGCAGTTCGGGCTGGACTGTTCCCATGAGGCACAGGGTCAGACTGATTTGCATATGGCCATGTCTGAACTGGGGTGGCAGAGTGGGCTAAAGAATGGTGATGGATCAAACCCAGATCTGTTGACTGGGTGTGAGTGTTTGATTGGTTCTGATGCTCCGTCCATCACCACCCCCTTTTGTACTGCTTTGTTCGCCATAAGTTGGCAGGGTATGCTCAGACGTGAGTCCCTTGCTCACTTTGCCACTGGATTCAAGCAAGCCTGGCTGAAGACGGCTGAAATGCCAGAAACCGGTCCTAGGAAGCTTGTTTCTGGTCCAGGGAAGGCATGGCTTGGCAGTTCGGGCTGGACTGTTCCCATGAGGCACAGGGTCAGACTGATTTGCATATGGCCATGTCTGAACTGGGGTGGCAGAGTGGGCTAAAGAATGGTGATGGATCAAACCCAGATCTGTTGACTGGGTGTGAGTGTTTGATTGGTTCTGATGCTCCGTCCATCACCACCCCCTTTTGTACTGCTTTGTTCGCCATAAGTTGGCAGGGTATGCTCAGACGTGAGTCCCTTGCTCACTTTGCCACTGGATTCAAGCAAGCCTGGCTGAAGACGGCTGAAATGCCAGAAACCGGTCCTAGGAAGCTTGTTTCTGGTCCAGGGAAGGCATGGCTTGGCAGTTCGGGCTGGACTGTTCCCATGAGGCACAGGGTCAGACTGATTTGCATATGGCCATGTCTGAACTGGGGTGGCAGAGTGGGCTAAAGAATGGTGATGGATCAAACCCAGATCTGTTGACTGGGTGTGAGTGTTTGATTGGTTCTGATGCTCCGTCCATCACCACCCCCTTTTGTACTGCTTTGTTCGCCATAAGTTGGCAGGGTATGCTCAGACGTGAGTCCCTTGCTCACTTTGCCACTGGATTCAAGCAAGCCTGGCTGAAGACGGCTGAAATGCCAGAAACCGGTCCTAGGAAGCTTGTTTCTGGTCCAGGGAAGGCATGGCTTGGCAGTTCGGGCTGGACTGTTCCCATGAGGCACAGGGTCAGACTGATTTGCATATGGCCATGTCTGAACTGGGGTGGCAGAGTGGGCTAAAGAATGGTGATGGATCAAACCCAGATCTGTTGACTGGGTGTGAGTGTTTGATTGGTTCTGATGCTCCGTCCATCACCACCCCCTTTTGTACTGCAAAAAATAAAGAGGGCATGGAATGGAGTGCTAAAGGGGTGGTGCTACTAGTAGGACTAGAACCACATGCCCCATAGATTTTACTGAAGTGGTCGTACCATAGCTCATCCTGAATTACACAATCCTGGGTGGTGCCCTCGATATCCGAGAAAAAAGGATTATTAATTATAGCCCAGAACTTACCACTGTCCCGAAGGACATCGATAGATAAAAGGTTGTCTCAAACAGAATCCTATGAGCCCTAGAGCAGCTCCCATCAAGCCATCTAGGGGGGTTACTACTTCGGCGAGTATTGGTGGAAGTCAAATCCCTGGAGATCTGTGCACAAATGGCCTCGAAGGCACCTACCACCTCCTCTGGAGTCGAGTGATCATTCAAACAGGTGGCCCACGGCCCATCCATCTTGGCGCAAAGCTCCTCCAAAAAGGATGCAGGGGCCACCTTGGCCCATTTGACCCTACGACCCTGATCTTTCACAATCAGGGGGAGATCTCTTTGACAAGCATGGCGCGCACCACCCAGGCTCTTCGGCATAACCAACTCCATAAATACCGGGTTATGGTCACTATGAGCAGATGGAACAACTGTGTGAGCTAAAACCCTAGCTAAAACGCCAGAGGACAAAAAAATATAATCAATTACTGAGCCCAAGGTAGAACCTTTAAACGTGATAGCCCTACCCCCAGCCTCTATAAGATTGGACCCAAAGATGTTGGTGGTGGCAAGGAAAACCTCAAGGGCCTCCCCCTGCTTTGTGTGCTCGAAATGAGGAGCCACAGCGCCTACAGGCCCCTCATGGGCTTCAAGGGGCCTCAGATAACACTCACCAACACAAGGATGAATATTAAAATCGCCCATAAGGACGATCTCGAAACCGGTGTTTTGTTTTTGACTGTAGTCTAGCATAAAAGATTGCAAGGCGACCACATGTTGCGTAAGGTCAACGCCGTCTCTTGCATTATAAAAATTAATTAATAGAAGTTTCAGGGTGTGGGAAACAAGCCATTCAACAGAGAGGAAATTGTTTGACCCGGTGGCCAAACGGGTGAAAGTGCCCACCAAATTCAGTGAAAAAAGAAACAATAAGCCCCCTTTGGCACGTCCAGCCCCTCCCATGACTGCCGGAACGACAAAGCTAGAATAACCATCCAGACAAAAGTTACTAGAAGGGTCCCAAGTTTCCTGCATGGCAATAATATCATGTTTGCCTAAAAAATCGAGCCAGGATGGGTCCGCTCTTCTAGAGCTGGACCCAGCCACATTCCAGCTAATTAGTTTACAACTAGCCCCACCATCGGAATACAAGGATCAGCTATCTGAGGCGAATCTGGCAGTCAATCATTAACTGCCAAGTCTGACAGTGGGGAATAATAATTGTTCAGGATCAAATTAGAGGGATGTGGCAGCAAAATATTCTTAGGAGGCTGACGATCTTCAGGCATTTGTGGTACCCCAAAGTTTTGGCCACCGCCGAATAAGGCAGTCTTGACAGAGGATAGTGCTTCAAGGGTGGGGGGGGGGGAGTATATTTAACATTACGGGCTTCAACCCGATGATTGTGTGACCCGGAAAAAGGTTGGAAGCCGGGTGGGTAGAAAAACCCTAGGGGGACTGCTCTCATTTCCCCCTGCCTAATCTCAGACCCATCCCAAAACAATCTGTCAACGATATTTGGTCTATTGAAATTAACAATTACACAATCACCCACCAGTCGCTTCGGTCGTCGCCCAACCCACCCCACCCTTCTAGCCGTAATAATATTAGGGGAGATATCCAAACCGCCACAGCTGAGGGCTGTACACCAAGATCTAGTTAACCTCAATAGGTCATGCGTAGGTTCCATTGCACACTCTCGGAGCGGAGGAACCCCAACAAAAACAGCCACCAAGGGAGCCGATTCCGGGGGAAGGTCAAGTGTAGCCTGGCTACCCCTATCCTGTTTCGTGCTGGGGCCTAAGGGTTGGGGAACAACATTGCTAGCCACACACGGCATGTTACTATAGGTATGGGTGGCTAATAGCGGCTGTAAAATAGGAGGGGAAGGGTCCAAGCTCAGCTCCCTACCAGGGGTATTACCCGCCCTTGGGGGGCGTGATTGTATCAATGGCCCTGAAGAGACTCCCATACCCCTCCTCTCTGACCTAGGTTGACAATCCATAGCCTGACTAGCCCCCACTTGCTGTAAACTAATCTCTTTAATGGAGGCTACCAAACTAGAGCATTTTTTAAGCAGGTTGGCCACGCAGGCATTCAGAGTCTCCACAATGTCTTTAGCGATGCCGACCAATAAAGGTTCCAAACGTGAGGCAATTAGGTTTTCTAATAGGTCCGCCGTAGGGGTCCCTAAATGCCCCTCAGAGGTCAACACAGCTTTTGGGGGTTTGGGCCGTTTCGGACACTTCTTCTTACAGTTCCTCGCGACTCCCGCAGTGCCATGGGCCTGTTGCTCCAGTTGATCTACCACTCCCTGGGTAAAGGTAACAGGGTCCCTTGCAGTGGGTGGGATGGAAACAACCACTACGGGATCCAAAGGGATACTAGGTACAACCACACAATCACTAGGATCACAGAGCAAAATAGGAGGTACCAGGCCAAGTTCCTGTTCTGCGTTAGCGATTTCTTTAGATAACACCCCCACAGCAGAAGACAGGTATGAAATTATACATTCCGATTTTCTGGGGACCTTTGCTCTCTTCCCGCTCCCCTCCAGTGACGCTGCTTGTTTGCGCTTACCCATTGTAAAGCGTTAGCGGGTGGCCCAACCCGGCCTCCTTCGGCCTCTGACGGGCGCAGACGGGCCCGCCCTTGGCCCGGGCTTCGCCCGGGCAGCACCCGGGCACGCCCGCGCGCGTCCCGCGCTGCGGGGCACCAGCGGTGAACAAATAGGTCCCAGGCGCTGCCTGATGACAGCAGCGGCGAGCGCCTGGATCAGGGACTGCTGGGAAGTGTGGTCCTGCCCCGCTGGCCGTTCCCCTCACCGCAGCGCTGATGGTGCGAAGAAACGGAGGAATGAACTCTATTCCCCAGCGGTGGCCGTTCCCCTCACGGCGGGCTCTAACGGGCTCTGGCAGGCTCTGGGGTCGTGTGTCTCCCCTCGGTAAGGGTTATTTTTTTAGGTATTTGTGGGCAGCTGATGTATCACCAGAAGGCCCCCAAACCTCTTAAAAAATATGCTGATAGTGTCCCCTGCCCAGATTGGGGCACTAGCATGTATCAAAATATATTTAAATTAGCCCATGAAGGGCATTATGGGAATCTCCTTTCTGGAGCAGTGAATAATAAATGAGCTGCTCCGGATGCTCTATTATTTTTCTTTTATTCCTTTTTTTACTTGTAATTTTGTGGGAGTCAGGGTCCCGCCCTGGAAACCCACAGTTTTTTTTTGTTGGGCTCCTTGTGCGAAGCCCCAGGGACAAATAGCCTCTACTGGCTCCTCCTCAGCCAGCACCCATTGTAAGTGCTAGCAAGAGCGTGTCTCTCTTTTTTATGGTAGGTGTCATGGTGCCCACCGGGACACTAAAGGCTTTCATTTTTTTGTAAAGCCAGAGCAAGGGGCCACCTCCTGCACTGCCACAGAACCAGATTTTGCCTTTTTTTCAAACACAAAAACAACAGTTGATGGACAGAATGCAGAACAATGTCATACATTCACCCCAGTACAGGTCCTCCCTGGACTGGAAACAGGCATCCTAGGACCGGTTTTGGCGTTTCACCCCTCTTCAGCCAGGATAGCTTGATTCCAGTGGCATGGAGAGCACGGGACCCACGTCTGGGCATACCCTTCCCACTCGGGGAGACAAATGCAAAAACAACAGTTGATGGACAGATTGCAGAACAAATTCATACATTCACCCCAGTACAGAGATCTGGGCCTAAATCCATCGTTTTTTTTTGCTCACCATGCCGTTCCAGTTTGAACCCAGCTAAATGCAAATCAGTCTTGACCCTGTGCCTCATGGGAACAGTTCAGCCTGAACTGCCAAGCCAGGTCCTCCCTGGACTGGAAACAAGCATCCATCCCCGTTGGCCATCCCAAGGGCACAATGGCTGCTGCGGTTTCCTGGGGATCCCTGCTGTACTACCTGCCACAGGAAAGTTCGGACAGGGAATATAAACTTTATTGCCTGCCCACACTCTTCAGGGCAGGGAATATAACTTTGATCCAAACAGTTGGGACAAAAAGAAAATGCTCCCACCCGGCTGGGAGCAAAGAAAGAAGCCAGCTTCCGCTAGCAACACAATACGTCCTGGCTCGGGCGGCTGCTGAGGCCATGGGGGCCTTGGTGTTTCCCTTGCTGTCCACAACAGTGAGACATGTTTTGGGTCCTGAATAGACACTAAGGTACCTACTTTAAAAAAATGCCAGCTCCCATCAGCACCCTGTATGGGTGCTTGGTGGGGAGCTAGCTGTGGCCATTTGCCTTAGGGGCTTTTCCATGGCTCCCAGCGAAGTTAGATTTTGTGGGTGCCCCTTGTGGTCATCTATTTAAAAAACAGAAAGACAAAAACTAATTGATGAGTGGCAGGAGTGGCTCATTTATTATTCACTGTGTCATTCAATGAGTGCCCCATGGGGCTTTTTTACATTATATTGTTTTTCCTTCAGGTGCCACCTCCTGAAAAAGTCGAGCACCTGGTGAAAGTCCTGGAAAAATGTGGACTAAACCAACTCTGCTAAGACATTAAAAAATTCAAGCTACTCACTGAGTTCCAACTTAGATTCAGGCCAGTCCTCAGCATGGACTAGGCCATAACACTCATCATGGACAACACACTCAAAATCCTGTACCAAAACAACTCTTGCCTTATGATTTTACTTGACCAGCCCTCGGTTTTCGACATGGTCATCCATGAGCCACTTGAAAAAGTGCTGAAAGGCACAATTGGTCTGACAGATAAGGTGTTCAACTGCAAAAACAAGGAGATGATGGACAGAGCACTGAAACTTTTCAGATACTGAACCCCAGTCACAGATCTGGGTTGAATCCATCATCGTTCTTTAGATCACTTCGCCACCTCAGTTCAGACCCAGCTATATGCAAATCAGTGTTGACCCTGTGCCTCATGGGAACAGTCAAGCCCGAACTGCCAAGCTAGGTCTTTCCTGAACCAGAAACAAGCATCCTGGGACCAGTTTCAGGGCAACACCCCTCGTCACACAGGCTAGCTTGAATCCATTTACCATGAGCAAGGAACCCATGTCTGGACATACCCTGCCAACTTAGGGCAAACAAAGCATACACAAGGAGATGATGGATGGAGTGCTGACAAATTTCGAGACACTTACCCCGATCACAGATCTGGGTTGATTCCATCATTGTTCTTTAGCTCACTTCGCCACCTCAGTTCAGACCCAGCTACATACAAATCAGTCTTGACCCTGTGCCTCATGGGAACAGTCCAGCCCGAACTGCCAAGCCAGGCTGGTGCATTGAATATGGTCCGAGCATAGCAAAACTTCAGTGCCTTCAGGTGAACCACTGCAGTGGCAGCTCCTTTATGGGCACAGAGGTCTCCAGCAGCCTAGTGGAGAATTTGAAATATAGCTGCCTGTAGTCTTTCAGGGCAGCGCAGTACATGCCGAACAATAAGAGTGTGCTGTTCCCCAAGTAAATGAAGGACAAAATGTTACAGCGGCAATAGGAGGGAAATCCTCTTATTTGGAACTAGAGTTCTCACACACCAAGCAAGCTAAGCTAGGTGTCATGCGTCATCATATGGACTTGCTCCTCGTCGGGTCGGCGCTGCAATACCCGACGGGCACCCATAAAGGGGCTCTTTAGCAGAGATCTTTTGTTCCTTGTCGTATGGTGCTGTGGGTGTGAGGGCCCTAGAGGGAAGTGTCGATGTGAAGAAGTGAGTGGTATTAAAAAAGGTTGGATAATCCAAATGAACATTTTATTGGTGTGGATATCCACTTTGTTAAAAAGGAAATGGAGTGGCTGCTCTCTGGCTTAATGGCCCAGTGGAGCAACGATCAACTCGTGTAGTGTTGTCAACATGTTTCACGCTTTACGGCCAATACTGATCCATAGCATTTCATCAGGACCTAAGTGCAAAACTATCTACACATTGGTGGTGGGTGGAGTGGATCCTACCTAACACTCTTCATAGGTGCGGTCACGGTGTTCCACCGATCCTAGTAGTTACCTGGAAAGATGGGGTGACATAGAAGGCAGTGTATAGTGATCAGATCAGGGTATCCACTAGACAGGTAATGTCATCCCGCAAGGCTCATAACAAAATTTTCTTCAGTGAGTGCACAGGGGTCATGGCATGCACCCCTACTATGGAAATAGAAATCAAATAGGATGGCTCACACGGTGGAAAACTGCGCCTCTGGGGGCACAGTCTTTGCTGCAGTATATGCGAGAACACATGGTACACTATCATTATCTGTTTTGCCAGAGCTGTTTAAACTCATGCAAAATGAGTACTGCGCAGTCCCTGCCCTGGATTTGTGAAAGAAACTGATGGGCAATATTGCTTCAGTATCTACAATAATACTAATCAATATAAAAGGGGAAGCAGCAGTGTTAGCTATAATCCAGCTACTCGCACAGGTTATTAGGGGTGACCAGGAGTGCGAACTACCTAAAATTATTGAGGAAACCTATCTGACAATAGGTAGAGATAATTTGGCAGCCAGACCAAGTAAACCACAGATTAAGGGTAGTTTTGAATAGGCCTGGGCAAAAATTTCGTTCCGTTCACGGAAATTGCGATAATTTGACATTTTCACGTTCCGCAGAGAGCGCGAAAATGTCAAAATTTCTGCTTTCCGCAGCTTGGCGATAATTTGTTTCTTGCTCGCGCTGTAAAATAATACATTCTCGCGCGCACGCGATCGCCTTACCTGAATCCCTGCGTTCGCCGACAAGTTTTCTTGATCCGGTCGCGTTCTCCATGAGATGTTGGATTGTTTTTAGCCATTTGCGCTGTCTCGCGACAGTTCGCACCCGCAGTGACGTCATGCGTCGCGCAATCACGTCTTTCTTCTCGCGATCATGCCCCGCGAGACAACTCAAAACAAGATGGTCGCGCCCGCGAGCATCCACATGGGTAAGTTGGCGACCCGCAACCATGCAGAAAATCTCGCGAACATGCGGGGGAAAAAATTCCGCATCTTCGCAATATTTCCGCTTGTTTGCGATAATTTTAAACATTTTCGCGATAATTTGCGAAAGTGGATTTCGCAAATTCCGCCCACCCTTAGTTTTGAAAAGGAAAACTTGAAGCAGTCTTCTGAGTCTTCTAAATAATAATAGGATACTAAGAAAAAAAAAGAGACTGACTAAAGTGTTTACCTCCTCAACAGGAGTCTACTGAAAAGCGGTATAACTTGAGCAACCGTGATTCAATCAAAACATCTGATAGTTATCAGGATACTGATAGACATTCCTTTTGTTCCTTTCAGGAGTCAACCAAAAAACACCCAGAGAGAGAAGGACGATCAGAGTGCAGATCAGAGGAGTACATGAAACTGAAGAAGGACTCACAATGCTATTCTGATTTCATGATCAAAAAGGAAGACAAACCTACACAGTTCTAGCCTCAATTAAAAAAGAAGAAGGTAGCTGGCATTGAAGTCAAGTAAGCCATGGATATTGAAGACACAGCTTCTGAATGGGGAATGAGCTCTTACCATGCTGTTCAGTGCAGCAGAAGCCACAATAGTTCATAATCATCTTATGGAGTGACTGGTGGCTGGCATCAGGAGCAATGAGTGATTACGTCCAGGTGGAAACACCGGACCGGAGACTGTGTGTCCCTAGTCAATTATATGACATGCAACTCAAGCTGGATCATATATGTTCTCTTTTGGCAGAACTTGTCATTCAACTATGACATCCTCTTGGCCGAAGAGGATTGGCCACTGTAGTTTATTATAGATTGCCCCAATGGAGAGAAGATCATTTTACCTGACTTTTCTGACCTCGTTCTAGATTCAGTTAAACATACATATGCCAAGGAGTGAGACGTAGCGCAAGCTCCTGTGTTATCTCACAACCATGTGGGTTGGAATGAAAGGTCCCCATATCACATCAAACATGTGAGGTGCACCCCACAACTACAAAGACAATACCTCATTAAACATGAGGCTAAAAAAAGTTAGAGAGATCCTCATACAACTTGAATACCAAGGTGTAATAGAAAGTTGCACCTTTCCTGTGAATAATCCTTTGTTTTCAATAATGAAACCAGAATTGATATCGCTTAGTCTTAGACTACATATACTTAAACACCGGGAAACAAAGCATGCTTTACAATGCATGCTTTTACCCCACATGCCATTACAACTAAATGGCTTGCTGTAGGGGGTATAAGGTGTTGGATGTAACACCAACACGATCCCTACTGTTGCACAGACTGGAGTTGGAATAGTACATTATACTATTCCAAACTCCAGCACACCCCCGACAGCAAGTAGTTGTAAAAACTTGCGTTGCAATGGCATGTGGGGTAAAAGCATGCGTTGTAACATCATACAACCTTAAACACCACTACACACATATTTGCTGTAGAAAAAGAGCATAGCATGTCACTAATGAACAATATAGTGCACAAAAGAATACACAATCATATTAGGCATATCAAATGGATCTTTCTGCCAAAATATAGTGCCTGAAAGTCAGTACTTGACCACATTCAGCGCTTTAGGTTCTTAAAAACTGTTCTGTCATTTGCCACACGGGAATGAGAATAACCCTGGACTATTTTCAGCTGGTCAGCTGCAAGAAAATTGCTGACCAATCATTGTCATATGTTGATGAAATATTCCTAAACAGATGACGACTTATCAGTACACTTGGCAAGAGTATATTGCATAATTTTGCTCACATCAGTGTAATGTTTCTGGGATATGAGTCAAGTGAAGGGAGAAGTCTTGTGACACACTTCTCAAAAAAACTTCAATCAATGATGGGTATCCTAAATTTTGTCAGGACGTACAATCCTGATATGAAGAATGGGTAAAACTGTTTTATGACTTGATTCATCCAGATTTTCCAAGTACACATTGGGTGTGTAAACAGACACAGATTAAAATTTCAGTACATGCTGACCTGTTTGCTTCAAAACATAGACACATGTGTTAACACCGCAAACCTGGTGATCTGTATAATTGCAGGGGACATCTGGATACACTTATGTAACATTCATTGAAAGAGACTCTGCACCAAATGCATAGAAATCGCAGTTATACACAAATGCAGAGATGCGTTTTGCACAAACAGAAAAATATTGATGGCAGTACAGACTGCTGTTGCGAAAGAAAGATCATTGGCTCAGGGGAAATTAATAATTGTCATTACTCCCGTTCCAACCTTAGAGGCTTTTACAAAGGCAGGCATTCCCAATGCAAGAGCCTTACACCCTAGATGGATACAGTGGGCCATCTCACTGACAGCAACAAACGTAGACTACATATTTTACTCTACACTTCAAACACAAGGATACCTGCGCTATGAACACAAACATCCTCTGCCTAAAGAAGTTATGCCTCAAAATCAGTATGATTATATAATCTACACTGATTTTTCTGCTCAGCCTGCTGTATGAACAAAGCATCAATGTTCTGCTGCTTGTGCAGCAGTAAAGGGTAGGATGGAGAATGGTGAATTCCACCCTCATAAAACATTTATATAGTAACTTTGTAATTGCACTGCAAAGCTGGATGAACTGAAAGCTCTAATTCAGGCATTTGAAAATAAGAATCCTGCACGCCCCACACTTATACTGTGTGATTTGTATTAATGGGTTCAGTCTTACACTGAGTACTGACACTACTGGAGCTAGAATAGATTCCAAGATTCCAAAGGGTACACTATAAAGCACAATCTGCTTTGGGGACAAGTGGCCAGACTTAAAGTAAGTGTGCCACAGGCTTATTTAATTCACACATTGAGCCACTAACATGTAGGAATACATGTTGCAGGGAATTCAATGGCTTATGAAATCGCAAAAGCAACAGAGCAAACTGCTGCAGTAAATGCAATTACTCGTTCTAGTATGAGGATAGATGGAGACATTATGAAGGCTGTCAAAGCTGCATGTTATGGCACCCACCTAATGAAAAGTTTTCCAACTAAATTCTCCTACCAGTTAAGTGTTCGAAACATTCTTTTTACTCATATCCCTGGATTGGGGGATAGAGTAATACCTAATTCAGATCACAAGTTAGGGCTCATCCCAGCACACATGAGGGTCTAGCGCCTGCTAACGCAGGAGTTGGGGCTACAATTTCACTATTGCAGCAACTCTATTGGTGGCCAGGTCTATGCAAACAGAACTTTGTCCTTAAAAGTGACATCTGCTAGCATATGAAGGTTTCCATTAAAGCTCGTCCCCCACAGAAATCTCCATTGATCTCATTCAGGACTCTGTCTTGCGTTTATCTGGACTACTGCAAACCCTTACAATCAGATGGGTCTTACAAATATATCATGGTAGCAGTGGATTCCTGCTCATGATTCCTATGGGTATGGTCAAAGATATTTGTTGATGCTCAAACTGTTATAAAAGATGTTTAAGTCTTCATTCACCTATTAGTTAAGATTCCTAATGGCACTCTCTCCTACTGTACATATCCATAGATTTATTTTCAGTTACCTACATTATTCAGCAATCTGTAACATGCATTTCTTCACAGAGCCTTGTGGTTATCCTACATCTCTTCTTATCTCTCTTAACCACCCTTGATTTTGTTTTAAAAGTCTAACAATTAACTTTGTCTCTCTAAAAGTCCTTGGTTTTTTCCAAAATTAACCACCAAAGTTATATAGCAAAATTGTGATCTACATTTCTTTATAATTCCAATGCAATTTGCCTTCGTCAAAGATTAACATCTGTGAAGTTCAGTTGCTCCTGATTAGCACCTTCATTCAAGTGGCCCTTGTTACCTATGTCTTGCGGTGTTTGTCATTCATGGATCAGGTAGTCCGGGAACAAGACGTCAAATTTCTCAGCTCGCTTTTATATGTTTTATTAATCAGACTAGTTTTTTTGGTTTGAAGCTTTCCAGTTTGTTTCCCTGTTTCTTTATCCTGCTTTGCAGGTCTGGTGATGGTGTGTAAATATTTTCTAGGCTTGCTAACAATGATGAGTTTACTTAACATAATAGCATGCCATTTCAACACGCGGTTAGCAATCACAAGACTTCTGCTGGAGGATGCCAAAAGTAAATGGAGTCTATTAGGCGGTCCAGCCTATGATGGAGCAATGCATTTTACCATTGTTCTCTGGGTCGGTAGAAGAGGTTACTGAGAGTACATGAGAAATTATTACAGAAGTACATGCTGGATCACTCATGTTAAATTGTGGCAGACCACACTTTCAAATCACAGACATTATTTAAAGTGTCATAAACTATGTATAAGTTCCGTCAGCATAGCACACCACCTGCTGAACTAAGATGTCTGGTTAGAGATTGGTAGGTGGGTATTTGGCTGGAAAAAGTAGGAGAATATGTTTTTCTCAATCTAAAAGAATTACTATTGCCATAAAGGATACACCCATCTTGGTTACCCATTACCCTAGTAGTTGTGAATGATATAGTGGACGACCAAGGTTTATTTTGGCGTACCCAACAAAGACAGCGCATAATTTTCCTCATTTCTGTAATGGTAAAAAGGATGGGTGTGGACTAGGTAACAAATAGCTATAGCTAAGCCACTGAAAGATACTAATTTGATCAACCACAGAAGAATGAAAAGATAAATGGACCTACTGGGATTTGATCAAACAAAAATACCTGGACAAGCCCATTCATTCCTTGAGGCATCATATATATTCAAGTCACTGGTGCAAGTGTTCAAAAAGTGAAACTATGAATCAAATTTCCATTTAATGATTGTGGCATTCATTACTACTTAAAGAATCTGAAATATATCAGAACATACTATAAGGTACTCATATAAATGTGAAAGAGCCTCCATAACTAATCTGTAGCACACAATGTTCAAGGCTGTTCACAAAGCAAACCCACATTTGTGAGTAACTAACACATGTAATTTACTCTTACACTTTTGAGTAACTTTACTACATTTGACCATTCACAAAAACTGAGTGTAAAGTTAGGTATCTCGACAAAATACAGAATAAATAATATTGTGATACATAAATATTGTGTGAAGAATATTGTGATGTCAAAAATACCTTGGACAGGAATATTATAGGTAAGAATATTATTTTAAGTGTTGTTTTTATTATTGTTGTCTAAAATATTGTAATATGCAATATCATTTTTATTCAGAAGTGTTTTTGTGTACTGTATTATTTTCGTTAATGTTCATGTTTGTATTAATATTTACTGTAAATTTTTATTTGCAATTTTATGTTATAAAATCTGTTTATTGAGATTTCTTTATGACACTTGTGCAAGACATATACAACTCTAAAGGTATGACACACAGCCAAAAATCACATAACGTAGTCCAGCAAGATGTGTTTAATGTGGCACCAATGCATACAGAAAGAAAACATAAAACATGCAGGTCAACAAGCATCCCCACATGCAAACTCCCCAACTACCTTGCCCCTGGATCCATACTCTATAATGAATATACACAGTAAGTTCAGGCACACTAGAAGCTGATTTCATGTGGAGATTAATGTTGGGCCCCAAGACGACTGTGTTGCTAATGCCTCCTTCAGGTGGAGTATTCAAAGGTAAGTGAGTTCTCAAAATTCCTGGGACAGAAAGTCAATACATGCCCCGCATGTCTTTTAAAATGGTATCTCTATGTGCTCTAGAGCTACTATAATTTTCTCCATCCTGAGAAGGCTCCAAAGCCTTTGGGGCCATTCTCCGAACTCTTTGGCTTTCTCCTTGGCCCAGTTCACCAGTATCGCCAATATGGTTGCATACAGGGCCATCGTTATAGCTCTACCCCTAAGAGACCATAGTGGGTGTGTCAGTGGGTTGGGCAATATGAGTATTGTATATGGAAGGAATCGTGGTATGTCAGTGTGGACCATAGCATCTATGTTATGGAGCATTTCCTCCTAGTATTTAGTTACTTTGGGAAAATACCAAAGGATGTGTATTAGTTTCCCTTCCCTCCGCAGGTCCTCTAGCATGTGGGAGGCGTAACTGAATGACAGTTATAAATGTGTTCCCCAGTATAGTACCACTAGTGAACCATCTTTAGCAGAGCGTGCCTTTCTGAACTATTACTGGCTGAAATCCGTAATATAATGTAGATGCTCTCCAGTGCCCTAGTTCTGTATCCTATCTCTTTTGCATTGGCGAGCGGTCTATAATAGGCTGGTGATGTAGTAGTGCATAGATATCCAAGCGAATGTGTTTGTCATCCCTTATCATGATTACCCACTTCTCAGAGGGTGTAAGAGTCCTCCTTTCTGCTTTTTCTTGGCAGACTGCAGAACCCTGTGTCGAATTTGCTAGTAGTGTAATCATTCTGTCAACGGCAGATCATAGTCATAATCATATTTTAATTGCTCAAAGGAAGCAATACTATCAGCATTGAAAAGGTCTCCAACCCTCTTACAACTGGCATTTCACCAGGCCATATGGGTGGTGCTCGGCATCGACGATGCAAAGTCAGGGCTGTTCATTATACGGGTCATGGGTGAAGGCATTGTTGTTGGTTCTCGAGCCGTTGCAATTCTGTCCCACACGTCTAATGTTAACCAGACCACTGGGGAAAATATAGACACTTTGCGGCCTGTGTTTTTTCACCAGCCATGGGACCTTACAGATGGCTATGCCTGCTTGTTTTGAGGTGGTGCCATTCCACCATATAACAGAGTTGTGCCACTGCGTAGTATTTGGGGAGATAGGGAACTCCCAGCCCTCCCTCCACTATTATGCAATAAGTTCTACCTTTGCTGTGTGGGGTTTCTAACCCGGCCAGTTAAATTGGTCTATGCATCACTGCATTTTCTCTATTGTTCCCACTGGTGGGGAAATTGGGATTGTTTGTATGACTTTCAGTATTTTAGGGAGCAGTGTTATTTTGACTGCCTGGATACAGCGCAGCCCAGACAGTTCTCCCTATCTCCAGCTCTGAGCTGTGGTACGGACAGTTGCAAATGATTCTGTGTAATTTTGCTCTTATCTTGGAGGCCAATAGGTGGCCCACCTTATCACCCCCTGTGCAATAGCATTGTTTGAGCCATAATAGCAACACAAAAGTGGGGGTGAGTGGCTGTGAAGTTTCAGCATTCCATCCATCATCTTGCTGTGTTTGCTATGTTCGCCCTAAGTGGCAAAGGGTATGCCCAGACATGGGTCCCTTGCTCGCTGTGCCAATGGGTTCAAGCTAGCCTGGCTGATGAGGGGTGATAGTCTGAAACCAGTTCCAGGATGCTTGTTTCCAATCCAAGGAAGACCTGGCCAGGCAGTTCTAGCTTGACTGTTCCCATGAGGAGCAGGGTCAAGACTGATTTGCATATAGCTGGGTCTAAGCTGGGGTGGCATAGTGAGCAAAATAATGATGCATTTAATATAGATCTCTTGACTGGGTGTGAGTGGCTGAAAAGTTTCAGCACTCCATCCATCATCTTGTGTGACCCATAATAGCACCAGCTCTGCCTAGTTAGTATTTAGGGCCCTGAGTTGTTGTATCGCTAAGGTAAATTGGCACCACACGTTTGGACACCATTTGTTTATGAGTCCTTTCTAGGTCTGCCATCTTCTCCTCTACATCCCATCTCTTATCTCATTACACTCTATTGAGGTGTGTGCTACATGTTAGCTAAAGATTCCTTGGGTAAAAGAATTAATGTGTTGCACAGTAACAGAATGATCATGTCAGGAGTGTCATTAATGGTGAGGAAATCCAGTATGCTACATGTGATCACATCTATTGATGAGTCATGTTTCAGAACATTGTCATTAAGCATCCATGTTCATGCGGGTATGTATGTGGGTGCAATCCTTAGCTTGATTGTGATAGGCAAGTGGTCAGAAATGGCATATGTCTCAATATTGGTTCTTAGGGTCTTTGCAGAGTAATGTGTGGTTCCCAGAAAGTATAGGTCAGCCTCCCATCAGAGCTAGCATAGGTCTGACAGGAGGCCAAGAAGAAGTTATAATCACATTTTGTTGGATGTATTTCACGTCATATATCAACCAAGGTAAGTTCTCTCAGCCATCAAAGGTTCTTTCCAGGTCTGTCTCGATAAGTATGTTGATATCCTCACCAATCAGTATGTTCCTGTCTGGGGATGCTAGGACTAGAGTGAGGGCAAATTTGGAATGATTCCTATTTCTCCCTCGGGTATATATTGAGCCCAATATGAGGGTGGTGGGCCCATGCAGTATGCGTACCACTTGGAGTCGTCCTGGTGTGTCAATCAGTGAATCCATCAGTCTTCTGTGAAATGTATGCACCAATATCATTGTCACTCCCCCTGACTTCTTGGGGCCCCAAGAGAATATCTGTAAGGTAAACCAGCACAATTGGGGACTCGGGCAGTCTAATTTAATAAGCTGTGTTTCCTGCCGAAGGGCAGAAATCGGATTTTGTGTCTGTTGGGAAGGAAAGCAAAGCTGCATGCTTAGTTGGGGCATTCAAACCTCTCACATTAAAGCTGAGGACTTTTACAAACTGAAGTGTTATAAGTGCCCATGCATGAGAGTGTATTGTAAGAGTGCAAGAGTATGTTAGGTGAAATATATGGAGCAACATAAATTAACAATCACTTCCTCCCCTGTGGAGCTTCTGGTCCCTCGATCATGCCCAATAGTTGAGTTTAAAGAATCCAATCCCAAGGACATCCTCTGACACCTATCCCATTGCCCCCCTCCCTACTTCCACCTGCCACCCACATCATTCATCTCAGCAATACCCCTGTTGCCCCCACATCTTATCTGGCATGCCATGGCATCAGTACTTCTATTGTGCAGTAGTAGTAGAGTTCAGTCCTCCTCCATTGCATCAGCTTCTTATAGTGTGAGCAGGACTGCTTGACTTACCCTTTGTATTTCTTCCTGGAAAGCACAATACGTTTGTTGCTTTGTGAGCACCACGGTCCAACATCCATGTCTCGGCCTCTCTGGTACTCCCGATTATTGGGTGATGTCTGCAGGCTGTGAGCTCTCTAGCAGGTTGGGTAAGTCCAGGATCAAATGTGCCTCTGTTATGCGGCACACTGTATGAATAGAGCAGAAAATAGTAAAACGAGAGGCTGAATGAAAGTCCCATCAATACTTCACACCTTTCTCTGTGAGATGTTTTGTTATTGGGCAGAATTCTCGTCAATGCAGCAGGGTGCTCAAGGAGAGGTATTGATAGAGATGTAGAATTCAAAGGAGATCATTCTTGCCTCCCAGGCTGCTGCCATGATTGTATCTTTCTGTTAAAAGTGGTGCATACAGGTGAGTACATCAAGAAAGGTTCTCCTCAAGTTTGATCTGTCCTGTCGGCTCTAAGAGTGCGATCAAGCTGGATGTCCTCCTGTGTGAGCCCAGGGAGTACATGATGGAAGAGCCATTTCAAATAGTCCTCGAGGGCATTCGCTGCTCTGTTTCCAGGATCCCGCGTATCCACACATTGGATCTATGAAATCTATTCTCCAGGTTATCCAAGTGGTTTTGGAGGCCTATATTCTGATTGTGCGGCTCATGGACCTCTTACCTGAGCATTTTAATTTCCTCTTCCCTTGAGTCACCAGCGGTTTCCTGTGTGCATACTCGCTGCCTTATCCCCCAGCTTGTGTTTGCATCTGTTTTAATTCTTTAGTGAAATCATTTCGCAGGGCGACATTGTCATTGCGTAGCTTGCTGATCAGAACCTCCATATCGATGTGGGTGAGTGTCACCTCCATCACTGCCTATGATGCACCATTGGGAGAGTGGTTCCGACTGTGCTCACCTTCGCCCATGCTTTCCCTCCCACTCTCTATCTTCTTCACAACTGTTTTAGCAAGGATAGCCTCCAGGTTAGCATCTTTCTTGTTCCTGGATGCCATTTTCAGTATGCTTTAAAGTCAGTCGATCCAGTCCAGCTCCCCGATGCATGATTAAGGGTAGGGGTGGGAAGAATTCACTTTGTTTCACTCTGAGGAATTCTGAGGAGTTACATAAAAACTCTGCGGATTCTATAGAGCTCCACGAGTTGGCGTATTTGATATTGGTTCACAAGTTGTCATATTTAATTATCATGTGCCCTCATCTGCAATATTTATAGATGTGGACAAAGCCTAGGACATGCACATTGGGTAGCGCTCTGCAGTCACCCAGGGCTGGGGATTCACCGGAGCAGGCTCTCCGCTCAGCTCTCAAGTTGGGAGTGTAGGAAGTAGGCTACCATGTAGTAGTGGAGGGTCGAGTTCTGTCTGGACTCTAGCTGAAGAAGAAGGGGGGAGCCTTACCTCAGTGATTGTGGTAGTCGTCTATGTATGGCACGGCAGTGAGGGTCAAAAGCTGAGTGTTTGTCCACCCTGTCAGCAGCCATAACTTATGGCAGCTGAGCCTGCTCAATTAAAGGGGAAAGGTGGAGGTAGAAGCCAGAAACCAGGAGACAGGATAATATGCCCGTGAGAATTCCCATAGAAGCCCATGTTGACACCAGAACATGGGCTTCTATGGGAATTCTCAAGGGCATATTATGAAGCCCATTTTCGCCGCTTTAGCAACAGTTTTCTGCTGCTTAATCTTAATGCCGTTTCTTGATAATATGCCCCCGAGTCTTTTAAAATATATTAAGTCAATATAAAATGAGAGAGGGCTCTCACTTTCTTTAACCTCATGTTTACTCCCAGGAAAGAGTAAACCCGACTCCAATCTGTACACACACTTGGTAACTGACTAAAGTCATTGGACCAAAGCGAAAAATGGAGAACAATACTCTCAGAACCCTCCACCCTTCCTTTTATCAAAGTTAATTTTTTTTAAAGTTTTGAGTTACTTTTTTAGGTCGATTCTGTGCAGCACATGTGCTGGTCTGTGAGGCTTGTTGTGTTCAGTCTATGGGTTTTTCTACACGCCCAGCACTTCTGACTGGTTTGTTGGCCTGCCTTTCAAAATTCCTTTACTCTGGTTGATCAATAGTGTCAATCTGTCCTGTCTTTGGGTTCTTGGTTCTCTCCCATGGGACATCACTGTTTATTTTTTTTGGTTAACTAGTAATTGCCCTCTATTGCCTCTTCACCTGGACGCCCTTCTGCGTGTCATTGCTGCCATCTTTCCTGTGTCGCTGCTTGTGATTTCAGTTATTAATTGTTTTTGACGGTCATCTCTGGCCATGTGTTGCACCCTTTCCCTCCTATCACTACTGCCATCCTTTAGCAAACAGGATGTTTCGTCACACACATGAACAGCATAGAACAAAATCTTGTTTAATTTTAAAATTCCTTTTGTGCTTTGTTAATTTCAGCTTACAGGCAATTGTATCTTAACTGCCAGCATGCTAACACTGTTGTTTTGTGTACTCAAGGAAATTTGCATTATTTCATTGTTGTACTTTGAGTTAGTTTTCTAAACTTTATTTGGGTCTGTTTTTTGTCCTTATGATCGTGTTGACACCACTAATTACTTACAGACAGCTCCCGAATTCACTTTGTTCTCTTAATTGTACAGACAAGGGTGAACATTGGCATTTCGGTTAACAGACCATGGCAAGCAACACTTCCTTCCATTCCCTTCTGTCAATAGGGGTTGCCATACATTTTCCCATTTCAAAGTTTCATTTTGGCACTAGATTTTAAACATGTTTTTTAACAGTTCCACTTCACCAAATTCTCCTGTGTTGTTTCGTTTTGTTTATGGGTTTTTTGTTAACTACACAGTTAGTTGATGTGAGTCCATTGTCACATTGGATTACCGATTATTGTTATCACATTTGGGTCACTGGTTGAGGCTTGAGTTTGTCACACTTTTCATATTACTTGTTGCTCTTTTCACACTCACTTCTCATAATTGGCATCATTAGCTTTTGTTGGCTTTTAGCAGTGCATGGTGGTACTTATATTCTCTTCCCTGGCCATGTAGTCATGTCCTTAACTTTTCAGGCAAACACACTCATTCATTTATAAATAATAGGTATAAACAGGTTCAGGTAAATATATTGTTCTGCTTAGATTTCACATGTTTTACTTAATCCTGCATTCCCATATGAGTGTTTGCTTTTTCCAGGATGTTGGTATTTGTATCGTTTGTTAAGGCAGCATATCACTCTTGTCTCCTCTCCTTCATAAACTATTTCCCATTTTCTGGTTCTCCGGTGCCATGAGGTCATACAAATGGCAATAGCACTATGTAAACATAATCACTCCACTTGGAATAAAAAAAAAAAATTGTCATTTTCAATGCCAAGGGTTCTCACTTTCACAAATGCGTGACCAATTCTATTGCTAATGCTTGTTTTGCTAGTTTTGCAGCCTGTCACTCATTTTACCCTCCTGACTAAAAATGTTAATCCGGTAGTGTTTTTTTAAATTTTCTTGGTTTATCTTTTCAGAGACACTATACCTGCATAGCAACCCGCAGCAGGCTGCTTATGGCACTTTATCTGATGTCTCAGGAAGATGAAAAGTACTCAAGGAGAATCGCTGCAGTTCCTGTATATTTAATGCTTTAGCTGGCCTTTTACTTCCCACAATGCCCCTGGCAGAGTCTGTTTCAGAGCTAGAAATGCGTACAATTAATATATTGCAACTGGTACTGACATACAGTGCTCCAATACCTTCAAGTTGTTTTCACGCTACATAAAAATGCTAAAATAATAAATAAGGCACGCCATCATTTATTTTACCTACTTCAGAGTAAGTTTCCCTCCACATGACCTTCGTCTGCTTTGGGTTGTAATAGTTGGGATACAAAGCATTTAGAAAGCATACACAACAAGTAAGCACTGACAAAAGCCTAGCTTTATAATGTAGGACACAATAACAATCGCACAAAAGACAATGTTCCCTTGGAACATGCGCAGGGCGAGACCATAGTATACCCGTCCACTTATGATCAATACAGAGACACTTTTATTGTCATGTCACTCGCAAGGTGGTGAGAAAACACAAAATGCCTTTTCGGACTGACTAACAGCTCTGCAAGGCATAGGATTGATATCACAAGCTCCATGACAAGCTGTTCAGCGTCCACCATAAACTCTCTTAGGCTGCAGCCATTTTCATATATTCCATGGAAAGATGAGGATATTGACACAACCTTCATGTTAAAGAGATAACGTGGGAAGCTCAGCTTCAGTGGCTACAATGCACACAGACCTCCTGCAGGCAGCGAACACCATGAGATGACAGTCCTTAGCAAGGCACCCTTCCTGTTCAGAGGACTAGACTAATAGGAGAATAGCAGACATATCAGCATCTTCAACAGGCATGACTGAAGCAAAATAGTGGTGGGCGCCGGAAAACTCTGCAATGCGGTAGTAGACAGAGTTTTTACTGAACTCCGTGCCCCAAGTGGAATGCGGAGTGGCAAACTACTGCAAACTCCACTGGCGAACTGGAGTTTACTGCCCTCCCCTAATAAACGGTGCGATAGTGGTCATTTTCTTTAAATTATACTATATTCTTAATTATTTATAGTACTGTTTATTTTATACCTTGGATAAGTATTACATATTATCATGTAACTTTTATTGGTATGTTTTACATTTTTTGTTAAGATTTTTACATTTCCTAGACATTGTCCAAACAATTTCTTTTCAAAGCCCTATTGCTTTCTATAGAGAGATAGTCATTTTAGGCAGAATTGTTTTTTTACAGCTAACTTAATGTTTGTAGTCATTTCTCATCCGTTTTCATGGAAGTGAGCTGCGGGAAAATGCTGTTGCTTGTTAGATAAGGCAAGAGCTTCTTTGGGCTTTACTATAGGGTTTTGGGGGTAAGGTTGACAGTCATGTCAGATACTCATACATGACTGCTTTACTTATTACAAAGCCGACATTTCCAATAATCATCTATCACAAGTTTTTATTTTCTCCATCATCTGAGGTATCTTAATTAATGTGTCTAGTCTGGGCAGAGAGGTATGTAAATGTAGTACATTTATAAAAATAAAATTATATAAGAAATTGGGTGATTAGTTGCAAAGGATGTGTATCCTTTACAAGTACTAAGTCTGCAATGATTCTTTTATTGGGACTCAAGTACCCCATTGCAGTACTTGACTATCTAAGGGTAGCGAAGCAGAACAGTCCACAACGTACTCAAGTGAACTTGGATACATTGGTGTACAGCAGTGGGATCTAGGACTTGTGTTTTGCAGTATTGCACAGTGAATTAGGTTGAAAATAAAAATACCTTTCTAAATTGACAGCAGGAATTGATATTTAGATTTTTCTTTGGCTTTTGGATTTTATTGGGTTATTTTTCCTAAATGTATCCTTTAACTCCCTTAGTATTTGGGTACCATGGAGGTGGATCTGGCTAACAGGCGACCCTTAGAATGGCAGAGCAGAGGAGCAGTTGTAAACAGAGAGTAGTGGGGATGGGCAGAGAATCCCAGAAGGAGGACTTCCACATTGCCCTCAGAGCCTAGGAAGAAGTCCGTCAGCTGCAGACATTTTAGAGGAGAATGAGGGTGAAGGTGTAGATGAGAATGAGGATGAAGTTGAGGAAGCAGTGCCAGGAGTGGAATGTCCAGAAGGAGCTGCATCCACTGTGTTGTCCAGAGCAGGGAGCAGTGTATCTTCTTGAAGTTTGCCCCATCAGAGCTGGGGGACAAGAAGGCCGAAAGACCCTAACATTTGCTGCTGCTCCATTTTCCCTTGAGGAGAAAATGTTGGCCTTGGCTGCTGATGAGAAAACGGTAACTGTAAACCTTGCACTGGAAGAGAAAAAGTTGACCTTGGCCTTAGAATAGAAGACAACCCTGCTAGCCCATGATATGAGCCACCAAAAGATGGAACTGAGGTTCTGAATGACTTCAGAGTACAGTGATGACGGCGGCTATTCTTAAGTCCCTAGGAGAGGTAAACATAGGGTTCACATTCCAAAAGAGCTCGAGTCTAGATATGTTATTGTGAAGAACATTCATAACTGGTTTGCAGCTTATGGTGATATGGCCTTTTATATGCATAAAGGAGGCTCCTACTTACAAATTTGGTCTAATGTCAGAGAAGTATCTCCTGATGTTCAGTTAGAAACTGGATGGTTGGATGAAAGCAAGTAAAGTAAGGATATTAATGAGTGGCATAATTTGTTTATGTTGAAGCACATCTTGTGTATTTGTGTAACAGTGTTGCACTATCACCTAATAGACTCTGTGCGCCCCAGTGCTAGGGAGCTTGTAAAGGAAGCTGACCTCTGGATCTGCACCAGAGTATCCAATAACCTTTTTATAGATGATGATAAGAAGGGTGGGTCAGGCCCGCAAGAGAAAAAAATATTTGCGCACCCCTCAGGACCGCAAATTTCTGACAAGGGGAGAGAGTCCCAACCTACCTCATGGGAGCAGGATGGCAGGAACTCAGATGGAAATAAGCCCTTTGAAAAGGGCAGGTGCTTTGATCGTCATCAGCCAGGGCCTAGGAATGAATATACCTTATGTTCAGGGAGGACCTGGCTTGGCAGTTTGTGCTGAACTGTTCCTATTGGAGCAGTGTCAAGACTGATTTGCATATAGCTGGGTCCAAACTGAGGTGTCATGGTGTGAAAAATAACAATGAATTGGGATGCGCCCCCACATACCAGTAGTGAGAACATTTCATCCATCACTGTTTTGTGTGCTTATTGTATCCCAGGAGGGCATTCATTAGTGGGCACTCTAGAGAGGGGGCTAATGTAGTGCTAGGGGGATGTTATTTCCAGGAGGAGAGGGTAGAGCATGCCCCAGTCCAGTGCTTCCCAAATTATTTAAAACTGCAACCCAATTTTTAGAATTACAAACTTTTACAACCCACCTAGCTTTATTGGATATGAGGCTGGCGTTTTCTTTAATGTAATTAAAGCATCATATGGTAGCGCACTGACATTTACAGGCAGCACAATTTCCATTGAAATGTCCACTAAATGTGGACAGACATCCTGTTTTACTTACAAAACTATACTGCACACAAATGTTAGTATGGAAATTGAGTGTCTTGCTTTGTTTTGATACTATTAAAATATTTTTTTCCATCATTCTTTAGAATTACGAAACAATGTGCTTCTTTTTTGCTTCCCTAACTGCTAAATGTGTACAGTTAATTTACAGGTACTTACATTTTGTTGGTATTTCAAAACATTACATCCTACTGACTCCCGGTACCACACCAAGATTGTCACAAAATTCACTTTACTTCTCTTTCTGTGATTGCACAGTGAGAGGAGTTTGTAAACACTATTTGGCTATGTTAAAAAAATAAGCAGAAGTTTGTCAAAAGACATAGCCTAACATTTGACCTCTGCCTGCAAAGCACAGCAAATGTGACAACATAAATAAAGGTTTTATTATTATTATTATTATTATTATTAATACAGTTTATAGAGCGCACGGCTACCCCAAATAGGGGTGTCCCGGCGCTGAAAGCAGCTGAGTTGCAACCAACGGGGAATAAAAAACTAAAAAAGCCATGTTTTCAAAGTTTTTCTAAAACTAGATTCAATGTTTGCCTTCCGCAGGAGTTCAGGAAGGCTGTTCCACAGTAATGCTGCACCCACTGTGAAAGTCCTCCCCCCCAAACGGGACCTCACAAAGCGAGGGACCTGTAAAAGAGTCTGAGAATTAGATCGTAGCACCCGATTTTGTTTATATATGCTCAGTCTTTGCTTAAGGTAATTAGGACAGTTTCCATTTAAGGCTCGATACGCCAGAATCATGGCCTTGAATTGGATTCGCTTCTCCACCTTCAACCAGTGGAGCTTCTTCAAATACGGAGAGACATGGTGTTTGAAAGGTATTCGTAGCATCAGTCTCGCAGCCGCATTCTGAATCATTTGGAGACGTCCTATAGCATATTTGGGGAGGCTAAGATATAGACTATTGGCATAGTCCAGCCTGGACGTGACTGTAGCATGTACTATGGATTTCCGGCAATCCTCAGGTAAAAAATGGAGGATTCTCCGTAGATTTTTCATTATGCTAAAACAGACAGACGAAACCTGCTTAATTTGAGAAGAGAAGTAGAGATTTGCTTCCCATTTCACACCCAAATTCCTGGCGCACGAACCCGGTATTGGTGGTGATCCCATCTCTGATGGCCACCACAATACTGGATCTGGAGCTAAGCCACTGCCGAAAAACAGAACTTCGGTTTTTTTCGGCATTAAGCTTTAATTTATTAGCATTCATCCAGCGCGCTATATCTTGTAGGCAGCCCTTAAAGTTCATAAAAGTGTCTGCCGACCTATCCTTAAATGGGAAAACCAGCTCGGTGTCATCAGCGTAGGAAATCGCCTTGACACCCCAATTGGCGATCAAAGTAAAGAGCGGAGCAAGGTATACATTAAACAACAGGGGGCTAAGGGCTGAGCCCTGAGGGACGCCACGCTTAATTTGCTTAGGTCTGGAGGCATAAGATTGTAGAGCCACTTTCTGGGAGCGCCCACTGAGATAGGATTGTACCCAAGCTAGCACCGTCCCTCCAAGACCCGCATCTTGGAATCTCCGGACCAGGATGACATGGTCTACGGTATCAAAGGCCGCGGATAGATCCAGGAGCACCAGCAAAGCACATGCTCCTGAATCCAATGACCATTTTATTGACTCTGCCACTTCCAGAAGAGCGGTCTCAGTACTGAAACCTGCTCGAAAGCCCGATTGAGTGTCGTGTAAAGCCCGATTCTGCTCTAAAAAAGAGGTCAGTTGGCGTTGGACCATTTTCTCCAACATCTTACCCGGGGCAGGGAGCAGTGAAATGGGCCTTAGGTTACTAAGGTCACCTGGGTCACCGTTCACTTTCTTCCTCAGGGGGAGGATAGTTGCCTGTTTCCAAGCGTCGGGAAAAATGCCTGTCTCTAAAGAGGTATTCCAAGTATGGTGCAGGCCCTCGGTCAGCGATGGAGCTAACATTTTCCAAAACTTTGGAGGGCAGGGATCATCTGGTCCGCCAGACCTACATTTCAGAGTTTCTGCTAACGCCTTCTGGTATGTAATCGGGCTAAATTTTAAGAGAATTGCCCTCTCCCCACCAACTGCTGATGTTTCCAGTTTTGCAGTGGCCTCGGGGGACGTGAAGGAATCATAAACTTTAGAAATGTTATCATCAAAATAGGAGGCATCTTTATTTATTGCTTGGACTTTCATGACCCACCAAAAATTTGCTGGCAACCCAGCATTGGGTCGCAACCCACAGTTTGGAAAACACTACCCTAGTGTAAATTTGTTGGGAAGTGGAACCAGCAAGTAATCTGGTGATTATAGGGAGTTCCAGGAAGAAAGTACTTCTAGAGAGACACAGTGATTGGGGTCCATGTCACTGCTCTGTGTCAGCTTGACCCTGGTAGTGGAAACACTGGTCTCTTCAGAGCAGTAATTGCATGTAGAGTTCAGTAAGATAAGGAATGTAATTAGGGAGTGAATAACCACCCTATGGCTATGGTCTCTCAAGAGTGGAGGGGGCTACTAACCCAGAGGAAGGTAGGAGTGTGTACCTGCTTGTTCATAGGCTGTTTGCTTGTCAGTTGCACCCACAGGAAAGAACCGAGCTGAGAAGGGTAGTGGGCCAGGGTGCCCCATAAACACAGTTTCTGTGGTAAGTCTTAAATGGAGGTAAATAGACCCTAGAGAAGACCAAAGTGTAGGATTTGAATGTCATCCACAGTAGGGGGAGCAACAGGGCCATAAGTTACTTGCTGTGACAGAAGAGAACTCAGAGGCTGTCACTGGTGAGACCACTTTAAGCCTGAAGGTGCTGTATGCAATGTCACAGTAACAGGAGACAGGAGCTCTGGACCAGGAAGACCCCTGTATGACACAAAGTATGTCACGCTTTTTGTGGGCTGTGAGACCCCACTGGAATTCCAGGGCTGCCAGCCAAGCTTTCAGACTCAAGGTACAGACCCTAAGCTGAAAGGCCAGTGTCAGGGTAACACCCCTGAGAAGGCAATAGTAAGAGTTGTATGAGGGTGTCTACAGCCTAAGACTGTAACACCCCCACTCTGAGAAACCTAAGCAGCCCAAGGGTGCTGAGGAGAACGTGGGCAACTCCTAGCCAACTCAACTGCTGGAAGCAATGTCTGACCTAAGCACAGGAAGGAGGAATTCATCTGTCAGTGGATGGCCAGTGCCCTGGGTACTGACAATAACAGCTGTCAGTGGCCTTTCTTGTTTGTGTTTCTTTTTGGCAGAGCTGGTCCTATATTGGGGAGAGAAGTTTGATCTTTGAGACAGAATGGGGCACATGCCCTTTATGGTCATGGTGGTACGGTTGACATACTGGGATGCATCTATAAGCAGGCTATGGTTAGTTGTCTCAGAGTTGGAGCCCATAGGAAAATAGAAGGGTATATCATAGACAGAGTTAGTGACTCGGGAAGATGTTTACAGAGGGGTACAGATAAGTTTAGAGGGGCAGAGAGCAGACATGTGCCATTGCAGAGACAGCAAATTGTCCTTGATATATTACCAGAGCGGGAAGGTCCAAGGTACTGATTAGCCTACCATAGATCTTGGCTGGAGCAGGCAGTGTAGCAAATCTGCTTTTTCTACATTACTGATCTGCACATCTTTCACCTGCAAACAAGAATAAAGTGTCTGTGCTACCCCTTTATCCATGGTTAAATTGGCTTACCCTGGAATAACATAGTTAACATGTCTATACATCCCTAGTGTATTGTATAGGTGATATATGTAGGGCTTACAGGTTAAATGAAACATGTGGACTGCTGCACCTATAATGCCATCCACAGGGGTGGCCTGCAAAATACGGCTTTGGGCCCACTATGGATAGCCTGCCTTCAGTAGCCTAAATCCTGTCAAAATAGTGCTTTTGACAGGCAGGAAACACTGACCTTAAATATGAGGTCATCCCTAAGTACAATTTGTTCTCAATACGTAGGATGTGTGATATTTAAAAGTGCAGTATGTGTGAAACAAAATTTCTCCAGTGACTAGGCCATATAAGCTATTTTGTCTGGGGTGTTTGGACAAAATATCAGAAAAGAATCATGTGATACGAAAATAATATGTCAAGGATATCAGGACATCAAAAATAATATTGAAGATAAAAATATAAGGCCTCATTTGATAGAGTGTGTTTGGACCACCGCTCACTATCACAGCGGTCAGGAGGCCACCCAATAAGCAGGCGGCGGTCCGACTGCCCAATTATGATGAGACCGCCGTGCTGGCGGTCAGAAAGTATTGTATAACACGGCGGGTTGTGCTGGGGCCAAGGAAAATGGCTGCAGCACAAGTCGCAGTGTTAAGGAGCAATTTGTGGATAGGGATTAAAAAATGCTAACCTTTTAGTGTTCAACACCTTCCTCCAGTATGGTTGGATTGGAGTGGGAATAATACATTTCACCCCTTTAGTGTCCAAATTGGTATAGATTGGAGTGGGAATACTAAAGGTGACCGCTTTAGTGTCCAACACATTCCCCCAATATGGTTAGATTGGAGTGGGAATAGTAAATGCCATCTCTTTAGTGTCCAACACCTTCCTCAAATTAGTCTAGATTGGAATGGGAATGGTAAATTGCACCCTTTTAGTGTCCAACACCTTCCTCAAATTGGTTTAGATTGGAGTAGGAAGGGGCAATGTCACCCCTTTAGTGTTTAACAAATGTTCACAAATTATTTATGCTAGATTGTGATTATTGAATTGTATATTTTTATTCTAAAATCTTATTTATTTTTTTAGTTGTTTATAGTACATGTTTGAAAGTCAATACACACAGAAAATCATGGTTACCGAAAACCTGGCAAGTCATTCCAACTATTTTTTGTAGGACATCAGTTATTTGAGATATAAAGGCTGATTCCATAGTTCACACCACACAGATTGGCTCAAACTTATTGTGTGACGAGTGGTAGAAGCAACATTGCTGGCACAGAAGGTGGTCCTAGAGTAGCTGTTTGAAGCAAGTCAATAGAGCAAGTATGTTCTTAGCCAGTTCCCACTTCAGCAGCTGAGAAGAGGATTTTAATCTGTTGAAGTTTCACTGCCATAGCACTAGGAGCAGCCGCTTCCTAGGATGCCTCGTGGAACGCATTCACCAACAATGGAATACACTAGAGACAGCTATACAAATAGGTCTCTGAAGTACCTCAGACATGAATAGTACATTCATGTCTGACGGCTCTCCAATTGGCGATTAGAGGCGGAAATCCAGTGCACATTAGTACATGAAAAACAGACGGAACACAAATTATATGCAATGATGCAACACTGGCCAAAAGGATAGGAACCAATGCTCATTAAGCTCTAGAAGCCACAGCATACCAAAGCAGTAAACCATGCATTCATGGCACAGCAGCACAAGTGGTAGTACTTGTTCCATTCTGTCTTGAACTGGGACGTCCTTAGCAGGTCCTAAATACCACAATCACATTTCCAGCAGCAAGGATCAGTACAAGTGGAATACCTCTACGAAAGCTTACAAAAACCAAGTGTACAAAATTTGGAATGACATAGAACATGGTCTCAAAGTACAAAAAAACAGATATAATGTCATATAAAAAGTGAACTACTCACTTTGTTTCAGACATGTACAAGATATGATGAACCACCTCCTCTAAATGCTTTGGGAACTTGGTATGAAGTACAATCTCTATCTCGGATGCAGACCTTCATATTAGTAGATCAAACAACTCTCTGTAGAAGTTAAGGCCATAATACTTTGAAACAGCATGGCCTTCAGAGTATTAAATCTTTTGTTCGAAAAACTTCTCACACGGCATAGCATTGTCTCCCTAATTGTGCGGGCAGGTAGAAACTTAACTTGTGTGCAACAAGTCACAATGGATTGAACTATCACCACATAAGCAATGCTAGGTCGCTTTCTATAAAGAGTGTAGATTGTGATACAGAAATGAACTCCTTATCAATAGTAAAGTTAAAGTCGGACGATGTGAACCTGTTTTCCATCCATGTAGCTCTCAGTTCTAGTGTTTTTTCTAAGGTCCAAATTCTGTACAGACAGCAGGATGAAGAAACAAGGTGAAAATCACTGCTTGGTATGTATTTACATATATCATATTAAGTTAGTGTATATGCATGCACATGAAAGTTTGAGCCATGGTCTGATATGTCAGTACCAGTAAGAATAAAGACACCAACAAAAACAAGTGAGAATGAAAAACCCTACACCCCTACAACTGTACACAGAAAATTGAAAGCTATCCCAGAATGGATGTTGGGCAAACAAACGTTACAATGATGCTGTAGATGTAGAGAGAACATAGCTTCTCTACCCATTACATAAATGTGGAATTCATGGACTTAAAATATCAGACTCTTACATCTCATATAAGAGACATTGGACACATAATCATCATCTGAACCTGTGAATCAGTAAGCATTGCAGTCCAACAGAGTGAAGTAGGTATGTGAGGAGCCTACCTGCTTGTCTAGTTAGCCATAGAGTTGCCCATAATGGGGGAGGACCTCTTCCACCAGGGTTTCAAGCTCCTCTGGATAGAAGTCTGGGGCCCTCACACCTTTAGAATGGGCCATGATAGCTCACAAATACAGCAAACAGCAGCTGAAATAGAGGATGTGTAGATTGCAGCAGTGTCAATAGACAAGTGAAGAGTTCAGGCCACCGCAAAGTACTTGTATGACACATAGGCGGTCTTCGCCATGCACTGAAACCGCCATTGGACTGCAACATTCAATTTCACCAATATAACACAGAAGCTTCAGCTTCCGCGATCGAGAAATTTAAATGTCCAAAAAGTGGTGCCAGGCAATTGCCATTTATGCGGCTTTTAAGTTTTCAAAATTAATGTTAATCTAAAGTGTCACAATCACTACATGCAGGGTTACAAGCTGGATGTAAAAACTGGGAGTTCTCTAAAAGGGGCGTGGCCGATATAAATAAGTTTGATGTCTTAAAAATTAACCATTACGAACAAATGAGTGCTTACCATGTCATGTAGTTCCTACTAATCCTTATGAGCATTGTTTGGAAAACATAAACTAAGGGCTTGGTGCCAAGACTGATTCCAGACACGCCCTTAGGATAGGTTTGCCTATAGACTAGCTAGCTCACAGTGCCACGGTAAGTCCCACTAACCTACCAAGGAGCGAACGGTTTCAGGCAACCTATGAACATGACAACCCTGTCCCCTCAGGGATTGTGGAAACAGTACAGTACCTTTTGCTGAGTCACTAATTCTCAGAGAAATATTCTGAGAATACGCAGTGGGATGTTTCCAATAAAGGTATTGAACCAGCGTTTTTCCTGCAGAAAATACATGTGCTGCAATGAACAATAGACAGAAGCAGATAAATGTGATTACAAGCACCAAAACCGTAAATAGTAGATATAGTTCTACCATGGTGATAAAACAATGTATATATGCAGAAATATAAAACAAAGCAGTAATTTAGTTTACTCCTACCCTACTCTAAGTATACCTAGAGTGTATGAAGGTGTAAAGCCAAGAATCCCCCAAAGGGATGATCAAACCCCATTACTTGATGGAAGAGAGTGAAGGACCTTGTCTTGCTCATGAACTGTAGACTCCTCACAAGATGTCAGACCGCTGCGTGGTGATTTCTCAGCATGCAAGGACCTCGGTGTCAGTGGAAGTGCCTCCTCTGCTAATCAATCGGGATGCTCATCTTTTATAATAGAAAGCAGCCTTGCAACGTGCATTTAGATCAGCAATGTTATCAATATGTAGATAGCCCTGTTGCCATGTGGAAGAAGATAGTGATGACATTTGTACACAATGCGAAACAAGACCTTGTACGTGATGTTCAGGGCATTGTGATAATGTTGTGTGAATCTAGATGTGTAAACAAGTTTAGTTTCAAAAGAAACTAATCCAACATTGTCTTCCACACAAATATGTGCAAAAGGTCACAGCTAAAAATGTTATTTCTGAGGACAATGTAAGAAATAAGCAGCTTTGCTGCATGGGCCTAACTCGCAAATGTAACACCATAGTGTGCCGCCCACCTGGTTTGTTGCTGTGTATGTCAAGGCAACATGATATATGACACAACTAACATTACACCCACAACACGTCCCGACTACTGATTTTCTTGATGCTTCTTAGGAGCCTAAGGAAAATAAGAACCAACTACGGCTTTGTTGTTATTCACTTTGAAAAAAGCTTCATTCATCACATGGTGAGACAATCTAAAAAGCCAGCAGACAGTTTAAAAAAAGTTTTAAAAAACAACTCTTAAAATCATCACTAGGAACTGCAGCATCCCAGGGTGGCTCTATGAATGCATTTATAAATAATCAAATACTCTGGGTGCAGCAATACGCATTGGCCTTTAAGGGGTCCATCAGTACTTCAATGTCCAGTGGCGCAACCAATTCTGATCTGAGTTATATATACAGAACGCATTTGTGGCGGTAAAGCAGACATCGAAAGACAGGTTTTATGCAGCCAAGCCAGACAGGCCTGAAGGATTAGAACCAATGCTGATTCAGTTATTGAAGCCGAGGTGCCGAAGCAGTGTATCATGAACTCACGGCAATGCAGCACTAGCAGTGCTATCTCCATTCTGAGTTTAACTGGGATATCCATCGCGGAGTAGATAGAATAAAATCAGGATTCTGCCACAAGTAGCAGGACAAGTGGGAGCCCTCCAAAAATGATATCCAACACGGAGTGTATGAAAGATGATATAACTCAGAAAATTGTCTGAAAGCTGCTACGCAAACCGGAGCTGATACATTTAAAAAAAAGGGCACTATTCCCTTTGTATCAGACATTTTAAATACACAATGGACCATCTCCCCAAAATGCAGTGGGAAGTTAGTGTGGAGTAGTGTATGTATCTCAGGCGACAACCTTGCAACCTGGAGATCAAACGTCTCTTTGGCTGAAGTTAAGGCCATATTCTTTTGTAAAAGCATGGCTTTCAGTTTGCTCAGGGAATCAAATTTAATGTTGGAAACATCTATTGAAGGCCATAGCGCTGCCTCCCTAATTGTGTGGCAGGTGGAAACAGTACTTGAGTACAACAAGTGACTATTGAATTAACCGTTCCATTCCACAACAACCTTGATCATTGAGCATTAAATAACTCCCGTTAGAGCACAGCTTGAACACCAGATGAGTCAGGGCAGCGGGGGAACCCCTTAAATAACAAGACAAATTTGCCATTGAAGGGATGCATGCTCCGTGGAGAGAAATGTCCTGGCAAACTAAAGTGCTGCTTAAAGCACCTTCACAGTCGGAGCTACTATGAAATACTTCAGTGTCTTAATTCCTGCAGCTAAACCTGAATGGTAACGCCCAATGCTCGTACATATCCTTCCTCTAGCACTTCATATCTACCTATCTTTTGGTATTGGAGACAATATTGGAATTGAAAGGTTGTGACAGGTAGGGTGAGGCAACCATGGATTATCCAGTCAGTGGATGGTGTCTCAGCCACCGTAAAAGGTAATTGGTCTAATTTTTCAATGTGCAACATGGTAAATTTTACATCTCTATGTGCCATCATCATCTGTCTTTCTGTGAGATTTATGCTGAAAACAGATTTATACTGTTGATGTAATGCCATGGCACATGGCAGGAACATAACATTTACAGCGTCCAACTCAATCTTACTATTGACCGTAATTGTGAAAGTTCATCTTGTAATATATCTTGCTGTATTATGTCAATTGCGGAAGACACTTTGTTATCCAGTGAATAAATACTGGTTGATAAAATGGTCATGCCATTGTCAACCACAGCCAAAGCTTTTTCTAGATTAACCCTATCAATTTTACACAATCTCTCAGCAGCCTCCTGTTGAGAATTCTTCCATAACTTGTTATATATTCTACATAAAGTGTTTTTGACCTGAGTTCCGGGACCCAATATAAATCTGTGAGATCCATGTCATCAGAAAGGAGGGACAGGTGTTGTTTTACCTGTGAGAGTGTTGACGTCTTTAGCCATTCGAGGCATAACTTCCCAACACTATATGATGTCACTAACCCTGAGTGTTCTGTTTGTACATAGCATTGATCAGTCCTGTTAATCCTAAATCCTTCTATTTTACCCAAAAATCTAGACTGACATGTTTTTGTGTCCACTGGCCAAATCAACAAATCCTTACAATTGGGTCCTGATGAATTGAAAGAACCATTACGTTACATGTTGTCTAACGTATCCTCACTAAAGTGTCTAAATTGCTGCCAGTTTTCGAAGCATGAGAATGCGGGAATGCGCTGTGTGTTCAAATCTTTTGCTTTAGCTATACAGAGACATGAAGTTTATTTCACTGTCTTGTTCGGGAAAATCATCTGACGTGGTATGAGGCATGCTCTAAATAAGACCTCCGTTGCTTGAACCTGCAAATCGTTCGTCCCCCAGATAGATTTTGAGTCTCTAGTGCCTTTCTAGAAGTTATAAACCTGTATAGACAGTTGGGAAATAAAAGAAGCAGAGTATATCAGCTTGGTGTTCGTTAGCATATTTTTCTGTGCAGTTGTCAGTGTAGGCCTATAATAATATTAAGCTGGGTCAGATGTTTAAGAACCTGAAAAATCTGCAAACTTCTGTGCAAATATTTTTGAACTACCTTTCGGTGGTGTTGTGCAGTGTTCCCATTGTGTGTAATATTAAATAACACTTGGGATACTGGCGTTGTGTAAAAAAGGGTGATTATAATGCTGTTAACAAAACTTGTCTCCAAAATTACTAGTGCCATCTTACAACTCATGTTTAGAAAATGCAGCTGACTGCTCTAAATCGGAGTGCACAATTTCAATGTCCCAAATCATCAGAGAAGTACTAGAGGTGATTATGTAATTTAAAGAAATCTTAAACTAATATGGAGTTTTCAAAAGTTCAGTAGGACCATATACATCATATGATCCCCTCTCCTATTTAAATCCTTCAGTAACTGGAGCCACTGTAATGTTCATTAACCCTGGGCGTAGTTTGCGTAGTAGCGCTATGCGTAGCTGCGCGAAGTGCACTTTGCACTACGTGAGATACGCGTAGCACTACACGTACTGCGTAGTGCGCTGTTTGCGATGATTGCACAGTGCTGGATGCTTGTCCGCACTGTGCAATCATTGAAAACGGCATCTTCCACAGTGCGAGCTGTCATTTTCTGCCACTCAAGTAGATTTTTACTCGAGCGGCAGCTTTCTCAATGCGGACTGGTAGTTTCTCATCGCGAGCGGTCGCAAGCATACGCGACCACTCGCAATGAGAAACCTGACCTCCCCGCATTGAGAATCTCGCCGGGAGTTTTTTTTTCCACACTCGCAATCGGCAACTTGATGTTGCTGATGGGCAAATGAGGAAAAAGTCTCGCCGTGATGTCATTTTGCTCGCTTGCGGTCGCCAAATTGACGTTGAGGACCGCGAGTGAGCAAAAAATTCCAACTACGCTACGCGTTTTTGCACTGAGCTATGTGCAATTCGCGTAGCGTGAAGTAGAACAAACTATGCAAACTACGCGAGTGTAGCGTAATTGTCCACCCAGGGTTAATGTTCATCAGGGACAAGTCTCTTAGTTCACGATGTGATGATGCATGTGGCTCAAGGACCAAGTTCACAAGTGGTACTGCAGAGCTTTTTGGGAGAAAGTGTCCATTCTGAAGTAGGAAAAAGACAGTTACCATACCAATCCAAAGTACCAAGAAAAGTAATCCAGGGAACAACAAAGTAAGTCCTTTTCAGTAAAAGATAGAAATCATAAACTTGAAGCTTGAAAGGGAGAGACTGTGTCGGCAGCTCAGGATAACTTGGATCTGGTGAGAAGTCATCATAATGCACAAAGTAGCCAGGCTCTGTCCGGTATATTCTTGTATTCGAGGAGTAATTGTAGCAATGGCAGCAGTGCGTACAGTTGCCTTGGCGGCCTCATCCGAGATTGAATTCCCTTCAACGTGAACACCAACACTTTGATGACTCAATGTATGAATAACATGAGCCCATGGCAGGCTTTGCCACTTGTTCCTAAAGCAGCTTGTTCTTTACAGTGCAACCTTTGGAATCCTTAAGCCCATTTCGGCCCTAATAATGTAAATATTCATTGTAGAACTGGGCACAATAAAATGAATCACATACTATGAGTGTGGGGAATTCACAATTAGTATTCTGTAGTGCCACTATCAAGGCTTTTAGGACTGAGTCTGTGTTTTATCAGGAAGGAAGTTCCATCCCCAATGCGCCATTTTACAATTGCGGTGCAATACTTTGACATTTGGAATGCTTGCTTTTGTAACGGCCTCTAAGGTCGGTACCAGAGTCACGACAATTATCCGTTTCCCCTGAGCCAGTGCTCTCTACCTTACTACAGCCGTCTGTATTGCTGTAAGTATTTTCTTAGTTGGTGCAAAACGCATTTTAGCGTTTGTATACAAATGTGAGTTTTTAAGAAATAGGTACTGTATCACCTTCATTGTACATGATGTAATTGTACCCGGTTGGTCTAGCGACTACGCGGATCACCAGGTTAGTTGTGTTGACATGTGTGTGTAAATGTTTGAAAGCTATCATGTCAGCTTGTAATGAACGTAGGATATCAGTAAGTTCCTATGCCCAATGATGTATTGAAAAATAAGGCCTCATTAAATCATAAAAAAGTTTTACCCTTCAGTATAATTCAAAATGTATTTTCTGTAAAAATGAAAAAATCCTAAAATGGTTTGTAGTCTTTTCAGAGTTGTTGGAGGTTGGAGTAGTGCACATTTTTCTAAAACGCACGCTGCCAGGCTCTTGCCTTCACTTGACAACTCGTATCCTAAAAATAGGACACTGAGGTGGCCAATTTTACATTTTTTAAAGTTAAACTTGTATTTCAACTGGGCAAAACCAAGAATTATGTTGGTCACCCTTGCCAAGTGTTCCATTAATTCATAATCCGTAAGATGTCATCTACATAGGACAATGCCTCTTCATCAATATTTTGAAGTAACTCTGGGGCATATCAACAACAACCGGCGATAATTATCTCTAAGCGCACTTAGCGCTAGGATAATTATCGCCGGCTAGCGTGAATTTTTATCGCTGAGATAGCGTGCTATTAGCAACGCTTATCTCAATAGCGATAAAAATGCTCACGCTAACAGGCTAACGTGAGATTATCGCTGGAAACCCAGCGATAATCTCACGTTACCTTGTTGATAGGGACAGGCAAACTTAGCCATGATATCCTCCTTCCATAGGATATCATGGCTAAGTCAGAAAAATACCAGATGTAAAAAAGCAGCGTTAACCGCGGTTAGCGCAGCTTTTTTTGTCTCTAACTGGGTTAGCGACTTTCTTGATAATAGGAGAAATGTCGCTTAGCGACATTTCTCCTATTATTTTACTCTGGAACGCCCCCTTTGCATCTCATTAGAGATACAAGGGGAAGCGTAGAGTAAAAGGGTGCTAACATGCAAATTTGCATGTTAGCACCCTGTTGTTGATAGGGCGCTAGTTTTATCTCTCCTTTTTTGGCTTTTAAAGCCAAAAAAGCAGAGATAAAGCCCTTGTTGATATGCCCCTCTGTTACTCTGGCTGAAAACAACCCTGGGCTGTTCTTATACCCCTAGGGCAGTCAACAAAATTGGCATTGAGAGCCAAGCGCCAAGAATGTTGTCAAATATCTCCTCCGTATAAGTATAAGTATATATACCTTTTTATTATTCACTAGTCAGAAACTACAAAACTATTTACTATACCCAAATGCAAACCAGAAACCATAATCATATTTATCTCAACTTAGGATCACATGATTCAAACTATGCGTACATATAAAAGGAACGTATCACTTTTCCTATCTCCATCTCCTCTCCATGTAATCTCAAAACACTGTACACGGCCCCACTGTACAACAACCTACCCTGACTTACATTCAAACCTAGCTCTCAGTGTCAAAAATAAGACCACAACCAGCCCACATAACATTTCTGCATTTCGTTTTATCGCTTTTAACTTAATAACACATACGTCTCCTTCCACCACCACCCACCCCACTATTTCCACAAAAAGTTGCAAAGGTGCAACATTTTCTTTATCTCCCCAAATACATTACAAACTCAAATTAACGCTGTACCTCATTTTCAAAACAATACACTCCTATAAAGATGACAAACTACACTTCTTATCTGTGAAGAATTCCTAAACATATATAAAATACTTATATAACAACAGCTCAAATTTTATGCATATTTCATAACCAATATCAAACCCCACACTTTACTAACACTATATTACGTTGAAATAAAAAATACTTTCAAAATTAAAAAGATCACCTCAAATAATTAATCAATACTATAAAACACATAACACACCTTGTTCATTTGTAACTCACCTTTGTAGATGTTATCCAGATTTCAAATGACACACGCATACAATTCTCTCTTTCTCACATAGTACATGTAAAGCTCCGACTTCATCAAGAATGAAACCAGGAATGGCACAATTTCTCTGTCGCTCCACACATAAATACATGTAAAAAAACAATCAGAATACTTAATTCCTTCAACGACATTGCAAAACTTACCTCCATTGGTTAATTTAGAATTTTCCTTCCAAAAAGCTACTTATTATTCCATGCCACAAACAGGTCACAAGTTCAACCTATTTGATCACCACACTTTCTGGAACCTTCTACGACACCTGCAGGTTAAAAGTTCATAATTTTTTTTTAACCTAACGATATACTTTTGCAACATTTTATCGAACATTCAACGGCACATGCACGTTTAAAGTTCACAATAGGGGTCAGTAGTTCATCAGCTTTATTCCCAACTCCAGCAGCACCTCACCTTACGCCCCCAGTGCCATCAGACCCGTAGGAGTCAGTGCTTTCCACTTTTCAAATACCAAATTCATTTCATACACACAAATTTATCTTCGCACTCCCTATATAACACCCCCTAAGCACCATACACAAGTGACAATGTTCGAAACAAAAGTTCCTCCAAGTAGCTATAACTACATGCTTACACTACTTGCACAGATGTGGCACAGCGGCCAGAGCACATGACTTCACAGCATATGACACACAGTTTGGGCTCACGCTTTCATCCCCGAGTCCGGCTGCAGCTCAGCTTAGCAGCATGAGACTCTACACACTACCTCACATATTTTCCGTACCCCAGAACTTTCAGACCAGTACGGGTCAGTAGTTCGTCCTAGTAGTTATAAACAAATGCTGACACTACTTCCACATCTGTACTGCAGCGGCAACGGCACACGACTTCACAGCATAAGAAAAGCAATTTAAGCTCACGCTCTAATCCCCGAGTCCAGCACCACCTCACCTTAGCAGCATCACACTCTAGGCAATACCTCACTTAATTTTCATAGCCTAGCATTATCACACCGGTAGGTATGATTAGTTCACTTTGCACCCCCTCTATAGCACATCCTAAACACCCCACAGAGGTTACAGTGCTCCTACCATCCTATTTCCCAATTTTTTCTCCCAACTCGCTTCAACGGAATCACAAAATGGCAGCCAACACTTCCTCCTTCCATGAGACTCTAGACAATACCTTACATATTTTCCGTACCCAGGACTTTCAGACCAGTACGGGTCAGTAGTTCGTCCTAGTAGGTATAAACACATAGGAGCTGATCTCAACAAAGAATTAGTTTTGAAAATGTCACGAAGATTCATCAATCGGCACCAAAGTCATTGCGAATAAAATGTTGCGATTTTCCTTTAGTAACTAGGTCCTAACTATAACTACCTACTGGCAACCGCCAGTAGGTAATATATTTAGTATACTATGTATACATGTGAAAATGTGTCGGTCCACCTGTTTACCTCAGTGGCACAGAAAAAATGGGTGGAACTGACGTCAGCACGCTGACGAGGTCCTCTTATGGCTCCTATGACGTCATACGGTGACGCGAGCGGAGCCGTGCTATTATGACATCGTTGTCGACGTGGGAGTGCTAGGAAAGAATTTCCGCAGAATGCTGGCGCAGGGGATATTCACCTAAGTGTTCAGGCTAGGCCTTTGGGAGCAACTGTTTATGTTATCACTCCAGAAACAGAAACCAGTGATCTGAGGGCAGAGGCCCTGCAGATGGCACACGTGGTTGGGAGCCCAGTCGTGTTCACCAGCAGGGCAGCGAAGCGACAAGCACTACTATCCACAGAAAAGGTAATGAGGGCACTGAATAACACAGGATCTTCTCTTTGTATCTGGCAGGAAAAACAAGGTTAAAATGCCCTTGTTCCAAAATGTAGAATTAGTGCTACAGCGGTCTTCAAGAGGACCTGTGGTGGATGCCGCTTCTGCTTTCCGAACACTGGAGGCGGCACATGTGTCATACTGCGGTGGGACGCACACTCGTTGACCTCTCATGGCACTGCTCCACACTTCGGGGACAACGCTTTCCATTAGCTGTGTTTTCTGATGACGTGTCGCGCCGGCCCCGTCCAACAGCAAAACCCCTTTAGATCCAAACAGACTCTTCCACTCTCTCACCGGAAGGGAAAGCAGGCCACGCAGACACTTTCACAATACAACAGCCGGGAATGCACTTTTTGGTAAAGAAAACACATTCCTTCCTCCTAATTTATCAAAAAAACGACTCACTCAAGAACAGGGGCCAGCTTTGATCGGTATACAGCCATTAAAATGAATTTTTTACTTCGTGATACCATTACATTGCATGCATTACCAAGCATGCGTTGTACATCGCAAAGTCATTACTACGCATTTTTTTAGAATGCATGGTCATTTACCACGCATGCCTTTACAATGAATTTTGTTGTAAAGGTATGTATGGTAAATGACCATGAGTTCTAAAAAAATGTAGATGATCGACGTCGTTATAAAGAAACAGAGGCTGTTCCGTTTCCTCACAACGACGAGCACCGCCCCTCAGAGACGACATGAAGCTGCTTGCTTGAAACACTACGAGTGGACCGCTATTACGGTCGGCATGGAGACTTTCCAGAAAAGAAACTTTTGAGTGGATAGGACCGATATTTGTTCTGTCGTGAGGATTACGCTTATCTCATTATATTGGAGATCAACGCAATTTTTGAATTTCAATATCAGAAAGCTAGAATGATATGGATATATAGGATTTTGCACAAACTGATGCAATAAAAGCCCTGACGAAGTTCCGTGGGAACGAAACGCGTTGGCTGTGCCGTATTGTAAAAAGAAAATAAAGATTGTGTCACAAGACCGAAACTACTTAACTTGTGCTATATTGTGCACCGTCCTTATCTCTCAACATGGTGTTTGAGTAGTGTAGGGGATCGTGCTGAGGGTAGTGTTTTAGGGTTTAGGGTAGTGCAGTGGTGTTTGTGTAGTGTAGGGGGTCGTGCTGGGGGTAGTGTTTTTGGGTTTAGGGTAATACAGTGGTGTTTGTGTAGTGTAGGGGGGCGTGCTGGTGGTAGTGTTTTAGGGTAGTGCAGTGATGTTTGTGTAGTGTAGGGGGTCGTGCTTGGGGTAGATTTAGGGTTTAGGGTTGTGCAGTGATGTTTGTGTAGAGTAGGGGGTCGTGCTGGGGGTAGTGTTTTAGGGTTTAGGGCAGTGCAGTAGTGTTTGTGTAGTGTAGGGGGTCATGCTGGGGGTAGTGTTTTAGGGTTTGGGGCAGTGCTGTGGTATTTGTGTGGTGTAGGGGGTCGTGCTGGGGGTAGTGTTTTAGGGTTTAGGGCAGTGCAGTGGTGTTTGGGTGGTGTAGAGGGTCATGCTGGGGTAGTGTTTTAGGGTTTAGGGTAAAGCAGTGGTGTTCAGGCAGTGTAGGGGGACGTGTTGGGGGTGGTGTTTCAGGGTTTAGGGCAGAGCAGTGGAGTTCTGGCAGAGTAGGGGGTCGTGCTGGGGGTGGTGTTTCAGGGTTTAGGGCAGTGCAGTGGTGTGCAGGCAGTGTAGGGGGTCATGCTGGGGATAGTGTTTCAGGGTTTAGGGCAGTGCAGTTTTGTTTGTGCAGTGTAGGGGCTCGTGCTGGGGTAGTGTTTTAGGGTTTAGGGCAGTGCAGTTGTGTTTGTGTAGTGTGTAGCGCATGCGCTGCATGGCTAGGCGAGACCTAAAAAGCATTTCACAAAGATGGCTGCCAACACTTCCAGGATTGAAGTGTTGGCAGCCAATTACAGCCAAGCTCGGGCTTGTGTAGTTAGGTCCCGCCCAGATATATAAAGATTTTTTTACTTTAATATCTCGAAAACTTCTTAACTGATTTACACCATTTAAAAAAAAAAAGTCGCTTTATGAACCAAGCACTACCTTTTTAACAAATTTGGTGTAATTCCGTTCAGCAGTTTCAGCTGTAACCGTGTCTAAAGTTTCCTATGGGAAATTGATTTTTTTACCTCTATTTTTTTAATTTCTCAGGAACGACTGAACGGATTTACACCATTTAAAATAAAAGGTCTCTTTCTGAACCAAGGACTACCTTTTTGCCAAATTTGGTATAATTCCGTTCAGCAGTTTGGGCTGTAGTCGTGTCTAAAGTTTCCTATGGGAAATAACATGGAGAAAACGAGTTTTGGGACCCCCCTTTTTTCTCGGCTCCCGCTTGGCGAATCACCCCAAAACTTTCAGGATAGGAGCTGACCGGAGCGGGACCAACGTTTTAAATATTTCGCGAAGATTTGTCAACCGGCGCCAAAGTTATTGGGAAAAGAAAAAACGCTTTTTGAATTGAAACAAGGTCCTAACTATAACTACCTGCTGGCGACTGCCAGTAGGTAATATATATATATATATATATATATATATATATATATATACATATATATATATATATATATATATATATATATATATATATAGTGGAGGTCACCATTGTGTAGTTATAGTTATGTCAGAGCTTCCATACGGAAGAGCATTTTTGTTCTGTTGCTAAAAATTATCGTGGCAAATCTTCATGAAATGTTTTAAAACATATGTTTATCCACCTCAAATCCTACCTTGAAAGTTTTAGGGTGAACCATCAAGCAGGGCATGAGAAAAAGTGGGGGTTCCGAAACATGTTTTTCCCATGCAATTTCCCGGAGTAATTTTAAGAAGCATTTTACAAAAAAAGACTGAACAAAATTTGTCAGAATGCTAGATTTTCGTTCTGAAATTGTGCGTTTTGTGACTTGGTGTAAATTCGTTCTGACACTTTTGAGAACTTAAGGTTCAAATGTTAGCGATAGCGGGACAGTTAGTCCTGCCGGAGTCCCACGACACTCCTGCGGCACTGTAGATTAAAAAATTAAAGCATTCTGATTGGCCGAGAGGGCTTTTTTTTTTTTTGGGCTATCCCAAAGGAACAAGCAATCCGATTGGCTGGCAGCAACACAAACAGAGATATTGTGGTCACCATTACAGGACTTGGAAACTGATCCTGAAAGCAAAAATAATACAATATAAGACATTTTTGTTGAGGTACCCTGACCACTCATAGTTAAGGGGGAGTCCTAGAATGCCCCCCACCGCTCCCAGGGCTTATAAAAATCTTTCAAAATATACACCCTATGGAGTCCTTGGGGTCCTTCAGACCCCTGCGGGAGCACAGATGGTCAGCACTTCCTACCCCGGGAGTACCGCAGAACCATAAAAAAGACACAAGCGCCAGTGGTCACAGGAGCTGGAGAGCCCTCTTCCTCTACACACCTCAGCTACTTTAGATGGCCAGTCCCCAAATACACACAGTCATTGCCCTGTACCAACCAACCAAGGGGGCATTCATTCAGACATGAGTGGTCAAGACCCTACTATGGAGAGCCTTCGCCCTGTACACTACTCTTCTTAGAGAGCCCTATTCCTTTAGCCACCCAAGCCTATTTGATGGCCAAGCTCCTATTACACACAGCCGGCAATCTGAGGACAATACTTTATGGAGAGCCTTCTCCCTCCAGCAACTCAAGTCCCCTTAGGGAATCAAGCCCCTATTACATACAGCCTTTGCCCTGTGAAGAACTCTCCCTTCCTCCGGAGACCAAAGCCAACTTAGATGGTGAAGCCCCTTCTATTACTTCACCCTATGCACAACACTTTACATAGAGCCCACTCCCTCCAGAAACCCAAGTACCCGTAGGTAGTCAAGCCTCTAATACGCACTGCCTTAGCCAAGTGCACAACTCTTCATGGTGTGGCCACACATGCCAGACATCCAATCCCCCTTAGGAGGTCAAGCTCGTATTATGCATAGTGTTCGCCCTGTACACAATTGTTAATGGAGAGCCCACTCCCTCCATACCCACTTAGGAGGTCAGGCTCCTACTATGCACTGCCTTCTCCCTGTGCACAACTCTTCACGATAAGCCCACTACCTCCATACACCTCAGCCACCTTAAGTGACAAAGCCCCTGTTATGCACAGCGTTTGCCCTCTGCACAGCTCTTCATGAAGAGTCCACTCCCTCCAGACACCCAAGCCCCTTTAGGTGGTGATGTCCCTACTAAAGTATGCAATGCTTTTGATCTTTGGATAAGTCTTCATGGAAAGCCCACTCCCTCCAAACACCCAAGCTCCCTTAGGTAGTCAATTCCCTACTACATTCAGCCTTCACTCTGAGGACAAGTCTTCACTAAGAGCCCACTCCCCCCAGACACCTGAGTCCTCTCAGTAGTCAGGCCCCTACTATGCACACTTTCACCCTGTGCACAACACTTTACAGGGAGACCACTCCCTCCAGAAACTAAAGTCTCCTTAGGTAGCTAAGACCCTACTATGCGCAGCCTTAGTCCAGTGTAAAACTCTTTCTGTTGTGGAGACACATGCCAGACACCTGAGCCCCCTTAGGTGGTCAAGCTCGTAGTATGCACAGTGTTTTCCCTGTACACAATTGTCAATGGAGAGCCCACTCCCTCCATACACTCACCCCTTTTAGTTGGTCAAGCCCCTACTACACACAGTTTTTCCTCATTAGGTGCCCCCTTCCTCCATACACCCAAGTTCCTGTACGAGGTGATGCCCCTACCACGGTATGCACATCCTTCACTCTGTGGGCAAGTATTTATGAAGAGCCTACTACCTCAAAACAACTAAGCCCCCTTAGATAATCAAGCTCCTACTACACACAGCCTCCTTCGGTGGTCAAACTCCTACCATACACAGCATTCAACCCGTGCAAAACTCTTTACAAAGAGCTGAAACCATTCAGGCACCCATGCCTTCATAAGTGGTCATGCTCTTACTACACACAGCCTTCACCCTGTGCACAGTCTTTCAAGGAGAGGACACTCCAGACAGTCAAGTCCATTTAGGTGGTCAGTCTACTACTTCCTACAGCCTTCACCCTCTGTACAACTCTTCATGAAGAGCCCACTCTTTCCGGACTCCCAAGCCCTTCTACACACCCCGTTTGCTCTGTGAAAAACTGTTCATGACGTGCCCGCATGTTCTAGACACAGAAGCCCCATACATGGGCAAACTTGTACTACGCACCGACTTCACCTTCGGCAGAGCTTTTTATGGAGTCCCTCCAAACACAAGCCCCCTTAGGTAGTCAAGCTTCTACTGACCTCAGCCTTCGCCCTGTGCACAGATCCTCATCCCAATCCCTCCTCTGAAAAGGACCTTAAGGTCATACTATGCACAGTCTTCACCCTGTGCACAACTCTTCACTAAGATCCTACTCTTTCCAGATACCCAAACCCCCTTAAGTGCTAAACCCCGAAAGCCTTTGCCCTGTGCGCAACACTTCATGTAGAACCCACTCTCTCCAGAAACTCAAGTTCCTTTAGGTAGCCAAGATCCTGCTATGTGCAGCATTTGGCCTGTGCGCAACTGTTGAGGGAGTGCCCGGAGGGCCCACTCCTGCCAGACACCCACTCTCCATTTGGCAGCCAAGCACCTATTACGCACAGCCTTCGGCCTGTGCACAATTCTTCACAGTGTGCCTACACGTTTTAGACACCCAAGCTCCCTAAGGTGGTTAAGCTTGTACTATGCAGAGCGTTTGCCTTGTACACAACTCTTCAGGCTGTAGCCATGCATTCTAGACAGCCATGCCCCCTTACGGGGTCATGGTCTTTCTACGCATAATGATCACCTTGTACTTAACCTTTTGTAAGCAGCCAACCAGGTATGCACATTTAACGAAATGTGAGTGGTCGAGTCCCTACTACACACAGGCTTCGCCTTGTTTTGAAGTCGATAAGGAGAGCCCACACTCTCCAAACACCCATGCCGAGTTCCTATTATGCACTGCCTTTGCCACGTTCCGAGCCTTTAGTAGGTAGCCGAAGCCTTTTGAGCTAGCAATCTAACCTTGTGTAAGACAGCCCATTCTGTGGTTGGTCTTTGCTCTGTATTCAATCACTTACGGACTCACCCGTCTCTTTAGACACTAAAGCTTACTAAAAGTCATTGAAGCTCCCTTAAATGTGAAACGCTGACCATGCATTTTCATATTTGTTCTCACCTGTATATTTGAGGGGTAGGTCCGGGTAGAATGCTTTTTTTCTTTTTAAATGTTCGATTGGTCCTGAGTACTCCTGCAGTACTGGTTAAATATCTGTAAAATGGGTTAATTACCTGTTACAGTACAAAGGGAGTAGCAAAGTACTAAAGGAAATATTTAAAAAGAGCCTATTCAAAATAAGTAGCAGAGTTGGAATGCAGGGTGGCTTGGCACAGGTCAACAAGGATAGTCGCTGTTTTGTGTTCTATGAATTGGAGAGAGGACAACTGTGACATATGTTCAAAGAAGTGACACTGCTTTTTGCCTGTGCTAGCACACTTTCTGGAGCCATACTCCAAAGCAGGCACCTTTGTACCATAGTACAAGGGTGTTTGCATTGTGGTATGTGTGCTTCAGAATACAGCATACATACATTTCAAGAGGAGGTAAACAAAAATGTGTATCCTTCTAACACCAGCCTCCAGAAGGCATCGACATTTGGTGTAAATCTATGTCCTCATGTCTTTGTAGCAATGGATTTGTGTCAAAATGCATGTGTGGTTGCATGGAAATACAAATACACCAGCTATGGGGCACCCATGTGATGCAAAGTTACACAAGGCATTGCATTGCACAGCATTGCCTTACTTTTGGTTATAAACCAAAACAAACTTTGATTTGTGTTGGTTCATAAATAAAAATCTGATTTTTGTATCATGACTGCGTTTAAAAAGTTACACAAACCTGAACAAACTCTTTCTAAATCTGACACAAATCTATTGTTATAAATTTTTACTTTTCATTCTACGTATAGCAATCCGCTTACCTTTTATTATTAAGGTTAGGCTGCTACTGCAGACTATTATCATACACTAACAGAAACAGACACACATGACAAGCAACTTTACATTTTTCTATTTTTAAATCAAAAAGTTGTTTACAAAAAGAACCTTGTATGAGACTTTTAAACTTCTTATAATTATTTTGTATTTTAGAATTTTTTGGGCGATTCAACTTAAAAATGGGGCATCTAAACTTGGAGATCGAACACAAAATATTGCTTTTTTTCTGGCACTGGTGTTCTGAGACTAACTTGTCTCTTGCTGATGAGCTCTGCTCTGCAGCAGCTATCGCTTTGCTGCACTTGCTGCAATAAATAATTATACACTAATATACACAATTGACATTGGTGTGAGAGTGTCCATCTGAAAATGTTGACGCCTCTTCAGCATCACGTTGACACTCAGATCTGGCAAGCTGTCCAGGGTGGAATGCCCGCATGTTCTTTCACCTGCTTGATTCTCTGTGTGAGTGATTCTTAGAAGTATATCAGGGGAAGTTCTTGTTTTTATTTGAGACCTTCTTCTCTCCTAGTGGGATGGAAAAGAGTTCTAGACGAGTGACTCCCTGGTGGTCCATGGAGTCTCTTCCTGCTTCTCCACCATCTCTTCTTCTCTTTCCTCTCCAGATGCCATTGTAGTAGAAAGGTCAATCCCAGAAAAAAGCCCCCCCCCAAAAAAAAACAGGAGAGCCAAGCACAAGAAGTAGGTACACCCAAGTGCTAATCTGAAATGAGATTGAAAGGGTGGGAACTTCCTCATAATGTAGCAAGACTATGATTTCACTCAATCAAATGTCTTTCTTGTCTGTGTAGGTGCAGCAGTACCAAATGTACTTACCGTGGTACTGTGAAACTCAAAAGTGAGGCAATTTTACAAAAGGACTCAATTGATCCTCATTAATTGACTCATTAAGAAAAGCGCTGGACTCAAACTAAAGTAAAATCCACACAGAATTCCAGTGGGGCTCTTCTATTGGTTTCAAGTGTCCTGCAGGAGTACCACGGGATACTGGAGGACACTGAAAATGTACTAAAAAGTCCAAAGGTATGATTTGCATTATGCTTAACTTTTCTTTTAAGATTTTACATTACTTAAAAAAAACTAGAAATTCACTGAAAAATAACAAATGTTAAAGTGACTTGATAGGTGGATATTCCATAAAGATTTTAACTTATGTTAAAAAAACACCCTAGAAATCTACTGAAAAATACAAAGGTTAAAGGTATGTAATAGTTAGGTGACAATGCCAGTCATACTGTGGGGTTTTAAACCTGAAAACCCACATATATTCTAGTTATAATTCAGCTTGTGCTCCCACCATGAACTGCTTATGACTTCACAGATGACATCACCCATGACATTTTCATTGTTGACATAACTGATGGCATCTCAAATTATATCAGTGATGACAATATCCATGACATCACTGATGACATAGCCTAGTGAAATTAACTGTTTGCTTTGCACTTTTGATAGCATTCAGCCAACTCCCCACTAAACATGGCATTTGGCTGTATGCACTGGTGGGTTCGAAACAGGGCCTAGTCGTTGGGTAGAACCTGCACCCAACTCCCCTTCAGACAGCCAACTCTTTGAGTGCTTCCAACTCTCTCTCTGCATTGCCTTCGGCCAGGCCCTGCACCCAATTCCCTGCAGGTGATCAACAAACCATGCCATGCCAAGCACAGCTTTCTTAAAGACCCTGCATCCAACCCCTTGAGAGTGGTGAAACCCCTGACAAGCATGGTCAATGGTCAGGCCCGAGGGCCAATCAATACTTGCAGCCAACCCCTAACAAGCATGGCGTTCAATCCGCCCATGCCCAGAACCCGGTTTGGGTGGCCAGCACCTGCTGTGCAAGTACCCAACACCTTGCAAGAGGCTAACACTCCACTGGTTTTTGGCCATATTAAAGTTAGTTGTGGTTATAAGATCACATCTTACTTTAGTAAAACTCAGAAATTCAATGAATAAATCAAAGGTTAAAGTGAAAATATATTTAGGTGGTGTAATAGTACAAAAAGTAATGTTTAGCAATTTTAAAAAACTCTGAAATTCACTAGTTATAATTTACAGAGCTAACTATAATTGTGCCCCCATCATGCACTGCTTATGAACTTACATATTACATCACTCATGGCATGTTAAATGAAATACTTGATGACATCACTGATTGTATCTCAAATGACATAACTGATGATATCACTGATGAGATTACTAATGATTTAATTCAATGGATATGACAGTTTGCTAAAGGTTTTTCATTACATAAGGTATTCAGCGAGGTATAAATAGATCCAATTTTCCATTATCTCTGTAGTATTAATAGGTGTAGCCTTTTGCTACAAGCAGAATATGAAGCATATTCTGTGATATCACCCACAGTTAGTAGATATTGTGTTCTTTTTACTGTTATTCAGATGTTTAACAAACATAACAGAATGTGACGTAAGCATATACACAGAAAGCCACAGGTAAATAATGTATTGCGATGAGAATCTTTCATTTTTCTCACATATTTTTCATATAGGTGTTTGATTTGTAACATATGTCTACTACTCCCAATAGTTGCCCTGAGTGTCTACCTTGTTTTAAAGAAAGAACTGTTGGCACTTAACAGTTTATTGGCAGCTAAAGTGCTCACCATGTAACATTTTGCCACAGTGAATCCAACTTTTCACCAGTACTAAAATATTTGTATCTCGTACTTAATCATATATACATATAGTCAATCTACACTTTATATTTTTGTGGACCCTTTAATACCTGATTTCTTTTCAAAAATGATCTGCCAGTTTACAGTTTGAGGAGCAGTAGCTTGGATGATGTAATCAAAGATATCATTTGAGATGTCAACAATGATATCATCAATGATGTGATTTAACATGTCATCAGCGATGCAATGTGTAAGGGCATAAGCAGTGCATGGCCGGTTATGCTTAGCTTAGTTGTTATACTTAGATCAATAAATTATAAATGGTGAATTTCAGTGGTTTATTTTTTTCATTTTTAAATGTTAGATTTTTTGTTAGGCCAACACCTAACTATAATGTCACTATATTCTTTGTTTTTGTCAGTGAATTTCTGAGATTTATTTTAATGTAGGATAAGATCTTATTATCATACCTAGCTATAATGTCACAGTAACCATGTGTGTGAGTTTGTGTGTCTGTGTGTGTCTGTATGTGCGCATGTGTTTGTGGTAGGTTGCCATTTTGTTTTTGTTTTCCATTCCTCCCTCGTTCCTAGCCATGCTCTCATGGCTATTTAGTGGACACAATGTGTATGTCATAGGCAGACATTTTGCTTTTGTTCTCTATGCCCCATACCCTCCTGGCCCATGTAATGTGGTGAGCAACCATTGTTTTGTTTTGTCAGCAGGTGTATCGAATTATCACCATTTTATTTCATTTTGTAGCAGCATCGATATTAGAAGAAGTACATGCCATTATTGATCATTTTCCATTTTTTCTCAATATATTTCTATTTTTAAAACATTTGTTGGTGCATGCAGCTGGCTGTAGTAGTCTGTGATACTGGTTTTAATTAATTTATTAACTTTATTAACACACATTCTTCATACACAACTGGACCAGCAAATGTGTCTGCTGGCAGATATCCTCTACACTCCTATGGAGAAAAGGGCATACAGTCTACATTTTTACTCCCAGAATCAGCACTACCTGCATGATCCTGTTGCATGCAAACACATGACACCTCTGATGAGGGGGTTTACATAAGATCTGTAATACCTGATTCTCAGACCTGCCATCTTTGGCATGATCTTCCTCAATATGTTTTGCCCTCATCTCTCCTGATTTTCATTATTGTTGGAATTAGGACTCTGTGCACTTTACCACTGCTAACCAGTGCTAAAGTGCTTGTGCTCTCTCCCTAAATTATGGTAAAATTGGTCTACACTTGATTGGCACATTTAATTTACTTGTATGTCCCTAGTAAAGTGGTCCTACGTGTATTTGGGGCCTGTAAATTAAAGGCTACTAGTGGGCCTGCACCACTTATTCTGCCACCCACTCAAGTAACCATTTAAAACCAGGACTGCAATTGCAGCTTGCAGTTCAGTTTCAAACTGTATTTCAACCTGGTAAAATGAATGTCATGGGTCTGGGTTTCATTGTACTTGTTGCCTCATTTGTGCCCTGGGATTCCAGATTATTCCCCACAACACCATCCCCGGAGCCCATTCCTCACTTAGGCTCATGTTGTTTCTTCCATCACCTCCCCCGGAAACCTATTGTCCATCATCTCCACTCTGGGAACTTAGCCTTGTTGTCCATCCTCTTGTTCGGTATCCTTGTTTTGCCCGGGGCCTTTTGCTTATTGTCTGGCTCCCTTCCTAAGTGTTTTGGTGACTCTGAATTCTAGCAAAAATTCAGGACATCACGTGGTACCACAGCTATTTTGCTTGGGCGTGGTGTAAATACAGCACCCAAAGCACAAGGCCTTGCTTGGCTTTGTTTTGGCTGAGGAAGAGTTTCTCTTCCCTCCATACCTCACCTGGTGCCTGTGGAGCTTGAATGCCGTCCTGCCCAGCACATGTCCACCCTCCCGGAATCTCGATGCCTCCTTACCCATCGTCACCTTCTCCAGTTGTGAGTCTTCATGAGAACCTGCAAAACAAAGAAACAACGTCATCACCACCATGGAACCCCATTCATCCGTCCAAAACAGTGAAGCAATAGTTTAGTGCACTAGTGACACTAGGTATGATTCGACATAAAACTATGCATTAAACTTCTCATCCAGCATGGAAGAATCTTGTTTATTCAACTCTATATGCTCAGTTATTCTGGAACCCTGAAGTTCCCTAATCAGGCATCTCCCTAGGATAACCCTGATGGAAGGGTCCTACATATATGTGCTTGCATTTAAAGAATGTGAGTATACTGCCTGTTAGTGAAAGCAAGAGGTTCCACTTGATGTTTAGTGATATAATTATGTGAGACGAAATGAACATGTGAGATGAAGTAAGAGTTCTCTTTTATGTCCTGTCTGGGTCAAGCAGTGGTCTGACGAAAAGACCCCTGGGGATAAGGAGAAGAACTCCTGGAGGTGTTACACAGTCCTGATGTTAAGGATCTTCTCTTTTCTTGTCCCTTCTCCCCTTCCTGTTTGCGACCCAACAGATTTAGTGTTCTCAAGCCCTGGTCGAGCGGGGTGCTGGGGGAGAGTGGAGGCTTAGCATCGTCCCCACAGACAAGTTACCTGGTGATTATCCTTGACGTTAAAATTTTGCAAGGCCTTAACCTTCCTTTTTAAGACATATAAGTCACCCTAAGGTAGGCTCTAGACAGCCCACATGGCAGAATACATTTTCTTTTAAAAGTAGAACATGTTTTTAAGTTGTAGCTGTCCTGGAAAAACTACTAAATAAAATTTTCGCTACTATAAGGCCTATCTCTCCAGTTGGGTAACAGTGGGTACTTTATTAAATTTAATAAGTGATAACTTTTTATTTCGAACAATTTCAAGATTGGACTCAAAATTACTTATAATTTGAACCCTCCTTAATGATAAAGTCGGATTTTAACTCACAGTTCTGAAAATACCACTTTTCCAGAACCAGATCTGGGGGTAGCTAGGACATCAACCTCACTTCAAAAATTGACACCAGGTATAAATATAGGTCCTCCTGAACTACCTTCAGTACACCCCTGGACCTGTGGAAAATTAGAAAGGAGGACTTCCTACTGAACTGCTGCTAAAAGGAGTTCCTTGCTGCCATGCTGCCTGTAGGAGGACTGGGCCTGCTCCCTACACCCTCGGCTACCTGCATAACTCCAAGATTGATTTGGGTGACACCAGTTCTGAGCTACTGGGACACAACAAGCTACCTAGTCCTCCTGAAGTACTGGGTATTTTAGACCCAGCGGTGCAGGGGCACACACCCTCTGACTTCGGGGTTTCACCCTGTTCCGGACCTACAGAAACACAGAGTCTTCTGGGTGAAGTCAAAGAATCGTTTATTGGCTGCAGACCAATGACAGGTATCCTAGAAGTACAACAGCGTGTATGTTCTCAGGAGACTGCTGAAAATCATAGGAACGGACTACATCTTAAATAGGCCTTTTTCGGCCTCAAGCATACATTCCTGAGTTTTATGAAACGGCAATATAACAGTGTACATTACAAAGAAAAGGCAGAGTCATGATGACCATCCCACATTCCAGTTCGGCCAACTCACAATGATTTACACAATAAGGTTGCGATCCCACGTTAGATGTCAGTAGACCCCCCAATAAACATGAGCATCTCCTGTTTTGGGAAACAAGTCATAAAGCAGGAACAAGCAGGTGTGGAAGAGATTAGCCGGGGGTTTGTGTAGGATGAGAAGGGTTTTACGATGGGTCGAGCCCTGATGCTAATCACAGGTGGACGGAGGAAGGGGAGCTCGTGAGACCAGTTCGACCCGGGGCAGCGGAGCCAGCTGCCCAGCTCACCGAGAAGTCACGGGAAAGCACATGTACTGAGAGGTCCGTATTTGCTCCATTATAGCCTATGTGAGGGCAATGACAAGATGGCCACTGCTTCCAAAATGGAACCCGCGTAGTGCAGCAAGATAACGTGTACGCAGTGCATTCAGGGCTAGAACGACGAGTAAAGCACTCGTACATGCCGCATTTACCATTTGCGGTTCACTAATACCAAGATAGACAGGGGTAGGGCCTGGTCCCCTACGCGGTTCCGAAGAGTAAAGTACGACAGACCCTCCTTTTGCCCTTACATAGGCAATCACTATACTCATCTTAATCCGAGTCTAGGTCAATGTCCGCAAAGTCATGGAGATGTTGCTGTAGCATCATCCTATTACTTAGCCCGTCTCTCGATACAGGTTTCCTTACACATAAGGTAGCACAGAGGCCACACATCGCAGGAGCACACTGTATGCACAGACAGAACAGGAAAAGAATGGCTAAAATCACTCCAATGACCATCAGGACTTTCCAACCCCAGGCAGATATCAGTTCCCAGAACCATCCCATCAATGACCAATCTCCCTTATCCACGTGTATGGATTCAGATATTTTATGGAGTTTGGAGATGGCTTGACACACCGTTGGAGCATTGTCTGGTATGAAAATGCAGCAACTGGATTGGATGACCTTGCATACCCCACCGCGGTCTGCAAGAATAACGTCTAGGACCATGCGGTTCTGTAAAGTCATAAGGCGGTCCGCTTGGAGCTCAGCTGTCAGATTACTAAGGGCACCAGCCGTTACATTGATAGTGGATTCAACCACACGCGTCAGCTGTCTCAGGTTCCTACTATTGACCATAGGTCCCCAAAACGGCAGGAAACCCAAGAAGAAGTCTCCTGCTTCCTGACCGGCAGTGTCCTCCTTACTAATTACACCTCTCACAACTCTCGTCTTGTGATAATCAGAGGCAGCAGTGAAGGTAGGCGGTAGCAGATTCGCAATATAACATGTGCCCGAGAAATCAGGGGGCAACCATGTATATGCTCGGTCATCACAGATAAAATAGGTACCCTTGGCAGCTAGAAACGCTGGGGAAAACTGTGACGGGAAAGTGTACGTTTCGGTACAGTCACTTCTACCCAGTTGAGCCCTAGGGTTCTGACCATTACCCTGTAAGCAGAACCGACCCATGTGGGGTACGACCCAGATTGGAGATGAGATTTGTCGCTGTCTTTCACCCAGACTAATACTATACCCTGTCGCGTTCCATCCTACATAAGGTCTCAACTCTTCTTTGGGAATGGACGAGTATGCGTCAATATCCCTACTCATATCGGCAACTCCTTTCATCAAAGCCTTATTATTGGTGATGGGTCTGATGGAACGCGGTTGGCGAGGGGAGTACGTCTCCAGAGCATAGAGAAACATGGTCTGGAATGCCCATGATGATCCATTTGAACTATACGGCAACACCAGGTAGGGAATACCCTTGTTAATGGTATGTGGCATTAACCCACAGACCCAGCAATTGGTCGTATTCACTACTAGCTGGTGCTGGTGCAAGAGCTGGATAAACGAGTTATTTACGAACTCCGATCGTCTGGTCTGTTCGTGCTCAGGCAGGGGGTGAAAAGAGTGAGAGGAGGCAGTAGAAAGAGGGGTAGGCTGTTGAGTGGGTGCAATAGGCTTTTGAGCGGAGAGGAACACAAGTCCTACAATAAACATCATAATACTACACAGTATAAAAAGGCACAAAAAGACAAAACATTTACTTTTTACAATTCCACACATCCTGGTTTTAGAGCTCATTTCCTCGATCGGTCTCTCCATCTTAAAAAACTCCATCCTCTACTCGGGCCGCTCGCGGCGGGTGAGTTTCTTCTGCTGAGGAGTACGCCTGTCAGTCCAGGGAAACGCCCTAGACCAACCAGAACCGTCGACCTAACGTCTTCGGCCTGTACCCCAAAGTCTTGACACCGCGACCCTGCGGCAGAACCCGGATGGTGGTTCGAAAAACAAAAAATCAAGAAAGTCTTTCAGATGGGAGAGTAAAAAATGTCAAAAAGGAAATAGTGAGGAAATCTTTATTTGTCCATGGGCCTAGGTCTCAAATTATAACGTAGACGGCCAGGTGCCGTTTGGTCTCGAAACAAAAGTTCAGGCTCAGTGGTGTCCAATCGATTCGATGGTGGCACAGCTTCCTGCAGAATATTGTCACTCTCTTGGTCTGAAACTGTGCCTCTTAGGCGTGCATCACTGAATGGTGTGAAACGGAGTACAGTGTCTGTCTCAGAGTCGGTGATACCCTCTTTGACCCACCGGTCATATGGCAAAGGCAAGGGGACTACCTTGCAGTGGGTACCATGAACCCAGTGCTTCTTCCCTTTCACTCGCACCGCTGACCTTGTCGATAGTAGAACAAGATGAGGGCCAAGCCAGCGGGGCTCGTCGTTGCTCTTGCGCTGGAAGTTCCGCACTAGCACCCACGTACCAGGGTTGATAGGGTGTCCAGGAGTTTCGGAGGCTTGGGGAAGAGTATCATGTACCTGTTGGTGCAAAACACGCAGTTTAACAGTCAAATCATACAGGTAATCAAGCAGCACTGGATGCTCTATCTCACTTAATTTCGTGGGCCTTGGCACACCCCATACATTAGCCGGGCGGCCAAAGACCACCTCGTAGGGGCTAAGTCCCTCTCGTGAGTGTATTGTCATTCTGGTGGACAGGAGTGCTAGAGGCAGGGCATCAGGCCATTTAAGACCAGTGCTAGCCTGAATTTTAGCCAACTTGAGCTTTAAGGCTCCATTGTAGCGCTCTACCAATCCAGCTGATTGGGGGTGATTTGCAGCGTGGAACTTCTGCTGGATGCCTAAACCTTCACATACATTCTTCATCACTTTACCCACGAACTCACTCCCATTATCACACCATACCACTCTCGGCATTCCAAACCTGGGGAAGAACTCTTTCACAAGGACTTTGGCTGTGGACAGGGCAGTGTTATCTTTTAGAGGATAAGCCTCTAACCATTTTGAGAAAGCACAAACAACCACTAGTACATATTTCAGGTTGTTGCATCTTTCCATGTGAATAAAGTCCAGCTGCAAAACTTCGAATGGACATGATGGGGGCGCAAAGTGACCGGCCGGAGTTGGGGTTCCCCTACCAGGGTTGTACTTCAAACATACCATACAATTCTTGACCACATTCTCTGCACACTTGGGAACCCCAGCATTCTGCCATACTGGAGCCAACAACTTGCATATACCTTTCGTACTGATGTGTGCCATTCCATGCGCCATAGTAACTACTGGAAGCACATACGCGTCAGGCAACAACCATCGCCTGTGTTCTGTCAGATCAGTCCAGCAACCATTCTCATCCAACTTACCCATACTCTCTCTCCACTTACTTAACTCTTCCTCTGTGGCTTCAGCTTGAAGCGACTTCACACTCTCTATTGTGTTCTCACACATTCCTACATCATTAACCCATCTTGCGGGGCCTGCAACATACATTCTAGTCTTCACATTCTGTGCGGTTTCTCTCGCGGTCTCATCAGCAAACGCATTCCCACGACCAACATCGTCTGTGACTTTCCTGTGCGCACTGCATTTCATGATCGCAACTTGCAACGGTAGGGTCAGTGACTCAAGGAGATCATTCACCAACTTGCCATTCTGAATTTTAGCTCCATGTGACGTCAGGAACCCACGCTCCTTCCACAAACGTCCAAAATTATGAGCCACGCCAAAGGCGTACTGGCTATCTGTATATATATTCACTCTCATTCCTTCAGATAACACACATGCTCTCGTGAGGGCGATTAATTCTGCTGCTTGGGCCGAATTATGTGGCACTCGTGCAGTTTCCACAACCGTATGTAAAGTCGTGATAGCATATGCAGCAGTCGTGTCACCATTAGGGAGCTTAAAACATGAACCATCTACCCACAAAGTACCATCACACTCAGTCAGGGGAGTATCTTTCAGATCCACTCTTCCTTTCGTCTCTTCTTCCGTTCTGAACAGACAGTCATGTTGCTCAATCTCATCTGAGTCTGCTGGAATCGGCAACAACGTAGCTGGATTCAGTGTATTGCATCGCTTTATGTGTATGTGATTCGCTAACAGTGTAAGTTCGTAACCCGATAGGCGTGCACTAGTCAAGTGTTGTGTCTTGGTTCTATTCAATAATGTGTCTACAGCATGTGGAACCATAACGATCAATGTGTTGTCCATTACCAGACCAGCAGATTGTCGGATAGACATCGCTGCAGCAGCTGTCGCTCTCAGACAGCTTGGCAATGCCCTCGCTACAGGGTCCAAAGTGGATGAGAAATACGCGCATGGGCGCGGTCTGTCGCCAAAAGGCTGTGTTAACACTGACAACGCACATCCATCTTTCTCGTGCACATACAATGTAAAAGGTTTACTATAGTCAGGAGTACCCAACACAGGGGCCGAACACAATGCATTACGCAGTTCCACAAAACTTTTCTGGCACTCTTCAGACCATGGGATAGGATTCGGTGTGTCTTTGCATGTTAAGGCTAACAAAGGTTTTGCCAGCAAGGAGAAACTAGGGATCCAATGCCTACAGTATGAGGTAATGCCCAAGAAAGCACGTACTTCTCTCTGTGTCTTTGGCACACTCAACTGTGCAATGGCTCGAATTCTTTCTGGGGTCAGTCTCCTTCCCTCCTTCGATAAGAGATGACCTAAGTAGGTCACTTCTTGTCGACAATATTGCAGCTTAGATAAGGACACCTTGTGATGAAAAACGGATAAATGGTGCAACAATGATAATGTGGCTTCTTTACAGATCACCTCAGTATCCGCGGCGATTAGTAAATCGTCCACATACTGAATCAGGATAGCGCCACTAGGTAAAACAAGTGCATCAAGCTGTGCTTTCAAAGCTTGACTGTATATAGATGGACTCTCACAGTAGCCCTGGGGAGCGCGTTTGAAGCGGAAGCTTCGGCCTCCCAGACTAAACCCGAAAATGTCTCTACTCTCTTCTGCAATTGGAATGCTAAAGAAAGCATTCTTTAAATCGATCACTGAAAACCATTCAGCAGAGGCTGGAATCATCGTTAACAAAGCAGTTATATCAGGGACAACTGGAAACTGTGGCACAATAATCTTATTAACCTCTCTAAGATCAATCACGAATCTGTAAACAGGAGGCTGTGAAAGGTCCGTTCGTTTTAAGACAGGTAAAATCGGGCTATTGCAAACGTTGCCTCTTGTTTCTTCAATCACACCCTTATCAATGAAGTCGTGGACAATGTCTAACAATGCTTTCTGGCCTTCATTAGAGATCTTGTACTGGGGAATACGTGGCAGTCTGACATTAGCCTTTAAAGTCACCACGTATGGCGGTATCTCCAAGAGGCCCACATCATTGGGACCAGTAGCCCAAAGGGCATCCGGAAGGGATGACAGTTCAGGCGGCATTGTATTTTTGGACAAGTACATTGGGGAAATTACTTTCTTGCCTAATGTAAGTTGTACTCCCGAAGGAGAACAATACAACGTGGCATGCAATCTTTTCAACAAATCCAGTCCCAGCAAATTCTCACCACAACCTGTCGTCAGAATCAGAGGTGCTTTCAGCTCGCAAGGTCCAACAGAAAGTGACACGGGACTAGAAATTGGGTTCCTAACAGGGGCGCCAGAAAAACCTACTGAAACATTTATATCGCCAGACAAAGGTGCGCCAGGGAGTTTGGAATGCATAATTGAACTCTTTGCAGCACCAGTGTCTAGCAGAAAAGGCTCCGTTACATTTGCTGTAGTCACCTCAACATACGGTCCACTCTGATCCACTGGCACTGAAACAACTCCCTCTCTCTGTCTACGGCTGTCCTAGTAATCATTATTTTCTGCATCACCATCCTCTGCATAATAATCATTATTATAATACTGTGCCGTATTACCAATCGCGTTAGCTTGCTGATCAAAGCTATTAATGGTATTCTGAGGCGGCAGAGGACGCGCATTTTGGGGAACACTTCCACGCCCTCTACCTCTAGGAGCTTGCTGATCACCTCTACCTCTTGCGCCATACATATTACCATTCCGCTGCATTAACTTAGGGCAACTATATTTAAAATGACCTTCCTCTTTGCAGTATGAACATTGGTTGGGACCTACCGGGACACGTGGTTGATAATACCCATTCATTTGCTGATTGTTCTGAAATTGTTGGGGTTGGTGATAGACACCTTGGGGTTGCCTATAATTATTTTGACCTCCACGTGGCGGATAGGCCTGCTGCAAAAGGACCTTTGTCTTTAATTCCTTCGTTTTCTTCTCTGTTCTATCTTTCTCGTCTTTATCTCTATTTTCATAATACTGTGCGGTAGCCAGTATTTGCGCTGAAGAGGAAACGGCCCAAGAACTCTCTGAATCTTTCAACTTTTTACACAGGTCAGGGAGTAAATTCTGCACAAACTTATCCACAAACAACCGTTGGCCACCCTCCGTACTCATATCCTGCCCACTGTGATCAATGAACGTTTCCTCAAACCTAGTAAAGAAGTCTGACACTGTTTCATCCTTTTTCTGCTTGCATGCAGATAACTTGTCCCAATTTACGCGCATTGCTGGCATTAGTGTCTTCATATACGTGATGATTCTACCAGGGAGTTCAGCCACTAAAGGCTCAGGTTTCGCGCCACCAGTTTGTCTTGCATCGGCAGCAATAATGTTAGCCCATGTATCCCCTAGCTCTTGGTCATGATCCGCATTACGGATTGACCCCCATAGGGGCTGTGGAACAACATTACCAAACAACATGTCTATGTCGGCCAGATTCATAATACATGATCCTGCCGTTTGTGACAATTCTTTATAATAACCTGCCGGATTTTTACGGGGATCAGGTAAGGACTGTTTAAGTGCTAACACCTCAGAGCACTTCCATGGAACATGCACCCAAACATGCTGGAAATGTGCTGCCACAGCGGGGTTAGCACCGACAGCTGCAACCGCTTCCTTCCATACCGGGGGAACTTCTCTCATGGGGTATTGTCGCACTTTCTCCTTTCTCCCCACAGGGACATCCTGTTCGAACAATGACTGTTGACATTCATCATTCCTGAAGGACAGTACAACCGCAACTGCTTTATCTATATCGCGGTCCACAATCATACCAGCTCCAAAATCGGACCTTACTCTACACAATTCTCGTGGCCTCGGATTTCTACCATTATCCTCCAATTCCTCACAGAGAATTTCGCACATCTTCTCAAACACATATCTCTGCTTTGGGGCATCCCACTGATGGAAGACATTAACAATTGATTCCACATCATACAATGAAGGGAAAACAATCCATCTGCGCGCCATGCTGTCTATTACGTTCTTCTCGTCAGAGGTAGGCAACTGACTACGCAATTGCTTACGCTGCAAACCAGGAGTCGCACCAGACAACTCAAAGAGAGGCGACATTAATGAAGTAACCACATTAGCTAAACGCTGTCGCGCTGAAGGAGAAGCTGAGGCAGAAACAGGGGGGAAAACAGAGGGAAGAAAAGAGGACGTAGAAACAGGTACCGAAGTGGTACAAGGAAAAGTGTTGGGAGAGGCCGCTGGTGAATTAGGCAAGGTTACAGGAAGCGCGGGGGCAGTTGGAAGCACAACTGGCGGCCCTTGAGGGGGCTGCGTTACATTAATAAGAGCCGGTTGTGCGGCAGCTGGTGGTTGCGGCAAAGCCTGCAATACATTAACTGGAGGTTGCATATTCACAAGCTGAGGAGGCGCCGTAGCATTTTGCGCATATGGGGGTGGCGAACTCAACAAGTGTGACATTAGGGGATCTTTCTCCTTGTCTTCGGACTCATTTTGCTTAGAGTGCGGTAAAGCCGGGTAACATTTGTCAATCCCTAACTTACGCTGCCTGTGCAATTGCTCGCTCATCTGCTCCTCCTCATTGTCTCTAAATTGTACAGCTGCTTGCATTACTGACATACCTTTCTCTCTTTTATTCTTTTTCGCTAACTTAATTTCCTTCTGTTTGGCTTCCTTCCGCCATAAGCGGAAAGAGTCAAACATCGCCGGCCGGGCTTTCTTCTTAAACAATTTAATTTCCAAATTATCTAGAATATCGGTATCGAAACTACCATTTTGGGGCCATTTTAAAACACCGTCCTTCCTGGTGTAGTGGATCCACACTTCGTTATATGCAATGGGGCCTACGCCATGTTTTACATAGAGCTCATAAGTTGGAGTTCCAACCGGAGGAACCGGACATGATTCTTCCAGCTGGAAATCTTTTCCACAACCCAAACAGAATAATCTACCAAATATTCTAGAACCAGGCATCTTCGCTCACTAGTCTAGATCCAAACGTCAAAGGATTATCGATTACGATAGTCTCGTGAATACACGAATCCTCTGGCTTTGGGGTTTGCAAACACCAAATCACCAATTACCAAATCAAACCAAACGATCCCGAGGGATACCAAAACAAATGGGAGACACTCCACTTATACTTAACTGAATATTGCTGATCGATGACGTCACCAGAAGACTCTCTCGATTGTTTTGCTCTCTCAAACTCGTTAAGGGTCCAAAACAGGTCGATTAATCAGGGCAGCAGTCTTTTGTAGCCGTCGGGACGCGGAGAACCTCGCAGAAAAGACTTTCGGACCACGTCGACATGCAGGGGTCGATGAAGTGGCGGCCTTCCTCCGGAATTTCCACACGAAGCTCCTCACGAACCTCTGGCTTGGACTGGTACCGCTGAAATCGGCCCGAGTTGGGCGCCAAACTGAAGTACTGGGTATTTTAGACCCAGCGGTGCAGGGGCACACACCCTATGACTTCGGGGTTTCACCCTGTTCCGGACCTACAGAAACACAGAGTCTTCTGGGTGAAGTCAAAGAATCGTTTATTGGCTGCAGACCAATGACAGGTATCCTAGAAGTACAACAGCGTGTATGTTCTCAGGAGACTGCTGAAAATCATAGGAACGGACTACATCTTAAATAGGCCTTTTTCGGCCTCAAGCATACATTCCTGAGTTTTATGAAACGGCAATATAACAGTGTACATTACAAAGAAAAGGCAGAGTCATGATGACCATCCCACATTCCAGTTCGGCCAACTCACAATGATTTACACAATAAGGTTGCGATCCCACGTTAGATGTCAGTAGACCCCCCAATAAACATGAGCATCTCCTGTTTTGGGAAACAAGTCATAAAGCAGGAACAAGCAGGTGTGGAAGAGATTAGCCGGGGGTTTGTGTAGGATGAAAAGGGTTTTACGATGGGTCGAGCCCTGATGCTAATCACAGGTGGACGGAGGAAGGGGAGCTCGTGAGACCAGTTCGACCCGGGGCAGCGGAGCCAGCTGCCCAGGTCACCGAGAAGTCACGGGAAAGCACATGTACTGAGAGGTCCGTATTTGCTCCATTATAGCCTATGTGAGGGCAATGACAAGATGGCCACTGCTTCCAAAATGGAACCCGCGTAGTGCAGCAAGATAACGTGTACGCAGTGCATTCAGGGCTAGAACGACGAGTAAAGCACTCGTACATGCCGCATTTACCATTTGCGGTTCACTGATACCAAGATAGACAGGGGTAGGGCCTGGTCCCCTACGCGGTTCCGAAGAGTAAAGTACGACACTCCCTGCAACTGCCTAGCTGATCTGCTGCTCTGGACCTGCAACTGGACCAGCCTGAGCCCTGCTGGCCTCTGATATGGTGATTCCCAGGAGGTACCTCTCCAGATTCTGGATGCTTGGCAGGCTTCAGAGGGAACTTCTCTTTGCTCAACTAAAGGTTTAAATCAAATCCGCGATGAAGTGACGTGAAGCCCTATAAAGCAACACTGCGTAGCAGACATTTTCATCAGAACCAATGTCGGGTGACACAAGGCCTTGCAAAGCCTCGCTATACAGCTGAAAGCTTCATCGGAACAGATGCTGAGGCTCGCAAAGCCTCAGCGGACAGCCTCATTGGAACCAATGTTGAACGATGCGAAGCCTCGTAAAGCAATGCCGCTCAGACATCGTGCCAAGAACATAAAGTACAATCCCCTGGGGGCCAAACTTGGTCCTGTGCCTCGCCTGTACCTCATTGCAGTTGACCTGAAATTGTGACTTTGTCCCAGTCCATCGCGATTAGATACCCACAGCTAGTGATTTCTGCTTCTAGGTGATATTTTTACTTAAAACTTAAAAATTGCATATCTCCTGTGCAGCTGATAGAAATTCTGTCATTCTGGTCTCATTTTATTTATGTACGCTATGTCCATAAATTGGTCTGGGATCTTTCTTATTTTGTTTGTCACTCTACCGCTCCTTATGTGCTGCATAAATATTTAACACACTGCCTCTATGTTAAACCTGCCTACTTTTGCACTTAAACACGAAACAGCAATAAAAACATTGCAGGAAGGAGACATCGTATGCCTACAAGAGACTTGGGCCACAGATTATGTACACCTTGAAGGCTATGCCGGTTTTCATAAACTAGCAACCAAACATAATCGGTTTGGTAGACCTTCAGGGGGTACCTCAATTTACGTAAAACATCTAAAACAGATAACAGTAAAAAGGGAATAAATTTAGTCAGACGTGTTACAGGTGCTCGTAATAGAGGGAGAAAGGGACAGAGATGATAGTGCCTCAATCCTAGTTATAAACCTGTACCTAAATGCATACGGTTAAGGAAAAAAAATTGGAAGCTACAAAAAATATTATATCCTTAATAAAGGAAATTATACATACTAAACCGCTATCGGCTAAAGTGATTGTAGGAGACTTTAATCTGCACCACCTGGGAACACAAAAGAATGAAAGGTCGTGTCTAACCAGCTCTGAAAGAGTTTTTAATTCCTTTCTGCAAAATTATGACTTCAAGTCCGCCAATAAACCCTGGAAAAGTTTGGATTCCAAACACTCTGGGATTGCCACTTTTAAAAACTTTTCCACAATTGATTATATCTTTGTATGCAGCCTTCTCATACAGAAAATAGTTAACTTTGAAGTAAAATCACACAAAACTAGTGATCACAAACTGCTGCAGGTGGAATTAAATTTCAGCATTACACAGAGGGAACAAGCAGCTGTAGTATCCCACTCAACAGGAATTGAAGAACACACACTACTTAGAAGACTAAAATGGAACAAGCATCAGGCCAGGCTATTTACCGCATGGAAAGAAAAACAAGAGTGTAAAGGTAAGCATCCTGGAATCCAACCCAGTGTGGATAATTGGACGAGGTGGATTGGTGCTCTAAAAACTATACTTATCAACAATCATAAAGTCAGCCCACATGGAATGACAAGGTACACTTCACACCTTAGACATAACAACATAAAACTAACCACAATAATACCTAAACTAAAGAGGGCAAAAAGAGCACAAAGAATTGCAGGAACCGAAGAAACAAGGGAGATGTGTAAAGACCTATCTAAAAAGCGCAGACATCTGCTATGGTCACTTAAACAAAATAAAAAAGAGAAAGACTGGGTAACAATACACGAGCTCTCAAAACCACATAAACAACGTCAGCTTTGGCAATTCATAGCCAGCCTGGAGAAAGGTAAAATAGACAGGCGTAACTCTGTACACGCAGATGCAAGGCTGAGACACGTCGTGATAATCTATATTGAAAAATTAGGCTCCATAGACCCTGAAAGCTCTGAAATTTGTCCCTCGTGCAGTGCAAATATACACGAGGAGGCCCCAGTGGAATTCTTGGCCAAAGAACAAGATTGTTCCGCAGTCAAACAAGTAATAAAAAAGATAAGAAAAGATGGGACACCCGGGCCCAATGGTCTTCCAGGAGCTATCTTTAGAGAAGATCCAGTATATTGGGGAAAAGTTTTTTCAAAACTTTTCATCGAATCTCGACTGATAGCAAAGGTGCCTGACTCATGGCGAGGGTCATTTTTACACCCAATTTTCAAGAGAGGAGAAAACACAGACCCAAAAAACTATAGATTAATCGCCCTCTTGGACATTGAAGGAAAAGCCTGCGCCAGCACCTTACTGAATGAATTAAATAGATGGATTAAAGAGAACAAAATCCTCCCCCCCCTACCAGACTGGATTTCGTAAAGGCTGCTCCACAACTGATAACATCGTGGCCATGTCGTATCTAAGCCAGCAAGCAAACGGGAAAAACAATAAACCAGTCTTTGCATGCTTCGTTGACTATTCAGCTGCCTTTGATGGGGTGCCCCGACATAAGCTTTGGGTCAAATTGCGCAACTGGCATATCCCAGTAGGTCTCCTCAATGCCATTATTTTATTATACAGCAATACCTGGATCAAAGTTAAGTTAGCAGACAACACCACAACAAAGAAGTGCTTGACAAATCGCGGACTAAAACAGGGATGTGTACTTGCCCCCACATTGTTTAACATATACATCGCTGACCTTGGGAAGAAGCTTCATAATGTCTGTCTGATAACTCCGAAAATTGGAACCAACAAACTGCAAATATTACAATATGCAGACGACTTAGTGGTAATGGACCACACAAAAATCGGGCTACAAAGGGGCCTAGACGCCCTCATTATTTATAACGAAAGAAATGAGCTTATCATAAATGCTCAAAAAACTAAAGTAAGTCATTTTCGGTAATTTTTCAAAAAAACCTTTACTGAAATGGCATGTGGGCAAAGAAATCAGCGCTACTGCGAAATCCTACAACTACCTTGGGTGCTGGCTAAGTGAAACAGGTAAAGCAACACTACATCAGCACAAAATGAAGGCCGGAGCACAGTCAACAACTTATGCCCTTTGCAAACTAAATGAGTTAATGCATAGTCCAACAACAGCCCCTATCAGAAAAGTAATACAAGCCAAAATTAGGGAAACTGCAGGTTATGCACTGCAGGCATTTCCGGGCAAAATGGAAGCAATGTTGGACAAAACATAATGCCTGGCCTATAAACGCATTTTCAAACTGCCCAAACACACTCGCAACAGCCTAATTCGTTTGGAATTCGGACAGAATCAACAAAGTAAAGAATGCTTGGGAATGCACGCAAAATATTACTATCAAGTAATGACAGCCACAGCCGGAAGCTTAAAAAGCATGCTGAAGCCAATCTATGGAGGGCCAATCAACCTGTGGCAATGCTACATGGATAAAGCAGTGGAAATGTTGAGTTTGGCAATTGAAAATTGGGATGAAGGGTCGATAAACTATTTGGCCGTTAAAAACTCAATTAATAAACAATGTTACCAACTGTATCATATAAATGACCTAGCGGAATAAGTTACAGGAAGAGGTCCTCAAGGGCTGTTAACATCAAATGCAAGGCACAAAATCCAGCCCTATCATAATCAAGCTCTGGGAAGGAAAGCACTAAAAAACATAGTATGGGTCAGATTAGTGCACCTCCTAATTAAATAATTAAACCCTGGGTGGAAGTCCCTTGAACACAAAATCAGATGTAGAATCTGCAACTTCAAACATGAATCTCTGCTACACTTGATTTGTTGTTGTCCTGGTATGCTTCAGCCCCGTCACATCCTTCTAAAACAAATATGGCTGCGTAACGGGGTCCGGACTGTAAAAGAAGCTACCTCAGTACTCTTTTCCTGCAATCTACCGCAAGACTTGGGCAGGTTTGGGAGATACATGGCCGAGCTCCGACTTAGGCTCATGGTAGAAGAGGGGCCAGGTAATACGAAAGACAATTTGGTTTATTAACTAATTAGTCTCCAGTAACCTGCTGGTGAAGACGTTATTTTAACTACCAAACCATAGAACTCGTTTCAAATTTGCAAAAATGTTGCACAGGCAATCTCTCACCATTTTACTAATGTATATAACCCATCCGTTTATCATGTTTTGATAATGCTGTATGTAAACTCATTTTTTATGAATGTTTTTTAAACAATGGTTGTTCTAACTCTCTTTTAAATTGTATGTATGTCATATTGCAAATGGTTTTAAGTAACTGTGCAATATAAATAAAAAATTCATTCATTCATACACTGATTTTATAAGTAAGCTATGCAAGTGTCTAAAAGTCTCATCAGTGTAACTGTTAAATAGCAGATTGTTTAATTAGCAGAATGTTTTACTGTTGTCTGTATCTGAATTGGATCATTTGTGCAGCATGTTATATATTGCTGCAATTAAATTGAGTTGAATACACATGGCGCATTGGTCAGCCTGTGAAATGTCACATGACTGGCATGGATTCCTCTTGCTAACCTTAAGTGAGCAAGTGGCTGGAGACCAATTGCTCCTTTTGTGAGCTTGGTGAAAGCCAATGTAAAATTGTTGACAGCAATAAATGACAGTAATACAGAAAAATATTAGAAGACAGTAAGATATACAACTCTGGCCTCCTAGACCCAGAATAGGTGAGTTGAATAATATCTGTGTGTGTATGAAAGGCATTGGTACAGCATTCCTAAAACATGGATCCAAGGGGGGGCTGCAGAAGTATTTGTAATAACAATGTTGCAACCCTCCGAGTTTGGCACTTTAGTTCACACTACATGGTGTGCAGAAAATAATTTCTCATGTTTGACTCAAGAACTGGAGCGATGCCAGAATAAGCAAACCCAATGAATAATGTAAATGTAAATATCGTCTGCCATGTGAAAGAACATTTATTCTGACAACGTTGTAGTGCCCGGAGGTCTCCAGGTTCCCCGGCTTTTATTTTCCTTCAACAGGCCCGCCTGTGTTTAAGGCTGCATTAGCACATAATGCAGTGGAGTACATTCTGAAAGCACTTCCGGCTTTACTACATGTATGCGTGCATAAATGGCCAAACTGCACAAAGTACACATATGCAACAGAGAAAAACTTCTATTGTGGTTAAGGGATTTATTTTCTGGTTTTATTGTTATTCATTTCACAAAACCTATAATGGACTTGACTATCACAGTTCTTTGCACACTGACTGCTTGGAATTTATACTGGTGCCCATTCATAGCACTAGTTAGCTGACTTACCAGGGCACATACTCATTTGGATAATTGTACATTACACCTTTGTTTCACTTCAGGCATCCCCTTATATTATTTGCCACTTGCCATAACAACATCCTTTAAAAACTGTCCACTAGCTTCTTAAATGCATGAGGAAAAATCCCCCTTTATATAATGAATGTATGAGTGCATGCCTGTTGTGCCTTGTGACCAGGTTTCGCCTTAATAATGCTATAGGGATACTACCAGTTAATCTGGGGTGTAATCTGCAGATGGAAATAGACCCAAGGCGCAGCAAGGGATCTCATAGAAATCACCCATTTCCTGTTTGGCAACTGAACAACTTGCCCACTGAAGAACTCCAAAAGAGCTCACTTGTGACACATTCGGCACCTATATGGGTGTACTTTTGTGTCTATATTACAAGACTTTCATAGCATATGATGTGAGGGAAATCATTAGTTATGCTGGCAAGGAGGAGTGGGAATTGACTTCCTAATCTATAGCAAATGGTCCTCTAATTACAACTGTCCAATTACTAGATCAAGGTTAACATGTGGTATTAGCTCAATTACCTCTTTCAGCTTCCTCAGTGAGACTGTTATATACAATGATATTTACAGGGGTTGTGATAAGTTCTGAGAGAGGAGGTTCCAGAGATGTGCCTCCTACAAATGGTTCTCACAGGAGTGCTTACTTCCTGAGGAAGGACCCCCTGTTTTCCCTACCATCTCCGTCTTCTTACACCTCTCCCACATCTCCCAATGTACCCACCAAGAAGCATAGAGCCCTGCATTGCCCTCGAGTTGATTCCCTAGCCCTAAGGGGGTCAAGGTTATTTTGTCTAATACCATTGAGCAAATCTCTAATAGCCCCAGGCATGGACAAGGGTCAGGAGGGATCATGTGTACTCCAAGCCAATGTAGTTAGATAGGGACAGCCTTCACTCTGCCACTACTCAGTTACCATCCACAGAGCATAGGATTAATTGCCCACACTGTTGATTCATGAGTGGTAGTAGAATTACCTGTGACGCTGGCCTGTCAGAGAAACAGATCCAGACGGACATCATCACAGCGATCTGCAAGAAAGAAGATGTCGGAGAGGCGCGTGCTCGCAAATTGAAGATGGCCGCTGTTTTGTGAGCTCCATGACGAGGGGGCCTGTTTTTATTGACAAATTCTACTATTCCCATCAGAAATTACTGGAAAATAACCCTACAGTCTTCTGGGGATTTACCTGATGCTGTGGTGACTTTCCTTGATGTTTTTGACGTCGGAAAAGGTATTTTTCTTCCTCCTAATTCTGCTGTCATCTCTGCCTTAAGGTACTGCCCAGAGTTCCTGTCAGGGGGGCGGAGCAAGTGTTCAGGAAAGGGCCTGGCTTCGGCCTTACCACACCCACAGCCTAATTTAGCTGCTGCACCAGCTTTATCCTTGCAGTATTTTTTTTCTGCTTTCACATTATTTCATTGTACTTTGGATTTATTTGCTCCACACTTTTTTACTATACGAAAATGGAGAATAAAAATGCGCAGAATTCGAATAATAAAAGGAAACAGCAAATTTCTCCTCCTCCTGTAAAATCTAAAGTGGTGGAATCTAGCGAACCCTCATTGCCATTTATTCTTGACGAGCTTCATGCATTGCGTGCCAACACTGATACTATTGCGTCCGAGATTAAAAGCCTACATAAAGATATGGCTAGTATGTCAATGAAAGTTTCAGATAACTCTGTTAAAATACAAGATAACAAAGTTAAAATTTATGCTTTCACACTTCTTGTAGCATAAATTTTGTCTATGTCTACTCTTCTCCTGGACATGGAAAATCGTAATAGGCAATACAATTTGCGTATTTTTAATCTACCTGAGGATGTTGAAGGTGCCAATTGCAGACTATATCTGGAAAATTTGATACCTGGTCTGTTAAACATTAAGGGGTCCATAAGGATGCAGGGCGGTCGGACCACTGCGGCGCCGGCGGTGCGGAAAAATGCCTTTTTCTGCCCGCCAGCAGCGAACATCACACCCGCCATATTAGTATGGTCAAACATAGGCCAATTTCCGACCGCCGCGGTACGACGCGCACCGCCATCAAAGTGCGCCCGCCACCGCGGTGGTGGGAGCCAATGGATACCCTCCGCTGTGCGGAATGATGTCCTTCCCGCTCCACAAATTAGGATGACTCAAGCAAGCAGACGCACCGCAGCAGAGACACCGCCCAACCAGAGACGGTGGAAACTCAACAGCGGAGCGCGAAAGCAGAGTCCCGGTCACGACTGCCATGGACCCAGCTCTACACGTCTTTCCGGTGCTGTACCTGCTACATCACCAGGAACTCATGGACCACCACGGACGCCGCCGCAGGTACGCAAGAACACAACACACAACACACAACCCACGGCCTGACACAGGGTCCAAATCCACATCAGACACCCTAGGGGGGACAGGGACACATCCACAAGGGCACACATCACCCACCTGCCACAAAGTTACCCCGCTGCATCCTGGACACACAGCTACCACCACCATGCAGCAATGTCCGGGTCACGTCACCGCAGCGGCGAACACAAGCAAATACATGCGCAGAATGCAGAAGGCAGGGCCAGTGTCAGGCATGGGAAGGGCACAAAGACCACAGGGACACATCCACTACCACCACACACTAGCACACCCCATGAAGGCACATGCCATGTGCCCCCCTGTGCACCCCATGCACAACAACAAGCCAGGGCAATACATACCCTTCACCACACAACAAACAATCATGGAGACACACAATTCAGGAGGGGCTACACAACACACAGCACAGTAGCACAGGGCCAGGGAAACACACACAACACCACACTCAGGGAAAAAGCAATGAGGACAAGCAACAAATGAACACACACAAGGAATCAACATCCAAATGGACTCACAGCCTGCACAGTCACACATACGTATTACAGACTGACACACATACACACCCCACATGCCAACAGCAATGGAGCACAAAAAATAGGGAAACCAAAGTGGGCTGCACACAAATGGAAGGCCATGGAGACACACAACAAGCATGTGTATATCACATCAACACAAGGAACAGAGCACAACACCCTCACACCCTCAAAGCACACATGGCTGGCACAGCCAGTAAAATCAAATCACAGACAGCTCAGTGCAACAACACAGGGAGACAGCAAGGCAAACCATTTATAGGCACAAAGATGAAAGGTTGAAAGGAAGGCCCTGAAGTCAAACTGGAAGCAGCCACGCATCCATACAACTACTTCACAGGAGTACACCAGCAGCACTACACACAGGGACCATCTACACACCTCAGGACTGACAAACACCATTAGGAATATACACACATACCCACCTCACACCAGCAGCACACAGCACCAGTGCCAAACACACTGAAGGCTAGCAATACTTGACAGGCAATACACACACAAACAACCACACACCGTGGGCCCAGCCACAAACATCACACACACAGGGATGCCACCACAAATTTGTAAACAAATACAACAGACAAACACATAACCCAACAGAAACACACACAGAGCCATAACAACAACAACGACAGACATGCCCTGTGCAGCTAAACTGGGGAAAGGCAATGGAAGCACAGACACAACAGGAGTGCACAACCTCCTCACTCAGGAACAAAGCACACACAACATACCACAGCACACACAAGAAGTGCACCATCACAGAACAATACAGCCACAGCAAACACACAACAGATGCACAGGCAGAACAATCACATAGCAAACATAGCACGACATCAGGGGATGCACACCAGGCAATCACAAGGCAATGTACACACACAGCACTGCATGCACAACAAGCTGTGTGTGCACGCCAAGCATACCAGACACACACAGACATCAGTGACAGAACAGCAACCCACACAACACCATACAGCACAGCATAAAGACAACAGGAAGTGAGGCAATAACACAAACAACACACATACATCCAACACAACACCCAATAGATGCACAAGTCTGGGACACAAAGGTGGAAACAACTTGACCACAGGACTGGGCAGCACACACAGTTGAACTGCATATCAGCAACCATGACTGATAAACAGCACCAGAACATCACACATGACCCATTGACCCTGGACAAAGAACTGCACCACAAAGCACAGTGGCACAAATGAAGTCATGGGAAGGCACACACACACAAACGAAGGGGACAGCTCACACCAAAGTGAAGTGTACTGCATGTCAGTAGGGGACATGGCAGGAGTGTACCATACACAAAGAGAGGGAGTGCAGACTCACAATGGGTAGGCAGCTGAAGCACAGATAGGGGATGGCATGACAACACACACAACATGCCACACTGGAGGCAAGAAGGCACCATGGGACAGCAAGGCATGAGAAAACACAACCACAAAGGCAGTGTGGAGCAGCAGGTCTGCACAGACCCCACAAACAGCCACCAGACACATGGATGTGCAACAAAACACAACACTGAATTGCCAGTAACACCCTCTGCATACTCACAAGTGACAAAACAACAAGTAGGAGTCAGACAGAACTGCAAGGACACACCAACACACTGCACAGTGCACAACATACAACTCACACATGGGCATACAACCACATCCACAGGGATTAACAATCAAAACAACAGGCACACAACTCCTGGTTGACACATGTGTGTAGTTGACATTGCAAAGGCATGTACACATCAACACTCCCCACAAACTCACCCCCTTCACACTGCACACTACCTGGCCATCCAAGAGCACAAATGGAAAGTAAGCCATGGGACTAGGAAGACTTGTGTGGAAATATGGATTTTTCTGGTCAGTTATGTCCCCTATCTTGGACCCCAACGGTTCTATGTGCAACTTACAAGTACATGTATGTTTCCTCCAGTTCTAGTTATGAAGACGCAAACACATGTGCGTCCACCGTCAACATGTCCTCTGTCAGATCCGCCATGAATAGGCCGGATATTCCATTCCTAAGTATGAAAAGCCACCGGCTTTATATGATTCACCTATGCCATTTTACAGTCCAGGCAAGTAGGCCCTGATTCTGTCGTCAAACTCTTCTTGCCTTCTGCCTCTGAAAACTCCAGTCTGAGCCTGCATCTGTGACCATGAACTTTGTCTCATTCTCTGCGCGGCTCACAAAGCCTGACATCAGCTTGCTGCCTGCCAAGAACTGTATTTCACCTTCGAGTTATCTGCTCCCCCCTCAGCCGATGCATTCCTGTCTAGTAGTTTAAATAAACATTCTTCCAGCTACCGAGCAATGGCCCGGCTTCTCTGTCTTTATACAAGTAATTCATAGCCCTGTTACTATGGAAGATTCCTGCCTCCGCATTTAGTGTAGACACTTAGACGCTTGTACACGCACACACAGTCAGTATAGAATAGATTCTGTCCGAGAGTCCTTCTTTTTTGGATAACATAGTTCTTTAAACATAGGATGTTAGATATGATTTGGGATTAGGTTGACTTGACCCCCCAGACTTTTCGTCTCCACATGTAGAGCTAAATGTCAAGTCCCCTTCACCCCCTAGTTGCACGTCAATCACACGTCATGCTGCTGCGCGCGCATCTATGCCAAGTATTATCTTATAGATCCACCTATATATGACATCATAACCAATTATGTTCCTTTTTACTCCTTATTACACCCATTTTCGGTTACGCATATGAATCGTCATTTTCCTTATCAATTGTTACGCCTACTGTATTCGCTTCATTGTAATGTATGTACTATAAAAGTCATTTCTTGTCAATAATGTATGTACTTCACTTCCTGAACCTCCGTGGTGATGGAACTTGGAGCAACCGATTATAATCGTTCATTGGAATAAAGCCCATTCCGAACCTCTAATACCACGGATTCTGCCTCTCATTTTACTGAGCTGTTTTATTATGTTTCCGTATCAAATTAAGTCCCGGTAAAGGAATTTTATTTACCACATGAATGGCGCCCGAATAGGGACACTTTCTCATCTCACGCGCCGGCGGTGAGTTGCAGGCCCGGTCTCCTGCCACAGCTGGACGGACAATAACGCGTACCAGCAGGATTTCCTGTGTCTCCCTCCGGTCAAGCGGGGGCGACTGAGGCTGCGATCAACACCCAGACGAGGCGGTGAGAAGTGCGAAGTATCCCGACCAGAGCCTAGCTGAGAGAGCAAGATCCGAGGTATACAGAGGCCCACCAGTTTCCGAAGTCCCAAGTCGAGTCCAGTGTCCAACGAGTCGAGTCGAGTCCAGTCCGGTCCAAGTTCAGTCTCCGAGGCCTTCCGTTTCCGAAGCTACCCGGTGAGTACCATTGCTGGGGAGGCATTTCTGACGTGCACATAGGTTGTGCCGGTCAAGACGGGTTTGGGTACACAAATCCGGTCTGCACTGTTTTAGCAGTGTATATGTACTGTTTAGCAGTATATCAAGTATTCCGAAGTATCTAGTTATTGTCAAAGAATTATGCTTGGTGATTAGTTATGCAGACGATCATCATTGTTGGTTATTTTAAAGGTTAAAAATGTTTAATGTTTAATGTTTAATGTGTTAAACGTCCTGCATATTGTGGTATGAATGGTTGTTCATTATTGTGCTTTTGTACTAAGTGTGTTCAAGAGTAAGTATCAGATCAGTTCTCAATATGCCGCTCTTTTCAAAATTAAGACAGATCACAACAAGAAAAGGGGTACTCGAAGAAGCCGTTCCTATTCCTCCTAGGGACACTCCGGGGTACTTCATGTATCATAAACATGGCTTAGATGCTATATTATTTCTTGATTTATGGGTAGACTACACCAAGGAATTACCAGAAAGTCAGAGGTGGCCCACAGCGGGGACCTGGGATGCAGAGTGCATCGTGAAAGTAGAGGAAGAATTATTGAAAAAGAAAGCTAGACAATCACAGAAAGATGCCATTGAATTATGGCGTAAAGAATCACATAGACGAACAGAAAAAGCACGTAGACAGGAAGAGAAGAGTAAAGAGAATTCCAATAAAGTTCAAGAAAATCTATTAATTGAGGAAGGTATCCGAGTGAAATCAGAACAAGTAGACAGACAAAGAAATGCCCTTATGAATGGTATGTATCCCCTTCTGGCCGAAGGATTACCTAAGGCTACTCCAGAGATACCGAAAGACTTGCTACCCCCATTATTCCCAATAAAATTACATCCTAAGGGGCATCCTAGAACCGCAGAAGATGTTTTTCTTTCCTCATATTTAGATGACGCAGCTCCCGAGTATGCAAATTCTGCCCCACATAGACCGCCTGTCAGGGAGGTTCAACGCCAAGATCCGGCACTCGTATCTCTACAGCAACGAGTTCCGGCAAGCACATCTGTTTCTACATCTGTCCCTGCAGATACTTCTATAGCTGTGTCCACACCTATAGTTGCTGTATCACGTTCAACGAACCCTTTCACGCCCGATACCCCAGACAGGGCTACGGGAGGTGCTACCAATATCTTTTCTACGCCACCCAGAATAAATAAACTTACTTTTCAAGAGTCAGCACATTCACGTACACCCAAACTCATAAATGCCCGTACGCTTAAGGAACTTCTGATAGATTGTAGATATGACCCTGTGCCCGGAAAAGAGGACGAAATGACCCTAGCATCATTACGTATCAGACGAGCCGCAGTGTATTTAGGGAAATTACCAGGAATGACTGCGCATCTAGATAAAATATACCATTTTGTCCAAACAGGGCGAGATCCAGAATGTATTAACAGAGCTATGGAATACCAGAAAGTGGAAATACAGGGGGAACTGTTACGTTTCCTCATAAATTGTGTGATCAGAAATGAAGACCGACCGGGGGTAGACCCGGAAGCAATGCAAATTCTTACCAGATGGAGCCAGAATATATCAGAAGGTAGACATGATAAACAAAATTGTATAATAGCCATGTGCCGAAAGATCCGTAAAGAAATAGAACGCCTACACGAAGAAAGATTAGCGGTAGACGAGTTCGAACAAAACGAGGAGGAAGGATCAGGACTGCCCGCAGGACAGTCAGACACCATAGCCTATGTAGGTAAAGGAAGGTCTTGTAATAGTAATAGATGTCCTATTGACCCGATACGTCCGATATGTCCAGATAAAAACAGGAATTTCCAAATACCTATAATTAACATCAGGTCTAACGAGCATTCGTTCCAAGCCGCCGACAAACTACTCCGAGAACGAAGGGGTTATCATTTCCTCGATTCTATGGATGAACAAGAATTAGCCAGGTCAGCTGTCCATTGGGTTGACAGTCCCGGAAAATATAGTGATGATACAGTAGCACGCGCATTTCTGAATCTCACCCCAGATGAACAGCGTTTAGCTGGGATTTATATGATTCAACAACTCATTATACTATATCAGAGTCAGCATTCGGACCCTGGTCCCTTACCTGATATATTGACTGAATTGCTTATGAATAGATGGAGAGGTTCAGGTACTAAATTAATTAAAGAAATTCTAGAATCAAGAAAGCAGTATATTCTTTTTGTATGTTCAGACCGTGTCTCATTGCCCATCAAGGAAAGAACCACGTATTACATGGATAGACAGAACCCTCTACGAGAAGTGCACCCAATAAAGGGCGAGGACAACGAGTTTAAGCGCGTATTTGTATATACGCCCATATCAAAAATAGAATTGTTAGAAATGAAGAAAGTGGTACCCAGTCATGACAAAGATCCAGCGGGTTTTCACCGAGAAATTAAAGACATGTTACTCATGGGAGAGTATACCTATCCCGACATTATGACAATATTAAAGGTATTGATGCCTGCTGGCATTTATGAGAAACTCAGGGAAAAAGAGTGGGAGGTAGGAGACCAAAAGATAGAATGGTCAGTATTAGAAGCAGAAGAAAAGGCTCGAACTGCAGGAGCAGGACTTGGGGATAAAACTAAAGCACTACCAGGTTTACTAGTACAGGTACTGCCACGTTTATTAACTACGAAAAAGGAAGATTGGGGTACAATTTCAGCCTGTAAACAGAAGCAAGATGAAGACACTAGTGATTACTATGCCCGATTTGAAAAATGTTTTGGTATAAATAGTGGCCTAAAAGCAAGTAGCGAATCATACCCACATCTGTTTGTAACAAAATTAGTAGAAAATGCCCTGCCCCAAGTAAAGAATAGAGTATTAAAATTCGAGAGTACCTGGCAAGGTAACACTCCATCACAAATGTTACAAATGTTACAGTACCATCACAATAGAATTAGAGAAGAACAAGAACAAGAACACAGACGCATGAAAGACACAAAAATGAAAATGTTAGTTTCTCAGACAGTCCCAGCTGAAGGACATAAAAAGGGTATGACACATTCCGGTGATTCAGCCGGACCTGTAAAAGGGACATGCAATTATTGTAAAAAGCCAGGTCATTACGTACACGATTGTCCAGTTTTGAAACATAATATCGCCATAGGTAAAACACAAGAAAGACCACGGCCACCTAGACAGGACCAGAATGAACAAGGAGCCCCGCAGCATGCACAGTCCATGCCAGCTCCACCACAGTCTGTACAGTTTGTGCCAGCTGCACCAGCGCTGCCCGTTGCTGCCACACACACCACGACACGACAACTGTACCAGACCGCACAGTACGACTATCCTGATTATCAACGATACGCATGAACCAGCCTAGAGAGGGAAGTTGACTTACCCCTTATCGAGATCCCTGTAGATCAAGAAGGACCTTATGTACATAGTGAATTATTAGGCCAAGACAGAAAATTTTTACTCGATACAGGGGCAAGTCGAACAACGATAAAACGTAGTGAAGTTCCAGGGGCACCCCTCTCAGGCTCACAGAATATTTCCCTTGGTTTTTCAGGAAAACCTATTGTTAATGAAGTATCACAGCCTCTTCCACTTACGATAGGACCTTTGACCCGAACTACAGATTTATTGCTTACTAAATCATGTCCAGAAAACCTGTTAGGAATAAAAACATTGAAAGCTCTAGGAGCTATAATATGTTGTTCTCCGGAAGGAGTAAGATTGTTTTTACGTGATTTTAAAGGTCACTATGTATCTAGAGACATGGATCCCCGACTACAGACTTTACCTACACATCTATGGGCACAAGGCCCTACTGATGTTGGTTGCATGAATATTACACCATATCGAGTCACATTAAAGGCAGGAGTGGTACTACCACGAATGCGACAATACAAGTTACCACCAGATGCTGTAGTGGCTTTGCTGCAAATCATTGACGAGCTCATTGCCCAAGGAGTGGTTGTGGAAACAGACTCTAATGTATGTAATTCACCGATAATTCCGATTCTTAAACGGACAGATCCAAAGGCCCCGCCAGTATATCGATTGGTTATTGATCTGCGCGAATTAAACAAATGCATTGTGCCACAATTTCCTGTGGTCCCCGATATCTCATCATTACTGACAGCCATTGATTCCGAAGCAACATTCTTTACTGTAATTGATCTCAAAAATGCCTTTTTCAGCGTCCCAATAGATCCGGAAAGCCAATATTTGTTCGGATTTAGTTTAAATGGACGTAGCTTCAAATTCTCACGCGCACCTCAAGGATTTACAGAAAGCCCCAGCATCTATAGCCAAGCACTGAAACGAGAACTTGACAGTATCCACATGCCAGTTAACACTGCTCTGCTTCAATACGTCGATGATCTGTTGATCACCGCGAGAAGTGAACCGGAATGTGAGAAAGCATCACTGACAGTTTTACAATTTCTAGCTGAAAAGGGACACAAGGTGTCCCCTTCTAAGCTGCAATTCTGTGTCCAGCGAGTTATTTATCTTGGACACTCGCTGTCCAAGGAGGGAAGGCAGCTTACACCCGACCGCATTCAGTTAATAGCTAACATGCAAATACCCAAGACACAAAAGGAGGTGCGGGCTTTCATAGGCCTCACTTCATACTGTAGACAGTGGATCCCTCAATACGCATTTCTAGCAAAACCACTCATTCAGTTGACAACACAGGAGGCAGCCACATCGACTGTTCTCCCTTGGACTCAGGAACATACACAAGCTTTTGAAAGCCTAAAGAAAGCTTTATGTCAAGCACCTGTTTTAGCAACGCCATGTTACAGAAAACAGTTTACACTCTTTGTTACAGAACGCGAAGGTACTGCCTTGTCAGTACTCACACAGGAACAAGCAGGAGCACACAAACCATGTGCTTACTTTTCTAGTACATTAGATCCCGTAGCTCAGGCTTTGCCTGCATGCCTAAAATCAGTGGCAGCGACAGCTTTAGCAATCAGACAAAGCGATGCCATAGTGTTAGGACATCCATTGACAGTTCAAGTACCACATGCAGTAGAGGTTCTTGTAAATAGAACGCAAACACAACACTTGACTATAGCGCGACTTACAGGGTACGAACTTACATTGTTTCAGCCACATATAGAAATCAGACGCTGTAACACATTGAATCCTGCCACACTTTTGCCAGTAACCGGAACAGACCCACTAGCCCATGACTGTATTGAAGTTATTACTATAACGACGAAACCCAGACAAGACTTAACCGATGTCCCATTGTCAGACCCAGACCTGACATTGTATGTAGATGGTTCATGTATGAGAACAAATACAGGAGAATTAGTGGCTGCTTACGCAGTCACAACAGATACTGAAGTCATTGAAACTAATCGTATAAATACTTTGTCAGCTCAAGCCGCAGAGCTCATCGCTCTGACACAAGCCTGTATTCAAGCCACAAGTAAAAAAGTCAACATATACACTGATTCACGTTATGCATTCGGAGTTGTACATGACTTCGGCGTGCTGTGGCGAGAGAGAGGTTATTTAACTTCCCACGGTGCCCACATTCAGCACGGACCCCTCATTCATGCCTTATTAGATGCAATACATCTACCTACTGCAATATCAATTATGAAATGTAAGGCTCATACGAAGGTTACTGATATCATTTCTCCAGGCAATGACCTAGCCGATAGAACAGCTAAACAGACTGCTCAAGCTCAAACTTCCGACATGACAAAGACAATAGTCCCGATGCCGACACATTGTATGACAGTTAAAGATCCTACCCTTGACGTAATTGACATACAGACACATGCTACACCAGACGAAATAAAGAAATGGACTGAATTAGGAGGGATCCAAACGGACCAAGGATGGATGATGAAGGAAAAGTCTGTGTGGTTCCTTCCGGATTCAATGGTCCAAGTTATAGTTAACACTATACATAGTCCAGCACACCTAGGAGAAAAAGCTATGCTAGATAGCATTCAACACATTTGGTTCAATAAACATTTACGAGCAGCAGCCAAACAAAAGGTCCGTACCTGTATGATCTGTTGCCAGTTCAACCCAGGAAAAAGTGTTCCCGTAGAACAAGGTGGATTTCATCCTCCTAATCACCCTTTTGAAGTCCTCCAGATGGATTATATCCAGATGGAACGATGTCGAGGATTCAAATATGTTCTCGTAGTTGTTTGTGCTCTTTCCCGTTGGACGGAGGCATACCCGGTTTCAGATTACACTGCCCCGACTACTGCCAAACAGTTGGTTCGAGAATTCTTCCCACGATACGGTTTACCACGTGTTGTTCATTCAGATAACGGCCAGCCGTTCTCATCCGAATTAATGAAACATGTTTCACTTTTGTTAGGTTATCAGTGGAAATTCCACTGTGTCCGACACCCTGAGGCAGCAGGTCTCGTAGAAAGACATAATCAGACCCTGAAAATTAGATTGTCCAAAATATGCAGGGAGAAAGGTGTCAACTGGGTAGTAGCGTTACCAGTTGCACTCTTTTTCACAAGAATGGTAGCACACTCTCGAACAGGGCTATCCCCGTATGAGGTGATCTTCGGCAGACCACCAAATATGTGGGGGACGCCTATACCACGCAAAATAACTGATATTGACTGTAATATGCTGACAGATTACTTGGCTTCCTTGATGTCTGCACTACAATCTTGTCGTTCACAGGTAGCTGCAGCTTTTCCCGACAATACTGAGGTGAAACCCCATGACGTAATTCCGGGGGACCTCGTCCTTGTGAGGAATTTCGACCGAAAGACTCAGCTGGAGCCCAGGTGGAAGACACCCAAGTTGGTCTTGCTGACCACAAGGACAGCCGTGAAGATTGAAGGCAGGAAAGGATGGATTCATTCAAGTCATATCAAGAAATTTCATGGACTTCCTTCAGATGTAAACAGCCCACCTCGTGTGTCCTCACCAATTGACTCAAAACTACCTCTGGCTGAGGCCGATAGTAAAGAACTTTATAAACTAAAATTAAGGCCTAGGCCGTCGGACGATTTGATTGTTTAAGTCCTCTCCTAGGTGAAGCGGTTGAATCTGTTTCCGACATGTATCGCCTAGACCTGAATCATGGACAGTCGCGAAAAATGATGAAACGACAGGCGTATTGTAAATCACTGCGTAGCCATTGCATAGTGACATTATTAATCTTGTTTTTCTTAAGTCTTTTAATAATTACTGCAAGTATATTGTTGCACATATATTACCCTATTGCCAGAAACGTTTACAATGTTACTGTTGAACATTCTTTTAGTGACTTACCCCCGCATGAATTGTCTTATAGACTTGCGCTGCGCAATAACACTTTCATTAGTATGTTACATCATTCCCTTCAGACTAGTAATGCAACTAATTGTTGGGTGTGTGGCCGACTCCCTCCCTATCAGAATTATGAAGGAGTCTTGCCTTTCTTTCCACATCCGTTTACACATAATGGCTCCTGTGGAGCATGGTTTAGTTTAATCAATTCCATAGACTCAGATACAGCCGTTTATCAAGACCATTGGGTATGGGGAAATTTGAACCTAGTTTTATTCAAAGTCTGTTACCCTGACAAGGAGGGTCGCCCCAAAGGAACAGGAACTGATCTAGAAAATGAAGTATATGGATTAGGTAACTTTACTCCTAATCTCATGGTTCTAAATGTCGAATCCGAAGTTGAACTAGTTTTACCAACCATGTCAGTATTCCCAGCGAAAGGTGAATTGTGTGTAAGAAAAGTTGGTTCCATACATATGGGCCATAGTAAATGCACCACTACAGTAGAATTCAGTGATCAAGGCAAATCTTCATTTAGAGCTTGTCGCCACTCCTACTTTATATGTGGTCAGACTGCATATATGCGTCTACCCCTAGATTGGGATGGTACCTGCTACATTGCATTCCTTTTGCCACCTGTTTTCCTAGCTCCTCCTGATTATTATAGAAATATTCATTTAGTACACAACAGAGAGCGGAGAGATCTCCCAATTGTCGATTACACTGAAACAGCATGGGAAAAATACACAGATTTCAATAAAGGCATCTTTCCCTATATAGGTACTGTTACTAATAGTAAGCTGATACGTAGATTAACTAGAACCCTTGAAGCAGTAGTGAACGAAACTATTTCCGCCTTAGGCAATTTAACAGAAGAGCAGTCTGCTATGCGGATTGTTGTGCTTCAAAATCGTCTTGTCCTTGACGTCATCCTGGCTGATAGGGGCGGAGCTTGTAGGGTCATCGGATCAAGCTGTTGCATTTTCATACCAGAAAATTCGCCATCTGTATATAAAGCTATAACTCGCCTTCATAAGATTGTAAGCCAGATACACCAGAATCCAGGCACCTGGACTTGGTCCGGTTGGTTTTGGAGCGTGATATCAGCCTGGGGATGGAGAGTTCTATCCTTCCTAGGTATTGGCCTTCTCATAATTTTCAGTTGCTGCTTATGTCTGCAATGTGGACCAGCGATTTGTGGTCTGTGTGCCACATCGTGTATTCCACCACCAAGATCTCATTCGTCACGGAAGAAGAAAGAAGAACAAATGATGTTATATGAACAGATCAATGGATTGATGAAGATTGATATCTCTTAACGGGCAAGTAGGGGACAAGGAGGGAATGTGGAAATATGGATTTTTCTGGTCAGTTATGTCCCCTATCTTGGACCCCAACGGTTCTATGTGCAACTTACAAGTACATGTATGTTTCCTCCAGTTCTAGTTATGAAGACGCAAACACATGTGCGTCCACCGTCAACATGTCCTCTGTCAGATCCGCCATGAATAGGCCGGATATTCCATTCCTAAGTATGAAAAGCCACCGGCTTTATATGGTTCACCTATGCCATTTTACAGTCCAGGCAAGTAGGCCCTGATTCTGTCGTCAAACTCTTCTTGCCTTCTGCCTCTGAAAACTCCAGTCTGAGCCTGCATCTGTGACCATGAACTTTGTCTCATTCTCTGCGCGGCTCACAAAGCCTGACATCAGCTTGCTGCCTGCCAAGAACTGTATTTCACCTTCGAGTTATCTGCTCCCCCCTCAGCCGATGCATTCCTGTCTAGTAGTTTAAATAAACATTCTTCCAGCTACCGAGCAATGGCCCGGCTTCTCTGTCTTTATACAAGTAATTCATAGCCCTGTTACTATGGAAGATTCCTGCCTCCGCATTTAGTGTAGACACTTAGACGCTTGTACACGCACACACAGTCAGTATAGAATAGATTCTGTCCGAGAGTCCTTCTTTTTTGGATAACATAGTTCTTTAAACATAGGATGTTAGATATGATTTGGGATTAGGTTGACTTGACCCCCCAGACTTTTCGTCTCCACATGTAGAGCTAAATGTCAAGTCCCCTTCACCCCCTAGTTGCACGTCAATCACACGTCATGCTGCTGCGCGCGCATCTATGCCAAGTATTATCTTATAGATCCACCTATATATGACATCATAACCAATTATGTTCCTTTTTACTCCTTATTACACCCATTTTCGGTTACGCATATGAATCGTCATTTTCCTTATCAATTGTTACGCCTACTGTATTCGCTTCATTGTAATGTATGTACTATAAAAGTCATTTCTTGTCAATAATGTATGTACTTCACTTCCTGAACCTCCGTGGTGATGGAACTTGGAGCAACCGATTATAATCGTTCATTGGAATAAAGCCCATTCTGAACCTCTAATACCACGGATTCTGCCTCTCATTTTACTGAGCTGTTTTATTATGTTTCCGTGTCAAATTAAGTCCCGGTAAAGGAATTTTATTTACCACACTTGCCATCACAAGATGACCACACACATACACCACTGGGTACACATATAGGAAGAACACACACATGATGACCCTGGACAGCCTGCCTGCAGTACTCTGTGCAGTAACCCACCCTGTGCTGGCAGTGCCTCCCAACCTGACATGTGTACAATAGAGCTAACCTGAACTAATCAAGTAAATGACTACTGCTAACCATTCGAAATTGACACCATTGCCACCTCAAGATTCTGGGCCAAGAAGAACTGAAGACCCTGTCACCCCTGAAAAAAAGAGAGCAAGTGAGCCCAAACATTGACTATGTTGAAGTGCCACACAGGCCATGTGGCACAGTAAACCATTTACACACAGCAAAATAACGTTATTCAGTAAGGACACTGACAAAATAGACAACTGGAGCAACTGTCTTTATTCACACATTGCACAGATAGGCACCATGAGAAGAGAAGAGTAAGGCACAACATGCAGGGCATGTCCATGAGAAGCTGCACAGGCAAGGGCAAAACAACAAGGCCAGTGGCCAGGGCAGAGTGCAGAGTATGTCCATGAGAAGCTGCACAGGCAAGGGCGTAACAGCAAGGCCAGTGGCCAGGGCAGAGTGCAGAGCATGTCCATGAGAAGCTGCACAGGGAATGTGTGCGACTGTACCTTTCCATTGTCAGCAACACAGTCAGGGGGCAACAATGTGAAGTACAGTCCCACCTGTGTGAGACACAGGTGTGTGAGGGTGACTACCACTCAGACTTGGCTGTCAGGCGGACTGGGAGCTGGTTGTGTCTCGGGGACTGTCGGGGCACTGGACGGGGAGAGAGCAGAACAGCTGAGGTAGAGCTATCAGTGGCTTGGCAAGCTGGAGGGCTGTTTGGACCAGGTGGTGTAGTGGCACGTGGAGGTGGAGTCATGCAGACGGGAGTCACGGTGTGGCTGGGAGATTGTGGAGGGATCCTAAATGGCTTGACTGACTGTGGATCAATGGGAAGTGGTGTGGGCACAACAGGCACACTCACCACCACTGCTGCAGCAGGTGCAGGCACTATTAGCCCCTCTGGTGATGTGCTGGACCCAGCGGAACGCTTTGCCTCTGCCCCCCTTCCCCTGTTTACTAGGTGTTACCCCCTACAGTGCCCACCGGCCCCTGCTTCACTGGGCTTGGAATGGGAGTCGAAGTGGTTGGTGATACTGCCTTTGAGCCCTTCCTAGGTGTACCCTTGGCATGCGCCACCTCCTTGGTGGGCACAGACACTGTACGATTATCTTTGCGTGATGCTTTAGGGGCAGTAGAGTCCTTGGATGGGGATGCCACTGAGGCATGTGTGCCTGAGGTCTGCTGCTTTGCTAATTGTCCACCGGTGTCACCTGACCGGATTTTCTCCCTGCTTTCTGGGGTGACTTTGGTCTTCTGTGGGGATGGTGTCTGCGCCCGGGACCGCTTGGGTTGCTGTTGCTGTGTACTCCGTGTGCTGTATCGTGACTTTGATGTATGTGGACCGTGGTCACTATCGTCAGACGTGGCCACTGCCAGGGGGCGGACAAAGGGACTGGAGCTGGACTTTGAGAATGTGCCCGTTGCAGGACGGACGTCACTGCTGATTACAAAGCCTGGACTGTCTGGTGCAGCCCACCCACATCGGAATGTTTGCCCTCCATGAAAGCAAACACCTGGGCCAATTTCTTGTCGTGGTCAATGAAGGCATTGAGGAGAGCTACCTGGCCTTCACACAGCTGGTGCAAAAGGTCCACAGACTCAACATTGATGGCAGCAGGGGGGACAGGGGCAGGGCAGCGGTGCCAGGGGTGAAGGACACTCTTCCCCTCTTACTGAGGCGGACACAGGCAGCACCAGAGGATGTGGCTGGAAGGGTGGGCAATGGCCGCTGTGTGGTGGAAGTCGATGCGAGTCCCCGTTCCCTGTGCCCTCCAACATGGATGCATCCCCGCTGGCATCGGATGATGTGGTGCTTTGCGTCTCAGGCTGGGACTTCTCCAGCAGACTCCTGTCCCCCTCTGAGGAGCTGGTGACATCTGTGTCACTGGACTCCTGGGCAGCTGTGGTGCTAGTTTCACCCCCACTGGTGTCCGTCTCCTGTCCCTCCGTAACCACCGGTGATGCTGCATGGGAGAGAGAGATGTAGGGTCAGGTCAATGGCAAACCCAGAATAAACATATGGAAGCAATGCATGACAAAAGTTGAGCAAATCTACATGTTGCACACCACCCTGTGCAATCACATCGTGCCAACTCACTACATAGACTCAAGCAGTGCGTGGAAACTGGAAACCCAGGCATGAGTGAGCCATGTGATGACCACACAGCACATCACCCTGCTTGTGGCTCTGTTCAAACAGACACACAACTAGTTCTGAGCACACCTAGGGACATGATGCGGGCACACTACTTGTTGCCAATGACAGTACTGAGGTTCTGTAGTGATCCGAACCCGTGAATTCGGTATCATAGTACTGACACGATTTCGGTACCAATGAACCGCAAATGATCCATTATATGCATAACAGTGTTTTCGCTACGCAACTAGCATGAATTCACTGAGAAATAGGGCATTCTGTTGTAAAGTCATGGCATCCATTTTAGTTACGGCATCCATTTTGTTTCTTGCCCTCACATAGTCAATGAACGGACGATGACCCCGGCAGAGTCACCTTGTTAAGGACACGTAAGCTCGAGCTCCGAGAAAGGCTGACGCTGCATGACTAGGCAGAATCAAGCTGCCTCCCTTGCCTGAGGCCAGTCCTGCTATACTGGTTCTCGTGTCCGTTGTCCTTACTGAAAGGCCGAAGACGGTAGCCATGCCCGTTTATGATCCATAAACACCTCTTATCCTACTTTTCAATCCTTTGCACCTGGCTCTGCTCCTCTCCTTCTGGGCTTTTACAATGGGGTGGTTACGATTTTTATGATGGGGAGGATCGGGCAAAGAATGGAAAACTGTTGAGGGGACCTGATCGAATACTGAAAACTTACGACTAATTATTGTTTGATGTCTATTTACTGTTTTGTTTGGGATACCGGGTTGGGCATGAGAAATATTCGTGTAATGTTGCCTAAAGACATTTTGCGTGTATTTAAAGAACAACCCACTTAATGCAATTTGAACAGTCTCGTAGATTCTACCTCTGTGTGGTTCCAATGACTTCTGTGTCCCTGCAGTGAATAAATCTTGGTCTCTGACGCCACCATCGAGAAACCCGCGTCTCTGTTTATTTGTGCACCGAGACAGGAAGGAACTCAGGGGTCTTCGGGTGTTGTTTCCCTGACACCTCTGGACTCTTAAAAGTCCAGAACCTCAAATTGGCGCCCAACGTGGGGCGACGTCATCCGGTACCGGTCCAAAGCCTGAAAAGTTCGAGAAGTTTCGTGTGAAGATTCCGGAGGGAGGTACCCCGCTTCATCGATCCCTGAATGTCGTAAAAGTTGCCCGACGATCTCTTCCACGAGGGTTCCCGTTCCCAGACGGCTACAGAGGACCGCTGCCCTGACTGTCGCCCTGTCTTGGACTCGAGGTGCAGACCTTAGTACGGCGAGATGTAGACGGGTTCTCCTTGGTGACGTCTTCCACATTTCAGTTAAGTATTAAGTGGGTTACGCTCAGTTTAGTTGTTCTTTGTTGCTCTGGTTTAATTCGTAGATTATCATTGGTTGCTCTTGTTTAGATAATCTTTGTTTTGGTATTAGTTCATTTTGATAGGCCTAAGTTCTCTGCGCATTTTGGTTGGAATTTGTCTTTGTTTGTCATGACTACCAGTAGTAATTGTTTCCTGTCCTGGTTACGTTGCAACGGGGATTCCCGGTTGGAGGATTCCTGTTCGGTTCCTCCGATTGGAACTCCTACATATGAGCTCTATTGTAAACATGGTGTGGGTCCTATTATGTATAATGAAGTATGGGTCCGTTATACCAGAAAAGATGGTGTCCTTAGTTGGTCACCGCATGGTAGCTTCGAAACCGAAATACTAGACAATCTAGAAATGAAGTTGTTTAAGAGAAAAGCCCGGCCGGCAATGTTGGATTCTTTTCGCGTATGGCGCTAAGAAGCCAAACAGAGAGAAATTAGGAAGACGAAGAAAGAACAGAAAGAGAAAGGGTTGACTTTAATAGAGTCTGCTAGGCAGTTGCATGTCAACGAGACTGAGAAAGCAATGGAGATGGCGAATAGAAAATATAATTTGGCAATTGATAAATGTTACCCTGTATTGCCATCTTGTCCTACTAAGCCGATGGAGGATCATGAAAAGGATCCTCTGTTGTCTTACCTGTTGAATTCACCTCCACCGTATGCACAGGGTATTACAGCACCACAGTTATTACCTGTTGTACAGCCAGCTGCTGGTCAGCCTGGAATAGTTGCTCCACTTCCTTTGATTCCAGCTCCTGTCCTTCCCGTGGTTAATGTTCCTTCGGCACCCCCTCTTCCTGGGTCGCCTGTTCCGCCTTTGCCTGTCGTTTCGCAAACTGCTTTACCTGCTACTCCCACCTTTACTATTTCATCTGCTTCAGCCGCCCTGTCCCCAAACCCTGTGAACATTCTGACTCCGCTTTCCGTTCGTCGTAAAATAACCGACTCTGTAACTAATATCTTAACTCCTCTCTACAGGTCTTTAATTGGGACCCCCGTTTCTGACTCTATACAGAGACGTAGCCAGCTTCCTGGTCCACAGGAACGAGAAATGTTAGATTCAACAGCTCTTAGGTGGATGTCGAAAGCTGTGAAGTATGATGCACGAAGAGTGTTAGATACCTTTATGCAATGGAATGAACCAACTCAACGTTATGTTTTTGACGTAATGTGTTCTCTTGTGCGTGAAGAATGGGAAGATGATGACTTAGATTCCGTCCCCTCTGATCTGATAAATATTCAGCAGAAATTCGCCGCAGGAATGGTGATAGGTTCAGAAGTAAGAGGAGCGATAGAACTGATCTTAGCTTATAGGGATGATTCCCCTCTTCGAGCGACAAGGGACTCTGATGGCTCACCGATTACTACTAGGAAAAGACGAGGTCAATATCCGATGAGGGAAGTTCCACCGATATGGCGTGATGCAGTTCAAGCTGATGGGGCTAATGGTATTGCAGCTGCCCCGGCACAATTCCAGAGAGTGTGGATACACATCCCTTGGAAGCGGGCCGAAGTATTAGCAGTAAAACAGGCATTGCCAGACCCGCGTAAAAATCCTGCTGGTTATTACAAAGAGTTAACGCAGACAGTTCAAGCGTGTGTCATGAATTTGGCAGACATTGAAATGCTATTTGGCAATGTAGTGCCACAGCCTATATGGGCCAAAATTCGACAAGAGAACCACCCAGTCGCCTTAGGAGGTGATTGGCCTGCTATTGTAGCAGCAGATGGGCAACAAGTTGGCGGTGCTAAACCTGAACCTCTGATTGCTGCCTTGCCTGGCAGAATAATTAATCTGATGAAAACGCTGATGCCAGCGTTACGAGTTAATTGGGATAAACTATCGGCATGCAAGCAAAAGAAGGACGAAAGCGTCTCTGACTTGTTCACTAGATTTGAAGAGACCTTCGTAGACCACAGTGGGCAAGATATGAGTACTGAGGGAGGCCAGAGGTTGTTTGTCGACAAGTTCGTGTTTAATTTATTACCTGAGCTTAGTAACAAGTTAAAGGATTCTGAAAGTGCATGGGCAGTGTCGACAACAGCACAGATACTTGCAACTGCTCAGTATTACGAGAATAGAGAGAAAGAAGAGAAGGAAAAGTCAGAAAAGGAACTGAAAGATTTAAAGACTAAAGTTCTATTGCAACAGGCGTATCCGCCTCGTTCGAATCAGTCAGATTCACAGCAGCGACCCCAGTTTCAGCAACAGCCACAATTCCAGCAAGGGACGTCCCAAAGATTTAATTATGGTTTTCCCCGACAACAGTTAGCATGGAATCAGTGTGCCTATTGTAAAAAGGAGGGTCATTATAAGAATGAGTGTCCAGTACTGCACGCACAGACTAGTGGTGTCCCAGCTCTGAGAGGTAATGCCGGGTTTATGCAAACTCCTAGAGGTAGAGGACGTGGTACAACGACACCACAGGCTGATCGCCAATCGAATTATTTCGATCAGCGAAATGCACAATCTGCGCAACCAGGTAGATCTCCACAGTATCATGTTGAAGATTATTATGAACATAATAAAGAGATTCAGAGAGGCGAGTACTAGGACAGCCACAGGCAAAGAGAGGGAGTAGTATCAGTTCCAGTTGATCAGAGTGGACCTTATGTCGCAGTAGTTACCTCAGGCGTGGTCGAACCGTTTCTGTTGGATACTGGTGCGGCGAAAAGTTCAATTATGCATGCGAAACTCCCTGGCGCACCTTTGTCTGGCTTAACGAACACTTCAGTAGGTTTCTCAGGCGCCCCTGTTCACAATCCTGTTTCTAGTCCTTTGCCAATATCTGTTGGGCCATGCGAACTAGAAGCACCCCTTATTCTAACAACCGGTTGTAATGAGAATCTGCTTGGTTTAGATCTGTTGAAACGCCTGCATGCGACACTGTACTGTTCTCCTTCAGGAGTACAGCTCACATTAGGCAAAAGAGTCATCTCACCAATGTATATGTCGATGGATAAGCTCCCACCGGAGCTGCGTGCTCTCCCTGATACTCTTTGGGCGACTGGTCCTAACGATGTAGGCCTCTTGGAAATTTCCCCTTATGTGGTAAGTCTGAAAGCAAATGTTAAATTCCCACGAATCCCACAGTATCGGATTTCGAATGAAGGTGAACGTGCACTCTTGCTGATTGTGAAAGACTTAATACAAAAGATGTGATAGAGGAAACTAGAGGAAATGTCTGCAATAGTCCTGTTCTGCCGATTTTGAAACGCACTGACCCTTCCAAACCTCCAATCTACAGATTTGTGATTGACCTCAGAGAAGTTAACAAAATAGTAATTCCGCAGTTTCCTGTGGTACCAGATATCACTGCATTACTGACGTTGATTCCTGCCTCCGCTTCATGGTTCACAGTGATCGATTTGAAGAATGCCTTTTTCAGCATTCCGATAGCCGAAGAAAGTAGAGATATTTTTGGTTTCTCCTTAGGAGGTCGCAGTTTCAGATTCAAACGCGCTCCACAAGGTTATTGTGAGAGCCCTTCAATTTACAGTCAAGCATTGAAGAGTCAATTAGATGCTCTTGTACTTCCACCTGGTGTTGCTCTGATCCAATACGTAGATGATCTTTTACTGGCTGCTGATGACAAGGAAACTTGCAAAGCAGCTACAATTTCTTTATTACGTCATTTGTCAGACTTACATCACAAGGTGTCACCTTCTAAACTGCAATATTGTTGCCAAGAAGTGACCTACTTAGGTCATCTTTTGTCAAAGGAGGGAAGAAGGTTGACCCCAGAGAGAATCAAAGCAATTTCGCAGATGACTGTACCAAGCACACAGAGAGAAGTGCGTGCGTTTTTGGGTATTACGTCATACTGCAGGCAATGGATCCCAAATTTTTCTCTCATGGCAAAACCATTGGTAGCCCTGACTGGAAAAGGTGTTCCGAGCCCTTTGCCATGGTCTGATGAATGTCAACAGAGCTTCTCCGACTTACGTGATGCGCTGTGTTCAGCTCCTGTGTTGGGTACTCCTGACTACAGTAAGCCGTTTACTTTATATGTCCATGAAAGAGAAGGTTGTGCGTTGAGTGTATTAACGCAACAATTTGGTGACAAACAGCGGCCTTGTGCATATTTTTCATCCACATTAGATCCGGTAGCCAGAGCATTGCCAAGTTGTTTGAGAGCTACAGCAGCAGCTGCAGTGTCTATCCGACAGTCTGCTGGACTAGTCATGAACAACATGTTAGTAGTCATGGTTCCACATGCTGTGGATACACTCATGAATCGAACGTAAACTCAGCACCTCACCAGTGCTAGACTATCAGGCTATGAGCTGACGCTTTTGGCAAGTCACATTCAGATTAAGCGATGCAACATATTGAATCCAGCAACGCTGTTGCCGACTACTCAAGAGTCGAGTGATTCAGAGCCCCATGATTGTTGTTTTAGAACTGAGGAAGAGACAAAAGGTCGGATTGATTTAAAAGACACTCCGTTACTAGATCCAGATGGCACTTTATATGTCGATGGGTCATGTTTTAAACTACAGAATGGTGATGTGACGGCCGCGTATGCAGTTACGACTTTGAGTACGATTGTTGAGACTGCAAGAGTAAGTCAGAATTCTGCCCAAGCTGCAGAATTAATAGCATTAACAAGAGCGTGTGTTTTAGCTGAGGGAAAGAGAGTGAATGTGTTTACTGATAGCCAATACGCCTTCGGCGTAGCACATAGCTTTGGACGTCTCTGGAAAGAAAGAGGTTTTCTCACGTCCCATGGGACTAAGATCCAACATGGACAGTTAGTCAACGATCTATTAGAATCCCTAACCCTACCAAATGTAGTTGCGATTGTGAAGTGCAGTGCACATCGAAAGATTACGGATGATGTTGGCCGTGGGAATGCGTTTGCTGATGAGGTCGCTAAAGAAACAGCCAAGAACATGACGAGCCGAATGTACGTTGCGACGTCTGCAAGATGGATTGCTGAATCAGGGATGTGTGAAAATACGATTGAAAGTGTGAAGGCAATCCAGAATGAAGCAACTGAAAATGAGAAGAATGAATGGAAGGAGAAAACGGGTAAAAAGGATTCAAGTGGATGTTGGGTTGATTTGTCTGAGCAGCAACGTTGGATGCTACCTGACGCGTATGTGCTCGCAGTAGTCACGATGGCGCATGGAGCGGCGCACATCAGTTTGAAAGGGATCTGTAAAATGTTAGCTCCAGTATGGAAGAATGATGGAATTACTAAGTGTGCGGAAAGAGAGGTGAAAAACTGCATGATATGCCTGATGCATAATCCTGGCAAGGGAACCCCAACCCCAACTGGTCATTTTGCTCCCCCTTCTTGTCCCTTTGAAGTGATTCAGTTGGATTTTATCCACATGGACAGGTGTAACAATCTTAAATATGTCCTAGTGGTAGTCTGTGCCTTTTCAAGATGGATTGAGGCATATCCGTTAAAGGATAACACTGCTATGTCCACTGCCAAAATCCTCCTCAAAGAATACTTCCCAAGGTATGGTATGCCACGGATTGTTTGGTCGGACAATGGAAGTGAGTTTGTAGGGAAAGTTATGAAGAGTGTGTGTACGGGTCTGGGTATTAACCAAAAATTCCACAGTGCGAATCACCCACAGTCAGCGGGTTTGGTTGAAGGGTACAATGGCACCCTGAAGCTGAAACTTGCTAAAATTCAAGCTTCCACTGGTCTATCTTGGCCAGATGCACTGCCTTTAGCTCTATTGTCCACCAGAGCGACTGTACACTGTCGAGTAGGGCTTAGCCCATATGAGATTGTGTTCGGTCGTCCTGCTAATGTTTGGGGAGTCCCTAGGCCAAAGGAATTCAAACAGATCGAATACCCAATGTTGATTGATTATCTTTATGACCTGACTGCTAAACTAAGCCTTATTCGTCAACAGGTATTTGAATCCTTGCCTAAACTGCCAGAGAGTCCAGGCCACACGTTGAAACCAGGCGACCAAGTGGTAGTACGGAATTTTGAACGAACTCGGAACCTCCAGCCAAGATTCGTGGGTCCGTTCCAGGTACTCCTCACAACGAGAACTGCTGTACGCCTAGCTGGAAGGAAGAATTGGGTGCACGCTAGCCATACGAAACGTGTCCCTCTCCCACTTCCCTATGACAACTGGGTTAGACAGGGATTTGGTGTATCCGAGACAGAACCTGTTCCTAGGCACATCCCTTTCAGTGATGCAGAGTACATAACGGACCACCCACGAACTGAAACACAGAACTTTGACACCTCAGCAGGAACCGCTCTTTTGAATCCTGGACCGAGTATTGTACAAAGTGAACATTTGCCACCTGTGGAGTCGAACATTTCCGCACCTGTAGACCAGCTATTTCAAGATCAGACAAGACCCGGAAAGTACAGATATAATCTACGTTCTCATGTTGTGAACTAATGACATCGCATAATTACCTTTCTGTTTGAAAACTGTTTTGATCTTATTGCATTCCATTCAGTCAGGAAGTTTGCTCAAATATTTATCTTTTTGTTTTTGTTGTTTCTCTCACCTTGCCGTCTGGGTTACCGTAGGGTCGTAACGTGTGCCTTGTTTTAATTTGCAGGGAACCAGACACAAGGTCGGTTTCTTCTGTCTATCTTGGGAACTCCCAGGGTAAACAGAGGCAAGTTTTTAAACAGGTACAAACCATCCGTTGCGAACGGTTGTAGAAGATGGAGCTTCCTGAACTGCGACGGGTTAATGTCATAAATGTGCACAAGACAAAACTATATGACATATTATATAGCAAATGTTTTCTAATGCAATGTACTCTGACACTTCTGATTGTTTTGATAACTTTGGTAGGCGGAATTATTTTTGGTATTCAGTTGATCTTTGCACCTGTTACATCTACAGTATCTCTCCATGTTCCTGTTTCTCCGACTGTTGTTTCTCTTCATTCTTTCCATCCTTTTCCAGCCCACGAGCAAGCTCGACGCTCTGAGTTTATAAATAACACTTTCATTCAGCTCTTGCATCAACATCAACTAGTGGTTAACACAACAAACTGCTGGGTGTGTGGCTTGATACCACATACCATGGACAAGGGCATCCCTTATCTGGTTCTGCCCTTTAGTTATAATGGATCATTCTGGGCATTTCAGACAATGTTCGCTTATGCCCTAGAGACCTATCCTCCACGACCTCCGCGTTCCACTAGGTATAACTCTGCTAATAGAGCCTTGGTAAAAGGAATCACTGACATGGTTAGAGATGTCAATAACACTCCGTTCATTCCCAAGGATGAATTGCGAGTTTACATGGGTTGGAATGTTACGGAATATGGCATTACTCTGGGTGAGAACAAACGTAAAAGCTCGACTCCGATCTGGGTTGTACCCCACCAAGGTCAGGTTTGTTTGCAAGGAAATGGGAGGAATCCGAAAGCTCGACTAGGGAAGAGTGACTGTATCGAAACATATGTTTTCCCGTCACAGTCTTCCCCTGCATTCTTAGCTGCTAAGGGTACCTATTTTGTTCGCCAAGACAGAGCATACACATGGCTGCCTGCTGACTTCTCAGGCTCATGTTATATCGCTCAACTGTTACCTCCGACATACACTGCTGCACCGGACTATCACAAAACTAGAGTTGTGAGAGGTGTTTTCAGTAAAGAAGATACTGCTGGCCAAGAGGCAGGAGACTTCTTCAAAGGTTTCCTTCCATTCTGGGGGCCTATGGCCAACAGTAGAAACTTACGTCAACTAACACGGGTAGTTGAATCTACTATCACCGAAACTGCGGGTGCCCTTAGTAACCTGACAGCTGAGCTTCAAGCGGATCGCCTCATGACGTTACAGAACCGTATGGTCCTTGATGTGTTACTTGCAGATCGAGGTGGAGTATGTAAGATGATCCAATCGAGCTGCTGTGTTTTTATCCCAGATAATGCGCCAACAGTATATAAGGCCATCTCTAAGTTACACAAAATCTCTGACTCTATTCATATAGAGGAAGGTGACTGGTCATTAATGGGATGGTTCTGGAGCCTGTTATCTGCGTGGGGATGGAAGATTCTGATAGCCACTGGTGTTGCGTTGGTATTTTTATTTTCGTGCTGTCTCATTGTTCAGTGTGGTCCTGCCTTATGTAATCTCTGCATTTTTACATGCGTAAGAAGACCACCTGTTTTTAGAGATACGCCACGGGATAGAGTAATGCTTCAACAACATATCAGTGACCTGATGAACATAGAAATGGACTCTGACATAGAGTAAGTTATTGCCTATGTAAGGGCAAAAGGACGGTCTGAGGTTCTGTAGTGATCCGAACCTGTGAATTCGGTATCATAGTACTGACACGATTTCGGTACCAATGAACCGCAAATGATCCATTATATGCATAACAGTGTTTTCGCTACGCATGTAGCATGAATTCACTGAGAAATAGGGCATTCTGTTGTAAAGTCATGGCATCCATTTTAGTTACGGCATCCATTTTGTTTCTTGCCCTCACATAGTCAATGAACGGACGATGACCCCGGCAGAGTCACCTTGTTAAGGACACGTAACCTTGAGCTCCGAGAAAGGCTGACGCTGCATGACTAGGCAGACTCAAGCTGCCTCCCTTGCCTGAGGCCAGTCCTGCTATACTGGTTCTCGTGTCCGTTGTCCTTACTGAAAGGCCGAAGACGGTAGCCATGCCCGTTTATGATCCATAAACACCTCTTATCCTACTTTTCAATCCTTTGCACCTGGCTCTGCTCCTCTCCTTCTGGGCTTTTACAATGGGGTGGTTACGATTTTTATGATGGGGAGGATCGGGCAAAGAATGGAAAACTGTCGAGGGGACCTGATCGAATACCGAAAACTTACGACTAATTATTGTTTGATGTCTATTTACTGTTTTGTTTGGGATACCGGGTTGGGCATGAGAAATATTCGTGTAATGTTGCCTAAAGACATTTTGCGTGTATTTAAAGAACAACCCACTTAATGCAATTTGAACAGTCTCGTAGATTCTACCTCTGTGTGGTTCCTATGACTTCTGTGTCCCTGCAGTGAATAAATCTTGGTCTCTGACGCCACCATCGAGAAACCCGCGTCTCTGTTTATTTGTGCACCGAGACAGGAAGGAACTCAGGGGTCTTCGGGTGTTGTTTCCCTGACACCTTTGGACTCTTAAAAGTCCAGAACCTCAGTACTGGATGGAACAGGAGTGGACAACCCAGACCAAGACTACAACATGACAGTCCACAATGTGCATTAGCCCATGCCACCCACCATGTCGCACCTTGGGGACAATAGAATGCTGCACATTGCTGTAAGTTGTCTAGCCCTCCCCAATATGGGTGCATGCAATGGACGCATTGATGTACGCACAGTCAGATTGGGCACACTACCGTTCCCTTACATGGGATTCCCAAGACTACACCAATGCAGAAGAAACCTGAAGAGCACAACTCAGAATGTAATGTGAAGGCACAGCATCCAAATCACCTTTGTAAGTACAGGTAGTGTCAATGCATGCCACAGGCACCGAGGCCAGCAGACACTTACATGCCACAGCATCACACTACCAACATCACAGAGGCCAGCGCTGGCACAGGCTCTGTACACATGCAGCCACTCCCAGCCAAAGTCAGACTCCCCAAATGCTCACCCCTGGCTTGCTGCTGATGCTCCTTCAAATGTGCTTCCAGCTCAGGCTGTGTCACCGCCAAGATGCGCCCCATTAGTGGTGTCATACTGCGCCATGCCAGACGCCCAGTGCGAGGAAGCAGCCCCAGGGTCATCCCCACCACATTCTTTGCCAGCCGGCTGATGTCGTCCCATCTCTTGTGGCAGTGGGTGCACCGTCGGTTTGAGACTCCCAGGGATCGCACCTTCGCTGCAATGGCCCTCCACACGGCCTTATGCTGGTGTACCTTGAGCTGCAGGCATGGGAGACAAGGGGGAGAAATTATCATGGACACAGTGTCATGTACTGGCATCTATCAGTATATCAGAAAGATACAAAATCATCACATATCCAACGATAGGTCAATCAGAGACTATAGTACAGCCCACATGGGACCCCTGCATGGGAAAAGCTGATGTTAAAGCATGCAGGTGTGATAGGGAACACAGTCCCTGCACATCTCACACACATGCAGGATGCCAGCACTGAAGCACCCATATAGCCTGCCCACATCTCCAGTCCATTGTTGGCTTGAGCAACACATACATCACATGTCAACCTGTGTTTGGGGGTGGACTCACTGTGTCCAAGACTGCACAGCCATCAATGTCCCTGTCCTGTGAATATTTGAATGTGTCATGGTGGTCACATGGATGGGCATGATATCACAAATACAAAATGCCAATCACAAGGGCAGTTGTGTGCAAACCACGGTGCTGAGATGGACCATAGCTGGAGTGAAATGTGACAAGACTGATGTCCTACTCTGTAAGTTCAGTGAGTTGTCCTTGTCTTTGTAGGCGGGGACTGTGAAGGCCAGCTGGGCTCATACTGAGATGGACTACTGGGGCACACACAGCCATCCAGCCAAGCAATCACTGTCCTGACTACAGCATGAACAACCTTCTGTGTCACTGTATGGCTGACAACACAACACAGGTCACTCATACATACATGTGCAGGAAGGGAAAGCTGTGGCATTGGGTACACACACCCTCCCACTGGAGACAGCATGTCAGGCAGTGCATGACACTACCCCACACTCCCAGGAACATACTGCATTGGTCCAACTACATGTGTGGCCCCCTGCCCAACCCCACCACTGCTGAAGACTTACCACGACATTTGGGGCACCATATAGCCTTGGGTACTTTGTGAGCACCTCGTCCACCAGGACCTCCAGCTCCTCGCTATTGAAGGGACTGGCACGGATCTTCTCTGTCCTTGCTATCACTGTGGCAGGAGACAACAGCAGGGGATTTTGGTGGCGAGGGGTCTCAGGCAGCAGTCCGTGGAGGCAGCAGCAGGTGAGGGATCACAGGCAGCAGTCCCTGGAGGCAGCAGCAGGTGAGGGGTATCAGGCAGCAGTCGGTGGGGCCCGGGGTGCGCTACCGCGATGGTGCATCTTTCAAATCCAGCCATTGTCCACCTACGCGGTGGCGGAGCACGACTACCGTGATCTTCAAAAATGCATCATGCCACCGCTATCGAACATCGCATTGTGTCTAGGGCGAGCCCCATGGCGGTGAAACACTACAGGGGCCCGCTGTGCGCTACCGCGATTTTAGTGGCGGAGCATACCAACCGCTATTTCCACATGTCTCCATGCCTATGACTACCTCACTTATTCGAATGGGGGTGCTGGTGACACTCCGCCGGGGCCAGGTGGTAGCTACCGCGATATGGGTGCCATGCATTGACACGAGGCACCGCCATTCAGGCGGCAGAGCATGCCAACTGCCATATGGCCATGTCTCCATGCCTATGACTACCGCACTTGTGTGAATGGGGGTGCTAATGACACACCGCGGGGCCAGGCGGTAGCTACCGCAATATGGGTGCCATGCATTGACATGAGGCACAGCCATTCAGGCAGTGGAGCATGCCAACCGCCATATGGGTATGTCTCTATGCCTATGACTACTGCACTTGTGTGAATGGGGTGCTGGTGACACACCACCGGGGCCATGCGGTAGCTACCGCGATATGGGCGCCATGCATTGACACGAGGCACCGCCATTCAGGGGGCGGAGCATGTCAACCGCCCTATTGGCATGTCTCCATGCCTATGACTACCGCACTTGTGTGAATGGGGGTGCTGGTGCCCCCCCCGCCGGGGCCAGGTGGTGGCTTCCACGATATGGGTGCCATGCATTGACACGAGGCACCGCCATTCAGGCAGCGGAGCATGCCAACCGCCATATGGGCATGTCTCCATGCATACGACTACCGCACCTGTGTGAATGGGGGTGCTGGTGACACACCGCCGGGGCCACGTGGTAGATACCGCGATATGGGTGCCATACAATGGTGATGGCCATCTGTCAAACATCACCAGTGCACAGTGCCAACATGTTCACTGGCACATCATTGTGCACCCAATGCCAATGTTCAATTTACTCAACTGATGGCTACACATGCCATGTTTGTGTGTGTGTAACATAGATTTGCCCCTACCCACTCACATGTCACTTAAGGATTTGATGTTGGTGTAGGCAGGACAGTGTAGTCCTGGACTGTACAATGTGTACACATGTCAATGTGTTGAGGTCCAGTGACAATCACAGCAATGCTCGTCTCGATGAATGATGCTCTATTTAGCATTACCTCTCATGTCTGCTCATGAACACATTCGGCATTCCGGCGCCGACTGTCGTCATTATGTGGTGGATGTGTGCCAGCTTGTAATGACTCATTAAGGTGTGATCGGTACAGCAGCTAGGTATGAGACAGTGGTTTTGATCAGTTACACATATGCTGGATGCTAGACTCCCAGGCGTGCACATGTGTACTGTGGCCATATCCCTATGTGCATTCACATTGCCCAAGGTGGTGATTGAGGTACTTGTCTTGTGTAAGTTGACACGTGTGCCCTTTGTGTAGCTGAAGGTGTCCCTCCATGTAAGCTGGTCTGTTAGTCACTATAGATGTCAGTCATTGTTGTTGTTGTGTCATCCAGAACGTGATATGATGTGCACATCTCATGATGTATTGCATTGACATGTGTCCACTATCATCTCCACCAGGAGGAGGCCAAATTTGACTCGTCACTTGATGGTGCTGGAGGACATGGAGGATGTTGCAATCATACGGAAATGCCACCTGGACAGAGCCACCCTGAAAACCCTTTGTGATCGGTTGGAGCCCCACCTGCAGCCGCGCAGGACATATCCAACAGCTTTCACCCCTACTTATAAGGTGTTGGCAGCCCTGCATTTTTTTGCCATTGGATTGTTCCATGAGACTGTGGCCAGCACTGGTGGGATGCCACAACCGATGTTCAGCATGGTGCTGCGTGATGTACTGTCCGCCATGATGCTATACAAGGACAGATACATCCATTTCCCCAGGGGTGCTGAATTGCCAGCTGTGAAGGGAGACTTCTATCCCCTTGGACACATCCCCAATGTTGTTGGGGCCATTGATTGCACCCATGTCGGTCTTGTCCCACCACAGGCAAGTGAGCACATTTACCGCAATCGCAAGCATTACCACTCCATCAATGTGCAGGTGGTGTGCGTGGCAGATATGACCATCTCGCAGGTGTGTGCCAAAGTCCCAGGCTCGGCCCACGAATCCTACTTCCTGCAGAACAGCATAGTGCCCCAGCTGATGGCTAATCTTCTTCCCGAGCGTGCATGGATTGTGAGTGAGTATGCCTAGTCGTGTGGCGTGCTATGTGTGTGACCTGCTGCCCTGAGCCTCTGCGACGTTGCAATGTCTATTTGTGTTTGTCATACCTAGGTGACTCTGCATATCCCAACCGTCCCTGGTTGCTGAGTCCACTGCGGAATCCCAGGTCCCCGGCTGAAGTCCGCTACAATGAGGCCCATGGGAGGACACGTCGTGTGGTGGAGCGTACTTTTGGCCTTGTTTCCGGTGCCTGGACAAGACCATAGGTGCACTGGCATACTCGCCCAGGAAGGTGTGTCAGATTGTTGTAGCATACTGCATGCTCCACAACCTAGCCATTCGCAAGGAGATTCCCCTGCTCCTGGATGATGGTGAGGACCCAAGGCCCCAGCCTGCAAACCAAGCCGTGTCCAGTGATGAGGACAGTGGAGAGGAGGAAAGTGTTGACCTGCGTGAACAGCTCATCACCCGCTACTTCACTTAACGGTGGGTGTCAATGCGCAACATACCCATTGTCTGATGATATTGCGGTTGTTGTGAAGGGGCATATGAGAATTGTAGCATCAGCCAGTTGTAGACTCAGTGGTGGTTGGAAATGTTTCTAGGACATGTCATTTGGGAACATCAACAGGACGTGTATGTTGACACATGGTGCCCATTGTGACATGTGCATGTTGGGTTATCCTGGTGTTAGGGCTTGTGTGATGTCTGTGATGCTACACCCAGACCAGTGACAGTTGTTCTGTTGTGTTTCCCTAGGTGCCTTTGACTTCTCCTTGCCTACATACAGCCCATGCTCCTGGTAGATTGTTATCATGTTGAAGACTGTACACCCTTTAATAAAGACAGAGCAGACACAACAACATGTGTGTGAGGATATTTAATTTACTATGGTGAGATGCGAGGGGGTGTACATTTCCATTGAGGGGTGGGGTGGAGCAGTGCGTTGACAGTCGTGGTAGATGAGATAGTCGAGTAGTCACCACATTGCTGTGGTGACCCAGTCCAACAGACAGATGCCATTCACAAGTGGGGGAAGGACAGTCCAAAGAGTCAAAGCAGTGGTGGAGAGGGTTGCCATCATGGCTGGCTCCATGACTGGCGACTGGCAGGTGCTTGGTCTCCAGATACTCCCAGGGTCTTCTTGGGATGGCCCCTTCATCGTTTGGCAGGGGGGGCCCTGCTGCAGGCCAGTGGGGTCTGAGGACTCACGTCTCTCTGTGGGCACAGGGGAAGATGGTGAACTGTCATTGTGCAGCCCACCAGAGGGAGGTGGAGGTGTTGTCCGGGGCGCATGCCTGTCCCGCAGAACCACCACTTGCTGGCCCAGGAGGTCCACAATTTGTCCCATGCGGGTGTCGATGGACCTCATCTGCAGGATGAGCTCATGCAACAGATCATCCGGCCGGCCTGTTCGTCCCAGGGCCTGTTCGTATGCACCCAGGACTCTGGTGATGTGTTCCAGGGAGTAGGTCCCAGGCTCCTGGTGTCCCTGGGTGACCCTGCCCCTCCCACCTGCCCTGCTACCACGGACCTGTTGCCTCACCACTGTGGGCACCCACATCCTCTCCTTGCCCTCCTCCGTCGGTGGTGTGTACTGGGCATCCTCTGGGACAGGGAGGGTGTTGCAGGCAGCACTGGTGGTGGTGGTGGTGGTGGCAGTGGCTGCACAGGCCGTGACAACAGGGGTCTGCTGTGGAGTTGTTGTTACCGCAGAAGTGGTGGGGGGACAATGGGGTCCTGGGACCTGTTGCTCCCTGGCACACCAGATGGGCTGGCCTCGAGCTCATCGTCCATGGAATCCTGGGAGTCAACATCCAAGAGTCCTTGTACCAGGGGTGGAGACTGGCTCTGCAGGTTGCTGGTGTTGTCCTCGGCAATGAGTTCTTGGTCACCTGTGGGTCAGATGTGAAATGGTCATTGCAGTGCACCCGGCAAGCTTTGTGTTAGCTGTGTGTCATTCACTTTTTGTACACTGCACAATTGACATATCATCACATTGTTGACTATGTGCACTACTGTGCTTCCTGACATGATGCAGTGGTACAAGCATTACTTGTCCATGGTATGAGGTGTCAAGGCATACCATGTGAACCGTGCACAATTGAGGTTTACAAGGACTTGTTGCCATCTAGGGCCTGGCACAGCATGTGTTTAATTGAGGAATCATAGTTTATTTGTCTGACCTAGCAGATGTCACATCTGGCCATGGATTCGCCATTGTCATCCCCTGCATCCCATCCTGTCATGTGCATATCTTGATGTGTGCCACCACACATGCTTTCATATTTTTCAAATGGTCCTTGTTGCACTTTCCCCATGGTGATGTACATGCAACTAGTTGCTGTGCATGATTGTGCCCCGGCTTTCTTCTACTTGTGCATTGTTGTGTCACACTTTGGGGGTTGTGACAGATCCCTTAGCTTACCTGTGTGCACACTGTGCTTGGCAATGGGGTAGGTATGCCTCTTTGTGCAATGAGAGGGCTGGTGTTGTCATATGGCACCATTTAATTTGTGAAAAATGGGTGGGTGTACGTACTGGCTACCTACCTGTAAGTTTGTTTGGTGTACTTCAATGGCTTCCATCTGCTCCTGAGTGGGGTGGGGTAGGGCTCCATCCCGCTGAGGTGTGGGACAGAGGGAATGTTGGGAGTAGTAGTGCAGGTCCCCTACCCCAGACACCCTCATTGTGAAGATGGCTACCTACCTGTAAGTTTGATGAGAATTGTGGAATGGCTGACACATGCTTCTGGGTAGGGTGGTGGGAGGGCTCCATCTTGCTAGGCTGTGGGACAGAGGGCATGGTGTGAGTAGTGGTGCAGGCTCCCCATCCCCAGACACCCTCATTGTGAAGATGGCTACCTACCTGTAAGTTTGTTTGGTGTATTGCAATGGCTTCAAACTGCTCATGGGTAGGGGTGGGGGAGGGCTCCATCCTATTGAGGTGAGGGACACTGGGAATGTTGGTAGTAGTGCAGCCCTCCCAGCCACAAACACCCCCCGGGAAGATGGCTACCTACCTGTAAGTTTGATGATGGATGTGTAATGGCTGACACAAGCTTCTGGGTGGGGTGGTGGGAGGGCTCCATCTTGCTAGGCTGTGGGACAGGGGGCATGGTAGGAGTAGTGGTGCAGGCCCCCCACCCCAGACACCCTCATTGTGAAGATGGCTACCTACCTGTAAGGTTGTTTGGTGTACTACAATGGCTTCCAACTGCTCCTGGGTGGGGTGGGCTCCAATCTGCTGAGGTGTGGGACAGAGGGAATTCTGGGAATAGTAGTGCAGCCCTCCCAGCCACAAACACCCTCCCAGGGAAGAAGGCTACCTACCTGTAAGTTTGATGAGGATTGTGTAATGGCTGGCACATGCTTCTGGGTAGGGTGGTGGGAGGGCTCCATCTTGCTAGGCTGTGGGACAGGGGGCATGGTGGGAGTAGTGGTGCAGGCCCCCCACCCCTAGACACCCTGATTGTGAAGATGGCTACCTACCTGTAAGTTTGTTTGGTGTACTGCAATGGCTTCCAACTGCTCCTGGGTGGGGTGGGGGAGGGCTCCATCTTGCTAGGCTGTGGGACAGAGGGCATGGTGGGAGTAGTGGTGCAGGTCCCCTACCCCCAGACACCCTCATTGTGAAGATGGCTACCTACCTGTAAGTTTTTTTGTGTATTGCAATGGCTTCGAACTGCTCCTGAGTGGGGTTGGGGAGGGCTCCATCCTGCTGAGGTGAGGGACAGAGGGAATGTTGGGAGTAGTAGTGCAGCCCTCCCAGCCACAAACACCCCAGGGAAGATGGCTACCTACCTGTAAGTTTGATGAGGGATGTGTAATGGCTGACACATGCTTCTGGGTGGGGTGGTGGGAGGGCTCCATCTTGCTAGGCTGTGGGACAGGGGGCATGGTAGGAGTAGTGGTGCAGGCCCCCCACCCCAGACACCCTCATTGTGAAGATGGCTACCTACCTGTAAGGTTGTTTGGTGTACTGCAATGGCTTCCAACTGCTCCTGGGTGGGTGGGCTCCTATCTGCTGAGGTGTGGGACAGAGGGAATGCTGGGAGTAGTAGTGCAGCCCTCCCAGCCACAAACACCCTCCCAGGGAAGATGGCTACCTACCTGTAAGTTTGATGAGGATTGTGTAATGGCTGACACATGCTTCTGGGTAGGGTGGTGGGAGGGCTCGATCTTGCTAGGCTGTGGGACAGGGGGCATGATGGGAGTAGTGGTGCAGGCCCCCCACCCCCAGACACCCTCATTGTGAAGATGGCTACCTACCTGTAAGTTTGTTTGGCGTACTGCAATGGCTTCAACTGCTCCTGGGTGGGGTGGGGTAAGGATCCATCCTGCTGAGGTGTGGGACAGAAGGAATGTCGGGAGTAGTAGTGCAGCCCTCCCAGCCACAAACACCCTCCCAGGGAAGATGGCTACCTACCTGTATGTTTGATGAGGATTGTGTAATGGCTGACACATGCTTCTGGGTAGGGTGGTGGGAGGGCTCCATCTTGCTAGGCTGTGGGACAGATGGCATGGTGGGAGTAGTGGTGCAGGCACCACACCCCCAGACACCCTCATTGTGAAGATGGCTACCTTCCTGTAAGTTTGTTTGGTGTATTGCAATGGCTTTGAATTGCTCCAGGGTGGGGTGGGGGAGGGCTCCATCCTGCAGAGGTGTGGGAGACAGGGAATGTTGGGAGTAGTAGTGCAGCCCTCCCAGCCACAAACACCCTCCCAGGGAAGATGGCTACCTACCTGTAAGTTTGATGAGGGTTGTGTAATGGCTGACACATGCTTCTGGGTGGGGTGGTGGAAAGGCTCCATCTTGCTAGACTGTGGGACAGGGGGCGTGGTGGGAGTAGTGGTGAAGGCCCCCCACCCCCAGACACCCTTGTGGTGAAGATGGCTACCTACCTGTAAGTTTGTTTGGTGTACTGCAATGGCTTCCAACTGCTCCTGGGTGGGGTAGGGGAGGGCCCCATGTTGCTAGGCTGTGGAACAGAGGGCATGGTGGAAGTAGTGGTGCAGGCCCCCACCCCCAGACACCCTCATTGTGATGATGGCTACCTACCTGTAAGTTTGTTTGGTGTACTGCAATGGCTTCCAACTGCTCCTGGGTGGGGTGGGGGAGGGCTCCAATCTGCTGAGGTGTGGGACACAGGGAATGTTGGGAGTAGTAGTACAGCCCTCCCAGCCACAAACACCCCCGGGAAGATGGCTACCTACCTGTAAGTTTGATGAGGGATGTGTAATGGCTGACACATGCTTCTGGGTGGGGTGGTGGGTGGGCTCCATCTTGTTCGGCTGTGGGACAGGGGGCATGGTGGGTGTAGTGGTGCAGCCCCCCCCCCCAGACACCCTCATTGTGAAGATGGCTACCTACCTGTAAGTTTGTTTGGTGTACTGCAATGGCTTCCAACTGCTCCTGGGTGGGGTGGGGGAGGGCTCCAATCTGCTGAGGTGTGGGACAGAGGGAATGTTGGGAGTAGTAGTGCAGCCCTCCCAGCCACAAACACCCTCCCAGGGAAGATGGCTACCTACCTGTAAGTTTGATGAGGATTGTGTAATGACTGACACATGCTTCAGGGTAGGGTGGTGGGAGGGCTCCATCTTGCTAGTCTGTGGGACAGGGGGCATGGTGGGGGTAGTGGTGCAGGCCCCCCACCCCAGACACCCTCATTGTGAAGATGGCTACCGACATGCAAGTTTGTTTGGTGTACTGAAATGGCTTCCAACTGCTCCTGGGTGGGGTGGGGTAGGGATCCATCCTGCTCAGGTGTGGGCCAGGGGGCCTGGTGGTTGTTGTAGTGCTGTCTGCCTGTACACATGCCCCCATGGTTATGTTGTTAGCTATGTTTGTGGTGAATGGGAGTGGGTGAATGTTGGATCTGTGAGCCATGTTTTTGTCAGTCTGTGGTGCAGATGGATGGTATGTGTCCTAGATGGTGTAGCTTTGTAGTTGTGCAAGGCAGTACATTGCAGAGTGGCTGTAGTCATTTGTTTGTACTTACCAGCCTCCACTCACCCGGCTACTCCTGTGAGACTCTCTGGATGCAATATGGCAAGCACCTTCTCCTCCCATTGTGTGACTGGTTTTGGTGGAATGAGTGGGCCACCGCCAGTCTTCTGAGCCAGCTCACGGTTCTTGCTCCTCCTCTCCTTGACCACCTTCTTCAGATCATGCCAATGCTTCATGATCGCCTTTTTTGATCTTGGGGTGGTCCCTACTGCATTGAGCCTTTGGACTATCCTAGCCCACATTTGTGTCCTTGTGGCTAATGGTGGCTGTTGGACCAGGGTACCAAAAAGCTGTGGTTCCACTCTGACTATCTCATCTACCATGACCTTCAACTCACTCTCAGTGAATTTGGGCATTTTCTGTGTGGCCATGGTGTGTGGTGTGCAAAGTGATTGTGGGTGCAGGAGTGTGAGTGGTGGTTGTGGTTGTGCTGTGTATGGTGTGTGTTGTGCAGGGGGGTTAGTTGTGCTGGTGTGGAGGTGGTGGTGGTGCTGTGTGTGGTGTGGCTGGTGATGTGTCTTTTGCCTCTCCTGTCAGCTGGGGTATGTGTCCCTTCTCGCCTGGAGTTTTGCAAGGGATTGTGGTCGGGGAAGGGGCTGGATTTATACTTAGCTATGTGGGTGTGTCCAATTGGGGTGTTGCTGACAGGTGTGTTATCCTGGGATTTGTATTTTTCATTTTGCCATGTGGTTGTGTTATTGGGGTGTGTTTTGTGTATTTGGGAGGCATGACTAGTTTTCTGTGTGCACTTTTTGGCCTTCTTGTGGGGTTTTGGCTTCGTCCGCCATATTTTAGACGGTTCGTCTGCCGTGGTGGCTGTGCTTCAGCTCTTCCGCTGCCTCTCCTATTCATCCCATTGTGCAACCCCGGAGGTCCGAGACGGCGGTACACACCGCGGGACCGTCGGGGATATACTAATTTCTGGTGCGGTGTCTCCGCTATACTTGCGGCGGGTTGTTATTTTTCTGCCGCGATTCTGACCACTGTGGACGGATTTTGGCCCGCTACGAGGGGTTTTTCTTGGCCTCCTACCGCCGCGGTCGGATTTTTTGGGTGGTTAATCCTAATTTGGCCGCCGGTGGTTGTTTTCCGCTTCCATGGCGGTCGGGGTGCTTTTCCGCCCGCCATCCTAATGGGCCTCTAAATTTCCAGAGAAATTTGAAATTGATAAAGTGCATAGGATTCCATCCCATCGCAATCCTCGTCACACTAAGCCAAGACAAATTATTTTTAAGGTTCTACATCACCATCATTTGGTCATGATACGAAAAGCAGCGCGAGAAATACCATCCTTAATGGTTAATGGCAATAAGATCTTCATTCACCAAGACTTTGCTAAAGAGACTGTTAAGATTTGCAAAGAATTCTCTGACATTAGTCCTCAATTGAGAAGTCTTGGTTTTAAATATGGCCTATTTGACCCTTCAACAATGCATCTGGAAAGATAACCTTTCAAAGTCCTTTAAATGTACAGAAGATTTAAAGTTATTCTTGGAACAACATTCACAGCATTCTATGGATACGCATGATTCTGCTACTTGAATATTGTGATAAAATGTATTTCTGACTAATTTTAATGTTCTATTCACGCTGGGCTCCAACGATTTGGTCATGCTTGTAACGCGCGAGTGTGTTTCAAATCTGTTATTAATGTTTATTTGTGGTTGTCTTTTTTATGTTTGTTTGTCTCTTTTCTTTTCCCTCCTTTTCCTTATATATTGTTCTAGAAATACTATTTTCTATATTTTTCTTCAATTTTCTCTCCTCTTCTTAAATCTTATTCTTTTTACTCTTTTTTATTTGTATTATGGCTAATATACATAATGTTAATATAACCTTTTTAAATGTCAAGGGTTTGAGACATCCGGTGAAGCGTGCAAAGATTTTAGATTATTTAGGTAGTTGTAAAGCAGATATTTGTTTTATTCATAAAAAACATAATGAAGATAAAATGTTAGATTATATGAAAAAAGTGGGTTGATATTATTACATCTTCTCCTGCTAAAGGTAGAAAAAAATATGTTGCTATTCTTTTTGCTAAAAGACTGCATTGTCAATTTTTGAGTGAATCATCTGATTTAGAAGGTAGATATGCCCTAGTTAAAATTAAAATGTATGATTTTGTCATGTTTTTACTTACTATTTATGGTCCAACTGCTGATGATCCTGTGTTGTGGTCTAATTTAACTACTGAAGTACTTAAGTTAGGTAATGTTCCTCTTATAGTTGGAGGAGATTTCAACCTTATTTCTGATCCTTTATTAGATAGATCCTCTCTCACTAAATTTCAACCTCCAAAAGCTTTTCTAACTTTTAAATCTTTCTTTAAAACTACAAAATTAATTGATATTTGGCAATTGCATTTTCCTACGGGAAAAATGTTTACCTTTTTTGCTAATCCGCATAGCTCACATTCGAGATTGGATTATTTACTAATTTCTCGACAATTAATTAATTCTGTGGTTACTTCTGGCATTGGTAATATTGATATATCAGATCATGCTTTAATATCTTTTGTTTTGCACTTTAATTCAAATTTTAAATCACAATCCAGATGGAGAATGAATTCTGATACTGTTCTTAATGACCAAAACAAACTGAAAATATTAGATGCTATTCAAGATTATTTTCAACTCAACCCAGAAGGTTCTACATCCCTGGTGAATAGATGGGACGCCTCTAATGCTTATATTAGAGATGTTTCTATCTCTCTCATGGCAAATGAAAAAAAAAACTTTTAATATAAGAATTAAAGAATTTGGATAAGCAAATTGCAAAATTTGAAAGGCTTTTTTATCACTTCTAATGATCCTCAGTACAGGATAAAACTACAAAAACTCAGATATTCTTAGCAAAAGAGCTGGTATTCAACTCTCCAATTCTAAAGCCAAATTTTGTTTTAGTTCTAATAGATCCGGACGGCTTTTAGATAATTATTTACACATTAAAAAAGATAAAACCCAAATTAATCCGCTTCATGGCCCTAATGGGAAGGTTGCTGTATCCCAAATTGATTTTGTTAATGAATTTTAAAATTATTATACCACTTTATATAATCAACCTAACTTTGTTGATTCTTCTATAATTGATTTTTTTTTTAAAATAAATGTGGATTACCCAAGATTCCCCTTTTAACTAAAACCAAATTAGATCTACCCATTACCGAAGATGAAATTCGATTAGCCAATAAATCTCTTAAAAAAAAAATTCCCCAGGACCAGATGGCATTCCAGCAGAATTTTATGAAGAATTTCAATGACAACTTATTCCTCACTTGTTTAATTTATTTACCTTTTTTAGTTCCACAGGGACTACTACAGGTTCATTTACTGAAGCATTAATTGTTGTTTTGCCTAAACCAAATGAAGACCCTTCACTTGTTTCCAAATATCGTCCTATTTCCTGATTAAATCAAGATTGTAAGCTCTATGCTAAAATACTTGCAACTAGGTTAACCTCTGTTTTAGATTCTATTATCCATTCTGATCAATCAGGGTTTATGAGAAACAGATATTCTGCAAATAATACAAGAACATTACTGCAAGATATTGAACAAGAGTCCATTTTACCATTACCGGCAGGAGTGTTAGAATTTGATGCTGATAAAGCCTTCGATAAAGTTCACTGGCAATTTCTATTTCTTACTTTATTTGCATTTAATTTTGGTGATATATTTATTTGTATGATTTCTGCACTTTATTCTACTCCTACAGCTCGTTTATTTATGTGGCCAAACTTCAAACCAATTTTCTCTTTTTAGAGGTACCCGACAGGGTGGTCCCCTTTCCCCGCTATTATTTCCTCTTGTAATGGAACCTTTGCTTATTTCAACTAGGAATTGTAATGATATTCATGGTATTAAATTCAAAGAAGTTAATGTTAAAATGTTAGCATATGCGGATGACATACTTTTATTTATTAGTAATCCTATCACCTCACTTCCCCTTTTATTTGAGATTATTTCATCTTATTCCTTAATTTCTGGTTATAAATTAAACACTATTAAAACTGAATTTTTTCCTATATATATTCATTGCACATCAGAAATGTTACCCTTGCAGGATATGATCTGGCAAAGAGAAAAATCTAAATACTTAGGCATTTTTTTCCCATCCTCTATGAAAACTACGATATCATTAAATTGTGAGTCTATTTTAAGGTACATAAAAGATAAAATATCTAAATGGTCTTCACTTCATCTTTTGTGGTGGGGGAAAATTGAGTGCATACAATGACTATAGCACCAAAAAATGTGGTATTCCTTAGCCATGATTCCTACCCGATTTCCTATGAAGTTTTCAAAAGATATAGATCGGCTTCTTACTAAATTTCTTTGGAGCAATAAGGCACCTCATATTAGTCGTATTAGTTATAAAAAAATAAAATTACCTAAAGGTCAAGGAGGTTTTGGTGTACCAAATTTCTTGTGTTATCACAAAGCTTTTATATTAAAACAAAGTTCTTTGTGGTTTAACCATTCTCATTTGAATAATCCCCCTACATGGCTTTCTAAAGAAAAGAGATGAATTAAACCATTTCCTTTACCTTTTGTATTAACTATGTCCACTAAATCAATATTTTTCAATAAATCTGTTATTTTGAAGTCCACCAAGTTAATATTACATGATTTAATTTTTCAATCACCCATGTCCATTACTGAAGATATGTCTTTATGGTATAATTCTAATATAAAACTTACCAAAAATGTTAGATTTTGGCACTCATGGATTAAGGCTGGTATTTTTTGCCTTAAAGATATTTATTATAACAATGCTTGTATCTCTTTTGATGATTTAAAGGAGAAATGTAGTTTTCCTTCTTCTGATTTATTTAAATATAAATTTTTATGCAATTCTAATTTAGATTAATTTACTCATTTTATACCTCCTAATGTTCAGTCAGATTTATCAATTTATGTTCAAACTCTTTCTACTTTATCTCATGGTGTTTCCATATTATGCAAAAAGATGACTTCATTTAATGGTGACAATATTAATATGCTTTTAAAATTTTGGAATAATTACCTTTCTTCATCTTTACCTTATGAAGCATGGGAAACTATCTGGCTTAATAGTATTTCAGGATGGTTACCTGTTTCACTGTGTTATACAAACTCATATATTTTATATAATTGCCTATGGTCTCCACTGAGATTGATTCAAGCTAAATTTCTCCCGAATTCAAAATGTTGGCACTGTAATTGACATACTGGTTCGTTAAAACATATGCTTGTTGACTGTCCTTTTATTTTTAAATTTTGGACTGAAGTTTGCGATGTTACAAAAAAGATACTTAATAATTGTGATGATTTGTCATTTAATTTGCTAATTTGTAAATCTGTCGTTCTTTCTCATAAATTAAGTGACTTAGAAGGTAAACTTTTTAATTTCCTGTTAACAACAGCGTTAAAATTCATTACTTTATGTTGGAAAGATATTTAATCATTATCTGTTCACGTGTGGTGGTCATGGGTTATTTTTGCTAGAAGAGGAGCCCATTTATCCTTGAAAGGTGTTAATCATAATTATAATTCCTATCACTTATTCTGGAAACCTATTCATATCTATTTATCTTCCTAAAATGCATTTTTGTCTTTATGTTACAAATTCATTGATACATTTGCATAGTTTCTTCTTTATTAATAATTCTATTTTGCTGATTATCAATATCATATGTATAATTGTTCCTCTCCCTCCCTTTATAATTTTCTGTATTAACTTAATAAGATATTATAATATATTATACCTAGTATTACTTAATGGTTGGGTAATTGTCAAATATTCGTATTAGGTACTTGTATTGTACTATTTTTTGTATTGTCTATCTGTTAACTAAAAATTCAATAAAATATTTTGAACTAGAAATGGAAGATGTCCCTGATTGACTCCTGATGCCAGTTGTCAGTTCTCTTGGGTTTTGGAAGCCAACCATCACTGTGATTTGGCTTTCATTTGCAAACAGTCATCATAGGGAAAGAGTGGTATGCCAGAATATTGACAACAAAAATGTTGTCTCCCTTTTCAGATTCAGATTAAAAAAACATTATTTGTTTGCATTGCAGCAGCTATACAAGTGATTGATAAAAAATAATCGCATTGGAAAAATTATAAACAAATACTAGAATATTCTGAAATATAGATGCATAAAATACAGTACAAAATAGCTGCAACATGTATTAACAAAGCATTGTTCTACATGCTCGTGTAACAGCCTTTAAAAAAAACCAAGACTAAAACTCACTTCATCATTGTGCAAAAGTTATAAGATTCTAAAGGAAGGTCTACATTGTTTATAGTAATAACTATACTTCTTTAAAATTGTGATTAAAAGGAATCTGGTGTACTACATATAAAATTTACAAAAAAAGGTGAAATTCTGCATTGCTGTTTGGATGTATTATCACACGGACAGGTTAAACATTCAAGGTACTGACTGTAGAATAGAGGAAAACATACACAGATACTTAACTGTGTCCGATCTGATGTGGAGTAGCAGGGAACGCTCCCATCTGCTATGAGCAATCCATATATAATTGGTAATGTAATCTGAGTGCCATATGTCCAAATACCTAGTTACATTAGATCACTCTAAATGTCTCCTTAAACGTTGGGATTCCTCAAGTTGGTAGAAAGCTTCAGCCACAATCGCTTTACTTACAGAGATGCAAGTAAGGGGGTCAGAAAAAAAGGATTCCATCCCTCTGCGACAATATACCGATTTTACATAGTTGATCCAAAGAATTTGGCACCCCTTAATTGGGGAGAGACAATCCAGAAAAATAGATTCCTAAATAAGGAAAAGTGCTAGTGTCCTATATGGTATTGGGACCAGTGGACAGGGTTGACATGGGCCTCCAATTTGGGCCATAAGACATAACATGATACTTAGGTGACATTAATCCGGAGATCAAGGGAAGCCAGAAAAGTTTCTAAAGCATCTACTAAGAATTGCAATGCTCTTGGGGTGCGAACTATGAGCATTGCGTCTTCCGCAAACAGAAGGGCTAGCAATGGTTTACCCCTAATTACTGGCACATTTTGTGTGACACCCAAACTTGAGGGGTCAAGATTGTTAACATATAAAATAAATAAAAGAGGGGCCAACATGCAGTCAACTCTGACAACACAGTCAACCTTTATGTCTCCTGAAACCTCCCCTTGCTAGCTGCTGCCTTCATCCCCTCATGTAGGTGAGCAAAAAAGTGTACCAAAACAATGTCAAGCCACGGTGTAATAGGACTGCTCCATTATTTTGATCTGTTGACTCAGTCAAATGCTTATGTCAAGTCCATAAATGCCAGGTAGTGTGGAGATATTTTAGCCACTATGTATTTACCCAGCACCAGTTGAGATTGACGCATTCTTTGATGGTTCCCAGTTGACACCTAAATCAGTACTGACAGCTATACAATACAGATTCTCTGTCCATCCACTCCATGATCCTCTTGTATATGACTTGGCCCAGTATTTTGGCAGCACTGTCTATAAGGGAGATTAGTCTATAACACAATGGTGATGAATGGTCCCCCTTTTTAAATATTGGAACTTTAGTGAATGAGCTCCAACTTTAAGGCAAGGTCGTTGAAGATGTTCAAAAGGAGTGGGGCCCAAAATGGTATATAATATTATCAGATCACCTGGAACACCATTGAGGAGGATAGTGCCTTACTGCCTATACTTTGATGTATCGCTCGCTCAACCTCCGGCAGGGTGGTATTACAACGTGAAAATAGCAACAGATCAATTTGAAAACGATATGCTAAATGATTTTCCCAAAATACTACTCTCAATTACTGCTGGAAACATGACAAGAGATGGTATTAGAGGACCTAAAGCTAGTTTTAAGCTAGAAATGGTATATCAAAATGTCTTACCACTACCCTGCTGGGATGCCTGTATGAGTGTTTCCCAATGTGAAGTTAAGATGTCTTGTCGGCTCCTGTTAATAACTTGATTATATAGCTTGTGTATACTGTCCACCAAATTGGGATCTCTGGGTTTTGCTGTTAGTTCAATTCAGAGGGCCCTATTGACTGCAGAACACTCTGTTTAACACCATCTTGGAACACCCACAACAGGCATAGCTGGTTTGAGTAAGCCAACCTTTTCAGACATAGCTCAGAAAAAGCCTCCACCACCTGAGATCCGTGATACTCCTCAGACAGACACATATACACCAGCTCTAAATTAGCCCTAATTATTAAATTAAAAAACTGATACGGATGCTGCATTCTCCACATCTGCCTTGGATTGTCATTTGTAAATTGAGGATTGCAGGCACATACGTCCCTCCTGAATTTCCCCCTAAAAGGGAGTACCAGTGAAATTTCAATAGGGTTGTGTTCACTAAAAGATGTTGGGACCACCATGCCTTTATGAAGCAGGTCATTTAAAATATTAGTAATAAAAACGTATTCAAAAACTGAGGGACTCCCTCTGCCTCTAAATGTAGGAACATTGCTAGAACTAGGTTATATTACGGCCAATTCATTAATCAAGCTAAATGAGGCAAGAAAAGCACGCAAGTTACAACCAGAAACATTGTTGTCGGTATTGGCGGCCATGTTCGAAATTTGCATATTAAAATCTCGAGCCATGCCAATGTGAAGTGAACTTCCTGTACAGACTGTATAATCCATGAAGCTATGAATAAAATTAAATTGGGGAGGAAACTTTGGATTGGGAGTGTTGAGAAAATTGTTGGTATAAAAATTAAAAACATAGAAACTGAGGGTAGATCTACAACTATGGTTGAAAACTATCCTCAGGTGTCTCAATGGCCTTAACAGGGCCCCTAATGTTGGAGGGCCTTGCAGAATTAGAAAAACAATGGTACCCATCAAATTGAGTTGGCAATGTCTCCCATGTTTCCTGCAATAGGATTATATCATACTCCCTTATGAAATACTGTCACTCTGTTATATTGATCTTTGATTTAAAGCATGTCACATTCCAGAACAAGATTCTCAGTATAGTATTACAAACATTAGCATTGGTTGTAAAGGAATCAGATACTCAGCCCTTAACCTTCTGTTCATAGCTGTTGTTGATGCTTGATGCGGATGTTATTGCCAATATCTTTGTGTAAGTTATACTATTCACTTCCTCAATTGGCACAAAATGCTATTAGTTGCCAGTCAGTCCGCACATACTAGGTTGTTCTGTACGAAGAATGGAAATGTATTGCACTTGAGGCGGGGGGCCGTACTGAGATGCAAAAGGCTTGTAGGAATATCCTAGTGGCAATGTGGCAATATTGGTTTCATTATGTGGCACGTAATATTCTCTTTACATTTGCAAGCCTTTTAAAACGTATTACCACACAGTCACCCTAGATGTTCTTCTTAGAATAACCCATCCAATTCACCCTTCACACTATTAAGATCTTATTCAGGTCCTGTCTTTCAAAGTTTTTTGTATTCATCCAACCAGTGCTTAACCTTTCACTAAAGCTGATCCCGCTACTTTTGCTGATCCATTTTCAGTGCAGGTACGCCAGGCAAAATGAACACGTATGGGCAAGCCGCAGGAGGGAGATTCAGATTGTCATTACAAGGTGCAGTAGCAGTATCATCAGGATGATGAATTGGCAGGTTACCGGAAGTCATCGGAAAACAGAGTTACACTGTTGATGCCTGAATATGAGCCTGGAATTAGTGTTAGCATTATCTTTGGCATTGTATTCTGATGGACATAGACTGATCCAACTTGAAGAATTATTTGATTGTTACATGAGGCCAAAGAGTTGGTAGCAATCCCCTGCTATACAGATGACTTGACGTGTGTGGGTAGGAGCAGGTACACCACAGGGTGTTTTATTTGAATTTTCAGAACCCCTCAGAGTGTGCAAACAGTCTAACAAACACTCCAAGCAGCCTATACGATCAACAACAGGTTAGGTATTTCCTCCACATTAGTCACAATCTTAGTGCAGACTGTGCCTAATAAATAAGTGTCAAGTGACATGGAATCCAAGGTCTGAGTCACCGAAGACTGCAGAGATACACTGGGCGGGGCACAAAAGGATGTAGGTGTTTGAATCCAAGAGAGAATCTAATTCGAGCATTGACTTGCTTGTCAGCGGAATGGGCTGCTTTTTTTTTTAGATATTGTGGTTTTATCTGGATATCACTTATGTTTGATAGCAGCAGTTGGTTGAGGTGATCGCTGTGCATGAGAATTGCCCAAATCGGTCAGATCAAGAGAAGTGTTAGTTACTCTCTCCCCGCAGCTCCGCTGTGTTGTCTCTTGCCTCCAGACCCCGACCTCCTCCTTGGGAGTTTCGAGGCTGCTGCACGCTCCTGCGCCTACTGCCTGCTCCAACTGGGACCAGACTGCCTGGAACCACCGTAACCTTTTCCAGCTGTTTTCTTTCTTATTTTTTTCCCTGTTGTGCCACTGTTATTGTGCCCATCTGTGTCTTGCTCTAATTCCACCACTGTTTTTATTTTCTCGTGCCTGCTTGTTCCTTTCGCCTTTTGCTGCTGCTGCCCCTGTTTCCCCTCCCCCCCCGGAATTCCACTCTGCTATTCCCCCGTTCCCACCTCCCAGCATCTCCTCCCTCCCACCTCCCCTACTTAATGGCAAGCCCATCAGCGCCCATCTGTGACCCGACCGCGGCCAGCGCCAGGAACCCTGGACCTCTCACCACCCATTGCTACGACACCACCACCCTCCTCACTCTCAACCCTGGAAGACTTAGAGAATGCCAAACAGGCTTTACCGAACACGACTTACACCCAGTTCTCCTGCCTCCACTGCTGCCAGACCCTCACTGCCACCCCGCCCTTCTAACACCGCTGATGCCAGCCCCGGCGACACCCTAAAATGCATCCAAGGATGCCATGACAGACTACCACAACAAGATCAGAGCCACCAAGAGGAACTTCATCCACAACAAAATCCTGGACAACTCCGCCAACTCCAAGGAACTTTTCAGTGTGATTCAAGATTTCACAAACCCACGCAGCGAAGCCACATCCCAAGACCTCTGTGATAAGCTTAGAATCTATTTCCACCTCAGGATCAAAAACCTCTACGACAACTTCATTGACTATTCACCAGGCACCACAGACGGCCCCCCAGAAACACCAGCCCACCATCTCCAACAGGACACCGATCATGGGCGAAGACACCGCCTCAACCATGAAAAGCATCCACTCGGGGCCCCCACCGACCCCTGCCCCCTCACATCTACCACAGGGCCGCGGCCGCCATTGCACCCAAACTACAATGCACCATCGACACCACCTTCAAAACAGACACCTTCCCAGATGACTGGAAGCGTGCAGAAGTCAGACCCCTGCTCAAGAAGCCCACAGCTGACCCCACCGACCTCAAGGAATCACTGACAAAATATCGACTACCACAATATCGTGGTACAAAAATATTGGGACAAAAATATCGAAGTCAAGAATATCAACATCCTATCTACATCATGGTAAGTACAAAAATATAGTGAAAAAAATATCGATGTCAAAAATATTGTTGTTAAAAATATCGCTTTTTTTTAATGTTAAAAAAATAATATTAAATAAAGTAAATAATACGTATAATTAAAAGAAACAGTTAAAATATTTTAAAATGTTTAAAAGACATAACTAATACATAAAATGTTAAAATGCATTAAATATATACATATGCAAGGTAATATATACACTTAGCTAATAATATTAATAAATAATTATTTTAATAACTTATACATTGTTAAAAAAACATTTTATAAATTATAAATACACATCTACAAATACAGATATAATATAAATACAAATATGAAAAATATATATAACAATTTAACAATTACAATATTTTTAATCTTTTCAAATAAATAATGCACAACATTAACTAAAACAATACAGAAAAATATTGGATAGCGGACGGAATACAATTATTATTCCAACTCCAGAGAGTGAAACGCTAGGGAAAGTTTTGGATAGCATAGGGGTTAAAATTACTATTCCTACTCCAGTGAGCGCAACAGTAGGGAAAGTGTTGGATAGCGTAGGGGTAAAAATGACTATTCCCACTCCAATGAGTGCAACTGTAGGGAAAGTGTTGGATAGACTAGGGGTAAAAATTGCTATTCCAACTCCAGAGAGTGCAACAGTAGGGAAAGTGTTGGATAGCATAGGGGTAAAAATGACTATTCCCACTCCAATGAGTGCAACTGTAGGGAAAGTGTTGGATAGCGTAGGGGTAAAAATTACTATTCCCACTCCAGTGAGTGCAACAGTAGGGAAAGTGTTGGATAGCTTAGTTGTAAAAATTACTATTCCCACTCTAGTGAGTGCAACAGTAGGGAACGTGTTGGCTAGCTTAGGGGTAAAAATTACTATTCCCACTCCATAGAGTGCAACTGTAGGGAAAGTGTTGGATAGCGTAGGGGTTAAAATAACTATTCCAACTCCAGAGAGTGGAACAGTAGGGAAAGTGTTGGATAGTGTAGGGGTAAAAATTACTATTCCCACTCCAGTGAGTGCAACAGTAGGGCAAGTGTTGGATAGCGTAGGGGTACAAATTAGTATTCCCACTCCAGAGAGTGCAACAGTAGGGAAAGTGTTGGATAGCGTAGGGGTTAAAATTACTATTCCAACTCCAATTAATCCAACAGTAGGGAAAGTGTTGGATAACGGAGGGGAATAATTTACTATTCCCACTCCAATGAGTGCAACAGTAGGGAAAGTGTTGGGTATGGAAAGGGTTAAATTTACTATTCCCACTCCAGTCAGATCAACAATAGGGAAAGTGTTGGATAGTGTAGGGGTAACAATTACTATTCCCACTCCAGTGAATGCAACAGTAGGGAAAGTGTTGGATGGCATAGGGGTAAAAATTTGTATTCCAACTCCAGAGAGTGCAACAGTAGGGTAAGTGTTGGATAGCGTAGGGCTAAATATTACTATTCCCACTCCAGAGAGTGCAACAGTGGGGAAAGTGTTGGATAGCGAAAGGGTTAAAATTACTATTCCCATTCCAGTGAGTGCAACAGTAGGGAAAGTGTTGGATAGCGTAGGGGTAAAAATTACTATTCCCACTCCAGCTAGTGCAACAGTAGGGAAAGTATTGGATAGCGGATGGGAATAGTTTACTATTCTAACTCCAATTAATGCAACAGTCGGGAAAGTGTTGGATAGCGGAGGGGAATAATTTACTATTCCCAATCCAGAGAGTGCAACAGTAGGGAAAGTGTTGGATAGGGAAAGGGTTAAAATTACTATTCCCACTCCAGTGAGATCAACAATAGGGAAAGTGTTGGATAGCGTAGGGGTAAAAATTACTATTCCCACTCCAGTGAGTGCAACAGTAGGGAAAGTGTTGGATAGCATAGGGGTACAAATTTGTATTCCAACTCCAGAGAGTGCAACAATAGGGAAAGTGTTGGATAGCGTAGGGGTAAATATTACTATTCAAACTCCAGAGAGTTCAACAGTGGGGAAAGTGTTGGATAGCGAAAGGGTTAAAATTACTATTCCCATTCCAGTGAGTGCAACAGTAGGGAAAGTGTTGGATAGCGTAGGGGTAAAAATTACTATGCCCACTCCAGCTAGTGCAACAGTAGGGAAAGTATTGGATACCGGATGGGAATAGTTTACTATTCTCACTCCAATTAATGCAACAGTAGGGAAAGTGTTGGAGAGCGGAGGGGAATAATTTACTATTTCCACTCCAATGAGTGCAACAGTAGGGAAAGTGCTGGATAGCGTAGGGGTTAAAAATTGCATACTTATCAATTAAATATATTTTTAAATTAAATAATGAATTAAAAATAAAGTAAAAATAATGTCATTATAAATACTAATAAATTAAAATTAAGAATGACATGAATAACATTAAATTACTCCCCACCCTATTCCCCTATAAACACACTGCCTGCTCCTAAACTAAATAAACACAATTAATATATTTATCAAGTAATCAAATAATAAAAATTAATTACCAATTGATTAATAAACAATAAATTAATTATCAATACCAAAAAATACAAATGATTAATTAATTGATTATAATTAATTTACTTCCCACCCTATTTTCCTATAAACCCACAACCCACTCCAATAAAAAATTAACACAATTAATATAATTATAAATTAATATATTAATAAAAGTGAATTACCAATGAATTAACAATACATTAATTATCAACACAAAAAAATAAAAATGAATATTTACTTAATTACAATTAAATTACTTCCCACCCTATTCCCCTATAAACCCACAACCCGCTATGGAACTAACATGCAATAATTAATTAAAAATAATCAATTATTTCTAAAGAGTATGATTTAATTTGCTATAATTAAGTTACTTCCCACCCTATTCCACTATAAACCCACATCCCGCTCCAGTACTAAAACGCAAAATTTACTTTAAAAAAATAAGTACTAACTTCTAAACATTTGATACATATATTTAAAATAAAATGCAAAACATAACAAAAAAAGTGGGACACATACATATAAAATACATACTAAAATACATAACATTAACATAAACATCGATTCACAATTATATTTTTGCTAACGATATTACTAACTTCGATATTAACAAAAACAACATTTCTTACCTTCTGGTCGATATTCTGGTCACCGATATTCTTGATGTCGATATTCTGTCCCTACGATATTTAAAACTCGATATTTCTGTAAGTCTAAAAAACAACCTCAATATCATGTTTGTGCAAGACCTCAAGAACTATCTGCGCATCTCGCTCCTCCCCTCCGCACCCAAAGTTGCAGAGAAAACAGTCAACAGGAAACTGACACGATTCATTGAAGAGAACCCGTCCTCAACCCGTCCCAATCCAGATTCCGAAGCAACCACAGCACCGAGACCACCCTACTCGCCGCCACAGACGACATATGCACCCTAGTGGACCAAGGTCACTCCGCAGCCCTCATCCTATTCAAACTATCAGCGGTTTGACACCGTCTCCCACCGCACACTAGTCACAAGACTACACGACGCAGGCATACAAGGAACTGCCCTGGACTGGATCTGATTATTCTTCACCGGAAGAAGCCAAAGGAATAAACTCCCACCCTTCCTCTCCGACCCCACGAAAATCACCTGCGGAGTCCCACAGGATTCATCACTGAGCCCCACCCTCTTCAACACCTACATGGCCCCCCTCGCAGCCATCGTCCGACCACACGGCCTCAACATTAACTCTGGGCGTAGTACTATGCTACGCTCGCGTAGTTTGTGCTACTAGGCGCTACGCGATTTACACGTAGCACAGTGGAAAAATGCATAGCTTAGCGGGCATTTTATGCTTGCTTGTGGTCCTCAACGTCAAGTTGTCGACCGTGAGCGAGCAAAATGACATTCCGGCGAGACTTTTTCCTCGTTCGCGATCAGCAACATCAGGTTGCCGATCACGAGCATGGAAAATAAACCTCCCGGCGAGATTCTCAACAGAGGGGAGGTCAGGTTTCTCATTGCGAGTGGTCGCGTATGCTCGTGACCGCTCGCGATGAGAAACTACCAGTCTGCGTTGAAAAAGCTGCCGCTCGAGTACAGATCTACTCGAGCAGCAGAAAACGACCGCTTGCACTGTGCAAGATGCTGTTTGCAATGATTGGACAGTGCGGACAAGCATCCAGCGCTGTGCAATCAGTGCGAACAGCATTTTCCCTACCGCACTACGCAGTTCACGAAGCTACACATAGCTCACGTTTTGTGAAGTGCACTTCGTGTAGCGTAGCGTATCGCCACTACGCAAACTACGCCCAGGGTTACTCAACATCGTATCCTATGCCAACGACACTCAGCTCATCCTCTCCCTTACCAAAGACCCCACCACTGCCAAACTCAACTTCCAGAAAAGAATGCAAGATGTCCCAGTCTGGATGACCAACAGCTGCCTGAAGCTCAACGCCGAGAAGACAGGAGTCCTCATCCTCGGTACTACCCCTTCTGCATGGGACAGCACCTGGTGGCCGACCGCCCTCGGAAGCCCACCTAACCCCTAAGACCACGCCAAGAACCTAGGCATCGTACTCGACTCATCACTCACCATGAACTGACAGGTCAACGCCTTCACCTCCAGCTGCTTCAACACCCTCCGCATCCTCCACAAGACCTTCAAGTGGATCACCCGAGTCAAGGAAGACAGTCACCCACGCATTCATCACCAGCAGACTGGACTATGGAAACGCACTGTACATCTGCATCAAGTCTCTACTCTGCAAACTCCAGACAATACATAACACCACCGCCAGACTCATCCTCAGCATCACCCAACACGAACATATCAGCCAATACCTACGAAGTCACCACTGGCTCCCCGTGGAGAAAAGAGTCACTTTCAAAATCCTCACTCACACCTGCAAATGCCTACCCAACAACGGACCCAAATACCTCAACAACAGAATCAACTTCCACGTACCCAAAAGAAAACTCTGATCTTCCAAACTCACACTGGCTGAAACCCCAAGCATCCACAGAGCCAGAGTAGGCGGAAAATCCTTCGCTCACTTTGTAGCCAAGACGGGAACGAGCTACCGGCAGACATCAGATGTGCCCCCTCCCTGAACACATTCAGGAAGACCCTCAAGGCCTGGCTCTTCGGCTAAACAGATCTGCGGACCACCCCCTCAGCAGCATGAGACCCTCATGGGTGAGGAGCGTGCTTACAATTCCCTGATTTTTTGATCGATTGAGATACTATAGCATTGGTTACATTCACAACTTTTGAAGATATTGGGTCCTTATTAGTACTAATGTTTATTAGGGGGCTGGTATTAGGCCTGGAACTGGCATCAGAAGTTTGGAGAAGTGGTACCCCATGGTCAAGGGAAAGTCTGCGCTCAGTCAAGTCAATCTTGCCAGTCACAAGCCCAATGGCTATTTCAAGCATACTCTCAATAGAGACTGAGGGATGCTCTGTTACAATACCTCCCCCAGACTTGCATTTTCCTATAGTTTCTGTTTCCTACCTTTAAAAAACCTTAATTAAGGGCTCCAGGAGTCCAATCCCTTGATCTGCTCATTCCCTCAAAGCAAAGCACCAAAAGGTGAGGCCCAGCCCAGCACTGTCTGGTCGATTACAGGCGCAGAAGAGTCTGTCATTCACCTGGGCCTTCACCCCGGCAGGGCTTCAGCCGGGCGTGGCCTGGATGCATCCCGCACCAGGGAATGCAGCAGCACTTTTCAGCGTGCCCTCGGCCTCGCTCCCATTTGAACTGATGTTGGCAAGCGTGCCTCATGGCACCTTGAAAACTGGTGTGGGGCAGTGGATGTCAGCACCCTCCAAACAGTGCCTGAAAGTCCTTAAACGCCGTGGGATGCAGCAGTGCTTTTCAGCACTTTCTCGGTCACATCCCCCCATAAATAGCTGTTGGTTAGCGCTCCATCTGTCACCTAGCAAACAGAACTCTGTAGTCCAGAGGATTGTTGTGGGGCAGGATATGAGCTCCATCTAACCAGTGCTTCTGAAAGTCCGCCATAAATTGGTCTGCTATTTATTCTATGTTTTGTTTTCACTCTACTGCTCTTTGTGTGCTGCATAAATATTCAACACACTGCCTTTAAGTTAAACCTGCCTACCTTTGTGCCAAAGTACTAAAGGGTTAAGTTCAGCTTAGTTTAGTTACTTTTGTGGTTCACCATGACAAGAATTCTGGTTATTGTTCGAGAAAGATTTTCACCTCCCTCAACCAAAAACCCAGTTTCTTACACTGATTTTATAAGTAAGCTATGCAAATGTCAAACAGTCTTATCAGTGTAACTGTTAAATAGCCTAATGTTTAATTAGCAGAATGTTTTACTGTTGTCTGCAACTGAATTGAATGATTTGTGCAGAATTGTTTATATTACTGCAATTAAATTGAGTTGATAAACATGGAGCATTGGTCAGCCTGTGAAATGGCACATGACTGACATGGATTCCTCTTGCTAACCTTAAGTGAGCAAGTGGCTAGATTCCAATGGTTCCTTCTGTGAGATTGGCGAAATCTCACAGATGGCTGACAGCAATAAACTACAGTAATATTGAAAAATATTAGAAGACTGAAAGATATAACACTCTGGCCTCCTAGACTCAGAATAGGTGAGTTGAATAATATCTGTGTGTGTTTCAAAGGTATTGGTACAGCATTCCTAAAACATGGATCCAAGGGGGGCTGCAGAAGTACTTGTAAAAAACAATGTTGCAACCCTCAGGGTATGGCCCTTTAGTTCACACTACAAGGTGTGCATAAAAGAGTTTCTCATGTTTAACTCAAGAACTGGAGAGATGCCAGAATAAGCAAACCCCAATGAATAATGTAAATGTAAACATCATCTGCCATGTGAAAGAACATCTTTTCTTACAAAGCTTTTGTGCCACGGAGGTCTCCATGTTCCCCGGCTTTTATTTTCCTTCAACAGGCCCTCCTGTGTTTAAAGCTGCATTAGCACATAATGCAGTGGGTTACATTCTGAAAGCACTTCCAGCTTTACTATATGTATACGTGCATGAATGGCTAAACTGCATAAATTACACATATGCAACAAAGAAAAACTTCTATTGTGGTTAAGTGATTTCTTTTCTGGTTTTATTGTTTTTCAGTTCACAAAACCTATAAAGGACTTGACTACCACAGTTTTTTTGCACACTGACTGCTTGGAATTTGTACTGGTCCCCATTGTTAGCACTAGTTAGCTGACTTATCAGGGCACACTACTCATTTGGATAATAGTACTTTACACCTTCATTTCACTTCAGGCATCCCCTTATATTATTTGCCACTTGCCATAACAACATCCTTAAAGTCTGTCCACTAGCTTCTTAAATTCAAGAGGAAAAATACCCCTTTATGTTATGTTATGTTACAATTATTTATAATGCGCACGGCTGCTCATGAGTGTCCCGGCGCGAGAGCCAAAATCGAAAACTGCAGGGAACTAAGAGAAATTACTGATTAGATAAACAGCTGAGTTTTTAGTCTTTTCTTGAACAGGCAAGAGTCGTGAATACTACGCAGTTCGAGAGGAAGAGAATTCCAAGCTTCGGAAACTTTGAAAGATAGAGAACTACCTCCAATTGTAACCAGCCGAAAGTGAGGGATTGATGCCAGACACTGTGAGGAGGAGCGCAGATGTCTTTGAGGGGCATAGAAGCTAAACTGTTTCCTCAAGTAGAGTGGCCCTGATCCATAAAGGGCAGAGTGGGTCATCATGAGAGCCTTAAATGTGTCTCTTTGAGCAGTGCGTAATTTGTACCGGTGCTTTCCGGTGCTCAGCACCGGCACTTTATTGTCAGGGCCGGGGCTATAATTTATTTTCAAGAGGCAGTGGTGGCAAATTTTATTTTTCAGAAATACATGCACAAAGTGAGACAGCTTTACTTTTCCCCCTCTTAGGTGCTCTCACTCTCACACATTCCTCAACCCATGCACGCCTGGCTGGCGATTCAATTTCAACTTTTATTCTTTCACTAATAAAAAAAAAAAGCAACCGGGCTCTCCAAGAGCCGTCTTTATTTCTGCAGTTAACACTGCTTGCCCTTCCCCCTCCAGCAAGTTAGAGAGCCCCTTGAGGAGCGGAAGAAGGCTGGACTCTTCATGTCTGTTACCTGTCACGTAAGCCTTCAGCAGCTCCCTATTGGTTACTGAAGGTCTAGGGAGTTCCTCAGCCGAATGCTTCTATCAATAAGGATTTTCTTTTTTTTTATGTTTGAAAAGCTTTATTCAAGAAAGAATAAATACATAGGCATCAGCCGCAATATAAGAGAAAGATAAATGGAATAAATTACATTGAACAAGCTAATGTCATTAAAAGATAGAACAAAGCATTTTATAGAGTTTTAAGGAAAAATGGGAAGGGAAAAAGGGGAGGGAGGACCAGGAAAATAAAAGGGGGAAAAAGGGGAACGGCAAAAACATATTATATAATCAAAGATCCTAAAACCTTGCTATAAGGAAGGAATGAAAGCTGTAGGCAATAAAACAGTCAAAATGTTACACAGCAAACCCAATAGTGTCGTAAACCAATCTGATATTATTAAAGTAGGAGAAGGAGGAGTAACTCCCTCAAGGTGGTTTGAAGTTTTCCGAAGTGATGGCGGGAATCTTCCTCGGGACCATCCGATCTAAGTATGTGGTAAGAGGTAGCCAAAAAAGATCCCTATTATGTGTAGGATTACAGAGGGAAGCAAAGGCAGTATCTAGTCTGTGAAAGTCACACAAGGAATTCCACCAGTGACGGATGGAAAGGTTAGAGAGGGTTTTCCAGTTGGAGGAAATGTGTTGAAAGGCGAGAGCAAGCATGAGGTCAAAAAGACCATGAGAACATAGAGGGAGATTTAAAGAGTCAGATAAGCTGCCTAAAAAGAGAGTAGAAGTTGAGTATGGAGAAGGGAGAGTGAAAATACGAGAGATATAGAGCCAGACAGAGTTCCAGAATTGAGATACAGAGGGACATAAAACAAGAGGTGAAAAAGATTAGCGTTGGGGGCAGAACAAGTCCAACAACTAGAATCAGAAGAGGAAGAAAAACGGGCTAGAGAGAGTGGAGAGAGATATAGTCTATGGTATAGGTAGAATAAAGATTGAGTAAGAGAGGCCGAACGAGAGATTTTTAAAGACCTAGACCAGAGTTTGTCCCACAAGGCGACGGACCAAGCACAACCCAGGTCTTCCTCCCAAGCAAGTTCTACCTTAGTTTTAAGGCGCTCTGGATTTGGGGCTGAAAAGAATTTGTAGATGATAGACGCCTTGGGTAAGGTTAAGAGAATTTTAAGAAGAGGTGCTTGGGAGAACGAAGAAGGGGAGGGGGGAAGAGAGTAAAAAACATCCAGGATAAGCGTCATTAGGGCAACAAACTTCTGCAAGAAGGAGCGCGGACAACGAAAGGTCATCTGAAACTGGGGAAAAGAACAAGGGGATGCTCCGTCAAAAAACTGGTTCACCCAAATGATGCCCAGCGATCTCCAAGACTTCCAGAAAATTGGTCTATTTCTTATAAGAATAAGGGAGTTATGCCAGACAGTGGAGTTCAAGAAGGACTCTCGAGTAATAGGTGTAGGGTTGAAGAGTGGCTTTAGAAGAGAAGAAGTATGCTTAAATAAGGGAAGAGCCAAGCGTGGAACCCTAGCAGAGAAGCGGATAACCTCCCCAAAAGAAAAGGGTAGTAATAATATATGTTCGATGGAAAGCCAAAGAGGGGCAAAAGCAGAAGGGACAGAAGCAAGCCATCTAGATGCCTGGCGAAGGGAAAAAGATTTATGATACAGACGGAAATCTGGAAAGTTGACCCCACCATTGGCCTTTGATTTACGGAGTGATGCCAAAGAGATTCTAGATCTTTTCTTGTTCCAAAGGAAGCGAGACAAACAAGAATCTATACGTTTAAAGAAAATTGCAGGGATATGGACAGGTAGCATAGAAAGAACGTAAATTAAAATAGGAGCGATCATCATTTTGATGGAGTCTAATCTCCCCCACCAAGAAAGGAAAAGAGGATTCCAAGAAGAAAATAAACGTTCAATGTGGGACAAAACCGCTGACATATTAAGAGCAATTGAAGAAGAAATAGAGTTAGAAAACCATACTCCTAAATATTTATTTTAGAGCCATTCCAAGCAAAGCCCGTGGGGGCAAAGGCATGAGGAGTGCAAAATTTCGTAAGGGGAAGAATTTCAGTTTTATCGGAATTAATTTTATAACCAGAAACCTGTGAGAAAGACTCGAATTCGGACAGCAATGGGGGAATAGATGTTTCTGGAGCAGAGATGAAAAGAAGAATATCGTCTGCGTATGCAGAGAGTTTCAGTTGCTTGTCACCATAAGGAAAACCAGTGATGGCATTATTGTTTCGGATAGACGACAGAAAGGGTTCAAGGGCAAGAACAAAAAGCAAGGGAGATAAAGGGCAACCTTGACGAACCCCACGCTGAAGAGGGAAATACGAAGAAACTTGACCATTGACCAGGACTGAAGCCTTAGGGGCAGAGTATAACAGAGAAATAAGAGAGATGAAGCGAGGACCAAAGCCATGCCAGCGCAATGAAGCAAATAGGAAAGACCAGTCAACTCTATCAAAGGCTTTCTCTGCGTCAACCGAGATTGCCGCTAAGGGAATAGAAAGAGATGGAACTTTATTTAGTACATTAAGGAAGAGACGAGAATTATCAGATGTCAACCGGCCCTTCACAAAGCCACACTGCTCCTTACCAATGAGATGGGGCATTAAGGGATCTAGGCGTAGAGCCAATACTTTGGCAAACAACTTATAATCAACATTCACTAAAGAAATCGGGCGGTAGTTCTTACAGTATTTAGGGTCGCGACCGTCTTTAGGGATAAGGCAGATGGTAGCTTCTTGAAATGTACCTTCCGCTCTCCCCGATGAATGGAACGATTGGAAAAGAGACAGGAGTTTAGGAAGTAACAGGTCAGAAAAATGTAAATCAAATTCAACTGAAAAGCCATCAGGACCTGGAGTTTTGCCCTTGGTAAGAATAGCCAACGCCGTGGAGAGCTCATGTAAAGAAAGGTCAACTTCCAGATCCGGGAAATGAAGATGAGACGTCAAGGGCTTAGGAAGTTTATCTAGGTAGGCTTGGACAAGAGAAGGAGAGGGAGAAGACTCAGGAGTATAAAGGGTACGATAAAATAATTGAAATTGTTCAAGAATATCCTGAGCTTTATGCAATAAAGTATTATCAGAGGAGTAGATGGAGTCAATGAATGAACGTTCTTTGCGTGATTTGAGATAATTGGCTTAAAGCTTCCCAGATTTGTTGCGACCACCATAAAACCGGGCAGAACTCCGGAGAAGCATTGACGAGGCATTATCGGTGGTTGATTTGTTAAAATCTAGTTTGGCACGAATAAGTTCCGGAGGTACGGAATTCTTAGAGGAAGAATAGAACTGGCGCTCCAGAGACTTAATATGAGCTAATGTATCTCTCCGCTTCTGAAGAAAGCGTTTCTTTTTTTTGGAAACAAAATCAATGACAAATCCGCGCGCAGTGGCTTTAAAGGAGTCCCAGAGAAGATGGGGGGAAATATTAGAAACATCATTTAATAGAAAGAAATCAGTAGCAAAAGAGCGGAAGGAGGAGGAGAAAAGGGGATCAGTAAGTAAAGAGTTGTTAAAGCGCCAACGAGAGGATCTGGGAGGAGGGGAGAGAAGGTCAAGATCTGTTACAATAGGAGCATGGTCAGAGATAAGTATAGGTTCAATAGAAGACGACAGCAAATTTTGCGACAAGGAAAGAGAAAGAAAAATATAATCAAGACGAGAGAAAGAGGAGTGAGGAGGAGAGAAAAAGGAATAATCAAGTGTGTCAGGGTGCGAAAGTCTCCAAGAATCAATGAGAGATGTTTGAGAAATGGTGTCGAGAAATTGTTTGTGGGGTTTGTGGGGTATGAAGCGGACACTTGACTTACGATCAATAAAGGGGTCCACAATCTGGTTGCAATCGCCACCTAGAATGAAAAGGTCATCTTTATATTGAAAACATTTGCTAGTAATTAAAGGCCAAAAAAGTAAATCAGGTTGGGTAGGGCCATAAACATTAAACACAGTTAAAGGGATAGAGTTAATTGACAATTTAGCTAGAATCCATCTACCATCCGAATCCGACTCTTGTGTTAAGACTTTACATACTAATTTTTTATGACATAGAATAACCACACCATTCTTCTTGTTGGTAGAAGGGGAAAACAGAACCGTACCCACCCACCCACGTTTTAATTTGAGAGACTCAGTCTCCGAAAGATGCGTCTCTTGTAAGAGAACTATGTCAGGATTGTAAGTAGCAAGGTGGGAAATAATTCTCTGACGTTTGATAGGGTTAATAAAACCTTTCACATTCCAAGAAATTACTCTGAACTTAAACAGTGAATAACATTATCAGGAACAATAACTACAGCAATGGGGAAAAAGTGAAACATTTGTAAAAGATAGATATAGAAAAGAATAGATACAAAAAAAAAAAAAGCTCAAGCAAGGTAAGGGAAACGAAGAATAAAGAAAGTAAGAATAAAGAAGGGAAGAGAGGGGAAAGGTGAAAAGAAGAAGATACAAGAAGAGACAGTACAAATCCATAAAGGACGACTGAAAGTAACATACCTGAAGGGAACACGAAGAGGATATCGGAGCAGTGGATGACGCAACAATACAAGCATGACCTCCCGAAACCAGGAGGACAATCCGACCGCACCAGGACGAAATGAGAAACACGACTCACATGAGGGAAGAAGGGAATACCTTAGTCGATCTGGGCAAGGAAAACAAACACAAGAATAAATGAATAAAAAGCGCTGATGAGGACAAGGGACACGTAAATAGAAGAATAAACAATAAACAATGGAATGCAGACAGCCCAAAATTGTGGGCAATAATAAAAATGGAAAAAAAAAAAAAGAAAGGTTGCGCAAAAGAAAGCAACCAGCAGGATTAATCAAAGACAATGAGAGAACATATCAAAAAGCTCTTAAGAGTAAAACTGAGTGAGAAAAACCAACATCATAACTAGGCATGTCAATGCAGAAACATTATCAGGAACACCCTGTAAGAAAAAAAAAAAAAAGGAGAGGAGCGTTCAGCCACTAGAAGAGGTGGAAGTGTCCATGCCAACGTTGGACTGTATGTGAATAAAGTTTTTAAGCTCCGCAGGATCTTGAAAAGTCCAAGTCTTATTCTGATGAGTGACCTTGAAGGTACAAGGATGGAAAAGACCAAATCTGGCACCAAGAGCACGTAAGGGTGTACGAAGGCTCAAAAATTCCTTCCTTCTTGCTGCGGTAGCATTGGAAACATCCTGAGCAAGGAAAACTCTCTGGCCCAACCAGGAAACTTGGCGCTTGGCTCTAGCCGCGGAGAGGACAAGGAGCAGGTCAGTGAACTTCAGAAAGAAAATGATAACACCTCGAGGTTTAGTTGCGGATGATAGGCGAGGACCAAGCCTGTGCGCCCTCTGAATGGTGAGAGAGGTGGTGGGAGGCATGTCCAGAAGTTTCGGAAGGAAAGTAGAGAAGAACGAGACGGGGTCATCGCTCTCCAAGGATTCTGGCAAACCATAAATGCGTAGGTTGTTCCTCCTATTCCGGTTTTCGAAATCCTCGGTATGCTGCTGCAAAGCAAGAACAGATTTCTCCAATGAGGTGATACGTTGAGAGTGAGATTGAATCTCCGAAGTCTGAATTTCCACCACCGACACTCTGCTCTCGATAGTTGACCATCTCTCTTCAAAAAGTTGCATCTTGCTGTTGGTTTCCTCAATGAACGGACGTAAAGCCCGTATTTCCTCAAGTATTAACTCCATGGAGATAGGGGATGACGGTGGATCAGGAGGAGGAGAGTCTTGTTTTAGACGTTTGGTTGACGTAGCAGAAGAAGAGGCCTTACTGGAGGTTGATTGTGTCAAGGAAGGACGACTGGACGACGTTGCCGCCATTGGATCTGCAGGACTGGAAGAAGGATCAACTGATGAGGAGGAGGAAGGATGTGCAGCCGAAGAGCCCTTTGAAGGCACGAAAACAAACTTTGGATTGCGAAGCTTGCCCATAAGTGCGCTCCGAACAAATCCCCACAAGTATCGCACTTCAGGGGAGCGTGCAACGTCGTCAGCAGAGGTTCAAAAGGCACATTAACAGGTCACAACGTTCCACTCAAAGACCCCACAGCCACCTGCACCTGCCACGCAGAAGAACCAAGGCATCCGAAGGAGTTGACGCAGAAAAATAAAGTCACTGAGAACAGCGTCTAACCATGATCCTCAAACCGCAGTCAGACCAAGGAGAGAATAAAAACTGTGTAACCTTGAAGATAGACCATGAAGGGTTACAAAATAAAAAGAAAAATAAGGTGTTATACAGTATCTACCTTGGTCGTGATCCAAGAATCCATGTTTCGTGAGGAGAAATGTAGCTGCGTAGGAATCATCGCGCCGAAAAACAAAATGGCGGCCGTTATGAGGCGCTTACAAAACGGCTTGAAAACGAAGCATTGAGGAGTCCCTGCGCGCTCATTTTAAGTTCACCATGTACAGGACATGTTCCGATTACAGGAACCGGCAGGTAGCGTGTAATAACATCGCGTGGATTAACGCGAGGCGGAAGAAGTCATCCCGATGCGGCGGAGCCCCGGACTCAGGCGGCCATCTTGAACGGCGTCCAAGCCACGCCCCCCCCAATAAGGATTTTCTAATCGCACACGTTTTCCCTCCATGGAGTTTCCTGTGGGACCCGGCGGTAAGGTAAGTTTTATTATATTTTTATTTGTATTCACCCCCACCCGCAAACACCTGCGCCCTCCCCCCCTCCACCCGCAAGGATGCCGGCCGTGGCTGGGTGCCTGAGACCATCGAGAGAGAGAGTGCAGCCTGGCCTTCACAGTGCTGGGTAGGGGTAGTTAGTGTTCGTGATGGAGTAGTCATAGTGAAGTAAACCGACCCCACTTGGCTGAGTTCATTGCACACGATTCTCTGCAGCAGACGCACCACCCATAGGGCTACCAGAAGAAGTTTACATTGGACAACAATAACGACTCATCTCTGTTTTTCCCAGATTGCAAACATAAACCTGCCATGCCTTAGCTGGGAGGGAACGAGCGGGGGTCCCGGCAGCCGCGGCGTTTGTCACAGACGAGTCTGTCTTCTTGTCCGTATCTGGAGCACACTGTGCTCCCTCAATCCCCCGTGGGAGGGTGGTTCACGCTTTTTGCCAGGCACTGGCTGCAGGAACATCTCAACAGCCGCATGAGGCCCCTGTCATCTGCTGCCACACACCATAGGCCCTGAAGGAGGCCGATGCGGCGCTCGCGGGGGGCTCCGGTGTCGAGGGCAGTGAAGGGGGTGCACTACGTCGACCATTAAGGCTACCGGTGACAATCACTCGGCCCATCGGAAGTTGTTCATTGTCTCCCGTATTCAATGGCCCCCCGAGCAAGTTAATGGTAAGGCGGAGGCATGCTCTCATGAAGAGGGCGGGTGGGGGCTTCTGCAGAGAGCAGCACGCACGGAGAAAGAGAGGCCAACTGAGGTCAAGGAGGATAGAAAGATGGCAAATATCGAAACACCAGGACTGTGTTAAATTGTTGAATAGTTGTTGCTCGGGAGAAAGTCGGAATGAACAGCCAAGACATACGATGGGGGATGGAAGGGGGTGGTTCTGTGCCAGTCAATCTTGAATTCATCACCCAGTATTCAAAATTGCTGACCGTGTCTTATTTTGCCACTACCTCGTGTTACACAGTTTATTTGAAATTCTTAAAACAGGGAAATGATCAGCCTGCACTGTGTACAGCTAAAGAAATGGTTTACATCCTGATCATCAATGACATTGTTATTATGTTAGCATGCAAACTCAATGCCCGTTCAGCTCAGTGCTCGGAGAGCAGACTGTTTTTGAAATGGAGAAGTGCCCGCCAACACCTGGTGCGCTCTTCTTTATCTCATGAAGTCCAACTCTTCTGTTCTACGCACTACATGTTCAACAAAAATAAACAAACTATCTCTGTTCTGTTTTTCTTTGTACAGAAAAACAAGGCCCTGGTATGTTACGGCACCTAAATTCAGGGCGAAATGCAATTACCATACAATCAGTCTCTGCTCCCGGATGAAGCAATGGCCCGGGCCAATATGGTCATTCCTGCTGGCACGCACATACACCGTCACATCGCTGTTAAATAGATAGAAAGTTTGCGCCCCAAGTAGTTCACACGCACTCATCCAGCGCTTGGGAACCCAGGCACACACTAGCGCGCTCAGGAGAAGGTGAACTCAGGATGGCATACACTAGCACCTATCCTTCATGGCGGCCATAGCGCGGTGATAAATTTATAATAATTATAATGACTCAAAAAATGTATTGGATTTTGTTCTGTGGATGGCTGAGTGTGCTGGACTGCTAGCATCTGGCGCTGCCCGAGTTAAAAAGTCAATAAAACTGCAGTGGTTCAAGCAATAGTACAGGCCCCACTCATTCAGCATGAAAGTAATGAGAGTGCAGTATGTTGTTGATGAATTTGGGCCACACTGTCCCAAATATTGTACTAATTGATGGTTCGGTAGCATAGAACACTGTCATTAACATATAGCACATTTCCACTATCCATAGCAATCACCCCCACATTTGCACAGACAATCGTGCAGTATTAGTAACTTCTACTCCATTATCACATGACATCTCTTTATTGATGGCAACTTCACTTTCACAATTGTTTTATTAACATTTTATGTTTCACAAATTTACATGAAAAGCACCATTTGCCCACTCTTTTTAACCCCTTCACCTCCCCAAAAAAACCTATCTTGACAGCCAGGCTCGCTCACCAAAGGGGACTCATCGCAAACTTTAAACCTCACCACTTTCAAATGTCAGCAGCCGCCATGGCCTGTAGCCAAAATGAATTCATTCTTTCACGCAAAGCTGCAACTCCAGGCCGAGGTGAATCATGGGTATTCTTCACAGCCCCATTCCGTACAGTGCATCGGAACCGGAGAACAGAGTCAATTACCAGGTAGCTTAGAACTAGCGAGGAAGCCTTTATTTGCGACCGATATAACTGCAGGGTGCTGGATACTGACACAGGGCAGCTGCTCCTTGTTTGATTTTAAAGAAACAGCATCAATTGAGCTTAGGTATTTTCTGTTCATGCTGCATTTTCTTTACCAAACATAAGGATCCACCTCAGGGAGGAAAACGAAAAACCTGGGTTAAAAAAAACTGGGGTAGATGAGTGTGCGTGTCCCACAATGGTTGGACACACACTGAGTTGTTTCAATACCCTTCACACACCAAGAATGACCCATGGTGTCATGCTTCATCATAGGGGTCTTCCCGCCCCGCTGCGGGACGGGGCGTGCTATGACCTGCGACTACGCGGGAGCACTGACGATAAAGTGCTATGTGTAATGCAAAGGGAGGGTCTGGGGTAAGTGTTAATGTGAGATTAAAAAGGACTTGGCCCCTTAAGACAAAGAAACTTTAATATGTCAAGGGGGGGCTGGTACTAGTAAAAAGGTGGTGCGGAGATTCCCTACTCAATGTGTGGTTACTCCTAATACGTCAACATGTTTCGATGCAGAAGCATCTTCATCAGGACAGGGCTAAAATCCCTCCTATATGGAAAGCGTGTACTTATGAAAATACTATAGACATAAGTGAAGATGCAACTAGTCATGCATAAATATACGATACCTAATAGTATACATGTATGTTTTATGTGGATGTGAGGTTTCGCCTCATGAACCTTGAGACCGGGTGGAGAAATCAGGGAGCCTCAATGGGCACCCGACCCTCCCTTTGCATTACACATAGCACTTTATCGTCAGTGCTCCCGCGTAGTCGCAGGTCGTAGCACGCCCCGTCCTGCAGCGGGGCGGGAAGACCCCTATGATGAAGCATGACACCATGGGTCATTCTTGGTGTGTGAGGGGTATTTAAACAACTCAATGTGTGCCCAACCATTGTGGGACACGCACACTCATCTACCCCAGTTTTTTTTAACCCAGGTTTTTCGTTTTCCTCCCTGAGGTGGATCCTTATGTTTGGTAACTAATTCTGAGTGGAGGACGTATCCACCTCCAGTGCCCGTGTAGGGCTTTTTCCTCTACACTCCCTAATCTTGTTATTATTAGCATGCTGCATTTTCACCTAAGAGCTTGTCTGTGACTCTGTGTACGTGCAAGGGACAGCAGGTCCGCTACATGTGTATAACCTTAAGTCAGCAACGACATGCCCTTAGGCTACCCCTAGAAAGGCCACCCCTCCCCATTCATACAGCCCTGATTGCAGTGCTCATTATAACCTTATGTGGTGACATAATACGGAATAGTGTTTTTAACTTTGGGAAAATATAACAGTTCATATCCAGACACCTTGCTGGCTGCAGCCCTTTTTCCTTTTGCATTACAAAAATCTTAATAGTGGGAATAGTCACAAATACAAAATGCTGTATTTTATTTTACTAATAGCACTTAAGGAGCTGCAGCATCCCTCCCTCGCCCCCAATACATGAAAGCTACTTTGGCCACAAAGAAGTTTTAGAACTCGGCTCTGACATGGCACTCTTCTGTTCTATTTCAAAGAACAACGCAGCCAGAATGCACTTTGGCCACAGATGCTGTGGGTTTCATTAATTTTCTGAAGTGTAACACACATTCATGTGTTTTTTTAACTTGATTAAAAAGTAAATATAATAAGAGAATTACCAAAATATAGGCTTAGTGTGATTTTCCTTAATTTTTCAGTTGCAATGTTATGGTTTGATTGTTACAAAAATGTATTGAATCATTAAACGTTTTAAGCTTTAAAATGACAAAATGCAAATTGTGTTCTCAAATCAAGCGGAGCGTATTTGGCTGTTTCTAGTGTCCTAGTGTATTATTGTGTGTAGTGCATTTTGTACAGTTGTGTTTATTAATCTTCAAATGTCGCGTTTGCTATACATGAAATAAAACAGGATGGTATCAAAATTCAAATGATTTTGGTCCATTGTCTTTTCTTCTATACACCCTGTCAGACAAAGACCTCTTTATAGTCTGTTGTCAATTGTATTTTGTGCTGGTTGGGGTTTGACAGCTACATCATTGTGTATTACCTTCATTTTAGGGAGCCAAAGGCACTGTTGTATGTTGGGAACATTATTTTAAGGGCTATGGCTAAGGGGTGCCAATTGGGGTAAGACATGTTCGGTTCATGCCTATTTACATTGCACTTGTGAGAGTAAATTTCTTTCTAGAGCCTTGTCCCTATTCCATCTGTCGTTTTACTCATCCCAAGCCTCGTCTTGCTCCTATGAGCTCCCTAATAACCCTTTCGAGATTCTCACCTCCTCTATCCATCCCAAACCTCATATTACTACTATGATCTCCTAAATAACACTTTCTAGGCGCTTCCCTGTTCTATTCCTCCATTATCCCATTCAATGAAACTAACAGACTCACATGTCCATTGATCAAATTAACATATATTTCCCTATAATAACCCACCACTAATCCTTTTTGGGTTCCGGAGTCGCATGCTACTCACCAAAAAGTGCTTTGACGTGTCGTCAGGGGTGGAAGTACTGTATAAATACAATTACAATATTGGGCATATTACAGGAGTGAATGATGTGCATAAATCAGTTACAGGTTGTGCATCTGCCAGGGAGGTGCATATTGTGCCTCTAGCAGAGTCCAATATATTCTTAATGTGATAGATGCCTTCATAGTAGACTTGTACCTCTGAGCTCTATAATGTCATATATCCCACTATCTTTTAGTAATAGACTGGTCCGGGGCAGTTTAGGGTCATGCCTGGGGAGACAAAAAATGCAACACAAGTAGATAGTCATATCAGAATTAGTTTGGGGTCAGGACTTTAATGGTCAGAAAAAGTTCATTATCTTTGGTTCCAAAAGTCATGACATCCAGTCTCTTTTGCGGTTTTGCTTTGATTTTATTAAGATATTATTTCCAAGGAGCTTGAAAACCAACACGTATCAAGTCAACTATCATATTACCAAGGAAGGAATTCATATCGCGTATTAAATGTGGCTTTCAGCCATGCCAGTTGAGGATGTGGGTTGAGCCAATAGAGTAAGTGGGTGGAGCCAGTAAAGGACGTGGGTGGAGCCAGGGGACATGGGCGTGGCCTCCTACAAAATTATGAGCACCTGGACTTCATATTTTACATATTAAGCGCTGTCTTTGAGCCACTGGGAGCCAGTGCCGATCCTGCAGATTATGTTTTACGCTAGACCTGCCCGGTATGTCCATCAGAGCTCTGGCCGCAGCATTCTGTACTACCTGGAGTTTCTTGAGCTGGTATCCTGGTAGGTCAATATAAAGTACATTGGCATCGTTCAGGAGGCTGAGGTTCAAAGCACGCGTGACCATCTCCTCAGCAGTCCTAGGTAGTAAAGGTAGAAACTTCCTAAGGGACTTCAGTATGCCAAAACACTGTCCTGCTAGTTTCTTTATTTGCGTGGAGAACCGGAGATTCTCCTCGATCCAGAGTCCCAAGTTCTTAACTGCCTGTCCCGTAGAACTGGGTAGTCTGGTGGCCAGAGGGCTTCCCTGAAATGTGGGGGAAAGGATCCGTATAAGAGGATTTCGGACTTATCCTCGTTACACTTTAACTAAGCTTCTGCAAGCCATTTAACTACGGCTATTAGACAGTTTACATAATGAATGTATGAGTGCATGCCTGTTGTGACCAGGTTTCGCATTAATGTTGCTACAGGGATACTACCAGTTAATCTGGGGTGTAATCTGTAGATGGAAATAGACCCAAGGCGCAGCAAGGGATCTCATAGAAATCACAAATTTCCTGTTTGGCAACTGAACAAGTTGCCCACTACAGAACTCCAAAAGAGCTCACTTATGGCACATTTGGCACCTCTATGGATGTACTCTTGTGTATATATTAAAAGACTTTGATATCATATGACTTGAGGGAAATCATTAGTTATGCTGGCACAGAAGATTGGGAATTGACTTCCTAATCTATAGCAAATGGTCCTCTAATTATAACTGTCCAATTACTAGATCAAGGTTAAAATGTGGTATTAGCTCAATTACCTCATTCAGCTTCCTCAGTGGGACCGTTATATACAATGTTATTTACAGGGGTTATGATACGTTCTGAGAGAGGAGGTTCCAGAGATGTGCCTCCAACAAGTGGTATCTCGGTTCTCACAGGAGTGCTTACTTCCTGAGGAAGGACCCTCTGTTATCCCTCCCATCTCAGTCTTCTTGCACCTCTCCCACATCTCTCACTGTATACCCACCAAGAAGCACAGAGCCCTCGTGTTGATTCCCTAAGGGGGTCTGTTTTTTTTGTCGGATACCACTGAGCAAATGTCTAATAGCCCCAGGCATGGACAAGGGTCAGGAGGAATCCTGTGTACTCCAAGCCAATGTAGTTAGGTAGGCACAGCCTTCACTCTGCCACTACTCAGTTGCCACCCACAGAGCATAGGATTAATTTCCCACACTGTTGCTTCATGAGTGGTTAGTAGAATTACCTGTGACGCTGGCCTGTCACAGAAACAGATCCAGACAGACATCATCACAGCGATCTGCAAGGTCGTGAAAGAGAAAAAATAGACATGGAAGATGTCCCTGATTGACTCCTGCTGCTAGTTGTCAGTTCTCTTGGGTTAGAGAAGCCAACCATCACTCTGAGTTGGCTTTCATTGCAAACAGTCATAGGGAAAGAGTGGTATGCCAGAGATTCAGATTCAAAAAACTTTATTTGGTGGCATTATAGAAGCCATAAAAGTGAATCACAAAAAATAATTGCATGAGACAAATTATAAACAAATATTAGAATATGCCGAAATATAGATGCATAAAATGCAGTACAAAATAGCAGCAACATGTATTAACAAAGCATTGTTCTACATGCTTGTTTAACAGCCTTTAAAAAAGAAACAAGAGTAAAACTCACTTCATCATTGTGCAAAAGTGATAAGATTCTAAAGGAAGGTCTACATTGTTTATAGTCATAACAATACTTCTTTAAAATTGTGATTAAAAGGAATCTGGTGTACTACATATAAAATTTACAAAAAAAGGTGAAATGCAGCATTGCTGTTTGGATGTTTCGTCACACGGACAGGTTAAACGTTCACGGTGCTGCTGACTGTAGCCTAGAGGAAAACATACACAGATATTTAACTGTGTCCGATCTCAAGCGGTGTAGCGGAGAACGCTCCCATCTGCTATGAGCAGTCCATAGATAATTGGGAATGTAATCTGAGTCCCATATGTCCAGATACCTAGTTACATTAGATCACTCTAAATGGCTCCTTAAACGTTGGGATTCGTCAAGCTGGTAGACAGCTTCAGCCGCACTCCTTTTACTTAAAGAGATGCAAGTAAGGAGGTCAGAAAAAAAGGATTCCATTCCTCTGCGACAATATACAGATTTTACATAGTTGATCCAAAGAATTTGGCACCCCTTAACCAGGGACAGACAATCCAGTATTATCTCCTTGATAAGAACAATCTCAGAGTTCTTCCAAATCGGCAGCCAGAGCACCCAAATCGGGTCTTCAAGGTAGGGTAGCCCAAGTACCTTATGACTAATATAATTAGCAGCAGAAATGGGAAGAGCAATCACCGTCATAAGGAATCTAATTTCTACTTGTTGAATAGACTTACAGTTTGTCTTTCCCATATCTCTGCACCACACATGACAATGTTAAGCAATGGGATGTATATAAGCGCATCAGTGAAATTATAAAGCAGCCCCCCCGGGAGTTGGGGTATGCTGCATAATGAACCATTAGCCATGGAAAATGTTGTTGCACAATGAGAGATATTGGGGGATCAGAAGACTTGGGCAGAAAAATAGATTCCTAGGTGAGGAAAAGTGCTAGTCAGAGTATTGGGACCAGTGGACAGGGTTGACATGGGCCTACAAATTGGGTCATAAGACATAACATGATGCTTAGTGAAATTAATCCGGAGATCAAGTGAAGTGAAGGTTTCAAAAGCATTTACTAAGAATTGCAGTGCTCTTGGGGTGCGAGCTATGAGCACTGCGTCTTTCGCATACAGAAGGGCTGGCGATGATTTACCCCTAATTACTGGCACATCTTGTGTGACACCCAAAAGTGATGAGTCAAGATTGTTAACTTATAAATTAAAAAAAAGAAGGGCCAACATGCCGTCAACTCTTACAACACAGTCAGTCTCTTTGTCTCCTGAAACCTCCCCTTGCTGGCTGATGCATTCATCCCCTCATGTAGGTGGGCCAAAAAGAGTACCAAAACAATTTGAAGTCCCCGTGCAATAACAATACTCCATTATTTTGATCTGTTGCCACAGTCAAATGCTTATGTCAAGTCCATAAATGGCAGGTAGTGGGGAGATTTTTTAGCCACTGTGTATTTACCCAGCACCAGTTAAGATTGACACATTGTTTGATGGTGCCCAGTTGACACCTAAATCCATAGTGACAGGTATATAGTAAAGATTCTCTATCCATCCACTCCATGATCCTCTTATATATGACTTGGCCCAGTATTTTGGCAGTACTGTCTATAAGGGAGATCAGTCTATAACACAATGGTGATGAACAGTCCCCCTTTTTAAATATTGGAACTATAGTGAATGAGATCCAGGTTTTAGGCAAGGCCGTTGAAGATGTTCAAAAGGAGTGGGGCCCAAAATGGTATATTATATTTATTCAGATCAACTAGAACACCATCGAGGAGGATAGTGCCTTACTGCCTATACTTTGATGGATCGCTTGCTCAACCTCCGGCAGGGTGGTATGGAAACACGAAATTAGCAACGGATTATTTTGAATACAATATGCTAAATGATTTCTCTGAAATGCTCCTCCGATTTACTGCTGGAAATATGACAGGAAATGGTAGTAGAGGACCTAAAGCTAATTTTAAGTTAGAAATGGTATACCAAAATGTCTTACTACTACCCTCCTGTGATGCCTGTATGAGTGTTTCCCAATGTGGAGTTACGATGTCTTGTCGGCTCCTTTTAATAACTTGTTTATGTAGCTTGTGCATACTGTACACAAAATTGAGATCTGCAGTTCTGGGGGCCCTGTTAACTGCAGAAAACTCTGTATTACACCATCTTGGAGCACCCACGACAGGCATAGCTGGTTTGAGTAAGCCAACCTTTGGAGACATAGCTCAGAAAAAGCCTCCTCCACCTGAGTGCCATGATACTCCTCAGACAGACACATATCACCAGCACTAAATTAGCACCAATTATTAAATTTAAAAAACTGATCCGGATGCTGCATTCTCCACACCAGCCTCGGATTGTCATTTGTAAGTTGAAGATTGGAGGCACTTACGTTTCTCCTGAATTTCCCCCTAAAAGGGAGCACCAGTGAAATTTCAATAGGGTTGTGATCACTAAAAGATGTTGGGATCACCATGCTTTTATGAAGCAGATCATTTGAACTATCAGTAATAAAAACATATTCAAAACCTGAGGGACTTCCTCTGCCTCTAAATGTAGGAACATTGCTATACCTAGGTCATATTATGGCCAATTCATTAATCAAGCTAAGTGAGGCAAGAAAAGCAAGCAAGTTACAACCACAAACATTGTTGTCGGTATTGGCGGCCAAGAACGTTAATGTAGAACGGTGTTGGACCCGGCCTCGTGGCATGGTCCTTACCCCCGTGGATTGTGCCCGTTCCCCGCCCCGGCCTTCACGGGCCACCCTTCTGAACTGCACCGAGGCCCTTCCTCCTGGGCGGCACGAGGTCGCATACCCCTCGTGGCTCCGCCATCTTGTTGGCACCCACGTGACTCTGTAAACCAGCCAGCGCGACCCCGCTCAACCCGGCCTCGACCCCAGCAAAGCCCCGACATCGAGGCACCACGAACTGGCCAGGGGGTGCCGCAGGAACCATTCATCGCCAACGGCGGAGGACAGTATCGATGGGACCCCCAACTGTCCTCCCCTCTCGAGGTGTGATCGCCCTGCAACTCCCTTGGGCCTGGCGCCTCTCCTGCTGGGCGTCTGGCCACCTCCACCCGGCCTCTCCGCCCCCACCGGGCGCCTGGGTCCGGACATCAAAGGGCTCCAGACCTATATCTGGGGCGACCCCGCCACAGATCGGCAGTTGTATCCCGGAGTCGAGAGCCCTGCTGATTGAATCGCGGCTGACCCTACGGAGAAGAACTCTTGTCGGAACCATCACGAGCCCTGCTGACTGCGTCGCGGCTCCTTCTTGTGAACACTTTGAAGCCACCTGGAACATCGGAGCCCTGCTGACGCTGTCGCGGCCCAACCTCGCTGAAACCTCCCTCGGAGCCCTGCTGACGACGTCGTGGCTCGAGCTGAGCAGAAACCATCTTGAGAGCCCTGCTGATTGGATCGCGGCTCTCCACGAACTGTCCGCCAGAGCCCTGCTGACGCCGTCGCGGCTCGACCCCTCCGAGATCCGGAGGTCCTCCAGCTTGAGGATAAGAACTGGGCCCCAGGTACCCTCGTACCGCACTCCTGCCGAGGACTGTCCCGCTACCCCTACCCTTCCAAAGAAGACACTGAGACTTTTGGTGGATCCCTCGATCCCTTCGTGTAAATATTGACCTCGTAACCTTTTTATTGCTGATAAAGAATTGCTTGTCCTGAGACAACCTCCTTGAGTCCTGTGTGGTGGTGTTACTGTGCTAGTGCGTGATAGGAGAAGGATCTCTCAGGAGACTTCTCGGCAGCGCTCGGCTACTTCGTACAGTGTGAGGGCCCCCCTTGGTGGTCTCGCCGACTCCTCGGGGTCCGCCTTCCAACATTTGGTGGCCAGCGACGGGATCCGAGCCGAACGCAGTACGTACCAGCCAGTACCCACTAGCTACCCATCCAAACGTACAGTAATCATGAGCAGCCAGGAAAACAACGCGACAATGGAGTTCCAGCCCGAACGGCTGGAAGAATATACGCACAAAGAGTTAAAACAGTTCTGCAAAGACAAAGGCATTGCAACCACCGGCCTAAGTACCAAAGAGGACATGCAGAAAGCTCTGAGGACATGGCTGGAGGCCGGGGCAGGCCCCCCCCAGGAAGAAGGTCCCTTACCCCTGACTGAGACCTCATCAACCGCACGGACTCCGGCAACCGGAGGAAGAAAGAGCCTAGAAACCGGCCTCTCCGAAGAAGAAATACGAGAGCGGGAGAAGGTCCGGAACCACGAGCTAGAGCTCGCACGACTGCGGCTGGACGGCGAACTCCAGCTGGCGGAAAAAAAACTGGCCCTAGAACAGCTACGGCTTCAAGAGGAGATAGAGGAGAAGAGGCGGCACCGGGAGTTGGAGGAAAAGAAACTGACCCTTGAGCACGAGCGCAGTCTCAAGGAGCTCGAAATCAAGGCCAAGAACGGAGGGACCAACGCCCCCAGTACTAGAGACACTCTACCGCCTGCCGAGACCAAGGTACATATCCCGAAAGAGGTCGTCAAGGAGTACTACAAGAATGACGACATCCAACAATGGTTCAAGGCCTACGAGGTGGCCATGACCTCTCATCGGGTGCACCGAAAAGACTGGGGCGCGGGCCTGTGGGGGCGGTTCCTGAGTGAGGGTCGAGACACACTGCTCCAGCTGCCGGAGGAGGTGATGACCTCCTACGATCACATGAAGGAGGCTCTGCTCACCCGCTACGGGCTAACCGCAGAAATGTACCGCCAGCGGTTCAGAGACTGCAAGAAACTCCCGGGCACCACCTCATCGTGTGGGAACATCTCTCCAACAATTGCTTCGTGGAACTGAGACAGCACCTCCTCGACAGCAAAATGACCGACCCGCGAAAACTCGCCGTCGAGGCCGATCGATGGGTCAACTCCCGGGTCCCCCGGAACTCAATGGGGGAGTACCAGAGGAACCCCACCGGACCCCCCCGCCAACGCGGTGGAGGGGGAGGGCCGAACAGGAACCGAGACCCTCCTGCCGGGGCCCCCAGGAGTCCCCCTCGAGGGCCACCGCAGCAACAACTCTCCCCGAGCCTAGCCCGAAGGGGGGTGCCCCCGGTCAGATCCGGACCACGGCCACCAGTAACGTGCTACGGCTGCCAACAAACCGGACACTATGCCAGCGATCCGGTCTGCCCCCTGAACCGAAGAAACGGGGCCGGCGGGCCCCCGCCCCGACAGCTGGCGGCTGCCGCCCTGGGAGAAGGAGAAGAGGAAGAGGAGACCCTCGACCGAGGGACCACTGAATGGGAGCCGGCAGCCATGTCCCTGGTCTGCCTGGGTAGCCGAGAAATGGTACCCTGCACCCCCATCCCAAGCAACAGCCAGAAGTACCGGCAGCAGGTCACGGTCAATGGACAACGGGCCGAAGCCCTTCGTGACACCGGCGCCAGTGTCACCGCTGTCCGCTGCCACCTGGTGACCCCCGAACAGATTCTACCGAATATGCTGTGTCCCGTCCGGACGGCCGACAACAGCGAGAGCCTGTGCCAGATGGCCCTGGTCCCCTTCGAGTGGGGAGGGGTGACGGGCCTGCTGAAGGTGACGGTACGCGACGACGCCCCCGTCGACTGCCTCCTGGGGAACGACTTGGAGAGTTCCCCCTGGGCTCAAGTAGAGCGACGAGAGCACCTCCGAATGCTGGGACTATCTGACTGGGCCTGTGCCATCACCCGGTCCATGACCGCCCGGGCCCCCCGCTCATCCTCGGCCTCCGGGGCCACCCAGCCCGAGGGGCTCGCACCACCTCCCGCCAGCAGCGAGGGGGAGGCGGACACCGACCCTGGACCTAGTGAATCCTCCCCCGAAGAGATGGCTTCCCCGTGCGCCCTACCAGAGCTGACACAATGGCGACACGAAGGGGGCCCCACCCGGGAGCAGTTCCAACAAGAGCAGCAGTCCTGCCCCACTCTCGAAGGGGTCCGCCAACAAGCGTCCGCCCAAACCAACGGGGACCAGACCGGCACCCACTGGGTCTACTGGGCCGAGGGCCTGCTATACAGTGAGCAGAAAGTGGCAGAACTCGGGGCCAGCCGAGTGTTGGTGGTCCCCCTCCGCTTCCGGGAGTTCCTGCTCAACCTGGCCCATGATGTGCCCCTCGCCGGACACTTGGGGCAAGACAAAACGTACAGCCGTTTGGTGACCCACTTCTACTGGCCTCGGATGCGGAGAGACGTGGACAACCACTGCCGGTCCTGCCAGACCTGCCAAGCCAGCGGGAAGACGGGGGGTCGGGTCAAGGCCCCCCTCCAACCCTTTCCAGCCGTCAGCACCCCGTTTGAACGGGTCGGAATCGATATCGTGGGGCCCCTGGAGCCCCAGACCGCCCTGGGCCACCGCTTCATCCTGGTCCTCGTGGACCACGCCACCAGGTACCCGGAGGCGGTCCCGCTAAGAACTGTAACGGCCCCCGTGGTAGGCCGGGCCCTAATGGGGATCTTCTCCCGAGTGGGATTTCCCCGCGAAGTGGTGAGCGACAGAGGCACGAACTTTATTTCCAGATACATGCGGTCCCTGTGGCAGCAGTGCGGGGTCACATACAAGTTCACGACCCCCTATCACCCTCAGGGGAACGAACTGGTTGAGCGGTTCAACAGAACATTAAAGGGAATGATCCAGGGCCTAGAAGAGCCCCTCAGGTGGAGATGGGATGTCCTGCTGCCGTGCCTCCTGTTTGCCTATCGGGAGGTCCCGCAGAAGTCCCTGGGGTTCAGCCCGTTTGAACTATTGTACGGACACCCGGTCCGCGGACCGCTCAGCCTGGTCAAAGAGAGCTGGGAGACGAAGCCCCAAGGCACCCCTCCTGACGTCTACCGATACCTCCTGACCCTCCGAAACCAGACCCGCAAGTTCCGAGCCCTGGCCGAAGCCAACCTCGAGGCCAGCAAGGAGGACATGAAGCGGTGGTACGATCGGAACTCCTCCACCATAGAATTCGAGCCAGGTCAGAAGGTATGGGTCATGGCCCCGGTTGAACCCGGCGCCCTCCAGGACAAGTGGACCGGGCCCTTCAAGGTAGTGGAGAAGAAAAGTCCCGTCACCTACCTGGTCGACCTGGAGTCCCCCCGGAACCCCCTCCGGGTCCTACATGCTAACAGGCTAAAACCCCACTTTGCCCGGACCGAACTGAGCCTGCTACTGGCGACCGACGAGGGGGGCGAGGACGACTCCGAGCCCCTGCCCGACCTCTTGCAGTCCAACGTCCATGATGGAACAATCGAGGGTGTCCAACTCGCCTCTTCCCTGACTCCGGAACAGCGCAACGACTGCCAGCAACTGCTGCAGGACTACGCAGCCCTCTTCTCCCTCACCCCGGGGGTGACCCACTGGTGCGTCCACGACGTCGACACCGGGGAGAGCCCCCCCGTGCGACACAGAGCCTACCGGGTACCCGACCGAGTGCGGGCATGCATCCAGGCCGAAGTAACGAAGATGCTGGCCCTGGGGGTCATCGAACCCTCCGACAGCCCGTGGGCCAGTCCTGTCGTCCTGGTGCCAAAGGCCGCAGCTCCCGGCCACCCCCCGGAGTTGCGATTCTGCGTGGACTACCGAGCCCTGAATGCAGTGACCAAGACGGACGCCCACCCTATACCCAGGGCCGACGAACTCATTGACCGCTTAGGGGCCGCTCGCTACTTGAGCACGCTGGACCTCACCGCCGGGTACTGGCAGATCCAGCTCACCCCCGGCGCCCGAGAAAGATCCGCCTTTTCGACCCCGGATGGGCATTACCACTTTCGGGTGATGCCCTTCGGAATGAAGAACGCCCCGGCCACTTTTCAAAGACTGGTGAACAAGGTTTTGGCCGGGCTTGAGGCCTTCAGCGCGGCCTACCTAGATGACATTGCTGTGTACAGCAACCACTGGGCCGAGCACCTCCTTCACATTAAAGCCGTCCTGGCCGCCCTCCAGCGGGCCGGGCTCACAATCAAGGCCAGCAAATGCCAGATCGGCCACGGATCCGTGACCTATCTGGGCCATCAAGTGGGGAGCGGGCAGGTGGCCCCTCTCCAACTGAAAATAGATGCCATCCAGGCCTGGGAACCCCCCACTACCCAGACCGCTGTCCGGGCCTTCCTGGGTCTCACCGGATACTACCGGCGGTTTATCCGGGACTATGGGAGCATTGTTGGCCCCCTCACAGAGCTAACGTCCAAAAAGCAGCCCAAGAAGGTGCACTGGACACCCCGCTGCCAAGCAGCCTTCGACACCCTAAAGACCGCAATGTGTACTGCCCCGGTGCTACAGGCCCCTGACTACAATAAGGAGTTTGTGGTGCAGACGGACGCCTCCGAGTATGGGATCGGGGCCGTCCTGTCCCAGGCCGATGAAAAGGGGCTCGACCGACCAGTGGCCTTCATCAGCCGACGGCTACTGCCCCGGGAGCAACGATGGAGCACCATCGAGCACGAGGCCTTCGCTGTGGTGTGGGCCCTTAAGAAACTCCGGCCCTACCTCTTCGGTACCCACTTCCGGGTCCAGACCGACCACCGGCCCCTGCGGTGGTTAATGCAAATGCGGGGCGAAAACCCCAAGCTGCTGCGGTGGTCCATCTCGCTACAAGGGATGGACTTTGACGTTGAACACCGGCCCGGCAATGACCACGCCAACGCCGACGGCCTGTCCCGCTTCTTCCGCCTTGACGAGGAGAACCCCCAAGGAGATGGGTGACTCTCCATGCCTTCGGCTGGGGGGGACGCCTGTTGGACCCGGCCTCGTGGCATGGTCCTTACCCCCGTGGATTGTGCCCGTTCCCCGCCCCGGCCTTCACGGGCCACCCTTCTGAACTGCACCGAGGCCCTTCCTCCTGGGTGGCACGAGGTCGCATACCCCTCGTGGCTCCACCATCTTGTTGGCACCCACGTGACTCTGTGCACCAGCCAGCGCGACCCCGCTCAACCCGGCCTCGACCCCAGCGAAGCCCCGACATCGAGGCACCACGAACTGGCCAGGGGGTGCCGCAGGAACCATTCATCGCCCCCGGCGGAGGACAGTATCGATGGGACCCCCAACTGTCCTCCCCTCTCGAGGTGTGATCGCCCTGCAACTCCCTTGGGCCTGGCGCCTCTCCTGCTGGGCGTCTGGCCACCTCCACCCGGCCTCTCCGCCCCCACCGGGCGCCTGGGTCCGGACATCAAAGGGCTCCAGACCTATATCTGGGGCGACCCCGCCACAGATCGGCAGTTGTATCCCGGAGTCGAGAGCCCTGCTGATTGAATCGCGGCTGACCCTACGGAGAAGAACTCTTGTCGGAACCATCACGAGCCCTGCTGACTGCGTCGTGGCTCCTTCTTGTGAACACTTTGAAGCCACCTGGAACATCGGAGCCCTGCTGACGCTGTCGCGGCCCAACCTCGCTGAAACCTCCCTCGGAGCCCTGCTGACGACGTCGCGGCTCGAGCTGAGCAGAAACCATCTTGAGAGCCCTGCTGATTGGATCGCGGCTCTCCACGAACTGTCCGCCAGAGCCCTGCTGACGCCGTCGTGGCTCGACCCCTCCGAGATCCGGAGGTCCTCCAGCTTGAGGATAAGAACTGGGCCCCAGGTACCCTCGTACCGCACTCCTGCCGAGGACTGTCCCGCTACCCCTACCCTTCCAAAGAAGACACTGAGACTTTTGGTGGATCCCTCGATCCCTTCGTGTAAATATTGACCTCGTAACCTTTTTATTGCTGATAAAGAATTGCTTGTCCTGAGACAACCTCCTTGAGTCCTGTGTGGTGGTGTTACTGTGCTAGTGCGTGATAGGAGAAGGATCTCTCAGGAGACTTCTCGGCAGCGCTCGGCTACTTCGTACAGTGTGAGGGCCCCCCTTGGTGGTCTCGCCGACTCCTCGGGGTCCGCCTTCCAACAAACGGGTTGCCGGCATGTTCGGAATTTGCATATTAAAATCTCCAGCCATGCCAATGTGAAGTGAACTGCCTGTACAGAGTATATTATCCATGTACCGCTGTGAGTATTGTAACTGTTGCTGCTACCCCTCCAGTGTCACTTTTGACAATTTTGAGCATTCTGTGGATATAACCGAGCGTGTTGAATTGGAGGGGGTGGATGGAGCAGCAGTAGTGCCACCTAGTCCGAAAGTTTTGTTATCACAGCATCGTGAAAATCAAGATATAGAGTTAATAGCAGACTTAAGGAATGATGGGGAGTCTGCTGGCTCAGGGGGGCAGTTCTACTCTATGTCTGATGTTTCTGTCACTTCAAAGAACGCTAATGGCAGTGTAAATAGGAGCAATGTTGATGATTGGGTCGATGACGCTATCTTGCATTCAGAAGATGATGTCTTAAGTACAGATTCTATGATAAATCAAGAACCGTATGAAACTGTCCGGAAAATGTATGAGTCTGTGAATTCATCAGTTAAAGATAAATTGAATGCTAATCAGTCCCCATGGGATATTTTACCCAGTCTTCAATCTGATCGAGTAATGCCTAGTGGAAATGCGTATCCGGAGCAAGAGGACGAGATAACCTTGGCAATTATCTATAAGGCAATAATGGTTCATAGGGAAGAAACCAAAGCTGAAGGGCTTCGGACCCAAGGGGCGGTGCGCAAGTTACAAAACTCTGTGCGTCGCATTGCTAAATCTTGTACCGAGGTAGCTACTAGGGTACATGAAGCAGAGGAGTGGATATCTGTTGTTGAGGATCAACTGGTACAGCAGAAATCCTCTATTACTAACCTTCAGAAGACAAGGGAAGACATTGACTGGAAGTTGACAGGTTTGGAAAACCGAGCACGAAGAAATAATCTGCGCGTTTTAGGGGTTACGGAAGGCAAAGAGGGGACAGATACTCGACGTTTTATAGTTGAATTGTTCACGGAGGCCTTCCAGGACTTAACAGACTGGAATTGGGATGTTGAAATCATGAGGGCACATGGATTTCCTTTTGTGCAGAAACGGATAACAGGGGAGCTAAGGAAAAGCCTAGAGCAATTTTGATATGCTTAAATAATTATCTTTTACGTGAAGCACTATACGACTTGGCTAGGCCAGACAGGCCACGAAAAGGGAAGGGATGCGATATTTTTGTACGCCCTGATTTTTGTTACGTGACTGCACAACAGAGGTGGCGTTTACGCCAAATGATTGCGCCTTTTCAAGCTAAGGGGGGGCAAGCGTTTCTTTTAAACCCTGCCAAGCTGAAAGTGATTCGTAAAGGAAAGACATTGTATTTTCTGTCAGAGATTAAGGCTCAGGAGTTTCTGGCTACAATCTGAAGCTGCTGTTTATCAACTAAGACTGAGTTTTCTTGGCTTTTAGAACCCTCTTAACTTTTTGTTTTCCTGTGGTTACAGTATGGTGGGGTTCATATCCAGAGGGTAGTGTATAAGGGGTGTGGTAGTTGTGTAAGCAAAGAGGGAGAGGTCCTGTAAGCTGGCTATTTTTAGGATCATGGCTGAGATGGACCCTTCCCTTTTTTCCTTTTTTTTTTTTTCTCCCCCTGCTTGCTTACTTTTTTTTTTCTTGTTTTTTGTGAATGTTTTATGATTATTCTAGACTAATATTTAAGATTACCCACCAGTAACCAGTAGGTGTGTATATTAAGAGGGTAGCAGAAGGGGGTTGTGGCTGTTCTTGGGTGGGATACGGCGGGATGCACTCACATTCTCTCCCCATCACTGAGGACATGATCCTTACGCCTCTAGTGGGTTGGATGAGGGGAGGGACGGGGGAGGGAGGGGGGTGTTTTGTGGGTTGGGTGGGGGTGGGTTGGGTTGGTGAGGTAAAAAAAAAGAAAATAATGGCTTATATTATGGCCAATTCATTAATCAACCCAAATGAGGCAAGAAAAGCAATAAAGTTACAACCACAATCATTGTTGCTGGTATTGGCAGCCAAGAAGGTTAATGTAGAACGAGTTACTGACATGTTCAGAATTTGCATATTAAAATCTCCAGCCATGCAAATATGAAGTGAACGTTAATATTATCCATTAAGTTATTGAATACATTTAAATAGCAGAGGAAAGTTTGGATTGGTACTGTTAACAAAATTGTTGGTATAAAATGTTAAAACATAGAAACTGAGGGTAGATCTACAGCTATGGTTTGAAAACGTTCCTCATTTGTCTCAATGGCCTTAACAGGGCCCCTAATGTTGGAGGGCCTTGCAGGATTAGAAAAACAATGGTACCCATCAAATTGAGTTGGCAATGTCTTCCATGTTTCCTGCAATAGGATTATATCATACTCCATTATGAAATACTGCCACTCTATTATATGGATCTTTGATTTAAAGCCTGCCACATTCCAGATCAAGATTCTCAGTATAGTATTACAAACATTAGCATTGGTTGTATATGAATCAAATACTCTGCCCTTAACCTTGTGTTCATAGCTGTTGTTGATGCTTGATGCGGATGTTGTTGCCAATATCTTTGGGTAAGTTATACTATATAACCACACAGTCGCCCTGGATGTTCTTCTTAGCATAACCCATCCAATTCACCCTTCACACCATTGAGATCTTAATCGGGTCCTGGCTTGCAAAGTTCCTGTATTTATCCAACCAGGGCTTAAACTTTCACTAAAGCTGATTGCTGATACAATTTCAGTGCAGGTACCCCAGGCAAAATTAACACATATGAGCAACCCGCAGGAGGGAGATTCAGAATGTCTTTGCAAGGGGCAGTAGCAGGATCATCAGGATGTTGAATTGGCACATCACTGGAAGCTATCTGAAAGCAGAGTTACCCTGTTGATGCCTGAATATGAGCCATAGAATTAGTGGTAAGCATTATCTTTGACATATTATGCCGATGGACATTGCCTGATCCAACTCAAAGAATTATTTGATTGTTACATGAGGTCAAAGAGTTGGTAGCAATCTCCTGCTGTACAGATGAGTCGACGTGTGTGTGGGTAGGAGCAGGTACACCAGAGGGTGTTTTATTTAAAATTTCAGAACCCCCGAGCATGTGCAAACTGTCCAACAAACAATCCAAGCAGCATATACGATCAACAAAAGGTTTAAGTTTTGCCTCCACAATAGTCACAATCTTAGTACAGACTGTGTCTAGTAAATAAGTGTCAGGTGACATGGGACCCAAGGTCTGAGTTACTGAGGATTGCAGAGATACACTGGGAGGGGCACAAAAGGGCGTAGGTGTATTTGAATCCAAGAGAGAATCTGATTACAGAATTGACTTGCTTGACAACGGAATGGGATGCTTTTTTTAGTAATTGTGGTTTTATCTGGATATCTCTTATATTTGATAGCAGCAGTTAGTTGAGGTGATCACTCTGCATGAGAATTGCCCAAATCGGTCAGATCAAGACAGGTGTTAGTCACTACAGCATTGTTTACATTCACAACTATTGAAGAAATTGGGTCCTTATTAGTACCCATGTTTGTTAGGGGGCTGGTATTAGGCCTGGAACTGGCATCAGAAGTTTGGAGAAGTGGTACCCCATGGTCAAGGGAAAGTCTGCGCTCAATCAGGTCAATCTTGCCAGTCACAAGCCCAATGGCTCTTTCAAGCATACTCTCTATAGAGACTGAGGGACGCGCTGTTACAATACCTCCCCCAGATTAGCATTTTCCCATAGTTTCTGTTTCTTACTTTTAACATACCCTTAAATTAGGGCTCCTGGAGTCCAAGACCTTGAGCTGCTCATTCCCTCAAAGCAAAACACCAAAAGGGGGGCCCAGCCCGGCATTTTCTGGTCGATGACGGGCACAGACGAGTCTGCCCTTCACCTGGACTTCCCCCAGGCAGGGCTTCAGCAGGGCGTGGCCTGCATGCATCCTGCACCGGGGAATGCGGCAGTGCTTTTCAGCGCGTCCTCAGCAACGCCCCCCTTTCAACTGGTGTTGGCAAGCGTGCCTCATGGCACCTTGCAAACTGGACTGTATTGTCCAGAGCGGTGCTGTAGGGCAGTGGATATCAGCCCCCTCCAAACAGTGCCTGAAAGTCCTCAGGCGCCTTGGGATGCAGCAGCACTTTTCAGCACGTCCTCGGTCACATCCCCCCCGTAAATAGTTGTTGGGAAGTGCACCTCCTGGCACCTTGCAAACTAAACTCTGTAGTCCAGAGGGGTACTGTGGGGCAGTGGATATCAGCTCCATCTAAACAGTGCTTCTGAATGTCCTCGCGTGCTGCAGGATGCAGCAGCGCTTTTCAGCACGTCCTGGGCCCCCTCTTCCAGGAACAGGTGTTGGCAAGTGCACCTCCTGGCACCTTGCAAATGGGACTCTGTAGTCCAGAGGGGAGCTTTGGCAAGTGGGTATCAGCCCCTCCAATCAGTGGCTGAAGTCCTCACACACTGCAGGATGAACCAGTACTTTTCAACGTGTGATCGGCCTTGCCCCCCTTCAACGGGTGTTGGCAAGCGCAGCTCCTGGCGCCTTGCACACTGGACTGTGTACTCCAAAGAGGTGCTGTGGGGCAATGGATATCAGCCCCTTCCAACCAGTGCCTCTGTCACTAAAATATTGAGGGCTTAACATTTAAAAATAAATGCTAATTTAAATGCATATCATTTATTAAAGCCAAAGGGGAAATATCTTTACCATATTTAGGACACAATATGTGTGTCAGATGATATTGAGGCCACAATATGCTGGCACTATATCCAGGGAGAGGAATGCACAGGCGCTCTTAGTCTGATTCTGTGGTTATGAAGAAATGGTAGCTTCACCTGATATCCTGCTTTGTACGGCAGATCCAGAAGTCATGGAAGGATTGAACTTCATTAACAAAGTACATCTTGCCACTGTAACCTCTCCAGCTTACTGTTTGGTGTTTTACCTGTTGGCCTGTGAAATGGAACTGCAATCTGGGAAGACTACTATAAACAATAAAGGTCATATTAATTATTTTTTTGTGTGCAACATATCACAGCTTCCAAACCTGCTATGCCACATTGTGCAAGGGCGAGAAAGCAGCACTGAGCCATTTTTATTAAGAAATAACCTCCTGCTGTCACTCTCTGCACAGGAGCGTCTGAAGGATGACTCATGACACGTTCAGTATTTGCACAATGGTCCACTGGAGCAGGGTCGAGACTGATTTGATTATGATTGGTTCGCAACTGAGGCAGCATTGTATGCAAAATAACAATAGTCTGTACTGTGGCCCCAAGTAATTACCAATAGCTGATGTTAATTCAAGCATTCCAGACATTCCTTTTTTGTATACTTTAGTGTGAAGCCCTGGGTGAGATGGGCTTTCCAATACATGGGTCCCATGCACACTGTGCCACTGGAACCAAGCAATACCCAACTGATGAGCCCTAATAAAGACATAACCAGTCGGTTGCTTGTGTTCTGATTCAGAGAGGTTCTAGCCTGGCAGTTTGTGATGAACTGTTCCCATTGGAGCAGGGTGAACACTAATCTACATATGGCTGGATCCAAATTGAGTTGGCATGGTGAGCAAAATAATGATACTGTGGCCCTGAGTAACTACCAGTGGCTGAGTTTAATTCAAGCATTCCATCCATCACCTCTCTGCATACTTTCCCTGGGGACTAAATCATCCCCATCGCAAAGGCAGGAAAGAGGAAATTTAGATTATTTTGGGTGTTATTTTGACAAGGAGCCAGCAGAGTTGGGCTAAATCCCAACATCATTCCACTTGCCATGGGAATAGCCAGACCTGGGGAAGTCTACCAAACCCAAAAGTTTCTGAAAATGATCACAAATATGAAAGGGTCAGCCCTTTAACCATGGGAACCTGGGCCAATAAATCTAAAGAAAAACAAAGGCTCCATGTAGGGAAAGTCACAAGCCTGAACTTTCCAGAACCAAAATACCAGAAAACAATCTGTATAAATTAAACCGATGATTTAATTCTCTATAGCAAAAATGCAATACATTTGCTCCAAACCCAAGGCAGTGACAGTGTAAAGTGTCATCGGTGAAGAGTGGTGCATTGGTGCTCTACAAAAAACAATAAATATATAGAGTTGCTAAGTACATTAAAAATTTAACTCAATGACCGATAGAATAGATTAATCTTTGTGAGTCTCCAAATCAGGGTCCAAGTTAATTATCATTGTCAATTGCATCAGTTAGGGGTGGGCGGAACTTGCAGAGTTTTACTCCGTAGAATTTCACTGAATTACTTAAGAACTACGCGACATTCCGCGGACTTCAGCCCACGCAAACATAGCTAGTCTATTGCTAAAGAACGGGCTGTGATGTAAATAAGTTTGCACTCCCAGACACACTAAAGAACTCCCATTGACCAGCTTGCATTACGGACACCCTGGAGAAATACTGCATGTTGGGAATAACGTGTTCTTTACAGTGCAGTTTAGAAATTGAGTCCACTCAGCAGAACTTCAGCCAGACTCGCTTAAGCAGAGTGCCCGGATAGCAGGGCCTTGAAAAGCACCGCAATGAGTCCTCTTGAGCGTGGCATCTCATCTATAGCCCTTGAGTCCGCTTAGAAATTCAACCAAATATATGGCAGCACTTAGTTGTGAGAAATAATTAACGTACCTGATTGTTTGGAGGCACTCATCCACATGGGTGTCGGGTGCCCATGTGGACTGTTAGGGTAGTTCAAGGCCTGACCCTCATAGGAGGAATCCCAGTAAGGCCCCTTGACAGATGAGTGGAAGCTGTGCAGAGGATAATGGCCCTGCTTCGAGGGGGCACTTGTTCTGAACTCCAGGAAGGCAGCCTTGGAGTGGTCCAAGCCCAGCAGGCTATTGGTCATGAAGCTACTCATGCAGTGTGGTGGCCTGTGAGTCTGACAGGCTCCATGGGGAGCTCTACAAACCGGCTCCTGCAGCCATGCACCTACCAGGGAACTAGTATTCCCAGGCATGCACATTTAAATGTAGCTTGAGCCCAAAGAACCAAAAGGCACATGCCTGAGCCGCACTCTTTGGCCGAATCACCTCTTTTCCCCGGCTGAGAGCCACGCCTGAGTTGTTCTCGGATAGAAGCAATGCCACTCATATTGCACTCTAAGTCTGGTGGGCGGTAAACTCTGTCACGTGGCGGTTGGCAGAGTTTTTAATGAATTCTGCACTCCAAGCAGAACACAGAGATGGCAAAACAGTGCGAACTCTGCAGGCCGAGCGAAGTTTACTGCCTACCCCTTGTATCAGTACAGTAGTATGATTGTATATATTTCGACCCTGTTAACCACAATTTGTCAAGGTTATCATCAGGACAACAAGGTAATGGTGGCAACTATGGTAGCAACCATCGAGGGAATGGGCCTCCATGCAAATAAATGAATCAAATAAGTAGGAGAATAATCAGAGTAATGAAACCTTGATTGGCGAATGACCCATCAAAGATCAGTACCGCAGCTATATGTGGGCTTCTTTGGGACCTTGCTAACTAGCCACGTCCAGAGGTCCCAAAGAAGCCCAGATGTACCTGCAGCACTGATGTTTTATAGTGTGTTCTTCAACCGAGTTCTCATTACCCTGGTGATTCTTTCCCTTAATTGTTTAATTCATTCAATGCAGGTCCATTCCCTAACATGGTTTCTGCCATTACCTTGTTCTGCTGATGATGACGTGACAAATTTCACTCCATGGAATTCAGCAGAGTTACATAAAAAACTCAGCAAGATTTCGTGAAATTCCACGAGCTGGCGGAATTCATTGATTTTTAGCGATCGGAGCTTGTTTCGCCCTGTAATATCAGTGAGAACAGCACCACGCAGCGTGCCAGTGGGTGCTACTTCTTTCTTTATTACAGTAGATTTTTCTACTTGAGAGGCAGCTTTCTCACCGAGAAGGGTGGAGACCTGCTGCAGCCACCCGCATTTAGGAAGCTCGCCGGGAGGCATTCTTGCACCCGAAACTCACTCTTGGGGACATAAATTCTTAGGTTTTTCCAGTTTAATGTTGGTGAGTTGTGCAAGAGAAAAATCTCCCACATGCAGCTGTTGGTGAAGTTTTGCTGGAACTCCGTGCTCCACGTGGAACGCAGAGTGCTAAAACTCCACAAACTATGCTGGTGGCGCGCAATGCTTCTGCCACCCCTAGTTTTGTTATCAGAGTTCTGAGTGATAAGCTAGATCTGGATTTAAAGAAAGAGTTTCAAAGGTTACAGAAGGACACGTTCAAACTGAAGGAAGAAAAGAAGAGGCCTAGGAAAATACTATTGAACTTTTTGTCATACTCTGTGAAGTAGCAAATATTGGAAATCACTCTCAAGCCTAGAAAACTGACAGTGGGGGGGATGAGTGCTGCATAGGTCAGATATTAGCAGAACAACGAGGGAGAGACAGTGGGAGCTGGGTCAAAGAATGGAAAAGATAGTCAAATTAGGTGCTAAGGTATAGCTGAGGTTCCCAACCATGTTAAAAGTCATGTGGAATAATGAAAATCACATTAACTTGGAATGTTAATGGGTTGAGGACAAAGAGGAAGCAGAAGTTAATTGTGCAATGTCTTCAGGAGACACATCTTACCTTTGGAGCATGTAAGAACTTATTTATGAGGCAGTGGTGGAAATAGGATAGGGGGTGCACAGATCAGGGAATTAATTGTTGGGGGTTGTACCTTTAGTGAGGAAGAACTCTGGAGTGGACCACTTAAATTTTAGAGCAGATGCAGAGGCAGATGGGTAGTCAGTAAATTTAAAAGTGGAATATCCCTATTTACTTATGTGGGGGTTTAAGAAACAAACTCTGGTTATCCTGGGGCACTTGAAATATTGTGCATTATTATAGCAAAATGTCGAAGTCCTGTGATCATAGGTGGTGATTTTAATGTTCTTTTGAACAGGGAGTTGGATACCACATCCAAAAGAAAGGGAGTTGGTATGGTTAAGGTCACCAAAACATTAAGAGGATTGATGACACATGGTGCTTGAAGGTAGAGGCAGAGAAGGAATATACTTTCCTTACTAAAAAGTACCAAACTTATTAAAAAATATATTGCTGTAGTCCAAATCTGTGCCCTCTGTTGGACTCATTCGGCAATCCTATTAACTATGCAATTATCGGAAGTTTTAGGGGAAGGAATGTGTACAGTGGAAATAACCCTTTTAGCTTACCAAGGAGTAATACAAGAGCTAAGAGTACACACTAGAAACTGTTTCAAAGAGAATGAGGATACTGCCTCCCCTGTTGTTGTTGTTTTGGATGCTTTGAGGCATATACGTGTGGGATTCTTCATAAGATAGGGTTTAATAAGTCTAGAATATTCTGAGAAGGGGTTAGGAGAATCAATCAATCAATCAATCAATCAATCAATCAATCAATCAATCAATCAAGGGTTTATGAAGCGCCCTACTCACCCGTGGGAGTCTCAAGGCACTGGGGGTGAGATGCAGCTCCGGATCCGTCGAAGCCAAAGAGACAGGTCTTGAGGCACTTCCTGAAGGTGTGAAGAGTGGGGGAACATCTGATATTGACTTGGAGCTCATCCCAGGTCTTTGCTACGATGTAGGAGAAGGCCTGCTCTGGTTCTGTCGATGCGTGGTGTCTCTGCCAGGGAATAGTCAGCGAAGCAGAGATTCCTTTTGGGTACATTGAAGGAGACTCTTTCGTTGAGGTATTTGGGTCCAATGTTGTGGAGGGATTTGTAGGCGTGGGTGAGTAGCTTGAAGGTTACTCTCTTTTCAATGGTGAGCCAGTAGAGGTCTCGTAGGTGCTGGGTTATGTATTTGTGTCATGGGGTTCCGAGGACGAGGTTGCCTGCGGTGCTCTGGATGGTTTGGAGCTTGTGTAGCAGGGTTTTGTTGATTCCGGCGTAGAGCGTGTTGTTGTAGTCCATTCTGCTGGTTATGAGTGCATGGGTGACGGTATTTCTGCATTCGAGGGGATCCACTTGAAGGTCATGCTGAGGATTCGGAGGGAGTTAAAGCAGGTGGAGGCGACGAGGTTCAGGGCGTAGTCTGTCAGGCTGGGTGGGATTCCAAGGGCAGGGGGCCACCCAGAGTTATCCCATGCAGAGGGGGAGGCTCCAAAGACGAGGACCTCTGTCTTCTCCAAGTTCAGTTTTAGGCAGCTGTTGCTCATCCAGGCTGCAACGTCTTTCATTCCTTCTTGGAAGCTGAGTCTGGTGTCTTCCGGGTTCTTCATGAGAGAGAGGATGAGCTGAGTGTCGTTGGCGTAAGATACTATGCTGAGCCCATGCTGTCTGACGATGGTGGTGAGGGGGGACATGTAGATTTTGAAGCGCGTGGGGCTGAGCAAGGATCCTTGGGGTACTCCACAGTTGATCTCTGTAGGTTCGAAGAGGAAGGGAGGGAGTCTGATTCTTGTGGTTTTCCCGGAGAGAAAGGAGAAGTTCCAGTCGAGAGTGGTTCCTCGTATACCGGCGTCGTGGAGCCTGGCTTCAAGAGTGCGGTGTGAGACGGTGTTGAAGGCTGCAGAGAGGTCTAGTAGGATGAGGGCCGCAGTGTGGCCCTGGTCGAATAGTAGGCGGATGTCATCGGTGGCAGCGAGGAGGGAGTCTCGGTGCTCTGGTTGCTGCGAAATCCGGACTGGGATGGAATGAGGAAGGCGTTCTCATCAATGAAGGTGGTCAGCGAGGTGTTGCTAAATCTCTCGGTGACTTTGGTTGTGAAGGGAAGGAAACAGATGGGCCGGTAGTTTTTCAGGTCCGTCGGGTCGGCCGAGGGTGTCTTGAGGAGGGGCTTGACCTCTGCCCACTGCCAGTCATCGAGGAAGATGCCGGTTTCGAGGGAGGCGTTGATGGTCCTGCCTAGTCCGGGTGCTATGGCGGCTCTGTGGTAGATGTGCGGTGAGCAGGGGTCCGTAGGAGCTCCTGAGTGGGTGTTCTTCATGGTCGTGGTGGTGTCTTCAGTGGTGGCAGGTTTCCAAGTGGTAGTGGTCGGTTGGTTGTCAGTGGTGGAGTACACAATGCAGAAAGGGATATCACTGTGATACCAAAGTGATATGCGCAGATTACTATTCCTGTCTGCAATCTTAAATCTGGGTGCCATGATGTAGAGATCCAATATCCAACCTACACAACTGCTCACTTCCTATATTGACCCGTGAACTGAGAGAAATTTGAGATGTGTCACTTAGACAAGCTGATACCTTGAATGCCATTAAACTAAAATGCAAAGACCCCCGTTTCTGTCACTGCCAAGGCAGCATCATATTTGGAAACATCTGCATTTTTTTTATTTTTATAAATCTATCATCCTCTTCTTCTCTTCCCAGAATCTACACATTAACTGAAGACATCTGTGTTGATGGAGACAAAAAGATCTGTATTGCTGATTATCCAAAAGGTCTGATCTGTTAGAAGTAAAGAACTCATGTCAGCTCTCTGACACAACAGTTATCTCAATTAACCCCTTCGCTGCCAAGCCTTTTCCCCTCCTGTGCCACGCCCTTTTTTGGCAATTTGGGGTAGTGCGCGCTGAGGCCCCTATAACTTTTCGACCACATAAGGTATCCACGCCAAATTTGAGTCCTTTTCTACCAACATCACGGTGATTCTGAAAGTACTCAGGATTTGTGGATTCCCCTGGAGGGGTCACAGAAATAAGCCAAAATACTGTAAAATTTAGTTTTTTTTGGGGGAAAATGGGAAAAACGGGCTGCAAATGAAAGCTTCTGGGTTTTTCCCTGCAAGTGTTCAAAAAAGGGTTTGTGGGGCTGAAATCACCATTTTCCCAGCTTTTAGGGGATACCAGACTTTTGTCAGAAACCCAACATTTTTACACAGTTTTGGCATTTTTCTGGGACATAGCCTATTTTTGCTATTTTTTGTGCTTTCGACCTCCTTCCAGTTAATGGTAGAAATGGGTACAAAATCAATAATGGATCCTGGAAAGCTATACATTTTAGAGAAGTAGACAAAATTCTGAATTCAGCAAGGGGTCATTTGTGTAGATCCATCAAGGTTTCTTTATAGAAACTAACAGTTAAATATAGGATAAATTGAAAATTTGTTGAAAAAAAGCGCCTTTTGTGTCAACGTTTTCACCTGTAACTTCTTGTAATTATGACAGCTCTTTGAAAGCAATGTACCGTTACATCCGCTGGACATTACTGGTTGTGGGGATATATAGGACTTGTAGGTTCACGAAGAACCCGACGAACCCAGAGCCAAAAACTGAGCAGCAACTTGCAATGGTTTTTTATTATGTACCGGGTATATAGTAATTATTCTGTCAAAATGTGTACATGGAAAAATCGGTATGAAAGACACCTATGTATTTCTGAAATGGGAACAAAATATAGAGTTTAGAAACAGTAGATATTTGCAGATTTCCGAATTTTGGAATACTCATACTAGCATGAGAATTATCAGTCATTTTTTAGAATGACTTCTTTTTTACACAATGTCTTTCATTTGGAAGGCAGAAATGCATCGAAAGTCAATAGGTAATAACAGTTCCTCTACAAATCTGAATTACCCTAAGTCTCCCAATAAAAATGGTACCTCACATGTAGGGGTAGGCATAGTGCCCACGACAGGAAATGGCTCAAAACCCAACGTGAACACACCACATTTTCACAATGCAAAATTACCCTTTTTTAGCAAAGTGCCTAGCTGTAGTTTTTTAACCCTAGCTCTGCCGGCACCTAGGGAAACCTAGCAAACCTATACATTTTTGAAAACTAGACACCCAGGGGAATCCAGGATGGGGTGACTTGACTGCCTCCCACCAGGTTCTGTTACCCAGAATCCCTTGCAAACCTAAAAAATTGCCCAAAAAAACACTTTTTCCCCACATTTCTCTGGTGGAAAGTTCTGGAATCTGCATGGATCCAAAAATTTCCACCCAGCCCGTGTTCCCCAAAGTCTTTCGAGAGAAATGGTACCTCACTTGTGTGGGTCAGCCTAGTGCCCGCGACAGGAACCAGCGCAAAACGCAACGTGGACACACCTCAATTTCGCTGTGAAAAATTACCCTTTTTTGGCAAAGTGCCTAGCTGTAGTTTTTGAACCATAGCTCTGCCGGCACCTAGGGAAATCTAGCAAACCTATACATTTTTTTAAACTAGACACCCAGCGGAATCCAGGATGGGGTGACTTGACTGCCTCCCACCAGGTTCTGTTACCCAGAATCCCTTGCAAACCTAAAAAATCGCCAAAAAAAGACTTTTTCCCCACATTTCTCTGGTGGAAAGTTCTGGAATCTGCGTGGATCCACAAATTTCCACCCACCCCGCATTCCCCAAAGTCTTCCGAGAAAAATGGTACCTCACTTGTGTGGGTCGGCCTAGTGCCCGCGACTGGAAACGGCGCAAAACGTAACGTGGACACACCTCAATTTCACAGCGAAAAAGGACCCTTTTTTGGCAAAGTGCCTAGCTGTAGTTTTTGAACCATAGCTCTGCCGGCACCTAGGGAAACCTAGCAAACCTATACATTTTTGAAAACTAGACACCCAGGGGAATCCAGGATGGGGTGACTTGACTGCCTCCCACCAGGTTCTGTTACCCAGAATCCCTTGTAAACCTAAAAAATTGCCAAAAAAAACATATTTTCTCCACATTTCTCTGGTAGAAAGTTCTGGAATCTGCGTGGATCCACAAATTTCCATGCACCCCACGTTCCCCAAAGTCTTCCAAGAAAAATGGTACCTCACTTGTGTGGGTCGGCCTAGTGCCCGCGACAGGAAACGGCACAAACCGCAAAGTGGAAACACCTCAATTTCGCTGTGAAAAATGACAATTTTTTGGCAAAGTGCCTAGCTGTAGTTTTTGAACCATAGCTCTGCCGGCACCTAGGGAAATCTAGCAAACCTATACATTTTTTTAAACTAGACACCCAGCGGAATCCAGGATGGGGTGACTTGACTGCCTCCCACCAGGTTCTGTTACCCAGAATCCCTTGCAAACCTAAAAAATCGCCAAAAAAAGACTTTTTCCCCACATTTCTCTGGTGGAAAGTTCTGGAATCTGCGTGGATCCACAAATTTCCACCCACCCCGCATTCCCCAAAGTCTTCCGAGAAAAATGGTACCTCACTTGTGTGGGTCGGCCTAGTGCCCGCGACTGGAAACGGCGCAAAACGTAACGTGGACACACCTCAATTTCACAGCGAAAAAGGACCCTTTTTTGGCAAAGTGCCTAGCTGTAGTTTTTGAACCATAGCTCTGCCGGCACCTAGGGAAACCTAGCAAACCTATACATTTTTGAAAACTAGACACCCAGGGGAATCCAGGATGGGGTGACTTGACTGCCTCCCACCAGGTTCTGTTACCCAGAATCCCTTGTAAACCTAAAAAATTGCCAAAAAAAACATATTTTCTCCACATTTCTCTGGTAGAAAGTTCTGGAATCTGCGTGGATCCACTAATTTCCATGCACCCCACGTTCCCCAAAGTCTTCCAAGAAAAATGGTACCTCACTTGTGTGGGTCGGCCTAGTGCCCGCGACAGGAAACGGCACAAACCGCAAAGTGGAAACACCTCAATTTCGCTGTGAAAAATGACAATTTTTTGGCAAAGTGCCTAGCTGTAGTTTTTGAACCATAGCTCTGCCGGCACCTAGAGAAACCTAGCAAACCTATACATTTTTGAAAACTAGACACCCAGGGGAATCTAGGATGGGGTGACTTGGCTGCCTCCCACCAGGTTCTGCTACCCAGAATCCCTTGCAAACCTAAAAAATTGCAAAAAAAACACATTTTCCACATATTCCCTGTGGTGGAAAGTTCTGGAATCTGCGTAGATCCACAAATTTCCACCCACCCCGTGTTCCCCAACGTCTTCCGATAAAAATGGTACCTCACTTGTGTGGGTCGGCCTAGTGCCCGCGACAGGAAACGGCACAAAACACATCGTGGACACACCTCAATTTTGCAGTGAAAAATGAACCTTTTTTGGCAAAGTGCCTAGCTGTAGTTTTTGAACCCTAGCTCTGCCGGCACCTAGGGAAACGTACCAAACCCACACATTTCTGAAAACTAGACACCCGGGGGATTCCATGAAGGTATGGCTTGCGTAGATCCCCCAACGTTTCCTTACCCAGAATGCCCTGCAAACCTCAAATTTAGCTGAAAAAATCACCTTTTTCACACATTTTTGTGTGGGAAAGTTGTGGCATCACCGGGCTGACACAAATTTCCTACCACCCAGTGTTCCCCCGGGTCTCCCGATAAAAACGGTGCCTCACTCGTGTGGGAGGCACAAGTACCTGTGACAGGCAAGGGCCCAAAACGTATTGAGGCGACATGAAAATTGCCTACATCAAAACGACCTGGTTTTTTGCAAGGGGGGTCCCCTGGGTTTTTGGCCCGGTGCTCGGCGGCCACCTAGGGAAACCTACCAAACTCACACATTTCTGAAAACTAGACACCCGGGGGATTCCAGGGAGGTATGGTTTGCGTGGATCCCCCAACGTTTCCTTACCCAGAATGCCCTGCAAACCTCAAATGTAGCTGAAAAAATCAAGTTTTTCACACATTTTTGTGTGGGAAAGTGGTGGCATCACTGGGTTGACACAAATTTCCTATCACCCAGCGTTCCCCCGTGTCTCCCGATAAAAACGGTGCCTCACTCGTGTGGGAGGCCCAAGTACCCGCGACAGGCAAGGGCCCAAAACGTATTGAGGCGACATGAAAATTGCCTACCTCAAAACGACCTGGTTTTGCAAGGGGGTCACCTGGGCTTTTGGCCCGGTGCTCGACGGCCACCTAGGGGAACCTACCAAACCCACACATTTCTGAAAACTAGGCACCCGGGGGATTCCAGGGAGGTATGGTTTGCGTGGATCCCCCAACGTTTCCTTACCCAGAATGCCCTGCAAACCTCAAATTTAGCTGAAAAAATCCCCTTTTTCACACATTTTTGTGTGGGAAAGTTGTGGAATCACCGGGCTGACCCAAATTTCCTACCACCCAGCGTTCCCCCGGGTCTCCCGATAAAAACGGTGCCTCACTCGTGTGGGAGGCCCAAGTACCCGCGACAGGCAAGGGCCCACAACGTAGTGAGGCGACATGAAAATTGCCTACCTCAAAACGACCTGGTTTTGCAAGGGGGGTCACCTGGGTTTTTGTCCCGGTGCTCGGCGGCCACCTAGGTGAACGTACCAAACCCACACATTTCTGAAAACTAGACACCCCGGGGATTCCAGGGAGGTATGGTTTGCGTGGATCCCCCAACGTTTCCTTACCCAGAATGCCCTGCAAACCTCAAATTTAGCTGAAAAAATCCCCTTTTTCACACATTTTTGTGTGGGAAAGTTGTGGCATCACCAGGCTGACACAAATTTCCTACCACCCAGCGTTCCCCCGGGTCTCCCGATAAAAACGGTGCCTCACTCGTGTGGGAGGCCCAAGTACCCGCGACAGGCAAGGGCCCACAACGTAGTGAGGCGACATGAAAATTGCCTACCTCAAAACGACCTGGTTTTGCAAGGGGGGTCACCTGGGTTTTTGTCCCGGTGCTCGGCGGCCACCTAGGTGAACGTACCAAACCCACACATTTCTGAAAACTAGACACCCCGGGGATTCCAGGGAGGTATGGTTTGCGTGGATCCCCCAACGTTTCCTTACCCAGAATGCCCTGCAAACCTCAAATTTAGCTGAAAAAATCCCCTTTTTCACACATTTTTGTGTGGGAAAGTTGTGGCATCACCAGGCTGACACAAATTTCCTACCACCCAGCGTTCCCCCGGGTCTCCCGATAAAAACGGTGCCTCACTCGTGTGGGAGGCCCAAGTACCCGCGACAGGCAAGGGCCCACAACGTAGTGAGGCGACATGAAAATTGCCTACCTCAAAACGACCTGGTTTTGCAAGGGGGGTCACCTGGGTTTTTGTCCCGGTGCTCGGCGGCCACCTAGGTGAACGTACCAAACCCACACATTTCTGAAAACTAGACACCCCGGGGATTCCAGGGAGGTATGGTTTGCGTGGATCCCCCAACGTTTCCTTACCCAGAATGCCCTGCAAACCTCAAATTTAGCTGAAAAAATCCCCGTGGGAAAGTTGTGGCATCACCGGGCTGACACAAATTTCCTACCACCCAGCGTTCCCCCGGGTCTCCCGATAAAAACGGTGCCTCACTCGTGTGGGAGGCCCAAGTACCCGTGACAGGCAAGGGTCCAAAACGTAGTGCGCCTCAACAGGCAAGGTTCCTAAACATAGTGCGCCTCACTACGTTTTGGCCCTTTCCCGTGGCGGGTACTTGGGCCTCCCATAAGAGTCGAATTGTACTGGTGCAAGGTGACCAGCATATACCAGGCCAACTTCTCACATTGGTGGGCAGCGTTTGGGATTCCAGCTTGCCATTGTTTTACCAGAAAATCTCTAACTGAAAACCACTAAAGGTACTCAAGGTACATATAAAATCAAGCTTAGTATCAACAAGTTCTACCGAACCTAGAGCTGTGTGTGAAGGGATAGCACACCCTTGCTACAGCTCAAGCTAGGATCGGTAGGCCACAAACTAGTGTAGGTAGTACAACACTGCACAACACTAGAATGTCTTTAAGGGCTGGAGCCAGTGGGTCCACCAAGCCTCAGTATAAGGACATGACTTTCTTTGACTTGAAAACCATGTGTGCTGCAAGGCACCTGAAGCTAGGACAGAGTCCCTCCACACTACACCTGATAGATCTGCTGACAGCAGATGATCTTAGATTAGCTCTAGGAGGTAATAGGTCTGAATCAGGGTCAGCTATAGTCTCTGGTTCAGATGATGAAAATCAAGATGACCTGGACTCTGTGGTTGAAGGGCCAGACCCACAGGGGTCTGAAAAGGACAGAGGAATTCTCCCTAAGAGAGCTGACAGAGTGGAAGAGAGGCCTAGGTCCCCTTCAAGGGAATCTGACCACTCATATCACTCTTGCAGAGAATCTGTCAGGCAGAGGAACTCATACTTTAATAGAAGAGAGACCTCCTCTGAAAGAATGTACAATCTGCTGCAGTATGAGGAAGCACGATCTGCCCTCAAAACCAAGCAGTTGGCATTAGACAAAGAAGCCTTTGTGCTCCAGAGAGCTTCTAGAAAAGAGGGGTTAAAACCCCCTGGTGGCAGCAACAGTGTCCCTAGAGTCAGAGATTACATTCCAGACCATAGGAACCTGTCCAAGGTTGTTCCTCCCTACCAGAGTGGGGATGATATCCACAAATGGATAACTGCTATGGAAAGGGCCTGTAGAGTACTAGGGGTGGGCGGAATTTGCGTAATTGCGTTACGCAAATCTCCGCGAAACGGTAAAAAATCTCCGCGAACACGCAGAAATTCCGCGAACACGCGGAATTGCTTGTTCGCGATGCTTTTTTCCTGTTCACAATTGCTGTTTGCGTGCTCGGGGAGACATATCTCGCGAACACGCGTTTTGAGAACGCGAACAAGCAAAAATTTCGCGAAACCGCGGAAAGCAGACTTTTGAGCAATTTCGCGTTCTCCGCGGAACGCGAAATTACGCAAATTCCGCGAATTCCGCGAGCGGGGCGGAATTTACCGCCCAGGCCTATAGAGTACAACAGGTCCCCCAAAAGCAGTGGGCAGCAATCTTGTGGCTCTACTTTTCTGATAAAGGTAGAGACAAGCTCCTCACTGTTAGAGAAGAGGATGCTGATGATTATGAAGTCCTGAAGAGTGCATTGATAGATGGGTTTGGCTTGACCACTGAGCAGTACTGGTTGAAGGTCAGAGATACCATGAAAGCACAGAATCAGGACTTGACTGACTTTGTTGATTGTGCAACCAAGGCTCTGGAGGGTTGGCTGGCTGGTAGTAGAGTTACTGATTTTAAGGGATTGTATAATCTTATGATGAGAGAACAGATCCTTAATAATTGCCAAAACCAGTTGTTGCATCAGTACCTCGTGGACTCTGATCTGACCTCTACCCAAGAATTGGGATAGAAGGCAGACAAATGGGTCAGAACCAGGGTGAGTCAGAAAACCCAGAACCAAGGGGGTGACACTAAGAAGCAAGATCCAAAAGGCTCTGAGAAAGGTGGGGATAAGTCAAAAGACCAGAAGTCTTCACAAGGGCCCCAAAAATCTGCATCTGGTGGGGAGTCACAGTCCAACAAAGGAAAAGGCCAAAAGAAACCTTGGTGCAAATTCTGTAAACAGAAAGGACACTGGACTTCTGACTGTAACAAGTCCAAAGACCAAACCACCACTACTCCTGCCCCTAAGGCAACTGTTCCCCCTAGTTCAGCAACTGGTGGAGGTGGTAATCAGAATAAGAGTGTAGTATGGTTGACCCTGTGTTCTGAAGTGGACTCTGGCCTAGTCAGAGTATCCACTCAGGCATTGCTGATTTGTGATGGAGACATTGACATGTCCTTCCTAGTGAGACCCAGTAATCTGGGCAAATACAAACAGCAGCCTGTGATAAATGGCAAACAAGCTTCGGCATTCAGGGACACAGGTGCTAGTGTCACCATGGTGGCAGAGGAACTTGTGGACCCTGGGCAGATCATCCTGGGTGAAATGTACCAGGTTACCAATGCAAGCAATGTGAGGACCAACCATAGTCTGGCAGTTGTGATTTTCTCCTGGGGAGGGGTAACTGGCCTCAAGAAAGTAGTAGTCAGTGCAGACCTCCCTGTCGAATGTCTATTGGGCAATGATCTAGAGACTTCAGCCTCCTCTGAAGTAGAGTTATGGACTCATGCTGAGATGTTGGGCATACCTGCAGAGGTATTTGCTGTGACCAGGTCACAGGCCAAATGCATAAAACTGAACCAGCTCTGGATCCTGAAACTATGGAGCAGGTGCTACCCAAGAAGAGGAGCAGTAGGGTTAAGGCAGTGCCTTCCCCTCTGTCTCAGATCACAGGTTCACCTCTTGAGGGAGGTGAAGCAGATCCTGAAGAAGTAACTGCCCCAGAGGGACTTGAATCTGATCCTGTTGAGTCCTTGGGGGCAGTGCTGCCCCTCTCTTCAACCCCTCAGACAGCAGGCTGCTGCTGAGGCTGCTGGGAGTGCTAGTGGGTCGCATAAAGTTTACTGGGATGAGGGACTCCTATATTCTAAGGCTAGAGCTCCAACCCCTGGAGCCACCAGGAGGTTGGTAATACCTCAGAAGTTTAGGGGGTTCCTCTTGACCCTAGTACATGACATCCCTTTAGCAGGACACTTGGGCCAAAACAAAACCTGGGAAAGGCTTGTTCCACATTTTCATTGGCCACATATGTCAGAGGACACCAAGGAGTTCTGTCGCTCCTGTGTCACTTGCCAAGCCAGTGGCAAGTCAGGTAACACAACAAAGGCCCCCCTGATACCACTACCTGTGGAGGGGGTACCCTTTGAAAGGGTAGGGATTGACATTGTTGGTCCCCTTGACCCTCCAGCAGCATCTGAGCACAGGTTTATCCTGGTGGTAGTGGATCATGCCACCAGGTACCCAGAAGCAATTCCCCTGAGGCCCACCACAGCCCCTGTGGTGGCAAGAGCCCTCATTGGAGTTTTCTCCAGAGTGGGTTTCCCAAAGGAGGTTATATCTGACAGAGGTACCAACTTCATGTCCGGGTATCTAAAAGCAATGTGGAAGGAGTGTGGGGTAACTTATAAATTCACTACTCCCTATCGCCCACAATGCAATGGGTTAGTTGAACGTTTCAACAAAACCCTAAAGGGAATGATTAATGGCCTCCCAGAAAAGCTTAGGCAAAAATGGGACTCTTGACTTCCCTGCCTTCTGTTTGCATACAGAGAGGTTCCACTGAAGGGGGTTGGCTACAGCCCATTTGAACTTCTGTTTGGGCATACTGTAAGTGGTCCATTATGTTTGGTGAAGGAGAGCTGGGAGTTACCTCTCAAACCTCCCAAACAGGATGTGATGGATTATGTACTTGGTCTCCGCTCCAGGATGGCTGAATACGTGAAGAAGGCAACCAAAAACCTGGAGGTCAGCCAAGAACTACAAAAAACTTGGCATGACCAAAAGGCTGTGCTGACTGTATACCAGCCAGGACAGAAAGTGTGGGTGCTGGAGCCTGTGGCCCCAGCAGTTCTCCAAGACAAGTGGAGTGGCCCCCATACAATTGTTGAGCATAAGGGAGGAGTCACCTACCTGGTGAATCTTGGTACTCCCAGGAGCCCCCTTAGGGAGCTCCATGTCAACAGATTGAAACCATATGTTGACAGGGCTGACATGGGCTTGCTCATGGCAACTGATGAGGAACAGGAGGAAGAGAGTGACCCTCTCCCTGACCTGCTCTCACAGAACCCTGATGATGGGTCAGTAGATGGTGTTGCTTTGGCAAGCAGCCTCACTGATCATCAGCAAACTGAATGCAGACACATTCTGCAACAGTTTAGACATATGTTTAGACTGACCCCTAATCAGACTTCCAGGTGCGCCCATGAGGTGGACACTGGAGACAGTCTGCCTGTCAAGATTAAAATCTACAGGCAACCTGACCATGTCAGGGACTGTATCAGGACTGAAGTCCAGAAAATGTTGGAGTTAGGTGTAATTGAGCCTTCAGATAGCCCTTGGGCTAGTCCAGTAGTCGTAGTGCCCAAACCTCATACCCAGGGTGGTAAGAAAGAAATGAGGTTTTGTGTAGACTACAGAGGCCTCAATGCAGTCACCAGGACTGATGCCTATCCCATACCAAGGGCAGATAAGCTAATTGATACTTTTTCCTCAGCCAAGTATCTTAGTGCGTTTGACCTAACAGCTGGCTACTGGCAAATCAAGTTAGCTGAGGATGCCAAGGCCAAAACAGCATTTTCAACCCCTGGTGGGCACTATCACTTTGTGGTGATGCCCTTTCGTTTGAAAAATGCACCTGCCACTTTTCAGAGGTTGGTGAACAAAGTTCTGACAGGGAGGGAAACTTATTGCTCAGCTTATCTAGATGATATTGCTGTCTTTAGTTCCTCCTGGCAGGATCACCTGGTCCACCTCAGAAATGTTTTGGAGGCCCTGCAAAAAGCAGGCCTCACTATCAATGCCACTAAGTGCCAGATAGGGCAGAGTCAGGTTGTGTACCTAGGCCACCTTGTAGGTGGAGGCCAGGTTCAGCCTTTACAGAGCAAAATCCAAACCATAATGGAATGGGTTGCTCCAACCACCCAGACACAGGTGAGAGCCTTTTTGGGCCTGACTGGGTACTATAGGAGGTTTGTTAAGGGATATGGATCTATAGTGACCCCCTTAAAGGATTTTACCTCAAAGAAAATGCCAAAAAAGGTTCAGTGGACAGCTAGCTGTCAGAAGGCATTTGAAGACCTAAAGCAGGCCATGTGCACTGCCCCCATCTTACAGAGTTCAGACTACACCAAAAAGTTAATTGTCCAAACAGATGCTTCTGAGCTGGGTGTGGGAGCTGTTCTGTCTCAACTGAATGATGAAGGTCAAGACCAGCCACTAGCTTTTATAAGCAGAAGGCTGACCCCTAGAGAGAAACGTTGGTCAGCTATAGAGAGGGAGGCCTTTGCTGTGGTGTGGGCCCTGAATGAGCTGAGGCCATACCTGTTTGGCACTCACTTCATAGTTCAGACTGACCACAAGCCCCTCCTATGGCTCAAATAGATGAAAGGTGAAAACCCAAAACTTTTAAGGTGGTCCATTTCCCTACAGGGGAGGGACTATACAGTGGAACATAGACCTGGGACCCAACATGCCAATGCAGATGGACTCTCAAGGTATTTCCACTTAGAACACGAAGACTCAACTGGTCAAGGTTAGTTTGGTGTCCCTGAGTTGGGGGGGGGGTTGTGTAGGAGAGTAGGATCTGCACTTATGTTGCCCCCACTTTTTTTTCTGATGTTAACACTGGTTTCTAGCTAATACTCTGGCTGGGACCCTGCTAATCAGGGCCCCAGCCTATCTGTTCTCTCTAAACAACTTGTAGTGCATATTAGATGCACTAGTGATTGGATACTGTGGTACCTTATGAGCCCCTAGTATATGGTACCTTAAGTACCAAGGGCATAGGTATTTCACAGGCCTACCAGGGGCTGGAGCATGTATTATGCCACCCCTGGGAAGCAGACTAAATCTGACAACGCAGGCCTGCTACTGCAGCCTGGGTGAGGTAGTGTTAGCACTCCTCACTGAGGTATAGGTTCCCTATATCTCACCTTACACACACATATAAACCTATCAGTCACCCCTAAGTCAGGCCCTGACAATCCTGAGGGCAGGGTGCTTGGTTTCCATGTGAGGGGGTTCCTCTGCCTGAGCAGGGCCCCTCTGCAGCTGGCAGAGTCTATTCTCTGTGGCTGTTTGTGGATGCGGTTAAACCATATACTCTTAAGTGCATTTTAACCTCGCGGTAAATGCTAACTCTGAGATGGCTGCATCAAAACATGTTGTGTTTGGTGTCAAACGCTTTGGAATCATACCCCCACACCTGTAACTGGTGTGGGAGTATGATCCCACCCTTCTAGAGGGATAGACAGGTACCTACTGTGGAAACACGCTAGAATCCTGAAAGAGCCCAGGCATCACAAACTGGATGCCACCAGCACAGACACTGGGCTGCCCTCCTGCTGCTGACAGAAACTCGCAGTGGAGGAGACCCAACAATAGGCATCCTGTCACAGGGAGGTGTCACCACCTTCCAGACATGATTTAGTGTATTGGGGCTGGGTGGGTGCACTCCTAGAGCGCTTTGAAGTTCTGCACTGGGGGAGCAGTAGGCTCCTCTGTGCATATGCCAGCTCAAACCGGTTAAGGGGCTACCTGCCCCTGCTCCGGTACGAAACTGGACAAAGGGAAGTGGGTGTAAGCACCCACTCCCCTGACCCTCCCATAGGAGGAGTCATAGAGCTAGTCCCTCCCTTTCTTTTAGTATAAGTTAGGGAACCCTTGCCATTGCAAACTAGATATCCCTGGACAACGCTCTGAAGAAGAATCCTGGCCCTTCAATGTTCCACTACCTTTGGAAGACTGAAGAATCTCAATTGGAGTCAAGGAGTGACTCCCCTGCTTGGCAGGCACCAAAACTTTGAATCTACGGTCGCAATCTTTCCCGCTCCCGCCGGAGTCCAAAGTCCCTGCAGCCCTGGAAGTGGATTTCCTGACTTCTCCAAGGCCATCGTGAGTCCCCAGTGAAGCTGAGGCACGTGAACCCCACGAGTGACGAGGAACAGCAATACCCATGAACCATGCACTATTGTCAAGTGCAACCTCTTTCTGATATTCTACGAACTTGTGCATTGGACCACGTATGGTCCAAGCCTCCAGACAGACTTCCACCGAAAATCAGAGGCCTACCTCGTCCCGAGTGACCATGGGCTCCTGTGAAGTGAATCCTCCCAAGGCGTCTTTGTGATCCCTTGCTGGTTGGCTTGTGGGTCCCCTGAAGACTTTTCTACAGAACCAAAGGGCTCCCCTGGTTGCTCCAGGCCTGCCCTGACTTACCCTTGCTGGGTGAGTCCCTCAGACCTTGCTGGTCTGCACCGCTGACTTTTTACACTTTCCACAGCGCTTACTGTTGCCAAGGCTTGTTAGCTCCAATCCAGTTGCCGACACCTTAATAAGCTGCAGACTTTGTGGAACACGCCGAATGTAGCTCCTGGTTGTCGTTGACGCCTCCTGGATCTCGTGGCTGAAGAGTCAAGACACCCATGATCACCTGAAATCACCCGACGACTGTGAGCATCCATCTACCTGGGCCCGGGTCACTGGCAAGTGACTTTGAACACTGTCTCCTCTGCTTTCAGGTCTTCCTTTTTCTGAATACAGCCTTGGATTCCACCGGACACTTCTTCTGTCTTCACAAGCAGCAAGTCTTCTTTGTTTCCCATTGAAAACTATGCCGGTACCCGACACCAAAAGACACCTATGCACCCGGCTTCCCTGGGTGAGGTAACTCGTGCACTCCAGTGCTCCTGTATGTGTTGGTTCTAGAACTACTTACCCTGTAAGTGACTTGCTTGTAGACTCTCCCGAAGTATCCTAAAACTTTAAAATTCCAACCGCGACTTGCTCCATTGAAGTCTATTGGGATCCGCGGCTGTGTTCTCACACTGCATGCGTCTCCCGTAGGTCCTTTACTTACCTGCCTTGGGTGGATTAGTGAGGCCCCAGCGCTTCTGAAGGCCCTAGGCCTTCTCTCTTCTCAAGTCGTTCTTCTTATACCTCTTTTTTAGTATATGGTCTGGTACGCCCTTAGGGCCCCAGCCATATAAGTGCTTAATTTGTTGTGAAACGTTGATTTGTGCATATGTTCCTGACTTCTAATCTCATAAAGAGATTAGTAGAGTGTGTCTAGAAATAAATACATATATATTTTATATATATACCTGTGTGGTGTCCTTTCATTTGGTAATTCAAGAGATTATAAGGTAAAACAAGCTGCTTTACATTCCTCTAAAGACTTAGCCTGAAGGCTGCTTTTCACAGCTACCACTAGCATAGCTTTCTTTAAAATGTTGTCTTAAACCTATCTACCATAAGAGTCGAATTGTACTGGTGCAAGGTGGCCACTTTAACTAATGACCAGCATATACCAGGCCAACTTCTCACACCTTGGCACTTCAATTCATGCAATATGATGTTTCTGAGTTGTACTTAGCTTGGTTTTAAAGACTGTTAGGCACGTGGTTAAGCAAACTGAATTAATAATGTACATTTTAATTATGTGCACCTCGTGATGGAACAATCCGTTCTACTTGTTTGTTACATACACAGGTGTTCAACAACATGCTCTCGCTTCTGCATTTTCTTCTGGTTATCTAACGAAGGCTTGTCCTGCTGCTCTTTTCTTTAAAGCTTTGTTTTCTTATAGGGGGCTGAAGAACACTTTACGATCCTCTCCCAATACATACATAAATGGTGACACTGAAAAACTGAACTCTTTTGCAACAAACAAAAACGTTCCCTCCTTGCATGTGTACACAAACATTTTCACTCGCACACACAGCTCACAAACAGACTGCTTGGAATTTCTACTGGTGCTCATTTATGGCACTCGTTAATTGACTTGTGGGGACATGGGACAAATTTGGGGAATTGTGAATCTTCATTCCATCACAAAGACATCTCATTAGATTACTCTGTATTATACATCACACACAAACTCACACTACTGGAGTCTGGTGGAGCAGAGTAGTAAATTCATGTGAAAGGGAGTGCCTTTTTTAAGGTTGACTGTGACTGTTTTGGCCCTGTCCCATTCAGGTTCCCGTGGGGGGGGGGGGGGGCGGGGGGAGGGCTTTCAGTTAATCTACTTACAGTAATCTGCCTAAAGGGCCAACAAGAATCAAACAGTCAAGACAGTTTATATCTCTAAAATCTATATTCACTCTTGAGACTTGGCCAACATAATAAAAATCTCAAGCTGCAAGGGGAATCTTCCGCTGGGAGCCAGCTCGGTGATTTTAAAGTTTGTGTAATATTAAATGCACTCATTCTAAAGAGACCACTAAGCCCCCACCCCAAAAAAATCATAACGGTGATAAAAGGAATGCTTTGAATTCAACTTAACCACTTGTAGATACTCTGTGCTGCTGGGTCCTTTTCGAAGTGAGTCACAGCCTTCATATCAATCCTCCTTTTTGTGCCAATGCCAGAAAGTGACCAACTTCATGAAAGTCAACTTTGGTCCTGCCCCACTATAAACAGTGTATCCCAATCTGCCAAGACATGTCCCTTATGAACCAGACCAAAAGCAAACCCAGACTGGTTAGCATTGATGGGTTCATCAATAAGGTGCAATTTGAGTCCTTTATTACAATGAACGAATGACCCTCATCTAGGAGTTATTATTGTACATTGGTCATGTGAGAAAGTCATCCTTTTGGCCCTGATCGCCCTCATTTTTTGCTTGATACAGGCAGTTGCTGACTCTGATTGTGCCCTGGGTTCTGCTTACAAGACCCAGGTTTAAAGGTTTATGGTGTTTAGGTATAATTATAATTGGCAGTGAAAGACCGCTGTAAGTCCCTAATATATAATGAGCCAAGGGGTGTTCAAACTACCCATAAGTCCCTAGTATATATTAGGTAGGGAGGTATATAGGCCTAGAAGATTTCCTGCACTGTAGTGTGAATTGCTGTATTGCCTGCTGTCATTTTAAGGGCAGCCCTGCTTTGCAGATTGTCTTTAAAATTAAATTATATGAAAATTTGACTTTGGAATTAAAGGTACCTCCAAAGTAGTAATCTACCTTATTTGTACCAATAAGTCACCCCTATGGTCTACCCTAGATGCCCCAGGGGTAGGGTGAGATGTAACCACAAGCAGGGACAGTTTAAATATATTTTATACGCCATGATGAGGCAAAACCTCCAAATCTGTTTTCCCCATTGTATAATTAGCTCCAAGGGCTAAAATAGGAATATTGTATTTCTATAGAAATATTGACAGGAGCTAGATAAAATATCATTCAAGGTATCAGAATGTCAGTTAAGATACATCCAATAACTTGAGGATCTTAGATTTATAATAACTAACACAGAAAATAAGTTATTACACTTTTCTTAAGAGCCAAAATCCAGCCTTCCAGCTGCTCTCTCCTGATCGGCTAGCCTCTGCCAGGCTGAGCCAAGCTGCCTTAAGGAGGTGTGAAGTTTCCTTCTAGAGAGACAACAGGATTCCTGTGAAAGGAACTGAAACCACAGAAGCAGAAGGCAGGAGGTAGGAGGGTCGCCAAACTGGTCGTCAAAGGGAGAATGACACTTTAGGACAGCCCAGGCTCACCCCACATCCTGCCACCCCAGCCTGTAATTACATTAAGGAGGGGGATTAGAAGGGGAGTGTTAAGGAATCTTAGCCATGGGAAATAAGGAGGGAACCAGGTGTTTCGCTACCACTCAAACGTTGCCACGCTTGCTTTTAACACGCATATGCCTTTACCATGCCTATGCATGGTAAAGGCAGTCAGCACTCTAGATTCAGAGCGGATGGGTGAGGGGAATATAAGGAACATGAAGGTTCGGGCCGCAGCTTGGTGAGTAGGGCTAGGGTCAGGAGATGTTTTTGGGCTGGGGGCTAGTTTTAGGGCGCATGTTGGGGGTCGAGGTATTTATAGGGCTAAAGGCCGGTTTTCGGTCTCAGGGCTGGATTGTTTTTACGGCTGGGGGTCAGTTTCAAAGCTCAGGGTGGGGCCTGGGTTTTCAGGGCTGGGGCTGGTGTTTAGGGAATAGTACAGGAGGCTGGGGTGTAATCTTAACCACACATATACCATTACCAATCATGCCTTCACAATGAAATGAATTGTAGAGGCATCTGTGGTAAAGGCATGCATAGTAAAGATGTGGTCATAGTAAAGAGCATATGGTTAAGACTTGTGATAGAATCGCATGTGTGGTTCTGTCATAGAACCTTTAGCCATGTCAGTGGGTTGACTTAACCTGGTCTAATCTCCAAGAAGAGAATTTATCAATGTTGGATTTTGAGAGAATTTGCTTTCTGGGACAAAAATATGCCACTCTTTGGTGGAAGTGTTCAAACATCTGGGTGGTATCCTGCAACATAATGGTCAGGGGTGCTCCCCTGCTTGACGCTAAGGAACACAGCATAAATATGGAAGAGTTGCCAAGCAACTCAGATCAGCTGCCTTAAACTATAAGGAAAAGAAGGACTGCCCTGCTGGAAATCTGATCTGCACCCCAAAGGTTTGCACTCTGAAGGACTGCACCTGCTGCACATTTTGGAACTACAGCCCTAAGGACTTTGCCTTGCTTCAAGAGGGACCGAGCTTACTATATTGCGCCCTGTAACTATATTGGGATTCTGCTCCATGTTGTTATAATGCCGGCTTATGGCTCCTCTTGTGCCACCCCCAACGGCTAAAGCCAGAGATGCAAGGATCTTACAGTACGATTTTAGGGAGGGGTTGACTTGCACTTTAGATTGGGGCACTCTCCTTCCCCTGCTACGTGCATTCTTCCCTGTAGTGGCCTGCCCCACTCTCTCCAATTTGGCAACAGGACCCCTCTCACTCCTTCCTAAGGCCGGCAGCGTACTCTGACCTTTAGTGTGGGTTTGGGAGTGGGTAACAATCTCAGGTGTACCACTCCAGGAAGAGGTGCCAACACTGACCCTGATATAGGGGTGATTGAAATTCCCCTAGTGTGCAAGGTATAGCTACAAACTTTCTCTCCAGGATTATCGGTCCCATGTTCCACAACCGAATATTCCCACCCAACTGAAGATATTATATTATTACTATCATTATGCATGCACTCACAATAAGCAGATATTCATTGCCAGACTCCTTCTGCATAGCATCATATCCATGCCACTCAAGGACGTAGACGCTCAGTGCTACAACTTAAATGTCAATAAGCATTAACTGAAACCACTAAGCATTTGAGGGCCGGTCTCAACTTAAAAATGATTTAATAAGGCACACTGGGATACGTAGGGACATTTGGCCCTGAGAGTCATCACATGCATTGTGTTAGAACTGGAATTCCCTAGTTGGCTGAGATAGGTGCCTTAGGCCAAATAGGGGCCCTTGCTTCTAAGTCAGGAAGGCCACATTCTCAGATAGCCCCTGCTCACCCCCTCAGTAGCTTGGCACGAGCAGCCAGGCTTTTCTTCAAGGCAAGTGTGTAAAGTATTTGCAACGGCACTCTCAGCAACCCAATGATGACACCACAATTCGACTCCACACGAGTTTCATAAAAAACAAGTATATGTTTATATAAACAGATATACGATGAAACCACGCGATAAAAATCCAACATATGCGTATTTGTAATATTTCACCTTGCTGGTTATTAGGCCAGTAAGCCCTTGTAGGTTCTGGCGGTATTAATGAGAAATTCTAGATGATCCAATGCAGTCCTAATACAATGCTATGCAGTTTGTAATGCAAGAAACAGGCACTTCGCAATCTAAAAATAATGCAGTTCGTTATGCAACAGTCAAGCAGTTCGTAATGCAAAAATAATGCAATGCGTAATGCAACAATCGGCTAGCTCGTTATGCAAACTAATACAATGCGTAATGCAACAATCAGGTAGTTCGTTATGCAGAAATAGTGCAATGTGTAATGCAACAATCAAAAATCAGAAAAAAGGGGGGAGTAAGAGGGAAAGAAAGGCTAGGTCCACCCTCCTGTATCAATCGTGAACCAAAAGTGAGGAAAGTATATTAGATCGCGCTCCAAATATTAGGCAAGTGTGGTTAATACATACGATATATTAATCAGTAATATTAATTATGAAGCAAAGTTGTGCTTCATGGTCGTCGAGGGGCTGAGAAGTTCGTACTGGAATGATGAAAGGAAATCCTCTCAGATTGGTTCGCCCCTCCTCGAGACCGCATAAATGAAATTAATACTACTGATTAATATATCTTATGTATTAACCATGTTTGCCTAATATTTGCAGCGCAATCTAATATTCTTTCCTCACTTTAGGTCACTTTAGGAGTGGTACACACAGGGCTGGACCTTGTGTTTGTCCTGACGAAGAGCACTGGGGAAGCTTGAAACTAGTTGACGTCCACTAGGGACTCCTGACCCATTACAGACAGGGACCCTAGAGACCGACCCCGTTTTTAATATATCAACTAGGGGCCCAATTAAAGTAAATTTACCCACTAGTTAGATATTTTTAACTCACCCACTCCATGCACATCACTGCACTACACATAGTCACTCAAAAAACAGTGCTCCTATGTAGTGTCGCAAGTCGTAGCACGCCTCAACCCACAGCGGGTTGGGATGGCCCCTATGATGAAGCATGTCACAGTGGGGAAACCCTGGTGAGTGAGGGGACTCAAGAAAGGACATTTTTCCTTTCATACCTTGTTTTTTTCTGACTCCAAACTGAGCGAGAAAACTTTGTCTGTAGCTAGGTTCTTTAATCCGATATTTCAGATATTTTTGGTTCACATAACGCAAAAATCACGCAGTTCGTAATACCAAAATGATGTAATGCGTTATGCAACAATCAGGTAGTTTGTAATACCAAAATAATATACTCCGTCACCGATCACGGTGCTCTGGACGGTCTCTATGCCACTCCGGCTGACTCGCGGTCAGCTACTGACAAAATATGCCCCCAAGACGGGTATGGTGAAAAATAAAGTGTAGCTCTACACTCCGGCCCCGGTACTGCCGCTCTTCGGCAAGTACGGGCCGCAATACGGACTTCAGCGGAGGCTCGTGCTGCAAAGGGAGGAAAGGCCAAGAGTGTTTCTCACGTAGCCCACACCCCGCCCCAGGTGCAACACATGCATGCTCGCTGAGCGTTACCTGGGGGTGCGATCTCACTCTCCTCTCCTCTCCTCGTGACTTGGGACTCCAATGCGGCTTTGTTGATCTTGGGCAGTGGAACTCGGGTCCCCTCCAACAGAGATGATTCGAGGTCCCTCCTTGGCAAAGACCGGACCGGCGGCACAGTTCCTCCGGGGATGCCAGTCAGGGCTGATGGCAATGATGAAGGTCTCGTACTGCAACAGGACACACGCACACAGCGTCGCTGAGACTCACTTGAGCTCTGGGTGCCCACGATCAAAGGGCAATCCTCACGACGATCTTAGGCTGCACAAAGCACACGCACACAGTGTCGCTGAGACTCACTTGAGCTTTAGGTATACATGATCATAGGGCAATCCGCACAAAGGTCTCAGGCTGCACGAAACACACGCACACAGCGTCGTTGAGGCTCACTTGAGCTTCAGGTGTACACAATTACAGGGCAATCTTCACGAAGGTCTCAGGCTGCACAAAGCACACTCACGCAGCGTCTCTGAGACTCACTTGGATTGCGGGTGCACATGATCACAGGACAATCCTCACGAAGGTCTCAAGCTGCACGAAGCACACACACACAGCATCGCTGAGACTCACTTGGATTCCAGGTGCCCACGATCACAGGGCAATTCTTACGAGGGTCTGAGGCTGCAAAAAGCACACGCACACAGCGTCGTTGAGACTCACCTGGAAACTATTGAGTTCCAGAGTTTCCACAACAGGGAGCCAGCTGTCCTCAGGCCCTTGGGGATAAGTTACTACTGGACACAGCACACAGCAAAGTCCTTTCAAGCAGGGGGACACAGCACACAGCAAACTCCCTTTAGCTCTCCTTGGTTAAATCAGCAAACTGCAGGCCAGCCCCAGAACACACAGCAAGGGTCAGTCCTTTACTTCAGTCTCCTCAGCTGTTTCTTCCTTGTCAGAGGTTCCTCTTGACCACAAAGTAGTTTCAATCCTTTACAGTCTTGAATAGTTCCATTCCAACGTTCAGGGGCTTCAGTCCTCATAGTTATACCGCTAGATGTCTTTGAAGTCTTTGTGTTCCGGGGATCACCGACCCCTGTCCAAACCAATTCTGGGTGTCTCCCTGCTAGTGACACATTCTTCCTTTGATAGTGGGGGTCTGGATCCTCAATCACTCAGCAGGCGATGGAGCCATTGTTTTATGGCGGCAGCCCAGGCCTCTTCTCCTCCAGGGGCTACCCCTCCCCCCTACACTCCAGATGCAGGTCAGCCTCTTGCTGTCTCACCTCCTCCCCTGGGTCGAGACATTCCCTAGAGCCTATCACATTCAAATTCAGACAGCCAATCCACAACCAGGCAGAGACATACAAGAAAGTTAGAGCAAAAAAACCCAGCCACTTCTAAAAGAGTGGTTTCTAAACACACAATGGAAAAACCACCTTCACAAAAAGATGTGTTATTAAATTGTGAGTTCAGGAACACTAAACTTCACCTCTCCATCTTAAGCCTATGGGAATATAGCCTGGAAACATATTAAACAGCCTCCCCATTCTGTCCTATGGGCAAGATGGCCTTTCAACAGTGAAAAACGAAATGATGAGTATTTCACTGTCAGGACATGGTACACATCTCAGTACATGTCCTACTTTCACATACACTGCATCCTGCCCAGGGGGTACCTTGGACCTACCATAGGGGTGTCTGATGTGCATGGAAAGGAAAGGGTAGGACCTGGCTAGTGGGTGCACTTGTCTGGACAACATGGCAGTTTAACAAACTGCGCTGAAGCACTGCAGTGGCAGTGAGTTCTCTCTTTAGGGCTACTTGTGTGGGTGGCACAATTAGTGCTGCAGGCCCACTAGTAGCATTTGCATTACTAGCCCTGGCACACATAGTGCACTTTACTAGTAAGGCAAACATACCAATCATGGACAACCAATTACCATTACACTTTACACAGGTAGCACTTGCACTTTGACACTGCATAGCAGTGTCAAAATGCCCAAAGCATCTAAGTTGGCAACACCATGTCAGAAAAAAGGTCTAGGGGGAAGGCAAAAAAGTTTAGGGAACGTTTGCCAAAAAGGGTCAAGTTCAACACATTGAGTGTGAGTGTAACCACACATTACTTCAACTGTACCATCTACACACATAACAATATAGAGGAGTCAGAGCACAGCCCCAAGAACCAAGCTACACATCCCTTGACTAAGAGGAAACATCAGACAAATGTGTATTCTGACTTGCCAATTAGTTGCACTAAACTACATGCAGTAAGTGTCACAATTATCAAATACTCAATGGCAAGGAAGAAACAAGTTTCTGGGCTAGTGGGGGTCCCTTTCATGGAAACAAACCAGGAAACAGCAATCATGTACTACTACAGTGCTGCAAGGCATTTCAATCAATCAATCAGGCATTTATTAAGCATGACTACTAACCCGTAAGGGTCTCAAGGTGCTGGGGATGGGGGGTTGCAGGCTTCAGTCCATCAAGGGTCGAAGAGCCAGGTCTTGTGGTTTCTTATGATGATGGGAAGCGATGCTGCCTCTCTGAGGTGGAGTGGAAGGGTGTTCCAGGCTTTGGCCATGCGGAAGGAGAAGGATCGGCCTCCTGATCTGCTTTTTGCTGTGCATGGGACCATGGCATAGGAGAGCTGGGCTGATCATAGGGTCCTTTGGAGTGCGTGGAATTTGAGTCGGCTGTTCAGGTATGCTGGTCTGGTGTCGTGGAGGGCCTTGTGTGCGTGGGTGAGCATCTTGAAGGTGACTCTAGCCTTGATGGGGAGCCAGTGCAGTGTGCGCAGGTGCTGGGAGATGTGGCAGTGTTTTGGCAGGTTGAGGACCAGTCTTGCAGCGGCGTTTTGGATGTTCTGTAGCTTGCGGGTGAGGTTTTCGTTTATTCCGGCGAAGAGTGCTTTTCCGTAGTCTAGTCTGCTGGTGACTAGGGCGTGAGTGACGGTCTTTCTGTGTTCAAGGCGATCCATTTGAAGGTCTTACGTAGGAGGCGGAGGGTGTGAAAGCAGGAGGACGAGACTGAGTTGATCTGGCGGTCCATTTTAAGCTCGGAGTCCAGGATGATTCCAAGGTTTAGTGCATGGTCCATGGGGGTGGGCGGGTTTCTGAGGGTGGGGGCCACCAGGTGTCGTTCCAGGCGTTGGGGTTGGGGTTTGGGACCACGATGAGTACTTCCGTCTTGTTGGTGTTTAGTTGTAGGCAGCTGTTTTTTATCCATTTGGCAAAGGCTTCCATGCCTACTCAAAAGATGTGTCTGGCGGCATTGGGTTTGTTGGATAGGGAGAGGATGAGTGTAAGGGTGAGCGCATAAGTGCCAGGCACCAGTGTGTGTCCCAATAAAGCCATGAATGAGTCCCATGGGGTGACAGATACATCCCTACTATACATGTAGCATACAGTACACACACAGTGCTAAAGTAGGTGACTGTCTCTGTTGGGGTGTGCATCCATTCACACAAGGAGGACCACTGGAGGTGCCCAAAGTTTGTAGAAGATCCCTTAAGTGACTCCATTGCAATATTGACAGACTCTTTTCCAGAAGCCTTTCACAAAGATAGACACATCTACAAACACTGCAGGGAATCCCAACATCATGTGAACAAATCAACCTAAGCAAATATGACAACTCCTATGCAGTAAATCATTAAGCAGTTGTTAAAATACAAAATTATATTGTATATAATAATTTGTAAATGTTATCAACTAAAACTACCAACACTGCACTAACTATCTATCGCTATCTAATCTAATAGTAAAGAACTTACCTTACTATCCTACACTAAATTATTTTAACACTACCTTAACCTACCTAAACATAACGTCATCTATGCTACACATGTACCACAAACGACATGTTAAACATCAACCCCCACATCCCTTTATTCACATATCCCAGCACAACACGAAAGACAAACACATCCTAAACATATACTACCTAAACATATAAATCTAAATAAATATATGTTTTTATATTTTGTATTTTGTGTTATTCCCCTTAAAACACAAACTGCATAATAATTCCCCACCCACTAAAAAAATCCCCAACAATATACACACCTAAAAAAGAAACATCTATTAAAATCTTAAACTACATTATGCAACACTAACCTATAACTATGCTAAAACATAATCTAACCTACACAAGCAATTAGGGAAAGCCTGAGGAAGAGTCAAATTTGGGCACTAATCCTCTACATGGCCTCTATGGTAGCCATCCACAGTTTCAATTCTTGGCGGTCCTTAAGGGCCTAAGCTTCAAAAATTGTGGCCACAGTAGGGGTAGTGTCTGGGCCTGTGTGGCTTGGGCCAGCTGTCCTGAGGGTGTTCCTGGAACAACCACTGGAGATTCCGCTCTAGTGTACTGATCTATCCTGAGGGGTCTTAGCTTCGGAAGGCCCTTCTTGACCATGGCTTCCTGACTTCCATGTACCAGCTGCCTTCCCTTCCTCGTATAGCTTCCCCATTGCCTACGTTTATTGCCTTTTCCACATGCCTGAATGTGGTGGTAGTGCTCCAGCCTGATGGTGTGGATTTTCTTCTGATCAGCAGGCATGTTGTCTGGTGGATATAAAGGGAATATGTATCAGCAAAAGCAGAACTTGTACCTGATGTCTGCAATAATGTGCACACTTTTTCTGAACATCACGCATGGTGTGTTCACCCAAAACCAATTATTGTGAAAGAGGAATGGACAATATTACTTCAAAACATGTACTTCTCCTAATGTAACAAGGCAAACATACTCAAGTGTAGGCAGTGTAGGAATACCAAATGGCAGTGTCCACATAAATAATCTTCTAACCTTATCAATCCAGAGTTGTAATCAAGATGTAGTGTACACATGGAATTGAACACGTGGTCCACATATGGACTCGCTGTTGTTGGTTATGCAGCATGCAACAGGATATATTTTGTGCTCGATAACCTGTGTGAATGAGTTAGGTATAGCATGTATAAGTACTGTGTCTCAGCATTGGTAAACTCATATGGCAAATACACAAGGCCACACACATGGATTCATTGACTGATTCAGTGGCAGGTAGTCTAAACACAGATGGAGGTTGTGTAGCTACCTCCTGTAAAACAGACTTGTTGTCAAAATGAAAAAACTCCCAGCAAAGTTGAGATTATTTTCCCAGAATAAAGCATTGAATATATGAGCCCATGAGTACGGCATTTAACTACTTTTCCATGTGCAGACTAGTAACATGTGTCACATGTATTCTTACCTATTCTGTCAGCACTGAGGTAGGATTCCTTAAACCCTGTCAGGACCTGCCAGCCCCTATGCCCATACCTCAAATCTGGACAACGACACTAGCAATGTGCATCAGACAGGCAGTCTGAAGATGACTAGTTCAATCCCATGGTTAACTGGATTTTCTCTCCTAAATCTTTACATCCCCATGGCATCTTTGTCACCCCATCTCACATGTTATTGACATGGAGTACTCTGAGGGATGCTCATGTACCCTTGAGGCCGGATGATAGCCGCCATACATCAGGATCCAAGTGGCCTAAGTCATGCGACAAAGTAAATGATTCCTCATAACAGTGTACGGACACCTTCACAGCAACAAACATAGATATACCATCTGTCCACTGAGATTACTCTAATCAATGATTAGAGAGTACTTTGCCCCTCACAACTACATAAGCAGCAGATATAGGAAGGAATGTTTGTTTGTGATGGCTAGCCTGCTCACATCTTCACACAAGTTTCTCAGATTGTGAGGTTTGGCTGCACACAGAGCTACTGGCACCAGTATGGATCCCAACACTTTTTAGTTGTTGAAGTGCATGAATGTCTGATCATGCCTATGTTCTTGCACACTTTACAATTTGTTTTGCGAGTATGAATGCATTCTGCATGCAATAGTATAGTATGAGGCTAAACAACAAACGTATAAGTTGTATTTGGGGAAAGATGTACACTGTGCATAGTATACTATGACAATGTAATGTTGACAATTGTTGAAACTGTCTGGGATATGTGTTACATTCTACCCTCACCGGTCTCATGCTCAAATATGGACACAGGCAAGCATACCGTGTCCTGCCAAGCTCAGCCTATTTCATGCCACTTTGCTGTAACACATTTTTTGTTCCATTTATTTTTCATTTTTGTGCCAAGGTATGGGTGTAAGACAATTAAACTTATAACTATCTGTAGATAATGTAGCTGGTGATGGTACTTGTGGCATTAGCATCCAACCTGCAGCTGGCAAAACATTGTCGCATCAGATGATGAGCCATCAATCATCTGGGCCTGTATACATTGCCACTACATGCACATTGACATATGTCCTTATCCATTGCACATATTACTGTGTACTAATTCAGTGGTGAATTACAATGTACTGCAAATTGGCTACAGATGAATGATGCAGCCCTATAATTATCACAATATTTCCAATGTCAAGGGAGATGATGTGGCCTTATGGCTAGAGTGGTCTACCTCGAAGCTGGGGAACCAGGTGTGAGTCTTGGCAGGGCTGCTCAAAATCCTGTGATTCTGTTCAAATCATTTAATCTTTCCATGCCCAACAAAAATGAATGTGGCCATCTGTAATGCAACTGGCGCTCATGTAAAGCACTCTGATACCTTCAGGTCGAGTTTGTGCTATATAAGACTCCCCCCCAAAAAGTTTTTTATAGATCGCACACAATCCTCACTGAGCTGAAAACACATTCTATTGACACTCACTGGTAGCATTGGGATCTCTGAAGGACTCGACCTTGCCCTGGGTGTATTGTATAGGATTACTAGGCCGGGCAGTGAACTCCACTTCGTTTGCAGAGTTTGGGGAGTTTTCCAAACTCCGGAGCATGCAGAGTTCTGAAGTAGCAGAGTTTTTTCCACACTCGCCAACATTAAGTTGCCCTACTATTGGTATCAGAATAAGGTCTTCAAGGCAAAGGTGTGAGAACAAGTGCTTTGGCCATGATCAAGTGTGTCACACATGGCAGTATAAATCCAAGGGTGGGCATCAAACTCAGCTCCGGCGGTGGATTTACTGAGTTTTGCAACTCCGCGCTCCACTCAGATTGCGAAGTTTAGCAAAACTCCACTGGCTACCGCGGAGTTGAGTTTACCTATGGGGCAGCATCCACTGCTACAGATAATTGTTGTCCTAGTGCGCGCTCTGGTGTACATTTTTAGAAATTATAGTCAGCATTTTATCGAGATAGTGGTGTGTGTCCCTTTCCAGGCTACATATAGTTCTTAGTTTTGAAATGTGAGGACTCGGAGGTGCAGCCAGTCTCTCTGGTGGTTCTGACTAACTATCTTGTCTCATATTTTAATCTGTTTGGCGGTCAAGCCCCCATCAGACTATAAAAGATTGAGGCTTCAGCACATTACCAGGCATCCTTCTATCAGACTAGAGCCTGGGGGTGTAGAAACATGTGCGCATTTTAGTGGCTGCACCCCTCTGCAGGAACAGTGGCCTTTGAGTGAACAGGCACCTGCAGCCCCTGCAGGGGGCCTCCCACTCTTCAGCAGGCCCCCAGACCTTCAAGGGGGGGTCCATTCACCCCAAGAACAGTCAGCATCTGTAATATAACGTAGTCTCAGGGCCCCTCATCACATTACGCAGGGTAGGGGCTTCCTTCTGCGTCATGCCACTGCTTGAGTGAACAGATCACCACATCACAGCTGCCATCAGACCTCGCAGCACCCAGTAGAAAGCAGGATTCACATCACATCCAGTTGCTGATGATTGAAATGTCTCCACCATCAAGCACCATCCTCCCCACTCGCCACATTTATCCTTACATTCCCGCAAGAGACCCCAAAAGCATGAACAGCCATGGCTTAGATATGCCCCACACAAAACTGACCTCAAAGGTGGAGAGCACACTCTTATCTGGTCCACCATCTTAGGAGATTGCTTCCTTTTTTAAGCTTCAAACACATAGGCTCGGAGTTGCAGAGAGAACGAGAGCTACTAAGCTATGCACACTGACAAAAATATTGTTGCCCTCCAAAGAGTGCATATTTTTGTGTGTCCTGGTATGTACTTAGCTCGCTGTGCGGCTTGAATTCTACTAACAACATGTAGCACAGGAGTCCTGACTGGGTTGAGCTGTAGATGCCGATTTCACAGTCACGAACACACTCGCTAGCAGCAGATATTCGACAGCAACACTTGAAGGTAAAACCAGAGGCCCACAGTGCTATTTTCTGAATATGCACGAAAGCTAATTTTAGCGTTTTGATCAAATTGACTCGCTTAACCCTGTCAAACGTTATCATACTACACATCGTCCAATAGACAATAGGTTGCATACCAGGCTTGCACAGATGTGTACGTCTCAATGACCCTGGTTCCAGGAACGGGGTGCATCACTCAAAGTCAAAATCCCAACTCAGCAGACTTGAAAAAGCACTTCACTTCTTAATTTGGAGAGTAAACGAGGTCTCCTCTCTGAGCCGAAGTATGGAGATTTCCGGACACTTATTTTACTTTATCTCTGTCTAATTCGAAATGTCGCAGCCATGTTTTTTGGTCAGCTTACAAAAATATCACTCTCTGTAGAATCATCACTTGACAGGAGAGTCGATTATTATATTTTCAGAATAATTGTAGCAGCTGGCCTATTCGTGGGTAATGCTTGCACAGTTTATGCAAAACATCAGGAATGTGAACAATTACTTCTTTTTAGTTTCTCACAAAGTCTCTGCTACTTTTTAGGTCTTGCCTAGCGTTGCAGCGCGAATGCGAGGCATGCGGTATACACTATAGTGTGGAAGCTTTGTGGAAGCTCTGCCCACTCTTCGACCCATCTTCTTCATTGGCTTCCGTTCTAAATGCTGCCTTCCGATTGGTTTTAACCTTTAGTCCCTCCCCATAACAGCCATGTCAGTCATTTGTGTCCTTCCACGGCTACTGGCCCCTTCACAGCACAGACTACTTTCTTCTTCTTAAGTTCCACCTAGCGTTGCAGCGCGAATGCTCTGCCATCGCTTTGTGAGGCATGCAGTATACACTATAGTGTGAAAGCTTTGTGGAAGCTCCGCCCACTCTCTGGCCCATCTTAATTGGCTTGGGTTCTAAATGCTGCCTTTCCGATTGGTTTTAAGCTTGTTAGTCCCTCCCCATAACAGCCATGTCAGTCATTTGTGTCCTTCCACGGCTACTTGGCCCTTCACAGCCCAGACTACTTTCTTCCTGTGCCCCCCTCCCGCAGTCCAATGCCTTCTCGCCGCTACCCCCATCGTGCCTCGTCGCCCTCACGCATTGCTATTTGCAGTGCAATAGGTCTTGCGTAAATGCGAGTCCTATTGGATTGCCAATGCTTGTTGGTATTACTCTAATCTGTTTCACGCAGTTCTTTAGGATCACAACATTATATAACCTACCCTGTAGATGAGACAATATCCGCGGTTCAGCAATTAGACAAAAGAAAATGTATGCTCTCCGGCTTCCCCTTATTTGCCGCACCAATGTCAGTGCCGACAGAGCCCACAAGAGGGCAGCAGAGCTCCAAACAAAATGACTTAGCAGCAATTTATTTTCAAGACAATCAAACTGTCCATCTCAGAACCATCATTTCAATGTACGCTGCAGCATATGAAAATTCTCTAATTCCATACATATGGGCTAAGTAAAATTCAGAAATCCAACACACTTAAGAACTGATTTCAGACGTTTTCAATTGTGCGCCCTGGTGAGTATTGTCCTCTTGTTCCGATCACGATATTGCTTCAAGAGGAAAGGTTTATCCATTCGTTAAAAAGAACGGCTTAAGTGTTTTTTACACTGGAAAATAAACATCCAGGATTTAATTTAAAAAAATCAGAGATTTAAGTACTCGCACATTCCTTGCTGAGTACAAACGTGCCCCCTACCTCTCCTCGCCCGACCAGTCTCCTGTATGTAACAATCTCTTTGGGCTCCCAGACATTTCCCAGGTCACAGCGCGGGAAAGAAGATGTACTTTGCACGAGGAAGAGAGGCTCTGCTGCAGGGTGAACCGTGCGCAGCTTGTTCTAAAACCCACAGCATAGCAAATATGCAGTATGTTTTAAAAATGACTTAAAAGGTTTCTCTTTGCTACAGAGTACATGCAGTTCTCTCAGTTTATTGACGTGTTCAAGTATGTGAATTGTGTAGCTGTGGTGCACCAGACCCCTGGACTGCTCACTTCACTGGTGTTACACTTTGAAATAATACAGCCTGCTGTGACCGCTGTGTGTATCTCCCAGCCTCTCCTGAGGCTTGCCCAGCACCATGCTGTCAAGACACTGCAACTGCGCCAGCCGGAGTCCGCAAGTCAGCTGACTCTATAGGCCCGAGGCAGCTGGGCTCTGTGTTAGGGCCTCTCACGCCCTGTTAGGTGGTTCTGCAGTATAAATGCAAGTCCTTGCTCCTTTTAGTGTTAATTCTTAGCGGAGCCATGTGACCTGCTTTATAGCTGTCCTCTTTTCTTTTTTTTTCATAGTGGTGACATCTGAGGCTAATATTAGTAGTTACTTCACAAGTCTTACTTTCCTGCTTACAGCATTCGCTTATGAATAAGGTGGCCCATGCAGTGACAGCTTTACTGACTTAATTCACTCCACTCCAAGTGAAAAACCTTTTCCCATCACATTAATTTTTTGCATGGCCTCGTCTTGGACAACAGACACGACCTGGTAAAAGTGATTTGTTTTATTCTCCTTGTTTTACCATGCTCCTTTTCTTTTTTTTTTGTCTAATTGGCATTGCTTCTGCCTTTTTATTTTTATTAGTCAATACATTATTCCAACCAAAATTCACAAGTTTATTATATGTTCAGCATTGTACAAGAGAAGCAATAAAGAGCAATAGAATAAAACACATACATCCTATCAATTTTATGAAATATTTAAGTAAACAAGACTCGGTGTCAAGAGCAGAAGTATGGGCATGGTCTCCAATGCTATGTCATGTGAAGTGATTATCGTCCTCTTTCATATCTGCCAAGGTTTCAGATTGCTGTGTATGATCTTTTGAAAATTTCGTTGTAATTATGACTCAGCCACCTCATGAATTTGCAGCAGTTTTAAGATCTTAGAGTTTCTCGTTGCTCAAATGGGTCAGATTTCTGATATTTATGTTTCTCTCATCTTTTATTGGTTGATTTTGCTGGCGAGAAAAGTGTCACTCATAGTGGTTCTAATGGCACTCATAATTACACAGAAATTATGAAAATGTCACACATAGCGATCTAAAACCTTGGCAGCTATGCTCTCGGGTAATTTCCGCGTTTCCTGCCTCGTGCTTCAGCTGCTCAGTGTTTCTCCCACCGGCAAACCGGAGCAGTAAACCCCAAGCCCTGCAGCGCGCAAGGAACTTCACTTTCATTACAGTCCATTAAAGGAGCAAGTTGGTCACAGCACGAGCCCGAAGCACTTTCACACGCGGGGTGCGGGAGCCTGAAAGTGGAATGTGAATAGAAAAAGCACTGTGCCACAGTGGGATGAGTGCAATGTGTATCGTCAAAGGAAAAGTATTTTTCAGATGTGTCAGTGCTTAATTTGTCAAATAATGAGTATCAGTGCCCAAAGCTCTGCTCAGAAGCCCTATTAAATAAATGTTGGCGGGCTGAATACCAGGGCTCTCTAGAATTGAAACCACCACAGGCCTCTTTAATCCAGTACCTGACACCCTTGGCTCGTTCATTCCTCTTGCTGGTTCCTGCTGTCTCCCTTTGTGATGGTACTTAAGTCTTTCTCATCCTCCTTCTTTCCCCTTTGTGTGTTTAGGTCAAGCATTCGAGACCTCTTGTATATACTTTAGTATATACCTATTATATACTTATATGTGTATGTACTATGTGGACTCTGGAGACCAGCCCTAGGACTTGTCTGCTTCCGCTCAAGGACTTTTTTTTCTGTTCAACTGCCTCTATTTGTCTTGATAGAAAACGACCAGCAGAGGTCAGTAAAATACCAGAATCACTTTAGCACGCTCTAGATTCCAGTCCATAGAAACTGTCTTCCACGAGCACCCGTAGACAATTTTTTTTTTTTCAAATCTTGTATTTTCAGTGATGTGGCCACCGAAGGCCCTTATTTAATATTAAAAACAGAGCTTTGGACTATACAATTTCCCGCTGAAAGGCAATATTTCTCTCTATGTGTTCCCATACCTGGCGTGTTACGCAGTTTGGTGCTTACTCTCCCTCCATTTTAAAGAACAGTAGATGTTCAGCACCCAGGCTAATGGACTGCATAGCTAAATACATATAGGTTTCGAAAGGCGAGACCGATTGCATTGCAAATGCTTGTTATAAATGGCTCTTGTAAAAAAAAACTCCAGCTCAACCTCTTTCTTTCTGGCCTGATGTGATTCTGAGTTCACTTCACAGCACAGTGCGAGTCCCTCCAGTGAAGCATTCAAAATATTTGCAATGTCCATTGTCCACCTCTAATAAAATTACTGAGTTTAAAGTAAGAATGTGGAGCAACAGTGCCCTCAAGTGGCCATTTGTAGAATTATGAGGCTGCCTAACTACAATTAGTGCAAAAGTACATAACAGGCTGTGTGAACACTACAAATTTAGACTACTCCGCCCGCTTGCGGAGCTCCGCGGAATCTCGCAGAGTTTTCTGGTAACTCTGCAGAGTTCCGTGGAGTTAAACTCTGCAAGCTCCACCCAGGCTTACATAAATCTATATTGATCAAAGTTATTGGAGCAACACAGAAGTATGTGGAAAGGCTATGTGTGGTATGCAATGCCACCACACAGAGTAGGTCCCAGACATATATAAATGTCAAAACTTGTTAATATTGTGACATCAACATTTAAAAATATAAAAACATGTTGCAGCAATACTAACAGTCTATGTACACATATACACGTAGCTTGACTGCCGCATTGACTGATTTAACCAATGAGATGGCTCACTTGTTCTGTGGACTAAGTAGCTCAAATCATCCAGCTCATAGAAACTTACAAAGTCAAACACAATGCAGAAAAACATGTCATACATCAGTCATTTAACATAGAACAAATTCCAAGCTGAACAAGCTACCACAGTGTACAAAGGGTAACAATCTCAATATACAACAGCGCCACCAATGAGTTAAAAATGAGTCTATAGAAGTACACATTCCCCTTCAAGAAGCAGCTAATCCACATGCATGAATGCAAAAATCCATGTCTTGTGTGTACTTTCAGACTAGACAGCTCCTAGTAAAATCATCAGTTTGTCGCACATAAAGATTGCCCACATTGTAATACATATGTGTCAATCAAGCAGCACCATTATAACTTAGCTGGCACCATGGCAACTTAGCTGACAAAAGCTAAGATGAATGCTGACAAGAAATAGCCTCCCAACCCATGTCGCTTGTATGAACTGCACCAAGTGGATGCACCAAAATCACATGGTAGAGGAAGTGAACAATGAAACAGCTGTGCCAATGTCAGGTAAGCCACAAACTAAATCTGTGCCTCAACACAGATATATGTATTTGTGAATTTCACACATGTTGGCATTGTCACACCCTGCCTAGGGAGTACCAAATAAACAAATATCAGATCAAGAAACTGTCACTACACACATGTAGTGAGTGCATCCAACAATGAGGGATCAGGAACATATCCCTAAATCCCCATCACCGTAAGTAAATGGAGAAACACGAAAGCAGGATGTAGAAGTGTACAATGTACCATGCCTTGCTCAACATTAGCAATTACACAGATAACCTGAAGAGACTTGTGTAATTCTGTGGGCAACTGTATCAGTAAAATGTTTAGCATATTACCTTGGAAAATATTTTTGGAGTTATTCAGTACATATAACACACAGACATCTATGTAGCTGTAACAGTGGGCGAATGAATTGACAGTTGTAATTTCTGTTACATTTTCAGCTGACCAAGGATATGGTCTCCAGCAATGGGTCATGACCCCAATAGCACATACCCACACTGAGGAGGAATAATGCTACAGTCAGGCACTGATCAAGACCAGGAACAGTGTTGAGAGAAGCTTTGGGCTGCTGAAGTCCCACTTCAGATACTAGGACATGGCTTGGGTTAGATTGCTATTCTCGCCCCCTACGGTCTGCAAGATCATACTTGTTTTTGCCATTCTCCACAATATCTGTGTCTGGACAAACATCCAGTGGGACGTGTACCCTGATGAGCAGGAGCCAATGGAGGATGAGGATTGAGATAAAGATGGAGGAGAGATACAAAACACAGTGGCTGGGAATAGGCGACGATCACAGATTGTGCAAAATGTCTTCATCTGATTCAGATGTACAGAGATGGAGATTATATCTACACATAATATGCAGGGTCAACATGGAAATAAATGCTTGAATCCATTGCTTGTTTCAGCGTGTATGTCACAGTCCTACTAAACATCAGCTCACCTACATCTCATCAATTTTAAGTAGGGCTTCAAATATAACTATCATATCATCAGACCTGTTGAACAACATTGTGTCTTACATCTATCATTTGCACACATATAGAAATGCTATGAGAAGCAGGGTGGCTTTAAAGGGACATGCTAGCCATTCTACATCTCAGGATCCAAAATGATCATTACTCTCCTATTGCACTTGAGCAGTGAAGAGCTGCACAGCCAGCAGCCTGTATGAAAGAGGGGACTCAGTGAAGTTAGGAATACAAACCACAAACTGCCGTACTTGAGAATAACCTCTCATTGCAGTGTGTCTCATCAATTTGATTTCATGCTGATTAACAGTATTTTGCTAGAACTCATTTCATTGTAGATACCATCTGAGAACATTAGTGACAGTTGCCATGGACAAAGGCCCACTGTCATGCAAACATGTCAAAAAAAGTTATTTGGAAACAACGCATACATGCATCTGTGGAGAAGCACAAAACAACTCTTTCCTGGCTATATTGTCATATATAGCTCATCATGGTACAGTGATGAGACTCTTTCCCATGCATTGCTCAGCAATGCAATGAGCACCGAAAGTCTTAAAAATAAAACATGATCAGATTACATTTTACAGTGCGTAAATGACCACAGCACTATGAAATTGGGTCGGTCACATCCAAACATCTGAACACCTGAAAGATACTGCAATGTCAAGAGTGTGATTTCACTTGTACCAAAAGTCCAATATAAATGTACGTGCATACACACAACTCATTGCACATGGTCAGATGGAGTGATTTAGATATGAACTTACATTAATATTGCAATAGTTGCGAACCTCTGACCTGAGTGGACATCTGCATAGTTGAGAAGATCACAAACTGAATATCCACACAAAGCTGAAAAGTAATTTGAGTGTGTGCCATTACAAACGGCCGTCAGGGAATGCAGTATCCTTGGGCCAGGAGGCACACACAAAGGCCTGCCCTCCGAGTATATTTAGTGCTACTAACATTGACAGGAGTAAGATACAGATCATGTGTCAATGGCATGTTCTTGTAAATTGAACGTCAGATGTAAAATGGACTCTTACACCATGTTTCACTACAGTGGTGACTGATGGCTCGGTCACTGATTCAAAATGTCTGTTGCTCTGTGACACACTCTCCCCAGATCTACATTATGATTACTGATAGGTGTATCATTGATGACACTATGTGTGGAACATATGTGTCTGTGCTAGACATACACAACAGCAGGTTTGCAATGTGTAACAGTCTACATATGCAGAGATTGTGTGTGCAGCTACAGTGTGTTCAGCTACAGGCCCTCTGCTGCTGTCCAAATTGAGTGTAGTACCAAAGAGTGTGCAATGACTGTGTATGTCTTGCACTTCATGATGTATATTGCCCTCTTACATATGTTGATCACAGTAAAGTGTACATGATGTCCTGTTAGTGTACACAGAGGAGCATACAATGGTAGTGGCCACACAATGCAGCACAGATAGTCTCCCTATGCCACAGCAATGTTTGCATGCATAAAGCAAGATTAGAATGGTATCTAACACAACTCTTAAAAATATTGACTGTTAATTTGTGTCGGTGCTGGATTGACTACCTAGGCCAAATGCAGGCACATGTGCACCATGAGGCAAGGATGCAACTGTCACATGCAGGAATGGATGTGACCTTGATGGTACATCCTACTGTTATCCAAACATGCTGTGAGTCCTTGTACTCCTTTGATGTGGGCTGCTGTTTCCAGGACTCAAATAAAATCAAAATGAACATAAGATGTCCAGATCCAGTTACATGTAATGTTACTATAAAAATCAAAGTGAACATAAGATGTCCAGATCCAATTACATGTAATGTTACTCCTGTCACGGTAGTACTCACTCACGCACTGCATGTTTGTGTGGTGTCATATGTCAGTAGGTGCATATATGACAATCTGGTGTGAATGGCTACCCACATTCATAAATCAAGGAACCCCTCTCTGGTGCAGAGTAATGTGATGCCGTGAATTAAGATACATAGTGGCACTTGTGATTCATCACATTAGCTTTCCTACTCAAGCTGGACACGTGATGCACAAACTATAGTCAAACTTAATTAGCAAACACTTTTATCTAGGTGCATTGTACATGTGCCACACATATAATTTCAAACACAAAGCCCAGACAGCAGATGTGTCTGTATCACAAAATGTAATGTTGGGTGTAGGCTATTTGAGTCTGAAAAATTATTTCTGCCCGACAATCACAAGTGTCATATTGGCCAAGCACCATACCTAGCATATCTATCTAGTTCATAGGTGAGGTGGATGCCACATGCACTGTACACTGGCAGAAGCAGCCAGTGCCTGTTTTCCCCTGAGTGTGTATAGCATCTGTATGCATCCTATGGCAGGAATGCAGACAGATAGTATGAATGTAGACTTTGTGTATGTTCGTAAAAGCCATGCTATAGGTAATTTGCATAGCTCTGCAATATCTCTGAACAAAAGGATTCCTACTCCACAATTACACATGTTGACCCAAGCATACTAGACACCATAGGACCACAAACATTTTGTAATGTTTCTACATATCCCAATATGTCTGTGTTTTACAGAAAAATATCTCATATTGTCAGCACCATGAAGGCAATTACTCACACATAGGCGCACTGTTAGCAATAACATTCAACACATCCAAATTCATCAAGGGTGCCAGATACCTGTCTAGATAGAAAGTTAGATAGAGCAATAAGAATTGCTCTAGGTTGAGCAGGTTTGCTGGTCTCATGGTTAATCTTTTGACGAAAAGGGAACCGATGGGCCCATTGCACCTCGTTATCCCAAGTCCACTGTGTCAATTCGGGAAATGCTTCTGTGAGGAGCCCTACCACGAATTTCCGTGGGTCAGACCCCTCTCTTCCTTCAGCAATTTCTAGAATTCTTAAGTTGTTTCAGCTGAGTCTGTTTTCCATATCTTCGAGTTTCCAGGCCATGTCACTGCGCTGTACTGTTAAGTCCTCTGTTACTGCCTTCTGGACGATCATCTGATCCTCAAGAGTAGAAATCTGGGTCTCGCTTCTACTATGCGTTCGGCAAATTCAGAACAAGACTTGGCCACCCGTCGAAGTGAATTTTGCAACTTTTGGCACGCCCCCTGCGTTTTCTGACTCTCAGCCCGGGTTTCCTCTCTGTGTGACATTATTATCTCGTAGATGACAGCAAAAGAGATTTCTTCCGTGCCGCCCAATGAATTATGCTGATCTCGTCACAACCCCTCTGATGACACGGGTTGTATCTCATTAGTCAAGGGCGTACCCCCATCCTCCTCTCTGGGCATTGCTGTTGGTTTTTTTCCGTGTTGTGTCTAAACCAGGTGTCCTAGTCCAAATCCCCGGGGTCACATCTTGATGTATACTGCTAGTCTCATTCCATTGCCCACCAGGGGAGCTGGAAGGACCATCAGACAGCTGTATAGATTCATCCCCCGATGAATTATAATAATCAGAAAGTGAAAGAAAAGGTTCACCCAAGTCCATTTTGTGTAGATCATGGGATTTGCTCTGATGTACCTGTTTACTCATAGGTTGCACATTGCAGGCTTTTTCGTCCATCTCTGGATTGCCACTGTCTATTCCTGCCACATTTGTACCATGTTCTGTCCCCTCCAAAATGGGATTAGCAGTACTCTCCACCTCTAGCCAGTCATGAACCGTTGGGATATGGATATCCCCCTGCCCTCCTTGCCTTTGTCCGTTTACTACTGCTCGCGCATTTCAATCATAGAGCTCTGTGCCCCCCTTGCTCACCTCATCCTGGTGTACATCTACAACTGGCTTCTTCTTCACAGTCCTGGTCCCTTCTGAGTTGTAGTTCTTGCCTTTCATGCCAGTGAGAAAGATAGCAGGCGTAACTTTCTTTCCTGGCCCTGTGGATCTAGTATTTCCAGGTTGCAGGTTACTTCCTGGGTCTACTGTAACCGCTCCCTGTCTTTGTTTTTTTTCGCACTTTCTGTCAGCTTCGACGATGTTGCAGCGGTGTCTCCACCGCGCTGCTTAACTCCTCGGGCACCTTTCAGGGGCATCTCCGCTTCCGTAGCCCCACGCCAACTCTCTGAAACAATAACAGGTCAAGGTGTCTACAAGGGATTTTGTTTCAGAATGATTCTCCAATTATTAATCTAGAAATTTCTCTACGGGTGAGTCTACTTAGAACACAAACCCAAATGTCAATCGACTAAACCAAAGAATGAATGAATATATAAAGCACAAACACAGGAATATCTTTTGTTAAGTATACAAAAATATATATATGTATAAATCAAGTTAAAAAGGAGTACAAATGAACAGTTTGTTCGGCAATAAATCATGAAAGAGGAGAACCCGAATTTATCCTACACTTCATGAAAAAACATCTATTCCAATAGAATCAACAATGACATATCTCCTGATGAGAATAATGATCAATTGAATATAGTCGAGGTTTCGGTCTTGGATGGCGTCAGTCCGTCAGACCATCTTCAGGACAGTAGACATTGCATAAAAAAAAGGACCCCTATACAAACATAATACAATCAGTTACATAAATGCAGACATAATTGCTCTATGTCCATTTGGTACAGTGGTTGATCAAGATAACCTGTGTGCAAACAGAAACCATAATCTTTTCTTATTTTTTGTGAATAACAACCCAATTGCACCAACATTATATACATTGTTACAGTTTGTATATATTCCAGGTGAAAGAATAAAAGCATACTAAGTGTATGTCTCCAACTTAAACCAAACGCATATATTTTGCGTAAAATATTCATGCTTACTTTACTGGTTGAACTCAACACGATTAATCATTTTCATGGAGATGTGGTTCTCACCGCTTATATAAATAGCAGAGCTACCACTAAAAAATCGAAACATAACGACATATTTTGGACTAAATAATAACTGTCTCATGTATAGAGTGTTGCTATTTATAAATTATATCGAAGACCTACCAGATCAACTGATCAAGGTCAATCCAAATTTCTGGTAGTAACCCCTCCACTCACGGTTTCTCAGCTGTGTCTCAGAACTGACCTAGAATATATACAAACTATAACACTGTATACAATGTTGGTGCAATTGGGTTGTTATTCACAAAAAATAGGAAAAGATTATGTTTTCTGTTTGCGCACGGGTAAATCCCTTGTAGGCACCTTGACCTGTTATTATTTGATTTGCCCAAGCCTCCAAGGGTATATTGGGTTTTCCCTACGTTTACATAGCGCACTGAGCTCCTTGTGATAGGGACTGCAGCAGGAGCACAAGCGGAATCCGGGGTCCAAGCAATGCCGAACACTGGTAGGTAAATATGCTCCAGAGCATCGGAAATCTTCTTGCAGGTCTCACTGTATGACGTTACTCTTCCCTAATCAGCATCCATAACGGCTCAACCACATCTTAACCAGCATCGAGTTAAAGGAAGTTCGGGGGTGTTGTATGAGATGGCCAGTAACAGGAGTTCACTTGCCTCCTTCCACAAACATCCCTCCTATTATGATCTGGCTAGGCCAGATAGGAAAAGAAGGGGGAATGGGTTTGAGTTTTTTGTGCACCCTGATTATTGTCATCAAACATTGGAAAAGAGGTGGCAGCTTTGGCAGTTAATTTCCCCCTTTCAAGTTAAAGGTGCAGAAGTATTTCTATTGAATCCTGCCAAACGTAAGGTTATATACAAGGATAGCACTAGGTTTTTTCCATCTGCAATGAAGGCTAAAGAGTATCTCCAGAGTATTGTACCCTAAATTTGAAGTTTGAAGTCCAAAATTACTATAGAAAGGTATCCCTAATTATCTATTCATGGTATACACACTTTATAAGTATGTATAGTATAAGTGTTAGCATAAGTGCAGGTTTTAGATTATGCTTTTTATTTTACCTTTCTTTTTTTTCTGTAAATACTTGTTGAGTGTTGATTTAGTAGCAAATCGGTGGGGGAAATGCGGGGGGAGAGGAACGGTCAGTGCTGGGACAGGGTTCTCCATCACCCAAGACTTGGGTCTTGCAGCCTCCATGGTTGGGTGGGCAGGGGGAGTCTCTGCTGGCAGAAGAGACCAAGGGGTGGGGAAGGGTGGGGTAGCAGGGGTGTGGGTGGCTGCTGGAAGGGCACAGGGGTTCAAAAATGGGGTAAAAAAGCCAATAAATGAGGTTATGGAAATGAGAAGAAGTAATTTAGTATGCTGGGAGAGCGGGCGGTGTCTTTTTAAATTTGAAGAAAGTCAATGCTGAGCTTGTTTTTGATATGTTTGTTTAATGTCCGGGGCCTTAATGAGAGGACTAAACATCAATGGGTAGCGCAGGAAATTAAAAATATGTCTCCTGATGTGATATGTCTCCAGGAGACCCACATCCCTTCGGCTAAATACAAGCTACTCATAGAACTAGGGTATGAATTATTGGCTTGTACGTCGCAAGGGACTACAACCAGAGGGGTGGCCATCTTGGCTAAAAATAATAACTTAATGGTAGGAAACATCTTGCGGACAAATATGGGCACTGGGTAATTGTTGAATGTGCTGTAGCTAGTAAAAAGTTTACAATATGCTCGGCATATGGATCGAATCATGACGAAGCTCAAATACTAGAATATTCGAATACTGAATTAGCTTCTTGGGCATCTCCTCTGATACTTTGTGGGGATCTCAATATTCAGTTGGAAGAAATTATTAAGGGCCCCTATGGGGAAAAATATACTGGTTGAAAACCCAAGGTTTATAAGGCATTACAGCAAATCTTAAATGAGCATGGGTTGGAGCATGCTTGGCCCAGATTAAATCACTCAGATCCTGGATATACTCCTTTTTCTTGCCCATATCAGAAGCTTGCAAGACTTGAATATCTTTTGGTTATTAAAACACTTTTATCGGAAGCAGATATACAGGTTTTTCTGAGAATCTCCTCGGGCCGTATCCCACTACTATTAACGATTAAAATGCCAGGAGTGGTCCGAACCCGGGGGAGCTTCTCTTTTGATCGAAAATTATTGCTAAACGATCAGTTTGTCAGTCATATACGACAAATGGTTAAAATAATTTCTTGTTATAAATCGGAATTCAACGAATAGCTGTATTATGTGGGACGCGTTAAAGTCCGCACTTAGAGGGGACATTTTGAACTTTGGACTGTATGCTCAAAAACAGCAGAGACAGCTTATCCATTTCTCGTGAGAAATGCGTATGCGCGGGCGTCCGCGCATTTGTGAGAAGAAGTTGCCAGTCAAGCAGGAAGAGGGAGGCCCGAGACGGCGCACCGCATTTAAATTCTTTAAATATTTTTAAGTTCTTTAATTTATTTTAAAATTAGGGTGGGCGGGAGGCGGGTGGTGGGCAGCTCTGCTTCTCTGCGGCGTGTGCGTAGCGCTGCCTGCTACACCTACTTCGTAAATTGCGAAGCAGGCAGCGCTACGTACACTCCGTGGGCGGAGCGGAGTACTACGCCCGGGATTAATTATTATATCCTAGGGACTTAACAGGGTCTTTTATTGCCAATTGTAATAATATAAAATTACCATGTACTTTTTGCACAGAACACAGGCCCTGAGTCTGGTTAGCAGAGCACAGGGCACAGCCAGAGTCAGCATCTCGTAGTCAACATGCGGGCATACATTGGGAGGACACTGCACACAGGTCCATGTTTCTCACAACCATTTTCCGAAGGATAGAGCTTGACACTATGAATTGAATTGTTATTAGAATTACTGTTTAATTATATTAAATCGCGAAGTACAATATTCATCTCAGCAGTAATTATAGTGGTCATTGCCGACTGACATTTAGTCTCAGGACCAAAATTTGCAGTCAAGTTGAGATAGATTATTTGATGTATTGCCTGATAAATAGTTGGAATAATGTTTGGCACACTATTTTAACCCGAAGCAGTCTCGAACCAATGGCTGTTTATCTGGTTTAAATATCAGCTTCTTGTGACTAACTGCCCTTGTCTGTTATGTTGTGATCTGTGTCAGAAGGTCCCTCTTCAGTTGCATTTATTTGGGGACTCCAGCAGATAGACATGTCATCTTACTGTCGCACCCTCTCTTTAACTCTAGCTTTGTGGCAGCCTCTCCTGATGCTACAGTCCAGAAATCAGTTAGCTTGTGCAAAATTTTCTTTTGTAGGTTTCTTAGTAGTCTTGTTTTAATGGCGTTGTTGTGAAATAAATGTAAGTAAATGTAAGGATCAAAATGAAAAATATTGCTCATCAATGTTTTAAACGGTGTTAGTCCCTTCTGTTTCCACCTCCAAAGTGCGAGGAAATGGTGTCGATTGATAACAATCAGTAGTGTACTGCCTCAATCAATGCAAATCAGGCTACGTAAGTGACTATGAGCCTGGGTGCCTACCTGCCTACCTGCCTGTGCACTGCCCCTGCCTTGCTCTACCCTTTGCCAAACACAATCTCTTCAGAAATTCACTCAGCAAGTCATTTTCCGGAGGAATTCTTCCATGACTGCCCAGATGATGTAGAGGATCTAAGGCCTCTGTGAGATGCTCCGCTGTGCACTGGTGCAAGTATACCAGTCAAGATGGGTGATGCAGGAGGAGACCATTGCAATGACCCCCTGCAAAAGCAGAGAAATCTGAGCGAAGGAGAGCTCTGTTCGTATGGCAGCAGGAGATGCAGTAAGGTGAGGAGGAGCACACACAGCTCTGCATCAGCACTGCCTGGAAGCTCTATGCTTAAAACATCTCAGCACTGGTACGAGCACGACATCAGTGTCACTTAGTGACCCTTAGTCACATTTGAATTTCTCATACTTATGCAATCAAATTGCTGATACTACAGGCTCACTCAGCAGCCCCTTGGTTTGTGTTTGGCCACACATGGTATTACTGCATAGTGTATTACCGTGGGTCTTGCAATACTGTTTGGGTGGAAACGTGTCTGTGCCCAAAACAATATTAACAGGCTACTCATGGAAGCGTGGCCAAGATGACAGCCAGGAAGGCTGCATGGTTCTAAGCTCCACGCAACCACCCTGTGCTGCACATTCTGGACCCCTGCCAACATCGGTTGACCTAAACTCCCCTTGGCCTGTATTGACAGCTGGTCCTCGCATCCACTTGATTGCAGGCTAGATATCCCATGCCCCTGTAGACACAGCCTACAGGGGCCTGAAGTCTGTGCCCCTTTGTTGCTGGAGCTGCCTGCTGCCTGTCCATGGCCATGGCAGCCCGGTGTTGTCTGTACCCTTTGGGCACCTAGGATTCAGGGCAGAGGTTGACTGAGGGGGTGACTGAGGGGGTGACTGGAAGGATGCTTCCCCATCTGCCTCTGCCGCCCTCTGTGGACTCTGCCTGTTTGCTACCTTGGAGTGTGGAGGTACTGGCTTAGACCACTGACTCTTTCATGTCAGCACTAACGAGCCCATGCCCTGGAGATCCCCAGCCATTGCTGCCTGCACACCGCCCGGAGGTCCCAGCGCCACCAGCAACATCATCACCTCCTCACACAGTACCCGGACCCTGAGGTGAGACCGGATGCACTGTATCTGAACTCCTGGGACCCAAAGGCCTGATTTCACTGCACATGTTTTTTCCTTCAGTGTAGAGGGACCACAAAAAATACAGTTGCTTTTTCTGCACCTCATTTGCAACACACTAGCGGACTCTTGTCCTCCTGGGCACTGTCACCCCTCCATATGATTGAATTCATGTTTGCTGGATGCACATTATCACCAGGGGGGCAGGCAGTTACCTGGAGCAGTTGGGCGAGCTGAGGGGGCCCCAGATAAGCAAGCCTTGACAACGACCTCATGTGCCCTTACCCCTCAGGCAGAGGCAGCTGGGTAGACTGGAACAGTGCCACACAAAAGCAATGGGAAAATCAAAGGATGACACGAACCCCCCCTCACAAAGTGTGGGGGAAGCGATTATGCTGTTTTGGAAACCTGTATCCTGGGCCAGTCCGGTAGTGGAAAGGGTGCTTCTTGAATATACAAGGAAGTTCACTTTAGATCTTGGCAGCCATACTGAATATTAAATCCACACTAGATCCTAAACTAGATACCCTCACAGGGGAAATGGGCCTCCTGCGTGCTGACCTTAAGAAATTGAAGGAGTGGGTGACAAAACCGAATCCACCATGGCTGCCTCCTGCCCCTCTGTAAACGATTCGCAAACACAAATTAAGGCTATTCAGGAGGAGGTTCGGCACTTGCGGATGAGGGTCGACCATGCGGATGGCTGCTCACGCCGGAACAATATTCGTATTGTTGTACTGCCCGAACATGTGGAGGGCCCTAACATGGAAATTTTCCTGGAGGACTGGTTAGTACACATTGTACTAGGGGGTGAATACTCTACTTGTTTTCCTCAGTGAGATGGGCTCACAAGGTCTCTGCCAGATGCCCCCCCTGGAAGCACCCCCAAGGTCGATTGTGAAAAATGTTGTTCAACTACTCAACTACTAGGACAGAGACCACATTCTTCAGGTGACTTGAACAAAAGGACCTTGGTAAATGGAAAACAGTAAGGTCACTATTTTTCCATATTTCACCCCCAAAACAGAGGGAATCTGTTAGAAATGGGATTTCTGGTTGGCTAGGGCTTGCGCCTAAGCCAGGCAGAAACCACCTCTCTAGTCAGGGCAAGGAAGTTACACAACACCTGCTCACCCCCTTGGTAGCTTGGCACGAGCAGTCAGGCTTATCTCAGAGGCAATGTGTAAAGCGTTTGCGCAACACACACACACACAACAGCAACCCACTACGCACACCACAAAAGGAACTCCACACAAGATTATATATAAAAATAGCCTTTGTATTTCCATAACACATTAGAATAGTAATCACACAATATACACTGTGCCAACTGGCACTAAGCAATATTTACAGGGGATTATATACACATGACAGGGCCAATTGCGCCCCTGTCAGAACCATCACAAAGTGAAAATAGTAGATGTAGAACATATAATAAATGTATAACACAACCATTAGTCCTGGCAAACACTGTACTCAGTATCATATCCTGCAACATAAACCATTTTATGCAATCAGCATCACATCAGGCGCAAAACACATTATGCGCCAACCTCATGAGCCTAAACATAATAGACAATAACCTCACCAGCATAAACCACATTAGGCAATAACCTCATAATCATGAATCACGCTAGGGGCATAAATCACAGTAGAAAGTAACCTAATCACATAAACCACAGTAGAGGTATAAATCAGGGTGCAGAAATCACATTATACATACACCATATGCATAAACCCATTATGCGCCATATTAGAGCTCTGCGCCCTACCACAAAAACAAACCCCCAGGCCAACTGGCCTCCTCTAGGGCTCCAATGCCCTATGTCCAGCAAAGCGTTACAACAAACAAATGATGGACGGAATGCTGACAATGCATACATTCTCCCCCAGTCAAGAGATCTGGGTTAAATCCATCGTTTTTTTGCCCACTACACCACCCCAGTTTAGACATGGCCATATGCAAATCAGTCTTGACCCTGTGCCTCATGGGAACAGTCCAGCCCGAACTGCCAAGCCATGTCTTCCCTGGACCGGAATCAAGCATCCTAGGACCGGTTTCTGGCTATCAGCTGTCATCAGCCAGGATAGCTTGACTCCAGCAAAGTCAGGGTTCAGCTGCCAATGCAGCGAAAACACAGGGGGCAGATGTGCTGTGGCGTGGGGTGCAGCTCACCCCTTTCTCTACAAAAGAACTGGCCCTCAAGCGTTGCAGCTGCCTGCGCTCTCGCAGGGCAGCTGGGAAATGAGCCCTGGCACCACTGTGCCACCAAAGCCTCAGTGGCAATTCTAATAACAATGTGCCCCAAAGTTGCAGCTGTCCGTAGTATGGGTGGTGCAGCTATAGCAAGCCCAAATAAGCACAAACTGTCTTGATACTTGCGCTCTCAGTACCGCCTAAGTCCCACCCTGGGACTTTAATAAATTGGGCCCCCAGAACTGCCATAAAAGAAATGCTCCCACCTTCAGGGTGACCGGAGCTTGATAATGGCAAGCTCAGCCCAACTCACCATTCCTTGGGTGCTGATCTATTCTTCCTCTCGCCGGCTCTGTGCACGAGCCAAAAACATCAAGGTGCAGTGCTCCGGACCAGTCTTCCCTCTTGCTGGTCAGCAGGATTCTAAGAGGGCCGCTGCCCGTAACAGTGCAGTGCAGTGGCAGAGTGGGGACAAGCTGACTTGGGCGCCCCATGACTACTTTAAATGCCAGCAGCCAAACACATATGGAGGAAGTCTCCATCGACCTTTTCCCTTCTCGGCTTTGTGGGCCGTGCCAAAAACCCGTCATGGACTTACCTGGCTTGCGGTGTCTTCCTCAGTGCGTCGGCAATGTGCACACAAATGCGGGGTGGGCTCCTGCCTAATAAGTGGGATAAATGCGGGGTAGGATCCCTCTTGACTCCTTTCGTTCTCAGGGGAACTCAGGCCATGCCTACAACCAGGCACAGCTGCCTGGCTTCCTTTACCAGCCACGCTTCTCTCGGGTTGTTGCTCCTGAAGCGGTGGCCCCCCCAGCAGGGCACACAATGCGGCAGAGTATGCACGAATGCGGGGTGGGCTCCCACCAACTAAATAAATTCAAATGCGGGGTGCGATCCCACCAAATGAGCACAAAGCGGGGTGGGCTCCCGCTCCTCCTCTCCGCAGTATTGGGGAATCCCTAAGGCTGGGATTCCCTCTGTAGATACGGCAGCAGAACAAAAGTAAAAGGGCTCACAAGGCACTAGAGTCCTCAAGGTTCCAGGGGCACAGCTGGGCCCAGGCAGGCCAGTACACAGGGCCCTTGATCAGGAAGGCAGTCCCTTGTGGCAGTTCCTCCTGGAGCTCAGAAGCAGTAAGCCCCAGCACAAGCAAAAGCACAAAACATTTCATGGGCTCACAGTCCCAATATTTATATTCAGCTTCTCCTTTGTCTGTAGTGAAGGGCATGGGTGAACCAGTCCCAACTGGTCCTGGAGCACTCTGTTTACCAGACTCCTCTTTCCTATTGTTAGGTGGGGGCTCATCATCAGACACACCACAGGGGGTCGGAGCCAGAATTCACTAGGGCAGGCACAATCCTATTCAGGGACCAAAGACTTCCCCTCCCACTACTCAGAATGCAGATGTCCCTATTCAGCCTAGCGCTGACTCACCCTGTCCCTCCTGGAGCCACACACACCTCCAGCTCCTGTCACTCACAAGCCAGACATGCAATTCACATCAGGCAGGCAGACACATAGCACACAGAAATACCAACTTCTAAAAGTGGCATTTCTAAAATACCCATAATAAATTCGTACACACCATTGCGCAGCATTTATTCTCACAATTTCATACATACCAGACTTGACCACACTGCTCCTCTCATAACAGGCATTACCACTAACACACATCCATCAGGTAATCCCCCATGCATTCCTAGGGAGGGCAGGCCAATCTCACTAAATGCAACACAGCGCGCACGCACTTTACACTGGGCAGCAGTGCTAAAGTGCCTGGAGGCCTAAAACCACCAACACTACACAGGAAAAGGCTAGGAGACAGGCAAAAAGTTTAGGGGTGACCCTGCAAAAAGGGCCAAGTCCAACAGAATCTTTCTATGAAGTAAAACTGCCCCTTGGAGAGTTGAGCATTCACTATACCATACCTTTCCCCACAAGCTCAAGATTATGCATCAGGATGTCACCACATTCTACGTCTCACTGGACGAGGCCTGGACCTGGCTGGAAAGCAAGGGGAAGGCCACACCTGAGGAGAGGAGAGGGGATGCCGATGTATGAGACATGTGCCATCCTGTGGTATTAAAATAAGAAATTGCAAGTTATATATATGTGATGTGCTTCTAAAGTAAGTTTTTCTAAATCAGTACTATGTTTAGAAGTGGTATGTTCTTAAGAAATAATACTAGTATTGTTGGAAATAGGTTTTTGAACCCCTATAAGTGTTCGTGACACTAATACGACTCTACACTGTGGCACCGAGGTGGAGTCGCGACTCCAGTAAATTACAGAACCAGCTTGGGCACTTTTAGAAGATACTAATAAAGGGTTAATATGTCTAACCAATACAAATGGGTTTCGTAATTTGAAATAATGAAGGAAGTATTTTGATTTGTTACTTACATTCATTTGTGTGCAGAAAGAGAAGGAATGTTTGCCATTACTGGTTTTACCTTGTTGAGAGTGGTGCATCACATTTATTGTGCGGGAAAGAAAATCTTTTATGAGTTTCTGTTATTTTATATTCTCCAATACTATTTGAGAGGTGAGTTACAAATTTGTAAGGTGTGTTAAATTTTGTGTAGGAGTGAGTCAGCGTTTGTCATTATAGTTTTAAGTTTGTAATGCATTATTTATAAAGCTTCCAAAGCATTAGAGAACTGGGATGTTTGAAATATGTTGCCTAATGTAGGCACATCTATTGTAGTCTATTTTATTGTACTGAAATGAACATTGAACTAGGTTGTGCATACTAATATGTGTATTTTTGGAGCTTCTAATGAAAGTAGTAGAGAAAATTGCGGTGTAAAACATGTTGCCAGATGTATTAAATTATATCCCAGTCTAAATAAGCATGTGGGTGTGTGATACATCCATTATGATGCAGGCATTAGAATGGTACATGTGTTGTAACAGCTTGTACTGTAATAGTGTGCATTGTAATGGAAGCTGCTTTGTAAAAATCACGCTGTAAAAGTATGCATTGTAATAGTTGCTTTGTAACACCATATACACTTGAAATAAGTTTAAAAGTATGAGACTCACAATAGAGACAGGAGAAGAGTTCTTTCATATTTGCCTAGGCCTCAGTTTGTGAGGTGTCAGAGAATAGTGAAGCAGGAAGAGAAAAGTGAAGTTTAAATAATGTTGATAGATGGATCAGTGAGGATGGTACTTCAAATGAGTCTCTGGAAAGGTACACGCAAAGTAGGCCATTTACATTTAGGGATCAGCTTGCAATGGGAAGTGCGGTCTGTCAAGTTTAAATGGCTGTGTGCTCTCATGACTCAGGTATGTGTCTACTTGTACAAAGATTCTGACATATGATGTGCAACTAATAACCCTAACTTAAGAACTTGGTAGCTTCTCATAGAGGTGAACGAATGTTTTTACCTCTGCAGCATCATTCCGTCGCAGAGGGAGATATGTCTTACCTATGTAGGTATCACAGAGCACCTCAAATAGACTGTTGAATACCCACATGCCCTGTATTATGAGCAGAAAGGAATACATACACCTTCTTGTACAGAAACTAATTGAGCATGTGGTCTGAAACACAGGTCTTTTGCTATTTGTAGGTTTCTTTTTATGTATCATGTCACTACAAAAATGCACAGGCATTGATGCCTTCAGAAACATGATGAGAGTTACATGGGAAGGGTTGATGTTTTATATGTGGCTAGGTACAACATTCAGAGCAGTCAGTGAATAGTGAAGCTACAAGAGACTTGTGAGGTTTAAGACATGTTGGCAGAGCGATTAGTGATTAGGCTATTTCATATGGGTCTCTGGAAAGGTACACTCGAAGTATGCCGTATACATTTAGGTGTGTGCTTGCAGTGGAAAGTACAGTCTGTCAAGTTTAAAGGTCTGTGTGCTCTCGTGTCTCAGGTATGTGTGCGCTTACATATGAATTCTGACATGTGCTGTGCATCTGAAGATTCTAGCCCAAAAAACGTATAGCTTCTCATGCAGGTGGACAAATCTTCTCAGTTCTGCTCCATCATTTGGTCGCAGGGGGACACATATCCTACCTATGTAGGTGTCACAGAACACATATATAGGAATACATACATCTTCTACACAAATTTAGAGAGCATGCAGTGTGAAACTGAGGTCTTCTACTATTTCTAGGTTTCTTTTTATGTCACTAGGAAAAGGCACAGAAACATGCATTGATGCCTTCAGAAACATGGTGAGACTTACAACAGTGACTTGGAAAGGGTTGCTGTTTTATATTTGGCTAGGTACAATATTCTGAGCAGAGTGATTATGGGACTGTGTATGGGTCTCGCGAAAGGTACACTGGAAGCAGGGCGTATACATATAGGTGTCTGCTTGCAACGGAAAGTGCAGTCTGTCAAGTTTAGAGGTCTGTGTGCTGTCATGATGGTTAGGTCCAGCATTCTGAGCAGTCATTGAATAGTGAAGCTGCAAGAGAATAGTGATGTTTAATTTGCAAGAGAAAAGTGAGGTTTAAGATATTTTGGCAGAGGGATTAGTGATTAGGCTACTTCGTATTAGTCTTTGGAAAGTTACACGCGAAGTAAGCCACATAAATGTAGGGGTCTGCTTGCAATGGGAAGTGCAGTCTGTCAAGATTAAGGGCCATATGTAGGTAAATATAATTTACCGATTCTTAAATACCGAACTTTACCGAATCGGTATTTAAGAATCGGAAAGTTATATGTAGGTAATCATTCGGTAATAATTACCGATTCGGTAACATTCGGTATACAAGACTCGGAATTTACCGAATCGGTAAATACCGCGGTGGTATTTACCGAATCGGTAAAATCCGATGTGGTATTTACCGATTCGGTAAATACCGAATCGGTATTTACCGAATCGGAAAAACGAAATCACATGACTGGATGAAACAGCCAATCCTGTGCAACCAAACCCCACGCAACCAGGAAGTGGCCACACCCAGGCAGGTGCAAACAATCAACAGACTCTGGAGAGGCTGGGAGTGCAGAGGAGAGGCAGGGAGCCAGTGCCTGATTGTGCAGCTCAAAATCACAATGTCCAGCCAGGGGACACAGAGAGATGGAGGGGAAAGGAGGAGAAAGCAAAAATTTAGCCCCAAGGAACTCCAGGTACTAGTGGAGGAGGTGGTGAAGCAGCACCAGAAGCTGTTTGGGAGGCAGTCCCTGCAAGTGCCAGAGTCGGAGAAGCGGACCATATGGCTTGGAATCCAGGCGCAGGTCAATGCTGTTGGAGTGACCCCCAGGGACATTGAGGTACTTAAAAAGCGCTGGTACGACCTGAGGATCGTCACAAAGAGGAAGATGGGGGAACTACAGAAGGAGGCCAGCCGGACAGGAGGTGGGAGCAACAGGGCACCTGCCCTTACCGAACTGGAGGAGCTGGTGCAGTCCACAATAGAGCACAAGAGTGTCGTGGGGCTTGGGGATGCCGACAGCTCTGCCAGAGCCGCCACCCAACAAGGTAAGACGAATGCACAGCAATGTAGCCCCCCCTACCCCTATCCCACATCCCCCATTGTGAAATGAGTATCCCACTCCAGTCCATGTGTTAGTGCAGACTGGCAATGCATTATGGGAGATGTAGTCAGGGAAACCCCAACCATGAACTGAATAGCACAGAACAACAAGGCATGGTACACACATTAGCCAAAAGCAGGCAGAGGACAATGTGAGAGTGTGACAGAAATTTATTGTGATGCTTGCAATGCAGGCCTTCAGGTACACTGAGCTGATGTTGCATTTCTGTCCACAGATGTAACATCGCGCAGGACTGCAACAGGAGAGAGGGCACACCGGCAAGACAGTACAGGGCTGGCCAGCACAAGTTCTGCCCAGATATCATTGCCACAGCCAGCATCACCACTACCACAGCCAGCATCACCACTACCACAGCCAGCATCACCACTCATGCTTGAGTCACTGGCCACATCACCGCCTGCATTTGTGAGGTCGAGGAGGCATGCAGCTGCCAGGTTGCGAGTGTTGGAGACCTCATCTGACAACAGCAGGGGCCCGGATCCAAACACCATGCCCCAGGATGGGAGCCATGCCACTGTGCCCTCCACCTCAGAGGGAGCACACACGGGTGACAGACGGCGCTGCAGGTCGCGGGTGCAGAGTCCACCAGCACACGTTGACAGCCATGGGGTGTTCTCGGGGCTCGAGGGCAACATGCTGAAAATACAGCGCCTACAAACAAAGGCAGTGATGTCAGTTCAGCGGCAAATGCGGGGACTGAAAGCCACGTTTGACAACATGGACAGGGGCATCAGCGCTATTGTGGTGGGGATGAGTGACATGGCAGCGGGCATTCGGGACATGTCCCAGTCCATCAAGCTGTTGTGCAGCAAATATGATGCAGACAGAGCTGCACGGCGCCGGGAACGGCAGAGGAGAGACAGTCACACCAGGGCACTCAACCGGCTGGCAACTGCCACGTCACTACTCTGCAGGCGCTCTGTGGCTATGCAGGAGGGCCTGACACACTGCAGCAGCGACGTTTCTAGGGGGATGGTGCAGGTCACCAGTGCACTGGAAGTGCTATTGACAAGCCAGGCGGCCACAACTGGTGCTGGGGATGCTGCGGAAAGCATCAAAACCAGCAGCAGGAGCAGCATAACCCCCCCGGTCCCAGATACACGCAGGAGCAGCAGGCGGCATGGGGCTGCCACTAGTGAGGAGGCACAATCCGTGGCATCCCACACTGTAGCGCGTGGCCGCAAACAGTAATGCTGCACGGCATAGCCTAAGACAATTGGGTGACGTAACCCTGGACTTGCTAGCAGTCATTACGTAATGTTGCTTGGTGTTGTGGCGTAGTGCCGCATTATTAAACTACGTCATGACATCCAACAGCTGGCTGTGTCCCCTTACTTACTCAGAAATAGTTGCATGTGATCTCTGCCCGTCTCTCTCTCCCATCTGTTGCTGTTGGCACTCCAGCTGCGTTGGCCTCTGGCTGACCTGACTCATCCTCATTGTCCTCAAAATCTGTTAGTTCCACCTCTGTACCTCTCTTTGTGGCAAGGTTGTGCAGCATTGCACAAGTGGCAATGATCTTGCAACAGATGATGGGTGTGTACTGGCGTGCGCCTCCGCTCTTGTGGAGGCAGCGGAACCTGCTTTTCAATAATCCAAACGTGCGCTCCACCACGTTGCGTGTAGATTTGTGTGCCACGTTATATCGTCTCTCACTCTGGGTTGATGGGTGTAGGTAGGGAGTGAGGATGAATGACCGCACGGCATATGCACTGTCGCCTAGGTGAGTAAAAGGGTACCATCAGTCACATGCTTCAATACACTATGATTTGCAAGTATCATGGGGCATCACTATTACTTACCTAGCAGGTATCCTTCTCCAAATTCTCCGGCAAGCAGTCGTGTGTAGATCCCACTGTTCTGGAAGATGTAGGAGTCGTGGGTGCTCCCAGGAAACTTCGCAACAATATCAGTGATGATGTTCCCTGCGTCGCAGATTACCTGCACATTGATGGAGTGGGTGGACTTTCTGTTCCTGTAGATGTGCTCAGTGGCAGCTGGTGGGCAGATTGGGATGTGTGTGCCATCAATACAGCCAATGACATGGGGGAACTGTGCCATGTGATAAAAGTCAGATTTAGTTTTCTGCAGTTCAGCCTGTGTGTTTGGGAAGCTGATGTAGTGGTGCATTCTCTGCATCATGGCATACAGGAACTTCCTGAAGAAACGGGAGAGGCAACTCTGGGATACACCGCCCACCGAAGCTATCACCCCCTGGTAACTGCCAGATGCGAGTAGATGTAGGCTGCAGAGCACCTGCACATGTGGTGGTATGGCATGCGCCCTTCTTGTTGGCTGGTCCAGGAGTGGGTGCAGGTCCCTTATCAGGTCCATGATGGTTTGTGGGTGTAGCCTGTACCTTTCATGTATCTCTGCGTCAGTCTGTTGAAAGAGTGTGATGCGCTGTCTGTAGATGCGTTCCTCCCGTCTCCAAATCCTCAGACCTGCTGCCTGTAGACGTAGGCGCCTTGCAATGACATACAGAGTGGCCATGTTGTCCACGCTGTTGCATTTTGGGATTGCTTACATACACTGTTGATGCTTACCACCTGCTTTCAATCTGTGTTAATTACCGACTCTTAATTACCGAATTTCATGGATTTCTTAATTTCCGAATTTACCTTCATGTCTTTTTCCGTTTTACCACTTCATATTTACCACTTCATATTTACCGAATCTTTAAATATGTATTCGGTAAATATGAATCGGTATTTTAGAATTCGGTAAATATGAATCGGTATTTACCGCTTCATATTTACCGAAATTGGTTTTTGGCCTCCTACATCTCACTTGACTAAATACCGGTCGGTAACGGGAAATTTACCGAATTTCGGCCGTTACCGACCGGTATTTAGCTACCTACATATGGCCCTAAAGGTCTGTGTGCTCTCGTATCTCAGGTATGTGTGCACTGGTACATATATTCACACACGTGCTGTGTCTGAAGATGCTAGCTCAAAAACCTGGTAGCTTCTCAAGTAGGTGGACAAATCTTCTCAGTTCTGTTCCATCATTTGTTCACAGAGGGACACATATCTTACCTATGTAGGTGTCACAGAATACATGCATAGGAATACATACACCTACTTCTACACAAATTGAGAGAGCATGCAGAGTGTAATACAGGTCTTCTACTATTTCTAGGTGTGTTTTTATGTATCATGTCACTAGGAAAAGGCGCTGAGACACGCATTGAAGTCTTCGGAGACAAAGTAATACAACAGTGACATGGGAAGGGTTGCTGTTTTATATTTGGCTAGGCTCAACATTCTGAGCAGTCAGCGAATAATGAAGCTGCAAGAGAAAAGTGAGGTTTAAGACGTGTTGCTAGATGGATTCGTGTTCACTGTACTTCGTATGAGACTCTGGAAAGGTACAGTCGAAGTAGACCATATAAATGTAGGGGTCTGCTTGCAATGGGACGTGCAGTCTGTCAAGTTTAAAGGTCTGCCTGCTCTCGTGACTCAGATATGTGTGCACATTTACATGTATTCTGACATGTGCAGTGTGTCTGAAGATACTACCTTAAAAACCTGGTTGCTACTCATATAGGTGGACAGATCTTCATAGTTCTGCACCATCATTTGGTTGTAAAGGGAGACATGTCTTACCCATGTAGGTGTTACAGAACACATACATAGGAATGCATACACCTTGTTCTACACAAATTTAGAGAGCATGCAGTGTGAAACACAGGTCTTCTACTATTTCTAGGTTTCTTTTTATGTATCATGTCACTAGGAAAAGGCACAGACACATGCATTGATCCCTTTAGAAACATGGGGAAACTTACAACAGTGACATGGGAAGGGTTGCTGTTTTATATTTGGCTAGGCCCAACATTCTGAGCAGTCGGTGAATAGTGAAGCTGCAAGAGTAAAGTGAGGTTTAAGACATGTTGGCAGAGGGATTAGTGATTAGGCTACTTCGTATGGGTCTCAGGAAAGGTACGCTCGAAGTAGGCTATATATGCTTAGGTGTCTGCTTACAATGGGAATTGCAGTCTGTCATGTTTAAAGGTCTGCATGCTCTTCTGACTCAGAAATGTGTGTAGTTGTACAGGTATTCTGAAATGTGCTGTGCGTCTGAAGATGCTAGCTTAAAAACGTGGTAGCTTCTCAAGCAGGTGGACAAATCTTCTCAGTTCTCCTCCATCATTTGGTTGCAGAGGGACACATGTATTATGTATCTAGGTGTCACAGAACTTCTCAAATAGACTGTTGAATACCCACATGCCCAGTATTATGAGCAGAAAGGGATAGATACATCTTCTTGTACAGAAACTTAGAGAGCATGCATTCTGAAACACAGGTCTTCTGCTATTTCTAGGTTTCTTTTTATGTATCATGTCGTTAGGAAAAGGCACAGACACAGGCATTGATGTCTTCAGAAACATGGTGCGTGTTACAACAGTGTCATGGGAAGGGTTGTTGTTTTATATTTGGCTAGGCCCAACATTCTGTGCAGTCGGTGAATAGTGAAGCTGCAAGAGAAAATTGAGGTTTAAGACATGGTGGTAGATGGATTAGTGATTATGGGACTTCGTTTGAGTCTTTGGAAAGGTACACCCTAAGTAGGCCATATACATTTAGAGGTCTGCTTGCAATGAGAAGTGCAGTCTGTCAAGTTTAAAGGTCTGTGTGCTCTTGTGACTCAGGTATGTGTGCACTTGTACGTGTATTTTGACACGTGCTTAAAAACCTGGTTGCTTCTCATGCAGGTGGACAAATCTTCTCTGTTCTGCTCTATCATTTGGTCGCAGAGGGAGACATGCCTTACCTATGTAGGTATCACAGAACACTTACATCGGAATGCATACACCTTGATTTACACAAATTTAGGGAGCATACAGTGTGAAACACACGTCTTGTACTATTTTTAGGTTTCATTTTATGTATCAGGTCACTAGGAAAAGGCACAGACACACGCTTTGATGCCTTTAGAAACATCAGTGACATGTGAAGAGTTGGTGTTTTATATTAGGCTAGGCCCAACATTTTGAACAGTGGGTGAATAGTGAAGCTGCTAAATAATAGTGAGGTTTAACACATGTTGGCAGAGGGATTAGTAATTAGGCTACTTCGTGTGGGTCTCTGGAAAGGTACACTCGAAGTAGGCTGTTTACATTTAGGTGGCTTCTTACAATAGGAAGTACACTCTGTCAAGTCTAAAGGTCTGTATTCTCTTGTGACTCAGTAATGTGTGTAGTGTACATGTATTCTGACACAAGTTGTGCAACTGATGACCCTAACTTAAAAACTTAGAGGCCCATTAGGATGGCGGGCGGACTCCAGTCCACCTGCCACCCAAGTGGTGGTGGGACCAGCCACCAGTGGTGCGGCAGTCCCACACTGCCAATTAGGATGCAACTGCCAACCTGGCGGTCACATCCCGCGTATTCAACATTGAGGCGGGCGGTGCTGTAAGCAGCACCCGCCACAATGTTGAGAATGCATGTTGTGCACTGGCATGCACAACGTGACAGGCACTATGCGGTGCCTGCCACCTTGTGAATGCCACTGTAGGGGGGTACCCCCAAGTGCAGCCCCACACCCCCCTAGGGGCCCACAACGGGCCCCCAAAGTAAACACCGCATACCTTTCCATTGCGGAGTCTCCGCCATGGAAAGGCATTCCACCGCCATCATCATAATATGCCACCATATTATGGGCCTTTTCCGCCCGGCAGGCAATCATGACAATTGCCTACCGGCAGAAAAGCGGTGGACGGTCTTTCCGTCTGCCACGGTACCCCCCGCCATGCTAATGTGGTGGGGTAAATGGCCATCCGGCGGGGTGTTTTGGCGGGCGGATCTCCACCGCCAGTCGGGTGGTGGCGATCCGCCCTCCATGCTAATAGGCCCCTATGTATCTTATCATACAGGTGCACAAATCTTGTCAGTCCTACTACAGCATCCAGTCACAGAAGCAGAGATCTATTACCTATGTACGTGTCACAGAAGTCCTACTACAGCATTTGGTTGCTAAAATCTAGATCATTTACCTTGGTAGCGATCATAGAACTGCTAGAATATAGATTTAAAAATCTGAATGCCCTGTATAATGACAAAAAAGTAATGCATACATCGTCTTGTACAGAAATGTAGAAAAATAAAAGTGTACAGTAATTTACAAATTGTTTCTCCCAGACTCTCAAACATTTAGAGCTTCGCTAATGTGCATAGTTAGGTATCCCATATATTTATTTGTTATGAAGAGAATACCAATGTAATTGTAACCAAAAGCTTATTGATTATTATGAATATTAATGTAAAATTTGTTTAAAATTATTAATTGATGTAACGAACTATTGAAACTATTCTTTGTTTTTCAGATATTTACTTTATTTGGAAAAACAAATTGAAGATGGCAAGAAAACATGAAAAGAGAAGAGAGCAAAAAAAACTGTACTACTTAAAGAAAAGTGAAAAGAGAAAATTGGAAGAAGTGCAAAAGGTTATACATGAAAAAAGTCTCCTGTTAAGAGAACTAAACAATTTCTTGAAACAGTTTCACACACATTGAAAAACATGTTGAAAAGAAAACCAAAAGTTCCACAACAAATCAGAAGGAAAACAAGAATTTTAATGGTAAAACAACATTGTTTTATGGGAAAGGAACGCATCTAACAAGAAGGCAAAAAGAGCATAATGATATATGAAGAAGACTGTTTAGAAGTGGAGTATTTCAAAATGTATAAAAAACATTGTACAAAATATAAAAGAGATCAGCAGCTCATAAGAAAAAGCAACAGATTGAGAGTGTAGTGGATACATCTTTTGAACTGAAATGAAAATAATTTATATTAATATTGAAGAGAATGAGAACATTGGATACAACAATGGTGTTTATGAAGGAGAAAATCAAAAGAAAAATGCTGGTTAATAGAAGTAACATTTGTAAAAGTTTTACTGGTAAATGGTGGCACACTTCCAGTACTGAGCTTTCTTTAATGAAGAAAGCTATTTACAAGAGAACACGTAAGTACATGCAGTTGATACTAGTGGTCGATAATATGAGGTAAAAAATGGTTCTCCCTTTGCAAGAGAAAAAATAGTTCCCAGGAATGTGGAAGAAGTAATAGCTGAAGAAGTTCAAGGGAGACGTACACAATCTCCTGTATATCAGTGGGATTGCAGCAGTATTTGTAGTATTCAACAGGAATCTATTGACATATTACATTTATTTTTACGAGACTACGTCAAAAAAGTGTTAAACAGAAGATTAAGACGTTACAAGGACAAGATCCAGGTAAAGTACGAAAATATACTCAGTTGCAAGGTCATTCTCTGGCTTGTCTTTCAAGAAAATTGCAGCAATGTTGTCTTTATTTGTTTGTAGAAAGACAGTTTGATTTGGGTAGTGATCAAGTAATTTATAAGTACTGTTACAACAAATTAGAAGAAAACAAAATGCCAGCTAGAGCAAAGAATAACGACTTAGAGTTGGTACCTATTCCTCAGGAACTGGCAGATTTAAATATATATGAGTCTATTCTTATTCAATCTGTACACCCTTTTCAGGTAATAGTTTGTATGGAGCCTAAAACAAGTAATCTGCCAAAAACAGAATTGCAAAAAGGTCTCAAAGGAAGAGTTGTGTACTTGCCTTTACATTTTTAAGAAAAACATTGAAACTGTTGGTGTAGAGAGAGAGAGGAAAATGAGCCAGTAGTTACTATAGTAAATGGTGTACCAACAAAGACCAGGAAAATCTGGTAAAAGTATGTACATGGTAATAAACTTCGAAATGCTACAATATACATGGTACAGAATAATATTTATTATAAAAATGTAAATGTTGATGAGGGGAAGTAATATGCTTAGAAGATGAAAGAGTAATGTCAAGTTGCCACATTGAAAAAGTGGACAAGTCTAGGACTGAAGAGATTTATGAACATTATGCAATACATCTTCTGCATTCAAAAGAAATTATAGGAAATAATATTGAATTATTTCAAATGCAGGAAGCAAAGGCAACTCCAATGAGTGTATGTGAAAAAGTTTAGAAGCTGGTTGTTTTCCACAACTATTCCCCACCAGAGAAGGTGGAGAATTTGATGAGCGAGATGTACGGATTCCAGCTTCAGAATACCAGTCAACAAGAATGTATTGTGAAGATCTAAGATTTCGGCTACATTCCATTTATATTTCATATTCTGTTTGAAAGTGATTTGTCTTCACTTTCATATGCAGTGAACCATATATTAAAAACTAGAGTTCATCGTCAACATGTTTCTGCAAAACAGTTCATGGACAAAGTTGAACACAGAGATGAAAATTTTGAATCACAGTTAATGAATTTGATGCTGTATTAACATGGTACCAATGAATATAGGTATCACTGTTATGGTGAGCTTAATTGCATATTAAGAAACGTAGGTGCACCTACATGGTTTGTAACACTTAGCTGTGCTGAATATGTGTGGGATGATTTACTTGAGTTTCTAAAAGAAGCAAATTCAAATGTTAAAAACATTCAAGTAAGAACAGCTGGAGAACTCTGTTCCTTGGATCCTGTAAATGTTTGCAGGTATTTTAACCACAGGTTTCAAGCTATGATGTAATTTATCTGTAATAAAAAAGATTCCACCTCTTGGCGAGGTAGATGATTTCTTTTTTGTGAAAAGAGAACTAAGCCACAGGTGCTCCTCATATACACATGCTATAATGGATAGAAATTGCACCAAAATATGGAACACATAGTGATGGAAATGTTTTGTCTTTCATTGAACAGTTTGTTACATGTGCCATTCCAAGAGATGGAGGAGAGAAGAGCTTGAGACAACAAGTTTTACGGTTTCAAAGTCATAGATATGGGAAATACTGGAGACAGAAATATAAATGTAAAGGGAAATGTTATACAAAAAGTCCTTTTGGATTCCAAATTAGTATTTTTCTCAGCAGTAAAGCATACCATAACTCGGAATTCTCCCAAGAATAAATACAACTTGAAAAGAATAGAAGCTTCAAAGTACATTAATGACTAAAATCCAGTTATTTTGAAAATGTGGAATGCAAACATGGATATTCAGTATGTTGCAGATAATTCAATTGCTGTTGCTTGTTATGTTACATCATATATTACCAAATCTTAGAAGTCAGAGATGAAAGAAATGTGAAAAGAAATTTCAGCAGAAAAGACGCTGATTAAGAAATTGTACAGATTCAGCTTGAAAATGCTTTCCCATATAGAGATTGGATTATATGAATGTTCAGAACAGTTGAGCTCAGCCAGTTTATATTCTAAGCAAAGAGTAATCATTTGGATAAGTCTAGGTCTTGCCTCGACACAAAATAGAGTATTGAACTCTTTACAAGAAATCAAATAGTTAGCTCAAAACTAATATGTTGGATACATACTATCCCAAAAGGCATTCACATCGTGAAAAGCTATGTCTGTATGAAATACTTCAGCCTTATACATTTAAAAACAATGTTAGAGAAAATATTAAAGAAGATACATATGCAGTTATTGGATGTGATGGGTGTTTAGTGAAATATGTGAAAGGGAATATTATTAACCACAGAAAACTGAGTTGCAGATAAGAGAGAATTCTCATGTTTTGCACTTCTGCAACTGTTCAAGCCTTGGCGCAGTGAAACAGAATTACTTGGAGATTTTGACTGCTATGAAGTGCATGGTTTTTCCAACTTACCGATACATTTTAAATGATGAGATTCAACAAGTAGGTACGATTGCAGCTGAAATAGCTAGAGAAAGTTCACATAGCAGTCAAAGATCTGGTCTACTGACTAAATATCCACTGGCACAACCAATTATTGAAAACGGTGCAGCAATAGTCATGAATGAGGTAGAAACTGCAATTCAGCAAGCACAACAGGAAATTATTCAGTTTGAAAAGTTGGAGGACCAACTAAATATTGAACACAAAGAAATACATCTACAAGTCAAACAAAAGATAGAACACGGTTTGTTTCATGAAAAAAAAGAATGCCAATGTTCATCATTGAATCCTATCCTATTGTACATTAGTGGTCAAGCTGAATCAGGAAAACGTTTCTTAATTAAAGTTTTGACCAGTTATCTACACAAAACTTCACGATCACATTTATCTTGGGCCGTAACAGCTCCAACTGGATTAGCAGCACACAACATTGAAGGTATTACTTTACATCGATTACTTATGCTTACAGTTGAACATAATAATAAACTACAATATCAGAAGCTATTTGAGGAAGCTTGCTATGAAGTCTCAGGAGTAGTGAAAAAACAGAATCTTTTAATCATTGAAGAGGTGAGCATTGTCTCAAACTTAATGCTTGCCTTTGTACACTTGAGAAGGCCACACATTTTTAAAAACAGATTATTATATATTGTTTGGAGGAAAACATTTAATTGTATGTGGAGACCTACTACAACTTACTCCTGTTAAACTACAACCTGTCTTCAAAACTCTTATCCTTGATCATACAAGGAACTCTTTATGAAGTATTGGGTTACACTTTAAATATAAAGAACTTGTTAAGAATATGCGACAAGCAAGTGATGAATTCTATGGAAATATTCATAAAGACATAAGAATTGGTATGTTGATGGGTAAACAAGCTTTAGAAAGTCGCCTACTAAGGAACTTGTACACATCTAAAAAGATAGTAGCGGAAGTAATGTAGAATATGCTTGTAGAAAACAAGTCAACAGTTTGCCTAATGCCTATACTGCAAGAATGTTCTACATTTATTGAACAACTTCTCAAACTGTAAAAACAAAAAAAATGTTGAAATTAAAGCTACTGACAAAATCGAACGCCAAGAAGTAACAATTCTTCTTACTGAGAAACTTCAGCCTAAATTGGATTCTTTGGAAAAGTCTGTATCTAAAACTGAAGGATTAGAAAAGAGTTTTGGTGTATGTAAAAACTGTTGAGTAATTTTGCAGTGTAATTTAAATGTAGAAGAATGATTAGTAAATGGAGCAATAGGAAAAGTTTTTGATTTTTTTAATTTTCAAAATAGAGATGGTATAGAATTTTTTATTGTAAAATTTGACCAGATCGATGAGGTAAGACAGATTGGGCATTCTATTGTGCGTTATTTGCTTGTAAAAGACTTTTATGTTCATAGAAAACAGTTTCCTCTGTCTCTAGCATATGCAGTAACTATTCCTAAATCTCAAGATTTAAGTATAGATAGAGCTTTTGTAAATATTGGAAGTACGGAGTTCAAAGAAGGAATGGCATATGTTGCATTGTCTCGAGTAAGAACATTTTCTTATTTGTATTTGATAGATTTTGATGAGAAAAAGTTTAGTGCTGATGCAAATTGTATAAGAGAGTACAATTGTTTAAGAAGACTTTATGCTCCTCATTTAGGTGAATATCCAATATATGAGAACTGTGTAGTGTGTCCAAAACGGAAATATGTCAAACATTCAACTGAGGTTAAAATTAAGGAAACAATTGAAGAAAACGTTGAAGGCGTAAAGAAAATAAAGGTGGAAAGTGTTAATGACAGTTGGAAAACAGTTCAGGTATCAACTGTTATGCTAATGTGATATTGTTTTTGTTTTTTTAACAGTTTTTATTCATTTTACAATATTTCAGCCCCAAGATCCCCCTACCGCCTAGGGTTAGGAAATACAACAGAAAAATACAGCCCAAAATTGCTTACAATATTCCATACTATACAAAAAGGATTGCTCTGATCCACTGCAGCTTATTACAGTACAATTGCTCCAATTGATCAACCACAGCTAATATAACACTAATTAAAAAAACTGAACCTAAAGTTGCGCGTGCAGGTAATACAAAACAAGTCTTCCTGTGTAAACTTCATTCCCCACTTTGGGTTTGATCTAAACGTGCAGGGGATCTCAAATCATCATACCTTTTCTATGCTGATTACTCCTTTTTCATTTGTATATGGCTATTTCCAAATTATACATTGCTAGTGGCCTGGCCAACCATTGCTGAAATACGGGGGTGTTAGGATCTAGCCAGGTGGCTGCTTTGCACATAGTTAAAACTGCCATAGAGATAAAAATTAATGCATGCCCAATTCCTAAAGGATTAGATTAGATTCAGAAGTTCCGAACAAAATTATATCATCAGACAGTATTATTTCAGTTTTTAAAACATCCAATAAAAACTTTGCAATATCTTTGATTACTTTTTGTAAAACATTATAGGATGCGAAAATATGGACACTGTCTGCATTATAAAGTGCACAGCATGGGCAAAAAGTTCCCTTTCCCCTCCCCATTTTGCAATTTGGTCAGGAGTATAATACAAAAAAACATGTTTTATAAAACTGTGCCTGAAGCCTGGTAGACATTAAAACAGACTGTCATAACTCATAGGCATAGAGAAATGTCCCATCTGTCACCCCTACCTTTGTTTGCCATTTCTGGGTATACTAGTCTAGGTCATTCAGTAAGGCTGCATTTATAAGTGTTTATATCTCCTCTATTGAACTCGCTTTGTCGTGGTTTAGCCTTTCAATGATTTCCACCCTCTCAAATTTAGCCAGCTGCCTCCTTTTTGTACAAGGAAATCTCCAATCTGCAGAAACTTAAAAAAAATCCGCCCAGTCCAATGTAAATTCAGTTCTTCGAAAGATTACCTAATTAAAGGATTCTGGATTTGCCTGTTATTGAGTATGTATTCATGCTCTGGGCAAATATCTTTGATGTAATATTCCTGCCTGTCCAGGTCGGGGAGATTGCACCGTCTCTAAACTGGAACGTGGACTGCTGATTACAGATCGACTGAAATCGCGTTACCAAGATCGAAAACCATCAAGGGAAAAAAAGCAGCCAATCCAATTTATTCTCCATACAGCCATCTCTAAAAATAAAGATTATTATCTAAAGGTGTATAAAATGATAATCCAAATATTCTCCGTATGGCACTCCATACCTTAAAAGCATTAAAAAGGGTCTTAATCCGTACTTTTTTGTAATAGCTGTTGTGTAGTTGTCGCCAGAGATAGCCATTGGTCTCTTTCCTCAGCATAAGTTCAAAAGGAGAAGGGATTTGATGACTCTGTATGTTATCTGTTTGGGTCTGCAATAGCTCTTGACTATATAATATAGTTTCACATTCAGGAGAGCCAGCACACCCTGTCCCTGGGTAGAGAAAGAAATTTAATAGCAAGCTGTGGTTGTGAGTAGGCCCAGATAAATTGTAAGAATATCTGCTCTATTGTTTTAAACCATGGCGATGTGAATTCCAGACAGAAAGCTCTAAAAATGTATAAAAGATTTGGAAAAAAAGAGCATTTTTATGGCGTTACATCTTCCTCCAATAGATAGATGTAGATTATTAAGTCACTGATGGTCTTTTTAAATGTTGCCCATTAAGGGCTCCAGATTCTCTTTAACCATATCATCAAGCCTAGAGGATATAGAGAGACCTAAGTATATGGCTTTTTCTACCACTCTTTTCTCCCTCATCCTGTTCTTATCATTATGAATAATCTGGGTCTTATTTTGATTAAGGGCATATCCCGAAACCTGTCTGAACCGTTTTGCTTCTTCTTCGATCGCCATGATGGGAGAGATTGGATTTGGCGTCATCACAGCAATATCATCTGCATAGGCCAAGGACTTTGTAACCCAGTTTTGAGTCCATATTGCTGGTATTGATCCATTATTTTCCAATCTACAAATAAATGGATCGATTTAAATCGCAAACAAAATTGGGAAGCAGGGGCACCCCTGCCTGGTACCATGGGAAATTGGGAACTTTTCTGAAAGTATGCCATTTACCATCATTGCCGCAGATGGTTCGACATATAACTTTTTAATTGCTTGGTTAAACCCATCCCGATCACAACCCTTAACAAAACAGACCATAACTACTGCCAGGAGACCCTATCAAAGGCCTTTTCTGAATCTAGTAGCACCAAAGCCATAGGGTCTCTTGTAACAGTAGAGATATTAAACAATGTAATAGCTCTCTGAATGTGATTTACTGTGGACCTCCAAGGGACCAACCCATGCTACGGCTCCGAGATGACTTTATGAAATATTGGAGCTACTCTACTTGCTAGCAATTTTGAGAACATATTGGAGTCGCCATGTATCAAAGTAACAGGGATTGTATAATAATGCTTGTAGCCCCACTGCAACTTTCTGTCTTTTCTTCACATCATTTAGGCCACAAATATTAATTGACGCCACTTTTAGTAGACCCATCCGGGTTTGAAACAAAGGCTAAACGGTGGTACCCTATCTCCATAGGACACCGGGATTCCTCTATGAATCCCACTCCTTTTCGCAAAAAGTACTGCACAACCATTGGAGCTAATCTACTTGCTAGCAATTTTGAGTAGATCTTTGAGTTGCCATTTATTAAAGTAATAGGGGGGTATGATCTCAGATTCTCGGGGAACTTACTTTTTTTTAGAAAACCACAATTTTTGCTCGTGACTATGACTTAGGGGGTCAACCTCCATTCAAGATGTATATAATCAGTTCATTAAGAATATTTTTCAGCTGGCGTACAAAGGTGAAATAAAACCCAGTCGGGATACCATGGGTTCCTACCGCTTTCCCCTTTGCTAGACTGTTCAAGGTCAACCATATTTCCGGCCAACATAGTGGTTGTCAAGGCTTGCCTGGTCCTCTCTATCGAATTTTTTAAATACTAGGGTGTCTAGATACTCTTCGATCTCTCCTTGATCACTTGTGTCATTTGCCGTATACAGAGAGCTATAAAACCTACCAACTGCATCCCCTATCGACTCTGAGTTAGTGGTCTGACTAATCCCCGGGTCATTCATTTCTCTGATTGAATTGGTTGTAGTTTGTTGTCTAGTAGAAACAGCCAGATGGTGACAAATCTGCTCACTGAGCTCCTATATCTTTTCTTTCTGTGATAGAGCCTTACTCACAGATTTGTCCGTAAATGCGTTAGTAATAGCTGCTTTGGCAATTGCTATCTGTCACTGTACTGTCTCTACTACATCTTGGCCTTCTCTGACCACCTGCACCAACTCCTCTTCTGCCACCCCTAGATTATCCTGCAGAGCTTGCAATGATTGCTTGACCTGTTTATTATGGTTCAGCGAGTACCGGAGTGTTTCCCCCTAATACCTGCCTTCATAGCATCCCAGACTACTTCAATTCTGGTACTCCCAATGTTATCATCTAAAAACATTGGGATCCACTGTGCCATGTGTGTACAATATCCAGTATCAGAGACTAAGTAAGTAAGTAAGTAAGTAAGTAAGTAAGTAAGTAAGTAAGTAAGTAAGGGCTTTTAAATCGCATGAATGCCGGAGCGTCTTGGCACTAGAGTAAGCAAGAAGAGCGGAGGTCAATAGTCAGGCAACGCTAGAAAGCTATAAGGAGGGAAAGGCAAAATTTGTATCTGTTTCCTGAAATAAGACCTGGATGGAATTAACCTAATGTTGAGGGGAAGTTTGTTCCAGAGCTTAGATGGCAAGAATGAGATGCATATGCCTCCCCATCTGGTTTTGTTCACTCTAGAAACATGGGCCAAGGCTCTCTCAAATGTCCAAGCCCTCACATTAGGATTGGCTAACTCTATTTCTAAATCAAGCACCAACGGATTATGATCTGAAAGCACCTGTGGTAATTTGACTATAGGAAACTTTGAATTTAATGAATTAGAAATAAACATATAGTCCAATTTGGTTGGTTCATATGGGGATTAGAGAAATATGTATATCCTGGATCATTTGGTAGTAGCAACTGCCAGCAATTGACCAGGCCATGCATCTGACACCTATTCCTCAAAGATTTAAACACTTTGGGCTTTCTATTTGCATATCTCCTGCCTCCCTCTAAGACCAATCATTGACCGCATTAATATTGTAATCCGCACATACCACAAGGGGAAGTAGCCAATGAGCAAGTTCATTTGAGATAATATTCAACAGAGTAGAGTCATCACTAATGCATCTATATAGTGTGCATAATGTTAATTTCTTACCAACACCATATTGACATTCAGTGATCGCCCAGCGGCCGAACTCATCTGAGCATGATTGAGTGAACTGAAGTCTACCTACTTTAGCCAAGATCGCCACCCCCATACTCTGGCCCCCTGCATTGTTGCACTTATCACAGCAAATCCCAGTGTTTTTAAAATATGAAGTTGTGACCCATCTAGATGTGTCTCCTGGAAACATATGATATCAGTACCCATTGCTTGTAGCCCCACTGCAACTTTCTGTCTTTTCTTCCCATCATTTAAGCCACAAATATTAATTGACGCCACTTTTAGTAGACCCATCCGGGTTTGTAACAAAGGCCAAACGGTGGTACCCTATCTCCATAGGACACCAGGATTCCTCTATGAATCCCACTCCATTTCGCAAAAAGTACTGCACAACCATTAGGGGTGGGCGGAATTTGCGAAAGTGACTTTCGCAAATTATCGCGAAAATGTTAAAAATCTCCGCAAACACGCGGAAATATCGCGAAGATGCGAACGTTTTTTTCCCGCCCGTTTGCGGTATTTTCTGCGAGGTCGCGGCTCGCCAACTTACCCATGCGGTTGCTCACTGGCGCGGCCATCTTGTTTTCACTCTTCTCGCGGTGCATGATCGTGAGAAGAAAGACGTGATCGCGCGACCAATGACATTACTGCGGGCGCGAACTGTCGCGAGACAGCGCAAATGGCAACCAACACGCCAGAACGCGACCGGATCGGGAAAACTTGTCGGCAAGCGCGGGGATTCAGGTAAGGCGATCGCGCGCGAGAATGTATTATTTTACAGCGCGAGCAAGAAACAAATTATCGCTAAGCTGCGGAATGCAGAAATTTTGACATTTTGCGCTCTCCGCGGAACGCGAAAATGTCAAATTATCACAATATCCGCGAGCGGAACGGAAATTTAGCCCAGGCCTAACAACCATCAGTAATGTCTACAAAAAACTGCACGCTTAATTTACCTCCTCTCCTCCCCTGTCTGAGAAGCCCCCTCTCTACCTCCCACCACCAAAAATCAGGCAACCAGGCTCAACCTTGAACCTTTGTCTGTGCCACACCTCCTCTCCCATCACCTCTCCCCCCTTACTCAAATTCCTTATCCTAAACCTACCTCCCGGAAAAAACAAAAATGTAAAATAACAAAAATTGCTTCACCAGCCTTAAATCCACATTTGCAATTTTAGAGATATATCCTACACTTTAGCCCCTATTGCCCCTGTGGTAATATCATCTAAGTGTTTCTGGATTGAACCTCGGAGATAAAACTGAAGTTCTAGCCCTTATATACCACTTTGATCCTAGCAGGGTTTTGTAGAAATACCAGGCCCGCTGTAGCTTGAAACAGGGTCATTAACTGTCTGAGTCACCATCTTCTTTCCACCGTGGCGTGTGCAAAATCCAGTTTGGCAAAGAAGGAAAATCCTTCAAACCTCCTTTTAGAGTTAGGTCTGGCCAGATCATACACTGCCTGTCGAACTAGAAAATTACCAAAATAACTCAATATAGCATGGGGTAGTTTATTTTCTCAGGTAGAGTGCTTCGATGGTGTGACTGGGAATCTGTGAACCCGTTGGACTTCTTTGTCCCAGGCCCATGTTGAGAACTCTGGTAAGGATTCCTGTAACATGTTTATTACGAACTTTCTCACATCATTGCCCTCACAGTTCTCCGAGACTCCTAGCAGCCTTAGATTGTTGTGGGGCTGCCTAATCTCATAGTCCTCTAGCTTCCACATAACATCCTTTAGGGTGCTGTCTTTGATGAGGCCTGCATCTTCAAAGTTTCCACTGTGCTTTCGAGGAGGTCCTTGCATGATTCCACTATATTCAGTCGCTCAGCGATGTCCAAGCAGATCTTTCCCACTCTCCGTACGGAGCCTTGGAGATTTTTATTGGCTAGCCGTGCCTGTTGGTTGTCGGATTTGACATCATCCTGTAAGGCACGTAGGGACTGCAATATCAGAGACAGTGAATGCTCGGCTGGGTTTACTCTCTTTGCATGGTCTAATTTCCCCCTGGAATTAGCCGTACTTTGCGTCTCGCCTTCACCTATCTCCTCGGGGGAGAGCATTGGTGTTGCTGAATAGTCTCAACCTAGTTCTTCCACCATCTCTTTCTCCCCTAGAGTCTTTCTGCGGGTCTTTTTCACTGATGTCCGTTTGGCTCTTTTCTTTGTAACCATGACTTTTTGCTGACGGGCTGGTATTACCAGAGGATGAGCCCCCCCAATCCTCCTCACTACTGGCAGATTGGCTAATGTCTGAAACCTCTGACTCTTCTGTCAGTGAGAAGAATTTTTCCCCAGGTGCATCGGGGACAAGCAGCCAGCTTCCTGATCGCCCACTTGGTCCATGTCACCTCCAACTGAGGATAACTGAATCTTGCTAGGCACAGTTGTTTATCTGTTGTCCTGTTCACTCTTAGCTCTGTCAGATATACCCATTTCCATTCTCCGGGGTCGACTACCCTCCATTGATACATCTATACTTGGGGTGATGTATACAGCATGTACCTGTGCCTCTATAATTGTGCTTTCACAGTTTTCCTCCCAGGGAGTCAAGTATTCCCCCTCCGGGACGTCTGACCATTTACTTTGTCCAGTGGGTGTTTGCACTTCAGGTGTTATAGTTTTGTCAGCCTCTAATATCTGGCCACTCCCAGCCTTGTCCATATCACCATTGTTAATGTCATTGTTTTGGCGATTATTAACCCCTTCAGTGCCCGCCCCTTTCCCCGCCCTGTGCCGGCCGTTGTATTAGCGGGCGGGGTCTATGACGAGCTGGACTCGTCATGGGCACAGCGCCACCGCGGCCGATGACGAGTCCAGCTCGTCATGGGCACTGAAGGGGTTAACCCCTTCAGTGCCCATGACGAGCTGGACTCGTCATGGGCCGCGGTGGCGCTGTGCCCATGACGAGTCCAGCTCGTCATAGACCCCGCCCGCTAATGCAACGGCCGGCACTGGGCGGGGAAAGGGGCGGGCACTGAAGGGGTTAAGACACTTTTGCATCTCTATTTGTGGAGCTCCTTCTGGCGTTATAGGTGAAAAGATATTTGAGATGGATGGCAGCGATTTCCCTACATCCGTAGATGCTTTGGCTCGCCATGGGTTTGTTTTTGAAGGAAGTTAACTTTTTTCCTGTTAGACTTTCCCCTGTTTATCACCTTTTTTTGGCCATGGATCCCCCTTGTGTAGGTCAATTTTTGCCTCAGAGCCCTCACGCAGAAACACTATGGCGGTCACGGTCGCGGTCTCTCACTGCTTCCCCCTTCCTTGAGCAGCCATTGTAACTGACTCAATGTTTGCCTCTGTGTCAGTCAGTTCCCCAGACGAGAGCGTGTTGCCGTTTCCATAGGTGTGTCCCAAATGTGCTGCTGTCAGCAGAAGATGCATTAGGACTTCCCAACGCCTGTTACAGCAGGTCCTTTCCTCCTTGCAGGTACGCTGCCCGACTTGCTGAAATGTCAGAAAACCCTCCTGTTGGACACCGTGACCCTTGCGGACTCCCCTGCAGCTTCAACGCATACTCGAAGCCACAAGCCGGGATAATTTTACCAACAAGGGGGAGAGAGGTGAGCCTCATGCGTATGATCAATTCTAATGTGATTCTGAATGTTGTTTTTCATTTACCACATCTTCATCATGAAATCATGCGGAAAAAGATTTTGTTCTGCACTACATTATTTATTTCAACAGATGCTAAGTGACAGAAGTAAAACTCATACTGCTTCTGGCAATCGACATCTTTTAAATATATGTACTGATTCATTGGCATTTCCTCTAAACATACAACAAGATGCACAAGAGTTTCTAATGTTCATGCTTGGAGTATTGGAACACGAAGGAATACACATTGATAGCTTATTTGGACTAAGTTACAAATGGGACCATAACTGCAAAGAATGTTCATTTAGTTCTACAACTCAAATACAATCAGAATGATTCTTATACTTAACAATACCAGACGGCAAATCAGTACCGTTTAACAAATTGATTAAAACAGCAAATCAGGATATGTGGACTGTTGATCACAGATCTACTGAAATCGCGTTAGCAGAATAAAAGGTCTGGTACAAATATAAACTGGTTACGTAACTGGAGGCTCAATGAAGGGGTTAGGAAATTGCACAAATGAAATGTTTATGAGGAATATTTGAGTGAAAGTAGTACAAGTCCCAGGAGGCTACTGATAAGACCTCACTGGGGAGGCCCACCAGAGGGCGATAAAAGCAATTAATTACGAGACTTGCATTTCTCTCACACCTGCCCATTTTCATGCACGCCTGTAATATCGTGAATCGTGACGCGATACGCTTGGGCGTACGCGTCCGATCACGTGATGGTGAGCAATAAAATAATGGGATGCACGCACGTACGCCAGTTAGGCGCCGGCGGCGAACCGAGTAAAATACACCCCACTGGCTCCGCGTACTTCTTTGCCCACGAGGCCTCTATTACCTAGGCTGAGCTCCCCATCGGTGTCGGAAGACACCACAAAGCTGGCGACGAGGGTGGACGTGCCCTCGCTTGTGTATTCAGCGCGGGTGTGGCGGCTGTGTGAGGTTTGTCCTCTGCAGCGCTTGTGCCCCTGCACACTCTGGCCTTGACCTCTATCGGTATCCGGTGGCAGTTTTGGAGCTACGGAGGGGGTGCTGCTGGGGGCTGTGGTGTCAAGCGTGTGGCCCAGGTCACTGGAGGTGACTGCACATTGCGCTCTGAAGCCCCAGGGGGAAATCTGACACCTGTGCCTCGCGCAGGCCCTGCAGAGCACCGGAGAGAGCATGTGGGGAGCCATTCACACAGCAGCAGCCCGGCCCAGCCAACTGTGAGTACCCGTGGGGGAGTGCTAGAGGCCCCAAGGAAGTGGGAATTCACCTGCTCACGCGAGGGGTACACACCCTGAAGCCCGTTGCTGTAGGCAGCCAGGTGGAGCACACTGGTGGACAAGTGGGTGGAGAAAAAGGAAGAGCTACCCCAGTGAGTGGCAGGTCTCGCCCGGCAAGAGCAACAGGCGCGCAGAAGGACAGGACACCCTAGTTCTTCACAGGTCTCGCCTGGCAGGAGCAAACATGCGATGACAAATATACCCCCAATTGAACCATTCACAGTGGAGGGGTCACCGTCCGCAGTGGCGGCCAGATGGAAAGACTGGGAAGAGAGGCTACGAATATTCTTTGAGGCCACTAAAGTCCACCAAGACCAAAAACGTGCCATGATCATTCACCTAGGAGGGAAAGACATTCACAACATCGTCAAGACGCTTGCGGAAGCCACGCCCAAAACGCACGTGACCCTAATAGATGCCCTGAATGAACACTTCGAACCCATGGCTAACCGCGACTATGAGCGATTCATATTTCGACAAGCGCGCCAGCTGCCGGAAGAGTCGCTAGATAGGTTCCATGCCCGCCTCAAGAATCTAGCGGCCACGTGTGGTTTCAGAGACGAAACCGAAGAAATCAGAGGCCAAATTATCCAGGGATGCGCGTCAGCCAAACTGAGAGAGCGGATACTGGAGGAATCAGGCAAGCCGCTGTCGGAAATATTGACAATGGGTCGCACCAAAGAGCTGTCGAAGGCACGGGCAGCGCACATGGAGGCGGCGCTTGAAGCGCCAGTGAAAGTGGAACCAGTTAATGCGGTATCGGCCAGGCCTAAGCAGAAATGGGACAAGAAAGGGGCAAGATCCACCGCCACAGAGCAGCCAAAGTCGTGCAGCTACTGCGGGGGACTGCCACATACTGCCGCAACAGAGTGTCCGGCGAGAGGGAAGAAATGCTCCGGGTGTGGGCGTTTCAATCACTTCGAAAAGGTGTGTCGGTCGAAGAAGTGGTACCGCAAGCCCCGCCCGGCGGTGAACGCGGTCAAAGAGGGAGAGTCGGCAGCTAGCGACATGGATGATGATGAAGAAGAGGAGAGGGTGGTGCACCGAATTCACATGATAGGCACCACCACGAGCAAGGCAAGGCGGCTGCCACAGTGCAACGTCCGAGTAGGGGCGCAAGACATGACGGCAGTGGTGGATACGGGAGCCAGCATCAACATCATGGCCGCTGCATTGTACAGCACGATGAGCCCGAAGCCGGCCCTGCGCCCGTCCACAATAACCATGTTTGCATATGGCCAAGAAACGCCGCTGAGAGTGCGGGGACGGTTCCGGACAGTCATATCACATGGAACTCAGTCTGTCACCACCAACATCTACGTCACTGAGGACGGCCAGGGCATGCTTCTGGGATGCCGAGCGGCAGAAGAGTTGGGATTAGTGACCTTTGCATTCGGGGTGCACTACGAGACCATGCAAACTCTGCTGAGTGAGTTCGAAGAGGTGTTCCATGGGATTGGCAAGTTTCGAGGGAAGGAAATTCACCTCCACATAGACCCGACAGTTCAACCGGTTGCCCTCCGACACCGGCGAATAGCGTTCCACCTACGGCCGCTGGTGGAGGAAGAGCTCAAGAAACTCGAAGCGGCTGGAATAATCGAGAAGGTGTCAGGGCCCACGCCGTGGGTGTCCCCCATCGTGGTTGCCAGGAAACCCAAGCAGCCCGGCGCAGTCCGGATATGCGTCGACATGTGACTCCCCAATGTCGCAATCAAGAGGGAGCGACACATCACACCCACTATTGACGACCTGATCGGGGAGATGGCTGGTGCTCGGTGGTTTTCGAAACTGGACCTCCGGTCAGGGTACCATCAACTAGTCTTGGACGAAGCCTCCCGAAACATCACGACGTTCTCCACCCACGTGGGGCTCAGGCGGTACACTCGACTGAGTTTCGGAGTGTCAAGCGCCACCGAGGTGTTCCAGAACGTGATACAAGAAATCATAGCCGGAATTCCAGGGGCGATCAATGTCAGTGACGACATTATGGTTCATGCGAAGACAGTCCAAGAACACAATGAGCGTCTGCTCCAAGTATTGCGCCGGATCCAGGAAGCTGGCCTGACACTACATCGAGAGAAGTGCGAGTTCCTGTGTGAGAGGCTGCAATTCTTCGGGTACACGTTTTCCGCCGAAGGGGTGAATCCAGATCCCGAGAAGGTGAGGGATATCAAGGACGCCACCGCTCCCACCAATGTCACGGAGGTTTGAAGCTTTCTAGGGATGGTCAACTACTGTGGGAGATTCATCCAGGACTTGGCCAACCTGACAGCCCCCTTGAGAGAACTGACCAAAGAATCCACACCGTGGACATGGGGAAGCGAGCAGGCTCAAGCCTTCGAAACGATCAAGAAGTCATTGTCAGAGGCCACGACACTCGCATTCTTTGACCCCGCAAAATTAACGCTCATTGCTGTGGATGCTGGTCCACTTGGACTGGGCACCATTCTTTTGCAAAGAAACACACCCCAAGACGAGTGGAGCCCCGTAGCCTTCGCGAGTAGATCGTTAACTGAGACCGAACAAAGGTACTCACAAATAGAGAAGGAAGCCATCGCCATTCACTGGGGCTGTCGGCATTTCCACCTGTACGTGTACGGAAAGCCGTTCGTGGTTGCCACCGACCACAAGCCGCTAGTATCACTGTTCTCCGGAACTTCAACGAAACCTCCACCACGAATTGAAAAGTGGATGCTGCAGTTGCAAAACTACAACTGCAAGATAGAGTACCAACCAGGATCCCGGAATCCTGCAGATTGTCTATCGCGCCACCCTCAGAAAGCCACTCCCCAAGAGATGGAAGAGGCCGCCGACACCGAGGAGTATGTACGGTGTGTCACTGCGCGCTCGTGTCCCATACCCCTCTCCATGGTCAGCATTCAGCAAGCCACCAGCCAAGACGAGTGCCTGCAGCGGGCCAAGAGGGCCGTCCAACAGAACAACTGGCACCGAGCCCGGGAGGAGTGGAAAGGTTTGACAGCGACGGCGCAGCAAATCATGGACAGCCTCTACCATGTCCGGGATGAACATACCGAGGATACAACCGGATGTTTCCTGAGGGGGCATAGGCTAGTGATCCCGACATCACTCACCCAGCAGATGGTAGATCTAGCCCATGTGGGACATCAAGGTATTGTCAAAACCAAGTCCAGACTTCGCTCAAAAGTCTGGTTTCCCCTGATGGATGATCTCGTAGAGACCACTGTTCGAGAGTGCCATTCGTGTCAGGTCACGGGGGAAGCCCCGCGTCCCGCAACCATCATCATGGAGCCGCGGCCGAGAGTTCCGTGATCCCAGATTAGTGTGGACTTTGGCAGCCTGCCTGATGGGCGCCACACCCTCGTGGCAATCGACGACCACTCGAAGTACCCGGAAGTGGAAATCCTGTCGGCCCTGAGTGCAAGCGAGGTCATCCCCAAGTTTGAGAAAATCATGGCCACTCATGGGCTAGTGAAGGAGATTCGGACAGACAATGGGTCACCATTCCAGAGTCAGGACTTTGACGTATATCTACAGAGTCTGGGGATCCGTCACCGGCGAGTAACGCCTGGATGGCCACAAGCCAACGGGGAAGCCGAAAGGTTCATGAGAACCCTTAACAAGGTCATACGCATAGCGCACGACAAGTCTCAGTCCGTGAAACTGGCCATTTTCACGTTTCTCCGGAGCTATCGCCAGACACCCCACACCACCACAGGGGTCGCTCCAGTGCATCTGCTAATGGGAAGAGTAGTTATGGATACCATACCTCACCACCCGGAGTGGCAACCTGACACCCCAGAGGATGGCACCATTGACGCCCGGAGACGCAGTGCACTCGCACGTACTGACACCCGGCGAAGAGCCGCAACCCCGAACAACCGTCCAGGAGACAGGGTGCTCATAAAGAACCGGACCCTCGGAAGCAAGTTTCGACTGAGGTTCGAAAATGAGCCGTGGACAGTAGAGACCGTCCGGGGAACCTGCGTCACTGCCGCCCGTAGAGGGAAAAGGATCACCAGGAATGTTTCCCATTTCAAAAAGTACATTTCACCATCCCCTGTCGACTGTCGGGAGCGGGCTGCTCCCAGTAGCAATCTGGAAGATGTGGAGAGATCCATGGATGGAAATGCCCCCACCGGTGCAGCGCAGGGGCCGGCCACACTACAGCCGGAGGCTACAGAAGTTCCCCAAGTTCACCAGCCATCAGAAAGGCCCAGCCTGGGCGGACATTCGGAAATCTGTAGTCAAAGCAATGGCGAGCCTAGTGGTGACCTGAGAAGAAATCCAGAGAGCGCTCCACATGTGGAGGCGCCAAGGTACCATATCCGAAGTAATCCCGAGCCATCCTGCCGCCTGAAGGACTATTTCACGTACGACTGTTCTAATTTAATTATGTGTCCTGAGCCTGAATAGAAAATGGGGAGTGCGGAGATCTATGGGGCTAAAGTAGAATGGAAATAAAATGTTTTGGTTTTTGTGTTGTTGGGGAGGAATGTAATATCGTGAATCGTGACGCGATACGCTTGGGCGTACACGTCCGATCACGTTGGGATCACTAATCCCAACACTTCTTTGCCCACGAGGCCTCTGTGATTAAGGAGCAGGAGCTTTGTAATGCGTAGGGCAAAAAAAGATATTTAGGAATGTATGCCGATTTTACCTAATTAAAATATTCTGCTGCAGATGGCTGGATTCGCCTGCTATTGAGTGCATCTTCAAGCTGTGGGCAAACGTTTTTGATGTAATATTCCGGCCTGTCCAGGTCGGGAAGACGGCACCGCCACTAAAATTGAATGTGGACTGATGATTACAGATCAACTGAAAACGCATTAGCAGAATAATGGGTCTGGTACAAACAGAAAAAGGTTACGTAACTGGAGGCTCAGGAAAGGGCTTTGGAAATTACACAAATGAAATTTTTAGGAGGCAGAACCCACCGAAGGGTAATATTTGAATGACAGTACTACAAGTCCCAGGAGGCTACTGATAAGAACTCGCTGGAGAGGCCCACCATAGGCCAATAAAAGCAATTAATTATGACACTTGGATTTCTCTCACACCTTCCCATTTGCATACATGCCCATGGTCAAGGAGCAGGAGCTCTGAAACGCGTAGGGCAAAGTAAATATCCAGGAATATATGGCGGTTTTACCTGATTAAAGGATTCTGCTGCAGATGGCTGGATTCGCCTGCTATTGATTGCATCTTCAAGCTGTGGGCAAACGTTTTTAATGTAATATTCCGGCCTGTCCAGGTCGAGAAGACGGCACCGCCACTAAACTGGAATCTGGAATGCTGATTACAGATCGACTGAAATCGCGTTAGCAGAATAACAGGTCTGGTACAAATATAAACTGGTTACGTAACTGGAGGCCCAATGAAGGGCTTAGGAAATTGCACAAATGAAATGTTTATGAGGCAGAACCCACCGAAAGGGTAATATTTGAGTGAAAGTACTGCATGTCCCAGGAGGCTTCTAATAAGAACTCACTGGAGAGGCCCACAGGAGGGCGATAAAAGCAGTTAGTTACGAGACTTGCATTTCTCTTGCACCTGCCCATTTGCATGCACGCCCCTGATCAAGGAGCAGGAGCTCCGAAATGCGTAGGGCAAAGAAAATATTCAGAAATATATGCCGGTTCTAGCTAATTACAATTTTCTGCAGTAGATGGCTGGATTTGCCTGTTATTGAGTGCGTCTTCAAGCTACGGGCAAACGATTTTGATGTAATATTCCGTCCTGTCCAGGTTGGGAAGATGGCACCGCCACTAAACTGGAATGTGGACTGATGATTACAGATCAACTGAAATCGCGTTAGCAGAATAACAGGTCTAAGTACACATATATACTGGTTACGTAACTGGAGGCTCAAAGAAGGGCTTAGGAAATTGCACAAATGAAATGTTTATGAGGCAGAACCCAACAAAGGGATATATTTGAATGACAGTACTACAAGTCCCAGGAAGCTACTGATAAGATATCACTGGAGAGGCCCACCAGAGGGCGATAAAAGCAATTAATTATGAGACTTGTATTTCTCTCGCAAATGGCCATTTGCATGCACGCCCGTGGTTTAGGAGCAGGAGCTTTGAAATTCATAGGGCAAAAAAAGATATTCAGGAATGTATGCCGGTTTTATCTAATTAAAGGATTCTGCTGCAGATGGCTGGATTCGCCTGCTATTGAGTGCATCTTCAAGCTGTGGGCAAACGTTTTGGATGTAATATTCCGGCCTGTCCAGGTCGGGAAGACGGCACCGCCACTAAAATGGAATGTGGACTGATGATTACAGATCAACTGAAATCGCGTTAGCAGAATAACAGGTCTGGTACAAATATAAACTGGTTACGTAACTGGAGGCCCAATGAAGGGCTTAGGAAATTGCGCAAATGAAATGTTTGAGGCAGAACCCACGAAGGGTAATATTTGAGTGAAAGTACTAGAAAGTCCCAGGAGGCTACTGATAAGAACTCACTGGAGAGGTCCACCAGAGGGCAATGTATAATATATTTGGGGGAGGGGATAAGCCAGTGTCTTCAGGTTCCGAGTTTTTTACACTAACTGTTCTAATGTTCTTTCTTGTTGCCCCGCCCCCAAATTCGCAGATCTCACCCCACTGCACTCATCGTAGCTCCCATACTTTTTTGCACTTCAACCTCTAAAGTTAAGATTCACAATGAGGAGCTGAAGTGAGATGTGTGAAAGGAACTGGTGGGCATAGACTTTGTATATGTCAATCAACTTGGTTTCTTTATACCTAGGAATGTTAAAAATAAACACAGGTTTTTCTGCAATTTAATATATGGCGCGGACTCGATTCAAAGGTAATGGAGCTCTTTCCCTGAGCACCAGTTACTTTACATACGGTCACATCCTTGTGTTTTTAGGCACGGGGAAATTAAGTGATTTGGCCAGAATCACAGGATGTTTAGCAGCGCCGAGAGTCGCACCTTGTTTCTCAGTTCCAAATTGGGCAGCCCTGACCGTTTCGCCACCCTCCCCCAGTGGGTGTAGTTTGACGTGTTTTTCTCTAAGAAACAAAAATAATATTTTTTTCAGTGACATTGCAGTATGTTTTCTCTGAAGAAATGTATTTGTGCAGATTATCGGAAATTTTGACTGCCTTTAGTAATTTTACGATACAGAAGCTGCAAGGGGGGAGCCCACGGTTACGCTGAGAGAGGTGGAGGAGCTAAAGAGAGAGATGAAGGTTGAGACACAGGGAGGTCTCTATTGAAGTAACATCACTGCCTTACAGAGTGTTTATTGACCGTGAGCGCTTTATACAAGATACGTCTGGTGCTAAGAAAATCAGCGTTTCTCCAGGAGGCCAGCAGGTTAATCTAAACACCTATATCTGGGTGCATGACTGACTCCGGGGTAACACTTCTTCACAGCACTCACACTCACCTTGGCTGGCCCCCATGTCTTGCAGGGTCAGCACAGACAGCGTGATCACCACACAGAGTGAGGGGCTCAGAGCCCCCCATCTCCATTGCAGCACTGCAGGGTTGCCCTCCTCAGCACTCAATGACAGTCGGATCCTCCGCTGCAGCCTTCTGACAGCACACACAGCCCGCACACCATCCTGTTCCTCGCGAGCAAGATGGAGGAGAGCACACCGTGTGATCTTGCACCAATGAGAGCCGGTGCAGGTGGTCACTCACAGGTTGCTGGGCAGAGCATCCACAAGTAGGACTCTGTAGGACATAGAGGGTAGGGAGCACGGGCTGTTCATCTCAACGAACAGAAAGACTTGTGAAAAGGAGGGCGGAGCTTTCAATGGATCGTTGGGTGATAGAATTAGCCATAGGTCGATTGTACTGTAAACAAGCAATGGCCGCGCGAAAGTGAAAGGAAACAGCGCGCACCACAGAGAAGCGGGGGCGAGTGAGCGTGGCAGCGAGGTGAATTCGCGTTGCTGCGTGTGCTAGACACGGACGGGAATGGGTGGAGCAAAGGCATGACATGCACCCGCCCTTGCCCAATTGCGTGCTTTAGTTAAAAAAAAAAAACGCTAAAGCCAATGGCAGCCCGCAAAAGCAAAACCACACACACAAGCGTGTGGTCAGCTTCAATAACCCCCTTACAAGACGTCTCGCGCTGCGTGAGCAGTGGCGAGCACTGCTACACTGGGCGCGAGACCTAAAAAAGGTCTCTTTCTGCACGAAGGGCTACCTTTTTGCCAAATTTGGTGTAATTCCGTTCAGCAGTTCGGGCTGTAGCTGTGTCTAAAGTTTCCTATGGGAGTTAACATGGAGAAAACACGTTTTGGGACCCCCCCTTTTTTCCCGGACCCCGCTTACCGAATCACCCCGAAACTTTTAGGATAGCTGACCGGAGTGCCCCACGAATTTTGAAAAATGTGCGAAGATTCGTCATCCGGTGCCAAAGTTACTAGGAGAACAAAACGCCAGTAGTTAATATATATATATATATATTCCACAGAACACACTCACCATTCAGCAGCGTGAAACAGGCCACTCCAGCGTACTGTTCAAATACTTTATTTCTAGCAATAACAGCATGACGCGTTTCAAGGTAAAGTACCTCTAAATCATATGCAACAGTGCAGGGGTGGGTTTGTTATCTTTTTAAAACGTAACTCAGACTTTGAAGAAGGACCAGTGTCCATTTACTTAATTAAAGAGGCAGCCCATATTCATGTTTTCGAATTCTTGACCTCAGTAAGCATGGTAAATACCTTCCTTGTTTGTCATTTTGGAAAGTCACTGAGCAAATCACATCATTTTAAGTTCACATTAGCATTTCTGGGCTTTCGTTCTTGTGCCCATAAAGATTTGGACTACAATCCCCAGAATGCCTCTCATATGCTACATAGTCCTTAGTTTCTCCAATGCAGATCTTGGCAAAACTTCACCTAATTGTTACCCGATACCAAATGCTTACAAAGCCTTTACTGGGTGTAGTACCATACTGCGGCTGCATCCGATGGTCAAAGTAACATAGGGGATTTTACGACCACCCCGGTTTCCATCAGTTCTTACTTGCCTTTCAAGCTCCTTTGCACAAATCCAAACGAAAACCTGACAAATAGAAGCGCCACAGCCTCTCAAGTCGGGGCCTGTCTTAGGTGTGTCAGACACCTTATAAATTCCACAGAACACATGCACCATTCAGCAGCATGAAACAGGCCACTTCAGCATATGGATATATATATTTATTTATTTATTTATTTCTATATTGTCTACTGGTGGTCACCAGTAGGTAGTTATAGGTAGGACCGTGTTTAAATAGGAAAATAATTTTTTTGACTTGCCTATATCTTCAGTGCCAGTTAATGAATTTTTCCAACAAATTTAATGCTCACTTCAGATGCTGTCTGAAACATTTCGGGGGATCGATTAAGCAGGGGATGAGAAAAAGGGTGGTCCCAAAACATGTTTTAACCATGTTAGTTCCCATTGAGATTTTGAACACAACTGCAGCCCAAACCGCTGAACTGAATTAGACCAAATTTGGTAGGACGCTAGCTCTTAGTCCAAAAAGCGTGCCTTTTGTTTTTTTTTGTGTAAATCCATTCAGTAGTTTTACAGATATTAACTGCAAACCAAACTTGTATATCTATGGATGCGGCTCCTCCACAGATGCACCGTAGGTGAATCTGCGGTTCCACAAGCACAGATCTCTTTCCTGTGCAGACTTCATTAAACCACTTTAATACACAGCTTCATACCCAGTTGCACTGTATAATAAACAGAACATGATCCATCCAGTTTCTTTTACACATATTTACTGAGGATTTGATGTGAAACAGCAGTAGTCTGACATGTGTGGCTCAGCTGATCAACAACCTAACTTAAAAACTATACAGTCTGTCACAACCTTGTACACATTTTCTCACAAGTATGTCAGCTTTCAGTCTCAAAACCACAAATCTGTTAGCTAGGCAGGTGTCATGCAAAGATTTGAACATATACGTTCATACCTTGTTTTTTTTATATGTTAACCAGAAAGTAATCCATGCTGTTTAATCTACACACATTTACAGAGCATGCACTGTAAAACAGAATTACTCTAGTGTCTATAGCCTACTTTACAAGTGCCATCTGACCTGTAAAATGCACTGACACACTCATTGAGATCTCTAGAGGCATGTTGATAGTAATAAGAGTGGTATTATAGGAGTACGCCTTTCATTCTGGGTTAGACCTGTCACTGCCAGCTCTGTCTCTCTAAAGAAACTGTTGCAGAAATGGCAGATATAAAATGCATTTTCGAAGTGTATTAACCTCTATCCTAGTACATATAACTATCCAGAAAGGTACACTGTAAGTAGGCCATAGATAGGGATGCTTGTGCTTGAAACTGAAAGCGTATTCTGTCAAGTTTAAATAACTGAACTCTTCCGTATCTTAGCCATATCTGTACTTGTGCATGTAGTCTGAAACGTCTGGTGCAGCTGACAATTGTGTACATTCAAAAGTAAACCTATCATATCCCTGAGCGAATATTGACAGAAATACTTCACCTTTCAGCCCAAGAACTGCATATCTCTTTGTTAAGGAAGGCTCTTGAAAGCACTTGAACACACAGTTTTATACCCTGTACTTATCTATTCACCCAGACACTAGCCCTGTGCATAACCATTCACTCTGGCACTACCCATGCAGTCTTCCAATTACCCATGCACTACTCATGCACTCATCGAATCCCCCAGGCAGTACCCATGCACTCATTCATTTACTCATGCATTACCATTGCACTCATCCATTCAGCCAGGCACTACCCATGCACTCATCCATTCACTCAGGCACTACGCTTGCACTCATTCATTCACTCAGGTACTACCCATGCACTCATCCTTTTACCCAAACACTACCTAAGCACACATCCAATCACCATTCACTACATTTGCACTCATGCATTCACACAAGCACTACCCATGCACTCATCCAATTACTCAGGTAGTACCCATGCACTCATCCAGTCACCCAGGCACTACCCAGGCACTCATCCAATCGTTCCACCACTATCTGTCCACTCACCCAATCACCCAGGCACTCTCCATGTACTCATCCAATCTCTCAGACATTACACACACGTACTCATCTAATCACCCAGGCACTACCCATGCACACATGCATTCACTACATACCAAAACATAGGACAAAGCATAATTTTACCACTACTAAACATATATATAACAAAAATAATTTCTATCTATAACCAGACTAGGCCGTTCTAGAAGAATCTTTTTTTGTAACTCTTTTGGGGGTTTAATGTATTATTTTAACTATTTTGGCATTTTTGGTTGCTTTTTTAAAACTTTTAAATATATATCACCTACTGGAAGTCATCAGAAGATAGTTATAGTTTGGGCCTAGTCCATAAGGAAATTTGTTTTTTGACTTGGCTGTTACTTTTGCGTTCTTTTACCAATCTTCTTGAAATTTTCCAAACACAGTGTCAAGGTAGGTTTCTGGTTGTCATGGAAAGTTTAGGGGTGAGCTGTGCAGTGGGGACCGATATTTGGGGTGAAAAATAAGGGTGCATTTGTGATGTTAATTCCTATAGGAAACTTTAGCCGCACTTAGAGCTCAAGCCGCTGAATGGACTTACACCAAATTTGGTTCAAGGAAGTGCCTTTTGCATTTTTGATGTAAATCTGTTCAGTAGCTTTTGCAAAATTTAAGTTGAAAATTATAATGATATCTCTGGTAGCGGATATTTCGCAATGGTTTCGCGACTCATCACGAATGCATGTGCCAACAGGAATGCTCGAATTGGCTGGACGGAAGCTGAACAGAAAGTTGCAGCCACCATTTTAATGATCATGAGTGGTTCCCCGGGCTGAAAAGTTCTGGAAAAGCTTACATAAGGGGTCAGAGTACAGAGGTACACTGACCCCATGTTTAAGAAATAGGGGTGTTATTGACACAATTTATTTGTCCCAAATTGTTTTTTTTAACGCTTTTGAGATTCACTACGACGCTGCGACCTCCAGTGCAGCCCCCATGTACCGTTGCTGGGACGTCACGACTATCACGGCAACACTGCAAATATTGGTGAAAAAATATATATTTGTACACACCAGCAGGTGACTGTCACACTTATGTACTTACTCACATATTTACTCAGACACTTGTACAGCCATTCACATACCCACTCACACACTTATATATCCAGTCACATAGCCACTCAGATAATGATGTGCCCACTGTTATACCCATGCAGGTACTCATGCATGCACTTACAGACTCACTTAGAGAGTGATGCACCCATGTACAGACTCACTCAGACACTCCAGACACTCATACACCCACTTAGAGACCCAGTGTGAGACTTTTGCTTCCACTGAGACACTCGCTGATAGACAAATCCACTCAGACACTTATGCACCAACTCATAGATCCACTCACAGGCTCATGTACTTATTCACATATGCAGTCAGAGACTCACACACCCACTCACAGACCTAATCAGACATTTGTGCAATAATTCAGAGACCCACTCAGTCTATCACACACCCATTCAGAGACTCCCTCAGACATTCATGCAACATCTCACAGACCCACTGAGAGACTTATAATTCTGCTCACACACCCACTGAGACATTAATTGACTCAGTCACAGATCCAGTGTGACAATTACTGACTGACACACAGAGCCACTGAGAGACTTATACTTCTCCTCATACATTGATCACTGATAGAGAGATGCACTCAGAGACTTGTTCAGCCAGTGACATGCTTAATGGAAGAATCATGAGTCTACTCTGATATCCACTCATTGACTTATATTTGGAGTGACAGGCCCACTTAGAGACTTATGCATGCATTCTCATAACAGAGTGAATCATTAATACAGACTGTCATTGAGATATTAATAAATATTTTTATAGAGTTAATTTGATTGTGATTTATCTAGTGTGATGATTAAAAGTAGTAAGATAGTTATGATTGTTGAATGTGGTGCTCGCAATTGAATTCCTGCTTTTGCTATGCATTTTCATGATGTGTCTGTGGGGATCACGATTACCGATGTCATTGTGAAAACAGAAAATAGTTTTTAGAGATGGTTTATATAGAAACTCTCTAGAAAAACATTACTTTAGATAATACTGTAAGAAATGTCTAGTGTGTAAAATACTGTAATATGTGTGGATATATGCGTTTTAGACTTTATAGAAAAGGCGCGGTCGCCACAGTTAACGACATCACGGCGACGTCCCAAATAACCACAAAAACAGAGAATAGATCTGAAAGATGGTTTTTAAAGAGACTTAGTACAAAAATCAGAGTTTAAACATGCTTTGATGTATATAGTAATATATGTAGTGCAATGTTCAGAATGGTTATTTTTACATGTTGTTTTGGATGTGTTGGTAATCATTGAATGTCTGCTTTTGTTTTCCGTTTTTGCAATATATCGAAGGGAACCACGATGTTGTTGCGAAGATTGTCAACAACTAAAAAAAAACCTTTAGAAAAAACGTCACAATATTTAGGGTACTAGGGTGGCTCTGACAAGAGCCGATGCTTTTGTTGTGTGAATATGGCTGCTACACATAAGACTGGATGCAGAGTTTCAGGTTACTTAGAAACACCTTTTGCCACTCCATCATTTCTATAAATTCCATGCATGTCAATACACATTTTGTTGTTATAGATACAGCCCATGTGTTGGTCTCTGAGGAATACAGAAACAGTGTTATTAGCATGTTTCCTGGCTATCTCAATCTGTGGACAGAACTGATTTGACCACTTCCATTTCTAACTTTGGCATATATTAGAGTACACCAAGACAGTGTAAGGGAAAAGCAACATCAGTTTTGCAAAGGTTTCTTTCATTAGGGTTTCCAGCCCCACCCCTGTCAATGTGCATAGGTAATTGCCACAACAGACCACAATCATGAGGTGATGACCCTGGAAATCCACAATGGATTTAACCAAAGCCAGCAACTGATAAAACGTTAACCCTCTCTGGCCAAACTAAGTAATCTGCACATTTAGCAAACCCAAGTCCCTGTCAATACCATTCTTTTTTGTGGCCTCTTTAGCCCAATAGATATAGCTATGACTCACAATTCATACTCTAAGCATTTTGAAGTGAAGGAGCAATAGTAGTCCGGAGAAGGCTGGAGGTAAATAAGGTAGTTTTCCAAAGGAAAAGCAGTTAAAAAATGGAGGTGTTTTAAAAATATATATATTTCATTGGATGCTGTCAGCATGAAAGTGAATACAATTAGGTAGTGTGTTGGATGCCTTAGGAAGAAGTCTTATTATTGGCTGTTATTTAAAAATAGAGACGTAATACAGACATGGATATTCTTTTGAATCTGTGGAGTGATGGCACAATTTAAGTAATGGGAAGCTTTAAATTCCAACTGAGGACTATGTAATAAAATGTTGTGTACTCATTTTAATGTAAAAAAAAATGAAGCTAGATATAGTTTTGATCTCCCGTTTTCTTCATGATTTCTCTGCGATGATTGATAATACATCGCAAACACACGTAGATTGTACTGAGATGCTAACTACAACAGTGACTCAGTGGTAGAGAGGCACGCAAACAGCTGTTATGTTGTGTTTTTGGATTTACAGTGTTGAGGCAGTGTATGTACTTGTACTCTTGGGTCTAAATTTACAAGAATGTAAAGCAGCTCGAAGCCGCAAGCCATTGACTGTGCCGTCATATTTACTGCAATATAATAGATCCCTGTGCTATCCCCTTTCCTGGCGTACAACTGGCACACAACTGGCTTCAATGCGCCAATGGAGGCACCTTTGTACCATGGTGCTAGGGTGCCCGTGTTGTGGGGATGATTGTTTTTCTGCAGGAAGGGTCACCTTCCTGTACAAAAACAATTACAAGAGGTTTTTTCTCTTTCTGTGTGTGCAGCAGAATGCAGCACCCATAGAATGAGGAAAAAACGAGTAATAATAATAAAATTTACTACAGAAGGGATATACTATCCTTTCACCATGTATAAGTGAGAAGTAAGCTATGGTGCAGCTGTGTTGAACGACAGTGTGCTAAATTGTTAAAAGGTAACTAATAAATAAGATTTTGTGTTTTTCTTTCTTGTATTGAAGTAAGTGCATGTAACATAACATATGTATTTGTAAAACGCACGTTTACCCCGTCTGGGACTCTTGATGCTGAATAACAGATGTTAATTGTTACCTAACTCAACCATACTGATTTTAATGACATCAGATGGATGAAAGGCTGCCAGGATTTGAACCTGTGACCATGAGGATGAACACAGGCCCTGGCAGTGGATGATTTAGTCCCCTGAGCCACCAGACTGGGTAGTAATATATCTAGGTTCATCTGTAGATGTAAAACTGCAACATAACATGAAAACTGTTTTTGCATTATGTATAATTCAGTAGTAAAGTAGTTGGTACATTGGCTAGGGTAAATATTATAATATGCTTGGTTTTTAACAGACCTATATCTACATACCTACACACAGTTACACACAACTACAATATGTTTGCAGAAATGTGTTACAAAAGGAGCAAAATGCAGAAAAAGTGATGAAAGAAAAAAGAGCTACTGGTAAGAAGACACATTCATTTAATAAAAATATATTTGGACATTTGCAAAGATTATAGAATAAAGAAAATAAAATAATGACTATGAGAAACAATAAGAGTCGGCGACCTGTACATCGCCAGAACAAAAAGGATTGTAACAAAGATGGACACACCTAAACCAGGACACAGAAACAAGAAATCAAAGCCAGTATATTTGGTAGTAGAGTGGTTGTAAATCTACTGAGAAAATTTGAAAAAGTATAGAAAAAGGAGAGATGCACTAAAACAGAAAAAAGTTGAGACAGTAGTTGATAAGGCCTTTGCTTTGAAAAGGAAGCTTTTCATTTTGACTCTAAATAGAATGAAGACTCTTGACAAAATGCTGTTTTGCATGAGGAGACAAAACCAGAAGAAAAGATTAGTGAATAGAAGTAACTTTTGTATAGTTTTTAGTGGAGGATGGTTACATACTTCTAGTACAAAGCCTTTCTTTAATGAAGAAAGCTATCCGCAGGATAACATATTAGTTCATGCTATTGATGAAAGAGAATGATGTTACGAAATGAAGAATTGCAGTCCTATAGCACAAAAGGTGATTGTACCTAGAATTGTAGAAGTAGTTACTGCAGAAGAGGTACAAGTAAGGAGCAGCCAGGCCCCATTATACAAATGGTACTGTAGTAGTGTTTGTAGTATTAGACAGCAATCCATTGATGTATTAAGAAAATTCCTAAATATATTTCCAAGGCAAAGTTCAAAACACAAAATAACTTGTTCACAAGGTTTGGATCATTGCAAGCTGAGAAAGCATACAAATTTCCAGGGACACTTGCTACCTTGCTTATCAAAGAAAGTGGGCCAAAGCACCTTTCGTCATTTAAGGATGTTAGCTAAACACCACTCAACAATGCAAACTTTAGTTAGGAGGCTGTACTATGTGAAACCTCCTGCTTTATGGTTAGGAGAAATTAATAGGGCACTTTTGCATGGTACTGTGGCAAAGGTAGAAAAGGTTTGAGATGTTGTGCTGTTTTGTTTCTTTTGTCCAGAACAAGACTGGAGGGTAATTGAAGAGATGATAGCAGATGGAGTCGCAAAACAGGATGCAGGTACTACAGTGTATAGTTTTCAGGAAGAGATTACAAATTTTAAGACTGTATGTTCTGAAACACCAGAGTATATTTGTATATGATGTCGAGGCACACTCTCTATAAGAATCAAACGAGGACTGTTGACTTACATTTAAAAAGTGAAAAAGTGAATAATGATAACTGGTAAAGGTTTGCACTCTGCTTATTTGTAGAAGAACACTTTGACTTGTCCACACAAGAAGTTATATAGTTATGCTACTATAAATTATAGGGTAATAAAATGCCTACTCAAGCTTACATAACAAATTTTAACTGGTCCCCATTCCAGAGGCGCTTCAAGTTATTCATGAGTCCATTCTTATCCAAACTATACATCCATTTAGGCTAAAGTACGTATAGAGGCAAAGATAGACCAGTTATCCCTGATAGAGCTGCAGGAAGGTCTAAAAGTTACTCGTGTATTTGCCATTAGAAGTAAAGAAAAACATTGAAGCTGTAGGGGCAGATAGAGATTTAGAGGAAAGACTTGTAATTCTTGTAAATGGTGTGCCTATCAAGAACAATAAGCTATAGCAGGAGTTAGTAGATGTTACCAAAGTTAAAAAATGAACTTTATATCTGGTACAAAACAATGTTTACTATAGGTATGTGGAAAGCCTGCAATATATCACTCATATGGAGGATCAGATATTTACGTCAACAGGTCAGATTGAGAAGGTGGATCAGTCCATAACAGAAAAAAATTATAAACATTACAGCATCCAACTTTGCATTCCAAAGAGGTTACTGGTGATGCCATTGAGTCGTTTCAAATGAAGGGGCAAAAGGAGCCACATTAAGTGTGTGGGAAAAAAGTTAAGAAGCTCGGTGTTTCCCACATCATTTTTGTCAGTGTATTTCATATATATTTCAACTATTATTTGAGAGTGACTTGTCTGGCCTCTTATATGTTGTGAATCATTTTCTAAAAACAGGAGTTAATTTGAATAATATATCAGCAAGTGTACTTTTGGAAAACACTTTAATAAATCTAATGGCATGTTAGCGTGGGATTAATTAATATGGGTCTCGGCATCATGGTGAACTCAAGTGCATGTTGAGGAACCTTGGAGCACCTACTTGGTTCCTGACGTTGGGTTGTGCTGAACATGCATGGGATGCCCTGCTAGAATTCTTGCAGGAGGCAAATTCAAATATAAAAGACATTCATCTGAAGACGCCAGGAGAACTGTGCTCACTAGTCCCAGCAAATCTTTGCAGATATTCTAATCACAGATTTCAAGCAAAAATGTTTTTCATCTTCAGCCTAGCAAAACCTCCTCTTGGTGAAGTGACTGATTTGTTTTGCGTAAAGGGTACCAAGCCAGAGGTGCTCCCCATATTCACCTGCTGTTGTAGGTAAAATATGGCCCAAAGTTTGAAACAGATAGTGATGAGTCTTTGTTGTCTTTAATTGAGCAGTATGTAACTTGCTCCATCACAAAGGAGAGTAGTGACAATATATTAAGACAACAAGTTCTATGATTCCAAGATCATAGATATGGAAAATACTGTCAGCCAAAATACAGAGTAAAAGGGAACCTTTATACAAGATGTTGTTTAGGATTCCCACGACCTGTTACCTCACAAGGAAGCATGAACAGCATTTTGTTTGCTGGCAGACATACACTTACAAGGAAATCACTGAAAAATACAATACAACCTAAGAAGAACAGAGACCTCCAAGTACATTAACCCGTTCGCTGCTAGGCCTTTTTCCCCCCTGTGTTAAGCCTTTTTTTGGCTATTTGGGGTATTGTGCACTTAGGCCCCTGTAACTTTTTGACCACATAACGTATCCACGCCAAATTTGCGTCATTTTCTTCAAACATAATGGGGATTGTAAAGGATCCCAGGGTTTGTGGATTCCCATGGAGGGGTCCCAGAAATTAGCCAAAATACAGCTAAATTTTGTTTTTTGGGGGAAAAATGGGAAAAAAGGGCTGCAATTGAAAGCGTCTGGGTTTTTCCCTGCAAATGGTATCAAAAAAGGGTTTGTGGGGCTGAAATCACCATTTCCCCAGCTTTTAGGGAACGACAGACTTTTGTCAGAAAACCAACATTTTTGACACAGTTTTGGCATTTTTCTGGGACATAGCCTATTTTTGCTATTTTTTGTGCTTTCAACCTCCTTCCAGTTAATGGGAGAAATGGGTATGAAAGCAATAATGGATCCTGGAAAGCTATACATTTTAGAAAAGTAGATAAAATTCTGAATTCAGCAAGGGGTCATTTGTGTAGATCCATGATGGTTTCTTTCCGGAAACTAACAGTTAAATATAGGAAAAATTGAAAATTAGTTGAAAAAAACAGCCTTTTGTGTCAACGTTTTCACTTGTAACTTCTTCTAATTATGACAGCTCTTTGAAAGCAATATACCATTACATCCGCTGGACCTTTCTGGTTGTGGGGATATATAGGACTTGAAGGTTCACCAAGAACCCGACGAACCCAGAGTCAAAAATTGAGCAGCAATTTGCAATGGCTTTTTATTATGCACGCGGTATATATCAATTATTGTGGGAAAATGTATACATGGAAAAATAGGTATGAAAGACACCTATGTATTTCTGAAATGGGAAAAAATTATAGAGTTTAGAAACAGTAGATATTTGCACATTTTCGAAATTGGGTATACTCATACTAGCATGAGAATTATCGGTCATTTTTCAAAATGACTTCTTTTTTACACAATGTCTTTGATTTGGTAGGCAGAAATGCAACAAAAGTCAATAGGTAATAACAGTTGCTTGTATCAAAAAAGTAAAGAGGGGGGGACCAGGAGCTGGTTAATGGTCCAGTGCCTATGCTCCGAAAAGTCAATGGGGTAATCACTAGAAGGCACTGTTCCAGGGTCGGTATGGTTGTTAGTCAACCAAGGCCAAACCACAACAAGAAGAAAGAAAAAAAGAAAAAAAGATAGATCTATGGGTCTTAGGTCTAGGGTGAGGTACTTCGGATGGGGGGAGACAGCAAAAGTGTCTCTTGTTGCCCTCACACACCCCGAGGGATGTCATGCTTCATCATCGGGCTGTGCTCCTCGTCGGGCCGGCGGTGCAATGCCCTACGGGTCCCCCGAAGGGTCTCTTTAGCGGAGATCTTTTAGAGAGCTGCCGATGGGTGCATGCGGGTATGTGGAGGGAGAGTACCGGTACTCCGGCCCGACGAGGAGCACAGCCCGATGATGAAGCATGACATCCCTCGGGGTGTGTGAGGGCAACAAGAGACACTTTTGCTCTCTCCCCCCATCCTAAGACCCATAGATCTATCTTTTTTTCTTTTTTTCTTTCTTCTTGTTGTGGTTTGGCCTTGGTTGACTAACAACCATACCGACCCTGGAACAGTGCCTTCTAGTGATTACCCCAATAACAGTTGCTTTACAAATCTGAATTACGCTATGTCTCCCGATAAAAATGGTACCTCACTTGTGTGGGTCGACCTAGTGCCCGCGACAGGAAATGGCACAAAACACAACGTGGACACACCTCAATTTCGCAGTGAAAAATGACCCTTTTTTGGAAAAGTACCTAGCTGTAGTTTTTGAACCATAGCTCTGCTGGCACCAAGGAAAACCTAGCAAACCTATACATTTTTGAAAACTACACACCCAGAGTAATCCAGGATTGGATGACTTGACTGCCTCCCACCAGGTTCTGTTACCCAGAATCCCCTGCAAACCTAAAAAAATGGCAAAAAAAACACATTTTCTCCACATTTCTGTGGTGGAAAGTTCTGGAATCTGCGTAGTTCCACAAATTTCCACCCACCCCACGTCCCCCAAAGTCTTCCGAGAAAAATGGTACCTTACTTGTGTGGGTCGGCCTAGTGCCCGCAACAGGAAATGGCGCAAAACGCAACGTGGTCACAGCTCAATTTCGCATTGAAAAATGACCCTTTTTTGGCAAAGTGCCTAGCTGTAGTTTTTTAACCCTAGCTCTGCTGACACCTAGGGACACCTAGCAAACCTATACATTTTTGAAAACTAGACACCCAGGGGAATTCAGGATGGGGTGACTTGACTTCCTCCCACCTGGTTCTGTTACCCAGAATCCCTTGCAAACCTAAAAAGTTGGCAAACAAAACACATTTTCCCCAAATTTCTGTAGTGGAAAGATCTGGAATCTGCGTGGATCCACAAATTTCCACCTACCCCGCATTCCACAAAGTCTTTCGAGAAAAATGGTACCTCACTTGTGTGGGTCGGCCTAGTGCCCGTGACAGGAAATGGCGCAAAACGCAACATGGACACACCTCAATTTCGCAGTGAAAAATGACCCTTTTTTGGCAAAGTGTCTAGCTGTAGTTCTTTAACCATAGCTCTGCCGGCACCTAGGGAAACCTAGAAAACCTATGCATTTTTGAAAACTAGACACCCAGGGAAATCCAGGATGGGGTGACTTGACTGCCTCCCACCAGGTTCTGTTACCCAGAATCCCTTGCAAACCTAAAAAATTGTCAAACAAAAAACACATTCTCCCCATATTTCTGTGGTGGAAAGTTCTGGAATCCGCGTGGATCCACAAATTTCCACCTACTCCGCGTTTCCCAAAGTCTTCCGAGAAAAATGATACCTCACTTGTGGGGGTCGGCCTAGTGACCACGACAGGAAATGATGCAAAACGAAACATGGACACATCTCAATTTCGCAGTGAAAAATGACCCTTTTTTGGCAAAGTGTCTAGCTGTAGTTTTTTAACCATAGCTCTGCGGGCACTTAGGGAAACCTAGCAAACCTATACATTTTTGAAAACTATACACCCAGGGGAATCCTGGATAGGGTGACTTGACTGCCTCCCACCAGGTATGTTACCCAGATTCCCTTGCAAACCTAAAAATTGGCAAAAAACAACATTTTCCCCACAGTTCTGTGGTGAAAAGTTCTGGAACCTGTGTGGATCCACAAATGTCCACTCACCCCGCATTCCCCAAAGTCTTCCGAGAAAAATGGTACCTCACTTGTGTGGGTCGGCCTAATGCCCGCAACAGGAAACGTCGCAAAATGCAACGTGGACACACCTCGATTTCGCATTGAAAAATGACCCTTTTTCGGTAAAGTGCCTAGCTGTAGTTTTTGAACCCTAGCTCTGCCGGCACCTAGGGAAACCTACCAAACCTACACATTTCTGAAAACTAGACACGCAGGGGATTCTAGGGAGGTATGGCTTGCATGGATCCCACAAAGTTTCCTTACCCAGAATCACCTGCAAACCTCAATTTTAGCTGAAAAATGCACTTTTTTCACACATGTTTGTGTGGGAAAGTTGTGGCATCATCGGCCTGACACAAATTTCCTACCACCCAGCGTTCCCCCGGGTCTCCCGATAAAAACAGTGCCTCACTCGTGTGGGAGGCCCAACTACCCGCAACAGGCAAGGGTACAAATTGTAGTGAGGCCACATCAAAATTGCCTATCACAAAATAACCTGGTTTTGCAAGGGGGGTCACCTGGGTTTCTGGCCCCATGCTCGGCGGCCACCTAGGGAAACCTACCAAGCCCACACATTTCTGAAAACTAGACACCCGGTGAATTCCAGGGAGGAATGGCTTGGGTGGATCCCCCAAGGCTTCCTTACCCAGAATCCCCTGCAGACCTCAAATTTAGCTGAAAAAAATCACTTTTTTCACACATTTTTGTGTGGGAAAGTTGTGGCATCACTGGGCTGACACAAATTTCCTAGCACCCAGCATTCCCTAGGATCTCCAGATAAAAACGGTGCCTCACTCATGTGGGAGGCCCAAGTACCCGCGACAGGCAAGGGCTCAAAATGTAGTGAGGCGACATCAAAATTATGTTACCTCAATACGTTTTGGACCTGTGCCTGTCGCTGGTATTTGGGCCTCCCACATGAGTGAGGCGTCGTTTTCATCGGTAGACCTGGGGGATTTTGTGCCACAACTTTCCACACAACAATGTGTGAAAAAGGTGATTTTTTTTCAGCTAACATTGAGGTTTGCAGGGGATTCTGGGTAAGGAAACGTTGGGAGATTCACACGAGCCATACCTCCCTGGAAGCCCCCAGGTGTCTAGTTTTCAGAAATGTGTGGGTTTTGTAGGTTTCCCTAGGTGGGCGCCGAGCACCGGGCCAAAAACCCAGGGGACACCCCTTGCAAAACCAGGTCGTTTTGAGATAGGCAATTTTGATGTCGCCTCAATACGTTTTGGGCCCTTGGCTGTCACGGGTACTTGGGCCTCCCACACGAGTGAGGCACTTTTTTTATCGGGAGAACAGTGGGATTGCTGGGTGGTACAAATTTGTGTCAGTCCGGTGATGCCACAACTTTCCCCACAAAAATGTGTGAAAAAAGGTGATTTTTTCAGCTAACATTGAGGTTTGCAGGGGATTCTGGGTAAGGAAACATTAGGAGATTCACACAAGCCATACCTCCCTGGAAACCCCCGGGTGTCTAGTTTTCAGAAATGTGTGGGTTTGGTAGGTTTCCCTAGGTGGCTGCCGAGCACCGGGAAAAAAAAACAGGGGACCCTCCTTGCAAAACCAGGTCGCTTTGAGATAGGCAATTTTGATGTCGCCTCAATACGTTTTGGACCCTTGCTTGTCGCAGGTAATTGGGCCTCCCACATGAGTGAGGCACCGTTTTTATTGGGAGACCCGGGGGAACACTGGGTAGTAGGAAATTTGTGTCAGCCCGGTGATGCCACAACTTTCCCACACAAAAATGTGTGAAAAAAGTGATTTTTTCAGCTAACAGAGAGGTTTGCAGGGCATTCTGGATAAAGAAACGAATCCACTCAAGCCATACCTCCCTGGAATCCACCGGGTGTCTATTTTTCAGAAATGTGTGGGTTTGGTAGGTTTCCCTAGGTGGCCGCCGAGCACCAGGTCAAAAAACTCAGGTGACCCCCCTTGCAAAACCAGGTCATTTTGGAGTAGGCAATTTTGATGTTGCCTCAATACGTTTTGGGCCCTTGCCTGTCACGGGTACTTGGGCCTCCAACACAAGTAATGCACCGTTTGTACCGGGAGACCCGTGGGAATGCTGGGTGGTAGGAAATTTGTGTCAGCCCGGTGATGCCACAACTTTCCCACACAAAGATGTGTGAAAAAAAGGGATTTTTTCAGCTAAATTTGAGGTTTGAAGGGCATTCTGGGTAAGGAAACGAGGGGGAATCCGCTCAAGCCAAACCTCCCTGTAATCCACCGGATGTCTAGTTTTCAGAAATATGTGGGTTTGGTACGTTTCCCTAGGTGGCCGCCGAGCACCAGGCCAAAAACTCAGGTGACCCACCTTGCAAAACCAGGTCATTTTGAGATAGGCAATTTTGATGTCGCCGCTATACGTTTTGGGCCCTTGCCTGTCGTGGGTACTTGGGCCTCCCACACGAGAGAGGAACTGTTTTTATCTGGAGACCTGGGGGAACGCTGGGTGGTAGGAAATTTGTGTCAGCCTGGTGATGCCACAACTTTCCCACACAAAAATGTGTGAAAAAGTGATTTTTTCCAGCTACAATTGAGGTTTGCAGGGGATTCTGGGTAAGGAAACTTTGGGGGATTCACGCAAGCCATACCTCCCTGGAATCCCCCGGGTGTCTAGTTTTCAGAAATTTGTGGGTTTGGTAGGTTTCCCTAGGTGGCCGCCGAGCACCGGGCTAAAAATCCAGGTGACCCTCCTTGCAAAACCAGGTTGTTTTGAGATAGGCAATTTTGATGTCACCTCAATACGTTTTGGGCCCTTGCCTGTCGCGGGTACTTGGACCTCCCACACGAGTGAGGCACCATTTTTATCGAGAGACCTGGGGGAATGCTGGGTGGTAGGAAAGTTGTGTCAGCCCGGTGATGCCACAACTTTCCCACACAAAAATGTGTGAAAAAGTGATCACCAGAGGGATTTCCCAGGCGGTTTCATGACGAGCTGGACTCGTCATGCGCACACGACCACTGTGTGCCATGACGAGTCCAGCTCGTCATGAGCATGGAAGGGGCTAATTACTACAACCCTGTGATTATAGAGATGTGGAATGCAAACATGAATGTACAATTTGTTGCAGACAACTCAATTGCTGTTGCTCCATACGTTACATATCAAAGTTAGAGAAAACTGAGATGAAGGAGATGGGGGAGGAGATTTCAGCTGAAAAGAGTCTTACGAAGATTTTGTATATTTTTAGTTTGAAAATGTGTAGAGCGGTTAAGCTCAGCTAGTTTGTTTTCTAAATCTAGAAGAGATCTATGGGTGAGTTTAGGGCTTGCTAATACTCGTAACAGAGTACTGAAGTCTTTTCCTGAAATTCAATATCTTGCAGAATTTGAGCCATGCTGTACAGATATTCTGAAGAGTCACCTGCTGGATATGTACTATCCAAGAGGAAGTCCTCATCTGCAAAAGAAATGTCCCTATGAAATACTTCAACATTATACTTTCAGAAGTAATGTCAGTGAAAACATGGATGAAAGTAAATTTGATGTGGCTGGATGTGAAGGATGTTAGGCACGACATAACAAATGAAATTTAATCAATCATCGAAAGCCAAGTTGCCAAAATGCAGACAAAAAAGAGTTTTTCAATTTAGCCTTGGAGAATTTGACTTTTATGAAGACTCATTTAACACTGAGAAAGACAGCATTGAGTGCTCTGTGTTTCCAGTTTATCTTCAAATGCTGAGAGAAGAGATTGAAGAAAAATAAACAATTGCTACTGAGATAGCAAGAGAGAGTTCTCAGTGCAGTCAAAGTTTAGCACTTGGAAGTCACAATCCTCTTGAACAGCCAATCTCTGAAAATGAAGCTGCAATAGCTATGAATGAGGTGGAGAATGCAATGCAGCCAGTAATACGGGAAACTGTGGATCTAGAATTTCTAATACAGCAATTGAATGCAGATCAGAAAGACATTTTTGAAGAGGTAAAAGGTGAAGTAGAACATGGATTCCTGCATGAGAAAAAAAGTGTGCATGTTGTACATATAAACCAGTTCTATTATACATTCGTGGTCAAGCTGGAACTGGAAAATCTTCTTGATTACAGTACTGACAAATTACTAACAGAAGACAGCAGATTCCGATATATCGTGTGTAGTCATTGCACCAACAGGCTTAGCTGCTCATAATGTTAAAGGAGTTACCCATCATCGATTATTAACGCTGGCTGTTAATCTTGATAACAAATTAAAATAATATAAATTATCTGGTGGTGCTTGTCAATAAGTGGCAAGAGTATTAAAGACTTTATAGCTACTAATAATTTATCACGTCAGCACAGTGCCTAACCTAAAGCTAGCTTTTAAACATTTAAGAATGCAGCAAATATTAAAAATGGACTATGATGTAAATTTTGGAGGAAAACACTGAAGAGTCTTTGGAGATCTGCTACAACTAACTCCGGTTAAAGGACAACCTGTAATGAAGAAACTACTTCATAATGAAACAAGGAATTCACTAGGAAGTATTGGAAATGTAAACATTTGGGAAAATTTTAAATACAAAGTGTTCATCCAAAATGTGCGCCAAGCATCAGATATGCATTATGGAGATATCCTAAAGGACTTAAGAGTGGGAGTCCTAGCAAAAGAGATGAAGACCGTATTACACACCTATCTCATCAGACATTTGTTTCCAAGTAATGTTTCAGCTGCTGAAGTAATGTATAATTTTGTTAAGGAAAAGAAGTATAATACTTGTTTGATGTCAACTCTTGAGGAGTGTAGTAAATTCACTAAATAATTATTGCAAATAGAAAAAGAAGAGATCATCAAAAGTAGAGAAAATGAGAAAATGGAACATCAAGGAGGTACAATGTTACTAACGGAAAAACTGCAATCAAAATTAGATAGTGTGGAAATGTCTGTGTCGAAAAGTGCAGGATTAGAAAAAGAGGTACGTATCTGTAAGCATTGTCGTATAATTTTATGTCATAATATAAATGTTGAATAAGGGCTAGTGAATGGCGCAATGGGTGAAGTTATGAAATGTATTAATTAACCAAACAGAACTTATGTGGAATACTTAGCCATAAAATTTGATGATATTGCTGAAGTTAAGTAGATTGGTAGAACTACCGTTGAACTCATTACCGCAACCATGAAGAAAACTCACACAGGAGCCCCTACGGACCCCTGCACACGGCACATATTTCACAGGGCCACCACCGTCATCGCACCCGAACTTGGACGCACCATCAACGCCTCCCTCAGATCAGGCATCTGCCCAGGCGACTGGAAACAGGCGGAGGTAAGATCCCTCCTCAAGAAACCAACGGCCGACCCAATGGACCTGAAAAACTACCGGCCCATCTCTCTCCTCCCCTTTGTGGCCAAAGTCACTGAGAGACTCGTAAACGCCCAGCTGACCGCCTTCATCAAAGAGAACTCCATCTTGGATGCCTCCCAGTCTCGATTCTGCAGCAACCACAGTACTGAGACCACCCTCCTCGCCGCCACTGACGACATCCGCATGCTACTGGATCAGGGACACACGGCGGCCCTCATCCTCCTAGACCTCTCCACAGCCTTGGACATCGTTTCACATCGTACGCTCAGTCAGATTTCACGATGCGGGAATACAAGGAGCCGCCCTCAACTGGATCCAATCCTTCCTCTCCGGCAGAACCCAGAGGATTCAACTCCCTCCCTTCCTCTCCCAACCCACGGAAATCAACTGTAGAGTACCCCAGGGATCATCACTCAGCCCCAAGCTCTTCAACATCTACAAGGCCCCCCTTGCCGCCATCGTCAGACAGCATGGGCTCAGCATCGTATCCTACGATGACGACACCCAGCTCATCCTCTCACTCACGAAGAACCCCAAAGACACCAGACTCTGCTTCCAGGAAGGAATGAAGAATATGGCAGCCTGGATGAAAGACAACTGCCTGAAGCTGAACTCAGAGAAGACCGAGGTCCTCATCCTCGGACCCTGCACATCCACCTGGGACAACACCTGGTGGCCCTCCGCCCTCAGGAGCCCACCCACCCCTACAGACCACACTCGGAACCTCGACATCATCCTTGACTCTTCCCTCTCCATGAACCACCAGATCAACACTGTAGCCTCCACTAGTTTCAACTGCCTTCGAATCCACCGTAAAACCTTCAAATGGATTCCCCCCGACTGCAGAAGGACCGTCACCCACGCACTCATAACCAGCAGACTGGACTACAGCAACGCCCTCTATTCCGGAATCAACAAAACTCTTCTACACAAACTTCAAACCATCCAGAACGCTGCAGCCAGACTCGTCCTCAGGACACGGCGCCACAAGCACATGACTCAACACCTACGAGGTCTCCACTGGCTCCCTGTTCAGAAGAGGGTCACCTTCAAACTCCTCACCAACGCCTACAAATCCCTCAACAACATCGGACCCAAATACCTCAACGAAAGAGTAATCTTCCACATACCCAAGAGGAACCTCTGCTCCGCCGACCTCACCCTGCCAAAGGTCACCCGAATCCACAGAAACAGGACCGACGGGAGAGCTTTCTCCTACATCGCAGCCAAACCTGGAACGAGCTCCCTGTGAACATAAGACGCTCCCCGACCCTGCACACATTCAGGAAGGACCTCAAGACCTGGCTCTTTTACTGATTCGGTGCCGCTCTCCCCCCAGCACCTTGAGACCCTCACAAGTGAGTAGTGTGCTTTATAAACCCCTGATTGATTGATGCATTGTACGTTTCCTACTTGTGAAAGACTTGAATGTCCAGGAAAAGCAGTTCTGAGTGTCTTTAGTGTATGCAGTTTAAGTTTAGTGAATGTCGTTTAAGTGTAGATACAGGTCTTGTTAATATTGGTAAGCATTGATAATATTGGTAGTAGTGTAATCAAAAAGTGTATTCAGAAAGGAATGTCATATGTTGCTTTGTCACAAATTAGAACATTGTCTGGTTCATTTCTGATTGATTTTGATGAGATGAAAGTAAAGTGCTGATGTGAGCTGTGTAAAGGGGTATAATCGGTTAAGAGCGCAATATGCTTCTCATTTAGGCCAGTATCCTGTGGTTCAAAAAGCAATAATGTGTCTAAAGTGGAAAATATCAAAGCTGTCTTTCAGAGTTGAACGGAAAGATGAACAAAAAGAAAAACAACAAGGAGGAAAGAAAAGAAAAATGGAGCACAATGAGGAAATAGAAGGGTATCACTTTGATAATAAATCTGGAGTGACCTATTATGCTAATGTTGTATTAAATGCAGTATACTATTTGCCTCATTCCACAAATTCTATCAAAGAAAACATAGATAAAAGAATGTCTTTAAAAATTTGTAGCTTACTTGCTGAATTAGGAAGTGTCTGAAGTATTATACATTCTGCTACTGGAATAAGAAAACTCACCGATGACCGTACTAGATCAGTGGTGTTCTCTCAAAATCTTCAGCAGGATGTACAAAAAGTTCTAATGGCAATTTTAGGAATATTATACGAAGAAGATGTGAATATCCATGAATTATTTGGTTTAACTTGTACATGGACCCATAACAGTGAAGACTGTGAATTTACGTCTAGCACTAAAATCAATTCAGAACAATTCCTCTACTTAACATTAACAGATTGTAATGCTGTGCCCTTTGAAAATGTAACTAAAAACACCCATCAATATATGAACTGTCCAAACTGTAGATCAGAACTTAGGTCAGCATTGTTTCGACAAGGATATGGAAAATATGTCATAGTTATGCAGCAATAATGCAAAGTGGATGGTACTGAATTAGGAACTGAAATTACAAACTTTAAAGCTACAGACATTTCCATCTAAAAAAATCTTTCACCACTATACTAATCTTAATTAACGAAGGAGTTAATATAACCTCTGGACACTACACAATATATGTAAGATGTCAAACAGGATGAATAGAGTGCAATGACATACATGTGACATTCAAATCCAGATTACCTGAAAAGTTACAATCGTTATATCTGCTATTTATAGAACTGGAGTTCTAAGGAGAATTTAGGATAACAAATGTGGTATTGTGTTGACATATATATGGATTGTGTGCTTCTGAGACATTATTCGGCCTATTAGGGGTATAGTCTCCAGCAAGCAGTTAGAAATGCAAGACTCTTTAACTGAGGGAAAGGAATTTATAATACATTTGAGGACTACATTGTGTTACTACAGATAAAACGTAAATGGAGGTTCTATAACACTAATAGCCTTTAGTTGCATGTGAAAATTCTCTTCATCCCAAAAAAGTCCCCTTTTGTTTCTGCTAAAGCAGCTTCTACGTAGTACTATGTGTTACATTTTTCTTACATGCACTATGAACATCTTAGACATCATTTGTTCTAACACGGATGATGTTTACAAAAGGGTATCCAAAATGAAGACTGTTTCAAAACTGTTGGACATTTTGTACCAGATATAAAAATATCAGACACAGTTTTAACATATATAAACCAGTATTAAAAAACTTGTAGTGAGTGTGGTGAACAGTATGACATAGTTGTAAAGATATACTGTGCACATTTGTTTTATTTTTACAATCCATAGATAGTTTTTTCCCACTGTTTAATTATGATGCATCATATAAAGCACTGTTGAAAGTGAAGATGTATGAAAGCTGAAAACAGTAAAAAAAAAACAGTTAAACATTTGTCTATGTTGAATTCATGTTTTAGTTAAAAAAATAATGTATGATGTTTGGTTGCTTAATGCTCAAATTAATATTCTAATACATCTTTTTCTGTTTATATTTTTTCAAAGTGGTTGGTGGCCGGGATATATTACATGTGTCAAATCACTAATCTAGTGATGGATTCATCTAGTCACTACTCATATACACTTACCATCTCCCATGTACTACAGTTGCACTCATCCAATCACCCATTCACTACCTTGGCAGCCTTCTAATAACTCAGGTACTGCACTTGCATTCATACAATCTTCCATCCCCTACTCAGGCACTTATCCAATCACCCTGGTGGTACCAATGGAGTCATACTTCCCTTAGTCACTACTAATGCATTAATGGAATCAATTAGGCACTACACTTGCACTCTTTCATTCATCCAGGCACTCCACTTGCACTAATCCATTTACCCAGGGATTACACTTGCAGTCATCCAATCATCCAGGCTGTACTCATAGAGGTATGCATTCACTCAGCCAGTACCTATTCAGTCATGCAATCACCTAGGCACTAAACCCACACTTATCCATTCACCCAGGCAATACCCATACACATATCCAAATACCCAGACCCCATTCTCGCAGGCATTATGCATGCGCTCATCCATTTACTCAGGCACTACCCATGCAATCATTGAATGACCCAGGCACTACCCTTGCATTCATTCATTCACTCACACACTACCCATGTACTTATCCATTCACTAAGGCACAACCCAAGCACTCATCCATTTACACATGTGCTAACCATGCATGCATCCATTCACTCAGGCACTACCCATGCACTCATCAATTCAATCAGGCACTACTCATGCACACATCCAATCACCCAGGCACTACCCACGCACTCTTCTAATCACCCAGGCACTACCGATATACATATCCAATCAACCAGGCCCTACCCTTATACTCATCCATTCATTCAGGCACTACCCATGCACTCTTCAAATCACTCACACACTACCCATTTACTCATCCAATCACCCAGGCAGTACTCATGCACTCATTCATTCACCCAGGCTCTACCCTTGCACTCATCCATTCACTCAGGCACTATCCTTGCACTCATGTGTTCACTTAGACACTACTCATGCACTCATTCACTCACCCAGCCACTGCCCATATAGTCATCCATTCACTCAGGCCCTACTCATGCAATAAGCCATTCACTCAAGCACTACGCATGTACTTATCCAATGGCTCAGGCAGTACCCTAACATTCATGCCTTCAATGACACACTACCAATGCACTCATCCAATCACCTAGGCACAACCCATGCACTCCTGCAATCACTCAGGTACTACCTTTGCACTAATCCATTCATTCAGGCACTACCCAAACACTCATCCAATCAACCAGGCACTACCCATACACTCATCAAATCTCCAAGGTAGTACCCATACACTCATCCATTCAGGCACTGCACTTCGACTCATCCTTTCACTCAAACACTAACTATGCACTCATCCAACCACCCTAGCACTACCCATGCATTCATCCAATCACTCAGGCACTACGCTTGCACTCATCCATTCAATGAGGTGCTACCCATGCACACAAGCAATCACCAAGGTGCTACTCTAGCACTCATCCAGTCACTCAGGCAGTGCCCATGCACTCATCCAGTCATTCAGGTAGTGTCCATACATTCATCCAATCACCCAGGCACTATACAGGAACTCACCCAATCACCCACACACTATGCTTGCACTCATCCATTCACTGGAACACTACCCATTCATTCATCCAGCCACCCATACTACCTATGCACTCATCCAATCATCCAGGCACTATATATGCACTTACCCAATCACCCAGGCACTATCAGTCCACTCATTCAATCACCCAAGCAGTACCCTTGAACTCATCCATTCACTGAGGCACTATGTATGCGCTCATCCAATCACCCAGACACTACCCTTGCACTCATTCAATTAACCAGGCACTACCTTGCACTCATCCAGTTAGTCAGGCACTACCCATGCACTCATCCATTCACCCAGGTACTACACATGCACACATCCAATCACCCAGGTACTACACATGCACACATCCAATCACCCAGGCACTACCCATGCACTCATTCAATCACCCAGGCACTACCCATGCACTCATCTAGTCATGCAGGCACTATCCATGAATTCACCCAATCAACCAGGCACTATCCATTCACTCACCCAATCACCCAGGCACTACCCTTCCACTCATCCAATTAAACAAAGACTACCTTGCACTCATCCATTCACTCGGGCACTACCCATGCACTCATCCATTCACCCAGGTACTATATATGCACACATCCAATGATCCAGGCACTGCACTTCCACTCATCATTTCTTGCAGGCATTATCAGTCAATCAATAAATCGGGTTTTTGTAAGTGTGCTACTCACCAGTGAGGGTCTCAAGTCACTGAGGGGGGATCAGCAGATCTGTTTAGCCAAAGAGCCAGGTCTTGAGAGTCTTCCTGAAGGTGTTCAGGAAGGGGGAGCATCTGATGTCTGCCGGCAGCTCGTTCCAGGTCTTGCCCGCAATGTAGGAGAAGGATTTTCCGCCTGCTCTGGCTCTGTGGATGCGTGGGGTTTCAGCCAGTGCGAGGTTGGAAGATCTGAGGTTCCTTTTGGGTACGTGGAAGTTGATTCTGTTGTTGAGGTATTCAGTCCGATGTTGTGCAGGCATTTGTAGGCGTAGGTGAGGATTTTGAAGGTGACTCTTTTCTCCACAGGGAGCCAGGGGAGCCTTCCTAGGTGTTGTTGATGTGTTTGTGCCAGGGGATGCCGAGGATGAGTCTGGCGGCGGTGTTCTGTACCGTCTGGAGTTTGCAGAGTAGGGACTTGTTTATGCCGGCGTAGAACGCGTTTCCATAGTCCAGTCTGCTGGTGATGAGTGCGTGGGTGACTGTCTTCCTTGACTTAGCGGGGTCCACTTGAAAGTCTTGCGAAGGGTGAAGAGGATATTGAAGCCACTGGAGGTGATGGAGTTGACCTGTCGGTTCATGGTGAGGGATGAGTTGAGTATGATGCCGAAGTTTTTGGCGCGGTCCGAGAAGATCGGTGGGCTTTCGAGGGCGGTCAGCCACAACGTGTTGTCCCAGGCTGAGTGGGTGGTTCCAAGGACAAGGACTTCTGTTTTCTAATCATTGAGTTTTAGGCAGCTGTTGGTCATCCAGACTGCGACATCCTGCATCCATTTCTGGAAGTTGAGTCTGGTGGTGGTGGGGTCTTTTGTGAAGGAGAGGATGAGCTGGGTGTCATCAGCGTATGATACAATGTTGAGGCCGTGGTGTCGGACGATAGCAGCGAGGGGGGCCATGTAGATGTTGAAGGGGGTCGGGCTCAGTGATAACCCCTGTATGACTCTGTAGGTGATTTCCATGGGTTCAGGGAAGAAGGGTGGCAGTTTGGTTCTTTGGTGTCTTCTGGTGAGGAATGATCAGATCCAGTCTAGGGCTGTTCCTTGTATACCGGCGTTGTGTAGTCTGGCGACGAGTGTGCAGTAGGAGACAGTGTTGAAGGCTGCTGATAGGTCAAGTAGGATGAGGGCTGCGGAGTGGCCTTGGTCCAGGAGGGTGTGGATGTCATCTGTGGCAGTGAGTAGGGCAGTCTCGGTGCTCTTGTTGCTTCAGAATCCAGATTAGGACAGGTTGAGGACGGCGTTGTCTTCAATGAATCGTGTCAGTTCCCTGTTGACTATTTTCTTTGCAACTTTGGCTGTGAAGGGGAAGAGCGAGATAGGCCAGTAGTTCTTGAGGTCAGTGGGGTCAGCTGTAGGCTTCTTGAGTAGGGGCCTGCCTTCTGCGCATTTTCAGTCATCTAGAAAGATGCTTGTTTTGAAGGTGGTGTTGATGGTGCGTTGTTGTTTGGGTGTGATGGCGGTGGTGGCTCTGTAGTAGATGTGTGGACGGCAGGGGTCTGTGGGGGCCCCTGAGTGGATGCCTTTCATAGTTGAGGCGGTGTCTTCGGCTGTGATTGGCGTCCAGGTGGAGATGGTGGGCTGGCTCGTGTGTCTGAGGGGCGGTCCAGCTGTGGCATCTGGTGGATGGTCGACGAAGTTGTTGCAGAGGTTTTTGATCTTGAGGTGGAAGTAGGTTCCGAGCTTGTCGCAGAGGTCTTGGGACAGGGTGATGTCTGAGGCTTCGCTGTGGGTGTTTGTGAATTCCTTAATGACCGTGAAGAGTTCTTTGGAGTTGGTGGAGTTGGCGAGGATTTTGTTGTGGATGAAGGTCCTTTTGGTGGTTCTGATTTAGTTGTGGTAGTCCGTCATGGTGTCTTTGTAGGTGGTGTAGTTTTGGGTGGCTTGGTGTTTCTCCAGTTCTTCTCCAGGTGTCTGCAGGTGTGTCTGGCTTCTTAGTGATCGCTGGTGAACCAGGCGGCTTTCCTGGGGTGCTGTTTGTCAGTGTTGCATAGCGGGTGAGCTTGTCTGCGCAGTTGGAGATCCAAGTGTGGAGTTCTCTGGCTGCGACGTTGGCGTCAGAAGCTGAGGTGTGGTTGTCTTGGGTGAGGGTGGAGTTGAGATGATCATCAGTGACCTTACTCCAGTTCCTTCATGGTGGTCATGGGGCTGGTTTGGGTGCCTTGGGTTTTTCGACGGTGAAGTGTACGCAGTAGTGGTCGGTCTATGGGGATTGCATTGTGTGGCTGAAGTGAACGCTATTTACTGCTGCGAAAATGGGGTCGAAGGTGTGTAATGCCCTGTGGGTTGGTGTGGTGATGAGTTGTTTGAATCCAATGTTGGTGAGGTTGTCACGAAGGGAGGTGGAGTTGGGGTAGCTGGGGTTGTCGAGATGGAAGTTGAGGTCCCCGATGAGTATGTAGTTCATTGAGGCTATGGCTTGGGGTGCAATGAGGTCAGTGATGGTGGCAGCGAAGGGGGCCCAGGGGCCAAGGGGTCTGTAGACGAGAGTTCCACGGAGCATGGAGTTGGGGCTTTTCTGGATCTAGAAGTGCCGGTGTTCGACGGAGGGGAAAGTTTTGCTGGAGGTGATGAGGTGGAGGGTGCTCTTGTGGGTGATGGCGAGGCCTCCTCCCGGGTGGGTGGAGCGGTCCTTCCTCTGGATCTTCTATCCTTCTGGGGTGGCGGGGTTGATGTCGGGCCAGAAGAGGTGTTGGTCCAGGTTTCCCTTAAGAAGGCGATGTCTGGCGAGAGAGAGTCGAGTAGATTCCAGATCTCCACAGCGTGTTTGTGCATGGAGCGCAGGTTGAGGAGGATGCATCTTAGGGCATCGCCGGTGTTGGCCTCGGCAGTGTAGGAGGCTGGGTTGGTGGTGAAGGTCTGGTAGCAGTGGAGGCAGGAGAACTGGAAGTTGGTCATGTTTGGCATGGCCTGTTGGCAGTCTCTGAGTCTTCTGGGGTTGAGTGCACGGAGAGCAGCTGTGTTGTAGCAGTGGGTAGTCCGAGATGCAGGGTCCCTGGTGCAGGTCGCGGTCGGGTCGTGGACAGGCGCAGATGGGCTTGCCTTGGGTTCGCCTTCGGAGCACAAGCGGCGCAACTGCTGCGCACGGCCACCATTAAATAGTGAAGTAGGGAGGGACGTGCAGCTGGGAGGCGGGGGCAGGGACCGTTCGGGGGCGGGCTGCAGGGGCAGCAGCGACGGGAAATGGAGGCTAAGGAGACTGGGCAAAACAAAACTTAGCTCAGTAATAAAGCAACAAAGAGTGAAAAATCAAGTAAAATCTAAAAAAGGAATCCTAATATGGCAACAGGCAGCAGGCGAAGTACAGAGGAATGGAATGAAGGCAGTGGGGTGAAAGCAGTGGCAGACAGCAGCCTCGAACCTCCCAGGTGGGGGTCGGAGGTCTGACAATGGCATTGCAGAGCTGCTGGGGAGAGAGCCATCCTAGACCCGCGGTCAGAGGTCCTGCGCTTATCCATTCACCCAGGCACTACCCATGCAAACATTAAATGACCCAGGCACTACCCTTGCACTCATTCATTCACTCACACACCACCCATGCCCTCATCCATTCACTAAGGCACTACCCATGCAATCATCCATTTACTAATGTTCTAACCATGCACTCATCAATTCACCCAGACACTACCCATGCACAAATCCAATCACCCAGGCACAGCCTATGAACACACTCATTCTCCTATCCATTATCCATGCACTCATCCTTTCATTCAGCATTACCCTTGTACTCATCCATTCAGTCAGACACTACCCATGCACTCATCCTTGCACTCAAACACTACCCATGCACTCATTCGTGCACCCAAACACTACCCATGGACACATCAAATCACCCAGTCACTACCTTTGCACTCATCCATTCACTCAGGCAGTACCCATGCACTCATCCAATCACCAGGCACTAGCCATGAACTCGTCCAATCACCCAGGAACCACCCTTGCACTCATCTGTTCACTGAGGCACTACCCATGCACTGATCTATTCACCCAGGCACTACCCATGCACTCATCCAATCACTCAGGCACTACCCATCCACTCATCCAATCGCCCAGTCACTATCCATTTACTCACTTAGATCACTTAGAGACTAGGATAATTGACTTCAGCAATGTTTTGAGGGGGAGCTGTGGTCCATGCTATTGACCTAGTTGGCTAATTTAAAAATCTTTCATCTCCTTTCTTAACTCCATTCTGATGTGGAAGATAAGATTAGGTTTGGGACATACAGAGAGTGTACCCCTTTTATTAAGATTAAAAAGGTGTCAGACAAGGTTTGTGGTGGCCCCTTTTCTTTTTATGATTTTGTACTTATGGCTCAGACAGGAAGAGGACTCCAGAAATGTATGATCTAGGGTTGAAAGCAAACAAAACTTAACCATATGTTATGATGTGTCGGCCCTTCCAGCGTGCCTACCCACAAACCCATATACCTCCCACCCTATCCTTCCTACCTGAGCTGTCCCCACTCCTATCTTCCCGACTGTCTCTTCTCCCACCCTTGCGACATCCATCTCCATTCCCCCTTTCTTCTCCCTGTGACCCCACCATTGCTCCCCCTTTCGATCACTGTTCTGCCTGCACCCCTCCCCACCTCTTCCCACCCCTGCTCCGACGGCTCACGGTCCTCCGCCACCTGTGTCACCCTCACAGCCCGGCTCACCCTCATGAGACCCTGGGCTCCACATGATTACACCAGCACCACATGCCCCTCAACCCCTGCACATCCTTTCCAGGAACGTCCATGGCCTCATGCATTATATTAAAAGGAAAAAGGTGATCATGTATCTGCAGGCCAAAAAAGCTGGTGTGGCCCTCCTAACAACTGCGTTGTGACTGGGTGGGCAAGGTAATACATAGCAGCACCTCGACCCTTCCGCCGCCACAATTAATACACAATATAAACGCAGGGAAAACCCAATATATCCTTGGAGGCTTGGGCAAATCAAACAATAACAGGTAAAAGTGCCTACAAGGGATTTTGTTTCAGGATGATTCTCTAATTATTAGTCTAGGAATTTCTCTGCGGGTGAGTCTACTTAGAACACAAACCCAAATGTCAATCAACTAAACCAATAAATGGATATACAAAGCACAAACACAGGAATACCTTTTGTTGAATATACAAAAATATTTATTTGTATAAATCAAGTTAAAAAGGAGTACAAATGAACAGTTAATTCAGCAATAAATCATGAAAGAGGTAAACCCAAATTTGTCCTATATGTCATGAAAAAAACATCTATTCCAATGGAATCAGCAATGACATATCTCCTGATGAGAATAATAGTCATTTGAATACAATAAGTATTGCGGAAATAGATGGTGGAGTCGACGTTTTGGTCTTAGATGGCGTCAGTCCGTCAGACCATCTTCAGAACAGTAGATATTGCATATAAGGAAGGACCCCTATGTAAACATAATACAATCAGTTACATGAATGTAAACATAACAGCTCTGTGACCATTTGATACAACAGTTGATCAAGATAACCCGTGTGCAAGCAAAAACCATAATCTTTTTTAAAAATGACAACCCAATTGCACCAACATTATAAACAATGTTATAGTTTGCATACATTCCAGGTGAAAAGATAGAAGCATGCTAATTGTATGTCTCCAACTTCAATTAAACGCATGTATCTGTGAAAAATAGCCATCTATTTCCGTAATACTTATTGTATTCAAATGACCATTATTCTCATTAGGAGATATGTCATTGCTGATTCCATTGGAATAGATGTTTTTTTCATGAAGTGTAGGACAAATTTGGGTTGACCTCTTTCATGATTTATTGCTGAATTAACTGTTGATTTGTACTCCTTTTTAACTTGATTTATACATATAAATATTTTTGTATATTCAACAAAAGGTATTCCCGTGTTTGTGGTTTGTATATCCATTTATTGGTTTAGTTGATTGACATTTGGGTTTATGTTCTAAGTAGACTCACCCGCAGAGAAATTCCTAGACTAATAATTAGAGAATCATTCTGAAACAAAATCCCTTGTATGCACTTTTACCTGTTTCAATAATACACAGCAAACATGTGGAGTAGAAAATTTCAGCCCCAAATCATTGCCCATCACGGTGGTAAAGACGGTATCCGACCCGTATGGCAGATGCACATTCGCAAAGCTTAGGGTGGGAGACAGGACTCTATATGTGGATTTGGTATACACACTGACGGTGGTCAAACGTGCCTTCCTTCTCCAGTTAAATCATATCCTTGTGGAGATCAGCTCATACAAATACATCATCAGAGGGGACTGGAACATTGCTTGCGATGCAGTTCTCGACAGGACAGCCCCCTATATAAGGGAAACCATGCAAACAGAGCCTATGGCTTCATCGACCATTGGCTGCGCCACTTGACGGACAAGGAATATACCTTCCTGTCCTTGGTACATGGCACACAATCCAGACTAGACTATTTTCTCATCTCCCACCCAACAGTGACACTTGTTTGGGAATCTCGTATATTATAAGTAGCCTTATCCGGCCACTCCCCAGCCCTACTATCCTTGGATATGGGCTTGACCTCCCTGGGTCAAAAACCATGGTGCCTGAATGTGCAAAGATATCGCTCCCCCAGGGAAAGCCCAACTCCGGGCCCATGTCTCTGCATACATGATGGATAACAAGCACTCAGTAGACTACCAAGGGTGCCGTGGGCTGCCACAAAGGCAACCCTCCGTGGCCAACTAATGAGAGACGCTGCCATGGCCAATAAGCAAACTTCTCTTCACAGTGCCGATTTGGAGACGGAGATCACCACCCTCAACCACCTTTACTCCTTGCACCCCACTGTGCTCAACCGCAGCCATCTGGAGCAGGCCGTATGGCCCTCAAAAGCCTTTATACCTCTAAGGCTGAATATGCCCTCCAGAGCATAAAAGGGAGGTACTATGAGCAGAGGGGGAAGACAGGTCACCTGCAGTAGCCCAGCTCAGCCAGCAGGAGATAGTGACCCAACCCCGGGCCATTGCTAATGAGTTTGCGTCATTCTACAGCACACTCTACTCACCAGAGGCACCGGCAGATGAGGATCGGATTACTACATTCCTTGAGAAGGTCGACCTCCAACGCTTAACAGACAAGGACCGAGAGCTTCTAGTGGGGGACATTAGCAAGGAAGAGATTGTGGCGGCCATCTCCCAGCAGTGGCGGCTTGCAGAGGGAGTGCTGCAGGGTGGTGAGGCTGGCACGGGAGGGGAGAAGCAGGGTGGGGGGGGTAGTGTTGTCAGACATACGACAGCCAGGAGTAAATTAATTAAATAAATAAATAAAACTATTTATCTTGTGCTCGCTGCATCGCCAAGTTGGATTTAAAAAATAATTCGATTTTCGATGTTATTGTTACATTGCTATCAGGTTTCAGATCCGCTTTTAAAGGTGAATGAAAAATGTATGTCCACTGTGCGATAACCAGGTAAATTATCCTACTATATCATAGTTGAAAATAAATTGCTCCTCCAAGTGTCAGCCACATGTCCGGACTCAACGCCATGTAAAATGGAAGCTGTCCCTGCGGGATATCTTCCACTTTGTGAATGTGGGCTGTTGACAATGTGAGAGCGGGCAGTGGCCCATGTATCCTCGATTGCCATTTACTGACTTTACAGCCCACCCATACCCTGGATGGCCCAATTTCGCGAATGAGAGCAAATTTACACTCGCATAATTTATTACAGCATGCAGGAGCATTATTGTGCGTAAAATACGCCATTTGCAAACGTACTTGTGAATTTGGCAACACTACGCCTTTCTGCACAGAAAAGCTCTGTAAAAGTAACGTGCTTAAAGTTGAGAATAGTTTTTTACTCATTTTCGATATTGGATGGTTTGTATCAGAGAGTAAATTATCTCGGTATGATGGGTAAATAAGCAACACTGACAAAAACTAGTGTTCGGTGCAGGTAAATCAAGAAACATTGCATGCCTCGCAAAGAGCGAAAGGTTTGTAAACGTTTGATGAATAATCTTTTTCTGAGATACTTCACATGGAGACACGAATTAGCAATTATTCTTGTTGCTCAAATGAGTTATTTAAATGTGTCCACTGGATTAGGACAGATGTTATGTGGCATTAAGAATAACGATTATAATAAGTAATTATTTTATTATAAGTGCTCAAATAGATACTTTAAAGATAATTGTCTAATATAATAAACATAATAAATGAAAAACTTCACACACCTAAAGTTGATAGTAGAGAAAGCAAAGGTTAACCCGGGGGAGAAGGGGTTCAGGATTTGTTTTATATAGGCAATGATAGGTAGATTTTCATCTTAATGAGTTAAGCACTGCTTTCATGAAAAATATGTTTTTATAGAATATAAAACTATGAATTTCGCATATAATTGATTATTAACAATTATATTTGATTGCCTGTATGTTTTTTCCAGACTTGAGATCTATTCCGCTGTGTGATAGAGCAGCTATTTCATTAGTGGTATCAATAACCTTAAAAAAGAAGAATATTTACTCGGAATAGCTAGTAAGAAATAGCATTTTTTAATAAAGAGAAGCATTACGGAAAACACATAGTGATAATTATGCACCCACATTTGTCCCACCTTTCCCGTCTGCCTAATAGCTTCAACGCTGTACTGGGCATATCTTGGAAATCAAATATGTGCTCTATACATGAAATGCAAGACAGATCTATACGATTATGATTAAAATTGCCCTGATGTGTCAGTTCATTATGACTGGATTGTATTGGCCCGCACGTTCCGGCCAGGTAAGAAAATAAACATCTGCCTTGACCAGTTATCAGTGGTATTTGGACGTGCTCGAACTATGAACTCCTATATCAAGCAAGATACTCAGCGTGAAATTTACATTTCGTTAGAAGTCGACACCAGTACATTCCTTCAGGCATTCCACTGTACGTCCTGTGGATTCATTCATTGCTAGCTGTTGAAAAATGTCACGCTTCACATGTTCTATCCTTCGGGGATCTTGCCTTCTTTTCAAGTGAAATTTATGACCGACGAACAAAACTTCGGCTCATTAATTTTACTCTACTTACCTATTTTGAAACTATCATTTAAACCTTCAAATTTGTGGTCGAATTTTGCAACTATTGTATCAGATATTTTGCTGGGGACATGCTTTAAAAAAGAGCTTCCTTACACTGGCTGTCACTGCAGACATATGTGTCTTCCAGAAGTCAGATCTTACTCAGAAAGCAATAATCAAACATTTCTAAGGTACCACTCCGGAAAAAAATACATTTAAATATATTTTACGGAAAGTGCTCGGGCAGTGCAGAGCAGAAAACAGCAAGACATGGAACAATCCTTTTCGGGAGATTGGCCTAAGGAATGGGGTGCCTCCGAGAAAGCGACAAGCTCAATCACTGTACTGTTCAGAATGGAGTTTAATCCATCCTTAAGACATACTTGACTCCATGGAGAGGGTTAACTTTACGTACCTGTGACTGCGTAGGGGTGGGCGGAATTTGCGAAATTAACTTTCGCAAATTATCGCGAAAATGTTTAAAATTATCGCAAACAAGCGGAAATATCGCGAAGATGCGGAAGTTTTTTTCCGGCATGTTCGCGAGATTTTCTGCATGTTTGCGGGTCGCCAACTTACCCATGTGGTTGCTTGCGGGCGCGGCCATCTTGTTTTGAGTTTTCTCGCGGTGCATGATCGCGAGAAGAAAGACGTGATCGCGCGACGCATGACGTCACTGCGGGCGCGAACTGTCGCGAGACAGCGCAAATGGCTAAAAACAATACAACATCTCATGGAGAACGCGACCGGATCAAGAAAACTTGTCGGCGAACGCAGGGATTCAGGTAAGGCGATCGCGCGCGCGCGAGAATGTATTATTTTATAGCGCGAGCAAGAAACAAATTATCGCCAAGCTGCGGAAACCGGAATTTTTGACATTTTCGCGCTCTCCGCGGAACGCGAAAATGTCAAATTATCGCAATTTCCGCGAACGGAACGAAATTTTCGCCCAGGCCTAGACTGCAGCCGCCTCGGTCATAAATAGGCTCAGGTGAAATTCCCATTTCACCAGTGTCTTTTTTGACTGTCGGTTTGGTCTGCAGTTCACTACTTTTACTGGCTGATCCAGACTCAGTATGCAGAAGCACAGATGTATCTCTCTGTAGGAATACATAACAGGGGTGGCTCCTCCATGTGGGCGGAGGAGCGTCGCCCCCCTGCTTTCTTGAAGTGCGAGAAGCAGAAACATAAAATGGTATTATAAAGACCATTTTATGTTTCTGCTTCTCGCTCTGCAAGAAAGTAGAAGGGTTTGGTTGGGGGCAGGCGAGTCTGCTCGAGGGCAGGGGAGGAGTGGCTAGCCCAATGCTGGACCCTGACTGTTTGGTCGACCCTCTGGGCCGACGAAACCAGTCATGCGTACACTCCCTTTTCTCCATGGAGAAAATGGCCTCCCCATAGATGCCTGTGTTGTCGCCGTCCCAACCTATCACAACGCTGCCATAGCAGAGTTTTGATTGGCTTAGGGGAGGGGAGGGAGGCTGCCTCCTTCCTGTTACTGCAGAGGCAGGAGAGCAGGAGCAGACCCAGCAGTGAAGATGCGGGACCCTGGAAAGGTAAGTTTTTTATTACATTTTGTTATTTTTAATTAAACCGCCCCCTCCACGTGCAACCCCCTCCCCTTGCGACCACTTGCCTGTTTCCCCCACCCTGCATGACCCCACGCCCGTCCCCCCACCCGTGAGCCATGCCGGCGTCGACTGAGGGTACACCCTTTGAGAATCTACACAACTCTCAGAAGGTTCAGCGAATAGTTCCTTCAAACTATATACTTGGTCATTCTCCATTTCTCCGGGGTAGTTATTAGTTTACCTCATTTTCTTTGCCCCTACTCTATTTTTTACAGTTTCTCTTCAAAGAAGTTGCAACATTTGGGTCTTCTTTGCTACTTGGTGCATCTACTAGGGCTTTACCCTTCCTTCTCCCTTTCTGCAGAGGTTCATTTCTCCTCGTTGCGCAGTTGTTCAGATTAACTGTCCATCTTGGGTTCAGGGCTTGATAGATTTGCTTGTTTTTCCTGCACCATTTACAAGCTTTGCATAGCTGTCTTTCTTAATATTCACAGGTCCTGCAGCAACCATGCGGACATGAGGGTTCCTTCACAAGCGAATTATTGGACTGCCTTGGAGAGGGGAGGACAGGTGGGTAAAATGGTGCCGGGCACTTCATTCTTGTTCAGTCAGTGCTGCAGTCTCCTAGGTGCTCGCATGTACAGGGTGTCAGTTTGAATAGGGTTTATGCCATGGCTCTACTAGGGCTCTCCTGGCCAGAGTTAGCTCACCTAATTTAAGGAAGTTCATGTTATTCAAGATTGATTAAACAAAATAGATTACACCACGTGGCATAATTATGCTGCATCGGTGGAAAAATGTTAGCATTGGAGCAACGCAAAAGACCAGAATGCGAGAGACTGTTGTATTTAGCACTTGTGTTTTTGAACTACTTTTTAGCAAGACATGTATCCTTGTTAACCTATAGCACTAAATGGCAATTTTGCATATAGCGTCATTTATACATATTTTGCATACTCTAGTTATATATGCTCAAAGGACCAGCCCGTCTTCTTCACATTCGAGATAGCTTTGTTTACTGACATGTAGCATGGGGCCAAATTCTGACGTGTGATTTAGCCAGTCCACACTGTGGCATGAGTGCCTGTTTTTTTTTATTCCACTGCAGCATGGTGCTAGTTATTCTTCACAAACTCCTCTAATTTCACGTCAAGACCGGAAGCTGGCATCATGCATGTATCTTTTATTGCCAGCTCCTTGCAGCACCTTAAAGCAAAACAGAACAAACATTACAATTCCAGAACTAGAATGTCCCTCTCATCTATATAATACTTTTGTCAGCAGTTATCTTCATCTTTTATCTGCTGCTCCTTGCCAGATAAGTATTGTGTGCAAAGGTAATTTTATTACTGTTGTTTGGAAAATATTTGGGTATGAATGTTTTTGGTTATAGTGGAGATTTGTTTTTTAACATTAACAGTCACTTTAATGAGTTGAAATTATTTTAATTTAGGATGGTATTTAAAAAATATATATTTATATTGAAGGTAAACTCAATTTATGGGTAATTAGTTTGTTTAGGGAGCATTAGCGCTTTATTTTGGGGGGCTTCGAATTGGAGAGATTCTTTCATCATAGGCCCCTTTTAGCCAACGATTGTGACGATTGTAGGCATTCTTCGCTCGCATTCTCCCTCGTGCGGGTCGATCCGTGACCCTCGTGAGAGGCATGCGACTCGCTCGCAAAGATGTGCAGAACTTGGGGGCATATTATCAAGGACGGCGTTAAAATAATCTCCGCTTTAGCGGCAGGAAACTGCCCCGAAGTCCTGAGGTGCTTGGTTTGTTTTTCCTGAACTTCTGAAGGTGTGATTGTGGAATCATTGTGTAGGATTACTAGACGACGTTATGTGGGGAGTCATTTTGTGTACCAAGAACACCGGTAAACTGTCAGCCCAGCTGATGGAGTTTGCTCTTGTGCTTTTTTGACAGAAAGTGAGAGTCAGTCATATAAAAAAAAAAGGAATAGAAGAAAAGATGGAGATCAGGAATTGCAAGCGTTTGGTAAGGCATAGTATTAGGAGCGTAATAATTTGTTAGGATTAGTATTGTTAAAAAAAAGAACAATAACAAGATGAGTGAGAAGGGTAAGAGTTCAGGAGGAGATGGAGACTCATTGAGGAAGTTCGTTCAGGAGGAGGTTAAATCCTCAGTAAATGAGGTTTTAGAATCAGTTCTAACAAGGAAAAGGAAATTAGTGGATGCATCACGGAATGAGTATAGGTCCATGGAAGAGGATGATGGAGTAAAGGAAAGTAGGTATAGAAAGAGAATAATGAACACAGAAAATATTGAGCTAAGTGGCAGATTTGCGCCATGTGAGAGAGGTAAGCCTTGCGCCAGAACAGAAAAAGATGCCCTTTGCGGCACAAGTGATGGTGTCCAGGGCGGCACAAAGAAGAATCAGGATATTCCTGATGATGAATTTAGCCATTACCATGGAAATTATGATTATGATGACTTTGTCCTAAACGACTATGACGGCGATGGCTGAGATATGGATAAAGATATGGTTGAGAAAGAAAGAAAAGAAAGAGAAATTGTAAAGGACCCACAGGGTGAGGATCTTTTTAGCCCAGAGATGATTAGAAACCCCAGGAATGCCGACTGCTGGCTGCTTCATCATGTAACATATTTCATTAAGTTGCGGTTACAAAGGCCTTTAGAAAAAGAAGCAAGGGCTGTCAGGATGGCAGAGTGCTCTCATCGAGTGGTTGGAGAAAAAAAGGCGCACATGACTCCTGATTTAGATCTTGACCTCATCACTTTCTTGTTCAATATGGGGGGTGACCACAGAAAAGGTCTTGAGAGGGCATTGAAACAATGCCAAGATAGGTTACTGGATATTATGGGTCCTTGGCAAGAATTCTAGACTTGGCAGAGGAGGCAAGAGTTAATTCAGTTAAGGTGGATAATGAACTTTTACAGGGCTGGTCTCAAAGGATGTTGTGTTTTTGGGGAAATGCCAATGCGGCTTTAATGCGGAAAAACGTAAGGCAATTTTAATGAGAATTAACCCAAAATGAAGTGATTATGCAAAGAAAGAACAGACAGAAGAACCTAATGTATATTTATTTAGAGAAGGTTTGGTGAAGGGTGTTGGGTTTTGAGCAGCCAGGGCTTGGGAGCCTCAAAGGCGCCTGGTTCAGCCCCAGGGAGGCCAAGAAGCCACAGCCAGGAGCCAGGAGAGACAGCAACACTGCTGGGGTGGGACTCGGTCCCCCAGTAGGCTCCTGTGTGCGCACGGCGTGGGAGGTGACGTCACCCTCCCGGCGCAGCTTCAAAAACTTGCCAACACTCCCGCAATGTGGGTTTTGAGCAGTCAGGGCTTGGGAGCCCCAACGATGCCTGTTCCAGCCCCAGGGGGTCCAAGAAGCCACAGCCAGGAGCCAGGAGAGACAGCAACACTGCTGGGGTGGGACTTGGTCCCCCAGTAGGCTCTTGTGTGCGCACGGCATGGGAGGTGACGACACCCTCCTGGCGCCGCTTAAAAAAATTGCCGCCACTCCCGCAGCACGGGTTTTGAGCAGCCAGGGCTTGGGAGCCCCAATGACACCTGTTCCAGCCCCAGGGGGGCCAAGAAGCCACAGCCAGGAGCCTGGAGAGACAGCAACACTGCTGGCGGGGGACTTGGTCCCCCAGTAGGCTCTTGTGTGTGCACGGTGTTGGAGGTGACGTCACCCTCCCGGCACTGCTTCAAAAACTTGCCGGCACTCCCACAGCACGGGACACGGGTGGGCGTCCCCGGGATGCACTTGGGCAAAGCCCGGGCCAAGGGCAGGCCCGTCTGCGCCTGTCAGTGTCAGGAAAAGGCAGGGCAGGGCCACCCCCCTTGGATTTATTCTACCGTCACTGATATAAAGGGTAAGTCTCCTGAATCATTGATTCTGAACTGGTTTATCATCTTGAACTGGTATATACTGAATCAACTTGAAGGAATCATTGCAGTTATTTGGCCATAACCGCTTTTCCACAGACTCAACAGAAGAGGGGACAAACTAACTTAGAGTGGGACTAGCAGATGGTCTGGACCCACGTCCTTTTTTTTCCTCCTATTTTCTCCTCTTTCTTTTCCTTACTCGTCCTCTTGTTTAAACGTGTAATCAACTGGGAACTGTAGTTCAAAACTTACTTAGACTGTGGGTGTGACTGTGTGAAACAATTTCCTTGTGACCACCAGAGACTGGACAATTTTGCAGTCGGATTTCGACACATAGCCCTACGAAGTCCCAGAGAACTGTATAAACTTCACGCTTGTTGGCCGCCTAGTACTAGGTTGTTTTTCTCACAGTTACATTTTGTATATTGGTTCACTTCTCATCTGCCTCCAATTATTAGTAGAGCTGTTTGTTAATGCAATATTTTAAAAGTTGCTCTGAGTGGTGGTGCTGTAGTGGGACGGGTGGGGCTTTGGCTGAAACAGGCTGCATAATGGGGAAGCTCACATACCTGCCAAAACCAAAAGCTATCAGTGCATCCTCACTCCCACCAACCTCGATTGATAAGATGCTGCAGAGGCCTATAGGGGTGGTCAACACAGAAATTGAGCTCACAGAGAGGTGTTTATCACTTACCCCAGACCTATGTATTCCAGCATTCGATATATCAATCCAGCAAACAGCTGCCCAAGTCCCTCTAGATCTAACAATGACACCACCACCCTTAGGAGTCTCACCAACAAAAACCCCACGTAGAGGCAGAAACATCACCACCATCCCAAAGAATGGGAAGCCAAAGCAAACATCTGAGGCGGGCTCTAAAAGAAAGAAACTGTGTGAGGAAATAATATCCAGCATAGAGGAGGGTGAGAAGCAGGCTCAAAATCCTAACGGTTAGCCACCCACCAGAGCAGATATGAATCACCCTACCTGGGCATTGAATCTCTTTACTGATTTGAAGAGCCAACTAAGAGCTATTGTAAGAGAAGAACTGACCCCCATTCTTAACCATTTAGACAACTTGATAACACTGGGAAAAGTATTCAAATAAACTCTGACACAATTTTAACCCAGACAAAAGCAAGGGGGATTGACTCTGGCTGCCAGGTGGACACTTTAAACCCAATATCTCCGGACGGGATGGGTGTACAGACCAATGCTGGTCCCACCACAACTCAAGAGATAAGGGAATTGAATGTTGATAATCACCAGGCATGCATAAGTCCAAATCAAGCAGCTCCGGCTCCAAGGGGCAGGGACAAAAATAGTTCTCCTCCACATGAGGCTAGTGGGAATGTGAGTGGGCGGGCGAGGCCAGAATGCACTGTGGATGGGCCTGAACCAGTAAAGCTGCCGACCATAAATCTACCCCCTGCTTGTTCCCCGTACGTTACCATACTGGCTGGAGTCCCCCGGAGTTAGAACCAATCAGAGGGAATCACAACTTGACCTCAGAAATAAATGAATGTTCTGGCTAGCAAAGCAGAGGCAGTTTGACAGCGGCAGGGCAGGTGAAATTCTAACGGTTCGTACAGTAGCCTGGGTGGGAAAACACCAAAAGACAGGGCAAGGGGACTGTATAATTATAAATTTCAAAAATCCCATAACTGTGAGAGATCTACTCAAACAGAATACATCCCACCAGGACTCATTAACAGGAATTAGGCTCTACCCATTTCATTTTTTCTATACCCATCACCAAATGTTGTCCAGGGGCTATGCTACCTTTATCACTCCAACATGGCAAGAAATCCTTCAATTGGAGGGCAGATGGGATGTCCCCCCTAGGCCCTTACTGCTTAATACATCAGCAAATAACAGACCTGAGGACAGTTGGGATGCTCCCCCTAGGCCTTTACTTTATAACATACAAGTAAACAATGGATATGCAACTTTGGATGCAATAGAGTGACAAGAGGGGAATCTGACTCCTGACGGGAAACCTGGTAGGCACTGGTCGGACAGCAAACTGGAAGAGTGCAGTGGGTTGGGGGCAAAAGGTGATGACCGTATACTGGATGTATTGCAGAATACTAGACTGGAAGGTGCCGGGGTGCAAATGAGAGGATTGTCTGATCCCATAGTATTTGCCCCACTGAGTAAAGCTTCCAGTAAAGGTGTGCGTGTGAGGGAACCAGATAGCCATCTTACGACCGAATTGAGGGACATACAAATTCCCAGCACTAGCACACTCGAGGCCCCAGTTGGGAATATAGCACACGGTCATCCACTTAAGGTCCTATCCTGGAATCTTGCTGGGCTTAAAAGTAAACTCTCTTGCCCAGAATGGGTTTTTTTTATGGACAGACAGGACATTTGTATGTTCCAGGATTCCTGGGCTAGGGAGGACCACAAGAGGGTAGGCTTTGCCACATTCAACATCCCAGCTAGCTCAGGTGGGAGGGGTAGACCATCAGGGGGCCTATCTATCTGGGTAGCCACACATTTGGGCTGCAGAGCTGAGCAGCTGCCCACCCCTATGAGCGACAGCCAGTGTGCTGTACTCACCTTCCCCTCAAACATAAGAATCGCTCTTATCAATGTTTATTCTCGACCTGTTGCCATTAGCCAAGAATCTCCCACTGTAGACCAATTGGCTCTTTTTATCCCCACAATTGCCACAGCCATATGGTTGATTATAGGGGGTGATTTCAATTGCCAATTTGAACCCCTTATTGATCCAAGCTATACCATTCCCGGCGAAGAAGACATTCAATGGTTAATTCCAGATACGCAAATCTAACCTATTAAAGCCTGGACCCCGCTGGCACTCCAGATCAACTCAACCACATTAGCTTACTCATTAAGAGCGTGCCATGGCTGAACAAAATCAGACACACCGGGACATTCAATAGACCAGGCCAGGAATCCCTGCTGGATTATATTTTAGTGGAAACTAGACTTTGGCAAAGGGTTCATGACTTCCCTGTGACAATGAGGCAGGATAGTGACCACAGTGCCTTGATCATAGAAGTGAAGCTGCTGAACTGGGGTCTTGTCAATCCTAAACATACTTCCACGACTCAGAATAGTGGATTAACACTTACAAATAATAGAAGGAAAATTAGGTGGGGGCAATTTCAACAATCACCACACAAATTGGCTACAGTCTATCAGGCTGTAATCCCAATACTTATAAAAATGCAGGGGGTTGTACTTGCCGAGGATTTCTTCCCAGACATTGAGAAGGTAGCAGAAATACACTCTGAGTTAACTTAAAAATTGACAGATTTATTTTACCCAGTGATGGTTCGCAGGGAAAAGGCCGGGCCCAAATGCACCTGGTTCAATACTAAATGTCGGAAGGCGAAGCAGGCCTGTGAGAAGTTGGCCTGGCATATACGGGACACTAGTTATAGTGGCCACCTTGCACCAGTCCAATTCGACTCTTATGGTAGATAGGTTTAAGACAACCTTTTTAAAGAAAGCTATCCTAGTGGTAGCTGTGGAGAGCAGCCTTCAGGCTAAGTCTCAGAGGAATGTAAAGCAGCTTGTTTTACCTTATAATCTCTTGAATTACCAAATGAAAGGACACCACACAGGTATATATATCAAATATCTATGTATTTATTTCTAGACACACTCTACTAATCTCTTTATGAAATTAGAAATCAGGAACACATTCAAATATCAACGTTTCACAATAAGTTAAGCACAAATTTGGCTAGGGCCCTAGGGGCGTACCAAACCATATACTAAAAAAGAGGTTTAGGAAAGTTGACTTGCAAGGGGACAAGGCCTAGGTCCTGTAAAATCGCTGGGGCTTCACTAATGCAGCAAAAGCAGGTAAGGAACAGACCCACGGGAGGCGCGTGCAGTGTGAGAACACTAGGGCACTGGAGTGCACGAGTTACCTCACCCAGGGAAGCCGGGTGCATAGGTGTCTTTTGGTGTCGGGTCGCGTCGCTGTTTTCTATGGAAGCCAAAGAAGATTTGCTGCTTGCGAAGACTGAAGAAGTGTCCGGTGGAATCCAAGGCTGGATTCAGGATGAAGATGACCTGAAAGCAGAAGGGACAGTGTTCACAGTCACTTGCCAGTGACCCGGGGCCAGGAAGATGGATGCCCACGGATGTCGGGTGATTTCAGGTATTCAAGGGTGTTTTGACTCTTCGCTCACGAGGACCAGGAGGGATCAATGATGACCAGTAGCTGGATTCGGAGTGTCCCACAACCTCTGCAGCTGACTGCGGTGTCGGCAACTGGATTGAAGCCAACAAGCCTTGGCAACATCAAGTCTTGTGAAAAGTGAATTAAGTCAATGGTGCAGACCAGCAAGGTCTGAGGGACTCTCCCAATGAGGGTAAGTGAGTGCAGGCCTGGAGCAATCAGGGGAGTCCTTTGGTTTGATCAGAAAGTCTTCAGGCGACCCACAAGTCAACAGGCAAGGGATCGCAAAGGCACCTCATGAGGAAATGCTTCACAGGAGCCCACGGTCACTCGGGATGGGGTAGGCCTCTGATTTTTGGTGCACAATCTGCTGGACGCTTAGGCACAAGTTCATAGATCATCGAGAAGGGGTTGTACTCGACAATAGTGCACGGTACCTTGGTATTGCTGTTCCTCGTCACTCGTGGGGTCCACTCGCCTCAGCTCTGCTGGGGACTCACAATGGCCATCGAGAAGTCAGGGCATCCACTTCTGGGGGTAAAGGGACTTCGGGCTCCAGCGGGAGTGGAAAAGTTTGCAACCATTGATTCAAAGTTTTGGTGCCTGCCAAGCAGGGGAGTCACTCCTTGACTCCAAGAGAGATTCTTCCAAAGGTAGTGGAACATTGAAGGACCAGGATTCTTCTTGTAAAGTGTCGTCCAGGCATATCTAACTTGCAATGGCAAGGGTTCCCTATCTTATACTAAAAGACAGGGAGGGACTAGCTCTATGACCACTCCTCTAGGAGGGTCAGGATAGGGGGTGGTTACACCCACTTCCCTTTGTCCAGTTTCACGCCAGAGCAGGGACAGGTAGCCCCTGAACCGGTTTGAGCTGGCATATGAACAGAGGAGCCTACTGCTCCCCCAGTGCAGGACTTCAAAGCACTCTAGGAGTGCACCCACCCAGCCGCAATACACTAAATCCTGTCTGGAAGGTGGTGACACCTCCCTGTGACAGGATGCCTATTGTTGGGCCTCCTCCACTGCGAGTTTCAGTCAGCAGCAGGAGGGCAGCCCAGTGTCTGTGCTGGTGGCATCCATTTTGTGATGCCAGGGCTCTTTCAGATTTCTACTGTGTTACCACAGTAGGTACATGTCGTCCCCTCTAGAAGGGTGGGATCATACTCCCACACCAGTTACTGGTGTGGGGGTATGATTCCAAGTTGTTTGACACCAAACACAACATGTTTTGATGCAGTCTTTCCAAAGTTAGCATTTACCGGGAGGTTATAATGCACTTAAGAGTATATGGTTTAACCGCATCCACAAACAGCCACAGGGAATAGACCCTGCCAGCTGCAGAGGGGCCCTGCTCAGGCAGAGGCACCCCCTTACATTGTAAACCTTGATCGCCTCCACGGATGGATGGATGAAGAGGAGATCCTGAGTTCCTATCAAGCCGGCTTCAGAAAAAACACCTCTACCGTCCACCAGATATTTAAACTCCTTCTTTTCTGGAAAATGATGACAATAGAGGGTGGCAGTCTCTATTTAATATTTGTGGATCTGAAATCGGCTTTTGATCTTGTACTGAGGGACAAACTCTGGGAGGTACTTAGACAGCTGGGAATCCCATGTTATCTCCTTAGCATCCTAGAGAAGCTCCATGCAAAACATTTTGCCCAAGTGAGGTATGGTAAATATGGTGAATTAACTCATAGCTTCCCTGTCAATAAAGGGGTACGACAGGGCTGCGTTCTCGCACCCACTTTATTCTGTCTATTCATAAATGGACTCATTGACCAACTTAGAAAGGTGAAGGACTACGATGCCCCTAAGCTTGCCTCTGGTAAGGTTCCCGCGATGATGTTCGCTGATGATGCCCATCTACTTTCAAAGACGCCAATGGGAATCCAACGTATTCTTGATAGCTTTGAAGCCTTCTGCAAGAATAGGGGGTTGGAGATCAATACACTGAACACCAAATATATGGTCTTCAATCCTGCTAACAAGTCTTGCCCCAACCCATCCCTGAATGGCATCCTGCTTGAAAGAGTGACAGTCTTTGATTACTTGGGCGTCACTTTGTCAGAGCATCTGGAATGGGGCCCACAGATTACCAAGGCAAGCCTCAAGTTAGCTCAGACAGTGGGAGGGCTTATGAAATTATGTAGAATGTCTACATTCAAACCAGCATGGCCAATAGCTGAAATCTACAAAATACAAGCACGGTTGCTACATTGTATGGGGCAGAATTGTGGGGGCACTGCTCGACCACCAGCCTGAGCAAGGTAGAGAACAATTTTATGAGGCAGCTGTTAGACCTCCCTCCCAGCACCCCCCTCACCCCATTACATTTGGATTTGGGCCTGAGGCCAATTAGCGAAGAGATCGCCCTCAGACCCGTAACCTTTTGGCGGCGGTTGTGGGCCACCCCGGAACTGGCCACTTATTGATCGGAACTCAGAGAGCATTTGACCGTACCAGGCACTACAAAAATAACCTGGCTCAAGCACATAAGGGACCTTTGTATCAAACTGCGTAAAATCGATCTATGGAGCACACCTGAGGAATCATGCCCCCTGATTTCACAAGTGGAATTGGTAAGATCTTACAGAACATATTAACGTTCTGTCACCAAGGAAAGCTTGTCTTGCGGCTGTTTGACAGCTGACTTTATGCATATTAAATACGAGTATAGCCTGGAACCTTTCCTGGATAACATCCAATCAAATTTGGCCAGGAAACTGTATGTGCAGCTTAGACTAGGGAACTTACCGCTCCATGCCTTTACAAATAAATGGTCTAATACCTGCTCACGTGGATGCCCTGCTTGCGATTATAAGGAAGAGAGAGATCTACATGCTCTCTTCTTCTGCCCCGCCTATAAAATGCCTTGGCAGCGCTGGCTTATTCAACTATGTAGGAACTTAGGATTTGTCCATTGCGCTGAGGCATTGAGAGTTTTAAAGTATGACACCCATGCCCCATTGTCTTTGCTGTATCTCGTTTTTTAAATTCAATGTGGCACGTACAGCGGACTTTTTTAGGCTAGTATCTATGGTTGATTCATTTTAACTTCATTTTTATTCATCATATTCTGGATTTATTGTCTAAATTGTTATTGTATATTGGCATGTATCTTGGATCATGTTCCTCTACAGATGAATGTACTGTACCCTACTTTCGGATCAGGACCCGGTCCAAGCAGAATAAGTAATGCACCTTATTTTGGTCAAAAGGTTTTTAAAAGTACAGTTTTGTGTTATTATTGATAGATGAACTAATTGTAATGCTATGTAACATCCTTTATTTAACTGGACATATCTTTTGTGTTTTTATGACAATGCACTTTTATGGTCCTTGAGACCGAAATAAAGTTATTGAATGAATGAATGAATGAATTTAGCCATTACCATGCAAATGATGATTATGACGAATTTGTCCTAAACGGCTATGACGGTGATGGCTGGGATATTGATAAAGATATGGTTGAGAAAGTAAGGAAGGAAAGAGGAAATGTAAAGGACCCACAGGGTGAGGATCGTTTTTGCCCAGAGATGATTAGACACCCCAGGAATGCCGACTGGCGGCCGCTTCCTCATGTAACATATTTCATTAAGTTGTGGTTACAAAAGCCTTTAGAAAAAGAAGCAAGGGCTGTCATGCCGGCAGAGTGCTCTCGCCAAGTGGTTGGAGACAACGAGTACATGACTCCTGATTTAGATCTTGAACTCATCAGTTTTTTTGTTCAAAATGGGGGGTGACCGCAGAAAAGGTCTTGAGAGGACATTGAAACAATGTCAAGATAGGTTTCTGGATATTATGGGGCCTTAGCAAGAATCCTAGACTTGGCAGAGGAGGCAAGAGTTAATTAAGTTCAGGTGCATAACAAATTTTTACAGGGCTGGTCTCAAAGGGTGTTGTGTTTTTGGGGAAATTCCAATGCGGCTTTAATGACGGAAAGACGTAAGGCAATTTTAATGAGAATTAACCCAAAATTAAGTGATTATGCAAAGAAAGAACTGACAGAAGACCATGATGTGTATTTATTTAGAGAAGGTTTGGTGAAGGGTGTTGGTAAATTTGTGTCTACCTTCGCCATCCTTGATAAAGTGAAGTATTCTCTGAAAAGTGTCTTTGGAAGCCTTGTTTTTGAACGGGCTGGGGCAAGGGAACATTTCCCCAGCTGTTTATTCGCAAGGTCCCATTACCAATCACAAGGACATGCAGCCTTCAGAGGATTTCAATTTGCAACAGGGTTCTATCCACAAAGAGGAAAAACTAGCAGAGGGTGCCAGCCCAGAGGAAGGGCACAGTTCACAAAAGAATTTCTTGGTAGGTATGAAGACAGTTATTGGTTCTTTCCAAGTAAAGGTAAGGGGAAGGTTAAAGTCTTATGTGAACATTGGGAAGAAGTTAACAGGAGACTTATGGGTTTTACTCATGGTAAAAGGTTATACAATAGAGTTCAGAGAGAATCCATTTTAGTTGAAGGAGCTGAGACAGATGGATTTCCAGGAAGAACTTTAGGGTTTGGTGACAGCAGAAGTGCAGCATGTTAGTGAAAGTGGTTATAGAGAAAGTTACCACAGTAGAACGAACTTTATTGAGCACAATATTTTTGGGTCAGAAAGAAGGACAAGGACTGGCGGACCGTGATAAATCTGAGGGAACTGAATTGGTTTCTAGTTTAAAGACATTTCTCAATGGAGAGAGTCCATCTTTTAAGCAACATTTTGCAAAGGAACAATTGGTTGGTGTTAGACCTGCCATTTTTTGGTGTGTTTCTCCTGCCTTATTGATTTCTGACCTCCTGGTTTTTACTCTGTTTTTGCTGGTGCAGTGCCTCTCTGCATCTTCTCGCTGCTGTTCAGTGATTAAGTACAAGTCCTCCTATTGTAAATTGTATTATGGATAGGTGTTTCCATCTGGGGCATATTTGATGTACTGGTAAATCCCTATTAAAGTGCACTGAGAGTACTAGGGCCTGTAAATCAAATGATGCTAATGGACTTGAAGCACTGATTGTGCCACCCATACGAGTAGCCTTTTGAAGGGTTCTCAGACCTGCTACTGCAGTATCTGCACGCAGTTTTTACTGCCTTATCTACTTGGCAAGTGCACACACTTGCCAAGCCCTAACCTTCCCTTTTATTACATGTGAGTTAACTCTAGCTTTGGCCCAAGGTTTCCCAGGGTGCATTGCATGTGAGAGGTAGGACATGTACTGATGTGTGTAACATGTCCTAATAGTGAAATACAGTCTAATTCATTTTTCACTATTGAAAGGCTATCGGTCCCATAGGATAGAATGGGGAATACTTTGTAACATCCTACAAGTATATCTTCCCATTGTGACAAGATAGAGAAATGGAGTTTAGCATGCCTGAACACAGAATCTAGATATGCATCTTTTAGTAAGGATGATTTTTATATTCTGTGTTTGAAAATAACACTTTTAGAAAGTAGGTATTTTCTTGCTTAGCCATCCTGTGTGCCTCCGCTGGGTTGTGAATTTACTGTCTGGCTATTGAGTGAAAGGAGCTGGGGATGTGCATTCTCTTCAGAAAGCCACTGAGGGGCTTGAGGTGTGTCCTGCCTTTCCTGGATGAGTCAGGGCTGGGCTGAATAGAGCTGGACTGCATTTAGAGTAGTGGGAGAAGAGAGATTCCCTTGCACCTCAATGGGTCTGGTCTGCCTTGGACAATGGTGTCTCCACATCCTGCCGGAAAACTGGGCTAGAGAGGACCAAACCGGTTTGGAATAAGCACAGACACTCTCCGCCCAAGAGAATAAAGAGAAATTCAGTATAATTACAACTCACTTGGATCAAGGAACCTGCCAAGAAGTGCTGGAAGAATTACAAGGAGGAGTACTGCCCCTTTGCTGTGTTGTTGCTTTGCTGGTTTGTCCTGCAGTTACTGCTTCTGCCTTGGGCAATGAAAGGACTGGATTTAATTTTCTGTACTTGTTTATGAGTATCTCCAAGGGCTTGAAATAGAGCTTGCCTCCCGTTCACGAAGTCTCAGGGACAGCAAAGACTTCTCTATCCTCTGGGTACAGACTCTGAAATTGTGAGTTTCAGTTGCCACAGAAGGGGAAAGCAGACAACGCAATCACCAACACCACTGCGGGCTCTGTGTCCGGAAGGCACCGCAGAAGTCACCACCACACTTCGCACTGCAACCCTGGTCTCAACGTCAATGACAACCACTGCCTCCACTGAGCCGCTGCGTGCACCGCGACTTTTGGGCACCGCACTCCGCACCACCATGCTTCACTCTGCTGCCCTGTTCTCACCGACAACAATGCTGCCTGCTGACTGCGACATCCATGACCGCACCATTGTTTGGCGGCACCACTCGTAAGTTACACAACTGACCACCTCGTACCACACTGCTGTCTGGGCTGACCGACACCAGCTCTCATCAACCGCCACTGTCAATTGCACCATGACCTGTCAGCTCTTCAACAAGCACTGCCTCACTCCGCACTGCATCCCTGGTCTCACCGACACCCCTGGATGACCGTCACTGAGCTGCTGCCTGCTCTGCGACTTGAGGGCACCACACGCCGCACTACTACGTTTCATATCTCAACTCCAACAGTTGACACAACCAGTCACACTGACGCTGTGGGCCGGAATCAAAGGTACTGTTTACAAGTCTGCTTACACTAACAGCTTTAAGGAACTGCATTTTAAAGTTATTTCTGCAAAGTGCCTATTTTTGATTACTGTATATTGGTCTTTTATCGTTTTGGTCATGTTTGCACAGATAAATATTATTTATTTTTCTAAAACTGGTGTGGTGTCCTTTTGTAGTGTTTTCACTGTATTGCTGTTGGTTATGTGCAAATGCTTTACACACTGCCTCTGAAATAAGCATGACTGCCCGTGCCAAGCTATTAAGTGGGTGAGCAGGGGTTATTTTAGGAATGCATCCACCTTATGCTAACTAGAAGGAAGAACCCTTATTTGAACAAAGGTGCAAACCATTGTCAACTAGAGGCCCCCATTTCTAACAGTTGGCAAAATTGAATTTAAAAGATGCATATTTTACAATCTTGATGGCAGGAGTGGCATGTTTCTTCAATTCAGTTGGTTAGCTGTCCTCTATCAGTGCACATGCCTTCATTTTGGACTTGCTTCATGACCTTGGCGTTTCACAAAGGTTATAAGACCGGTAGCAGCATATCTCAGGCGAAAAAGGAATACATATGATTGTGTGTCTGGATGATTTTCTAATAATGTCCAAGAGTCAGGAAGAGTAAAGAGAGCATCTTCATTTGGTAATTTGTCTTTTTGAAATGTGTTTTTTTTTTTACCAACAACGAGAAGTTGATTTTAGAACCAAGTCAGATCTTGGAATTCCTAGGATTTCAGGTTAACACAGTGGAAGCATCTTTGAGTTTACCAGAGACGAGGGTGATGAAGATAAAGACGAAAGTAAGAGGAATCTTGAAAAGGCAGTCTATGTGTTTGAGGGCTTTGACAAGAGTAATTAATTTGTTTTCTGCTTCCATAGAGGCATTTTTTTCCAGGCATTTTGCATTACAGAGCTTTGCAAAGATTAAAGTCATTTTAAAACATGGCAATTTCAGAATTAATGATATAAATCACATATGGAGGGGGAAGAAAAGGGAGACCACAAGGAAAAATGGAGAAGAATTACATTGTAAGTAGTTATTACAGCACTACAGTACAAGTCAAGGTACAAGTGACCATAACACTCAAGTGAGCACTGGGCGTGCTAGTATTAGTGAACGGCGCAGTGACACAAAGGTGAAGAACACCGTGAACGGCGACAAATGATAAGGTAACAATGTGGTCAAAGGAAACAAAACATCACATACAGTGAGGTTTCTAAACAATAAATAAATTCACCACAGCAACGCCAAAGTTCTTTGCTGGGAAGGGTCGACGGCGTTTCAGCCTGATTGATTCCAGGCCATCATCAGGACAATGGTCACAATTTATAAGGAGTGCTGAGCGTTATACAAAGTAGTAATCCAAGTGAACGAAGTCAATGGTTTAAAATGGGGGGAGAGAGAGAAGAAGCGCGGTGTATAATCAGCACGTGGTAATGTGCCCCAATTGGAAAATGAATTGGCATGAGGATCGGTAATTCAATTAAAAGGATGGCAGTTGTAGGGAAGGTCCAAGTTCCGAGAGAAGGGAGTTCAATTATTGCTGCGAGCCAAGGGATTGTCCCTTCTCTCGGAACTTGGACCCCCCAATTTAAACCATTGACTTCGTTCACTTGGATTACTACTTTGCATAACGCTCAGAACTCCTTATAAATTGTGACCATTGTCCTGATGATGGCCTGGAATTAATCAGGCTGAAACGCCGTCGACCCTTCCCAGCAAAGAACTTTGGCATTGCTGTGGTCAATTTATTTATTGTTTAGAAACCACACTGTATATAATGTTTTGTTTCCTTTGACCACATTGTTACCTTATCATTTGTCGCCGTTCACGCTGTTCTTCACCCTTGTGTCACTACGCCGTTCACTAACACTAGCACGCCCAGAGTGTTATGGTCACTTGTACCTTGACTTGGACTGCAGTACTGTAATAACTATTTACAATATAATTCTTCTCCATTTTTCCTTGTGGTCTTCCTTTTCTTCCCCCTCCCTATGTGATTTATATCATTAATTCTGAAATTGCCATGTTTTAAAATGACTTCCAGTTGAGACGTTGTTGTTTGTTACAAACTATTGCCTGTTCTCTCCTGGGAAAACGGCCTACTCCTGTTTTTGTGTCTTTGCAAAGATTAAAGGCAAAGGTTTGTGGAATGGAGATCAGATGCAGATATCGGAGGAAGCAAGAGAGGAATTGGGATGGTACTTTGACAATCTGGATGCTTGGAATGGATGTGAGATTTACGCGATTTGCCCAGATTATGTTTTGGAGATTTAAGCAAGCCTTTTTGGTTGGGGGCTTGTTTGGGCCAACAGGGTATAGGCAGCAGATGTCTTTGCGAGAAGGTTGTAACCGCATAAATGGTTTGGAAATGAGAGCAGGACTTTTTGTATTACAAAGTTTTGGGAAGGAGTTGAGAAACCTCAATGTTTTATTAAAGAGGAACTATGTTTCAACAGTATAGTACATAAAGCGGTTAGGGGAAAGCAGGTTATGAAATCTAACTCAGATTGCGAAGAAGATTTGGGGGCATATTATCAAGCACGGCGTTAAAATTATCGCCGCTTTAGCGGCAGAAAACTGCTGCTAAAGCAGCGATAATGGGCTTGATAATATGCCGCAGAGAATTCCAATAGAAGCCCATGTTGACACCAGAACAGAGGGTTTCTATGGGAATTCTCTGCGGCATATTATCAAGCCCATTATTGCCACTTTAGTGGCAGTTTTCTGCCGCTAAAGCGGCGATAATCTTAGCGCCGTTTCTTGATAATATGCCCCTTGGAGTTTTTGTCTGGAGCAAAAGATGAGACTACAGGCAGAGTATCTTCCAGGACTGGACAATGTAGTGGCAGATTGGAATTCAAGATATCTCAGAGATTACAGAGATTGGAAGCTGAATGTTCAGTTCTTTTAGAGAATAGACGAAATATGGTGCCACCCAGAGGTATATTTGTTTGCATCACGACTGACATTTCAGTTAGATTTTTACTACTTTTTGAGGCCAGATCCACAAGCAGAGGAGGTGGACGCATTTCAGCAGGATTGGAGGATGGTTTGGGATATGCATATCCTCCTTTTGCAATGATTTAGAAGGTACTATTGAAAGTTAGGAAGCAGGGATGTCAGTTACTACTGGTGACTCCTTTTTGGACAGTTCAACCATGGTTTCCGGGTTGCTAATATTAGCTATAGAGGAACCTTTTATGCTTCCAGACTCAAGGGATTTGCTAGTAGTACTAGAGGTAGAGTCACATCCTTTGGTAGAAGAAGGGGCTTTGAGCCTTCTTGTTTGTAAGAATTCAGTAGAGGAGGCCAATTCAAGGAAAACAGTCTTAGGAGTTGCTCAGAGAGACTTGGGCTCCAGTCACTAGAAAGAGATATGATGGAGCATTGGAGAAATGGGTGTGTTGGTGTGTGGAGAGGGGACTGGATCCTGTGGAGGCATCTGATCTAGAATTTTCTATTTTTTTTAATCTATGTTATTTGTAAAAGGTTAAAGTTATAGGAGTATAAATTGTTATAGCACTGCAGTAGCAGCAGGTCATGGTCTTGTAGGAGTTTATTCGATAGGTAAATACCCTTTAATTTGTAGAGTGATGAAGAGAATCAAGATACATAGACCTTCTTGGTCGAGATACACTTGTTGATTGGATGGTAAATTGATTTTTAAGGTGTTTGAGGGGTGGACAGCAAATAAGTATTTGACTTTTCGCCAGTTGTCTAGTAAGGTGGAAACTTTGTTGTGCTTGATTTTTTTCAGGAGAGTATCAGATATAAGAGCTTTAGTTGTAAAAAATAGGTTATATAGTCGAGATAGAGTGGTATTTCAGATTAAGAGACCTACTGAGACAGTGACATCTTCCATTCTTCATCCAAGATTTGATGACCATTTAAAACTTTGTGTGGTGAGATGTTTGTAGGAGTATGATAGCAGAATGGAAGAGTTCAGAAGAAATGGAGTGAGTCAACTGTTGATTTCTTATGCTAGGCCTTATCACCTGGTGAGTTCTGTAACAACGCATTGGGTGCATTCTTGCATGCTTGAGTTAGCTATTGATATGCAAAGGTTTTGTGCACATTCAGTAAGGGAAAGTAAGGTGTTTATGTCAAGTGGTTGCTTCAAAGAGATCTTGAAGGTAGCTGATTAGTCTAATGTGAATGTGTTTGCTAGGTTTTACTTAAAGCCTTTGGAGCATGTATTTTCTGTGGTGTTGACACAACTTTGAACATGCATAATGCCAGCCGCCGTTCTTAACATGAAATTTATATTTTCCAAGTATGTGATGGGAGAATCTGGATTTCAATAAAGATACAGAGGCTGGCATTATCACTTCTTCCCTCCCAAATGATGTTTTAAAGGAGGAGGGTAGGGGTTTATGATGTGGTGCTAGACACAATTGTGAAACGTGTGATAGCTAGTAGTTAAAAGGACAATGTAAATTGGGCGAGTATTTATTTTTTCTTGCAGATGCACAATAGAGCAAGGATAGGGTTTTAATCACAGGTTTACGAGAAGTTTCAGGTTTTGGAAACAGAAGAGGAAGATAGCTGCTTTCAGGAGGATTATAGAGATTACAGGGACATTTATTTTTGTTCTGTTTTGATTTAAAGGGCTGCAAGGAGCTGGCAATAAAAGATATATGCATAATGCCAGTATCCGTGTTTTTAATGAAATCCAGATTCGCTCATTGCATACTTGGTAAATTTAAATTCTCTATTGAGTGACAAAAGAGAATTGATGAAGACTGATAATCAAATCCAGCTGCACCTATCTAAGGAGCAGCAGTATTGTGGCTGTCGTGCATGTGAATAAAAACACAGGGAGAAGGCAAACTAAAAATACTACTTAACTGTTTGGATTGTGTGGAGAATAACAAAAGGCATGTCAAACAACAAGAATGTTGATTAGAAAATAAGACTTTGTGGGTGCAAACTCTTCCAAAATATACATCACAATGAAAGGTGGTCAATCTGCGGAACATGAGATAAAAGTACAGATGTAAGATAAAACTGAAAGTTTATGATCTCCGACGATGGAAATTCCAGGTGAACACTTGCAGGGTACAGTTACAGCATCTGTGTGTTTGAAGGGTGAAATGTATTAATGTTGGAGAGAAAACAAGGAATGTTCTTCTGGTTGATAACCTTATAGGTGAAACCAGCAGGCACCCCCAAACTATACACATTGATCCATTGACAGGTTAGTAGAGTGGGAGCACCTCCATAAAATGATGGAGCTCCAGCCCTGACAAACCTGTGGATCCTGTGTTCTATTTAGAATTAGGTGAAGGAGTGGATCCACTGCCCCCCCACCCCAACTTAAAACATTGACTTGACCTCCCATCTGCCACAGGATGCTAAGGTCAAAATGATGGCCTATTTGCCCTATTTAGGACTGGGCTTTATCACTTATTTTCCCTACTTGGGACTGTCATGCAAGGTACCCTCCATGGTCTAACTGAAGCCCATAGTGTCAGTGTCAAATGAGATCAAGAAGAATATCTCCCAAGCGGTTACGGGCTATATGTAAAACACAAACAATAAAAGAGATGATATCGGCAATGTCAGTTTGACATGATTGTTCCCATACTCATCAATAACATTTTAATCATATGTTCAAGGGTATTAATATGAATTTTTTAAATAGGGTATTCCATAATGCTTACACACACAAAAGAGCACACAAAAGAGCACACACCAAAAAGGAATGGTAATACTACAACATGTTTGTAAAATGTGCAGGGAAGGGATTGGTTGTAATTTTGTGTGTGCAGCATAAATGTACCAGATTATTAAAAAAGACCTTTCGGACATCATGCAAATAGCCCATATATAAAAGCATCTGCTGGAAAATACAGAGACTAGTGTGACGACAATCTGTCAGCGCCCAAAGTCTGAAGCAGGGAAGATATGGCTAGAAAAAAAGTGGAATTAAATGGTCAACACATCGTCCTCACTTAAGACTATTAACACAAATACCTTTGAAAGTATGTATGCCTAATGTATTTGACTTCTAGCTAGGGCTATGCCTATCCACATTGGATGGAAGGTGAGAGTGAGCTGGGTATGTGGTTGCCATTGCGTGGGTATAGTTACGTCTGTTTTGATAATAACTTTAGTGCCGTTTGTTGAATTTCCATGCAACTTTCCCAAAAAGTGCTCTTTAGTACCTAGTTTGTGCATGGAAACTTTCAGGATTGATCCATCATGCTGAGGCTGACAAAAAGGGGGGAATCCCAAAACTCTAAATCCCCATGTATTTTCCATATATGTATTTAGAAAGCGATATTGCAAAACTGTTGAATGGATTTACACCAAATTAGGCAGGAAGCTAGATCTTGTCTCAGAAAGGGGGCTTCTTGAGATTGGTGTAAATTTATTCAGCAGTTTAAGAGATATTGATTCTCAAAAATATTTATATATTTGGACAGTTTCTCAAATTCAATGTTAAAATATAGAGCCTTTTGTATGGCCCTGTGGGCTTTTTTTCCTCTTGAGCCAATCCGCTCCCACTGGAGATGCTCTCCCACTGTAAGGCACATTCTGATTGGCCCCCAGCCATATGAAGAAAAATGTTGCTGGTAACCATTAGAGTACTCAAGGATTTAGTCCCCTCTCCTGCAGTTTAAAAAACAAGAAGACATAAAAGGGCAGGGTAGGGATACCCTGCCCCCATAGCCCTTGTTGTGCAGTGTTGTCACCTCACTTGCCACACTACATTTACTACAACTCACACCTTCCTAATGCTTTTATTATACATGACTTATAGCATGTGAAATTATAGCATTGATAACAACACTTATGGCATTCCAGGGTAGTGTGGTGAGTTAGGTTATGTAGTGTGGTGACAAGACTGTGTATGGAGGTGCAGGATTTGTATTTAATAGAAGGTGGTATGTAAATTATAAATATAACTTATAACTATAGAATTTCTAATGTTTGTATAGTTTCAGTTAGGTTTCTATAGAAAGAATAAATAAAGTGTTCCTATCTATAAAGATTCCTTAAACTGAGTTTTTTTCAGCAAATTAATTTTTTACATTTAAAAAAAAAAAATGTGTGATTAAATTGTAGTATTTAGTGACATTCAATTGAGTGTACAGCATTGTACATTCTAGTGTCATAGAGTTTAGTGTAGTGTAGTTTAGTGTAGTGTAGAGTTGAATAAAGTGGACTGGAGTAGAGTGGAGTAGCGTACAGTGCAGTAAAGGGTTATACAGTGGAGTGGTGTGTTGTGTAGTGGAGTGGGTTATTGAAGGGTGGAGTGGCCTGCCATACAGTAAAGTTGAGTGTCGTACAGTGGAGCATGTCAACTGCAGTGTTGTAGAGTGGAGTGTTGTGGAGTGAAGTGTCCTTGAGTAGAGTGGCAAACAGTGGCATAGAGTGGAATAGAGTGTTGTGCGATGTAGTGTCATAGACTGGAGTTACAGTAGAGTAAAGTGTCATACGGTTCAGGGTTGCGTAGAGGAGTGTCTTCCAATTGAGAGGCAGAGAGTCTTGTACAGTGTAGAGTTGAACAATGGAGCATCATAGAGTAAAGTGTCATACAGTGGGCTGTGATACAATAGTGCAAAGAGACTGTTGTAGAGTGGAGTGCCATGTTATATACTGAAGTGGCATGTTGTAGAGATGAGTACAATGTAGTGGCATAGAGTGGAGTAAAGTGGAGTAAAGTGTGGTACAGTTCAGTGTTGTGAAGCGGAGTGTTATCCAATAGAATGGTGGGGAGTCTTGTACAGTATAGTCTCGTAGAGTGGAGTGCCATAGAGTAGTATGTAATACAGTGGACTGTGGTACGATGTTCTACAATGGAGGAGAGTGTTGTCGAGTGCCATAGCACACGGTGGAGAGGCATGTAATAAAAAAAATGAGTGGGGTGCCATGCCCTAGAGTGTCATGTACTGTAATCCAGTTAAACAGATTGGATGGGCATAGAGTGAAGTAGAGTATCATAGAATGGCATAGACTGTAGTAAAGTCTTGTAGAGTGGAGTTGCTTTGAGTACTGTAGGGTGTCATACAGTGTAGCGGCACAGAGTGAATTGTCGTACAGTGGCATAGATCGAGGGAAAGTGTCTTGCAGTAGAGTAGACTGGAGTAGAGTTGAGTGGAGTGGCGTAATGTAGTGTCAAGTAAAATATAATAGAGTGGATTTTAGTGTCATACAGTAGAGCGATCAGAAGTGGGGTAGAGTGCAGTAGTGTTGTATACAATAGAATGAATGGGAGTCTGGTACAGTAGAGTGGAGTGCTGTGAAATGTATGGCATAGAGTGGAGGAAAGAGTTGTACAGTGGAGTGTTCTGAGACAGACTAAAGTAGAGTGCAGCAGTGTGGAACAGAGTGTGGTAGAATTTTGCTGAGTGAACTGTTGAACATTGGCGCACAGTGTGGCAAAGTATTGTACAGTGGAGTAAAGTGGAGTAGAATTGAGTGGAGTCACGTAGGATAGAGTGGGGTAAAGTGTAAAAGAGTAGAGTGTTTTGCTGTTGTTTAGAGTGGCATGGAGTGGAGTGTAGTAAAGTGGGCTTGCATATTATGGTGTGGATCAAAGTGTCATAGAGTGGAGTGCTGAATTGTATAGTGAATGCGACTGGCATGTCGCAGAGTTATGAAAAGTATTGTACAGTGGGGTAGAGTGGAGTGCCACAAAGTGTATCATAGTGTTCTACAGTGGAGTGAAATGGAGCAGAGTAGACTGTGTTACTGTGTGATAGAGTGGAGTGGCATAGAGTCTCGTGGAGTTGAGTCGCATAGAGCAGCATAGAATGGAGTGGTATAGATTGGCGAAGTGGAATAGAGTAGCATACAGTGGATTAGAGTGTCATAGAGTAGAGTATAGTGAAGTGGGGTGAAGTGGTGCGTGGAGTGTCATTAAGTAGTGTAGACAGTTGAATGGCATGGAATGAGTTGGGTAGAGTAGTGTGGCATACACTGGAGTAGTGTGGAGTGGAGTGGCATAGAGTGAAATGGCGTAGAGTTGAGTGGCTTAGAGTGGAGTGGCAGAGAGTGGAACAGTACAGAGAGGCGTAGTGTTGAGTTGAGTGGCATGTCGTAGAGTGTTGGAAAGTGTTATACTGTGGAATACAGTGGAGTAGTGTGTCGTAGAGTACAGTAAAGTAGGGGTGAGTGGAATACAGGAAGGTGCGTCAAGTGCTGTAGAGTGGCATATAGTAACTTAAAATACTGCACATAGACTGGAAAACACAGTTTTACAGTGAAGTGCTATAGACAGGGGTATTGTATGTTAGAGCGGAGGGGCATAGAGTGTTGTTGAGTGGAGTAGAGAGGAGTAGAGTGTAATGGTATGGAGTGGAGTTGGGTAGAGTGTTGTGACCTACACTAGAGTAGAGTGGACTTACATTGAGTGGAGTGCCATAAAGTGAAATGGCATAGAGTTGAGTGTCATAGACAGTAGTGGCATAGAATTGAAAAGCGCAGAGTGGAAGGGCATAGATAGGAGTGGTGTGTTGTAGAGTGCTTGAAAGTGTTGTAGATTGGACTACAGTGGAGAGACATGCAGAAGAGTACAGTGTTGTAGAGTGGAGTTGCGTACAATACAGTGTTGTATAGTGTGATTGAGTGTAGTGGTACTGAGTGTTGTAGAGTTGAGTGGTAAAGAATGGCATAGAACGGAGTGGCATATAGTAGAGCAGTGGAGAACAGTGGCAAAAAATGAAGTAGTGTGTCATAGATTGTGATGGAGGAGCATGGAGATAGTTGCTTAGCATGGACCAGAGTCTTGTAGAGTGGCATAGATTTGAGTAGAGTGTCATACTGTGGCATATAGTGGAGTACAGTGTTGTACACAGAGTAGCATAGAGTAGAATAGAGTTTGGTAGAGAGGAGGGGTGTCTAGTGTCATAGAGTGGAGTAAAGGGTCATCGAGCTGAGTAGACTGGAGTAGCACAAACTGGGATGGCATACAGTGAGCATCATACAGTGTTGTTTCAAGGAGAGGTGTATCATACAGTATAGTGGCATAGAGTGTTATAGCATAGAGTGTTGTGGTTTAGAGTGGCGTGGTACATGGTGCAGTAGACTAGAGTGTAATAGTATAGATTGGAGAAGCATAGAGTGGAGTGGCCTACAGTACAGTGGGATAGACTGGAGTGGTGTACAGTGGAGGTGGTTAGAGCGTATTGGCATACAGCGAAGTGGCGTAGAGTGGAGTAGTGTACAGTGGAGTGGAATATAGTGGAAAAGCATAGAGTAGAGTAGCATACAGTGGAATAGCGTACAGTGGAGGGCTCTATTGGAATTGCTGGCCGATTTTATTTGTTTAATAAAGAAGGATGATTTTTTGGCCAGAGAAAGTTTTTTATAGTCTGAAATGCACTGTTTGTATTTCATACTGTGGACATGGCAGTAAGCACGGAATAGCTACCCTAGCAATTCCCCAGTGGAAAATGGGTAATAGTGTATAAAAGAAGGACAAATACAGGAATCAGCTCAGCCCTCAGAGTCATTGGCAAGGGTAATTTCTCAGGAGCACTTGGTGAATGTTTGGATTTCTTATCATCATCAGCGTCAGGTGAGGTAGATTTGTGGAGGATGTCATTTCCTCAGGTGTTGGTGATAGTAAGTCAGGATAAAGTAACTTGAACTTAAACATTTGCAGCTTTTTAAAATAGCTGAAAATCCTGATGCTGCAGTGTTACATCTAACTATGATAGACTTTGGTCTTTGTTGTAATAATTAGAACAGACAATCTATTGAGATAAGCATTGTCAAATCCAAAAGTTTCCCCCATGAAGCATATTGGCTTTGTCAATAATGTTTTCTCTAAATGACAGCCTTATATGTGTATGCAGTAGTGATGGCAATCTTCAAAGGATGTTTATTAAATTGTAAAAAGTCTAATGATAGCTGCTATGTATGCATGCACATGCACTGAGCACATCTTTAATGATTTTTCTTTACTTCTTTAAGAAAAATCATTTCAAGATGAACACCATGCATGGATACATGTGCATATGCAGCAGGCCTCTTTAATTTTATATTAAATTTACCATTTCAAGATTGTGGACAAAAATCTCTAAATGCTTAATGTTAGAAGATGTGTCATTAGTTGTGTGGCCTGCACAAGTAATGGGTCTGCATTTGTCCTTCCAATTGTCCATGGCATCAACCTCCAGTCCTGGAGTCCAGCAGAAAAGCACATCCAAGACAGAGCTCTAACCCCTGTGCAAGAACTTTTTGGTGGTGGTTGGAGGGGGCAGCAAGGATGCATCTCTGGCCTATCCTAAGGTGCCATATCACCTCTCCTCTCCTGTTTCAAACTTACTGTACAACCCTTTGGGTTACCTCAAGATGGTGTCACCCAGAGTCACTTGCCACATGTGCTCTGAGGGTCTCAGCTCCACACCTGATTGACATCACTGCCAAGGCCTTCCTCAGCAAAACTTCTAGGGAGCCCTCCCGCTGGTTTAGCTCAGGAGTCTGGGCTCCCTCCCTTTCAGTGGGCATGGGCCAGCCCTCTTCCTGGCACAGGATGACAGCCGGCTGATTGTTGCAGAGTCACCCACCCCTTCCTCTTCAGGAGCTGACCAAATCAAGGTTAATTTCTCCCTTTGTGGGGGAAGGCCTTTGTTCCTGTAGCTAGAGGGAAAGGTATTTACCCTAGCCCAGTAGGTGACAACAGACCTGGACTCTAATCCTGTGCTGGGCCAGAAAAGCATGACATTCCTGGATAAGCTGTACAGTTATGGACATAACAGAATAGTTCTTTTCACACAGGTCACAGTGTACATTGGTTTGACTCTGGAGATGTAGACCAAAGGGAACTGGAGCTGGCCCCTGAGGCAGTCTTTCCCATATGAACATAATGGAGCATCACTACAGTCAAGACAGTAAAGCACAATGATTTTCCCTACTATGTGTACACCTACATTATAAGGCCCATTCCAGAACACTACCCAAACCTTTATAGTGTCTTCTGCACCAGGCTACCCGCATGCACTTCCTTGGCTGTGCACAACAGGTTTCTCCCATGCGCAGCCCTCACATGTGCACATGTGACCTCATGTAACCAGCCCAGTGTCCCCTACCCTGGCTGCATCACATCTGCCTAATCTTTAAAGATAGACACTGGCAGTAAACTCACGCAGTCCATTTAACCATGAGTTTTTCGTGGGTGAGTCACGGGTCATGAGGCTCTCCCACAGTAAAAAGCTAAAATCCAGGAGGATTAGATGGGCAGAAACACCTTCTCACACTTAATTAAAAATATATGTGGACTCATGGATGTATGGGGAACAAACAAACAGACTGGTAGCATAGTATACTTCCAGAGACCTCACAAAAATGAGAAAAAAAAGTTTTAAAAAGTGAGGTAGGTGGAGGGGAGTTACGTTAATGGAGACAGGAGTCAGATGCAGAAAGGTGGGAAGCAATGAAGTTGATGGCATGAGTGGTTTATGAGTAGACAGTGGAGGGACACAAAGGGTCAAAGAAAGAAAGAATAGGGTGGGATGTATTGGAAAGTTAATACATAGGAGTGGTGTGGTAGCCATGTTTGACTGCTGATTCCTTGCTAAAAGATAAAAAAGTTGAAAATAAAGAAATAAGTAGCAGGCAGAGGATAGGGAAGAGAGTGATGAAATCCTAAAAGCACATGAAGAAATATCCCCCCTAATGTCAACAGTAGATGACACAAACCAATCAATCAAAATGATGATACAAAAGCTATACTCCAGTGGGGGAACAAAAGCAAAAATGGAGAGAAAAGTCATCAAATAAGGAGATAAGCAAAACAGCCATCCGATCGTGAGCAAATGGCTGGACTAAAGCGCAGTGTAAGGTTATTGTATAGTAGAAAAAAGGGTTTTGACAACAGAAGCTAAAGCAGGCCCCAGGTCAAGTCATACAACTTTGAACCCTACTAAATTCCCGCCCTTTGCAAAATATTAGATTTTGCTATGTACTACCATTGGAAATGTTTGCTCCTAATGTAAGCAATTAACTATGCATATTCTAATCCTCATATGTAAGTTTTGGATTTTTGAATATTATATATTTCCTGTTTTATATTTGTACTCTATATTTTACAGTATAATATTATGTTAGAGTACCTCACTGCACAAAATGCAGTGATATAAAAAACTCTGTATAATATGGAAAGAAAAATCACTGGTCCCTTGACATATGGGCTTTTTCTTTCAGGCTAGCTGTAATGCATTGTTTCTTAATGCAAGTTTGTCTGACACAAAATCAAGCCTCTTGCATTTAACCTACAAATATAGGGCAGGCACTACACTGACTACGACTATTTCTTGAGGGTACGTTTAAAATATAGCCCACTGCTGAGGGCTATACTGATTGTTAAAGGACCTAAACCAGAGTTATCTGCAAAAGGAGCAGAAGAGGTCTTATAAATAGGAAGACGGCTTTCAACAACTGATAATTCCTGAGGCAGAAGTTCTATAAGACTATTAGAACATTCCACTCACTGAGGGTACAATGTCCTACATTAAAAGGGGAGAAATATGAAGACAAACATTGGAATGCTAAAGCCCCGGGCTTTCAGCAGCCATTATAAACCTGGAGCTACTCCATTGCCTTCAATAGAGCTCTCAACATTCCAATGTTCTAATTACTATTAGAGCATTGGAATGTTGGGAGCTCCATTGAAAACAATGGAGTAGCTCTGGGCATATAATGGCTGGTATAAGCCCGGAGCTCCAACATTCCAATGATTGTCTTTGTTCACAGCTCTGGCTGTGAACAAAGGTTTCAGGGAGCCCGAGGGGATTTCAATCCCCTCACGCTCCCTGAAGGCTTTATTTGTTAGAACATTCTGCCCTCTAGTGGCAGAATGTTCTAATAGCCTTATAGCCCTTCGTAGCAGGGCTATACCGGCAATTAAAGGCTTGCTGCTTTGTTAAAGTCCCTCGCCTTCGGCTCGGGCCTTTAACGCTGCAGCGGGCCTTTAATAGCCGGTATAGCCCGCTACGGCGGGCTATAAGGCTATATTAGAGCATTGGAAAGTCAGAGTACATGTACCCCATGAGCCCTAAGCCACTCTGCCACATGTATCTTGATTGTCTTTCCATATATGTAAACTTGCTGCACTCCCTTTTCAGTCCCTTGTTTGTGTATCAATGTGCCACCAGCTGATCACATTTTCTATTGCTTGCTTTGATTCAACCCAATAGTTTTTAATGGTATTCTAGAAGAATATTGTGTTTTAAGCATTGTCCTACAAACATATATTAACCAGCCTGCAGTATTTTAAACAAAATTATATAAAGCTGAGTATAGATTTACTATACCTCAACATATGTGTACCTTGATGATTTATATCTTTAAAGTACAAACATGTAGATTTTAGGATAGTAAATCTAGTCTTTTCGATGTACTTACCCTCACAATATTGCCGAAGTAATCCATCCATTTTCAGTGCTTGTTTTTTACATGTAGTGAAATCTTCTGGTTTATCGTACATTGTTGCACTATTTACTCTTAAAAGGTTTTTTTTTTATTTATTGTATTGAATTCTTATATTTAAAAGAACCAGGCATGGCTAAAGGTCAGCACCAAACAGAGCAGTAGGTACATCCTTCCCAACACCGATATCTGAGAGATAATTCACATAAGCAATATAATTTGGATATGGATTTATGGGACCTTTGAAGTGCAAACGTTCACCGTCGGTATCATGGTGCTATGCAACAAATTAATACTTAAGGCCAATAGAAACAAATGGAGGCATGAACAACTGCCACCAGTTTGCAAAATTGCCTTTGGTAAAAGCTTTGTTTTCAGCATTTTTTTAAATCAGCACACAAATATTCCAGCTAGAAAATAATTTTTTAGGTCATGCAGGGCTTTATGGAATAAGCAAAGGACTTTGAACAAAATCCTCTGTTTGACTGGTAGCCAAATCAGAGATGAAATGGTCACAAAAATGCAGGCTTTCCTCTTTCGAATAAAATCAGTCTACCTGCTGCACTTTGAGCCATCTGTAGTTTTTATGCTCAGGGGAGTCAAGATAATGGCAATGCAGTAGTCGGATCTCGAAGAGATGAAAGCAATAACATTTGAACTCTGTGAGAAAAAGTAAACAAAGGTAGGTAACGGAATACATTTTGGAGTAGGTAGCTGGATTAGACATGAGCTGACTACCGAGTTGAACTGCTTTAATAGAATAAATCAACATTAATTTAAAGCTCTGATTCCTGACACACTCAGCTTGATTAGGTTTATCTCCAAGACACGAAGGCTGAAAGGCAACTCCCAAACTGGTGAAGGACAAAAAAGGAGCCAAGATTTTAGTTTTGTTTCTATTGATCTTCAGTTTGTTCCTATAGATCCAAGCTTTTTTAAGACATGTAAATAAGGAATTAGCTTTTTGACTGAAACCACATCAACATTAAAAACTATCTGCATATTGTTTGCATGTGTGGCTACCACCAGACCATAGGATTGAATAAAAGTGACCAACAGAACCATATATTGATTGAAAAGTAAGGCAGACTATACCGAGCCTTGAGGGACTCTTCAGGTCAGAGTTTTCTTATCTGACAAAAAAGGGCCCAGAAAAACCTAAATGATTCCTTCAGACAAAATAAATCTTGAGCCATAAAGTAACTGTACCTGAAATACCAAGTTTCTATCTTCGACTCAACAGAATACAATGATATGTCGTATCAAATGCAGCTGAAAGATCCAAAAGGATCAAGGCCACCAGAAAGCTGGCTTTGGCACTACATTGGAGCTCATTCAAGGCAACAGTGATAACAGTGCCATTGCTGCAACCTGCCTAAAACTGGGCTTGTGAGGGATGTAACAATTGATGACATTCCACATGGAGAGACAACTGATTGAAGACCATATATATAAGCAATTTAACAAGAAATGGAAGTTGAGAAATTGGCCCGCAGTTGTCCACTACATTGGGGTCTAAACTTCGCTTCTTTAAAAGAAGAATATTCCAGGATTCTTTCAATTCATGAGGAACATATGTCGTTTTTAAAGAGATGAAAAATAATGTATTTGACAAGAGTGCAGTTTTGCAATAATATATGATTATATAGATGACTAGGAATAAATCTTTTTATAAGCCAGAAGGCTTGCTATTCTTGAGTACAGATCAGAAATAATGACTGTGGGGTCGAATAGGATGGCAGGTGGAAAACCATTCTGACCGCCATGCTAGTGGAAATTAACCGTCCGCAGGTACCCCGGGAAAACCGGTGGTAGGATGAACTGCCATAAAATTACAACCAAGGCGGACAGATTCCACGAAAGACCACCGGGAGCATGCGGAGCAGGTGAAAATCTGCGGTGGTCGGATTTGCTCTGGAAAAACCCAAAACCACCGCACGGTCAGCAGATTGACCGCATGTGAAGTGAGGATACCATTGCGGTGACAGCGGAACGATCTGCTGTTTCCGACCACTGTGATCGCAACCATTGATGAATGAGAGATCCGGTGGAAGGGCGGTTGAATATCCACCGCCGCGGCGCTCCGGAACAGTAATGGCGGTCGACAAAAAAAACACAACAGGGCTCCCAAGTGTGGCCATTACCCTGGCTCAGCCTCAAAAAACAACTAACACACCCCAATTACAAATTTCTATGGCAACTAAAAAATACAAATCCCAGGTCAACCCACACAACACACCTGACAGGAAAACCCCATTTTGACCTACCCACATAGCTGAGTATAAAACCAGCCCCTTCCCTGACCCGAATCCTTTGCACTACTCAACTACTGAAGGAACCAACCCCACAGCACAAAGGAGAGGCAAATCTGCACCCATCACACCATCACGACACCACACACACAGCACACACAACACCACCACCATTTTCACATCTGCACCTTTAACCCATTTGCATATCACATTCCATGTCACAGAAGAAAATGCCCAAATTCACTGACAATGATCTGATTTTCAGTGAGTTTGGTTGGATTTAGCACGGTTGGGATTTTGACAAGAGACGTGATTTGGTGATGGTTTTTTACTTTGCTTTTACACTAGACTACTCTTGGAGCACTATTTGCTTTCCTTTCTTTCTTTTTTTTAGCATGACAGGATATTAGAATTAACATGGTAACGTTTCTATGAATATTTTATTTATTTCCCAGTACATACTTTGGAAATTCCTTGTTAAATTGAAGACATGCTTCCCTGTAGTTGTATTACAAGAGTTTATTGTTTTTATTGTTACAGAAATAATCCCCTGAAGAAGGGCTAGTCAGGCCAAAAATGCATTGGGCGGGCATTCAAAGGATCGACTGCATGGATTGAACTGATAAAAGAAAGAAGTTTTTCTAAAATATCATTCTGTGATTGTAACAGAATAAATGTTTTTGTGTATTAAGGGCATATGCTGATGTTCTATGGTGTTTGAACTATATGGTGTTTCTAGCATCAAATGAGAAGTTGATTTTTGAATTATTGTAAATATTTGTTCTCAAAGGAGATGATAGCAACAGCCGTTAGGCTACTGTGCACAGTAATCAGAGTAGAACCACATTTGTTTCGAAGCCAGGTCCAACAGACACCACAAGCCACTAAAAATCAAATGTGGGCAAGGATAGTCAACAAGGTCAATGCAGTAGGGACCATCCCGCGCTCCCAGAAGGCGATCAGGAAGCGGTGGAATGACCTCAAGAGCAAGGTGAAAGAGAGGAACAAGAACCTTAAGCTGGCTCAGATGACTGGCGGTGGCCCTCCCATTCCTCTACAAACTTTCACCCAATGGGAGGAGAAGGTGCGTGCCATACTGCATCCAGAGAGTCTCACAGGAATACCTGGGGGAGTAGAGGCTGGTAAGTACCAACACATGTCTCCCATTACACTGCCATGTACTATCTTGCACAACTAGAAAGCTACACCTCCTAGGGACAAACGCATGCATGTGGACCACACTCTCCCCAACACATGTCTCACAGTTCTAACATGCACTCCCTCTGATTCACCCTAAAGGTAGGTAGCAATATTACCATGTAGCAGGTGTACAGGCAGCCAGCACTACAACTCCCACCAGGCACCCTAGACCCAAAGCTGAGCAGGATGTAACACTCCACCCCACAACCATATATCAGCCATTGCAATGCCCCATAAAACTAACAGGTAGGTAGCCATTTTAACAGGGAGGGGTGTTTGTGGGTGGAGAGCCGGCACTACAACTCCCACCAGGCAACCTTGTCCCAAAGCTCAGCTGGATGGAGCACTCCCCCCAACCCAGAAGCAAGTGGCAGCCATTACATTGCCCTCATCAAACTAACAGGTAGATAGCCATCTTAACAGGGAGGGTTGTTTTCTCACATCAAACTAACAGGTAGGTAGCCATCTTAACAGGGAGGGGTGTTTGCTCACATCAACCTAACAGGTAGGTAGCCATCTTAACAGGGAGGGGTGTTTGCTAATAACAAACTTATAGGTAGGTAGCCATCTTAACAGGGAGGTTGTGTTTGTGGGTGGGAAGCCTGCACTACAACTCCCACTAGGCCCCCTGTCCCAAACCTCAGCTGGATGGAGCACTACCAACAGAAGCAAGTGGCAGCCATTGCATTTCACTTATCAAACTTACAGGTAGGTAGCCTTCTTAACAGTAAGGAGTGTTTGTGGGTGGTAAGGCAGCACTACAACTCCCACCAGGCCCCCTTCTCACACAGTTCAGCAGGATGGAACACTCTTCAAACTTACAGGTAGGTAGCCATCTTACGCTCTCTTGCCCCCCCTGAGCAGGATGAAACACTCTCCCTTCCAAGAGTCATGTATAGCCTATTCCCTTTCTCTGCTCCACTTCACAGGGAGGCAGCCATCCTAACAAGGATGGGGGTCTGTGGGTGGGAAGCCAGCACTACAACCCCCCCCAGGCCCCCTTGTCCCACAGCTCAGCGGAATGGAACACTCACCAAAGCCATGTGGCAGCATTTTCCCTCAACTGTATCACAGAACAGGTAGGTAGACAGTGCATGCACCCTGCCATTCCTCTCAAAATGCATGGCGCCATATGACCACACCAGCCCTCACATGTCATCCAACTTGTTAGAGATCCAATAACCACTTCCAGTGTGAAGACAGCTAAGCGTATGTAACTGCCACAGAAATTAAAGTGTGACTCACCAAATCACATGTAGAAGAAAATCAGGGCACAATCATGCACAGCACTGAATGCCATTTGTGAGTGCCAAGGGTGCAGAGCATCAACCCCCATATGCCAGTCTCCCCCCACCTCAGAACATAGACTCTCGGATGCAGACTACCTAAGTTTATTGGATGCAGAGCCCGAACCTGGCCCATCAGGACTGCCAGGGCGCAGCACGTCCCAGGCCCCCATTGTCCCCACCACCACCACCTCAGGAACAACAACCATGCTGACCCCTGCTGCAATGACCTATGTGGTCTCAACCACCACCACGACCAGTGCTGCCCGCAACACTCTCCCTGCCTCAGAGGATACCAACAGCACCCCACAATCTGAGGAGGGCAGGGAGTGTCTACAGGTGCGTAGAGTGGCAACACCACTAGTCCGGGACAGCAGGGCAGGTGGGAGGGCAACTGGGGGACAAAATCGACAGGACACTGGAGCTGAAGCCCTGGCCAACATCGCCAGAGTCCTTGGGGCATATGAATAAATCCAGGGACACATGGGCCAGGTTATGGAAGAAGTGTGTGAGCTCCCCCTGCTGCTGAGTTTCATGGACACGCATATGGGCCAAATCGTGGACCTCATGGGCCAGCTTGTGGGTGTTCTGAGGGACAGTCATGCGGCCCAAAGGACAGACCAACCTCCCTACAGTGGCCCGCAGGTTGACACTCCTACCACCTCAGCTGCGGCCACAGAGAGGGGTTAGCTAGAACAGGATGACTCCTCAGACACCGCTGAGCCCGCAGCAGACACTTCATTTGTCGCTGTTGCAGTACAGAGGCTTCACTCTTCTGTTGCTCTTGGATTCACTCCCTTGTCAACTCTCCTGAATTGCCTTGATGCCGTCTTGAGAACGCACTTTCAAGTCAACCCCTCCTTTCTTCCCCCGCGCCCAGCTATCGGGCCTCTCTGGGCATACTCCCCGATGCCATAACACAATTGGACTATCCGCCAGCGCGTTTCCTTCGACTTTGTACCAGATTGATACAACTCCCTTGATGATTTACAGATCTAGTATCATTTGTGATCCCCTACAACTGCTTTGTACTAGAGCACTACCTTCAATTTAATGACCTGTTGTCCTGATGATGACCTGAAATCATCCAGGTTGAAACGCCGTCGACTACACAGCGTAGAACTCAGGCACTCTCGTGGTCAATTCAATTACCTGAATAATTTTGTACAGACACTTTGTATATAAACTGCATTGTTTTGACCACTTTAATCCTATTTACTCTCGCTGTTCACGCTGTTTTTTGCACCCTTGTGTCACTGCACCGTCCACCTCTTACTAGCACGCACAGTGCTCACCTTGTGTGTTATGGTCATTGTATAATAGATGTACTGTAGTGCCTCTTAACTACTTACCAAATTATAAATTGACTTTCTTCACCCCACCCTTATGTTGTGGCCTCCCCTCGTTTGTTCCCCTTCCCAACTGTGATTTTATCTCACTGTTCTTAAATTGTCCCTTCCTGATAATCTCCAGTTGAGACATTGTTTTCTGTTGCATACCACACCCGGTCTCACCTGGGTTAACGGGCTGTACTCCTGTTAATTGTTACTTTGAGCCCGCAGCAGAGGCCCCCCTGGAAAACGCAAAAGGGGCCATCCGAGAAACACCATGGGAGGATCACGTGGCAAAGCACCAGCCATACGCAAGTCAAAGATCCAGTCATGAAGGCACCTCTCTTCACCTTGACATTGACTTTGTTGACTATCCTTACACACACTGCAATGTTGATGGCAGGTGTCTGTTGGACTGTGTCACCACATCAATGTGGTAACTACTCTATTGTCTTGTTTACCATCACTGACAACTCATTGATTCACTTTGCACCATTTTCTTAAATATCACTTGTCTCTCACATACACTCTTTGTAAATAAACACTCTTTACACACCTCTGTCTTTGTGTCAGCTCCATGTTTATCACAGGATGTACAATGTTGACTCTGATTCCAATGTTCCAGAAGCTCTGATTGTGACGAGACATAGAGAGGCTGAAGGGACCTAGATAGACACAAGAGAACAACATTTACTTGTCAGGTGATGGCATCACAGCCAGTCCACAACACTAGTCATCAAGGTACACAAACCAGCACACATCACAATGAGAAACAATAACAACATAGCCATCATGTGGCTGGTCATGACTACACTGTGCCACAAACATCAGCCATCAGCACAGAACCAACAACAGGCAGAAGTCAAAAAGCTCCCCTAGTTCTTTTCACTACCATTAAAGACAGCAGACAATGGCACTGTTGTACAATGTCACTCACACTCAAGTGAAGTAGCGGTTGATGAGCGGTTGACGCAGGTCGACACCTCCCTCCTTTCCACTATCCTCATCACTGGACATGTGTGGGTTTTCAGGCAGGGTCATCTGCTGCTCATCATTGTCCAGGATCAGGGTGATCTCTTTGTGCAAGGCCAGGTTGTGGAGCATGCAGCATGCCACTATGATCTGACACACCTTTTGGGGAGAGTAGAGTAGTGCACCCCCTCTCTTGTCCAGACACCGGAATCCAGACTTCAGAAGACCAAAAGTATGCTCTACCACATGGCACAGACATGGGAGATTATCATATCCGCCTGGCATACCACTTGCACATTAATGGAATGGAAATGTTTCCTGTAGATGTGCTCACATGTCTGTGGTGGAACCAGGCCAACATGTGTACAGTCAATAGCACCAACAACATTAGGCATGTGGGCAAGCTCATAAAAATCACCCTTCACAGCTGCCAATTTATGTATCCTGGGAAAATTGATGTAGCTGTCCTTGTAGGTCATCATAGTGGATAGGACATCACGTAGCACCATGCTGAACATTGGTTGAGACATCCCACCTGCGCTGGACACCGTGTACTGGAATGAACCAGTTGCAAAAAAATGCAGGGCCGCCATCACCTTAAATGTTGGTGTCAAAGCAGTCTGATAGGTTCTGCGAGGCCTCAGTTGGGGCTCCAACTGACCACATAGGTCTTGAAAGGTAGGTTGAGCCAAACAAAATTTACGTATGATGTCCTCATCCTCCATGTCCGCAACCAATGTGAATGGATGATGCACATTTGGTCGCCTCCTAGGTGAGATGAAAGGGGACATGTCACTTCAATTCCCATATGAGATGTGTCCAACACCTTACGTTTTGACTGACACAGTGCCAACAATGACGGACCTGAAACGACAACTTACAGCACAAGTCACATGCAGAGACACTTTGATCTAAAGTAGCTGTACACGTGTCCATTATGTGCATAGTGAGCACCCCAAAACAGATTCTGAGTATGTGAATGCCTAATGGTACATTCCAACATCTTGTTTCACCAGCCCTGAGAGTAGTTGACACAGAACATGTCTGAAACAGCAATACTGCTTGCTTCAACGTAGCTGCTGTGCTTGCGTGTGTCGGACAGGGCACCCATTACCAACACAATGAGCACAGTGTGTGCATGAAGATCAAGTATAAACATGAGTTCAGCAATCTTCACAGTGAACTAGGCAAATTATGTAGTCAGTCCATCATTACTGTGGGTTGCTTAGCCATCTCACACATTGATATGTGTACATATTTGATAGTCCATCACACAACAGATCTGTGTACATGCACAACAACATCATAAGTGGCATGTGAGGGAGTACATGCCAATGCATGTAATCCTGTGCACTGACATTGCATGTGTAGTCATCAGTGAGTTAAATGTCACGATCACTGACATAATATCGACGAGCAAAATATAGAATGGACATAATTTCGACGCCAAAATATCAAAGTACAAAATATCGTCTCCCTAGCTACAAACAGGTAAGTAAAAAAATATTGAAGATAAAAATATCGTTGGTTAAAATATAGAATGTAAAAATATCAAATTTGTGAAATATGTTAAAAGTAACATTAACTTAATTAATTAATCCATAAAATTAAGTAAAACATACTTACAATTATTTAAAAAATGTTAAAATTAATAAATAATATATGTAATCTCTTAAAAAAAATTACATCACTGTTGGATAGCGGGAGGGTAAAATTTACTAGTCCCACTTCAGTGAGTGAAACAGTAGGGAGAGCGTTGGATAGCAGGAGGGTAAAAATTACTATTCCCACTCCAGAGAGTGGAACAGTAGGGAAAGCGTTGGATAGCGAAGAGGTAAAAATTACTATTCCCACTCCAGAGAGTGCAACAGTAGGGAAAGCGTTGGATAACGGGAGGGTAAAAATTACTATTCCCACTCCAGAGAGTGCAACAGTAGGGAAAGCTTTGGATAGCGGGAGGGTAAAAATTACTATTCCCACTCCAGAGAGTGCAACAGTAGGGAAAGCGTTGGATAACGGGAGGGTAAAAATTACTATTCCCACTCCAGAGAGTGCAACAGTAGGGAAAGCTTTGGATAGCGGGAGGGTAAAAATTACTATTCCCACTCCAGTGAGTGCAACAGTAGGGAAAGCGTTGGATAGCGTTGGGGTAAAAATTACTATTCCCACTCCAGTGAGTGCAATAGTAGGGAAAGAGTTAGATAGCGGAGGGGTAAACATTATTTTAATAATAATTAACAATACATTAATTAGCAATACCAATAAATAAAAATATATATTTACTTAATTACAATTAAATTACTTCCCACCCTATTCCCCTATAAACCCCAAACCCGCTCCGAATAGTAAATTAATACAATTAACATAATTATCAATTAATCAATTAATAAAAATTAATTATCAATTAAAACAATTAGTTAACAATTAACAATTAATTAACAATACATTAATTATCAATACCAATAAATAAAAATAAATATTTACTTGATTACAATTAAATTACTTCCCACTCTAATCCCCTATAAACCCACAACCCGCTACGGAAGTAAAATGCGCACAAATTATTTTACATACATTTCTCAACTTTAAAAAATGTATTAACCATATATTACAAAAATAATATACACTTTTAACACATATACTAACATACAAAACACTTTACAAAAATCGGTATTATTAAAAATTCGATATGTTTTAATGCCTATGTTATGTACTACGATATTTTGACAGTCGATATTACTTACCTGCATGTCGATATTATTAACCAGTATATTATGTCCATTCGATATTATGTCCATTCTATATTTTGAATTCGATATTCTGTTCATTCTATATTTTTTTTCGATAATGTGTCTAGTTACCCAATGTCACACGAGCATTGAATTACACTCTCTGGTGACATGATTCATAGTAAGTGTCTACTGGTCAAAGCTGAGAACTGGCCATTGTCACAGCATGATGTGTCCATGGGTGCCGCAAACGTGCACCACCACCAAAATCATGACCATTGGCAGCAATTGGAAGATGCCAATACGCGGTAGCAACCACCTGGCCCCTGCGGTGTGACACGGTCAATGCCCATGCCCTTTCAGCCAATGGGAAACGCAATTGTGGTAGTAAAATGCACTTTTGAAAATCGCAGTAGGCGTGCACCGCCACCGCAGGGCCAGTCATTGGATGCAATTGAAAGATGCCAAATCGCAGAAGCGACCGCATGAGCCCCCCGGTGTGACACTGCCAATGCCCATGCCCTTACAGCCAATGAAAATCGCAATCACAGTAGTGAAATATACATTTGAAAATTGCGGTAGGCGTGCACCGCCACCACGGGGTCAGTCATTGGATGCAATGGAAAGTTGCCAAATCGCGGTAACGACAACATGGGCCCCATGGTGTGACACCCCCAATGCCCATGCCCTTCCAGCCAATGGGAACCGCAATCGCGGTAGTGAAATGCACTTTTGAAAATCGCAGTAGGCGTGCACCGCCACCGCAGGGCCGGTCATTGGATGCAATTGAAAGATGCCAAATCGCAGAAGCGACCGCATGAGCCCCCCGGTGTGACACTGCCAATGCCCATGCCCTTACAGCCAATGGGAACCGCAACCACAGTAGTGAAATATACATTTGAAAATTGCGGTAGGCATGCACCGCCACCACGGGGCCGGTCATTGGATGCAATTGAAAGTTGCCAAATCGCGGTAGCGACCGCATGGGCCCTGCTGTGTGACACCGCCAATGTCCATGCCCTTATAGCCAATAGGAACCGCTAGTGAAATACATATTTGAAAATCGCGGTAGGCGTGCTCCACTGCCGCAGGGCCGGTCATTGGTCACATTTGAATAAAGCTGACCTGGAACACCAATTGCAGCAGCTGAGTATCACTGAAACAACCCCAGGAGGCTATATATGTCTGGGAGAGAGCCACACATTTCCACTGCATACAGACACTGCTGCCTGACATTCTTCGACACCAACTGCTGCTGTTCCTGTCTCCTGGACCCAGTGATGGCGAGAGCTGAGAACATCAGGGCCCGTCCCTTCACCACAGAGGAGCTGGAGGTCCTGGTGGACGAGGTGCTTTCACAGTATGGGAGGCTATATGGTGCACCTGATGTAATGGTAAGTGTGTCAGAGTGAAAGTTGGAGAGTGCGAAGAGTGCACACATAGAGTTTATCCACTGTAGTATGTGCCTGTGAGTTTAAGTTTGTGAGATACACTGCCTAGCATGCTGACTTCAGGTAAATTGGATTTGTAGCCTAATTTCCACAGATCCATGGATGCATTTCAGGATGGGAGGGGCATGCAGTGTTTTTGCAGCCATACAGTAACACTGCTGGTTTGGAAAGTGGAAGTCAGAACAAACATTGCCTGTGCTAATGCATGTCAGAGTCCATGAGGTTTACACATGTTCATTTGTGACATTACAAATGTGTTTCGTCCAGAGGGTACTGAAGGATGTGTGTCCATTTTTGATATTGCCACCATGGATATGTAAGCATGATGCACAAGATTGAAATGCCGGAGGGTGACACTCTTGGTGGAAATGCACCTATGGCACATCAGATGAATGTACTTCTGAAACATCCTCCTTCCCTTGTTTTTTTCATTATGTGTATTGACTCGCATGTGTAGGCACTGTTTGCCCTCTCATATTGTACATGCATGTGACTGTTCTGATGGCCCACATTTAACCTCAGAGTGAGTCCCCCTAGCATGCACAGATACTGCCCAATTTGACAGGGACCCATCAGTAAATGGACAGAGTGAGACATATGATATGCCTGCTACCCGATTCATCATTGAGCTATCTTAGGCCTGTGGATTGACCAAGACAGACCTTGTGAGAAGGGCGTGAGAATGTAAGATCGTGACCCTAAATGTGACCTCCATGACACAGTGAGCCATTCACAGACCAAGAACATTGAGGGGTGTGTAGTGTTGGTCACATGGAGTCTGCCCGACACTTCATTTTCAATGTAATGTATGTCTTGCTCCCTCACACACTGCCTCGCTGATGAGGGCCTTCCTCACATTGCTTTCTGTGCTGCCATTAGGCCTGGGCAAAATTTCCGTTCCGTTCGCGGAATTTGCGATAATTTGGCATTTCCGCGTTCCGCGGAGAGCGCGGAAATGTCAAAATTTCCGCATTCCGCAGCTTTGCGATAATTTGGTTCTTGCTCGCGCTGTAAAATAATACATTCTCGCGCGCGCGAGATCGCCTTACCTGAATCCCCGCGTTCGCCGACAAGTTTTTTCCCGATCCGGTCGCGTTCTCCATGAGATGTTGTATTGTTTTAGCCATTTGCGCTGTCTCGCGACAGTTCGCGTCCGCAGTGACGTCATGCGTCGCGCGATCACGTCTTTCTTCTTGCGATCATGCACCGCGAGACAACTGAAAACAAGATGGCCGCGCCCGCAAGCAACCGCAGGGGTAAGTTAGCGACCCGCAACCATGCAGAAAATATCGCGAACGGGCAGGAAAAAAACTTCCGCATCTTCGCGATATTTCCGCTTGTTTGCGGAGATTTTTAACATTTTCGCGATAATTTGCCAAAGTCGCTTTCGCAAATTCCGCCCACCCCTAGCTGCCATTCTACATGTGTATGAGACGGCCAGGTGCTGTGTCCATCCTCATACCTGCATGCATTACTATACAATTATCTGATGCTAATGTACTATGTGTCATGCTGTATGACCTCTGCTAAACATATCTGTATAGCTGTGCTAAGTTTGTGCATGCTCCTGTACTAAGTCACAGTGGTACATAACCCAGTGTCACTGAAACATCCTCTTCTTGTCTCCCATGCCTGCAGCTTAAAATCCACCAGCGGAAGGCCTTATGGAGGGCCATTGCACTCAAGGTGCGGGCTCTGGGTGTCTCCAACCGACGGCACACACACTGTCACAAGAGGTGGGTTCACATCTGCCAGCTGAGCAAAAACTTGGCAGAGATGACGCTGGGGCTGCTCCCTCGGACTGGAAGGTTGGCGCGCAGGAGCATGACACCACTAATGACCCGCGTCTTGGCTGTGACACAGCCAGAGATGGATGAACGTTTGAGGGCCCATCAGCAGCAAGTGTGGGGTGAGTATTCTGCGAAGGGTGGCTTTGGGTGTGAGTGACTGCATGTATACCAACCCTGAGCCAGTGCGGAGCTCTGTGATGCTTCTAGTGTGATACAATGGCTTGGAAGTGGCCTCTGTGTTGAGTGCGTTACAACAAACAAATGATGGACGGAATGCTGACAATGCATACATTCTCCCCCAGTCAAGAGATCTGGGTTAAATCCATCGTTCTTTTGCCCACTACACCACCCCAGTTCAGACATGGCCATATGCAAATCAGTCTTGACCCTGTGCCTCATGGGAACAGTCCAGCCCAAACTGCCAAGCCATGTCTTCCCTGGACTGGAATCAAGCATCCTAGGACCGGTTTCTGGCTATCAGCCGTCATCAGCCAGGATAGCTTGACTCCAGTGGCGTAGTGAGCACCGGTCCCACGTCTGGGAATACCCATCCCACTTAGGGCGAAAAGCGTTACAACAAACAAATGATGGACGGAATGCTGACAATGCATACATTCTCCCCCAGTCAAGAGATCTGGGTTAAATCCATCGTTCTTTTGCCCACTACACCACCCCAGTTCAGACATGGCCATATGCAAATCAGTCTTGACCCTGTGCCTCATGGGAACAGTCCAGCCCAAACTGCCAAGCCATGTCTTCCTTGGACCGGAATCAAGCATCCTAGGACCGGTTTCTGGCTATCAGCCGTCATCAGCCAGGATAGCTTGACTCCAGTGGCGTAGTGAGCACCGGTCCCACGTCTGGGAATACCCATCCCACTTAGGGCGAAAAGCGTTACAACAAACAAATGATGGACGGAATGCTGACAATGCATACATTCTCCCCCAGTCAAGAGATCTGGGTTAAATCCATCGTTCTTTTGCCCACTACACCACCCCAGTTCAGACATGGCCATATGCAAATCAGTCTTGACCCTGTGCCTCATGGGAACAGTCCAGCCCAAACTGCCAAGCCATGTCTTCCCTGGACCGGAATCAAGCATCCTAGGACCGGTTTCTGGCTATCAGCCGTCATCAGCCAGGATAGCTTGACTCCAGTGGCGTAGTGAGCACGGGTCCCACGTCTGGGAATACCCATCCCACTTAGGGCGAAAAGCGTTACAACAAACAAATGATGGACGGAATGCTGACAATGGATACATTCTCCCCCAGTCAAGAGATCTGGGTTAAATCCATCGTTCTTTTGCCCACTACACCACCCCAGTTCAGACATGGCCATATGCAAATCAGTCTTGACCCTGTGCCTCATGGGAACAGTCCAGCCCAAACTGCCAAGCCATGTCTTCCCTGGACCGGAATCAAGCATCCTAGGACCCGTTTCTGGCTATCAGCCGTCATCAGCCAGGATAGCTTGACTCCAGTGGCGTAGTGAGCACGGGTCCCACGTCTGGGAATACCCATCCCACTTAGGGCGAAAAGCGTTACAACAAACAAATGATGGACGGAATGCTGACAATGCATACATTCTCCCCCAGTCAAGAGATCTGGGTTAAATCCATCGTTCTTTTGCCCACTACACCACCCCAGTTCAGACATGGCCATATGCAAATCAGTCTTGACCCTGTGCCTCATGGGAACAGTCCAGCCCAAACTGCCAAGCCATGTCTTCCCTGGACCGGAATCAAGCATCCTAGGACCGGTTTCTGGCTATCAGCCGTCATCAGCCAGGATAGCTTGACTCCAGTGGCGTAGTGAGCACGGGTCCCACGTCTGGGAATACCCATCCCACTTAGGGCGAAAAGCGTTACAACAAACAAATGATGGACGGAATGCTGACAATGCATACATTCTCCCCCAGTCAAGAGATCTGGGTTAAATCCATCGTTCTTTTGCCCACTACACCACCTCAGTTCAGACATGGCCATATGCAAATCAGTCTTGACCCTGTGCCTCATGGGAACAGTCCAGCCCAAACTGCCAAGCCATGTCTTCCCTGGACCGGAATCAAGCATCCTAGGACCGGTTTCTGGCTATCAGCCGTCATCAGCCAGGATAGCTTGACTCCAGTGGCGTAGTGAGCACGGGTCCCACGTCTGGGAATACCCATCCCACTTAGGGCGAAAAGCGTTACAACAAACAAATGATGGACGGAATGCTGACAATGCATACATTCTCCCCCAGTCAAGAGATCTGGGTTAAATCCATCGTTCTTTTGCCCACTACACCACCCCAGTTCAGACATGGCCATATGCAAATCAGTCTTGACCCTGTGCCTCATGGGAACAGTCCAGCCCAAACTGCCAAGCCATGTCTTCCCTGGACCGGAATCAAGCATCCTAGGACCGGTTTCTGGCTATCAGCCGTCATCAGCCAGGATAGCTTGACTCCAGTGGCATAGTGAGCACAGGTCCCACGTCTGGGAATACCCATCCCACTTAGGGCGAAAAGCGTTACAACAAACAAATGATGGACGGAATGCTGACAATGCATACATTCTCCCCCAGTCAAGAGATCTGGGTTAAATCCATCGTTCTTTTGCCCACTACACCACCCCAGTTCAGACATGGCCATATGCAAATCAGTCTTGACCCTGTGCCTCATGGGAACAGTCCAGCCCAAACTGCCAAGCCATGTCTTCCCTGGACCGGAATCAAGCATCCTAGGACCGGTTTCTGGCTATCAGCCGTCATCAGCCAGGATAGCTTGACTCCAGTGGCGTAGTGAGCACGGGTCCCATGTCTGGGAATACCCATCCCACTTAGGGCGAAAAGCGTTACAACAAACAAATGATGGACGGAATGCTGACAATGCATACATTCTCCCCCAGTCAAGAGATCTGGGTTAAATCCATCGTTCTTTTGCCCACTACACCACCCCAGTTCAGACATGGCCATATGCAAATCAGTCTTGACCCTGTGCCTCATGGGAACAGTCCAGCCCAAACTGCCAAGCCATGTCTTCCCTGGACCGGAATCAAGCATCCTAGGACCGGTTTCTGGCTATCAGCCGTCATCAGCCAGGATAGCTTGACTTCAGTGGCGTAGTGAGCACGGGTCCCACGTCTGGGAATACCCATCCCACTTAGGGCGAAAAGCGTTGTTCTGCATTCTGTCCATCAATTGTTGTTTTTGCATTTGTCACCCCGAGTGGGAAGGGTATGCTCAGATGTGAGTCCCTTGCTCTCCATGCCACTGGAATCAAGCTATCCTGGCTGATGAGGGCTGAAAGCCCTAAACCGGTCCTAGGATGCTTGTTTCCAGTCCAGGGAGGACCTGGCTTGGCAGTTCGGGCTGGACTGTTCCCATGGGGCACAGGGTCAAGACTGATTTGCATATGGCTGGGTTCAAACTGGAATGGCATGGTGAGCAAAAAAACGATGGATTTAGGCCCAGATCTCTGTACTGGGGTGAATGTATGACATTGTTCTGCATTCTGTCCATCAATTGTTGTTTTTGCCTCTGTGTTGAGTGCAGCCTTCATGAATTTTCGCTACATGTACTTTCTCATGTGTTTAATATAATGGCCCTTGACATTCGAAGATGAGATGTGGCCTTCTGCATTATGGGTGTCATAGACATCACCGGACAGTGAACAGCAGTGTGCATCATCTTAGTGTGCTTTTGTCGATGTGTGCAGTGCCTGACTTTGAAATTGTGAGAACTACACATCTGACACCAATGTGCAAGGGTTGTTGTGCTTCAAAGCACAACATGGTGGCCATCAGTAGCTCATGGCCATAGTATAAGGACATTCTGGAGTCAGTATCTGTTTTGTCCCCTTAAAGTGATTCCGTATGTGACTGTGACAACATGTTGAGATGAACATCTATCTCACCTACAGGCATGTAGGTATGCTTGCAGAAAGCAATATGTCAGGTTACAAGGAGGCAAGGGCCAGATATTTGGCTGTGTGAACATCACATGGGTCATTAATACCAACTATGCATGTTTCCATGCATCTTCTGAGTTTTGCATTAAGGTTGCACATGCAGACTACACAGGGTGGTGTGCAACATGGGGGTATAATTTTCCATTTTTGTGCTTTGCTTGCATATGCTGTTTGTGACTGAGTATGGCACTATACTGAACCTACGTCTCTGTCTATTGCAGCATGACAGACACCGGTGGTGAGGTATCTGGCATGACTGCTACACATGAGCTCACTGACACTGATGTGACCAGCGCCTCGGAGGGGGACAGGAGTGCCCTTGAAGAATCAAGCCCAAAAACACCAACCTCAACATCATCTGACTACAGTGGTGACTCCTCCATGTTGGCGGGCACAGGGAGTGGGAAATCTGCCTTTTCTTCCACCACACATCGTCCAGTGCCCACCCTCCTGGCTACTACCACTAGTGTTGCCCGTGCCCGCAGCAGTAAGAAGGGTAGAGTGTCCTTCCCCCAGGCACCGCTGCCCCTGTCTCCCCTGCTGCCCTCAGTGTTCAGGCAGTGGATCTTTTGCGTCAGCTGTGTGTGGGTCAGACAACTCTCCTGAATGTCTTCCAGGATCATGACAAGAAGTTGGCACAGGTAGTTGCTTCATGGAGGGCATTCGTTCTGACGTGGGTGGGCTACACAGAACTGTCCAGTCTTTGTCCTCCACAGTGCCGACAGCCATTCAGCTGTCACAGGCTCAGAGTCCAGCTCCAGTCCCTTCAGCAACCACCCTGCCAGTGGAAATATCTGACGAGAGTGGCCACACACCACTGCCCTCAGGCTCCAAGTACTCAACACGCAGCACACAACAGCAACACTCTAAGCGGCCCAAAGTGCAGACATTGTCCCCAAAACAAAAAACAGGCACACAGGAGCGCAAAAGCCCTTCAGGTGACACTCAGGGCCATCAGCCCAAGAAGCAGGCCTCAGGCTCACATGCATCCAAATCACCCACATCCAAGGACACTCCCGTCCCCAATACTGCTCCCGAAGACAAACAAACAGTTGCCCTGCCTGCTGTGAAGCTGGTGCCTGCAAAGAGTCTGCATAAGCAGCTCTCTAAGGCAGATTCACCCACAATCTAAACTCCCACCCACACCCCTGTGAAGCTGGGACAGGAGAGCAATGTGGGATGTTCACCTGGTCAATAGGGGGTGGAGGGGAAAAGGCAAGGCCAGCCCAAGCGCTCCACCAGATCCAGAAAATCCCCACAAGGAGAGCCACATGCACCTGATGCACCTTTGGTGGAGAGTCAGGCTGTTGTGCCCGCCCCACTTCCCACTCTTACCAAGACATTTCTTACCTATCGAATCCCCAAGAAGTGGAGAGGCCGCCCTCCACATTCACCCTCACACACTGTGTCTCACGGCAGCATGTCTCTGCCTCCCCTTGCTACCACGCCACCCGGCCCAAGCAGCCCTCCGACACCCAAAGCCACTGATGCCTCTACCTCAGCAGGTCCTCTCTCTCCCAGATCCAGTCCTCCAACTGGCCACGACAATCAGCCACCTCCCAGTTCAACTGACAGCCAAGTCTGAGGCAAAGTCCCCCTTCAAAACCCATCCCTCCCACAGCAGTGCCTGGACTGCCGATTTGTCTGCAACGAGCTGTGGTGATTCCCATGGCAGTGTACAGTGTTACCTATTCCCTGTGCAGGTTCTCATGCACACATGTACATACTTTGAACTATGAACTGGCCAATGACCTTGCTGTTGGTCACTTTAGATGCCTATTCCCTGTGCAGGTTCTCATGCACACATGTACATACATTGAACTATGGACTGACCAATGGCCTTTCTGTTTGTCACTTTGGATGCCCATTCCCTGTGCAGGTTCTCATGCATACATGCACATACTTTGAACTATGGAATGGCCAATGGCCTTGCTGTTTTCTACTTGTGATGCCTATCTGGGTAATATGTAATAAAGACAGTTACTCCTGTTGTCTGATTTGTATGGTTGCATGTGATAAATGCTCTGTATGCCACTTTAACATTGCCAATTGCTTGACTCTGAGGCTTGAGGGTGCAATGATGGTTGTTAGTGATGCTCTACTGTTATCCTAATCATTCTATGGTCATGTTTGCTAAATTGTACACATGTCATGTTATGATGCAATACCACAACAGAGGTGAAAGGATTACTTGCAGGGTGGCCAGGGTCCATCATATCTGTGTGATCTTTCGTGATGTGTTTACAGCAGTGTTGATGTATGGTCATCTTGAGTAGGCCTGTCTTCCTAGTCACATGGGTCACTTGAATATGTGAACTTGAGTGGTCATACAATGTGAATGGGCTGTCATTGTCAGTAGTGTTGATGTGTGTGTGCCCCTGCAATGCAAACTGCACACATGTGTGATCCAGGTAATGAGTGACTGTTTGTTTAAATTGTCTGCCATGTGCTTGAGATTGTGGGGAACATGTAGGAGTTGGTAGGTTGGGCTCTGTGCAGCGTGTTGGTGTGCCCTTGCACTCCTCAGGGACACCTACTTGTTGTCGCTGACAGTTGTGAGTATGCAGAGTGTGTGTCTGCCGTGCCTGTGTTGTGTTTTGTTGATCAGCCATGTGTCTTGTTACTGTTTGTGCTCACTGTGAGACCTGCTCAGCCACACTGACATTATTTGTGTGTTTTCTCATGCATTGCTGTCACTTGACCCATTTTTGGCTCCTGTATGGTATGTGGTATGTGGAGTCATGCCAACCCCTATCTGTGTTTGTGTACTGTACACTCCTCACCTGTCCACTACTGACGTACACACCACTTTAATCTCATGTCTTCCACCCCATGGCTTGCCAGTGTGTGAGCCTCCCCACAACTTGATAGTGTAACACTATGCTTTGTGAGGCTGAATTGTGTACAGGACCAATGTGCCACTCAGGACAGTTTCCCGATTAGTTATGTGTTATTTTCTTCTACTGGTTTGCTGTCATGGTTGCTCATGTGCAGTGCATATGTTTGAGCAGCACAGTCCTCTAGTCATGTTGTTTGCCCCTGGGTTTCCCTTAGTTGTGCATCTGTGGGTGATGGGTAAGCTGTATGTGTATTTACTGAGGTAGTGCTATCCTTACTGAGTGTGGGAGTTCATGGTGTGGCACTCAGATGAGTGTGCTACTGGTTTGGTTGGTGTGCACACACTGCTGGGTGTGTATGCAGTGCTGTCAGTGTATGTTGCCTTGTGCATGCCTGGTGTGTATCCCCCTGATGTCCAGCTGAGTTTGCAATGTGATGGATTTGGATGTGAATCTGTTGTGTGTTTGTTGTGGATGTATGCAGTGTTTGGCCTGTGTTGGCTCTTTCAACTGACAGATGCTATGAATGTGTGATGTTCTATTTGCATGACTCTTGTGTGTGAGTAGTTGTTGCTGTGTGATACATTCAGATGTGTGTTGCAAGTGTAGTGTGCATTACTTGTGTGTCTGTCACATGCAGCAAGGTGGATTCTTGTTACTGAGCTTGTTTTGAGTACACATTGGTGGTTTGTCCTCCTATTTTTGACCTGTCACTTGTCAGGATTGTGCATGTGCATGCTTGTGGTACACTATGACACCATGTTCACTTGATGAGTGGTGTGGTCTCTCTGTCTGTGTTAGCTGGTTGTCCCATTGATCCCAGTTAGTATTCAAGATTGTTTTAAGATGATGCAATTCTTGTTTGTGTTGGGGTATGGCGTCTGTGCATTGGCACTGAGTGACAATGGTGTTTCCTCCTGTTCTGTCACATTGCCTTTCCACTGTTTGGCTGCACATGTCTGGGCTTGTTGGACTTCTGTGGATGTTGTTTGTGAGCTTAGTGTTTCGCTATTGTTTTTGTGTCAGCCATCATTCAGGCATCCCTCAGTGTGATGTTTGTGGATGCACCACAGGGAGTGTGATTGGTTGTCATTGAACTCACAGGACATCATTTTGACCATTATGTGTGTTTCTCACAGATGGTGAGTGTTGCAGGTGTGAGATGGGTGGATGAGGGGTCCTACTTGTATTTGACAGTCAAGGAGTGTGACAATGCGTCATGTGTGTTGTAATGATGACATATACATGTCAAATACGTTGACTTAGATGTGTGGCTGATCACTGTATGGCTTCAGACACTTCCTATCATCCCTGTACCTATGCATGGCTTGCCTTGATCACTCCCTGAGTTGTTGCACAGAGGTCATTTTGGTTTGATTTCACTCAGTGTGCCACCCATGTCTGATTTAATGGCCTAAGGGTGGTGTGATATGTTCCTTTTGTGGCATGTGATGTACAGATGCTATGTGGGTTGCTCCATGGTTTTCCAGCACTGTCCACTTCACTTTTGTCTGGCCCATTTATTGTCCTCCATTGCTGCTGACCTATGGTATGAGTATGTGGCTGGGTGTCAGTGTTGGGTGTTTGTGAGTGACTTGACAAGCAGTGTGAACAGTTCAGTGGATGTTCATAGGCACTGTGTGTCTCCATTTTGTAATCCTACTCAGTTTGCTTCACATGAGTGGAAGGTAAGTATGAGGAAGAGGGTTGTCCAGCCCCTGAGCTTCTGTGCAGGGTATTCCTCTTCACCCCCACCTTCCCAATCAATCTCCCTTGTCCTTTGATGTGTGAGGTGCAAGGTATGGCTACACCTGGCAGATTAATTGTGAAGGGGGCACAGGAGGAGCACACAGCATGTTCCCAAATGGGTGTGGGAAGCATAGTGTGGGAAGGGTGAAGGTGGAGCCCTGGGAATCTTGGCGGACTGGCCATGCCTGGCGCAGGCCCTGCCTACTACATTGTGCGCAGGTTTTCCAGTATCTTCATCACTGCACAGGAGATTGCAGTGGTTTCGCGGTTGATGGGTGACCCGGAAATGGAGGGGTGATTTTAAGACAGGTAGGACATGTGTGGTTACACTGGGGGATATGCTCCTATCCCCACCAGCAAAGGAGTTGTGTATTGTGGTTGTGTGCAGAGTTGTGCATTTGCGTACCTGCGGCGTTGTCCGCGATGGTGCATTATTTGCTGGTAGTGGATGAAGTACAGCAGTGGAAAGGCTTGAAGAGTTGGATCCATTCTGATCAGAACTGGGTGGAGGGGATCGGGAGTCTGGATTCGCTCTCCACTGACGTGCTCCAGCCGTCTCAGGGTGGGTGGATTTTCCGCTGCAGTGTGATGGGCTATTTACTGCATCGTGATTTGTACGGCAGATGGGACATAATTCCGCACAGCAGTGTGTCTCTATTGGCGGCCTCCGCCACGGAGGCGGGCGCAAATTTCTGGCAGTTCATGCAACTCCACAGCGGATGGAAAATGGGCTATGTTTGCCCATTGTAATATGGTGGGCGCGAGGACCACTGCTGGAGTGCAGAAAAATACATTTTCCACCACTGCCAGCACCGCGGTTGTGCCTCCACCCGCCATCCTAATGAGCCCCTAAGAGAGGCTAAATTGAATGAAGCACGTCGAGAGAGTACTTAATAGGAACACATTGTTTAGTTCAAGCTCTAACTCAGGCTGATTAACTAGAATAAATCCTGAGTTTAAAGCTGCTCTAATATTTTTAATTTTGAAGTCAAAATGATAAGCAAACCTAATGCTTTTTTTCTCTTGTGTTATCCTCTGTATGTTAGGAATGCACCTGTTCCTGAGAGAGGGAACTAGGTTCTGGATTTAGAAGTTAAACCCCCACTCTTGCTGTAAAGACTTCATGACAAGTGGGATTGTCAGGCAACCTCATATCAATTTGGAAAAGGAAAAGAGGGCAAGCGATTTTCAGTTTAGGACTCATGTTTGTCACTGGATCCTGCTTTCTAGATGGGTACTTTAGAGTGGAATATTATTAATCTTTGCAAAAGCAGATGTTGATTTAAAATATTCATGTTATTTGTATACATAAATTATTTCAACGTTTCATCTACACGATTCAAGTGTAAATCTTTGAGATTTAAGATATTAAATTACTAAGCAATTGAGTAGGTAATATAGCAGTTATTGAGTTCATGCAATAATTAATTAAATAACGTGTCAGACTAAAGTCTTCATTACCCTTATATGTTTACCATAAGGATATTATTTATGTAACTACTGCAGCTAAAATAAAAAAGGATCCAGTTCCTAAGAGAGCTTAAGTTTGTCCAATACTGCTCAAAAACTGATTTCCTGCATGTGCAGAAGTTATACTAATTCATCTTTATGCTCTATTAGATGTTTTTCCTCAGTGGTATCTTTAACGTTTTGTACACTGTCATTTTTTCCACTGATTAATATATAAAAATGATTTTCAATGGTCCCGCATTGTGGATCACACACCTGAATCATGCCTCTATTCCCCCCTTCTTCCACTCACCTATCATCCAGAGGTGTCGCTGTTGCAAGAAGTTGCACGTGCACAGAATATTTGCCGTTGGGGTGATCTGTATGTAGGTGGAAAATTCTGCACTTTACAACAGCTTTGTCACGACCCCCCACCATCCACCATGAAAACTTTTTTATATGCCCCCCTTCATCATGGCATTCAAGCATGTCACCCCACGTATCCCTCTGAGCCCACAACACTGACCCCACTGCAACAAACCTTATGCGCATCCTCTGCCTCACATTTAGTGTCCACACTCTATCATACTTCATATATGGATGCCATTTATCCCCCATGCGCAGCCCGTGCTAAATGGGCGTCAGAACTAGGTCGGGATCTCACTGATGACCAATGGTTATTCTGCTGTAAACAGACGGAACAGGTCTCCTCCAATAGCAGGCTCCGCATTATCCATTATAGATTCCTACACTGCAGCTTTTATACACCAGTTAGGCTCCACACTCTTGGTTTATGGGACACACACAGATGTGATAGATGCAAAGCAGAACATGCCGATTTCCTGCACCTTGCTTGGGAATGCCCTGAGGTACTTACCTATTGGCAGCAGGTCCTTACAGCCCTGGACACCATGACGTCGGCACCTATCTCCCGAACAGCACTCATAACTCTCCTTGGGTACACTGAGCATATCCATGCCAAACATCGGCAATTAATGTCCTTTTGTCTTGTATTAGCTAAGTGGCAGGTGGCTTGCAGATGGGGCTGAGGTCAGGCACCTAAATTTAAGGACTGGTTGGGGGATCTGATTCTTTTGCAGGACCAACTCTGCACTTCCTCACTCCTCCCGTCCCCGTGATATATGGGGCCCGCTACAAATATACCTGCTAGAACACCCAACCACTGCTGCAGACGGATCCTGAGACTTGCTTGCACTGCCCTTTGGACACACTCACAGACGTGCACACTGTGACCCCCGCTGGTACTGGCCCCGTGGACTACGCCCTCATATCTCCTAACCTAGGTAACCTGTGCTTGATCCCCTGACATCCCGCATAAGTTGGCACTCGTCCTGGAGACTCTGTGAACATCTTCTTCACCCCTTCATATGCCTCCTGGCGGATTCTTGGCAATGTGCATTTGTCCTCACTGATTGCTGTCATTTGTTTTTCATTACTACAGGGGTCCTCTGCTTCATAATATTGTATTACTGTTCTTGATACGGCTGTAACTTCGTAGCAACTGCTGAAGTTTTTTGATTGTGTGTCATTGTAGAAAATTCAATTAAAAAAATATGTTTTCAAAGATTCCTGTGTGATTGCTTTTTGTGTCTTGGCTAGCACCGGAGATCAGGCTCCCGATGTTTCATTTTGTGCAGTTTTCCTCAAAGGATCCTTATCAGGCATAAAATATCCAGATGAATTATAGGCTAAAGTGCACTGGTCAGCTTGATGTGAAAACATATTTAGCATTTAAAAAGGTCTGTTATCATGTTTTAATCAAATTTAATCATAGCTTCATTCCTCAGACCAACTGTACCCAATGCAGGTTAAAAATTGTAGACAGCTACATTTGGAAGAAAAAATATTTGTGTCAAAATGCATTAAAAAAAAATTATAAACCATCTATTAAATTAGAAAGGTAGTTTCAAAACAACACCAACATATCTCTCTGCAGTAGAATCCATAATGAGGAACTTGTGAAAATATTAAATTGGTTGCCACTGTGTAGTTATAGTTAGGTCAGAGTTTCTTTGCTAATAACCTTCGTACCAATTGACTAAACTGCCCAAAGGTTTACAAATATTTTCATTCACATAAGCGGCTCCATGGAACGTTTTGTGCTGATCTGTAAAGTGGGGGCCAGAAAATAAGGAGGAGAGGCCCAAAAAGAGTAATTCCCCATAGAGTCCAAAAAGTGGAATTCCTCATGTTAATTTCCATAACAATCTTTTTTCTTTGATACCCTAAATTTGGCAGAAAGTTAGAATACTACTCAAAAAGCCTGCTTATTGTGATTTGTGTATATTTACTCATCCCTGTTCAAGAAATTAGCATTTAAAAAGGAGCTTAGGTAAGGTATGAAGGGGTTAAAAAGATAGGCATATCTGGACTGCTGGTGTCCAGATATGTTCTGATTGGGCAGTTTGCAAGGCACTGGTCAATCCTGATTGACTGGCCACAACATGAACAATAGGTTGTGGCATCCACTGCAGAATGGTGGTATGACACAGGATTGACCACCACAATATCGAACTACGATAATATCCCACCAAAGCAATAGTTTACCGAAATATCACCAGCCTATACTTAAACAAGCAATACACAAATATTGCCTGCAAAAATATTTTCTAAATATTATCTAAAATAGCATACTATTGAATTAAAAAATATAGAAAAACAAAAACGTGTTAAACCATTAAATATATAGAAAGAGGCAAAGATATTGAAAACAACAATATTAACCATAACAATATCTTGTAAATAGTTAAAAAAACATAAGATAGTTCAATAATGATAAATAAATAATTTTACAAACATTGAAACTAACAATACACAATTTAAAATATATAAGATAATTAATTTAACAAATAAATACAAACTGAACTGTCATAAATTTTTTTGAAATCATATTTACTCACTATAAAAATACACCAAATTAAATCAAATAAACATATAAATATAAAATTAGCATATTACATTGAATTTTATAAAATCCAAAAACTAAACATTATGGTGCCGATTCCGATCCGTTAAAAAAATTTACCGTCCGACTCGTATCCATATTTTTTTACATACGAAGCGTATAAGTACCGTACAAACTGCGAAGTACGATTCGTACGTGAAAAACACATACGAATTGCGTCGGGAAAATGGTCCGAGAGGGAGGTGTAAATTTTTACGGCCGAATAGCGTCGGGAAAAGTGTCCGACAGGGAGCCGGACATTTTTACGTGCAAATCGTAAAACAGAAGTCCAAGCGCGCAAGTACGATACGTACCGCCCGTCCGAATACACAACCGCATGTAAAATGCCCCGTACGGAGCGAACGCTGTAGCCTACATGTACACGGGTAAACTTGTGCCCGGATACGAGTCGTACAGCCCCCCTCACCCCGCACATGTCAGCCCCGTACCCCCGTATGTCAGCACCGTACTCCCCCCTCCACACCGTACCCCAACACCGTAGCACAGCCCCGCACCTGTATGTGCCTCGCCCCAGGCCCGTCTCCCAGCCCCGCACCTGTACGCGCCATACCCCAGGCCCGTCTCCCAGCCCCGTACCTGTACGCACCGTACCCCAACACCGTAGCACAGCCCCGCACCTGTACATACCGTACCCCAACACCGTAGCACATCCCCGCACCTGTACGCACCGTACCCCAACACCGTAGCACATCCCCGCACCAGTACGCACCATACCCCAACACCCTAGCACATCCCCGTACCTGTACGCACCATACCCCAACACCGTACCCCAGCCCGGTACCTGTACACACCGTACCTCAACACCGTAGCACAGCCCCGCACCTGTACGCACCGTACCCCAACACCGTAGCACATCCCCGTACCTGTACGCACCATACCCCAACACCGTACCCCAGCCCGGTACCTGTACACACCGTACCTCAACACCTTAGCACAGCCCCCCACCTGTATGCGACGCACCCGAGGCTCGTACCCCAGCCCCGTACCTGTACACACCGTACCCCAACACCGTAGCACAGCCCCGCACCTGTACGCACCGTACCCCAACACCGTAGCACATCCCCGCACCAGTACACACTGTACCCCAACACCCTAGCACATCCCCGCACCTGTTTGCACCGTACCCCAACACCTTAGCACAGCCCCCACCTGTACGCGATACACCCCAGGCTCGTACCCCAGCCCCGTACCTGTACGCACCGTACCCCAACACCGTACCCCAGCACCGCGTATGTACGGACCCTACCTACGCGAAAAAGACTCGTACAGAACCAGGACACTGTAAAACAGCACAAGGAGCGTCAATTCGACTCGCACAACACCACAAAACACGTCAATATGACAAAATACATCTCTATGACTGACCTGGCACATCCAAACAGGCAAACAGATGCCCTAAATCACAACCACCTTTTATAACACACCCACCACAAACTCAAACCCAGCTACACCCACAAATGGACCAATAAAAAGGGCCCACACACACAACCCATGAGCCTTTGCAACAGACCCACTGCTGCCAGACCCCACAGACAAACAACTGCACCTTACTTACACCTTAACTACACCTTCACTTACACACCTTCACACAACCTCATTCACAAACACCCCCTCTTCACATTCACACACACACCTACACCTTCACACCCACGCACCCACAACCATCCACACCCTCACCCCACACCATGCCCACAGACAAGAATCCAAAGTTCACAAGGGCGGAGCTGGACCTCCTTGTCAACGAAGTCATCAGAGTCGAGCCACAGCTGTTTGGAACATTGGTCAGACAGACCAGCATAGCCCAAAAAACAAGCCTGTGGCAGAAGATCGTCGATAAGGTGAATGCTGTTGTGCCCATCCGAAGGACCAGGCATGAATGCCAAGCCAGGTGGTACGATCTGCGCAGGGCAGTCAAGAGGAAGATGAACGAGGAATATGCCCAGAGTAACATCACTGGAGGCGGGCTGCCCCGCAGACCCATACATTACCATCCCTAGGAGGAGAAGGTGATGGCCATGCTTCCGCCGGTGGGAGTACATGGAGTCGAAGGAGTCGCAGAGCCTGGTGAGTACACAAACAACTCACGTAACATGGGGGGAATGCCATCCACACCACAAATACACCAAATGCACGCAACTTCCCCCAAGCCCTCACCACACACAACCAGACTCCAAAACCACGCTCATGCCACTAACGTCTCCATGCCCCATTCACAAATAAAGGCAATGCCATGTCCCAGGCCACAACAAACACAAACCCAAGACTGGATGTCCGAGATGCTGGGAGGGTGGGGCTAACACAACACATTGTGCAACTCCGAAGCAGACACCAATGCCCTCAGCCCATATGGCCTAGGTACATACCCATGCACCATGCCCAATGCACAGGGACTGGCAAAGTACTGACAAGGTAGCTGACACTTGGCCCTGCTGTATGCAGCACAAGGCCCTTATGTGACCACTGTACACTCAAACCACAACTACACAAGCTCAGATATCTAGCACATGCACTCAAACTCACTGTCATGCCAGCATGCACCATGAGGGGACAGACACATCACCTGGGAGACCCAATGACAAATCACACTACACCCAACAGCAGGCCCGGTCACACACCCCCCTCACACAAGCACACCCCCCCCCCCCGGGGCAGGCAACGGATTTACCCACTCTCACAATGGACATGTGACACAACAAGACCAATCCATCGCCAAATAAGCATCCGAGCCAAAATTTGATTGGTGAAACACTCAGGAGAACATACCAAACTGTCCCCCGCAACATACCCATCCCCAAGTGGACATTGAGAGGAATGCTAGGCACATCCAACTACCTGGAGGATCTGTGACAACTTGAATATGTATGAAACATGGATGTGGCGTGAAACAGCATTAACATTGTCTCTCTCTCACACACAGGGCAGCGTCATCGACCTCCCCCCAACAATGGGGGGGAACAATCACAGTCCCAGGCTCAGCATGAAGATGATCCCACCGGCAGTGACGACTCTCACCACTCCGTGGATGACCCCGACCAACCTGGCCCCTCTGGTGCCCAAGCCCCTGCAGCACCTGCGTCAGGTACATCTGTGCCAACCACCACCCCCATTCCTGTCACATCCCAGGAGACACCCAGGAGCCCTGCTCGCACTGAACAACACAGCCAGTCTGACCAGGAGGGACAAGGTTCTCCGGGCACCCAGGAGGAGGCAGACAACCCCGATAATGCCATCCCTCAGGGGTCCCGTAGACCCGATGTGCCCACAACGGCAGGCCAGGCTCGTGTGGGCAGGGGTGGTGGGAGTGGAGGCAGGCGGAGGCACGAACCTGACCAGCCAGCTGAGGGAACCGGTATGTCACACATACGCCACATCCTGGACACATACCGGCGTGACACCAGGGGCATCAGCCAGGTAGTGTCGAGCCTCACAGAGATGAAGGGGACCCTCGACGAGATGAAGAACCTGCAGGCCGAGCAACATGCCAGTCAACAACAGCACCAAGGACGGATGGAGGCAAGACTGGCTGAGCTCCTGGCGGTGCAAACGGACATGAGCCGTTCACTCCGTCGGATTGCCGACAACATGGGCAACCCTCCCTGTGACACCAGGCGAAGACCAGCACCAGCCACAGGGAGGGAGGAGGAGGAGGAGGATTCGTCCAACGGAGCATCACAGACATCGTCAAGGCCTGCATCTGAGGGTCCCCGGAGGAAGGTGGGTCGTCCACGGAAAAGACCGTGAGAGTCAGCGGACCATCCACATCTCCCAGGTCACCTGGCCTGGCACCTGCCCTCTGGCGCAACAGCACCACCTCACCCAATGACATTCTCTGCCACATGGACTTGCTGGTCACAGTCTGACCAATGATGACCAACATTGTGGTCTGGACTCTGATGACTCCAACTTTCAAGGATGCCATCTCCCCCTGTGAACTTTGGATTCTATGCACCCGGTAGAGCACCTTACTTCATCCACCAAAAGACTTACCCCACCAAAAATAAATACTTTATTTTGTCATGAGATGTTGCTGTCATTTGGCATTATTCCCCAACGTATGTGTGTGTAAATGTCAAACTATGCCTGAGTGTTGAACTAACTCCACACATCCATACCCTGGGATAGGAGTCTGGTACAGGACACACATGGGTCACAATGTATCATTCAATGCAGACATGGAGCACAATACTCACCTGTGATGGCCTCAAGCTGCTGAGGGGGTGCATGCAATACTGTGCTGACAGACCTATTTGGAAGAGTACCATCAAGGCGTAGAGGTCATGCCTCATTCGGAGGTTCCCAAGGAGGGAGTCCCAGGTATGTGTTCCCAGGTGGGAGAACTATGTCCTGCATGCTGGAGTACGGTGGATCTGAAGAATGGTGGCCAGGTCAAGGTTGGATGCACAGAGATGGCACTACGGGGTCTCGGATGACAGTGGTACAAGGTTGGTGTTGGGTCGGGGTTGTGGCCTGCCTCCTGAGTGTGGGTGGGGAGTCTGAAGGTCATCCTGCAGCACACAGTGATCCATTGCAGCTATCTCTGCTGGATGGTGATGTGGCTGGGGCGCGGGATGTTGCAGCTGAGGTGTGCAGATGCAGCCTGGATGTGGACAAGTGTCCTGGGAGTTTGGATGTGGCTGCCCCGTAGAGGGCAGGGCAGTATTTGACACGGATGTTGTCGTGGACCTGGGGGATGGTCCGTCTTTCCTTGGAGTGGATCTATCTGGAGATCATGTGCATAATGCAGAGGGTGTTGCAGTCTGAGGCACAGATGCTGGTGATTACCAATGCAAATCTGAGCAAGCAATCCATGATGCACACCATCTTGTGTGCATGGACACTGGGTGCTTGTGCGGGGCTTCTGCGGGTGGGACACAAGCAGTTGACCCAGCTGTAAGGGGACAATCCTCAGATGTTGACCTCAGTCCTGTACAAGTCCAGCCTCAGGTGGCTGCTGTTCTGCCATTCATCAATGGATCTCATGCAATCTAGAATATTGGAACTGGCAATGTCTGCACCCTTGGTGAGGAGCACCTGGCTGTCAATGGCATACGAGTTGATGATGAGGTTGTGTGCGCATGTGATGGTGGAGAGGGGGGTCCTGGACACATTGTAGTTTGACACGCTGACAGATGATACCTGTGCCATGTGCCTCACCACGACAGCATACTACATGCAGAAGCCTTGAGTCCCACTCCCATGTCCTTGCCGGGGTACAGAGCCAGTGGGGAGTAGGAGGGACATGACCTGGTGGGTGTGACAGGGCCTGGAAGGTGTGGCAGCGCTGTGTATGCAGTCGGAGTTGCACACTCATCAAGCAAAGGTGTTGTGTGTACGCTTAGTGTATGCCTGAGAGCTGGCGGCAGATGTGTGGATGGACATTGCTTGGAGGATGGCTGCAACATCAGACTGTAGTGTGATGTGGGTCATGCGAGGACATGAGGCTCGTGCAATGTGCACGTTGCATGTGCAGACGGTCCAGCCTGTGGGACGGCGTCGCGGCAACTGTGGCACAGACAAGCTGATGACAGCCAAATGAATGGGTTGATGGAGGAAGGGATGAGCATCTTTGATGTGTGTGTGTTGCCAAATCAGGAAACTTCGTGTGCCCTTGCTGCAGTGACTGCAACAGCAGGCGGCATGTCCTGGGAACTATGCCACAATTTCCACACAAAGACTAGGATGTCAGAAAGGACTACTGCAACAGGTGTATGTCAAGGAAGGAGTAACCGGTTTTCAATGGCACACCCAGAGACAAAGGATGCACAATCCCCAAAGATGACTGACACCGGATCATGAAACTGAAGGCCAAGCTGCGCACAGGAAACACACCCCAGAAGGTGTTGACGGCCCGTTGTGGGGACCAACATACCAAAACACATACACAGCCATGGACGTCATGCCCAATAGAGAATCAAATACATGTAGAACAGCATGCAGGTTGCTAATCTACACATAGACTCATATGCACAATCCTTGACAACCATGCCAGAGATGGCGCATGCACAGTGGCAAGAGACCTGCATTGACAGAGATGAGGCACCTTGGAGGCTGAGGAACACCTTTATTACTCAGGCTCACACCTATGGAAATGCATCAATATTAACAGACTCACATGGTCTTTTGGATTAACATGTAGGACCTACACTGGACACCCCCTTCGCACCACAGATGCTGTCAATCCATGGGAGTGGCACACAAGTGAAGGGGGTGAGCCAAACATCCCCTGCTGCACACGGAGAGGCTGCAATTCCCCATTGAGCCTCTTATGGGGATGTCCCGCAATATGTCCACCCGTAGCCTCCCGTATGTTTCCGACGGAAAATGTACACACATAGATGCCTTCATCAAAATCCACAATCCCATAACAGATGACTGTCACGAAGTGTGACTATCAATTCATGTGAGTCATGCTACATGTTATGTGCCCCATGGTGAGTCGACATGTATGCATAGTAACAATACTGGCACAGGAGCAGTGCCCACACATTACAAACAACTACCACACCCAAAAAGCCTTGCTGCAATCCTTACCCAAAGGAGACTTCTCACCATGTCCGTGCATGTAACGCTGATTCAGCACACGTTGCATTACTCATGAGGAATAGCAGGAGCACAACGATGCCACGAGCAGACAGCATGCGCAAATACCTGGGGATGAGAGACACACAAGAAGTCAGGAAACACATAGTCATCCGCATGCATGGTCATGTACTCTACATGAATAAGGTTGACACCATGCTAGTTGTCAATTGAGTGTCTCAGCTAAAATGTGTGGAATGACATCAACACTCGAGTGACACATCAGCACACACCTCAAAGTCACTTTGCATACAATCAGCTGGACACACACATTGCAACACATGCCACACAAGGCTCCAAGCGTGCACACTCCGACCCAGGGAATCACCATTATGAGAAGAAGTTGCGTATGAGCTGACTCCGGATGTCCTCCTCCTCCTCCTCCTCCTCACTTGCCTCGTGACCAAGGCCGTCTTCCTCCACGGGTGGATGTTCCTGCTCATCGGGATCCAGGATGAGTGGCACAGCTTTCTCCACTGCCAAGTTGTGCAGCATGCAGCACACGAGGAAGATTTTGCAGACCTTCACCGGTGCATATGGGAGGGACCCGCCGGTTTTGTGGAGGCAACGGAATCGGCTCTTCAGGAGGCCAAACGTCCTCTCAATCACTCGCCTGGTCTGCCCATGGGCGTTGTTGTAACGGTGATCTGCAGCTGTTCTCGGGTTGCGGAGAGGCGTCACCAGCCATGGCATGTTGGGATAGCCTGAGTCCCCTACATGGAAACATCATGTAAAGAAGTGGGTCAGGAGATGCCGTCACATACTAAGATACTGCTGAATACTGGACAAACAGAGTCTACCCACCAACAAGACATGCTCGTTCGTTGTGCAGCTGCAGCATCATTTCTGGCACCCTTCTACGCCTCATGATGTAGGCATCGTGTGCTGACCCTGGAAAACGTGCACAGACATGGGAAATCACCATGTTAGCAAGACACACCACAAGGGCATTAATGAAGTGGTAATGTTTACGGTTACGAAAGGCTACCTCCTGTGCCTGTGGTGGTACCAAAGCCACATGTGTCCCATCAATGGACCCAATTACATGGGGCATCCCTCCCAGGGCATATAACTCACCCTTGATACCTGTCAACTGCTCAGGAGTTGGAAAATGGATGAATTCATCCAGGTGCTCCAACATGGCTTCTAAAACATCATGCAAGACACGGCTGAACATGGTCTGGGACATGCCACCCACATCAGCTATGGTCAATTGAAACGTACCGGTGGCAAAGAAATGTAGGGCTGACATCACCTTCATCTTGGGGGTCAGCGCAGTCAGATAACTGTGTCGCGGTTGGAGGTGTGGGGCCAGCCTGTTTGTCAGGTCCCCAATTAACTGTTGGGGGAATCTGTAGCGGCGTATGCAGTCGCGTTCCCTCATGGCAGCCAAGTCTGGCATTGGTCGGGGGAGAGGCGGTGCCCTGCAGAAATTTGGAAGGAATAACGATGATTGAGTATATTACTACACCAATGTCAAAGAACTGAGCACATGTTCAACAGCTAATACACATATGCTACATACAGAGTCTGGTCTGTGCAATACATCCTGCACACGTATGCCAGCCAGGTGATACTCCTACCAAGAGCCAGCTACAAACGTGGATTGTCAAGGTCTACATGACATGCCCTGAAAGTAGCTGTGGGCCAGTGTGAGTGAACAGCCAGACACATTACAGGAGTGACATACATCCACATATGTGCAATTGAAGGATGTTATCTCATACAGACAGCTGCCGGCAAGCTAGACGCACAGGTCACATGTCATGGAAAAAGGACAGTTTATCACCCCAAACCACTGGCACAGCCGAGACTGCTTTTGCAATTGTTCATTTTTCATCTTTTTCTACTTCTGTTTATGCTTCCAGTATTCATCCTCTCGTTCATTTTGAAACTGTTTAGATCCTCATGCAAGGTAATGCAATTTTCCATGTTTCTCATGTTCAAGACGTGCCCATCTGGACCTCACTCCAAGAACACGTACAAGCGCAAAGTTCATCAAAAAGCAGTTTATTAAATACCCAATGCATTTCGGGCAACTAAGGCCCTTCGTCAGGGGCAACTGAAAATAACAATGGACATGTATTATTTTTTAATTATCTAACATCATACATAATCTTATGCTGACATACTCATGAAATAATTTTAATTACATCACCAGTCCTTGTGACTGTCACGTTTACTTCGCATTGCTGTTAACTGCTCCTTTCAACAACTCAGACCCCCTAACATCACTGGCAAAATTTAACCATTTGTTGTATCGCAGTTGTAATCAAACAGTAACTTCCCTAGGATAACAACATACGTTTCACCCCCATACTGTTCCCCTCTTGTATCACCATCCTATGTATATAGCTCTTCAATCAAGTCCTTCCCTTGCTACACACCATTCCGTTATGTTATTCCCCCCTCTTTCTACCCTTCGTTCAAACACTATGCTTCTCTTCACATCACCCGTACCCTGCCTGCACTCGCCAATTTAAGCTACCTTAACTGTTCGCTGCGCATCCCGTTTTCAACAATCTGCCCTTTACGTACCTGCCATTAAACATCCTTCCTCCTCTCTCCTTTCCAAGAAGTATTTCCCCTCCCCTTTCCTGCATCTGAATTTAAACTCGCGCTCGACAATCATTTCCGGTGCCCTCCCTTTTCTCACCTTAAATGAATATCACCTGTTTTGTTTGTGATCGCTCGAGCCTGCCTACAGTACAGAACCATGCAAAGGACCTCACTGGGGTAGGTTTAAAGGGATTGGAGGAAACGTAGGATGCAAATGAGATTGAACAATCACTCTGTACTCCTGTAAATGAAACAGCCCAGCAAGGCAGATATAAGTCAGCCAGAACCCATGAGAGGGCACTTGCCTGCACTACCTTACACTCGACACCACTGCTGCTGCTTGTGATTCCTCTGGGAGCATGTCAGGGACTGTGGAGAGGGCCCAGCCTTTCAGCCATGAGGAGAATGATGCATTGCTTGATGTCATCCTCCCACAGTACCCCTGCCTGTATGGGAGACCAGGGGAGCAGGTGAGTTCTGACTCCACTAGCTTTGACTGTGCCCCTTTTTTGTGTCTGTCACTTCTGGCATTGTGTCCAGGTGTGACAGACATGCAATGTTGTTCATGGTGGGTCCCAGGGGGGGGGGAATGCCTTATGTCTCCCATGCAGAGCATGATGTGGTTCATATCGGCACTCCTCACTTGCATTGTGCTTACTGTGACTATCAATGCATGGTGCATGCCACATTCAGCCTGGATAATCCTCTTGGGAATGTTGTTTCTATAGTCCTGATGTGATTCTGTGGTCCCCCCAGTGTGACAGGTCACTGTACCCACAGATGTGTGTGAGTTGAGTGTACCTGTGGTGAGAGTGTCCAAATGATGTGTACGGGCCCTGGACATTGGTGTGTGTGTAAGTCCCCTGAGTGTCTATGTGGAGTGTTGCACCCCAGCTGCATGGAGGATGCATATGCCCTACCCATCTGATGTGAGCAGGGAGCCGTGCTGTGTGTATGACGTGCGAGCTAGCCCCACACCTGTGACACCCCCAGTCAAGTGGCACAGGTGCAGAGTGAGGTTTTTACCCGCAGTTGCCAATGGCAGATTATTGACCTGTGCCTGTGTGTGTCTGTGTACTCCGCTGAGGTTGCGTGAGTGGCCTGGGGCATGTGACTGCTTTGAGGTGCTGTCCATAATCCTGGTGTTGCTTGTGATGCACAGTGTGAGCCATGATCAGTGATTGTGTTGCACCCCTCATGCCACCTGTGCACTTTCAATGCCACGTAGTGCTTTTGGCCTTCCCCAGAGGATAATGTCCCTATGACAAAGGTGCAATGAGTTGGCCGCATACTATGCCCTGTTCAAACAAGCCAAATTGTTCTAATGTGTGTCTCTGTGACATGGAGCAGGTGTATTGAAGTTGTCTCACTTTTTCATCCTCACAGGTAGCCACCTACGCCAAGGGGGAGATATGGAAGTGGGCCGTCAGGGCCGTGAGGTCGGTGGAGGGTCGCAGTCGGCGCCTGGCCCAGGTGAGGAAACGCTGGCAGGACATCCGGTGCTGGACCAGGAGGATCGCCCGGGTCCTGCTGGGGGACTCACCTGCACGCAAAGACGGCGGGCGCTGGCGCCTGACCCACCAAATGAAGCGTGTCCTGGCGGTGGTCTTCCCTGACATGGATAGGCGGCTACAGGAGAAGCAGCAGCAGCAAGGGGGTAGGTACATGTGTGTTTGCTGTGTGTCACCAGCTTTTGGAAGTGCTCAGTCGCCTGGATACACTGCCAGGGTTTATATGTGCAGTGCATATCCTGTTCCCCCAAGTCACCCGGTGCTGTTCTTCCTCCCTTCCCCTCCTTGACATGTGTTCCCTGGTCTGTGTGTAGTCACTCTTGCACAAGGTAATCTAGGCTGCCAGTTAATCCAAGTACCCAAAGCTTGCAGCATCATGTGTGGGGGTGGTCTGTGACATGTGTTGGGACCTTGCCTCTGCCCTGTCCAGTTCAGTCATTTTGGGGTCCATGATTGTTGGCACTGATGCTGAGTCTCAACATAGGAGTGTGAGGCTTGAAATGAACAGACTTGCAGCATGCATGACCGATGTTGTGGCCTCAGACATGATGTGCATGAGGGGGAGATATGCATAGTGCGGGGACGGTTGTCATGGAACTGGGTACGAAAGATTTGTACTTACACGCTTTAGAGTAGACCTCTTTTACATGACCATGGAGCAGTGTGGCCACTACAGTCCCCTGAGACACCTTTTCCTATTAATCATGTGTGTCATCCAACACTGTGGACATTATCTGTGTCTTCAGCTTAGGTTGAGCTCTGTGGCATTTTACCCTGGCCTCATTTGTATTTACGTAAAGTGTGCTACATGTGTCCACTGTACAGGGTGACCCAATGTGGCTTGTGCATACTCACTGTGGCCAGTGGCTGTGTGTCTCGGTACAACTATCTGATGATGGTTGTTTGTCAATAATATGTGTGGTCAGCCCCACAAGGGGTAGTTAGAGTGCACTTTGGATTTCATGAAGCCCATTTTTGTGATCCCAGATGAAGAGGTGTAAGTCCTTTCTCTGTCTCAATCACATAGTCTCAGGTAGGGCGGGGTTTGTGCGGCCAAGGCCTACATGTCCAAACCTTATGTCTCCTTTCCAGGTCTGGCCTGTGTGTGATGACAGTCTGAACAGACACTCAACAAGTATTGACCCAGTCATGTTGTGCAGCCTTTAATGTTTGTGCTTTGCAGCATGTGTCTAAAGTTTAAAGACATGGTTCCTGCTCACCTTTTTTTGGCAACGGTGTGTGGTCCAAAAGCTGTGCTCGACTGTCCACAGACACTTGCTTCTCTGTATAATTCGATATCAAGTTATTTGCTGTTGTGTCATGCTCTCAATTGTTTCCAAGTGGCATGGTGGGTCAACCAACTGTGTAGTGCAGGACCTACATATGTGCGTATTATTGTAGATGTTACTCATGATGCTTTTCATGCTATGCACTGTGACCTATGTAGTTTGGACTCATGTGTCATATGTATACAGGTGTCTGATTATTTCCTGTCTCTTCACCTTGCCCACAGCATCGTCGGGGGACACCGAGGGAGACACCGGCACGGACGTGGAGGAGGGATCCAGCACCGGTGCCACCAGTGCTGGGGAGTCTGGCGCAGCAAGTGGCACGGAGGGCAAGGGGAGTCAGGCGGAGGACCTGTCCAGTCCCAACACCAACTATGACGCTAACGGGTCCGAGGCTGAGCTCCCAGAGGGGGTGGAGGCTGCTCCCACAGCTGAAAGCAGCACTCCATCTCTCGCCGCCCCCTCCATTCCCATCACCGCCCTCACACTTGCTCGGGTCCCTTCTGTCCGTGCTAGGCGACAACATGTCTCCTTCGTGCCAGGCACTGCACCCCCTGCCCCTGTCTCCCCTGCTGCCGTCAATGCCGAGTCTGTGGACATCCTGCGGCAGTTGCAGGTTGGTCAGACATCGCTGCTTAATGTCCTCCATGGCCACACCAGACTGCTGACACAGATGGTGTCGTACATGGAGGGCATGTCAGCAGCGATGTCTGACCAACGGATGTTGCTGAGGTCCATGGACTCGTCACTGACGGCATCAGTGGGTCTCCTGCAGCGCTCTGTCCCCCCTTACCCCTGCACCATCCACACTTCCCACTCCCATGCCTGTCCCAAGCACACCCAGACATCCCCATGCACGCACCCCAACAGACACAGGCAGCACACCAACAGGGAAGGCCAAGCGCACACCTCCTGTCACGCACAAACAAGGGGAAGTAGGCACACCCACTGGGTCGGGGGGCGAAACGGCAGACACGCAGCCACAGTGGGAGTCCACAGTCCTCACGACCCACTTTCTCCAAAACCACTCCCCTTAGCTCCCCTGCCCAACAGTCAGACAAAGAGTCCTTCATGGCCAGTCTGTCCCTCAGCCCCAGTGTGACACCACCCCACAAGCGGTCGAGGAAGTCCCCGGGCAGGGGAGTTGAGTCCCCCCCCTGTCCACACCCTCCCCCAGTAGCGCTGCAACCCATTCCTCCGACCCCCCCCCTCCTTGGGGCCTGTGGTTCCTTCGGGTGCAGGGGAGATGCTGGAAGACCTTGCGACCGTGTGCAGCACCATCCTAACCACCACCTTTGGCACTGCCCCACCCCCTGTGGTGGAGTCATCTGTCCCTGCACCCACAACACCTACCCTTGCCCCACCTGTCCCTGCGGTGCCTGGTCCTTCCCCCCCACATGATGCCCCCACCTGTGGATGAAAAGAAACTCTGAACTGTGCAGGCAAGCTAGGGGAGAAGCGTCCCAATGTGTCCCCCCCCCCCAGGAGTTCGCATATGGACTGGCCTCTGGGCCTTGTATATAGTGTACATTTCTATTCCAATATTATTTTTATGCTGAATAAAGCATTTTGTTTTTCATTTGCACACTAATGCTTTTCTGGTATTGCTGTTGGTGCTGCCGCTCCATGAGTTGGGGTGGTGATAATGTGTTAGGTGTCTGGGAAATGTTGTAGTGTGCTGCTCATGGGATGGACCCTGGCATCTGTGTGCCATCACAAGGTCTCTGCAAATAATCTTTGGTCATGTAAGCTCTTACTGTATGGTGACATTGTCCCAAGGAGTGTTCCTTCCTCTGTGGCACCTGACATCTTCCCTGCAGGGTGTTTCCCAATTGTTGTGCTGACCTGTGTCTACATTTCCTTGGTGTGTGACGGATCCCTTCAACTTTGGCCATGCCTGCTCAGCATGTCTCCGCCTGCATCGTCTGTGCCATCCTTGGTAGTCACTGTACTTGTGTATGGAGTATGTTGCCATGGCTTCATGTGGACATGCTCCCTTTTCCGCACTATGCATGTGTGTACTCCCAGCCTAGCACACATGTGTTACTTGTTCTGCAGGTTATTTGGGCACCTGGCTGACAATTGTGGGCATTGTATCTGTGGGTACTCCACCCTTTTCCTTCCATGGGAGGCAACAACTTGTTGGCTGCCCCAGCACCTGTACATTCCTATCAGTCCTGGAATGTGCATGACAGTGTGTTTTCCCTTAGGCTCTCTTGGTTTAGTAGGGTTTACCATGAGTATACAGTCTTGTTGCATGATCTCAGTGTGTGCATTGTGCTGCCACCGCCAGGGGTGGGTATGCATGTGTAATTTGTCATCACACCCACATGTGGTGTGTCATGCAGTGGGGGAAGGGTATCCATCCTCATGGGAGTGGGACACTGCTGTCAGTGATGTGTTGTCATGGCACTCTCAACATAGTCGCACATTGTGGATGCCTTCATGCACCCATGGAGTTTTGGTCATCGGAGGATGATGTACATACCCCCATGTCTCTGTCCACTGCTGGGAGTCCTCTGCACCCACCCCTCATATGTTTGGGCACTGCTGGGAGTCCTCTGCACCCACCCCTCATATGTCTGGGCACTGCTGGGAGTGATAGGCACCCACCCCTCATATGTCTGGGCACTGCTGTGAGTGATAGGCACCCACCCCTCATATGTCTGGGCACTGCTGGGAGTCCTCTGCACCCACCCCTCATATGTCTGGGCACTGCTGGGAGTGATAGGCACCCACCCCTCATATGTCTGGGCACTGCTGGGAGTGATAGGCACCCACCCCTCATATGTCTGGGCACTGCTGGGAGTCCTCTGCACCCACCCCTCATATGTCTGGGCACTGCTGGGAGTGATAGGCACCCACCCCTCATATGTCTGGGCACTGCTGGGAGTGATAGGCACCCACCCCTCATATGTCTGGGCACTGCTGGGAGTGATAGGCACCCACCCCTCATATGTCTGGGCACTGCTGGGAGTCCTCTGCACCCACCCCTCATATGTCTGGGCACTGCTGGGAGTGATAGGCACCCACCCCTCATATGTCTGGGCACTGCTGGGAGTGATAGGCACCCACCCCTCATATGTCTGGGCACTGCTGGGAGTCCTCTGCACCCACCCCTCATATGTCTGGGCACTGCTGGGAGTGATAGGCACCTACCCCTCATATGTCTGGGCACTGCTGGGAGTGATTGGCACCCACCTCTCATATGTCTGGGCACTGCTGGGAGTGATAGGCACCCGCCCCTATGTCTCTGTCCACTGATGTGGATCGTAGCATGACACCCACCCACCCGCCTGCACCCTTGGTGCAGTACACTGCTCACCTGGGCATACACCCCCCAATATACTGGTCAGGTGCTGCACCAGGCCCTATCCCATCATTCGTGGTGTGTGTACGCCTTGTATCAATGATGTGCTGGTGCCCTAGGGGTACGCGTGATGCGCTCCGTACCCACGCTCTGAGAATGTGTGTACGGGTCGTACCACGCGTACCCCTACATCACCCCAAGAATGGTGGTACGACCCGTACCCAGGCCTTAAGAGCGTGGGTACGGCCCGTACCACGTGTACCCCTTTGTCACCCCAACAATGGTACCCCCAATGTTGGGGTGCCGTAGGGGTACGGCCCGTACCCAGGCCTTCAGAGTGTGGGTACGGGTCGCACCACGCGTACCCCTACGTCACCCCTAGAATGGTGGTACGGCCCGTGCCCAGGCCTTTAGAATGTGGGTACGGGCCATACCGCCATTGTTGGGGTGGCGTAGGGGTAGGCATGGTATGACCCGTACCCACGCTCTTAAGGCGTGGGTACGGTGCGTTGTTGTGGTGATGGGACGTGTCCACGTCCACTTCCGTTGTGGTGGGACGCAGGCCTTGGTGGACACGCCCCCACCCCCCCGAAGTGACCAGACCATGGAGGTAAGGTATGTACAGGGCATGTTTACTTGTTAACTTGGGTGGGGGTTATTTTTCCTGCCCCTGCCCCCCACCTTTGCCCCTGGGTGTTGTTCTGACCTTCTGCGGTGTCTGCGTCAGTTCCTGTGCACCAGGTCGTAGGCTATGAGGGCTAGGATGACACGTAGGATGGGGTCCATGGCTGTCTGTCGCGTACAGGTGCCCCTTCTTCGCATCGTCCTCAATTTCCCGGCAGTTTTTGGCTCCCGTAAAAAATGCTACGTGCGAAGTGACGTAGGCACGAATCGTACTTGCTGGTTCGTAAAACGCTGCCTGACTCCGTCTGGACGTCACGTACGCGATGTCCCGGATCGGAATTGTGAGTATTTTTTAGCCGGTCGGTGTTTTGTACAACTCGTACGGAAATGGCATTTCTGTACGAATCGTACTTGCGGGTTTGTAAGGTGGTTTTCCCGGGTACGAGTCGGACAGAGATTACCCTCCGTACGACCATTCGTACCCGGGTTTTACAGGATCGAAATTGGCACCTATATATTCACATTTATAACACTCAAACAAAAACCTTAATTAGCATCCACTAAAAAAGGAACAAACTGTCACAAAATAATACAAACTAAAGACAAAGGGCCTGGTTCTGATTGTGGTGGTCCGACTGCTGGATTGCCGCTGCGGTGGTCAGAAGAACACTTCGAACCTGATGGCATCGGACTGCCACTTTAAGAGTAAACTGCAGGGCTTTCAGTGTGACACAGCATGCTTTAGCTCACAGTTTGAGCCTAAAGGCAACGCCGCCATACTGTAGCACCTGCGCTGTCATATGCGCACTGTTGCTACGCACCATGTTGTGCATGGCACAGACTGTGCGCACAAACAGTGCAGACATATGGGACACAACATGTGCCCCCAGCCACAATAACCAATAGGCTAAAGCACCCAGGGTCCCTGTTTCTGGGCCCCTTCTATGCCTTTCTGCCAAACATTTCATGGCGGGTCCCTATCATAAAATGGTCAGGGGAAATGCAACTCATAATTGGCACAGTGGAGAAGGCATTGACACTGACTTCAATGCCCCCTACCTTCCCTACCAACACTGCCACAGGATTCAGGATCTTGACAGTGATGGCGGTCTTGTGGCGGTCCAGCTGCCATGTTTGTAATCAGGTGGTCAGACCCCCTACTCGACCACAGAGTTCACACTGCTGACATTATAACTGTCCTCAGACCGCCAAACTCATAATCCGTCCCAAAGTAACCAATATACTTTAACTTTAAACAAACTATCCAAAGTAAAACCTTTACTAATTAAATTTAAAGCAAAAAAGAGCATAAAACAACTACTCTTTCCAGCACAAAGGCTTCATTAAGATGAAAAAAGCACTGCTGTGTTCCAGAGAGAATATCCAAAACCTAACCTTCCAAAAACCTACATTAGACTACAATGGTTTAGCTTACAATAAACCATTAAACCATGCCTTTTTCTTTATATTTCCAAACTGTAGATAACTCTGAAAAACTAAAGATGAACACGCTGTTCTGCTGAACAAAAATTCCAACTTCCTAATCAACAAAATCAACAAACAATCATCTAAATGTACTGAAATGTAATTAAATAATAAAGAGATAAAACCTCTTAAATGTTAAAAGTAAAACTAAAATAACACCTCTAAAATGTAACAAATCCATTATTTACATATTTTAAATAAAACAAACATTCTATATCCACCAGGTTAAAAGCCATCATTTGACCCTCACCTCAATGCAATTAAAGAAAACCTGATGCAAAACTTACAACAATGAAAACAAAGCAAAGATCTAAGTATAAAATGCAAAATCTGACAATGAATATTACAATTTTAACATTAAATAAAAGTATACATTTCATATAAATTAATAAACATATAACTCTAACATTTACAGATAAAATATCAGAAGGAGTCACTTACATCACCTCTTAGGAAGCGAAACAATTACTCTCATACATGGGTTATGCATACAGCAAGGAGAGCACAAGCACCACAAATATACATTGGAAATGAAAAAAAATACTATGCTAATGTCTGTTATGGGAGAGCTATTATTAGAAACAATGTTGTAATTAACATTAGAGGACATAACCGCTCCTTAAATATAACAGAGATATGAGTAAGAAATGCTTTGCAAGACCTCAGAGAAGCAAAAACTTGTTCCCAAGAAGGAACCATTGAAAAAATATATACCACAAGTTCCTGAGTACAGTACGGGGCAACTGCCATCAATCCCTCATTTAAAAAGACTAATAGCGCACACCAGAAAAGCTACAATTGAAACCCCTGGTACTCTTATAAAACATCAAGACATAAACATTCCAGACAATCTACCCACTACACATAAAGATAAACCCTTCCTCCTGCACCATCTTAATAATAATGAAAGAAGAATATTAATCTATGCAATAGAAATTGACTTTCTCAAGCTAATCATGCCCTCCACCATTCACACAGATATACACCATACCTAGTGAATACCTTAACAGCAACATATCCCTAGTATACATACTGCTTCCTAACAAGCAAAGTGCTACATGTTATGAACTACCTAGCCAAATTAAGACCAAAACTAACAACTACTACCCCCAAAGATCATTATAGAATTACAGCAACCAATGATACAAACAATCCAAAATATCTACACAAAGCTACACAAAGCCATTCAAGGCTTCTATTATCATTTTAGCAAAGCATTTGGAGACACCTCCAAAATATACACTAAAGGCCTGATTACGATTGTGGCTGTCCGACTGCTGGACCGATGTTGCGGCGGTTGGGAGAAGGCCGCCAAGACAGCGGTGTGCTGGCTGCGGTCTTGACGCAGTGACATGCTTCAGCTCACAAAGTGAGCCTGAAGGCAATGCCAATGCACTGCTGCACCTGCACTTGCGTGGTACACTGTTGCCAGGCATCATGAAGTGCATGGCACACAGTGTGCACACGACAATACAGGCATGGGGGCGTACAACATGTGCCTCTAGCCACAATGCCCGATGGGTAAAAGCACCCTGGGCTCTGTTTGGGGCCCCTTCCATGCCTTTTCACCAAACCTTTCATTGCGAGGTCCCGGCCATGAAATGGTTGGCTGAAATGCAACTTGTAATTGGCATTCGGTGCTGCCATTGGCACTGCCTCCAATCCCCCAACCTTTCTCACCACTGCGGATACAGGATCCTGGCAGTGGTCTTGTGGCGGTCTAATCACCATGTTCATAATTGGGCGTTTCTACCGCCTACTCAGCAGCGATGGTCCCACTGCCAATGCCACTGCGGACCCTGGATCGCCAAACTCATAATTAGCCCCTAAGTGTTAAATAAACAACAAACTCTCAATGCACTTTTGAGATAAACATTTTTATAGCCCTATCATATGTACCAGTCACTGAAGTAGCTAACCACTATAAGCTCCTCATAGAATCCCCCTACTATCAAACACAAAAAACTAAGCCCCTTAATGGACTAATTGAAGATACTCGGGTTAGCAGACTCCACCATTCCTGCCATAGTCACCAACTTAATTTTCAAGTACTTTGGTGGAACATATATGACAGCACCATGACTCAATGAGCCTAAACCAACAACACAGTGGAAGAAATGCACAAAGTCTTACAAGCCACATTAGGCAGAGCCACCCAACCCTGTAACAAATTCTACAAATCATAAAAAAGACAAAGTTGCAACAGCTAAAAATAGAACAATGTAGAAACAATTGAAAACAATGAATATTTACCACCCGTAAAAAAGCAACAAAGATAATATGCAGTTTTGTAGCTGATGTCCATGGTCCTCCTTAAGACCACAAAAAAACAAATCTACAAACATGGACAAAAAACCCCACAAAAAATAAAACGGCTATCAATCATATTCACAGAATTAGTCCACAGACTTTGGAAACCATTATAAACACTAACAACTAAGATAGTGAAAATGCTCCTTGAAACCCCAAAATAAAAGGAAATTAAAAAGTATTCTTGGTTAAAATATAACCAATATAATTTCCTTTGTCAATATAATTTCCTTTGTAAAAAAAACAAGCTTCCAAACGAAAAGTACAGGCTTCCACTTCAACAACAAAGAACTATAAAACTATACAAAGGGGAAATATGCCCTCCCGCGTTTAACACATACTTCAAAAACAAGCAATATAATAATCATTTAACAATATCATACACATGAAACAAATAACTAATAAAATATATTACACTAGACATACTACACAGAGGTCTAACACACTACACAACATTACACCCAAAGACAATCTAATTTAAAACTAAAGAACCACTGCAAATTAGTATACTACCTAAAGGTTACAACCAATACTCACATACCGTCTGCCCCAAAAATCACAAATAATACCTTAAAATGCGTTTTAACTTATCAATAGACCAGAAGCAGATAACAGCAACAGACAAGAACCAAGAATGAGTAACAATTATGTTAATAGAGTTAAAAAAAAGCGGGTTGTGGTACAAAAAATGGCTACCAAATGAAAATGAAAAGAGACTATATTCCTATAGAAGTCCTACATCCCATAGAGTGCTAAGAAATAAATATGAAATATGTATAAATGATGATATTAACAAATACTTAAACATGATAAAAACATTACAAAATAGGTACATGCCCAACATTATTTGTAAAATATATAATTAAAAGTGCTATTACAATATTGAAAAATAATAATACAAATGAATACATACAATATTAATAATATTGTTAAAAAAAATGCTTATTCAAGTTTTATTTTAAAATAAAAGTGTATATATGAAAACTATTGTGTAAAATATACAAAACGTAAAAATGTGAAACATATATATATATATATATATATATATATATATATATATATATAACTTTCAGCAATCCTGTCTCCTTCCTTGTCAAACAGGTACAGACCACACAGTGCCAAGTAAATAAAGCGTGCTAGTTTATTCCACGGTCAGCATAACGTTTCGGCTGTTGACACACAGCCTTGATCACATGACCCCCCAGTGACGCACATGGTTTATATACAGGTCGTGATTGGGTTCTATTCAGTTACAATTGCGATTGTTGTTGAAAAAGCAGTAGAGCTAAACAAAATACTTCGATATTAGAAATACTTGTTAAAATCCATAAATACATAAATAACTAAAACATCATCATAGTTAAATATATAATCCCCAATAATATGATAAAATTTCATTTAAAAAGATTTTTTTATCATTTGATATATAGAACCTTAAAATGAAAGAAAAAGGCCTACATAATAGGGTTTCTATACTGGGACTTGTATATTTCTCCCCTGATTTTTTATCTGTGCCATAGTGACACGATAAATTCCCTATTGCATGAATACTGCTCTAATACATGTTGTTCTAAAAATTAAGGCGTAACTGATCACTATAAAGTGCAAATGCCTGAAATATTGTCTCACAGTGAGATAAAGTGCAAACAGTGTATACAGAAAAATTATATTCTATATAACATCCCAAATCACGACACTGATAAAATAAGTGCTAAAAAAAGTGAGAAAAAAGACTAACATTTTTAACAGATATTATCTTTCTGATGCCTAAAAATGACTGTTCCTAAATCAGTAAACATGATCTATTAGTTGAATGAAATTCATTGCATTACATTCAAGAAAAACTATCACGAATATATAAACAGATAAGATCCCCCAGTTCTAAGATTTATGATGTTAAAAGCATTTGGAAATCTTTAAAAATAAGTTAACTCCATAGTGAATACAGATAAAAGGATGCACGGGAAAGAGTGAGATATTCCAAAGTATCATAAAATATCTCATAAACAGTTACTCTTATTACAGATATTCTCATAAAAAATTATGTAAATCCTCTCCCGTGTTTAATCCTTTCGGAATTCTAGTATCCAAGAGAAGAATGTATTTGGATTCAAGTTGCCTGAGTTGTTTCTCTCTGTTGCCGCCTCTTATATTCTTTTTCACGGAGTCAATTACATAATAGCATAGGTCATTTAAATTTTTATTATGTACTAATTTAAAATGACGAGCTACCGGATAAGCATCATCGGAATTGACTATCGCTCTTAAGTGTTGCAGGATACGGTTAAACACCTGTAGCTTCGTACTGCCCACATATTTATATATATATACATGTTATATGAAAAATAAAATTAAACAGGTTTAAAAACAGAAAAAATGTGTAAATGTATGCAAACTCAAAAATATGTTAACAAATGTATTAGTAATAAAGCTATGTGCTGCAATTATTTACAAACATGTATTAATAAAACATATGCTTAACCCCTTCTCTGCTGAGTCTCCTCCTCCTCCCCACCCCCCCCAAAAGCCACTGCTAAGCCTTTTTTTGGCTATTTGCCTTATTTTGGCAATTTTAGGTAGTTTGTGCTTAGGCCCCTGTAACCTTTTATCTACATGAGGTATCCAAGAAAAATGTGTGTCCTTTTCTTCCAACATCTTGAAGATTCCTAAAGGTACCCAGGTTTATGGAATCCCTTGGAGTGGACCAGAAAATTGCCAAAATGCTGCAGAAGAAAGACTCTGTTTTTTTCCCTACAAAAGGTATTGTGAGAAGATGGCTCAGCACATGGTGCACACTGTTGTAAGTGGGCACCTTGAACTAATCCAGATAACCCTTATGGTGATTTTATTTATTTATTTATTTATTTTGACATTTATTAAGCGCGAACGAATACCCGTAGGCGTCTAGGCGCTAGACTAAGGCAGCTATCTTTCCCCGAGGTGTAGAAGACGTCAAAAGATCATGAGCAATGTTACTGACTAAACAGCCAGGTTTTCAGTTTCTTGCGAAACAAAGAGAGTGACGGACTGGTTCTGATATGTTGTGGCACAGTGTTCCATATCTTGAGAGCCGCAACTGAAAATCGGCGGTCACCCCAGGAGACTGTTTTGGAACGTGGAACCACTAATTGATTGAGAGTAGTGGATCAAAGCTGTCTGGCCGGTCTGTAAGGTATAAGCTGATCCTTGAGAGGACGTGGTCCTTGATCGTGGAGTGCCTTATAGACAATGCAAAGAGATTTAAATTTGATCATGTTTTGAGTCGTCAACCAATGGTAAGTCCTAATGGTGTCAGAAATAGGTGCAAACTTTGGTGTTCTGGACAGCAGACGTGCTGCTGCGTTCTGTATTGTCTGCAATTTTTTTGTTACTCTAGTTTGGGCGTTTAGAAAGAGAGCATTGCAATAATCTAAGGAAGAGAGGACCAGGGTGCTGATCAATGTTTTAGCAGCAGCCTCTGGTAGGAAAGGAATGATTTTCCTTATCATTCTAAGTTTATGGTGGGCTGTGGCTGCTACTTTATTTGCGTGTGCCATGAAATTAAGATGATCATCAAAAATTACTCCCAAGTTCCTAACCTTGGGGGTTGGGTTGGGAGGGTTACCGAAGGCTGTTGGCCACCAAGATGTAGGCAGGTCGGAGAGAGGGAACACAACCTTAGAAAGCTATCTAATTGGTAGCTGTGGAGAGCAGCTTTCAGGCTTAGTCCAGAAGGAGTGCATAACACCTTGTTTTAACAGAGCATAATCTTATTGATATAGATTAAGTGGGGCCGAATCCAATCCTGGGAAAAGGCTGTACGAATCGTTGTACGAGGCGTTTTCTCCGTACGACTCTTACCCGGTAAACTTTCCGTACAACCTAGGAAGTACGATTCGTACAGAAAGCCTATTTCCGTACGTTTCGTACAAAAGACCGTACGGCTCAAAAAAACCAACGATTCTGATCCGGAACAGCTTGTACGCGACGTCCGGACGCATTCAAGCAGCGGTTTCTGGCCCAGCAAGTACGATTCGTCCCTACGTCACTCCGTATGGCTCTTTTTTTACGGGAGCCAAACACAGCCGGAAAAGCCGAGTCCGACGTGACCCGCTTCGCAACAGAGCTCCGGTATGTGACGTACACGCCATGAACCCCACCGTACGTGTCATCCCGGTCCTCCTAGCCTACGACCTGGTGCACCGGACCCGACGCACATGCCACAGAAGGTGAGAACAACACCCAGGGGCCAGGGGGGGTGTGGGGCAGGAAACATGCCCCATACCCAAAGCAAAACCTATAATATGTAGCCCATACATTACCACCAGGGTCTGGTCACCTGGGGGGGCGTGGCCAGCAACCCCTGCGTACCGCAACAACGGAAGTGGATGTGTACGGTGGGTTGCACACGTACCCCTTTGGCACCAGTAGAACAGTGATACGGACCGTACACATGCAATGAATGCGTGGGTACGGTGCGTTGCACACGTACCCCTACGGCACCAGTAGAACAGTGATACGGACCATACACACGCAATGAATGCGTGGGTACGGTGCGTTGCACACGTACTCCTACAGCACCAGTAGAACAGTGATACGAACCGTACACACGCAATTAATGCGTGGGTACGGTGCGTTGCACACGTACCCCTACGGCACCAGTAGAACAGTGATACAGACCGTACACACGCAATGAATGCGTGGGTACAGTGCGTTGCACACGTACACCTACGGCACCAGTAGAACAGTGATACGGACCGTACACACGCAATGAATGCGTGGGTACGGTGCATTGCACACATACTCCTACAGCACCAGTAGAACAGTGATACGGACCGTACACATGCAATGAATGCGTGTGTACGGTGCGTTTCACACGTACTCCTACGGCACCAGTACATTTGGGATACGAGGCATACACACGCCAGGAATGTGGGCTTACGGACTGGCCCTGCATGTTACCTTCATATTGGTGTGTGTGTAGGTCCAGGCCAGCAGTGTACTTCTCCAAGGGGGTTTGGGTGCAGAGGATTCCCAGCAATGGCCAGCCATATGGGGGTGGCTGCATATCAATACCAGCAGTGGCCACACATATATACGGGTGGGTGCAGATGAATACCAGCAGTGGTTAGAGACATGGGGGTGGGTGCATAGGACTCCCAGCAGTGGAAAGAGACATGGGAGTGGGTGCAGAGGACTCCCAGCAGTGGCCTGCAATATGAGGTGTGTGTGCAGATGAATACCAGCAGTGTCCAGACATATCGGGGGGTGCACAGGACTCCCAGCAGTGGCCAGCCATATGGGGGTGGCTGCAGATCAATACCAGCAGTGGCCACACATATGGGGTGGGTGCAGATGAATACCAGCAGTGTCCAGACTTATGGGGGTAGGTGCACAGGACTCCCAGCAGTGGCCTGCAATATGAGGTGTGTGTGCAGATGAATACCAGCAGTGTCCAGACATATAGGGGTGGGAGCACAGGACTCCCAGCAGTGGACAGAGACATGGGGGTGGGTGCACAGGACTCCCAGCAGTGGCCTGCAATATGAGGTGTGTGTGCAGATGAATACCAGCAGTGTCCAGACATATGGGGGTGGGTGCACAGGACTCCCAGCAGTGGCCTGCAATATGAGGTGTGTGTGCAGATGAATACCAGCTGTGTCCAGACAATTGGGGGTGGGTGCACAGGACTCCCAGCAGTGGACAGAGACATGGGGTGGGTGCAGAGGACTCCCAGCATTGGCCTGCAATATGAGGTATGTGTGCAGATGAATGCCAGCAGTGTCCAGACATATGGGGGTGGGTGCACAGGACTCCCAGCAGTGGCCTGCAATATGAGGTGTGTGTGCAGATGAATACCAGCAGTGTCCAGACACATGGGGGTGGGTGCACAGGACTCCCAGCAGTGGCCAGCCATATGGGGGTGGCTGCAGATCAATACCAGCAGTGGCCACACATATAGAGGTGGGTGCAGATGAATACCAGCAGTGGACAGAGACATGGGGGGTGTACATCAGTATCAGATGACCACACCTACATGGTGGTATGGATGCATCCCTAACTTTGGACTATGATGATAGTACTATAACAACACATCACTGACAGCAGTGTCCCACTCCCAGGAGGATGGATGTATTTCACACACTGCATGACACACCACATGTGGGTGTGAGGACATATAACACATGCATACCCACCCATGGCGGATGCAGCACAATACACACCCTGATATCATGCCACAAGACTGTATAGTCATGTAACTGCCTACAAAACTAAGATAGCCAAAGGGAACACACACTGTCACGCACATCCCAGGACTGATAGGAATGTCCAGGTGCTGGTCCAGCCACCAAGATGTCTCTCATGGAAGGAATAGGGTGGAAGTCCCCTAGATACAATGCCCACAATTGTCAGTCAGGTGCCCAAACACCCTGCATAACAAGTACCATTTGTGTGGTAGGCCGTGATTACACACATGCATAGTGCTGAAAAGGGGTAATTTGTCCCTGAAGGCATTCCTACATACTCAAAACACAAGTGCAGTGACAAGCAAGGATGGCACAGACGATTCAGCAGGAGACATCGGTGAGCAGGCATGGCCATTGTTGAAGGGATCCATCACCAACAAAGGAAATGTTGACACAGGTCAGCACAACAATTGTGCAACTGTTTGCAGGGAAGATGTCAGGTGTCACAGAGGAAGGAACACTCCTTGGGACAATGTCTCTAAACAAAATTAACACACACTACCAATGATTCTTTGCAGAGACATTGTGATGGCACACATATACCATGGTCCACCTCATGACCATTGTATTGACTGAGCTAGGCATGGTTTCTTAAAGTGGAGATTCTTCAGCAAAAACAAAAATCAATACTGTGTGGCTGCGTTATCGGTCTGAACTCACTACGTGGTGTTCACTCAATCACTGTACATGAATCACAAATGCAAATTCAAATCCTCCCCGCTGACCACCAATGTTAGAATTGGGAATCTCTAGTTGGCACAGGTATGCACTTGTGACAAGCAGGGACCCTTACTTCTAAGTCAGAGTAAGGGGATCACCCTTTCAAATAACCCCTGCTCACCCTTTAGGTAGTGTGGCGCAAGCAGTCAAGACTATTCTCAAGGCGTCATAGGTTAAGCATTTGTGAACACATACAGTAATGCAATGACACACCACAAATGGACACTAGTCAAGGTTGTATCAAAAACAGTTTTCTTTATATAAGGCTTAGCACCAGACCAGAATAACGAATAAAATGACCAAGGTATTATTTTAAAGTTCAATGTTCTTGTAAAACGGCTTGAAATACAAAAATAGGCTTCTCTTAGTCAATTACACTTCTTTTCAGGCTTTGTACGGTTCGTACCTGGATGTGCGACTCGTTGGCATTAAAAACCAGGAAAGTATGAGTCAAACAATCGTTGCGGACTCCGGAGTCCATAGCGTGCACGCTGCGGTGCGAACAGAACAAAGTACCTTGGTTTTGTAGGGTACGCGACGGACAGTGCGGGACAAGTCGATGGGTCCGGGTCGTAGCTCGGCAGCGTATTCAGATGCTGGTCGGGTCGGTGTGTCGGTACGCGGCGTTGGTACGGGACCTTCAGGGATACATGCGGATGGCCCGGATCGGCTTGCAGAGTCCGGGGCGTTCGGCGTTCGAGCCGTACCTTCGGTGCGGATAGGCGGCAACACTTCTCGGCGCCGTACAGCGTACGGGGAGGATTGGTGCGATGCGGCGTCTCGGCTCTGAGCACGGCACAGTACAGTACGTCTAGCAGCGTACAGACCGTACCTGCGGGACAACGAAGCTTGGGTCCGGCGTACAGGATTAGGCAGCCAGTGTTGTACGACTCGAATCGGCGGGGAAGGTTAGGTGCGATGCGGCCGGGAGGGATACAGTGCGTACTAGCACTTTTGGATCAGCGTAGACACACGGTGCTGGGCGGCAAAGACACGGCTTCACGGCAGATGGAGTACGAGTCGTACTGCGGCCAAATCCAGCGGGAAACGAGCAAGAATTGTCCAGGCAACTCAGTTTTGGAAGGCAGATGAGTCCAATGGTCCTGGGACTCAGTTCAGGGGGCAAGCTCTTCTTCCAAGCCCTTGGAGATTTGTTGAAAACAAAGTGCAAAGTCTCTCTTAGTCTTTTCCTCTCCTTTCTCAGTAAGGCACCAACTGCAAGCCAATCCCCCAGGTTAGGGAAAGTTACTCCTCCTTCAGCTTCTTCCAGGTCCTTCCAGTCAGGCAGAGTTTCTTCGTGGTTCAAGCAGGATCTCCTCTCTCTGGGGGAAATTAGAATAAAGCCCTCTCCAGGCGCTATGTGGAGGACCAGCACAAAGTCATTGATAGATCCAGGAACAGAAACAAAAGGTCCCACAAAGTCCATCAGGCATCCAGGGGCTGGGCAGGGCCCAGGGAGGCAAGCCCTCCCCTGGGCCCCAGCAGCAGCACGCCCCTGGTTGTTTCAAGTTAACCACAAGAACATTTTCATGGGGTCACAGCCCCTCTTTTATACACCAAATCCTTTGTTCTCAAAGGTGCAGGGAAGGGGCGAACCAGATGCAACTGGTTCCTGAGCACTTTGTTTTGCTCAGCCCCTCTCCCTATTCACAGGACAGGCCAGGGTCATCAGTCGCACCACAGGGGGCGGAGCCAGCATTGTGTGGGGAAAGCCCAGCCCTATTCATGTCCCAGGTGTACTCCTCCCACTCATCAACATGCAGCTCCCTCCACCCACCACTGGGGCAGACCCATTCTGACTCCTGGGGCCAGGCACACCAGCCAATCACACGCCAGGCAGTCACTGCACATTTATGCCAGTGTCTAGAAGTGGCACTTCTACACTAGCTACAGTAACGCCGCACACATCATCGCGCAGCATTTCATCACACGAGTCCGCACATACCAAACTCGCACCTGCACTCCCCACGCATCAGGAACTACCAGGGACACATCCATTCCCCCATGCATTCTTATGGGAGGGCAGGCCAGTCTCATTAAACCATACACAGAGCACACGCGCTTTCCACTGGGACACAGTGTGAAAGCGCCTAGAGGCCTAAAACCACTAGTACAACACAGGAAAAGGCTAGGATAATGCAAAAGGTTCTAGGGGTGAACTTGCCAGAAGGGCCAAGTCCAACAACCATCATACAAAAACATTTCTCAGAACCCTAACACATTACCAGAACACCAACTCCAGGAGCCTCGGCACCAACATCAAGTACCTGAAATGCAATAGTGTTGAAAGTAAAAAGAAAGGCTTTATTCAGCACAAAAAAAACCCTGAAAAATAGACTATGTACAGAGGCCAATGTCCAGTCCATATTTCAAGTCCAAGGGGGGACGTAGAGGACCGCATCTACCCCTAGCTTGCCTGCACAAAGGAACCTCAAGGTTTGTCGAACGAGGGGGGCATCATCTGTGGCAGTACCATGCACCGCAGGGACAGGAGGGAGTAGGGTAGGTGTTGCAGGTGCAGGGGGGGGATGTCTCCACCACAGGGGGTGGGGCAGCGCCAAAGGTGGAGGTGAGCTCGGCGCTGCACACCGCTGCCAGTACCTCCATCCGAACCCCTGCACCTGAGGATTCCCCAGGGTCAACAGAGGGTGTGGTGGGTGAGGGATGGGGTGCAGCGCTCTTGGGGGAGGGGGTCGACATGGTGGGGGACTCAACTCCCGTGCCCGGGGACTTCCTTGCCCGCTTGTGGGGTGGTCGCTCAGTGGGGACGAGGTCCAGCTCACCCATAAAGATATTCTTTGGTGAGAGTTTGGCAGGGGAGCCAAGGGGAGTGGTTTTGGAGGAACATGGTTGTGAGGACTGAGGACTGCGACTGTGGCTGCGTGTATGTCATCTGTCCCCAGACCATGTGGGTGTGCCTACATCCCCCTGAGTGTGCGTGCCATGAGGTGGGCGCTTTGTCTTACTTGGGGGTGTGCTGGCTGTTTCTGGTGGGGTGTGTGCTCGTGACTGGCAGGGTGTGCGTTGGACAGGCATGGGAGAGGGAAGTGTGGATGGGTCTGGGGTGGGGGGGGGCAGAGCGCTGCAGGAGAGTAACTGCTGCCATCAGGGAAGAGTCCATGGATCGCAGAATCCTGCGTTGGTGAGACATCGTTGCTGACATGCCCTCCATGAACGACACCATCTGTGTAAGCAGTTTAGTGTGTCCATGGAGGACATTCAGCACCGATACCTGTCCAACCTGCAACTGCCGCAGTATGTCCACAGACTCTTCACTGAGGGCAGCAGGGGTGACAGGGGCAGGGGGTGCGGTGCCTGGGCCGAAGGAGACATGGTGGGCCTCTGCACGGACAGAAGGGACGGGAGCAACTGGGAGGGTGGAGATGGTAATGGAGGAGACGGGGACAAATGTGGGGATGCTGCCAGGTGGTGTTCCAGCCTCCGCCTCCTCGACGAGGTCAGCGTCGGACCCCTCGGCGTCGTAGCTGGTATTGTGTCCAGACAGGTCCTCTGACTGACTCCCCTCGCCCTCCGTGCTACTGGTTCCTCCTGACTCTACAGCACTGGTGGCACTGTCGCTGGGTCCCTCCTCCAGGTCCGTGCAGGTGTCTCCCTCCGTTGCGGATGATGATGTTGTGGGCAAGGAGAAGAAACCGAAATGCATCAGTCACCTGTATACTTCTGACACATGAGCACAAAAACAATTGATCACAGTGCATATCAGGCAATGCATCATGAGTAACAGCTACATTACTCCGCACATATGTAAGCCCTGCACTGCCCAGTTGGTAGACACACTATGCCACTTGGACACAAGGAAATAAAGAACACACCAGGCCCCTACTTGAATGAGAAATACACTGAGAAGCTAGTGCCTGTGAATCGGTGAGCACAGCAATACAATGAAGTCATGCCACCTCTTGTTTACCCTGAAAGAAACAGTAGTGGTGCACCCAACATAAACTGACACACCTCAATACTCAAGGTGTCACCACACTCAGAGACCTGTAAGTACTTTGGAACCCAAAACAAAAAAATGTAGGTACCTTGGGACTCACAAAATACTTTACACAATCCACATGTTTTGAATGTGCCAATTCACCATTTTGTGAAAAGAACACTCATGTGCCTGCATGAAATATGTCTCACAAGGCAGTGCACACAAAACTACATTTACACTGTCATTGAAGAAGCTGGCACCTTTTCTAAGAAGCCACTGTTAGAAAGGAATGGTGTTGCACAAAGTACATATACATGGGCCCACAGAGGTATTGATGTCTTGAGACTTGTTAGTTTGTATCACCAACAACAAAGGAGTCTCACAAAATCAAGACCACTGTGGGAACATGTATATGGAGAATCTGCAACACCATTAAATTCTAACAGTGGCTTCTTTGCAAAGGTGCCAGCGTGTTCCATGAAAGTGGGAATGTCGTTTGGTGTGCACTTCCTTGGGAGACATCTTTCATGCAGGCACATCAGTGTTCTTAACACAAATCTTCAAATTACCACATTTAAAACATGAAGAACTGTTGACAAGTGCTGTGAGTGCCAAGGTACAATTTTTTTTAGACTTTTTACAACTTGAATTATGTCAGTTATCACATGGCCATCCGTCACCTGATTACACAGTTGGCTACACATGTGACCTACTGCCTGTCATCTGGAGTGGCACCAATGTCCACACACAGGACAATGCATAAGCTACTGGGCCTGCAATTGGGTTGTTAAAAAGCATAGCTGTACTGTGGAGACACCCTCATGGCAAGCCAGAATGTCCACACAGATGTCAGCACACAAAGTCCAAACTGTGTTGCATCTGAACCACACACAGGCGCTAAAAATGTATGAGCAGGAATCATGTTTTTGAAAAAATGACACAGGCTGCAAAGCACGAATATTAAGCACTGGCCAGCATCACAGGGGCACTGCACGGTGATTCTGTGTACAGCCAATTCTCACACACAGGTCAGACCTGGCCAGGAAAAATCAGGGGTACCCATGTAGGCTTCTCCCGCACAACCACCCATACCTGAGTCAATGTGATTGATACAGATCAAGAAGTGACACCTCTTATTCAGGGTAACAAAAACTGTGCAGCAAAAATTGCTAGATTTACACAACAACATCTCCTGGGGCTGGCAACACATATTTGTGACAAACAACCAGCAACAGATGTTTGTGAATAGCCACACAGGCACTGCCCAGTGTGAGTATGCACAAGCAAAATGGTGTATCCCTGTCCAGTGGACATATGTAACACACATGAGAAAAATACAAACTAGGCCAGGGACCAATGTCACAGAGGCAGACCTATGCTGAACCCACAGAGAATGTGCACAGTGTTGGATGACACACATGATTAGGAGGCCAGGGTGTCTCAGGGGACTGTAGTGGGCACACTGCTCCGTGTTCCTGGAATGAGCTGACTGTACCATGAGCAACCGTCATGGCACTATGCATATCTCCCACTCATGCACATCATGTCTGAGGCCACAACATTGGTCATGCATGCTGCAAGGGTGTTCAGTTGAAACCTCACACTCCTATGTTGAGAATCATCATCAGTGCCAACAAATATGGACCCCCAACATAGTGAACAGGTCATGGCACAGGCAAGGTACCAACACAAGTCACAGACCACCCTCCCACATGACGCAGAAAGTAATGTGCACTTAGATTTACTGGAACCCTAGATGACCATGTGCAAATGTGATTACACACAGACCAGGGGACACATGTCAAGGAGGGGAAGGGATGAAAAAGAGCACCAGGTGACATTGGAGAACAGAAAATGCACTGCACATATAAACTCTGGGAGTGTATCCAGGCTACAAAGCACTTCCAAATGCTGGTGACACATAACACAACAAACAGCCATGTACCTACCCCCTTGTTGCTGCAGTCTCTCCTGTAACTGCCTATCGAGGTCAGGGAATACCACCGCCAGGACAAGGCTCATGTGGGGGGTCAGGCATCAGCACCCGCCGTGGGGGTGCGGAGGGTCGATCCCCAGCTGGACCCGGGCGATCCGCCGGGTCCAGCACCGGATGTCCTGCTACCTTTTGCGGACCTGTGGCAGGCTCCGACTACGCTCCCCCGCAGATCTCACGGTCCTGACGATGTCCCTCCAGATCTTCCCCTTCTCGTAGGCAGTTACCTGTCAGGATGACAAAGTGACACAACATCAATACACCGGCTCCATGTCCCAGAGACACACATTTGAACATCTTTTAAATGTTGAACAGGGCATAAGATGCTGACAGGAATTGCATCATTCACAATAAGAAATTAGCCTGTGTGCGAGCCCCAATGCACTACATGGCATTGAAAGTCAACAGGTGGCATGAGGGGTGCGACACACTCACTGATCTTGGCACACACTGTGCAGCACATGCAACAGCAGGCTGATGGCCAGCACGTGTCAAGCAGTCACATGTCCCACTCCACTGACGCACCATCAGCAGACTAGACAGACACACCCAGGCAAAGATCACTCACCTGTCATTGACAACAGCGGATACAACCCTCACTCTGCACATGTGCCACTTGCCAGTGGGGTGACACCGGTGTCGTGCTAGCTCTGCAAGTCAGACACACAGCACGGCTTACTTGTCACATCAGATGGGTACACCTGCTGCCTCCTCCATGCAGCTGTGGTGCAACACTTCACATAGACACTCACCCACATGACAAGGAACATTCACACACATCAATGTCCATGAGGTCGTACACATCATTTGGACACTCTCACCACATGTCCACTCAACTCATACACATCTGTGGGTACAGTCACCTGTCACACCGGGGGGACCACTGAATCACCTCAGGACAATAGGAAAAAAAGCCACCAAGGATTTGCCAGGCTGAATGTGTCATGCACTATGCAGTGAAAGGCACAGTAAGCACAATGCAAGTGAGGAGTGCACACAGGAACTACATCATGCTCTGCATGAGAGACATCAGCATGTCCCCCCCTGGGACCCACTCTAAACAACATTGCATGTCTGTCCCACCTGGACACAATATTGACAGTCACACAATAGGTGCATAGGCAAAGGTAGTGGAGTCAGCACTCACCTGCTCCCCTGGTCTCCCATACAGCTTGGTGTACTGTGGGAGGAGGACGTCCAGCAACACCTCATTCTCCTCCAGGGTGAATGGCTGGGCCCTCTCTACAGTACGTGACATGGTCCAGAGGAAGCAGAGGCAGCAGCAGTGTGGTCGACTCAAAAGTTGTGCAGGCAAGTGCCCTCTCATGGGTTCTGTCTGCCTTATATCTGTCTTGCTGAGGGGCATTTATTTTGAGAAGTACATAGTGATTGGTCAGACACATTTGCATCGTACCTTTACTCCAATCCCTTTTAACATACACCTATGACACGCATTCGCATCGTTCAAATTTTGAGCATCATGTCAAGTCAACAACCACTTTGCAACATTGTATTTTGTGGCCAACTGACTGTTCCAGGACACCTGATGGACACATTTCAACTGAAAACTCAGTATCCATGACAACCAGCATGCATTTAGGGCCTTATACTTGTCCCTCATGTGTCCCCTATGTAATTTTTAAATCCACACACAGGTATGGTGCGTTTCACACGTACCCCTACGGCACAAGTACAATGGTGAAACGAAGCGTACACACGCGATGATTGTGGGTGTACGGTGCGTTTCACACGTACCCCTACGGCACAAGTACAATAGTGAAATGAAGCGTACACATGCGATGATTGCGGGTGTATAGTGCGTTTCACACGAACCTCTACGGCACAAGTACAATGGTGAAACAAAGCGTACACATGCAATGATTGCGGATGTGCGGTGCATTTCACATGTACCCCTATGGCACAAGTACAATAGTGAAACAAAGCGTACACACGCGATGATTGCGGGTGTACAGTGCGTTTCTCAGGTACCCCTACGGCACAAGTACAATGGTGAAATGAAACGTACACACGCGATGATTGCGGATGTACGGTGCGTTTCACACGTACCCCTACGGCACAAGTACAATGGTGAAACGAAGAGTACACACGCGATGATTGCCGGTGTACGGTGCGTTTCACATGTACCCCTACGGCACAAGTACAATGGTGAAACGAAGCGTACACACGCGATGATTGTGGGTGTACGGTGCGTTTCACACATACCCCTACGGCACAAATACAATAGTGAAACGAAGCGTAGACACGCGATGATTGCGGGTGTATGGTGCGTTTCACGCGTACATCTACGGCACAAGTACAATGGTGAAACGAAGTGTACACACGCAATGATTGCAGGTGTGCGGTGTGTTTCACGTGTACCCCTATGGCACAAGTACAATAGTGAAACAAAGCGTACACACGCGATGATTGCGGGTGTACGGTGCGTTTCACACGTACCCCTACGGCATAAGTACAATGGTGAAGCGAAGCGTACACACGCGATGATTGCGGATGTACGGTGCGTTTCACACGTACCCCTACGGCACAAGTACAATGGTGAAACGAAGAGTACACACGCGATGATTGCGGGTGTACGGTGCGTTTCACACGTACCCCTACGGCACAAGTACAATGGTAAAACGAAGCGTACACACGTGATGATTGGGGTGTACGGTGCATTTCACACGCTTACAATGGTAATACAGGGGTGACACATGCCAGGAATGGAGGGCTACGAGTCGCACAAGGATGTCCATCAAGTACTTGTCATTGCATACTTTCATGTGCAGGCCCTAGGTGTGTCAGCCAGTGATATTGCACATGTCTTCTCATCTAGTTGCACAATTGATGTGTGATGACCTGTGTACACATATCATGTGTGATGGGGCACTATGTGGCACACATCACCTTGACACTTGCCACATGTGTGTCTGTGGTCCAACTGTGTCATGTACAGCAGCAGTGGTATGGCACAGTCATCAACACCCGCACCTGTCTCCTGAGGCCAGGGACAGGGACACTCTATCAACTGACATGTCACAATCAGCGTGCCCCTATGTGACTATGTCAGGTGTGTGTCATGTGTTCCCATGAGCTTGCTGTTAGTGTTCCGTCAACTGCATCTGCTGTTGGTGCATCCAACATGGGTCTGTGTGAAGATGGACATGGCACACATCTACGCACACCATTCCACATGTGGATTCCCACGGCTGTAGGGTCTGTGTGCATCGGACATCATATTTTCCCAGGCATACATGTCTGCGTCGTCTGAATGGCTGTGTTTAATTGTTGTCACGTGTACCCCTTCATCGCAATGTGTGTCATATGTACATTTTTTCATTCCATGTGACCTGTGCGTGTGCCTTGCAGTCAACTGTCTGGATGAGATGACATACTTCCAATGCAGCTATATGGATGTGTGTCACTCCGGTGATATCTCTGGCTGTTCACTCAGACTTGCCCCCAGCTCATTTCAGGGCATGTCATGTAGACTTGACAATCAACAGGTATATCTGGCTTTTCGTAGGAGTGCCAGCAAGATGGCATATGTGTCCTGGATGTATTGCACACACCAGACTCCATAGTTACCTGATGTTTAGTAGCAGTTTAGCATGTGCTATGTTCATTGACATTGATGTTGGCACACTCTCAATCTTCATGATTCCTAACAATGTCTTGCAGGGCACCGCCTGTCCCAAGAACAATGCCAGACTTGGCTGCCATGAGGGAACGTGCCTGCATCTGACATTACAGATTTACTCAACAGTTGATTGAGGACTTGACCGACAGGCTGGCACCACACCTCCAACCGCGACACAGGTATCCTACTGCGCTGACCCCAAAGATGAAGGTGATGGCCGCCCTACATTTTTTTGCCACAGGTACGTTTCAATTGACCATAGGTGATGTTGGTGGGATGTCACAGACAATGTTCAGCCGTGTCCTGGGTGATGTTTTGGCAGCCATGTTGGAGCACCTTGATGAATTCATCAAATGTCCTACTCCTGAGGAGTTGACAGATGTCAAGGGTGATTTCTATGCCCTGGGAGGGATGCCCCATGTCATTGGGTCCATTGATGGGACACATGTGTCTTTGGTACCACCACAGGCACAGGAGCAAGCCTATTGCAACCGTAAACATTACCACTCAATAAATGCCCTTGTGGTGTGTCTTGCTAACATGCTGATTTCCCATGTCTGTGTTTTCCAGGATCAGCACACGATGCCTACATCATGAGGCGTAGCAGGGTGCCACAAATGATGCTGCGGCTGCACAACGAACGAGCATGTCTTGTTGGTGGGTATACTCTGTTGGTCCTGTGTGTTGCAGTATCTTTGGCTCTTACGGCATCTCCTGACCCACTTATTTACATGATGTATCCATGTAGGGGACTCTCGATATCCCAACATGCCATGGCTAATGACACCTCTCCGCAACCCAAGAACAGCTGCAGATCACAGGTACAACAATGCACACGGGCAGACCAGGTGAGTGATTGAAAGGACGTTTGGCCTCCTGAAGAGCCGATTCCGGTGCCTTGACAAGACAGGCGGGTCCCTCCCATATGCACCGGAGAAGGTGTGCAAAATCTTCATTGTTTGCTGCATGCTGCACAACATGGCTGTTGAGAAGGCAGTGCCACTCATTCTTGATCCTGATGAGCAGCAACACCCACCCGTGGAGGATCAAGGGCTTGGTCATGAGGCAAGTGATGAGGAGGATGATATCCGGAGTCAGCTCATACACAACTTCTTCTCATAATGGTGAGTCACTGGGTATGAGTGTGCAAGCTTGTAGCATTGAGTGGCATGTGTTGCAATGTGTGTGTCCAGCTGACTGAATGCAAAGTGACTTTGATGTGTGTACTGATGTGTCACTCGAGTGATGATGTCATGCCACACAGTTTTGCGGAGAGACTTTCTTTGAAATTTGCATGTGTCCAACATTGTTCATGTTTCGTAACTGACCATGTGTGCGGCGAGATTTGTATTAGGTGACTTCTTGTGTGTCTGTCATTCCCAGGTTTTTGCGCCTGTTGTCTGCTCGTGTCATCGTTGTCCTCCTGCTATTCCTCATGAGGATTGCAACGTGTGCTGAATCAGCGTTCCATGCACGGTCATGTGGTCAGTTTGGGTAAGAATTGCAGCAATGCTTTTTGGTGGTGGTACGGGTTGGGAATGTGTGGGGACTGTTTCTGTGCATGTTGTGGTACCATGCATACATATCTTCTTACCATGGAGCATGTAACATGTAGCATCACTCCCATGACATGATAGTCACCCTTTTTGACAGTCATCTGTAGTGGAGTGTGGAGTCTGATGAAGGCATCAATGTGCGTAAACCTTGCCTCTGAAACATTGCTGATGCTACGGGTGGACATAGTGTGGGACATCACAACAACTGGCTCTATGGTGATTTGCAGCCTCTCTGTGTGCAGCAGGATGTGTTTGGCTCATCCCCTTGACTTGTGTGCCAGTTCATTGGGATTTACAACATCCGTGTTGTGAAGGGGGTGTCCAGCGTATGTCCCACATGTTCTGTCAACTGACCTGTGAATCTGTTCGTATGGATGCATTTCCCTTTGTGTGAGTTTGTGCAATAAAGGTGTTCAGCACAATCCAAAGTGCCTCATCTCACTGCAGATCTCTTGCCAGTTGGCATGCGTCATCTATGGCATAATTGTCAAAGATTGAGCATATGAGTGTATGTGTACTTAGGCAACATGCATGCATTTCTTCATGGCTAATAACCTCTATTGTGCATGAAGTACCTGGTTGTGTATGTATTTGTGCAGGTTGCTCCCCACAACGGGACGTCAACGCCTGCTGACGGTGTGTCTCCTGTGCGCAGCTCCGCATTTTGTTGCCTGATCCTGTGGCCGTCATTTTTGTTGATGCTTCATGCATTTTCTCGGAGTGACCCATGAGTAACCTGAAACTCCTTCCTTTACATACACCTGTTGCACTGTGCCTTTCTGACCTCCTTGTCTTTGTGTGCTACTTTTTGCCTAGTTTCTCACCCCTTCCGCCTGCTGCTGCCTCACCTGCGCACCTCCCCAACGAGTGCCCTGATTCTGCAACCCACACACATCCAAAATGCTCCTATCTTCCCCCCTCCACCCATTCTTAATGCAGCCAGCAGCTTGTCTGTGCCACTGTTGCGCCAACGCTGTGCCAAAGGCAGGACCGTCTGCCCCTGCAACGTGCACAGTGCACGACCCTCTGGTCCTTGCATGACCCACGTCACACAACAGGCTCATGCTGCAGCCATCCCTCCAAGAAATGTCCACCAGACAATCAACCGCCTGCTATCAGGCAACCCCTAAGCGCACACACAACACCTTTGCATGGTGAGTGTGCAACTCCAACTGCCTACACAGCGCTGCCCCGCCTACCAGACCCTGTCAGAACAACCAGGTCATGTGCCTCCTACTCCACACCCGCTCCGTCCACCAGCACGCCATTGGACTCTGTTACCTCCTCAACACAACAGCCCCACACATCACCTTCATGACAGTAACCTGGATAAAAGCATCCTCAGCACACAACTTCTTCATTGCCATCTCTGACGGATACAAGATCACCCGCAGGGACGGCACCAACAATCCCGGCGGATGACTTGCAATTTATTCACAAGCACACCCTCAGAGTCACAAAACCGGTTTTGCACCAACCCCCTGGCAACCCTCAGAGTAACTCTCATCTACAGATCTCCATGCCTACATCCATAATTCCCCAAAGCCATCAACACGTACATCTGCACGCACGCCCTCACCTCCACAGGCTGCATGTGGCTGGGGGCCAGTAACTTCTTGCTGGAGGAGAACCACACCACCATCCATCATTGGTCCATTAACATTTGCATCCATGTCTCCGACAAGCAACACACTGCCCCACACCCCGCTATCGATCCCCCAAAGATGCTTGATGTAAGTCGCCACAGACAAGCTGTGTGGGACACTCGAACCAACACCCCTGCCACACCCTGCAACCTCACACACTGGATCAGCAACTGATCCAAAAATCTGGCCACATTGACGGACTTTCCTGTGAAGCACAACAACAGTTAAGCCACCTGGGAAAAGGCAGACCTACTGGACTCATACAGATCTAGCCGGACTCTTGTGCAAACCTTGCAACACAAAGAACCATCAGTTACCTTACAGCCCTGGAAAACGCCACACACAGCCATCACCATATCATCAGCAAGGACAAGTGGAGATCCTTCAGATAGGGCTGAGGCACCACAACACACGACATAAAGGAGCTCATCAGCATTGTGAGTGGACTGACAGCAGCTCTCCATCCAAAAGACACCCCACCCTTGCAAGGCAGATCAAATCCCTTGCAACTTTCTACCACTGCAAGCTCATGGCCATACACGACAGCCTTGGCACACAGAGGCAGACAGCACTATTATCCACGGGACAAACCCCCCTCAGGTTCTGGACTCCCGTCAGCAGCAAATACACCACCTGGCTCATGTGCACCATCCACTCTGGCTCTCGATCAGGCCCCTTCCCACACAACATCTCAACCACATCATTCCCCATCCTTGAAGCCCACGTCCAGCGCATCCTGAATGTCTCCTTTGAGTTTGCCACATTCCATGGGAGCTGAGACATGCAGAGACCCAGGCCCTTCTTCAACAATGGACGGCAGTACCGCAGGATCTCCTGGAACATCACCCTGCTTCCCTACTCAGCAAATGTCATCAAGAAGACACTCAACGAGCAACTGACATACTTCCTCCACGCAAACAGCTCCATGCAACCGGCACCAGAACATCTTCCACAGTAATCACACCACTGCAACCGTCATTATTGCCACCACCAACGACAACTTTGCCCTGCCCAACAATGGTGAGACCACCCCCCTTGGCCTCTCAACAGCATTGTACACCATGTGCTACCACACTGTCAGCTCACACATCTCCAACACTGGTATCCAGAGGAGGGCCCAGGATTAAATCAACAAGTAGCTCACCAGCAAGGCCCGGGGAGTCGGCCTCCACCCTGCAGCATGTAGTACACTGGGGTCATGTGGCCCATGCCCCAGGGCTAATCTCTCAGCGTGACAAACTTCAATGTCTCCATGACCCCCCTCTCCACCATTACATGCGCACATGACCTCATCATCATCTTGTATGCCATTGACACCCAGCTGCTCCTCAACCTCACCAAAGACCCAGCCATTGCCAGATCCAACCTTCAAGAAGGCATGAGATCCATTGACGACTGGCTGAACATCAGCCACCTGATGCTGGACTTGGACAGGACTGAGGTCATCATCTGAGGATTGTCCCTTACAGCTGGGTCAACTCTTTGTGTCTCACCGGCCTGGGCACCGTACCAGCACCCAGTGGCCACGCACGCAAGCTGGTGTTCATCATGGACTCATCGCTCACAATTAACATGCAACTCAACACCATCTGTACCTCATGCTGCAACACCCTCCGCATTCTGCAAATAATCCACAGATAGATCCACTCCAAGGTAAGACAGACCGTCCCCCAGGTCCACAACCCCAGCCGGCTCAACTACAGCACCGCCCTCTATGGCGGAACAACAGCAAAACTGCAGGAGAAGTTGTCCACATCCAGGGTGCATCCGCACACCTCATCGTCAACATCCCCCACCCCAGCCACATCACCGTCCACCTGAGATAGCTAGAATGGCTCACTGTCTGCTGCAGGATCACCTTCAGACTCCTCAACCACACTCAGGAGGCAGTCCACAACCCCAGACCCAAAACCGACCTTGGACGTCTGTCATCCAACACCCCGTTGGCCCAACTCCGTGCAGCCGACCTTGCCCTGGCCACCATTCATCACATCCACAGGAATACTGCATGCAGGAGATAGTTCTCCCACCTAGCCAAACAGACCTTGGACTCCCTCCCCGGGCACCTCAACATGATCCATGACCTCTACACCTTCATGATACTCTGCAAAATTGGTCTGTCTGAGCAGTATTGCAAGCCCCCCCCTCAGCAGCTTGAGGCCATCACGGGTGAGTATTGGGCTCCATTTCTGTATTTGATGATACATTGTGACCCATGTGTGTCCTCAACCGGACTCAGGTCCAAGTGTATGGATGGCTGAAGTTAGTTCCACACTCATGCATATTTTGACATATCCCCACATGTATGTTCTGGACTCATGCTAAATGACTGCAACATAAAATTCCAATTATAAATGTATTTATTAAAGGTCTGGGGCATGATTTGTGCACAGAAAAAGGTGCAGGGACCATAGAATCCAAAGTTCCCAGGGGGATATGGGATCCTTCGCATTTGAAGTCATCAGAGTCCAGGCCACAGTGTTTGGCATCATTGGTCAGATTGTGATCAGCAAGTCCATGTGGCAGATGATGTCAGTCAATGAGGTGATGCTATCGTACATGGAGGCCAGGTGCCAGGCCAGGTGACCTGGGAGATGTGGATGGTCCGCTGCCTCTCACGGTCTTTTCCGTGGACGACCCACCTTCCTCTGGGAACCTCAGATGCAGGCCTTGACGATGCTTTGGACGCTCCGTCGGACGAATCCTCCTCCTCCTCCTCCTCCCTCCCTGTGGCTGGTGGTGGTCTTCGCCTGGTGGCACAGGGAGGGTTGCCATGTTGTCGGCGATCCGACGGAGTGAATGGCTTATGTCCCTTTGCACCGCCAGGAGCTCAACCAGTCTTGCCTCCATCCGTCCTTGGTGTTCTTGTTGACTGGTGTGTTGCTCGGCCTGCTGGTTCTTCATCTCTGTGAGGGTCACCACTACCTGGTTGAACTCCCTGGTGTCACGCCGGTATGCGTCCATGATGTTGTCTATGTGTGACATACCGGTCCCTTCAGCTGGCTGGTCAGGTTCTCGCCTCTGCCTGCCTCCACTCCCACCACCCCTGCCCACACGAGCCTGGCCTGCCGTTGTGGGCACATCAGGTCTACGGTACCCCTGAGGGATGGCAGTGGCGGTGTTGTCTGCCTCCTCCTGGGTGCCCGGCACACCTTGTCGCTCCTGGTCAGACTGGCTCAGTTGTTCACTGTGGGCAGGGCTCCTCGGTGTCTCCTGGGATGTGGCAGGAATGAGGGTGGTGGTTGGCACAGATGTTCCTGAACCAGGTGCTGCTGGGGCTTGGACACCAGAGGGTCCAGGTCGGTCAGGGTCATCCGCGGAGTGTTGAGAGGCGTCACTGCCGGTGGGATCAGGTTCCTCCCGAGCCTGGGACTGTGATTCTTCCCCCCCATTGTTGGGGGGAGATCCATGACGTTGACCTGTGTGTGAGAGAGAGACGATGTTAATGCTGTTTCATGCAACATCCATGTTTCATACACATTCAAGTTGGCACTGTTCCTCCAGGTAGTTGTATGTACCTAGCATTCTCCTCAATGTTCACTTGTGGATGGGTATGTTGCGGGGGACAGATTGATATGTTCTCCTGAGTTTTTGACATGTAGATTTTTGGCTTGGATGCTTCTTCGGCTATGTATTGCTGTTGTTTTGTTGTTGTGTCCCGGGGGTGTCTGCTTGTGTAAGGGGTGTGTGTGATGAGTACAGGCCCCAGCTAGGCCCGCAGAATACAAGGGTTCGCTCTCCTGTAACAAAAGCTAGAAAGAAGTTGGCACGGAAACTGCAAATACAAAGACAGAGTTTATTAACCCTTAAGGGTGGTCCTACAACCTACACAACACTCTTCAGTATCGCATAGAGTAGCACAAAGAACTTGCTTACGTGGTCCCCTTTTATACACAACAGAGGGGCTCATAAGTGGGTGGATACAACATGGAGCAAAATTCATTACCATTTATGGACATTTTCGATACAGGATCAATATATGGGCGGAGTTAACAATTTCCTGAGCCTGCGAAAACATGGTCAAACAAGGACTAACTGATAACAGATGTGGTCAAGTCTGGGCATGCGCCAGACGGACAAAGGAGCTATTTATAGACTGTTACTAGGCAGATTACAAGAGCAACTAGCGAAAAGGTAGGACTCTTCTCGTGCAAGGCACGTGGAGACATGACAATACAAAATGGAGTCCGGACATTAGTCAACATAAGACAAGAAACACATTTTAACTAGAGAATTCATGTCTTTAGTGAATGCTTAATCATATCGCTGTTTTAATTTTCAACATGTGTGACAGGGCCTGCTGGTGGGTGTAGTGTGATTTTGCACTGGGGCTCCCAGGTGATGTAGCTGTCCCCCCATGGAGCATGCTGCCATGACAGTGAGTGTGAGTTCCTGTCCTAGATATCTGACCTTGTTGTCTTGGTGTTTGTGTTTGCACTGGTCGCAGGAGGGACTTGTGCTGCCTACACCCGGGCCAAGTGTCAGCTATCTTGTCAGTACTTTCCCAATCCCTGTGCATTGCGCATGGTGCATGGGTATGTACCTGGGCCATATGGGATGAGGGCAATTGTGTCTGATTTGGAGTTCAAAAATGCGTTTTGTGACACCCACACTCCCAGCATACTGGACATCCATTCTTGGGTTGGTGCTTCGTGTAGCATGGGACATAGCATGGCCTTGCTTTGTCAATGGGGCATGCACATGTTAGTGGCATTAGCGTTGTTTTTGACTGTGGTTGTGGCCGGTGAGGGCTTGGGGGTAGTTGCGTGCATTTTGTGTAGTTGGGGTGTGAATGCCATTACCCCCATGTTACGTAAGATGTTTGTGTACTCACCAGGCTCTGGAAGTCCTTGAAGTCCATGTACTCCCACAGGCGGAAGCAGGGCCATCACCTTCTCCTCCCAGGAAAGGAAATGTACTGGTCTGCGGGGCCCACCCCTCCAGTGATGTTGCTCTGGGCGTAGTCGCCATTCATTTTTCGCTTGACCGCCCTCCGCAGATCGTACCACCTGGCTTGGCATTCAGTCCTGGTCCTTCTGATGGGTGCAACAGCATTCACCCTATTGACGATCCTCTGCCACAGGCGTGATTTTTCAGCTATGCTGGTCTGTCTGACCAATGTTCCAAACAGCTGTGGCTCGACTCTGAGGACTTCATCGACAAGGATGTCCAGCTCCTCCCTTGTGAACTTTGGATTCTTGTCTGTGGGCATGGTGTGGGGTGAGGATGTGGATGGTTGTGGGTGTGTGGGTCTGAATGTGAAGGTGTGGGTCTGAATGTGAAGAGGGGGTATGTGTGAAGGAGGTTGTGTGAAGGTGTGTATGTTAAGGTGGATTTGTGCAGCTGTTGGTGTGTGCTCTCTAGCTGCAGTGAGTCTGTTGCAAAGGCTCATGGTTTGTGTGTGGGCCCTTTTTATTGGTCCATTTGTGGGTGGGCCTCAGTTTGAATTTTTGGTGGGTGTGTTATAAGGGGTGGTTGTGAGTTTGCCCCTCTGTTTGCCTGTTTGGATGTGGCCAGGTCAGTCATTTCCATGTGTTGTGCACTGTAGACGTGTTTTGTGGTGTTGTGCGAGTCGAATAGACCCTCCTTGTGCTGTTTTACATTGCCTATGTACGGTGCGTACATACGCGATGTTGTTGTGAGGTGCCTACATACGCGATGTTGGGGTACGCACCGTACATACGCGATGATGTTGTTGTTCGGTGTGTACATATGCGATGATGTTGTTGTGAGGTGCGTACATACGCGATGTTGGTGTACGCACCGTGCATACGCAATGGTGTTGTTGTGGGGTGCGTACATACGCGATGTTGGGGTATGCACCATACATAAGCGATGATGTTGTTGTGAGGTGCCTACCTACGCGATGTTGGTGTACGCACCGTACATACGCGATGATGTTGTTGTGAGGTGCGTACATACGCGATGTTGGTGAACGCACCGTACATACGCGATGATGTTGTTGTGGGGTGCGTACATACGCGATGTTGGGTTACGCACCATACATACGCGATGATGTTGTTGTGGGGTGTGTACATATGTGATGTTGGGGTACGCACCGTACATACGCAATGATGTTGTTGTGGGGTGCGTACATACGCGATGTTGGGGTACGCACCGTACATACGCGATGATGTTGTTGTGAGGTGCCTACATACGCGATGTTGGTGTACGCACCATACATACGCGATGATGTTGTTGTGGGGTGCGTACATACGCGATGTTGGGGTACGCACCGTACATATGCGATGATGTTGTTGTGGGGTGCATACATACACGATGTTGGGGTACGCACCGTACATACGCGATGATGTTGTTGTGAGGTGCCTACATACGCGATGTTGGGGTACGCACCATACATACACGATGATGTTGTTGTGAGGTGTGTACATACGCAATGTTGTTGTGAGGTGCGTTTATACGCGATGTTGTTGTGAGGTGCGTACATATGCATAGGGGGCCTGTACGACTCGCACCGCGGGAACTACTTTTTCCGGGATACGAGTCGTACAAAGTTTGCTTTGTAGCGGGTAAAGTCATTCCCCGTGTACGGGACGTTTTCCGTACGATTCGTAGATCGGAAAGCCGGTCCGGATCGTACTTGTACGCTCGGACTGTATTTTTTTTATTCGTACGGAAAAGTGTCCGGGTCCGTCTCGTACAACTTTTCCCGATCGAATTCGCACGGATGGGGCCGATCCGTATGTATTTTTCCCGTACGAATCATACTTCACGGGTGGGACGGGACTTGTATGATTCGTACGGGAAAAATTACGGATACGAGTCGTACGGGAAAAAAAATACAGGATCGGAATCGGCCCCAGTGTATTTATAAAAATATGTATTTATTTTAAGACACTCACTAACACATAGAGATATCTCCTAGCTGGACATATACACAATGCACACAATACTTTTCAATAGAAACAGGTATGTAGCACAGATGCACAGTGGGTGCCGGGGGAGACCAAACCATACACTAAAATAGTGAAATGCAAACCAAGACTCATGTCAAGTCTATACTCAGAAGGCGTAGAAGTTCCGGGGACCCAAGGAACCACCCGAGGTAGGTAACCAGTAACCCCACAGAAGTTGCATGCAGAGTGGGAACACGACCACTGGCTCAATACAAGTCAAAGGGTAAGTCTCAGTTGCACATTTAAAGTAGAAGGACTCTTCCCAGTGGACCCTGAATAAACCCTGTGGAAGACAGAAGGTTGAAGAGCCACCCCACCTGTGGGTAACCTATGAACCAGCATGCCTACACCAGGGAAGCCAGGTGTGAAGTAGCATCGGAAACCAACGTCAAACTCAATGGAGGACTTCAGGAAGATGCCGCTGCTGGAGAAGGTGAAAGTGTCCGGTGAAACCCAAAGGTGGATTCAAGTTTAGAAGCACCTGCAAGCAGACGGGACAGAGTCTATGCCACTCAGGAGTGACCAAGAGGTTCGGAAGACGAATGCCCACCGATTTTGAGTGTTTCAGGAGAGCTGATGGTGACCTTGAAATTGCAGCTGTGTGGACCAGGCGATGCTGTGGAAGATCAGGAGCCGTGCACAAGCTATCCCATGTTGGATATCGATAGTATAGTGGTCGTGTCCGTCAGGAGCACCAACAAGCCTTTGCAACTGCTACCAACATGGAACGTGAAGAAGGTATGGTGTTGGGACCAGAAAGGTGCAGATGACTCACCATAAGGAGGGGAGTCAGGGCAGGCTCTGAGCAATGAGGGGAGCCTACAGAAAACAAAGGAGACCCACAGGAGAACCCACAGGCAGGAGGCACTGGAGTCACAACAGGACCTCAAGCAGTTCTCCACAGATGCAGTCCCACGGTGCAAGTGATGCAGTGAGGATAACGTTCTTGGTCACAGGAGATGCTCGAGGTTGGGGCTACTTGGAGCCCAAAGATTTTGGAGGAAGGTAGATAACAAGCCTTTGCAACAGCAAGTTGACGCGGTGTACAGCGGTTTGTTCCCTGCAGCTCTGACGAGGGTTACTGGCCTACAACTTGGTGAGAGGACAGGGCAGGCCTAATTGGATGTTATGAACCACCACCTGTGTTGCTGAGCCTTTCGAAGTCCATGGGAGGTCAGGATCAGTAGACCAGTCAGCTTTGTTGTGGTGGCTGCAGATGCAGGGAAGTGACTCTTTGACTTCAAGGGAGATTTCTGCAGGTGTCTTCGATGTCCACAGGCCTTGGAAGGTTCTTGTATAGAGCAGAGGCACAAACATTGCAGCAGAAGAGCATGGAAATAGCACCAGGAGCAGCAGGAGTCTTCCTAGTGGCAGTCTTGATTCCCAGAGTGAAGTCTAGTGAAGTCCAGAGTTCCCAGACAGTCGAAGAACAAATTGTGTCTTGAAATGAATCAAGTCACACAACGAATCTAGAGACCCACCCTCAGGTAAGCCCTTAAGTACCCTAAGGAAAGGGTTCGGAAGATTCAGGGTTCCCTCCCAGGGAGGGGTCAGAGAGTGGGGAGGATACTCCCATGTCCTTTGTTCAGCTTCACGCAAGAGCAGGAGCCAATGGGTCCCTGAGCTGTTTTTTTTGCCGAGTTTTATATAGCGTGGACTTGACCCGAATCGAGTATCAGAGCACTTTACATAGCACCAGTTACGTTACATGAGGTCACACATTCATTCTTGTTAGGCACAGGGAGATTAAGTGATTTGCCCAAAATCACAGGATGTTCAGCATCATTGCTGAGACTCGAACCCAGTTCCCCAGATTCGAGGTCGACCGCCCTAGCCATTAGGCCAACTCCTCTCCCCAAACTGTACTATGCAACGAGGGCACCAAATGTGCCCCTCAAGCAGACTGAGTGACACTGACAAGCTCTCCAACCTGACCCCAACACACTAAACCCTGTCTGGGAGGTGGTCACACCTCCCTGTGACATGATAACTATTGTTCTGCCTTCTCCTGCACGAGCTTAGCTCAGCAGCAGGAGGGCAGAATTGTGTCTCTGGTTGGCAGCAGCCATGTTATGCTGTCTGGGTCTATATGAATGGTACCGGGAGCACTGAGGGCCTCCTGGAGGAGCTTTACAGTGCATGGAATCATACCTCCCAGACCATTTACAGTGTGGGGGTATGATTCCAACAGGTGTGAAACATGACAGGGTTCGTTAAAGCCAGTTTACAGATGGTCATCGTCCTAATGATGCAAGGCCACTCTATGTGTTGTAATGGCTGATGCACTTACAACCCAGGAGAATGGGCTCCGAAGGTTGCAGGGGTGTCCTGCTCATGCAGGGGCACCCGCACACTTAGAACCAAGCACCCTGCCTTCAGGATTGAAATGCCAGCTTTAGGGGTGACTTATAGGTTTTGAGTGCAGTGACCTTCAATATAGGGAAACTCATAGCTTTCATAAGTGGTGCTAGCACCATCTTACACAGGCTACAATGGCAGGCCTGTAGTTACAGTTTGAGTGGTCCCCCACGGGAGACTTTATGCATGCTTCAGCCCATGGGGGACCCCTGTTGTACCAATGCCCTGTGTACCTCAGTACCATATACTAGGGACTGATTAGGGTACAGGAGTGTCCATTCTGGGATGTACCTAAGTACTTACCATACCAATTTAGGGAAGACAGCACTGAGACTGGGGTCCTGGTTAGCAGGATCGCAGTCAGACTAGTCAGACACAGCATAGCACCAGGCAAAAAGTGGGGTAACGATAAAAGCAGATCCTACTTTCCAACAGGCATCAACAGAGGGTTTCTAGTGCTAAAATCACCATCTTTCTAGCTTTCAGGAATAGGCAGATTTGTGTCAGAAACCCAAAATTGTCTGTGCAGTTTTGGCATAGCCTATTTTTCCAATTTTTTGGCTTTCAGCTTCCTTCCAGTTATTGTTAGAAATAGGTTTGAAACCAATAATGGATTCCAGATAACTATATGCTTATGAAAAGTAGACAACATTTTGAATTAAGCAAGGGGTCATTTGTGTAGATCCTTCAAGGTTTTTCTATGGAAACTACCAATTGAAGTAAACAAATATTGAAATTGAGTTGGAAAACAGTCATTTGTGCCAACATATTTGTCTGTAACTTCTTCCAAGTATGGCATATTTTTAAAAGCTATATACCATTATGTCCGATGGACCCTTCTGGTTGCGGTGATATATAGGACTTGTAGGTTTGCCAAGGACCCAAGGTACCCAGAGCCAACAACTGAGCTGCACCTTGTAATGGTTTTTAATTGTGTACAGGGTGTATAGCAATTCATTTGGCAAAATATAAAGAGTGAAAAATAGGTAACAAGGAAACATATATATTTCCTAAATAAGAACAAAATATAGAGTTTAGAAGCAGTGGTTATTTGCACATCACAGAAATTGTGGGTTCCCATACAAGCATGTGAATTAGCGGACATGTTTCAAAATAGCTTCTTTTTTACACATAGTCTTACATTTGGAAGGCAGAAATAAAAAGAAAGTCAAATGGTAATAACACTTGTGCTACCATTGTGTGTTTCCCTAAGTCTCTCAATCAAAATAGTACCTCATCACAAAATAGCTTCTTTTTTACACATAGTCTTACATTTGGAAGGCAGAAATAAAAAGAAAGTCAAATGGTAATAACACTTGTGCTACCATTGTGTGTTTCCCTAAGTCTCTCAATCAAAATAGTACCTCATCTGTGTGTGGGTAAGCCTAGTGCCTGCATCAGGAAATAGCCCAACACGAAACTCGGACTCATACATTTTTCCAGTGAAAACTGAGCCTTTTTTACCATGTGCCTAGCTGTGGATTTTGAACCCTAGCTCAGACGGCACTTAGAAAACCTAGCAAACCTATACTTTTTTTACGACTAGACACACAGGGGAATCTAGGTTGGAGTGACTTGTGTGGCTCTCACCAGGTTTTGTTACCCAGAATCCCTTGCAAACCTCAAACTTTGTAAAAACAACACATTTGCCTCATATTTCTGTAATGGAAAGTTCTGCAATCTGCGTCGATCCACAAGCTTCCATGCACCCAGCCTTTCACAGAGTCTCCTGATAAACATGGTACCTCACTTGTGTAGGTACGCATAGTACCCACGACAGGAAATGCCCAAAAATGCAACGTTGGCACATCACATTGTTCCAGTAAAAACTGACCCTTTCTTTGCAATGTGCCTAGCTGTGGATTTTGGACCCTAGCTCAGCCGGCACCTAGGGAAACCTAGCAAACCTATAAAAAAAATTAAAGTAGACATCCAGGGAAATGCAGTATGGGGTGACTTGTGTGGCTCCCGCTAGGTTCTGTTACCCAGAATCTCTTGCAAATCTCAAACTTTGTCAAAATAAACACATTTTCCTCACATTTCTGTGATGGAAAGTTCTAGAATCTGTGGGGAGACACAAACTTCCAGCCAGCCAGCATTCCCCAAATTCTCCTAATGAAAATCGTACCTCACTTGTGTGGGTAGGCCTAGTACCCACGGCAGGCAACAGCCCAAAATGCAATGTGGACACCACATTTTTCCATTGAAAACTGACCCTTTTTGTGTAATGTGCCTAGCTGGGGATTTTAGACCCTAGCTCTGCCAGCACCTAAGGTAAGCTAGCAAACCTATATATTTTTCAAACTAGAGATCCAGGGAAATCTAGGATGGGGTTACTTGTGTGGCTTTCACCAGGTTCTGCTACCCAGAATCCCTTGCAAACTTCAAACTTTGTAAAAAACAACACATCTTCCTTACATTTCTGTGATGGAAAGATTTAGAATCTGTGTAGATCCACAAACTTCCACGCACCCAGCATTCCCCAAAGTCTCCCAATAAAAATGTTACATCACTTGTATAGGTAGGCCTGGTTCCCGCGACAGAAAACTTCCCAAAACGCAACATGGACACATCACAGTTTTCCTGTGAAAACTGACCCTTTTATTGCAATGTGCCTAGCTTTGGATGTTAAACCCCAGATCAGCCAGAACCTAGGAAACCTAACTAAACAATTCATTTTTTTAAACTAGACACCCAGGGGAATCCAGGATGATGTGACTTGTATGTCCTCTCACTATTTTCTGTAACCTAGAATCCCCTGCAAACCTCATAATTAGTTAAAAAAAATAAAAAATCCTCACATTTTTGTGATGGAAAGTTCTGGAATCTGAGGGGAGCCACAAACTTCCACCCACCCAACATTTCCTAAATCTCTCGATAAAAATGGTACCTCAGTTGTTTGGGTAGGCCTAGTCCCTGCAACATGCAACAGCCCATAGCGTACTGTGGAGACCTCAAAATTATCAATTACACAAAAATACCTTGTTTTGCGAAGGAGTCACCTGTGTTTTTGATCCTGGGCGGCTATCTAGGGAAACCTACAAAACCCATACATTTCTGAAAACTAGATACCTGGTCCAGGGAAGTGTGATTTGTGTGGCTTCCCCAATGTTTTTCTACCCGGACTGACATGCAAATCTCAAATTTAGCTGAAAAAAATCAAATTTTTCTCAAAGTTTTGTATGGGAAAGTTGTGGGATCATCGGGCTAACACACATTTCCTTCCACCTTGCATGCCCCCAGGTCTCCTGATAAAAACAGTACCTCACTTGTGTGGGTGGGTCTAGTATCCGCGGCAGGAAAGGGCCTCAAAAGTATTGTGGAAACATCAAAATTATCTATCACAAAACTTCCTGGTTGCGCAAAGCGGGCCCCTGCCTTTTTAGTCCTGGGCTTAGCGGACATCTAGAGAAACCTACCAAACCCATACATTTCTGAAAACTAGACACCCAAGGGAGTCCAAGGCTGTGTGGCTTGCATGGATCCCTCGAAAATTTCCTACCCAGAATCCCCTGGAAAGCTCAAATTTAGCTTAAAAGAAATCACATTTTCCTTACATTTCTGTGTGGGATCACCGTGCCAGCACCAATGTCCTACCACACAGAGATCCCCTTGATCACCCAATAAAAATGATACCTCACTTGTGTGGGTATCCACAGCAGAATCACCTAAAAACCTCTTTTTTGAAAAATATAGCACTTAGAGCACTGTGCTATATCATCAGACCCTATGTTTTGGCCCATCCCAGTTGCAGGCCTTGGCCCACCGACACAAGTGAGGTATCATTATACACAGGAGACTGAGGGGAATGTGGAGTGGTAAGACATTTGTGTTGGCGCAGTGATCCCAGACAGAATTGTGAGAAATACTTCAATTATTTAGCTAACTTCGGTGATGTGTCAAAAAACAGTGGCAATGGCTCAGTTCTAACTGAAGCAAGTAGCATAATGTGGGGAGACCAATGTAATGGACTGTAAAATGGTGAAATAGTCACCTTGTTCACTATTACATTGGTCCTAGATGTACTGCAGACAATTATGAAATATGGCAAAGTATTACATTGCAGTGGGCATAGTCTAGTTATATGTATGTAGAGACCTACTTATGTGTGACATACTGAGTGGCACTTGAATGTGAGTGGTTATAAGTATATGTTGTAATGTAAAGTGACAATTCATGTGTTACCTATTTTATGGGTGAACATACCTGTTGTGCTTTGGAATATGTTTGGCTGAACTTGGGAATCTATAACTTCATGGAGATGTGACAATCTTGGCCTGTCTCTTACATGGATCACAATGCCTTTCTGCAGTGGATGATGATATCATAGATGCCATGGTTCCATGTTGGTTAAGGGGTCCTACAACATGATTGTCACATGTGTGGACCTACTACTAGTAGAGGGGTTGTGATTTAATAACGTATTACAGTGTGTAAAGTGATTTTGGCTTGTCAGATTCCTATTGAAAAGAGACTGAGTTATTTCCTATGCCATTGTTGAAGAGGCGTTTGAATTTTGACACATTCAAGGCTTTGTGCAACACATCCCAAAGATGTGTCATGCACACAAAAACTTGTAAATATTACTGCATTAGTTCAAAGTGGGTTTTTACGAGGGAATGATTACTCTGCATACATTATAAACTGCATGTTGCAGGTAATTTTTGGAGCAGGTGTACAAAAACTGCCGTATTAGGCCTTGAAAATATGGGGCACTATGCAACAGAGAATATGCTGCTGATGCATCAAAAAAGTGACACAATGGTGGCTCAAGCTCCTCGTAAATTAGGCACTCAAGGTGTAAATCTAAAGTGACACAATAACAACAAGAGGGTGAGGGAAAATCACTCTTGATCCCCCTGGTTAATGATAAATCAACAACAAAAGAGTGAACAGGGTAAGGAGCAAACTAAGAGTAACAGCGTGGGCAAAAACCAAAAAAGTGTTTTAAAAGAACCCTCACTCACCAACCTAGTTGGTGACATGCTTCATCATCGGGTTCCCACCAGAGAGGCCGAATGCCTCTCTGGTGTGCTGCAACGCCTGAACTACAGCGGAGCTGGTTTTGATAGAAAGGGGAGTGAAAATTTAAAAGGTGAATGGTTTTAACCAATAACCAATTTAATCCTGGCAAACCAAAAACCGAATAAAAACAAGTGAGTTGGACAAGAGCCGGCCAATTAGGTGGGACAAGGCTCGTCCATTTTAGAAGGAGGTCAACATGTTTCAGCTTAATAGGCCCAGTCGGCTAAGCATTCGTCAGGACCATGTGGAACACCACGGCGGTATGCACACGCTAAGGTGCACCCTAACCAGTGGTGTGTTTAAACGGTAAAACTCACTGTTTTACCGCAAAAGCCATCCTATAATTCAGGGGCTAGTAACGCCTGTAAAGGAAAAAACAGACATAACACACATAAAGACATATACAGACAGACACTTTATGTCACTTGAATTGCTTATACTTTACGTGATTCAGGTGAACACAAATGGTAGGCCCATGCTGTGAAGCGGGAGTGGGTGTCAAATAACGTTATGTGGTTATAAAAACTCCCACAGTAGAGTGTGGTGCTCTGTAAGAGCTGGAGGACCTGTACATTTATAATTGTGTTTCGTTACGGTCCTACGCACTAATTGTGCCTGTGAAGAGGATCAATAAAAATATATTGACTGGCCGACCAGCGATGTGCAGTCGACGAAGGCTATTTAGCCGTTGTGTATGCCGAAAAACTAGCAGACTCATGCAAGTGAAGTACATGCTGAAACGAGCGCACGTAGTGTTTGCCAGGCGCCGTTGCTCCAGTGCATGACTATCAATAGAGTATGTTAAAAACAACAACAACATGGAAAAAAGGGGCTGAACTCTTACTCAGTAAATTGGTATTGTTTGCGTCATGGGTCCGAGAGGGGGGTAGTGAGCTATAGTATCTGTGGGGGTAGATAAACAGGAGAACCTTGTTTGTCTAGGTACTCATAGGTGAACCTCACTGGGACCAAAAGGATGCGGTAGTAAAGAATATCTACTTACTTCCATGCTCGCACACTCCCGTAAAATACCTGGATCAGTCCTGCTCGGCCCGGATATTGGTGAGTGTGAAGCGAAACCGGAAGAAATACTAACGCAAACCCATCACGTGATGCCAACAACGCGTGTCACGTGATCGCAACAGCGTACGTCAACGTGTGACGTCATCAGGAGGGGCGTGTAGTATCGGACGTGCTCCCAGATCTAATCCAATCGGGATTGGTCTTTTAGTGAAAAAAAGGGGGTGACATGCCAGTTTATTATTGAAGAAGGGGGCACTCTCACTGCGAAACCTTTGTCCCGGTATATAATGTTTTGGAATGACAGGTAATTGCTAACTGTTTGTAAATGGCACGTAATGTCTAAAACCCTTCGAAAGATTGTACGTCTTATGTGGGTCTCAAAAGTGACAGGTGTCTAAAGGCACATATCGGTGTGAGGCACAGTGAAGTCCATACCTATTTTCAAACAACCCCATTGATCAGGTGGATGAAGAGAGGGGGTGTTATGAGATCGTAGGCTATGCTGCAAAGAGGCCATCAGGGTTTTATCCTGTGTAGGTGGAAATCAACCAACACTTCAATTCTTGAAGATGGAGTTCCACGGGATGTTATCATTCAGACCTGTGAGGTGAGTCGAAAGGCGATAGACCCATCTTTGCTCTTTTTCAAAGAGTAGCTGCTGAGTGTTTTATCCTGGTTTCAGTTTCTCAATGATTGACCAAGTCATGTCGTTTGTTGTGTGATTGGCCAAAAGAAAATGTTCTGTCAATTTGGTACTTAGTTTCCGACAGCGAATGGTGCTACGATGTTCGCAGATGCGCTGTTTTATTTTCCTCCCTGTCATTCCGACATATCTTAGTCCGCAGGGACAGGTAATGAGGTAGACAACGTCTGTGGAATTGCAGTTTGTGTGCGTTCTCTGCACCCATTGTTTCCCTGGTTCAAGTTCAAGATATTTTGAAGGGGAAGTCAGGTGGCAGACACTACATGAACCGCAAGGGTAGTGGCCAACAATAGGGGGAAGGCCCCACGCGCTGGTGATAGACTGATTCTGGTCTTTGTCTAGTGGCTTCGGGCGAGTATGGACCAAGGCATCCTTCAGACTTCTCGCTCTTTTGTAGGAAAATAAGGGTTTTTCCCAGTTGTGTTTATTGCTCATCAGGATATTCCAATGTTTTTTAATGGACTTACTGACTGCGTTCGATGCTGCATTGAAAGTAGTCACACAAGTGAGAGGTATGGAGTCCTGGTCATCTCTCACATGATCTTCTAATAGAGCATCCCGATTTTGGTTACGGGCCCGCTTGTTGCTCTTGGAGAGGATCTTGTCAGGGTAACCCCGGGATTTCAGTTTCGAAGTAAGTTCTTGTGCTTGTTTTTTGTATACAGACACTTCGCTACAATTCCGACGTAGACGCAGATACTGCCCAAAGGGGAGGTTTTCCCTCAGTGGGCGAGGATGGTAACTGGAAAAGTGTAACAAATTGTTTTTAGCCGTAGGCTTGTGATGAGTTTTGGTTTGGAGGGTGTCGCCTGTTCTGGTGATGACCACGTCCAGGAAAATCATCTCATCCTTATTGTGTGTATGGGTAAACCTAAGATGGGGATCACAAGTATTTACCCATCCAAAGAAATCCTGGAGGCGATCCTCAGAGCCCTGCCAAATGATCAGCACATCATCAATGTACCTTTTCCAAAAGAAAAGGTTTGACAGAAAGGGGTTGTGTGGAGCCAAGATGAACTTGCTTTCAAAATCGAACACGTAAAGCCCGGCTACCGAAGGCGCAAATGTGCTGCCCATTGAAGTTCCTGTGATTTGCTGAAAAAGGTCACCCTTATATTCAAAGAAGTTCCTTTTTAGTGCGAGAGTAGCACAACTAACAATGAATTCTCGCGGGGTGGTGTAGTTCCAGTCACTGGACTCAAGGGTGCGCCTTACGACATTGATGGTGTCATCCTGGGGGATACAGGTGTACAAACTTTCAATATCCATTGTTACCAGGAAGGATGCCCCATCTGGGAGAACAATCCCTTGAAGTAGTGCTAACAGACTCTTAGTGTCTTTAAGATAAGTGCTGGTTGATTGAATCAGTGGTTTCAGAAAGAAATCACAATAACGTGACAGGGGTTCCAGCAATGAACCGATACCGGACACAATGGGTCGGCCAGGAGGAGGTGTTCTGTTCTTATGTGTTTTGGGCAGGGTGTAAAAGTAAGGGATCTTGCCCTCACTGGTAGTGAGGAAAGTCGCTTCCTGTTTGGTGATACTACCATTAGCTTCGGTGTCCTGGACCAAATCATGAATGATACCTTGGAGTTCCAAGGATGGATCCGTAGTCAGAGGTGTATAACTAATAGGATCATCTAGGAGACGTCTGCATTCCCTGTCATAGGCAGTGGAATCCTGAATGACTACTCCCCCACCCTTGTCTGCTGATTTAATCACGATATCCGTGTTCGATTGCAGAGAAAGTAGTGCTTGGAATTCGCCCGCCGTCATGTTCTTGAAGCGGTTGGGTTCGATGAAGGCTTCAACATCGTTAGATACCGCCTGTTCAAATGCTGTGATTTCGGGCGGAATAGAGTGAGGGGGAGGTGTAAAATTGGATTTGACCTTAAATCCTGTATCACTCGACGGAGATTCGGTGCTGTCCAAAGGTAGTCTTTCAAAAAAGCTCTTGAGCTTAAATTTCCTGAAAAAGTTAGAGAGTTCGCATCTCAGTTTGAAGCGATCAAAACTGGCTGTAGGTATAAAACCCAGCCCCTTTTCCAGGACTGAAGTTTCGTCGGTCGTGAGTGTCACGGATGAAAGGTTCGTGATCAAACTCATTGGTTGCTGGGGCCTGCCCGTTGTGTCTTGCTCCTCGTATTGTCCCCCACTGCTTCGTCTTGTTGCCAGTGGACTTGGGTGGAGCCTCTTCTTCGGCCCCGGCCTCTCCTGCCCCTCTCTAAAAAAGGGGGGCGGTATTGGTTCTGTTGGAACTGTGGAGGTGGAAAGAAACCGGGGTTCCAACCCATCATCGGGTGGAACGGGGGTGGTTGAAATGGGGGTTGTTGGTAGGGAAGCCAAGACTGATTGTTGTGTTGTCGTCTGTTTCTTCCTCTCCCCCGCTGACGAGCCTTATAGCTGCCGCTGCTTGAATCACTTCCAGTGGAACCATCAAGTGAGCTGTCAGTACCAAAGTCATTCTTGGTCGGTGGAGTGTAGTCTGGGCTGGTATAAGGATATGCTCGGACATAGGACCATTTAGCCAGATCCTTCTGGAATTTTTGGGCTTTGGAATGAGTAAGAGAATCTTTGTATTCATTCATTTCTTTATTTAGTTCATCGAGCCGTTTCTTATAGCCAATTAGTGTTGATTTGAAATGGGTTTCCATTAGTTGGATTTCCACCATTATGGCCTCCGAGAGCCTCAGTGCCGTTTTGATAATCAGCACCAGCCAATCCCTGGTGCAGTGCCAGGCGATTTGGGCCCATTCCTTCCTAAACTGTGCATCATCTAGGAAAATGCGGGGGGCATTGGTGACAAGTAGACCCTTGGGTGCTATATTGTTTCTGAGATATTCAGTGAGAATTGTGCCGTGAAGAATAGTGCGTATCCGCCCTCTTTTCTGCTCACTTAATTTATCCCACTCAGTGGTTTGTGAGATAGTTTGAGCGATAGAAGGATCAGAAAAAAGTGAGGGATCTGCCAGAAGGGCATCTACTTCCTCATTTGAGTAAGAGAGGCCCAGATTATCCATGATGCTGTGTTGAAGAGTCGCTAAATAGAAAGGCAAAACGAAGGGAAAAAATACCCTCGCAGCTGTGCGCTGCCAAATATCACAATAACAACAAGAGGGTGAGGGAAAATCACTCTTGATCCCCCTGGTTAATGATAAATCAACAACAAAAGAGTGAACAGGGTAAGGAGCAAACTAAGAGTAACAGCGTGGGCAAAAACCAAAAAAGTGTTTTAAAAGAACCCTCACTCACCAACCTAGTTGGTGACATGCTTCATCATCGGGTTCCCACCAGAGAGGCCGAATGCCTCTCTGGTGTGCTGCAACGCCTGAACTACAGCGGAGCTGGTTTTGATAGAAAGGGGAGTGAAAATTTAAAAGGTGAATGGTTTTAACCAATAACCAATTTAATCCTGGCAAACCAAAAAACGAATAAAAACAAGTGAGTTGGACAAGAGCCGGCCAATTAGGTGGGACAAGGCTCGTCCATTTTAGAAGGAGGTCAACATGTTTCAGCTTAATAGGCCCAGTCGGCTAAGCATTCGTCAGGACCATGTGGAACACCACGGCGGTATGCACACGCTAAGGTGCACCCTAACCAGTGGCGTGTTTAAACGGTAAAACTCACTGTTTTACCGCAAAAGCCATCCTATAATTCAGGGGCTAGTAACGCCTGTAAAGGAAAAAACAGACATAACACACATAAAGACATATACAGACAGACACTTTATGTCACTTGAATTGCTTATACTTTACGTGATTCAGGTGAACACAAATGGTAGGCCCATGCTGTGAAACGGGAGTGGGTGTCAAATAACGTTATGTGGTTATAAAAACTCCCACAGTAGAGTGTGGTGCTCTGTAAGAGCTGGAGGACCTGTACATTTATAATTGTGTTTCGTTACGGTCCTACGCACTAATTGTGCCTGTGAAGAGGATCAATAAAAATATATTGACTGGCCGACCAGCGATGTGCAGTCGACGAAGGCTATTTAGCCGTTGTGTATGCCGAAAAACTAGCAGACTCATGCAAGTGAAGTACATGCTGAAACGAGCGCACGTAGTGTTTGCCAGGCGCCGTTGCTCCAGTGCATGACTATCAATAGAGTATGTTAAAAACAACAACAACATGGAAAAAAGGGGCTGAACTCTTACTCAGTAAATTGGTATTGTTTGCGTCATGGGTCCGAGAGGGGGGTAGTGAGCTATAGTATCTGTGGGGGTAGATAAACAGGAGAACCTTGTTTGTCTAGGTACTCATAGGTGAACCTCACTGGGACCAAAAGGATGCGGTAGTAAAGAATATCTACTTACTTCCATGCTCGCACACTCCCGTAAAATACCTGGATCAGTCCTGCTCGGCCCGGATATTGGTGAGTGTGAAGCGAAACCGGAAGAAATACTAACGCAAACCCGTCACGTGATGCCAACAACGCGTGTCACGTGATCGCAACAGCGTACGTCAACGTGTGACGTCATCTGGAGGGGCGTGTAGTATCGGACGTGCTCCCAGATCTAATCCAATCGGGATTGGTCTTTTAGTGAAAAAAAGGGGGTGACATGCCAGTTTATTATTGAAGAAGGGGGCACTCTCACTGCGAAACCTTTGTCCCGGTATATAATGTTTTGGAATGACAGGTAATTGCTAACTGTTTGTAAATGGCACGTAATGTCTAAAACCCTTCGAAAGATTGTACGTCTTATGTGGGTCTCAAAAGTGACAGGTGTCTAAAGGCACATATCGGTGTGAGGCACAGTGAAGTCCATACCTATTTTCAAACAACCCCATTGATCAGGTGGATGAAGAGAGGGGGTGTTATGAGATCGTAGGCTATGCTGCAAAGAGGCCATCAGGGTTTTATCCTGTGTAGGTGGAAATCAACCAACACTTCAATTCTTGAAGATGGAGTTCCACGGGATGTTATCATTCAGACCTGTGAGGTGAGTCGAAAGGCGATAGACCCATCTTTGCTCTTTTTCAAAGAGTAGCTGCTGAGTGTTTTGTCCTGGTTTCAGTTTCTCAATGATTGACCAAGTCATGTCGTTTGTTGTGTGATTGGCCAAAAGAAAATGTTCTGTCAATTTGGTACTTAGTTTCCGACAGCGAATGGTGCTGCGATGTTCGCAGATGCGCTGTTTTATTTTCCTCCCTGTCATTCCGACATATCTTAGTCCGCAGGGACAGGTAATGAGGTAGACAACGTCTGTGGAATTGCAGTTTGTGTGCGTTCTCTGCACCCATTGTTTCCCTGGTTCAAGTTCAAGATATTTTGAAGGGGAAGTCAGGTGGCAGACACTACATGAACCGCAAGGGTAGTGGCCAACAATAGGGGGAAGGCCCCACGCGCTGGTGATAGACTGATCCTGGTCTTTGTCTAGTGGCTTCGGGCGAGTATGGACCAAGGCATCCTTCAGACTTCTCGCTCTTTTGTAGGAAAATAAGGGTTTTTCCCAGTTGTGTTTATTGCTCGTCAGGATATTCCAATGTTTTTTAATGGACTTACTGACTGCGTTCGATGCTGCATTGAAAGTAGTCACACAAGTGAGAGGTATGGAGTCCTGGTCATCTCTCACATGATCTTCTAATAGAGCATCCCGATTTTGGTTACGGGCCCGCTTGTTGCTCTTGGAGAGGATCTTGTCAGGGTAACCCCGGGATTTCAGTTTCCAAGTAAGTTCTTGTGCTTGTTTTTTGTATACAGACACTTCGCTACAATTCCGACGTAGACGCAGATACTGCCCAAAGGGGAGGTTTTCCCTCAGTGGGCGAGGATGGTAACTGGAAAAGTGTAACAAATTGTTTTTAGCCGTAGGCTTGTGATGAGTTTTGGTTTGGAGGGTGTCGCCTGTTCTGGTGATGACCACGTCCAGGAAAATCATCTCATCCTTATTGTGTGTATGGGTAAACCTAAGATGGGGATCACAAGTATTTACCCATCCAAAGAAATCCTGGAGGCGATCCTCAGAGCCCTGCCAAATGATCAGCACATCATCAATGTACCTTTTCCAAAAGAAAAGGTTTGACAGAAAGGGGTTGTGTGGAGCCAAGATGAACTTGCTTTCAAAATCGAACACGTAAAGCCCGGCTACCGAAGGCGCAAATGTGCTGCCCATTGAAGTTCCTGTGATTTGCTGAAAAAGGTCACCCTTATATTCAAAGAAGTTCCTTTTTAGTGCGAGAGTAGCACAACTAACAATGAATTCTCGCGGGGTGGTGTAGTTCCAGTCACTGGACTCAAGGGTGCGCCTTACGACATTGATGGTGTCATCCTGGGGGATACAGGTGTACAAACTTTCAATATCCATTGTTACCAGGAAGGATGCCCCATCTGGGAGAACAATCCCTTGAAGTAGTGCTAACAGACTCTTAGTGTCTTTAAGATAAGTGCTGGTTGATTGAATCAGTGGTTTCAGAAAGAAATCACAATAACGTGACAGGGGTTCCAGCAATGAACCGATACCGGACACAATGGGTCGGCCAGGAGGAGGTGTTCTGTTCTTATGTGTTTTGGGCAGGGTGTAAAAGTAAGGGATCTTGCCCTCACTGGTAGTGAGGAAAGTCGCTTCCTGTTTGGTGATACTACCATTAGCTTCGGCGTCCTGGACCAAATCATGAATGATACCTTGGAGTTCCAAGGATGGATCCGTAGTCAGAGGTGTATAGCTAATAGGATCATCTAGGAGACGTCTGCATTCCCTGTCATAGGCAGTGGAATCTTGAATGACTACTCCCCCACCCTTGTCTGCTGATTTAATCACGATATCCGTGTTCGATTGCAGAGAAAGTAGTGCTTGGAATTCGCCCGCCGTCATGTTCTTGAAGCGGTTGGGTTCGATGAAGGCTTCAACATCGTTAGATACCGCCTGTTCAAATGCTGTGATTTCGGGCGGAATAGAGTGAGGGGGAGGTGTAAAATTGGATTTGACCTTAAATCCTGTATCACTCGACGGAGATTCGGTGCTGTCCAAAGGTAGTCTTTCAAAAAAGCTCTTGAGCTTAAGTTTCCTGAAAAAGTTAGAGAGTTCGCATCTCAGTTTGAAGCGATCAAAACTGGCTGTAGGTATAAAACCCAGCCCCTTTTCCAGGACTGAAGTTTCGTCGGTCGTGAGTGTCACGGATGAAAGGTTCGTGATCAAACTCATTGGTTGCTGGGGCCTGCCCGTTGTGTCTTGCTCCTCGTATTGTCCCCCACTGCTTCGTCTTGTTGCCAGTGGACTTGGGTGGAGCCTCTTCTTCGGCCCCGGCCTCTCCTGCCCCTCTCTAAAAAAGGGGGGCGGTATTGGTTCTGTTGGAACTGTGGAGGTGGAAAGAAACCGGGGTTCCAACCCATCATCGGGTGGAACGGGGGTGGTTGAAATGGGGGTTGTTGGTAGGGAAGCCAAGACTGATTGTTGTGTTGTCGTCTGTTTCTTCCTCTCCCCCGCTGACGAGCCTTATAGCTGCCGCTGCTTGAATCACTTCCAGTGGAACCATCAAGTGAGCTGTCAGTACCAAAGTCATTCTTGGTCGGTGGAGTGTAGTCTGGGCTGGTATAAGGATATGCTCGGACATAGGACCATTTAGCCAGATCCTTCTGGAATTTTTGGGCTTTGGAATGAGTAAGAGAATCTTTGTATTCATTCATTTCTTTATTTAGTTCATCGAGCCGTTTCTTATAGCCAATTAGTGTTGATTTGAAATGGATTTCCGTTAGTTGGATTTCCACCATTATGGCCTCCGAGAGCCTCAGTGCCGTTTTGATAATCAGCACCAGCCAATCCCTGGTGCAGTGCCAGGCGATTTGGGCCCATTCCTTCCTAAACTGTGCATCATCTAGGAAAATGTGGGGGGCATTGGTGACAAGTAGACCCTTGGGTGCTATATTGTTTCTGTTTCTGTTCTGTCACGTTATTGTGATTTCTTTCTGAAACCACTGATTCAATCAACCAGCACTTATCTTAAAGACACTAAGAGTCTGTTAGCACTACTTCAAGGGATAGTTCTCCCAGATGGGGCATCCTTCCTGGTAACAATGGATATTGAAAGTTTGTACACCTGTATCCCCCAGGATGACACCATCAATGTCGTAAGGCGCACCCTTGAGTCCAGTGACTGGAACTACACCACCCCGCGAGAATTCATTGTTAGTTGTGCTACTCTCGCACTAAAAAGGAACTTCTTTGAATATAAGGGTGACCTTTTTCAGCAAATCACAGGAACTTCAATGGGCAGCACATTTGCGCCTTCGGTAGCCGGGCTTTACGTGTTCGATTTTGAAAGCAAGTTCATCTTGGCTCCACACAACCCCTTTCTGTCAAACCTTTTCTTTTGGAAAAGGTACATTGATGATGTGCTGATCATTTGGCAGGGCTCTGAGGATCGCCTCCAGGATTTCTTTGGATGGGTAAATACTTGTGATCCCCATCTTAGGTTTACCCATACACACAATAAGGATGAGATGATTTTCCTGGACGTGGTCATCACCAGAACAGGCGACACCCTCCAAACCAAAACTCATCACAAGCCTACGGCTAAAAACAATTTGTTACACTTTTCCAGTTACCATCCTCGCCCACTGAGGGAAAACCTCCCCTTTGGGCAGTATCTGCGTCTACGTCGGAATTGTAGCGAAGTGTCTGTATACAAAAAACAAGCACAAGAACTTACTTGGAAACTGAAATCCCGGGGTTACCCTGACAAGATCCTCTCCAAGAGCAACAAGCGGGCCCGTAACCAAAATCGGGATGCTCTATTAGAAGATCATGTGAGAGATGACCAGGACTCCATACCTCTCACTTGTGTGACTACTTTCAATGCAGCATCGAACGCAGTCAGTAAGTCCATTAAAAAACATTGGAATATCCTGACGAGCAATAAACACAACTGGGAAAAACCCTTATTTTCCTACAAAAGAGCGAGAAGTCTGAAGGATGCCTTGGTCCATACTCGCCCGAAGCCACTAGACAAAGACCAGAATCAGTCTATCACCAGCGCGTGGGGCCTTCCCCCTATTGTTGGCCACTACCCTTGCGGTTCATGTAGTGTCTGCCACCTGACTTCCCCTTCAAAATATCTTGAACTTGAACCAGGGAAACAATGGGTGCAGAGAACGCACACAAACTGCAATTCCACAGACGTTGTCTACCTCATTACCTGTCCCTGCGGACTAAGATATGTCGGAATGACAGGGAGGAAAATAAAACAGCGCATCTGCGAACATCGCAGCACCATTCGCTGTCGGAAACTAAGTACCAAATTGACAGAACATTTTCTTTTGGCCAATCACACAACAAACGACATGACTTGGTCAATCATTGAGAAACTGAAACCAGGACAAAACACTCAGCAGCTACTCTTTGAAAAAGAGCAAAGATGGGTCTATCGCCTTTCGACTCACCTCACAGGTCTGAATGATAACATCCCGTGGAACTCCATCTTCAAGAATTGAAGTGTTGGTTGATTTCCACCTACACAGGATAAAACCCTGATGGCCTCTTTGCAGCATAGCCTACGATCTCATAACACCCCCTCTCTTCATCCACCTGATCAATGGGGTTGTTTGAAAATAGGTATGGACTTCACTGTGCCTCACACCGATATGTGCCTTTAGACACCTGTCACTTTTGAGACCCACATAAGACGTACAATCTTTCGAAGGGTTTTAGACATTACGTGCCATTTACAAACAGTTAGCAATTACCTGTCATTCCAAAACATTATATACCGGGACAAAGGTTTCGCAGTGAGAGTGCACCCTTCTTCAATAATAAACTGGCATGTCACCCCCTTTTTTTCACTAAAAGACCAATCCCGATTGGATTAGATCTGGGAGCACGTCCGATACTACACGCCCCTCCAGATGACGTCACACGTTGACGTACGCTGTTGCGATCACGTGACACGCGTTGTTGGCATCACGTGACGGGTTTGCGTTAGTATTTCTTCCGGTTTCGCTTCACACTCACCAATATCCGGGCCGAGCAGGACTGATCCAGGTATTTTACGGGAGTGTGCGAGCATGGAAGTAAGTAGATATTCTTTACTACCGCATCCTTTTGGTCCCAGTGAGGTTCACCTATGAGTACCTAGACAAACAAGGTTCTCCTGTTTATCTACCCCCACAGATACTATAGCTCACTACCCCCCTCTCGGACCCATGACGCAAACAATACCAATTTACTGAGTAAGAGTTCAGCCCCTTTTTTCCATGTTGTTGTTGTTTTTAACATACTCTATTGATAGTCATGCACTGGAGCAACGGCGCCTGGCAAACACTACGTGCGCTCGTTTCAGCATGTACTTCACTTGCACGAGTCTGCTAATTTTTCGGCATACACAACGGCTAAATAGCCTTCGTCGACTGCACATCGCTGGTCGGCCAGGCAATATATTTTTATTGATCCTCTTCACAGGCACAATTAGTGCGTAGGACCGTAACGAAACACAATTATAAATGTACAGGTCCTCCAGCTCTTACAGAGCACCACACTCTACTGTGGGAGTTTTTATAACCACATAACGTTATTTGACACCCACTCCCGTTTCACAGCATGGGCCTACCATTTGTGTTCACCTGAATCACGTAAAGTATAAGCAATTCAAGTGACATAAAGTGTCTGTCTGTATATGTCTTTATGTGTGTTATGTCTGTTTTTTCCTTTACAGGCGTTACTAGCCCCTGAATTATAGGATGGCTTTTGCGGTAAAACAGTGAGTTTTACCGTTTAAACACGCCACTGGTTAGGGTGCACCTTAGCGTGTGCATACCGCCGTGGTGTTCCACATGGTCCTGACGAATGCTTAGCCGACTGGGCCTATTAAGCTGAAACATGTTGACCTCCTTCTAAAATGGACGAGCCTTGTCCCACCTAATTGGCCGGCTCTTGTCCAACTCACTTGTTTTTATTCGGTTTTTGGTTTGCCAGGATTAAATTGGTTATTGGTTAAAACCATTCACCTTTTAAATTTTCACTCCCCTTTCTATCAAAACCAGCTCCGCTGTAGTTCAGGCGTTGCAGCACACCAGAGAGGCATTCGGCCTCTCTGGTGGGAACCCGATGATGAAGCATGTCACCAACTAGGTTGGTGAGTGAGGGTTCTTTTAAAACACTTTTTTGGTTTTTGCCCACGCTGTTACTCTTAGTTTGCTCCTTACCCTGTAAATCTAAAGTGGCCAAAACGTTAGATAAAACATGGCTAAGATCTAGGGCCTAATTTACAAGTTTTTGAAGTAGGGAATCTCTGTAAGTCACTCTACTGCGCTGCCCTATGGCAAAAGGAAAAGGCAGGAATGCATTGCATTTATGATAAATAGTGCATTCCTGTGCGTGCCCACAGTGCTGGAGCCGTTTTGACTGCCTTGCACCAATGCAGGCACCCATGCACCATGGTGCAAGGGTGTCTGCATTTTAAGTAGGATTGTTTTTGTGAAGGAAGGTACACCTGTATGCACAAATACAATCAATGGAGGTGTTTTCCTCCTTTTATGGTGCAGCACCAGCCAGGATGTCCAGGCAAGTGTCCAGGGAAAGAGGGAGAGGGAATCCAACTTCAGTGAGGCGGAGAATGATATCTTGATCACAGACGTGACAAAGCACCAACATCAGCTCTTTGCCTCCACCAAAATGCCACTAGGGAGGAAAGGGGCTATTTGGCACGGCATTGTGGAAAAGATTAACAGTGTGGAAAAGGTTAACAATGGCAAGCGAAGAGGACTGCCACTGACTGCAAGAAGCGCTGGCATGATTATAAGTGCCGGACGAAGGAGAAACTGACCAAAAACCTAAAGGCAGCAATACAGACCAGAGGAGGAAACCCAGCGCACCAAGGGGACCTGGATGACTTGGAGAAGCGAGTGTCAGCTGTCTTCCCAGATGAGTTGCTGGCTGGAGTACCAGGATACAATAGTGCAGCACACAAGGAACAATCACAGCAGCAGGGTAAATATTAACATGGGGCAATGTGGGCACAAAGGTCATGTTGTGCAGTGCACCCATCTATTTCCAGGCGCTCCACCATGCTGTGTAAAAGTCAGGAATCTGGATAATATCCCATCAAATGTCTCAGTAATATCACTCAAACTGCCCAGTTACATGTTGTCCAGCTGCGTTATGTTTCTCCATTCCAAGGGTGAACGACAGCAACAGTCCCTTTGTATAGTGGCATGTGTAATTGATTGCAAAAATGAGGGGCTTATGTACTACAATTTGACGCAGAGCAGCGCTGCACTTCAATTTACTGTGCTGCCCTGTGTCAAAAGAAAAGGGCAGGAATATGCTGTATCTATGAGATATGGTGCATTCCTTTCCTATCACACTGTCCTGGCACACAAATGGCTACCTAGCGCCAGCTCAGGCATCCTTGCTCAATGGTGCAAGTGTGCCTGTGTGAAAATCAGGCTGTATTTTGCAGTAAGGGGCACCTTCATTTTCCTTCACAAAAACAACTGTTACTAACCTCCACCCCAGGGAGACATAGGCTTTTGACGCATTCCCAGGTGTACATATCCTTGTAAATCTGGAAATGCATCAAAACCCATAGGTGGTGCATGGGAAAACCAACTTTGTTACACACATGGTACACCCCCCTGATTCAGAATAATGTCCTGCAACGAATTGCGCTGCCTTGCCTTACTTTATATATACAAGGTCATAAAAAGCCAAGCAAAGTGGCTTTGTGTGGCCTTATAAATATGGGTCTACCTGCTCCACTGGTATGTCACAAAAAGATGCACTAGTGGTGCCAGCTCCATGTAAATATATATGTCCCATGGACTGAAACAATACATCCTGCATGGACACTTGAACGCTACACAACCTGATGGCGACAATGGAGAGCACCATGCACCAAAACTGTGTGTTACTTGGGCCTTTGCATACAAATCTGCACTGTAAAGAAAACAAATGGCATGGGCTTGTCAGAGGAGAAATAGCTCACCTGTAAAGGGGGTCAGGTGTGGGTCATGTGAAGTATCAACCCATAGGAACATGCCAAAAGCCATGTGTACATTATCTGGCATGACAATACATAGTACTCATCTGTCCTGATGTGTGGGATGAGACCACACAGGTGTCAGTTGTCATGGTAGGGACCACCAGAACTCACATCATGTACTAAATCTGACTGGATCGGGGTTAATGCAAGTGATGCACACCAGAGGACCATATGTGTTGAAACCAAAGATGATGTGTGGCCCTGGTCAGCCCTTGGTTATGCAGTGCATTGCAAGTGCTGGCTGAGTAGGTTGAACTGCCACTGTGTCTGAATGGGGAGACATTGTATAGCAAGGAGGCCAGAATGGATACGTGTTCAGCAAGGTAGCCTAACTAATACATATGCACTGCTGTGTCTGACAGTGTCACACTTGTATTGCAGCTGGGAAGGGTACAACATCCTACATGTGATGTGGCCCTGAATGAAGACGTGGCATGTGCCAGGGGGATTCTGAAGGGAGAGTGTCTCACCATGACACATATGTCTCAGTAGGAGGATGTGAAATAGGGATCTGTCAATGGACATAAAAAACTAGTCTACCTCAAACAAAAGACTGAGTCAGCGATGATTGGAGACTGAGGTTGATATACCCAGCTATGTTGCAAGCCTGGGTAGATACGTCACCACTTCTAGTACTACTACCATGTGGGGTGCAGCTCGACCCATAGCCCTCAATAACTGCCAGCCATGTCAGTCCATTCAATATTGATGAATACAGGCCCCAGCTAGGCCCGCAGGACACAAGGGTTCGCTCTCCTGTAATGGAATCTATAAGGAAGTTGGCACGGAAACTGCAAAGTATAAAGACAGCATTTATTAACCCTTAAGGGTGGTCCTACAATCCACACAACACTCTTCAGTATTGCATAGAGTAGCACACAGAACTTACGTACATGGTCCCCTTTTATACACAATAGAGGGGCTCATAAGTGGGTGGATACAACATGAGGCCAAAGAACATTACCATTTATGGTCATTTTCGATACTGAATCAATATGTGGGCGGAGCTAACACACTCCTTGAGCCCGCGAAAACATGGTCAAGCAAGGCTAACTGATAACAGATGTGGTCAAGTCTGGCCATGCGCCAGATGGACAAAAGAGCTATTTATAGACTGTTACAAGGCAGATTACAAGAGCAACTAACACAGAGGTTGGACTCTTCTCGTGGGGAACACGTGGAAGCATGACAATACAAAATGGAGTCCGAACTTCGGTCAACATAACAGAGGAAACATGATCTAAAGTAAGAGAATTAATGTCTTTAGTGAATGCTTAATCACATCGTTGTTTCAATTTACAACAGACGACCCTTTCAGCATTTACTGAAGACATCCGGTTTGTTAGGATAATCATCATATATGTCAATTGTCATCATTTCTTCAACTTCTTTAGCTAGACGTTTCTGGTGAGCAACATCGGCAATAGCTTTCTTATCAGGGATACAGAATGATACGCATAAGGAGCAGAGCAAGGGACCACATTGAACGCAGATACAGCACGAAAACAGAACTGCTACAATAACACAGAGACCAGTTAAAACCTTCCATCCCCAGGCAGTAATTAATGCCCAAAACCATCCAGAAAAGGACCAAGTGCCGTTTTCTGTATGGATTTCAGCTGCAATTTTATGTAGTTTGTTGATGGCATTATAAACTGATGGCGTATGATCAGGGATAAACACACAACAGCTACTTCGATTAATTTTACATGCTCCTCCTCTGTCAGCTAGCATAACGTCTAATACCATACGATTCTGCAATGCAACAATTCTAGTAATTTGGAATTCCTCCGTAAGATTCCCAAGAGCAGCAGCAGTCTGATTTGTCACAGCCTCTACCACTCTTGTTAATCTTCGGATCTTCCTACTGTTCAGGGCAGCTCCAACAAAGAAAAACAGTCCTAAGTTAAAATCAATATACTGTTGCAGACTGGTATCAGTCTGATCTACATCATCAATTGATAAAGTACGTTTATACCTATTTACAGTCACATTATTCAACAATTTCAGATCCTTATGATAAGATGCGGGTGCTAGGAATACAGGAGGTAATAGAAATGATACATAGCATACCCCGGACCACCCAGCCGGCAAACGGTAATAACCTTTATTTCCACACACAAAGTACGTATTATGGGAGGCTAAAAAGGTACTATTGTTCAACCCATCAATGTTCAGAACAGTAATACAATCACTAACACCAACAGGAATAAAACCCACACTCTGGACACACAGGTCCGCTTGAGCTTGTGCTACTTGAATCACAAATTTGTCCTTTCCCACAGTGTCTCTTGTGTTCGTGAAGATGTAGGGAATGGATTCATTGTCTGGTCGGTACTCTTCCCACTCCCAAATTGTCCCATTCGCTTGTGGATACCCATTTTTATCTTGGTGGCATTCTTTATTGAGTCTGAAGAGCAATCGTCCCACTGTCGGTTTCCGAGTGGCAAAAAGCAAAGTATACCATGCTCTACAAGAGCCATTATGAGAGAAAGGAAGTGGTATAAATGGCGTTCCTCCTTTCTTCTGATGGGCTGGCATCATCCCACATATCCAACAGTTCGTAGCGTTCGTAGCAACGTGGGTATGATGCAACATCTGGATGAAAGTGTTATTCAAATAAGACTGTCGATGCTTCAACTCTTGATACGGTAATGTATAAAAGTAGTGCTCCTCAGGCACCGGAGTTGTCAACACAAGTATTTTCCGAGCGGGAGTTACATCCTCCACAAACCATGTGGTTATCCCAACAATAGCTACTGTCAACATAAACCCTAATGCACAAAGGATTTTCTTTTTCTCCATGTCAAAAAATAAAAAAAAACACAATATCTTCCTGAAACTAAAAGTCTGTCAGAACTCTTCCCCTTGGGCAGCGGTCGATTTCTTCACCAGCGGGCCAAGACGGGTGTCGCTACACTAATGCAGGGCTGACCCCCCCCCCTTGCCTCATCGGCTCTCCGTTTCACTAACCCAAGGGCCGTTCTGACAGTATGTCCCGGTACTGGAGAACTCACTTCCTTGGTCGAAGATGATATCGCCTTCCTCCAGGAGTCGCGTGGTCCGGAAAGAGCTCCTCAGTGGCGTTTGGCTCCGCAGCACGGCCTGTCTCTGCAGCCAGAATTTCTCGTTGATCGGTCAGCACGGCAGGTTCCACCAATCCGGGCGGCACCTTCCTACAGTGCAGGGAATGGATCCAATTCTTTCTGTTGGAGACTCGCACAGCCGTCCTCATTGCAAGGAGGACCTGCTCAGGACCCACCCATCTCGGTTCCAAGCTGTTTGTTCTGTCAAAGATTTTTACCATCACGTGGTCACCAGGTCGGAGACCATGTCCTTCACCGGTGGACCGATCAGGGAGCGCCTCTCGGACCTGTTGATGAATAGAAACCAAGTTATCCGTTAACTGTGCCAGATAATCGTTCATCATTACACAAGGTACATCATACACAGCTTTAGGTTTTGGTGGACCCCAAATATTCATTGGGCGTCCAAAGACAATCTCGTACGGTGTAAGGCCAGTTCGAGAGTGTGGTACCGATCTAATTGACAATAACGCCAGTGGTAGAGCATCTGGCCAAGTCAAAGACGTTGAAGCTTGAATTTTAGCGATCTTGAGCTTCAGTGTACCATTATACTTCTCGACTAGTCCCGCAGACTGAGGGTGGAATACCGCGTGAAACTTCTGGGTGATGCCCAGGCCCTTCAAGACATACTTTATAACATCCGCTACAAAGTGAGGCCCATTATCACTCCACAGAAGTCTACAGACACCATATCGAGGGAAGAACTCTTTCAGCAGCAGCTTCGCAGTAGTCATTGCGGTATTGTCTTTCGTAGGGTACGCTTCAACCCATTTGCTGAAAGCGCAGACCACTACTAGAACATACTTCAAATTGTTACAGCGCTCAAGCTGGATGTAATCCATCTGCAAAACCTCGAAGGGTGCAGTGGGTGTCACGAATCCTCCTGCTGGAGTTCGAGTACCCTTTCCTGGGTTATACCTCAAGCAGATCATACAAGTCTGCACCACCCTCTTTGCCGTGCTAGCAATCTCTGGATGCTCCCAGACTTGGGTAAGCAATTTTACAATTGCGGAAGCTCCAACATGTGCTAGCCCATGTGCCATCTGAACCATAGGCTGTACAAAAGCCGTAGGTAATTTCCATCTATTCATCTGCTTATTTCTCCAGCAGCCCTCATCATCCAGCTCTCCGTCATTAGCCCATTGTTCCCGCTCTTTGTCAGAAGCGGTCCTTTGCATTTCCCGCACTTCCTCCTTCGCATCATGCCATCTTTCCACCTGTGACTTTACTACATACATGACAGTAGCACCGGGCTGCATCGCAGTCTCCCGTGCTACTCGATCTGCTAACGCATTCCCTTCTCCAACTTTGTCAACTACTTTCCTATGGGCGCTACACTTAACGATGGCAATTTTCTTTGGGTATGTCAATGCAGTTAAAAGATTGTGAACTAACTCTCCATGCATTATCTGTACTCCATGTGACGTTAAGAACCCTCTCTCCTTCCAGAGTAGGCCGAAGTCATGCGCTACTCCGAAGGCATAGCGGCTATCTGTATAAACATTCACACACAATCCTGTACTGAGCTCACATGCTCGTGTTAATGCTATCAGTTCCGCTGCTTGAGCTGATTTCTGTGGTATGCGTGCAGTCTCCACTATCGTTTGCAACGTGGTAATTGCATACGCTGCTGAAGTCGTACCATCTGGTAGCTTCAGACATGATCCGTCCACCCACAGTTCTCCATCTACATCTGGAAAGGGCGTATCCTGGAGATCAATACGACCCTTTGTTTGTTCCTCAGTCACGAGAATACAATCATGTGCTCTCCGCGCCTCAGGCTGGGTTTCGGGGTATGGCAACAATGTTGCCGGGTTTAACGTTACGCACCTTTTCAACGTAATATGAGGAGCCAAAAGCGTCAACTCATATCCCGTTAAGCCGGCACTGGTCAAATGCTGCGTCTTTGTTTGATTAAGCAGGGCATCGACAGCATGGGGGACTAATACCAACAGCTTATGGGATAACACAATTCCCTCACTTTGGCGTATTGACACAGCTGTCGCCGCAACCGAGCGAAAACACCCTGGTAATGCTCGGGCGACAGGATCAAGTACAGCCGAAAAATATGCACAAGGGCGCTGCTTATCGCCGTGCATCTGCACTAAAACTGACAATGCACATCCATCTTTCTCATGCACATACAACGAAAAGGGTTTTGCATAATCAGGGGTCCCTAACACTGGTGCTGAACAAAGGGCCTGTCGTAGTTGCTGAAAAGCAGTATCACACTCATCTGACCAAGGGATTGGGATAGGCGTGTCCTTTGTCAAGAGGGCTAACAATGGCTTAGCTATATGTGAAAACCCCAATATCCACTGTCTACAAAAAGAAACAAGACCCAAAAATGCACGCACGTCCTTCTGCGTGGACGGTCTCGGTGTGTCCAAAATTACTTGGATACGATCCGGTGTGAGTGCACGTCCCTCCTTAGACAAAAGGTGACCCAAATAAGTCACCTTTGGTCTACAGAATTGCAATTTCTTCCTAGATACCTTATGATTGTGGGATGCTAAGAAGGAAAGTAAAGATAACGTACTTTTTTCACACAACTCCAGGGTGTCAGCCGCCAGCAAGATGTCATCGACATATTGAATGAGGGCGACCCCCTCGAGTAGAACAAAGGAATCCAATTGTCTTTTCAAAGCCTGACTGTAAATGCTAGGGCTTTCTGTGTAGCCCTGGGGGATCCTACAAAAACGATAAGATCTATTATTTAATGTAAACCCAAAAAGATATCGGCTATCAGGGTGAATGGGAATGGAAAAGAAGGCATTCTTCAAATCGATCACTGAGAACATAGTCGCCGTAGGCGGGACCAAAGTAAGCAACGTCGTGATATCGGAAACCACTGGGTACTGAGGTATCACGATCTTGTTTACTTCTCTCAAATCAATTATAAACCGATAAACTCTGGCATCCGTATCCTTTTTCAGTATGGGAAGAATCGGACTGTTACAGAGGTTGTAGGGAACCTCCTCCACTACCCCTACCGCAATCAAATCCTGCACTATCTGTATGAGAGCCTCCTCGCCCTCCTGGGAAATACGGTACTGTGGGAGGCGTGGTAACACCGCCCCCTCCTGGACACTAATGTGGACCGGCGGAATCACCATTTGTCCCACATCAGTATCTGACGTCGCCCACAAAGCACGAGGGAGGGTAGCTAACAGCGCATCCTCTGACATCGCACACATCCGTTCAGACCGGGGGTAATTGTCATTCAATATTACCCGCACACCAGCAGGGGAGCAGCGGATCGTAGCCCTAAAATGCTTTAACATATCAAGGCCCATAATGTTGTCCGGTGTGTACGGGGCAAGCAGAAACGGACAGGGTGCAGAAAAAGAATCAACCTTAAACAGGAGGGGCTGCGAAAGAGGGCTTCGGGAGAGTGTACCGTCAAACCCTACCGATGTGACCATTAAGCCGGATGGGGGAGCCCCCGGAACCAATTGCTTAGACAGCGCACTACGTGTCGCTCCTGTATCCACTAGGAACTGATCAGTAGAGCCCAAAACCTCAGCCGATACATAAGGACCCTTCTGATCGACCGGCACCTCAACTGATTCTAACCCCCATCCAACGCATTCCTATGCATGCTGAGAATCATGGTACCCCGATCGGTCAATCCCCGACACTTGATACTGATGCTGGCGATCGAAAACATTTGATCTATCTCGGTGCTGCCCAGCAGAGTCAAAACGAGCCTGTTCGTTAGAATTCCCTCTAAAGTTCGAGAAACCCCCTCTACCTCGCGGGCCACCCTGAGTATGCCCCTGACGCGAAGCATGCAACACCGGGCAGTCCCTAGCCCAATGACCAGATTGCTTACAATACGCACATTGGTTCCTATTCAAATCAGATCGGCCCGAGGGAGGACCATAAGATCCTCCCCTACCTCTATTACTACCCCGTCGGGGCGGGCCATATACTTGTGCCAACATCACCTTTGTTTTTAGATCTTTCGATTTCTTTTCCTCCTGGCCCTTTGCTTCTTGCTCCTGACGCTCATAATACTGAGCGATAGTCAGGAGGGCCGTCGGGGTTGCGGAAGACCAAGAACTTTCGCTCGCTTTTAAACGGGCCGCAACTGCCGGCAGCAGATTAGCCACATATTTATCCGCAAAGAGGTGGCGACCCGTATCATCAGTAAGCGACTGGCCACTAAAATCATGAAACGTCTCCTCAAAACGCGTAAAGAAGTCCGCAACGGACTCGTCAGCTTTCTGTTTACATGAAGCTGACATATTCCAGTCAATCTTTTTAGGGGGGATAATTGTCTTCAACTTAGTCAGAATAGCAGCAGGGAGGTCTAAAATACTCTGGGGTGGTTTCTGCGCGGGCTTCCGTTCCCTATCCTCATCCTCAAGGTCAGACCACCGAGCCTTAAAGGCAACTATATCATCTACCTTTCGGACAGATCGCCACATATCCGGTGGTAGAATAAGGCCAAAGAACAGGTCTATATCTGCTAAGGTCATAACGCAAGAATTCAAGGCCCCCTCGACTTCTTCGTAGAAGGCCGCTGGATTCTTGCGGGGATCAGGCAACGCATTCTTTAAGGCCATAACATCAGCTCTATGCCAAGGAGTATAAACCCAATTATACACAAAATATCCCTTGGCATCGGCGGAGGTAATGTCCGAGCTAGTCCCCGCTCCTTTAGGAGGAACATACAAAGGCGCCGCCTCTCGCATTGGTTTAACATGCACTATGCCATCCTTATCTGACTGGGAGGTGGATGAGTGGCCTTCTGCTGTACATGGATCCGACTGCTTCACCTCCCCTGCTTGTTGGCGCGCTTTTCCTTTAAGGGTCAGCACCGCGTCCCGCAAAGCGAACAGCCGCCGAGCCGTGTCAGGAGCCTTAGAGGGAGAGAAAACACCATTATGCAATGCTTTAGCATCCAATGTCACATCATCAGGCTCAAAAACACTGGAATATTTCCGGTAAGCAGCAGTCACTTCATCAGCAAAGTGACCCAAAAAATACAATTTCTCTCTCTCCTGCCACGGCCCCCAAGTATGAAACAATTCATCCAGGGACACCTTGCCCTTAAGTGCACGGAAGGAAACTTGCCGAAGCTCAGCCATTTGCTCGGCCGACAGCATGGACCGCGTATCTACCTTACCCGGAACCGGGTCAGAATCTTGTGGCCTCGGAGCAGATGCGCCCACATAAGGGGGCGGAGAGCGATCTAATAAATAAAAATCATCATCAAGATTATTAAGGACAGGATAAAGTGGCTGCCGAACAGCATATTGACCCGAGACTTGCAGCCTACGCTCTTTCTCTTGTCTCTCCGTTTGTTCTTTGTCCTCCCGACGCCTCGCTTCCTGTGCTCGCACATGATCATTCTTCCGTTGTTCTTTATCAAACAGCGCTTTCTCGCGCTTCTCTCGCTCACGCACTTCCTTCACCCACAACCGCACACACTCAAACATATCCTGCCGAGCACGCCGTTTACACATACACTGTTCCACATACTCAATCTTACGTATATCAAACGATCCATACAAAGGCCATCGCAACTCAGGATCTTTCTTAGTATATTTCCTCCATACTGTGCTGTACATTATGGAAGAAAGACCATGCTTCACATACATATCCCTATTAGGAGTCCCCTCTGGGGGAGCCGGAGCAGATTCCTCGAGGTTCAACCGGTTTCCAAAGCAGCAACACCACTTACGGAGTGCGCTAAAAGCAGGCATGCTCAGAAATAATGCAAAATATGCAATATTATGAAGAAAATGGCACTTAATCGTTGCGCCGTTCAAGGTTACACAGCCCCGGAGAAATCTCTCCACATTACCTGCCTATATGTGTTGCAACGCATATATTTTCACAAAGACAAATACAAAATATGACTAGTCATCACAAATCAAACTCAAAATAGCCAGACCAGGCTTCAAAAACTCGGAGCAAGTACCGTACAACGGTTCTTACCAATCAAGAGTCCAGATTCCAACTGCCAAGCTCCAAAATCGCCCAAACGGCTTTCACGGCAGGACCGACAGAAGAGGTCTCAGTCGAGGACCGGCGCCACCCAGACGGTCAGCTCGGAAGGGAAGGAAGAAAAACCCTCGGGATGCCAGGGCTAAGACGCCGCTGGCAGTGATCACGTCCCTGGCCAAATTCCTCACCTTCGTCGCGACCAGTCCTTCGAGCATCCGAGTCGCCGATGAGCCCCACGTGACGGGCGCCAATTGATGAATACAGGCCCCAGCTAGGCCCGCAGGACACAAGGGTTCGCTCTCCTGTAATGGAATCTATAAGGAAGTTGGCACGGAAACTGCAAAGTATAAAGACAGCATTTATTAACCCTTAAGGGTGGTCCTACAATCCACACAACACTCTTCAGTATTGCATAGAGTAGCACACAGAACTTACGTACATGGTCCCCTTTTATACACAATAGAGGGGCTCATAAGTGGGTGGATACAACATGAGGCCAAAGAACATTACCATTTATGGTCATTTTCGATACTGAATCAATATGTGGGCGGAGCTAACACACTCCTTGAGCCCGTGAAAACATGGTCAAGCAAGGCTAACTGATAACAGATGTGGTCAAGTCTGGGCATGCGCCAGATGGACAAAAGAGCTATTTATAGACTGTTACTAGGCAGATTACAAGAGCAACTAACACAGAGGTTGGACTCTTCTCGTGGGGAACACGTGGAAGCATGACAATACAAAATGGAGTCCGAACTTCGGTCAACATAACAGAGGAAACATGATCTAAAGTAAGAGAATTAATGTCTTTAGTGAATGCTTAATCACATCGTTGTTTCAATTTACAACAATATGGTCACAAATATTAATGGTGTCGTACATGAGAGTCAATGTATGTTCTGGGTTACATCACTGTGTGGCATTAGGTTGAGTCACTGGCACAACATGAGGAGGGGCAGAGGAGGAGTGTACATGTACAAGTGTGCATGCCTGACTCACGGGACATGTTATACTATGCCGATACCCAACTCTGACAATTATCAACTGTGGTGAGTGTCAGTGCTAGCAACCTACCTAGTATGACAGGGCACATCCCCTGAGATTTCGCACACAGTTTCTACTGTCCACAAAGATGAAGCCAAATGTGCTTCCAATAAAGTCAAATGAGTATCCACAAATATGAAATACATGTTAAGTACATTCCTGCAGCGTATCAAGGTTGGTGAGTATGTTGAGTTGTGCAGGATATATGTTACAAAATCAACCCTATAATATGCATGCAACACAGCACAACAAGGCAAAGTACTATAGTGCACTATTTGAAATCCAGATGTCAGGATCTTAACTAATTCATGACCAGACCAACATCACCTGCTGAGGAGCAGTGGGCTGAATACTGGCCACAAGGAATGCAGGCACCTTGCGGATTAGGAGGAATGTGACCAGTATTAGTATAATTATGTCAAAACACAATCAGCATAGGTATAATGAAAAAGACTGCAAGTCACCTTGGCAGATGTGGATCTGACCTCTTCCTAAACGTCCATGAACAATAGACCCAGTGCCTTGTGTAACTGTGTTGCAATATGTGTCATGAGACAACAAGTCAGCCTTATCACACAGTAGTTGTATGAAGTATACAGAGATACTGCCATCTGAAAGGCAACTACAGTACATCGTGGACTCTATACCTCCGTGTAACAGACATGCAACGCATCAATGTTGTATTGAAAGTCAAATATTAGCATGTCAGATTGTCATTCAGATCACTCAAGTAACCACTTTATGTAGAACACCATTAACATTTCTCTATCTCATTGCAGAGGATGTGGGTAACCCCATGACCAGCTGCCTGTCTGGGATAACTATCTGGCTGAGGATAACAGTCTGCCAACCCTTGACCAAGAGACCTTACAGAAAATCACGGCCTCCTTTGAAACACCATCTCCGGTTGCGGGAAGGGCCAATAGCATTGAGGGGTCTCCAGAGGATCCAACTGTAACCCAGCAATCACCACATGTCAGCCCACAGCCAGGCCTGAACTCTGAGGAGCCCCAAGAATAATTCCAACATCGTGCAGTAGGAGTTCAGTGGGAGATGGTAGATGTGGTGAGGGTAGGGATGGAGACCATGGTGGGCACTCTAGAGACAGTTCGTAGGTGGCTCAGTCCCAATAAGGACAACTCAGGCATTAACAACTACCCTGCCAAAGTGGCACCAGAGAGGTTGCCAAACAGCTTGGGGTCACGGAGTGGAAGCAGGACATATACATCACAACTATGGGTGCCTACCACTGTGACGTTACTGCTGTGCTGGCAAAGCAGCAGGCTCTTCTCAGTGCATTGTTGCCTCACATGTTGGCACAGAGAAATTATGCTGTGAATGGATACTCCACATCTTCCGCCTCTGATATGTTGGTGCCTCCATTGCCTTTGACACCTCCAACACTCCATCACGGGAAGTACCACACAGATCAGAGGAGGAAGATTTGGACTTCAGCTCTTTCCAACGTAAATCTGCCTATTAGCATTTCTCAGTGACATATAGCCAGTTTATCCTTTGCCCAGTGCTGATGAACCATGCCAGTGTACTTCCAACTCGTACTGTCCTCAATTTGCTGTCCCACCTGTTGATTTCACCCATTTGTGGACTGTCAATGTGGTCTATCTTCCCTATTGGCAATTTGTTCATCCTCTTCCTCGCTGAAACATTCCTCTCCTCCACATGTCCCACACAGTGTATCCCCCATGGACTCTGTCTGGGCATCAAGTGGCTCAAAAAAACTGTTGAGGTTGTTTCCGAAAGAACTGTGCCTGTTATTCCAAACAGTTTTACACATGTAAATAAATGCACTGAGTTCAACATGTGTGCTGTATGTCTGTTGGTGTCTAGAGTAAGTGCAGCATGGTGGATTTTGTGATTCAAAGACATCAACTACTCCACAAAGGGCCATGTGTGTCATTGTACCACAGGCAAATCTTTACAGACAAAGGGAAATATATTTAATGAACCCTATGTGTACTAAAACTAGCAAGTAGTTACTAAAGGTCACAAGCATTAAGTGAAACACGTAGCAGGCAGTCAATGTTAATGGTGAATATAGTCATAGCACTGGTGGTGAGCACATGCATGGATACTATCCAGCGAACAACACTGCGGTGACAAGAAAATGATGCAAGGGTGAGTATGTGAGGGGCCTGCATCAGTGGTGATCCAAAGAATCCTTGTTTACTGACAATGGTTTGACATCACCATCCCTCAAATGCATGTTGCATGATTTACACACATAGTGCAACTGCAGGTAAGTACCTGTTTCTACCTCTCTATCCATTCACAGTAACAGTGCCACTTACAGTTCTCCACTATGATGGTAGGCCATTTAAGTGACTCCATTGCAAAGTGGGCAGGATCCCCTCATTACACTGCCAGGAAATCCTACAGCATGTGCTCTACCAAACAAAGCCTATATGGCAACTGCCATGATGTCAACGAGCAAGCAGTTGTGAAAGTGCTAAACATTTTTTTAATTTAAAACACCAGTAAAAATAATATCCCAAACTACACTAACAATTCCTACCTAAACTATGCCTAGACTAACATGTGCTTAATCAACTATACTATCCTAACTTAATACTAACCAAACCTACCTAACCTTATCTTAAATTACTCTGCACATATACCACAACAGACAGGTTACACATCAATCCCTCAACCCCCTTAATACACATTTGCACATGATACAAACATAAACAACACATATACACAAGCTACCTAAACATTAAAACCTAAACAAATATATATATTTTTGTATTTTTTATACGGATACAAAACATTAACCCCCACCCAATTAACAACCTCGCCCACCCATATCCCATATCTCCACCTAACACATAAATATGAAAATGTTTTAAAAAAAATTAAAGTTAGCTACCCTATCTCTAATTAAAAACCCATCCTAACCTCCGTTAATACTATATACAATATTAAATATAAAATAAACTAATTGGGAGGGGCAGAACATTGGAGAAAGGCCCCCTTACTGCTCAGCAATTTTGTCCACTTATTGCTGCAATGTGTTTGCCATCTTCAACAGTGTTGCCACCTGTAGTTCAAGCCCTGCCAGCCTCAATTTCGTAGCGAAACCAAAGGGGATGATGGACGGAGCGTTAGAGCAAATCAAACACTCACCCCCAGTCAACTGATCTGGGTTTAATCCATCATCATTCTTTAGCTCACTCCACCACCCCAGTTCAGACATGGCCATATGCAAATCAGTCTGACCCTGTGCCTCATGGGAACAGTCCAGCCCGAACTGCCAAGCCATGTCTTCCCTGGACCGGAAACAAGCATCCTGGGACCGGTTTCGGGTTCATAACCCTCGTCAGCCAGGCTATCTTGAATCCAGTGGCAAAGTGAGCAAGGGACCCACGTCTGGGCATACCCTGACAATTTAGGGCGAACAACGCGATACCAAAGGGGATGATGGACGGAGCGTTAGAGCAAATCAAACACTCACCCCCAGTCAACTGATCTGGGTTTAATCCATCATCATTCTTTAGCTCACTCCACCACCCCAGTTCAGACATGGCCATATGCAAATCAGTCAATTTCATGTCGGCATTGTCCTACAGGGCCTGCCTCTAAAAGTGAGTAGGCTGAACTGGAGTAGGGGTCATCACCTGCTGTGCCACTGCTGGTGGTACTGTGGAGGGTTCTGCTATGGCACTTGCATCAGATGCATGTGAGAGGGCCACTTCATGCCTGGAGCTTGCCCTGTCCTATGCTGTCGGAGCCCTAGGTGGGGACTTCCAGGATTCTACTGCACTTGCCTTCTTATACTGTCTCCCCATCCTCTGAAAGCCCTTGGCTACATGCCTGATATGGCAGTACGGAAGATTGATATGTGCACTATCCTCGTTGTACGTTTTGGTTGGCTGTGGCGTGCTGCTGGGGCTTCACTCTCTGGTCTAGAGTGTAAGAATTCAGCTATGTCAAGCGTCTCCTGAAGTAGGGGACACCCCCCTGTGCACAGCGTGAACCCAAGGAGGGGTTAAGAAGTTCAATAGTCAGTAAACAATGCAAGTCCTGAGAGAGAAGAACTAGTGTAGCTAGTTCTTCTTTCTCAGGACTTGCATCACTGTTAGATCGTATTTGACAAGTTTTATTTTTTACGCCTTGTTATCATGATACTACCATTGATATAAGCTGCTATGTTTTGGTTCCCTCCTGATTCTTTGCTTTGAACTTCTTTGTAGACATGTCCCCTGATGAAGATCTTGTATGGACCGAAATGCATTGAGCAAGATTCACCATAACCAACGGATTGATATTTTGAATAGTCATTGATGAATCTTTTGCGATATGATCAATAAAATATCAGCAAACTAACCATCAAAATATAGTCTCTGACTACTTTCCACCACACATCAAACCATCGTGTACTGACTATTGAACTTCTTAACCCCTCCTGGGGTTCACGCTGTGCGCAGGGGGACGTCCCCTAGTTCAGTAGACGCTTGACATATCTGATGTGGCAGTACCTCACCTTTCTGATGCAGCACTGGCGTTCCTGCTCAGGAGTCATGTTGTCTGTTGGGGAGGAAGGACATATGTATCAGGCCAAGCTGAAATAGTTCAGCTTTACATCAATTACCTGCATTAATTAATATTAACTGCTTTCCAGCCAAAGATGAGACATTTATGGAATTAAGCATGACCAATCATCACAAGAAGCATGTATTGCTCCTAAAGTTACAATACATAAGTACACATGTCTTGGCCTTGTAGGTATATGAAATGGCAGTGTAAAGTCAAATAAATGTTGACCCTTGTGCATATTAAGACAGATTCTACACAATTATGTTGGGTGTACATGGAATGGAATAAATAAAGAAAGGGGCCTCCTATGTAACACTTATAAGTAAGGTCTGGGACAAGGGGGAAAGAACCAACAAATTATGCAATGACCTGTCCCGAATCTGGCCACAATGTAAAGATTCTACATAATTACAATTTTTCTTCCTTGGACCATGATGATTTATTTTTAATTGAATTTTAATTTTCTTTATTTTTTATCTACTATTTCTTTATGTATTTTACTTTAAATTCAGTAATACGAAAATGAATACAATATATACTGTGTTATACAATAGTATGTGCATTATTATACAATACAGTGCAATAGACAATACCAGTTATTTTCTTTATATACACATATGCCTTATTTTATGGTTTTTTTAACACAATGTATCTATTTCATACATGTGCATTCTTTCATGAGCTGAATAAACTCATAGCAATGAATAATCCCCACATGGGTTGAACCACTCATTCCTCACATACACACACATTCATTCCCTCATTTATACCATACATGCTTGCTCCCACCATTAAACAATCAGCAGCTATAAGCCAATGGGGAAGGGTTCAAAAACTCAGCTGTTGCTGTGTAGCAGGTAGAACTTTGGTGGAATTCGGTCTATGATCGTTTCAGTGGACAAAAGATCTTGATTCCACCTTCTTCAGGACCAATCATGATGGCACCTCAGGGATAGGAGGGCTCACCTGGGGGATATTAATAAATAATGTAATATACGTTTTTAGAGAGATGGCTGATTGATTGTGTCAAAATGACACCATGTCAACCAAATCCCAATGTTGTTTCCGCAACATGAAAAGAAAACCTTTGCCAATTTTGAAAAGAAGAAGAAAAAAGATTTGTTAAAATAGATAGAAAAAGGAGTATAAAGTTCATTCAACCAGGAAGGTTATCCGTTGTGTTTTGCTTTTTATCCAACAGGGTGTGGACAAGCATAACAAAGATGTGTATCTCACCATTGTATAGCTTTGCGCGCTATTCAATGTGCACAGGTCGTCTCAATTTTCATTAGGTTTCCTCACCCTTGTGGCTGTGCTCAGAGATGTTAGTGTCATGTAAAGTTTTCAAAAGGTTAGCTAGGGAGACTACCTTGTAAGGTCTTGTAGTTCTATTTGACATATGGCTTATCACGTATGGCACGTACTACAAACCATGAATAAATCACTTGCCTAGTAGCTGTAATTGTTAGGTAAGACATAGATTTACAGTATTAACAAGGATATATACTGATGCCTAGACTTTTGTTTATAGAAGAAACACTAATCAGTTATCAGATTATATCTTTATTACATCCTTTTTATATGATCTACGTTTTTTTAAAGTTTAGATCTTGCGCTCGTTCATCCATAAATGTAAGACCCTTATTGGCAGCTTGGTGTTATTTGTGCAGTTTGTAAATTGATATCCAATCCTGCAAAAGATATTCATCCCTTTATTGTGAGTTGTGACAGGTTTTGCTGAAGGAGTATAAATACAGAAAAGATAGCGCTAGTCTTCTCGTTAATACGAAATATCCAAATTTGCCAGGATCTACAAAAACCCATGGATGTTGTACATCTTATCTTTAAAATGATTATTCATTTTACCTGTTAGAGCAGACGAGCAACTCCTAACACAGTTGATCCATCGTTCGCATGTTTTTCCCAAAATAGGTTTGACTAGGCGAACGCAGATTTATTTCTAACACTGGAACCAGTGTATACGCGTGACACGTAGCGTGTTGATGTAAGGAGGTTATGGAGTATTGAACATAATAAGGAGTCTACTAAGTAACTAGTCAGACGGTAGCGTCAGGTTGTCATAGAGATGCCCTCATCATTATGTGTTCTCTTCTCTTGGTTCAATTATATGGATGGAACAAAGGTTTTCTTGCAATTTTTATCCAAACATATTCTAAGAGAAAAGTATTGAGCAGAATACACTTTTTTTAAAATTTATTTTTATAGCATTTTTCTCAACATTAAAGCTGTCATATAGGTACCTAGCTTAGCCAAACTGGACATTTAAACCAGAATAGTAGAACAACAGCTTATGACCAAAGCAAAAAATAGAAAAACAGCTACAGAAAAAACGTGTGCAACTATACAAGGTGTATCAATATCAGTGACGAATGTAAGTATATAGGGCACAAGTAGTTTGCAAGCCAATGCCAGCCAAGAACCTCATTATAGAGTTCATATCATCACTCTGAACCAAAGCACAATTGTGCGTTACTTGTCCAGTTGCCAAGTTAGTAGAGCCTAGCAGCACAAAACTAGAGAATAATACAAGAGGGAGGCAAGACCTATTCACATCTGCAAATTCCACAGTGGTGGGGGGGAGTAGTATGGTATTTGGTGGATCACCTCAGTCCGTAACCTCAGGATGGTGCAATAAATATGAGCGAAGGTTTAGCCATATATTTTTAGGCTTAGAGGAGAGGGGCAATAATGTTGCATAGATGTCACTGGTCCCATCACAGTAGATTGAATTTCTCGCAGCCAGGGCTTAATCGCCAGGGCTGTGGGGGTGCCCCAGTTTCTGGACACCTGCCTTTTTGTAACGAGTAGGGCAATGGCAGTGAAGGGTCGTATTCCAGTGAGCAGAGGTTTAACATACCCCAACAGTGCCAACAGCGAGGATGGGGCCAGGTCAGTTTCAGTCATGGAAGTGAGGTAATGGAACATTTCTCCCCAGATAGTCTGAACCGTCGGGCAATGCCATGCCAAATGTATTAAATTGGCGTTATCACTTTCACATCTGTGACACCTATGGGACCTAGAGGAGTCCATTTTGATGAGGAGTGCTGGTGTAATGTAGGCCCTGTGCAGGTACTTAAAAATGAAGGAGTTGTATCTATACTTATTGGAGACATGGCGTGTCTGCTCACAGCAGAAAGTCCAAATCTTGTCGGTCACAAGTTGACCCAAATCTCGCTCCCATGCCATGTGGGCGTTCACTCTCACAGGGAGTCAGAGTGTTGGAGCTAAACGATACAGACGGGAGACTAAGTGTGAATTATCAGCCGATGTAATAATATGCCAGATTGGGAGAAACTCTCCCAGTTCAGTAGTCGAGGAACCCATTGCAGCTTTTTTATAGAAACCCGCGTTCTGTGTAAAAGAAACCTATCCATCGGGGACACAGCATGACCCTCCATAAGGTTCACTGCAGCTCGTAATTCAGCATGCCAGAAAAGGTCTCCTACTGTGTGTAGTTCACACCAGGACAATGTCTGCTTAGTTAGGGATTCACAAGTGGGATGGATCCAGGGATTGTTTTGCAATGGTTAGTGCGGGGAGTACAGAGAGTCCACATTCTATCGCCTCAATTTTTCCCAAGCCCAAGATGTGGTGTGGAGCATGTTGATTTCAGCGGGGGATCGTGGCAACCCTCATTAAAGAATGGTTGACAGTGACAGCATGCTGGTACAAGCCTGCGAGCAATCTGGCTTCAGGTATTGCAGCCGCGCATCTGGGTGAAACCAGAAGTATGCATACTGTGCCTGTGACCCAAACCCCCACGCTGAAAAGGCATTATCAATGTCTGCCAGCTGATACGCGCCTGACCGCCAGCCCAAATTAGTCTGATAAGTATGTTCTGCAAAGTATCAAAAATGTAGTCGTAGGGATGGGGACAGTAAGGAAGAGATATGAGAAGCGAGGTAGCACGACCATTTTTATATTAGTGATTCTGCCCGCTACCGACAATGGAAGTTTTATCCACCTGTCCACTTGGGCTGAAAGCCAGTCAATAGCAGGACTGGAATTGAGGTGAATAATTTCTGAGGTTACACAATGCAGAAAAATGCCTAGGTAGCGAGGATGATCATCACACCATCACAGGGGGAAGTCCAGCTGTACAGGAATAGTGGCGGCGGTCAAGGGGAATATCTCTGACTTACCCCAGTTGATGACCAGCCCGTAAAACACCGATGAGCGGAGGAAGGTTAATGCTAGGCTCCCGAACAAAAAGTTTCACATCATCTGCATGTAGTGAAGCCAGCAATGGGCGTCTGTGGAACTGAAGTCCCAGCTGCAGATGCCACTCCTGGAGGTGACGCATGAGGGGGTCCATCGCAATAATAAATAAAAGTAGTGAAAGCAGACATCCTTGCCTAGTGCCCTGCAATAGCGTAAATTGGTCAGTAAGTACTTTGTTGACTCAGAGTCTGGCCACCGGCTTAGTATATAAGAGGCATACAAGATCCAGGAATCCGCGAGGAAAGCCCAACTTGACCAGTGTAGCATGAAGAAAAGGCCATACTAGAGAATCAAATGCCTTCTCAGCGTCAAGTAGTATCGCGCCTGTGGGGAGAGTGGGCTCAATCCGATTGATTATCTCAAAGATCGTGCAGAGGTTGACTGCCGTAGATCAGTTAAGGATGAACCCTGTTTTGAAAGGGGATATGATCTGGCATACCAGAAGAGATATACAGGTTGCAAGTTTTTGGGCAAAAATGTTGCAGTGATTTAGCAGCGATAGAGGCCTAAAGAATGCGCATCTGCAGGGTGGTTTGTTCGGTTTGAGAAGCAGGGAGATAACAGCTTCCTGCATTTTAGGAGGCAATGTGCCGGCCTCCAGGGCCTCGGCATAAACTTCAAGAAAGTGAGGGATCAACACTATTTTATAGGTTTTATAGAATATACCGGTAAGACCATCTGTGCCAGGGGCTCGTAATCCATTTTGATCCTCTATTGCCTGTGCCACTTCATCCGCAGCTATAGGTGCGGCCAGATATTGGCGATTACCACCCTTTATCCACATCATCGCCACCTCATTAAGGTGTTCAGTAAGAGCAGCATCAGTCGGGGGTGCAGCTTGTATATGAATGAGAAAATAAGAACCAAGGGCAGCAGAGATATCAGAGTTTTGGGTGAGAGCAGTGCCATCATCCTGATGCAAATGGATGATGAAAGAAGATTATTGGCGGGGTGAAGAAGTCCCACCAGCTTTATGCCAGGCTGCTCTCCCTCCCCATTATCCTAGAACGTATATTTTTGCCCAAATAGTCGACCTCGCGCACAGCAAGGTCCTGGGCCGCCCTTTGATAAAGAGAAACGGATCAGGTGTCTGCCGGGCTCAGGCATCCCCGAGCTTCTTCTCAGTTGTTTCTAGGTCCCGACAAATAGAGTGAATCCCTCCAGCCTGCTTGGCCATACATATCCCTCTTATATAAATAGGCTGTCCGGTTTTAGGTTTAAACCTATAATAACTGATAAAACCCTACTGGAAGGAAAATAGCCCTCACCAGTGTTAACATATAAACACTGAAAAAAACCTGCACAACCACAAACTAAATGCCATTCAAAGAAAGGAAAAGGAGAGTGAAAGAGTAATTTTTATTTCTTCCTGAAGATGCCAATACAATGTAACTTTGTTATATAAGGTAGCTGTAAGAAAGATTGGGCTAACATTATTCTGCTTGAGTTTTGTTGTTTCTTCTCCCTTTTTTCAGTTTTGTGGTCTTTGGTCTAAAGATACAGGAGTTAGAAGCATGTTTTAGTTTTTCTTATTTATTTTATAAACTGTAGAGCATCAGGAAATATCAAAATCATATTTGATTTTTTGGGTACGTTTGAATCTTTTACTGATAGGAAAAAGTTAGGTTTCATAAGAATTTTTCCCAATATGTGCCATCACATTTACCCACAGAGAACGGGTAATAACCCTTGATACATCAGCCCCCTTATCTAGTGAGTCAGCATTGATAGTAGGTGAATTGCCAAACAACCCAGGCTTTAAACATTCAATGCAAGGTATAGTGACAGCTATATGTGAAAAGAGTGCAGTCGCAAAGCATCTGGGATACTGTTGAAAAAATGACACCAGACGTTTGGAAAACATGGAATGCAGTGTCACTTGGAATGCTGCTGCAAAAAGTTCTTACCAAGTTCAGCAAAGATTGGAGTGATATTGCTTGTATTTGCAGTGATTCAAGTACGTAAATGAAAAGGTTGTGATGACCTGTCAAAATCGTTACCTGAGCTGATGTGCTTCCCTGTAAGAGATCCTTGCCACTTGTTAGATGGTATGCTGAAAGCATCTGTACAATCTTCAGAGTTAATGAAGAATGCTTTTGACTTTTTAGTCCATTCTGGTGCACTGTTTTGTTAGCACAGAAACCAATACCCAAATATTTCTCATTTTGTGCTTTGTGTGGCATCAAAGAAAGAGTCATCCCAACTGTGTCACTTAGCTGGTGGTTCTCAGTCCTAGAGGCCATGAATGCTATATTATCCATGTGGCATCCATTTACAGAACTTTTGCTGAGTGATGATGCCAAAGACAAATAATGTGAGGATCTTTGGTCACATATTGATAGTGATTTGGAAAACAATGCACTCTACTGCTGCTGTTGTGGACATAATAAAACAACTAGAGTCTGTAAACACCCTTGCCTACCAAGTGTTCAGCATAACTGGTGTAGATGTGAAACATCTCCTTGACTTTGGCACTGCAACATGTTCCATGTTGGAGTGCTTGCCACTTGGTAAGCAAAGAAATGTTGAAGAGCAATTCATGAACTTTTTTTTACAATATATGAGAAATAGCCCTTCACCAACCATGGCATTTGAAGTCAATGAAGCCTCACTGTGGTACTCTGCACAAGTTATAGATCCCTTCCGTAAAGGGACATTTTCGCTGGAGTTTCAAAAGTTTTACTTCATTTTTTACTGCTTCAATAACTCTGAGGGCATATGCCGCCAATTAAAGGTATACATTGCAGAACCTGTCGCAGAGTATTACAATATTCAGGTGCACCAGTATTGGCATGGAAAGCTATGTCAGTGGCCAGAGTTAGCAAATTGTGTGCTGGGTATTTTGGCGTTACCCGTCTCAAGTGCCAATATTGAAAGGGCCCTTTCACAGATAAAAGTTTAAATGAGAAGGAAATGGCGAGTGTGCATGACCAAAGACTCACTGAATAAGTATTGTATGGTGTACTACAATAAGTTTGATTTGTAAAAATATATCTGGACCTCACATACACTGTACATACACTGTCTATATGCCATGTACTATCAGTGCAGAAAGCAAGCAATAATAAATGCAAAAAGTTCCATAAACACTGGAAAAACACTGTTTCTGTTGTTTTTTTTGGCACGAAAATGTGTAATCACTGATAACCACTGTTTTTTAAAGATTTTGAAATCACTTGAAAACACTGAAAATACCCCACCAGAATTTACCAAAAATAGAAACTGAAAACAGGAAAGCCTATATATAAACCTTTAACGCCTCCCATACAGTGGCATAGCAAGGCACCGAGCATACTTTTACTAGAAAAGACTCAACTATGGCCTCCCTGACTTCGTTATTAAAGATGTCATCTAGCTAAGCTTCTAAGGGAAACTGCCATGGTATACATGGCCTCGGCATGCTGGGGATTGTAAGGGACAAGAGCAATGGTGCGTGGTCCGATAAAGTTCGGGAGAGGTAATGCAGTGTGAGCGTGTGGATGAGAAAATCAGGGGAAAGGTGCCACTGATCTATCTGGGACCATGTACCGTGTGGCACTGAAAAAAAGACAAATTCCCTGGCAGCAGGGTGTCTATGACGCAAGCGTTGGTCAGTAAGTGGGCCAGCAGCAGCACCTTAATCGATTTCACAGAGCGTGGTTTGGTGACTTGGTTGGGGCCTGTGGTGTCTAGGGTGGGTTGTAATGTCAAGTCTCCCCCCATTACTATGGAGTTGAATTGAAGGTAATAATATGTGCAGAGATGCCAGAGAAGAAGTCAGGCTCGTCAACATTAGGGGCATAGATATTGAGCAGTAATATACCCTGTGATCCTGGATGCCCTACAACTAACACATAGCGTCTTGCTGGGCCTTTAACCACCTTACGGATTTGAATTGGGAACGACTTGTGCATCAGGATGCAAATCCCTCTAGAAAAAGTGCTGTAATTGGCAAAGCAACAGGTTTATGCAAAGCGATCAGTTGCTGGGGGGGCATAGTGGGTTTCTTGTAGGAAGGCAACCTTCACTGCATGTTGAGTAAGATAAGCAAGTACCTGCCATCCTTTACGGGGATTCGATAGCTCCCTCACATTCCAGGACATACAAGTCAGCTCTTGTGATTTAGGCCTCACACTGAATTGCGTCATCGTTGGCCTATCAAGACCCACAGATAAGCGATATTGTCCATCTTGGCATATGGTTGAGTGGCTATGTATTTGATACCCTTTATATGGCATTCCAACATTACAACACATAGAACAACAAACCCTAACCCCCTTCCCCCTACCCACATCGAATACCCACCCAACCAGTATCCAGTGAATACCATCATCCCAATTCAAAAAACTTAGGAGATATCCGGGGGGGGGGGCAGGCAACACTCAGAGGAGACCACCATATCAGCAATGGTCATTATAACGTTTAGTTGAGTGCAGCCGACATGTGAAGAAATAAGCAGACAGAGGGAGAAAGACAAAAAATCGATTACAATATAGTAAAGTAGCTGGTGCTGGGGCGAAGACAAAAACAGCAGCTCGTGGAAGCATATATTAGAGCAAATCAGAAGGGTCAAGTATACTAACTGGCAGGTCACTTGCGGGCTAGGGGGTTCAAGTTTAGTTTATGGCACTTCATGAAATCCGAGACTTCTGAGGGTGAGTCAAAAATGTGAGTCTTACCATCTAGGTGGATAGGTAGGTAAACGGGTGTGATAGAGCATGGCTGTTGGACTTGGCCCTTTCTGGCAGGATCACCCCTGTACTTTTTGCCTTAACATGATGGTGGTGGTGGTGGTTTTAGGCCACTGGGCACTTTAGCACTGTGGCCCAGTGTAAAGTGCGTGCGCTCTCTGTGTACGTGTTGTGAGATTGGCCTGCCCTCCCATAGGAATGCATGGGGGATAAGTGTGTCCATGGTAATTCCTGGTATGAGAGGAGTGCAGGGTCGAGTTTAGTATGTATGAATTCTTGAGGATAAATGCTGCGCAATGGTGTGCACAGATTTATGGTGACTGGTGGAGAAATGCCACTTTTGGAAGTTGGCATTTCTGTGTGCTATGTGTCTGCCTGCCTGATGTGGAATGCATGTCTGGCTTGTGAGTGACAGGAGCTGAGAGGTGTGAGTGGGTCCAGGAGGGGCAGGGTGAGTCAGCGCTGAGCTGAATGGGACACCCGGATGAAGAGTGGTGGGAGGGGTAATCTCCTGACTCTGTATAGGATGGTGCTTCTCTAGTGATTGCTGGCTCCGCCCCCCTGTGGTGTGTCTGATGGGGCGCCCCATCCTGACAAAGGGGAAGAGGAGCTTGACAAACAAAGTGCTCCAAATCCCCCCTAAACCAGTTCTGACTGGTATCCCAAGCCCTGTGCTTTGACACAAAGGGAAATGCTAGTATAAATATAGGGGCTGTGACCCCATAATGTTGTTCCGTCTTGTTGGGCTGTTCCTGCCGGGGCGTGCTGCTGCTGGGGCCCAAGGGGGGCTGCCAGGAGGGCTTACCTCCCTGGGCCCGGCATTGCCCCTTCATCTTAGGACTGATTCTTTTGCTGCAGGACCTTTGCCTGCTTCTAGCCCCTTGCGAGTGCTACATTGGATTTTTCTACTTGCCCTGCTAGGAAGGAGCACGGGGGCTCCGCAGCGCTGGGCTGCTCGACTTGAGGGGAGGAATCCCGGTATGAGGGATTCCCCCATAATGCCCTCAGCGGCGGGTGCCCACCCCGCTTATTCTTTATTTAACTGGCTGGTGCCCACCCCGCATCTGTGCTGTTTTCATAGCGGGAGCCCACCCCGCTTTATATTTTGAAATACGAGGGAGCCTACCCCTCATCACCGCCGCAACTCAAGAAAATCACCGCCGCGGCCCGCGCGGCAAACCGGAAGTCAGGCACGCCTGCCTGGGACAGGGGCGGGGTCAGCAGCCGAGCCGGGAGAGGTGCCCGCGTTGTACAGTGGGGCTCCTGTGAGCAGATGGGAGTCCCGGTGAGGAAAGAAGGACGGGAGCCTACCCCGCCCCCGCGAGCACCGCTGTAGAGTCCCGGGTCCCAGGAGGGTGCCCAGGTGAAGAGAAAAGGGTGGCAGAGGCTGCTGATTGCAGTGCAGGGCTCCCATGAGTGAAGGGAAGCCCCGTGCCACGAGAAAAGTAACAGAGTTCCCCAGCCGCCCGGAGCCTCGCAGGCTCCAGGTGAAGTCCCAGCGAGGAGATCCTGAGCGGCACCAGTGAGCCGGTGAGTGAGGGCTCGAGTTGTGTGGTGCCGACAGAGGCACAGAGTCTGAGCGGCCCCGTCTGGGAGTGGGCCACTCCAACGCTTAGGGGCAGTTTCTTTTTGTGCACAAGAGAGTCTCAGAGGACCCCAGAGTCTTAGGGGCAGTTTGACGCACATTGTCGGTGCCTGGGCGGTCCCGCAAGAGAGCGGGCCGCCCCAACGATGGAGGCATGTGTTTAGTACCACGTGGGGGTCCAGAGGTCACAGAGGTGCCGGTCCCCCTTTATGAAAAATGCCACAGCTGCGCCTCCCCAGCGCGGGCAGCTGCAATGAGATGGGCATGAGTTTGAGAAGTTCCTGAGTGGGACAGGAGGCACAGTGGTGCCAGGGCCTTCCTTTGCTTTACAGCTGCCCAGCAAGTAGTGGGCATCTGCTATATTTAGGTCACGGTTCTCTGAGGGCATATTTTGAGAGAGGAGTGAGATGCACTCCTTTGCCCTAGCGCAATGGCGCACTTTTGATTCCACTGCATAGACAGCAGCCCTGATATTTTGGACACAGGGCATTTGAGCCCCCTTGTGAAGGCCAGTTGGCCAAGGGGTCAGTGATGTACATGATGTTAGGAAATGTGATGCTTTACTGTGATTCATGCCTCTAAATGCATTTGGGGATGAGATTATGTGCGTAATGTGTTTATGCCAGTGAGAATGTGAGTGACACTTTGGAGGTTAGGGTCTAATATGTTAGACTGATGTTACAGGCTGATGCTGAGTGCAGTGGTTACCAGTGATAACTAGTTGTACATTTATGATATGTCTTACTTTTACTACGTTCGCTTTGTGATGGTTTTGACAGTGGTCCAGTGGGCCCTGTCAGGTGTAAATAATCCCTTGTAAATATGACCTAGTGCCAGGTGGTGCCATGTATATTATGTGAGTACTATTCTAATCTGTTATGAGAATGCAAAGGCTATTTTTGAAATAACCTTGTGTGGCGTTCCTTTTGTGGTGTGCCTGGGATGTTGTTGCTGTGTGCGTGCACAAAAGCTTTACACATGGCCTCCAGGATAAGCCTGACTGCTCGTGCCAAGCTACCAAGGGGGTGAGCAGGGGTTATCTTTGGCGTGTAACTCCTTTGCCCTGACTAGAGTGGTGGTCTCTGCTTGCCTTTGGCGCAAACCTTAGCCAACCAGAGATCCCATTTCTAACAATGGCATACTTTACATTTGCTGTCAACAGGAGTCACTTCAGCTCTTGAAATGTATGTTGTGCTTCTTGAACTAAGCGGGTGAAGTCTGGAAATAGCAAGAGCAACATATGCTGATGTTGGAGCTCACCCAACTCTCTGGCCAAATGCAGGCCATGTCACGATCATGCGCTGGGGTGAACGGGGAGCAAGTACTCGGTGAGTCCTCTCAACCACAAATGTAGAGGAGAAGGCCTCCCTTCCAAAGAGTTTCACCAGGAGCCTTACAGCATAGGCCACCATGAGCCCTGTGTTCATGAATTCAGGTATCCCAGCGGTGTGAATATTATTGCACCAGGGCCTGGCCTCCAGGACCTCCGCCTTGGCTGCTGTCGCCTTCAGGATTCGATCAGCATGTTTGAGGTGCTTCACCGCTGTTGACTGGGTGTCTTCAATTTCAGAAATATGCTGTTCGGCGGTGTCTATACGGGTCTCATGTTAGTCAAGCCAGCCGCGCACAGCATCCAAGTGAATGTCCAGGGCGTTGAATCTCACGTCTATGGTCTTGAAGTCTATCTGCAGAAGAAAGGCCAGTCTCTGAAGTGTCCAGTAGACCCAATGGATTCACTTGGTCGGCGCCCTTGCTGTTGTCCCGTCTGGGAGTTTTATTAATGTCAAAAAGCAGCTGCCTGCTGTTTGGGGTCCCTGAGAACCCATGGTGCAGTAGGTTTCAAAAAATAAAACAAATGGAGAGCAGTGGCAATGTCTTGAGGTGCACGCAGGGGGGACGCATCAATGATGAGGGCCACCAGGAATAGTGCACAATATTCACCAGGCCCCCCAGTTAAGCTGCACCATTCCAGTTCTGCCAAATAGATGGGCGATTCAGCCGCAAGCCACCCAAAATCCCAAGCGTCATTATTCAGTACCGCCCATACACCGCTTGTTATACGGGCACCATGGCGTCAGCTCAGGCTGTCCCCTCTATCTGCAGCCTCACTTACTGTCATTTTGTGGTACCAGCATTAATATGGCATCGGGCATGAGTGTCACCCAGCTGCCCACTGTGTTTAGTGCGACATGGGCGCCATGCAAGGGCCGCAATCCCAGGCCAGGCCATCACCCAGGCCGCTTCCAAGCAAGGCATGTGGGGGAAGGCGCAGGACTCATCCATCGTGGGCGGGCACAGCTTTCTCAGGCGGGACCAGCCAGAAAAGGACCGCCGACCATCACATGGCCGAACCATCTTCTCGGCCTGCCTTGAGTTGTAGCGTGGCTGCTCAGCCCAGCAGCAGCCCCCCTCTCAGGCTAGCCCGCTACCCCTGTCATCACGGGGCCTCCGAGGGCCACGTCAGGCCTCTGCCAGCCAGTCGTGGTGCGTCATTATTAAAGCTGGGAAGCAGCACCACTCTGGGCACCGGACTGCCCTCCCAGTATTACGCCACTCGTCAGTCTACTTTTTAGCCGCTGGGGTACCGTGTAAACAGAGCATAGCTGCATTCATTTTGTGGTGGCTCCGGAGCTTCACAAATGAGCACCCATCTTGGTGCTCAGCCTGGCCATGCCCCAAGCCAAATATACATATATGAGGCAAATATTTGTTTATATCGATTATAGATTCAGCCTGAATAAGTAAGAACGTTTATGGCATAAATACCGGCAAACTAATTCAGAGATGACCGGAGGGATTAGAGCTCAATAATTGGAAATTTGTAGGAGTTGACAGATATTAACCCTTAGTCCAATGGATCTTGTCATGTACCCAACAGAATGCCATATCGACAACCTCATGAGATTAGCAACTGTGGGGAAAAGTAGACCTTCCTAAGTGTAGACGTATTATAAGTTCAAATAGAGAAACATGCAGAAAACATGGTGAGGGTGATCAACGTGACTCGCCATATGCTTTTTTCCTTCAGTCCTCTTTTGATTGTATCCAGAGAGAAGAGCCAATATGTTTATCTGTTTTTACGTGTTTTGATTATGGCTGTCCTAGTTTGGCTCTGTCTTTTTCCAAAATAATCTACTTCAATTCATTTTCTGTGTGGTCTTGAACACAAAAATGTTGACCCAAGGGTGCTTGAATTTTTTTGTTCAAATCGCTGACTTATGTTCTGCATATCGGATCCAAAATTATTTACCATTGTGTCCTCATGTAACGCAACTGGTTCTATTTAAAGCGCTCTGATACCCAATACCATCAGGTCAAGTTTGTGCTATTAAACACTCCGTAGAATAAAAGAAATAAAAAAAATACCTGCCTTTCCTATATACCCCAAATGGCAAGGACATAGAATAAGCTATATCACATTAGAGCTCTGAACAGTTAGTCATATCCATTAGATGGCCGGTATGTCCTCCATATTGGAATATGTCTGTTGTTAGGGCTGTATCACAGGCATGACATGTGGGTCATCCGTGATTCCCTTTACTTGGACTAGTTCCCGCAATGGAGCTTTGTTGATATACTTTTTTGGGTATTATCCTGGTATGGATTATTTTGTCCCTTATGTTTGAATTCCTTATGTATGCAAATGGTGGTCTAATACATTCTCATCTTCATTAGCATTCAAAATTCCTGCTGTAGGTTTTCTATAAAAATTAACTTGTAATATGCCCTGTGTGCCTGTAATCCAAATATCTAAGAATTCTACCTTGTCCGAGTTGTATTTGACTGTGAATTTTAGATCCTTGTCAGTGAGATTAAGCCATTGGATGACTTCTAAAATTTATTTTTCTTCTCCTATTCATACAAAGAAGATATCATCTGTGAAGCGGTGCCAATGCTTGACATTTTCAAAGAATTGCGCAGCTTCATTAAATATGTGTTTTCTTTCATATTCTCCCATGTATATATTTGCTATGCTGGGAGCACATGATGCTCCCATGTTAGTGCCTTTGGTCTCATGGTATTTTACAATTAAATTTGAAGTTGTTTTGAAAGAATACTACTTTAAGACACTCCAAAATGAAGGCATTTGGTAAATTACCTGGAAGTCTTTATAGGAGCGCTTTAACTGCTGTTATGGCCTCTGCTTGAGGAATGTTTGTGTAGAGCAGGGGTCTCCAACCTTTTCAGTAGGCCTGGGCTGTAAATTCCGTTCCGCGAGTGGAATTTGGGTAAATTTGCGTTCCGCGGAGAACGCGGAATTGGCCAAAAATTCTGCATTCCGCGGCTTCGTGGAATTTTTTGCTTGTTCACGTTCTCAAAATGCTTGTTCGCAAGATATTTCACCCCGAGCACGCAAACAGCATTCGCGAACAGGAAAAAAGCACCGCAAACAAGCAATTTCTGCGTGCTCTCGGAGATTTTTACCATTTTGCGGAGCTTTCCGTAGATCGACTACGCAAATTCCGTCCACTTTTCAGTAGTGAGAGCTACTTCTAATGAGTGAAAATCATTGTGAGCTACTGAAGGCCAAGCAACTCGTGCATGACTGCCAGACACCCCCCACACCCAGCTTTACTGACTAAGCCTAATGTCCATAGTGCCAGATACTATGGTTTGAACAAAATACTTAGACTAGAGAAACTGTTACAGGGCTGTCATGTCTGTCAATGAGAGAGTGGTCTGTGGAGGTGCATGAACATGTGTGTGTATGAATGGGATATATGTGTAGAGGTGACTGAGAGACTGTGTTGTATGTACTTGTGCCACAGGACAAACGTTTCACCAAATGTGGCACTGTTACATATATAACACAATTATACCATTTTCTTTAATGGGAGAAATTTAGAGTGCAGAAAAATGTTCCATTATATGTAACATCTTCCCACGCTTTAAATTTCTTCGATTTAAAAATTGCTATATTATTCAGTTACAAATATGTGGTGTTTACCAGCCACTGAGAGCAACATGCCTGCTATGTACAAATGCAACACTTTAAACTGAAAATTAAAATGAAGAGTTAACTCAATCATTAGGTTAACTCTTTATTTTAATTTTCTCCCATGTAAAGGCGTTCAGAAACATTTTGTTCCCATGCTTCAATACTGAGTCAATATCAACTTTTGTTTATGAATTAAATACATCAGTCTTTCAGTTCTTTACTTTTGTGCCCCACCCTGCGTCATAAAGCAGAGACGACTGATCATTATCAGGCCCTGCTGTCTGCAGCTGAAGAGGCCTAACTAAAATAAGCACAGGCTTCCATAACTTAAAAAGGAAAATGTAACACAACCCTGCCTTATTTAAAAATGAACTCAAGGCTGAGAGCTACTATAAAGATATCAGCGAGCTACCAGTAGCTTGCGATCGATTTGTTGTAGACACCTGGTGTAGTGAGTCTCAATGTCAATCTTAACTAATATTCCTTGTTCTAGATTGAAAGGCATGTTCTCTATTTTGGCTATCATGTCTCCGATGTCCCTCATATATGACTGATAGCTCTTTATCATGGGCAAAAAATATTATCATTTAGATAGTGGTTCTGTAAGCAAATTAATTGATGAGATAATGGGTCACAGGGGTTACTTATGTCTTTAAGTGTTTTTGGAACACCATAAATAGCTGGAGTCACTGACGTGTATATTTAGAAATTCACTTTCTTGCATAAGTCTCCATTCTGTAGTGCTCCATGTGTGAGTCTCTCAATCTGTGTTTTCAATTTGTCTAGTGCTCCCATATTATCTATTTGATAATGTCAGGTACCTGAAACATGGATTGAATTTTTTTAGTTTACTCAGGTGTGTTCATTATGACAATATCCCCTTCTTTCTCACAGTGTTTTATTGTGATGTTGGTATTGTCTTACAATTTTTAAGAGCTTGCCTTTCACCTGTAGTGATGTTGGGGATAACTTTCGAGATGTATTTGGTGATCTTATTAAGCTCTTTAAGAACAGTTCTCACAAAAATGGACACCTCCGGTCGTACCATGTCTAGGGTAGGTGAATAGTTTGAAGTGGGTTTGCACCCTGATATGTAGGATTCGTGTTCTATAGTGGTTTGTTGAGTACTTTTTCAGTCTGATCTTCCTGAAAAACACAATACTGGTGGTACTTGGCACAAATGATAATCCTTTTGTTAACAGAGACACTTCATCTTGAGTCAATGTGATGGATGATAAATTCAAATGGAAATGTTGTCTTCTTCAATATAAGGTGCATCTATTATGGCCTCCAATACTGTTGGCTTCTGGTTTATAAATACAGAAAGTGAGGTAGAAGTATCTACCCCTTTTCTGCCTCGGGTATTTGTTTTGGCCGGTGGTTAAAAAAGGGGATACCGATAATTTTCTCCCTGTGTGTTCCTCAATGGCATCTGGTAGTGACTCATACTGTCTGATGTTTGCGAATGTCCTCCTTCTGATTCTGATGGGTATGTACCTGAGAAAGTGATCAGTTTTTTCCTCAATGGTCTATTATGATCTTGATATCTTGTTTCATTATTCTATTCTTGATAGTAGTTTACCGGAGGATATTGGTAAGGCTTTTCTTGGCTGTACCACGTAGTATCTTTTTCAGCTTCTCAATTTTGTTTTCTTTATGAGGAATTCCTCAAAGTCATATAATTCTGAAAATATACTTTCCAGTTTGAATTCTGCTTCCTCTAAGGTAGGCATGCCTTTCAGCTCTTTCTTAGATCTAAGATTTCTTGTTTTAGAATTATGGCCACTTAGCACATCTATTTGCTATAAGGGACCATTTCTCTGGAAACCTATGTGTTTCTGTAAACAGGGCAGGAACATTTCTTACCCTCAACCCTGATGGACTAACCCCTGCTCTGAGGTACTCTAGCAGAACTTGAGCATGGGACTCTATTCTTTGGCCCTTTTTCTTTAGGTTCAACAATTTTATCCTATCGCTATTTTCTGCATTGGATAGGACTACTTTTTTCCCTGTTGTATAGACTTGCGCTATTAAGTTGCTAAAGTCTTCATCTGAGAAACCAAATGTTTTAAAAGCTCCATTAGGATTAATTATTGATCTAGCTCAGACCAAAGGAAACTAGGAAAGCTGATTCTCAAAGTGATGACACATACAAAAGGGCAGGAAGGGGAAAATAAATGAGCAAATGTACAGAAAAACAAACTACTGGTGAGTTGGAAAACCTGTACTGCCAGGAAAAACCCTGCGGTTAAACAGCCACTGGAAACTCCCAAACAAAAAAGGGGCCCTCTATCTAACACTTTTAAGTAAGGTCTGTGACCAGGGGGAAAGAACCAACAAAATATGTGATGAGCTGTCCCACCTTACATGTATTTCTTCACTATGGAGCATAAACAGGATCACAAATCTGTCCACAATGTAAAGAGTCTACACAATTGAAGCATTTTCTTCCTTGTATCATGTTGAATCTATTGTTAATTTTATTTTCATTTTCTTTATTTTTGCTAGTAATGTAGCACGCAAAAAGGTACAATCAATTGCTTATCTCCTTTGTGCAATTAGTAATATGTAGCATGAACACATATTGTACCTCAGCAGTAATTCACTGTCATGGCAGATAGACAAGGCCACACACATTGCAGCATAGATTGACACTGTGCCAGGTAGTTGAGACATAGAGAGAGTGTGGCTTGTCCAAATCAACAGACCTGCTGGACACTTTTCTATGGATGACACATGGATATACCTGGTGCATTTAAACCTAGACCACGTAATGGAAACTTACCAATTACTTGTGGCCCTTCGATATCCTAGAGTGTGTCCATAAATGTCCTGTAAGAATTGTTACCTAGAAGGACATTAGCTCATACTTAATTCATGTGATGAGTGTGTGCATGCATGCTCAAGATCTCATATGTATAAGTATATAATGCTGTATTGTGCAGATAATCCGCAAAAATGGTTCAATGGTAACAATCCATGGGGAAGAAAGTATGGGTAATGGCAGCAGTAGGTGGACTGTGAAATAGCCCGTATGCTGACAACACAATGCATATATGCCTGTGGTACTCGCCACATTGGCCTTATTTCTCACAAAACACTGCAAAGATGTGGGCATGTGTCTTTTACAGGGCATTTGATATATAGGGAAGGAGTCAGGCATGTAACAGCATTGGCATGTATGGACTGGTGACACGTCCCACATCCACTCATACCTATTCAGTCTACACTGATGTAGGATTCATCACAGCCTGTGTGGACCTGCCACACAAAAGTACCATAAAGTCCAATGTGTGCGTATACAGTAGCAATGTGCAACAAACAGGCAGATAGCTGGTCATCCTTCCAATTTCATGTTGACATTGAGTTTCATCACACCTTTCTTTGTACCACTCTCCTATACAGGTACCCCATATCACATGTTATCTATGTGCAGTACTCTGAGGGATGCTCTGGTACCCATGATGCGGGATGACAGTTGCCAGAGATCATGATTTGATTTGATTTTGGAATTTATATAGCGCACGAATGCCCAGGGCGTCTAGGCGCTTTGCGGAGGAAATTGCCGGAGATGGTATATTTCGTTTGAGAAGAGCCATATCGTTAGTAGTTTTCTGAAACCGAGCAGTGTTGGGCAGCTTTCGATATTTAATGGAAGCAGGTTCCACAGCCTCACGGTACCCAGAACAAATCTTCTACCTCCCCAACTCGCTTTCTTGAATTTTGGTGTCTTGAGTTTGCTTTGTGCTGAGTGTAGGTGCCTTGACGGGTGGTACCATGTGATGTGTTGCTTCAGGAATGCTGGTCCATTTCCATGAACAGCTTTATATGCTAGACATAGGGCTTTGAAATCTATTCTTTTCTTCATGGGGAGCCAATGGAGTTTTTTCAGGCCTTCTGAGATGGATTGAAATTTGGGAACATCTAGCAGCATTCTGGCGGCAGCGTTTTTATGCTCGCTGAAGTTTAACCATGTGCTTTTTTTGAAGGCCTAAGTATAAAGCATTTCTATAGTCCAATCTGGACAAGGCTAGGACCTGTTACTAGTGTTTTTACTGCTGCAGGGGGAATGAAGGAGCGCACTTTATGAATTGATTGAAGCTGAATTGCCTGATGACCCTAAGTCCATTGGAGTCCAAACTTTGGGTAGACACTGTACAACAGGCACATGTATGGATCACAAAACAATTTGCTGTTTGAGTGGCATGAATGTCTGACATACCTTCAATGATTTACACTATAATAAAGTTGGTAGGGTGGAGGACTGTAATCTACAGGCATGTGCATGGTCTGATGTGGACACAACATAGGAGGACACATATTTTGGTAAACTGCCCACTGTGCACATGTCAACAACTGATGTGCTGTTTACATTTGGAAGTATGGCTTGGGATATGTATTACATTCCCAACCACACCTTTGTCCTGGTCGAATTTCGACTTGTTCAAATATACTGTGCCAGGGAAATCACAGCCTATCCCATGCAACACTTATGTGACATATTTTGGCTAACATGTTGGCACTTTCTGTCCATAGTATGTGTGAAAGGCATTAGAAACCAATGACTATCAGTTGGTTTTGGTATAGGTGATGGTATATGTTCTATAAGCATCCACACCAAAGCTGCAACAACACTTGCACACCATATTAAGAGGCATACAACATGTGGGCCTGCAAACATTAGAAATTATTCCACATAGCCATTTGGCCCGGTCAATTGCACATGCAACTTTGTCCTACTTCTGTTGTGAATCAATATGTAAGGTACAGCTTTTTTCTGCACAGTGATGAAAGCCCTTGCAAATCTCACTGTAACCCATTTAGTCAAACACACACAAACCTACAGAGCACAGAAATAATCAAGTGACACTTACTAATAGCATTGGGATCTCGGAAGGTCGCCACCTCACCACGGATGTATGGGTCTGGTCAACCTACGAGACAAAAACAAGGTACTTTGATCTGTGAATGCTGAACATGTACACTTGTGTACATATGAAGCACAGTACATTGACATCACAAATGCCTGGTATTTTCTGTATGTTGGACTTGCAGCATGAAGCACAGTTGGAATGACTTCATGACGGATATATGTGTGCCATGTTGCAGTGTATTCAGATGATAGTAAGCACATCACATATGAGATGCACAGAGTGCACACAATGTACCAGATCAGCCTAGCTTGTGACATGGTGCAAGGGTGCCAGCTATGATGGCCATGTTAACAGTTTAATAGATGCATGTCTGACCATTCGGGGTGGGACCAAACACCCTGTCCAACCTGTGGTTTGATGACTAGCGAGTGATCTCCCCTGCAACATACATGGCGGGTGGCCCCCATAGTTCTAAATCAGTAATGACCTACAAGGCCATGTGAAATACTCCCTGCACAGTGCAGGATGGGTCCCAGATAATCTATGGGCCGCCCCTGCAATGCACGGTACATTTTGCTTAATGTGATGCCCCTGTGAACAGACTCCTATGGCATGGTCAGTGAATGTAATGGAGTTAGCCCATATGACGCCATAGTAACCTATATACATATTTGGCCCTTCTTGAATGAAACCATTTACAAGAGGCCTCTGCTGCCGCAGCGTCACTTCTTATGACACTCTGGTGGCACAGGCCTTTCAATTATATCTATGAGGTGATGCATAGCCACCTTGCATGGCTTTGCATCGCCTCATAGATATGGAGTAAGGCAAGGCAACACAAACCCTGCCTTGCCTTACTCTACATCAAGGAGGCGTTCCATGAGTGTTGCTGTTGGTGTTCCCACTCAACACCCATGGAAATTGACACCACCCCAAATTTACAACAACACGTACACTTGCGAAATGCCAAAAATGTACCCCTTCCCAGAGGAGGTGTAACGAGGAGAAATGTTTACAATTTTCCTAGTTTGTTCCACTTTCCATGTATGTTGCATTAAGCAGCACATATGGAATGAGGAAAACGAGTCCTGTGATTGTTTTAGTGCACCTTCCTGGGCAAAAACAATTGTGCAAACACAGACACCCTTGCTCCAGGGTGCTAGGGTACATGTGTGGGCATTCATCTAGCAATTGTGTGCCAGCACTGACTGAAACGAAAATAAATTGCATTCCTGCCCTTTCGAATTGGCGTAAGGAAACACAGCAAAATGACTTGTGGTACAGCCCTACGCCATTTTTTTTTAAACTAGGCCCTAAGTTTTGTGTGAAAGCTCACTCATAGCCACACCAACTTTGATCCAAAGGTGGTCAAAAAAGTGACACAGCAGCGGCGCAAGCTCTTTGTAAATCCACCCCTTGGACTCGGTGCCTAGACCCTGCACCCAACCATCCACAAGTGTTAAACCTTTACTGGAGCCAATCCTCATCCATATGTATTGCAAGTTTGGCACAGGGCTTAGCCTGTGGTCAGGTTCCGCACCCAACCCTCTGCAAGTGGCCAACCCCCATTGTGCACTGACTTTGGGCATACACAGTGGAGGTTGTCTGCAAGACCTGGTGTCACACCAGAACCTGCATCCAATATGCAGTCTGAGTTTGCAGTGGGCTTGATCTATGGCCAGACATTGTACCCAACCTCCATCTGTGCATGGCTTTTCGCCATGTGCAGTAGGGAGGGTTTTAGCTGCAGAGCCTGGTCATAGACCCACTCCACATGACCATCTAACAACTTACTTGCTCAACCTTCAGCCCTTTACAACAAAGGTCAAACAACGGGTCTCTTCAATGGACAGGTCTCCGTATCTAACATACCCGAACTGTATTAATCCTTTTGCTGAATCCAAGTAAATATACAATGACACCTCATAAAACTGTTTCAAATATGAAATATCTACTTTTTAAAAAAAAATTGAAACTTTATAGACAAGCTTATGAGTCCCAACCATCTATTTATTTTATTGTATTACTCCACATTCCCAAATAAATTACACTAGCAGAATCATTGATTGAGCTCATTTGTAATTTAAACAATCATTTAAATATATACAGTGATGTCATCAACGAAGTCGTGTAACATTTCATAACTGAAGTAATATCTGATGTTATAAGCAGCGCATGATGGGGCACATGTTATAGTTAGTTAAATGAACTATTTCTGATGAATTTCTGTGTTTTTTTCACTTTTTAAACATTCGTTTTTGTGTCACTTAATTGCCTAACTGCCCAGAAGGGAAGGCCTCACCTGGAGGTGAGTAAATCCACAGATCTGCTAGCAGTCTAGTCTTTCCTTCCAACCCTTCACTGCCCAGTTCCAAAGACTCCAACTTCTAATCCCTACATAACAAAGGACATTAAAAAAAAAACACGCCCAGACTGCTTCCTCTCTTTCATGACGTCTTTCTATCAGTGAGTGCTTTATTCAGGAGAGCTATATGAAATGATGTACGGAAGCAGCAGTAGATGGATGATTGAGGATGGTTTATTAAGTTGGATACTTAACAGTTCAGCCTCAGCAGCGCAACCACCATCAAGCCAGATCAGGCTCTCTCAAACTGACTTGTTTCAAGTGTCAACATTCTATCACTGGGAACAACAAGAATACAGAGCTAACATTCTAGTTTAGCTAGCACTGATTTACAATACATAACAGTGTTAGCTATAATACAGAATACTATACACAACACTTATAATAAAGGATAATAAACACCTCCCTCCTTTCCCACTAAGAAAAGCTAAAACAAATAATCATACATACTCCTTTAGATAAAATGGTATCCTAGAAACCCTTGAGGATTTCCTCATCTCAAATTTATTCTCAGTGGTGCCACTATCAGATTCTTCATTACAAAGATCATTTTCATTTCTCTTAACAACTTTTACAACACAACCCAAATTCCAGATGTGATGAACTTCTGTTTTTACAGCATTATTGAAAGGGTTAATAACTTTTATGGGGGGTGAGAAATTAGATCCTGAACTGAATACACCACCACAAGGATTTTTTAATTCTAATTAGATCACCATCCTTAACAACAGTCTTCTTGGTAGCTTTGCGTGAGTCAAACATCTCTTTCCTTTTAGAAGCTAACTTGTGCTCCTTTACGTTTTTCAACTCCTCCTTTTGATATACTGACAAGTCATTATTAACCAAGTCATTAATCCAGGAAGGACAAACTAAAGTATTTGCTTTCCTTCTTTTGAAAAACTCAAAAGGAGAGAAACCTGTGCTAGAATGAGGAGTTATTCTGTAGTTCTTCACCTTACAAAGCAGTTCTTGCTTGCAACACAAATTGTTCATAATGGCACGTTGAATGGTTTCCTTCAATACCTTGTTGAATCTTTCAACCATGCCATTGGTCTCGGGATGGTACAAAGCAGATTTTTTGGTGTCTGATCAGATACCTCTTTCTTTCCAGAATTCTTCCATCTCACGAGAGACTAATTGTACCCCATTGTCTGTTTACAAGGAATTAGGAAAACCTTCCCTCTCAAAGACTTGTTCCAGAAATACAATTATATCCCGTGACTCAATTGAATTAGTAATGGCAACTTCTAGCCACCGAGAAAACATGTCTTTCCAGGGTTCTTTCAGTATGTCCCTTATCATCATGGGTTGCTACTCTACATTTAAATGTTTTGTTAACATTGCAACACTCCCCACAATCTCTCTCCACACACTCAACCTGAATATCCATTCCAGGCCACAAATACGTTTGTCCTAGTCTCTCTTTGGTCTTTGAGATACCTGGGTGACTCTCATGAGCAAGCGAAATCAACCCCTCTCTCAATGATATGGGGGGGAATTAATCTAGTGCCCCTAAACAGAAGACCACACTGAACAGATAATTCATCTTTAACCCTCGAAAGGGCTTGTAAAATGTCATCATATTTATCAGAATTGGACCACACACTTCCAGTTTTTTCTGCCACCTTTTGTAATTACCTTTTGTAATACAGGATCTTTATTCGTTTCAGCCAACCACTCATCCTCACTAATGACACCCTCTCTTATTAAACAGACATCTAAGTTCTCATCCTCATCAACAACAATCCCAGTCACATCAGAAACCTTAACTAATCAGGAACAACAATCAACAACTGAGTTTCTGGTACCAGGAACATATTCTACATCAAAATGAAAATCTTGTAAACCAATTACCCAAGGCCTGATTCTGGCGGAGATTGCATCTAAACCTTTCTTTTAAAAAAAATTCCTTGAGAGACTTATGATTGGTCTTAGCCACAAATTTTTCCCCCACACAAACTTTCTGAGTTGTTGAACTGCCCAGGACACAGCTAGAGCCTCTTTTCCTATAACTAAATAATTCAGTTCTGCCCCTCTCAGACTTCTGGAGATAAATAAAATGGTATTCTGAAAACCATTATGTCTTTGTAACAAAACTGCCCCAATTCCTTTTGAACTGGCATCGGACATCACTATGGACTCATGCCCCGGCTCAAAACTCTCCAGACATGATGCCCCTCTAAGCATTTTCTTAATTGTACAAAATTCCAACTCACACTCATCATTCCAGATAAATGAGTAGAGATCTCAAGTTCTTGGTCTTCTCTGCAAAATTGGCAATAAACTTGTAATATTCAGCCATAACCAAAACCTTTATCACTTTCTCTTTGGATGATGGACTAACTAGATTGTTCACAGTTTCAACAAGTTCACTTTTTGGTTCAATACCATCTGGTTTGTCTTGTGACCAAGATAATCAATTTAATCTAAATTAAACTTGCATTTGCTTGCTTTCAATGTAACATTATTTTCTTTAAACCTTTGAAATACTTCGTACACCCTTTTGTTATGCACAGTAACATCCTCACAATACACAAGGACATCATCTTGATGTATCTTAATTCCAGATATTCCTTCCAATATCCTTTCCATGACCCGCTGGAAAACAGCAGCAGCCGATATAAATCCGAAAGGCAGAGTACAAATTCAAATGTGCCAAACAGAGTAACAAATGCTGTTAAGTCTTGAGACTCATGGTGAAGTCTAACCTGGTGGTATGCGGAGGTAAGATCCAAGGTTGTAAAACACTTTGCCCCAAAATGACACTCTTATTCAATGTGCGCAAATCCAAACAAAGGTGAACTTCACCATTAGCCTTCTTCACCATGACCACCGGAGCCAACCATTCTGTAGCTTCTACTTCTTCTATGATACCATTTCCCTTCAATGTATCCAATTTGGCCTTTGTCTTCTCTTTGACTAATAAAGACCTGATCTTACTTTCAACGGGTCTGGCCTCTTTTTTAATTCTTATCTTGTGAACATATTTTTTATGCAGCCTAGTTTTGTGTCAAACACAAAGGGAAACTCTACCTTAAAATTGGGTTTAATTGAATCTACATTGTTCACTTGGAAAGTTTGTCTCAATTTGACTGGGGGAATCTCATTGGGATCTAAATAAACACCAAGTTCTTTCTGGTGAATCCAGCTAATAAGGGAGTCACCCCTCATGGAAACATAGAGTTTACCTGCTGTAAATCTATCTTTGAAATGAATCGACCCCATGAAATACCCCACCATTTTGATGGGATACCCACCATAACCTTTAGGAGCTATATCTGGTTTTAACAATTTGACCTTATGAGCTCAAATTTTTCTCAAGGAAAATCTAGGGAATTAAAGTTATCTTTGAACCAGAATCAAACAACAGGGAAACAGAATCCCCATCAACTTGAACTGTTTCCTAAGGACCTCCCGTACCATCTTGAACTTGCATGATGATTTCATCTTCAAATGATCCATCAATAACCTCACACTCAACTTCCTGAATTAAATTTAAAAAAATTGCGTATTGTATTAGAACTCCGGCAACAACTTGAAACATGACCTTTCTTCCCACATTTTTTGCATGTGGTTTTCCAACCCACACATCCTTGCCAAAATGTCCAAGATCACCACACCTATAGCATTTAGCTGGAATAGACTGAGAAGCATTGCTAAAGTTTTTCTGTGGTGGGTGTGGAGTGAAACTGATATTGTTTTTTTTTTTAACCGAAACAGTTTGTGCTGTTTCTTCTTTGGATGCAACACTACTTTTCTTCATTTCTTCAACACAAGCTTTACTATGTTCAACATTTTTGGCAAGAGTAACAACTGCTGAAAGAGACTGGTCATCCTTTTGCCAGAAACTCTCTCCAGCTTTCTCTACACAACATCCTCACATAAACTGGTCACGAAGTCTTTCTTCAGTGTTGACATCAAAAAAACACGTAGAAGCCAGTTTCCTTAACACAGAAACATACTCCTCAACAGATTCGTCTGACCTCTGCATACGCTTTCCAAATTGGTACCTTTCCAAAACCCTTGAAACTTTAGGTAAGTAATGTAAATCTAATTTCTTTATACATATTTCATATTGATTTAAGCCATTGCTTAATTCTGCAGCCAACTCAGGAAGATGTTGAAAAACTTCTTGGTCTTCAGAGCCAAGACAATGAAGTAATAAAGCCATTCTGCATTCTGCACTTAAGGACGTTCCACACACCCTTGCGTAATATATAAAAACATTCTTCAATTTTTTCCATGGAATTTGAGATTTCTCAGGATTCATAAGAAAGAAAGGTGGAGGAGGAACATTCTGTATGGTGTCGGAAATGAAGAAATGAAGAACTAACAAACATAATTACTTTTTAGATGGTGCTAACACCAAAAGTTATTTGCAGAAGGATAAGGTGCAGAAACGTAATAAAAGAACTAAATAAACTGTGGCTGTGTGCACTAGTGAACACCAATGGTTACTTGTTGTAGAATAAGATGCAGTTGCAGATAGTAAATGTTAATTGCAGCAGAATAAGCTGCAAACACGAAAATATAGAATAAACAAGCTGTGCACATGAGCATTCGATAGAGGAGGCTGTGAGCGCTTGCAACACCAACTGTTAATTGCAGTAGAGTAAGGAGGATGCATGTAGTAACTAGTATAAGCAAGCTGTGCACATCAGCAAAAAATAAATAATCTGCACGCAGAATCTGAAATGACAGAGAGAGTAGGCTGTGCGTATCAGCGATGGCAAAAATAGCTGTACGAAAAAGCATCAAGCCAAGTTGCTAGGCAACACACGAAGGCTGTGCTTATCAGCGATAATAAAATCAGTGAGGAACTCTGATTTTCGATCGTGATCGTATCAACCCGCCATTTTATGCTCTGCCGCCATTTTGTGTTGCCCTCACTCAGGCAGCACAACGATCAAAGTCTTTTTCTGCTTTTCCTGCAATAGTGTATCGAAATAACCTTGTGCCTCTGTTTACAAAAGCTGGTGTTGGAGACTGGCCGAGTACACTAATCCCTGTCTGATTTTCCTAATCCCTGTCTCAACTATCTGTTGGTTCACACTATTCTCTTCTGATTTTATCTTATCGTCTGGCCTTCGCTGTCCTCTGCTCGTATTCTCTTGTTTCACAACTATCCTCCAAAACACACAAACTTTTACAATTTATCTCGTCACCTGCAAGACAGCTACAAGTCAGTTAATGAATTACCTCGTGGGGAGGGGTGACAAACACAGTTAGAGGAGAGGCTTCTTCGAGTTACTCAATACTTTATTTTCAAACCTTTCCTATTGGTTCTGTTCTGTTTTCCAACTTTCCTTATTGGCTCCTTTTATATGTTTTAGGTGTGTTCTTAGTTAATGTATATGTCACATATATACTATATAAGATTGTGCGCCACAGAGTGAAGTGGCAGTCTCCTGAGAACATACCGTGTGTACTTCTAGGACAACTGTACTAGCTGCAGCTTATAAATCTAATCTTTTACGCCGACAGAGTGTCCCCGTGTCTCTGTGTAGCTAAGCAGGAGAACCCAGGAGATTAAGGCGTACCCTGCGCCGCCAGGTCCAAAAGGTTCTGGTTTTGCAACTGGCGCCCAATGTTGGGCAGCTTCAGTGGTACCGGTTCTGCCCGAAGGTCGTGAGGAACCCCGCAAGAAAATTCTGGAGGAATCGCGAGCCATGTCAAGCGACCCCTGTATGTCGAAAGTGGTCCGAAGGTCTTTTTTAGCGCGGTTACTCCTTCCTGATGGCTACTAACGACTGCTGCCCTGACTGCCGCCCTGCTTTGGCCCTTCCTTTGGTGATGTATGGTAAGGCGAGACGATAGACGGGCCTCTATTGGCGTAAGAAGACGTCCTTAGTTAAGTATTTCGTGGGTCGCGCCCACAATTTTGGTTCTTTGTTCCTTAGTTTCTTTGGTCCTTAGATTCGACTATTGCAATAGCCGAAGCCGAGGGTAAGTGCATTTGTGTTGCGTAAACTGAGTTTTCCCACCTTGAAGTTTGTGAACAGTCAGGTGAAATCACGAGATGCGTGGTCTGACTAAGTTTGGAAAACTTTGTTGCTTTGGTTGTAATAGGGATTCCCGGCTTGAGGACTCTTGTCCGATTCCTTCGGTTGGAACTCCCACATATGAGCTCTATTCTAAACATGGTGTTGGCCCCATTGCCTTTAACGAGGCATGGACCCGATACACGAAGAAAGATGGTGTTTTAAAATGGCCAGAAAATGGTAGTTTCGATTCTGATGTGCTAGATAATTTGGAAGCAGTTCTATTCAAAAGAAAAGCCTGGCCGGCAATGTTTGACTCTTTCCGCCTTTGGCGTAAGGAAGCCAAACAGAGAGAAATTAAACAAGCAAAACGAGATAGGAAAGCACAGGGTATGACAATTATACAGGCTGCCCAACAATTCAAAGACGATGAAATTAATAATTCAATGGAAATCTCAGAAAGACAGCATTGTATGGCGATAGATAAATGTTATCCGGTGTTGCCTGTTTCCCCTTCTGATAGCAAGAAAGATTTAGAAGAAGATCCCCTAATGTCCCATTTATTGAGGTTGCCTCCGCCCTATGCACAAGGTGCTAATGCACCCCAGTTGTTACAGCCTGTTCAGTTGCCAGCAGAACCTCCGCCTGTTCCGGCTCTTCTGCCTTTGCCCCTTTTAGCATCTCCGCCTCTACCAGTTTTTCCTTTAACTTCAACTTCTTTGCCCTCATCTCCTGATCTTCGATCTCCTTTGCCTTCTGCTCCTCCTGCAATTACTGGTTCTCCTTCCGCTAGTTCGCCTAATACCTTGTCCCCTATTCTTATGTCCAATTCTCCGTCTGTGCGTAAGCGTCTCACGGACACCGTCACTGGTATTCTATCTCCTTTCTTTGAAGCTTTAAATGTGTCTCCAGCTTTTGCTCGAAGACAATCTCGTAGTCAGTTCCCAGGTTCTGAAGAACGAGAAAGGTTGGACTCTCTTGCACGTAAATGGATCAAGAGGAGTCCCCAGTATAGCGTGCCCGATATTATGTCTACCTTCTCACAATGGAATGCGCCTACACAAAGATATGTTTTTAATGTAATGTGTGATACTCTCATTAAAGAATGGGAGGATGTGAATTCGAGTTCGATTCCACAGGATCTATTAGATGTTCAGACTGATTTCGACAAAGGACTTGTTGTGGGTTCTAAGGTTGAGAAAGCTGTAAGGACACTTATTTCCTTTAGATCCTTGTTGTCCTCTCAGACTTTCCTTGATTCCGATCCGTCGGTTAGACTAACACTGAAAAATTATCCTATGAGAGAGGTTCCTCCAGTTTGGAAGGAGGAAGTTGCGGCTCAAGGTAATAATCCAGCTATTCCTGCTCAATTCCAATGTATATGGGTACATGTCCCTTGGAAACGATCTGAAGTTTTAGCCCTTAAGCAAACTCTACCGGATCCTCGTAAGAATCCTGCGGGTTATTATAAAGAATTATCACAGACGGTTGATGCTTGCATCATGAATCTAGCTGATATCGATATGTTGATGGGAAATGTAGTTCCACAAGCATTATGGGCTAAGATTCGTAGAGAAGATCATGCTCAAGCATTAGGTGGTAATTGGGCTGCTATAATTGCCGCGGATGCAGCTCAAGTGGGTGGTGCTAAGCCTGATGCTTTAATTTCAGAACTCCCTGGTAGGATTATTACATTAATGAAAACGATGATGCCTGCCTTGAGAGTTAACTGGGATAAATTAGCAGCATGCAAACAGAAGAAAGATGAGAGTGTCTCTGATTTCTTTACTCGTTTCGAGGAGACATTTATTGATTACAGTGGTCAAGATATGGCTACAGAGGGTGGTCAGCGATTATTTGTGGACAAATTTGTATTTAATTTGCTTCCCGAATTGCCACACAAATTGAAAGATTCTGAAAGTTTGTGGGCTGTTTCTTCTTCTGCCCAGATATTGGCTACTGCACAATATTATGAAAATAGAGATAAAGAAGAAAGAGAAAAGCAAGAGAAAAAGACGAAAGAATTGAAAACAAATGTTCTCTTGCAACAAGCTTATCCTCCTCACTATGTTCAGCCTCAGTTTCAACAGCCTTCGCAGTTTCAGAGGTTGTATCAGAAACCTGAGTCATATATTCCGCGACCTTTGTTAGGACCTAATCAATGTGCCTATTGTAGAGAAGAAGGTAATTTTAAGAGTAGTTGTCCGGTTTTATTGCAGCGCAATGGAGCATTATCTGCTCCACGAGGTCGTGGTGGCCTCCAGTCAGCAAACAAAGGTAGAGGTCGAGGTATGTCGACCCAAGAACAGCATTCCCTTCCTCTTCCTAATTCCGTGAATTATTTTGACCAGCAAAATGTTAGGTCTACACAGTATTACAATGAGGATTGTTATGTTGAAGGCGAGAATGAAAGTCTTCATGCTAACTAGGACAGCCATTGACAAAGTAAGGGAGTTGTGTCGATTCCAGTAGATCAGAATGGACCCTATGTTAATGTCACTACAATGGATGTTTCAGAGCCATTTCTCCTAGATACTGGTGCGATGAGAAGTTCTATCATTCATTCCAAACTCCCTGGGGCACCTTTGTCCGGCTTAACGAATGTTTCTGTAGGATTCTCTGGCGCCCCTGTTCGTAATCCGGTTTCTTGCCCTTTGCCTATTTCAGTTGGCCCTTATGATTTGGAAGCTCTGCTTCTTTTGACGAATGGGTGCGGTGAAAATCTGTTGGGTTTAGACTTATTGAAAAGAATGCATGCTACGATATATTGTTCTCCTTCTGGTGTACATCTTACCTTGGGACAGAAACTGACTTCTCCAATATATTTGTCCAAAGATCAGTTTCCACCTGAATTGCTTTCTCTTCCGGCAACGCTTTGGGCCACGGGTCCGAACGATGTGGGTTGTCTGGAGATTCCACCTTATGTTGTCACTCTTAAGCCTAATGTTGAATTGCCACGTATTCCGCAGTATAGAATTTCCACTGAAGGTGAAAAAGCGCTTTTGGAAATCATTCATGACTTGATTCAGAAGGGTGTGGTTGAGGAAACTAGAGGTAACATATGCAACAGTCCTATTCTTCCTGTTCTTAAACGCACTGATCCTTCTCAGCCTCCTGTATATTGTTTCGTAATTGATCTTCGGGAGGTAAACAAAATTGTTGTACCACAATTTCCTGTAGTCCCAGATATCACTGCTCTGTTGACGATGATACCTTCCACAGCGACTTAGTTTTCTGTTATCGAATGCCTTCTTTAGTATTCCCATTGCAGAAGAGAGTAGGGATATTTTTGGCTTCTCTCTTGGAGGCCGAAGCTTTCGGTTTAAACGCGCACCTCAGGGCTATTGTGAAAGTCCCTCTATTTACAGTCAAGCTTTAAAATGTCATCTTGATGCTTTTCATTTGCCGCCTGGTGTTGCTCTTATTTAATACATGGATGACTTGTTGATAGCTGCTGATTCAGAAGATATTTGCAAAAATGTGACTGTTACATTGTTACGCCATTTGTTTAATCTGAATCAAAAGGTTTCACCTTCCAAACTACAATATGTTTGTCGAGAGGTTACCTATTTGGGTCATCTCCTATCAAAGGAGGGACGACGATTAACCCCAGAACGAATTCAGGCGATTGCGCAAATGTCTGTGCCATCCACACAAAGGGAGGTACGTGCCTTTCTGGGTATTACTTCTTATTGTAGGCAGTGGATTCTGAGCTTTTCTCTGTTGGCTAAACCTCTGTTAGCACTCACTTTGAAAGATACGCCTCAGCCCCTTCCATGCACTGACGAATGTCAGAAGAGTTTCACTGACTTGCGTGCTGCTCTGTGTTCTGCTCCTGTATTGGGTACTCCCGATTACAGTAAGCCTTTCACACTCTACGTTTATGAAAGAGAAGGTTGTGCGTTGTCAGTTTTAACGCAGCGATTTGGAGATAAACAGCGGCCATGTGCATATTTTTCGGCTACGTTAGACCCGGTAGCTAAAGCATTACCTAGTTGTCTTAAAGCGAAAGCAGCAGCAGCAATTACTATTCGACAGTCTGCTGGAGTAGTGCTAGATAATATACTTATTGTTATGGTGCCGCATGCAGTGGATACCTTATTAAACCGAACGAAAACACAACATCTTACAAATGCTCGTTTGTCTGGATATGAGTTGACACTTTTGGTTAGTCACGTGCACATCAAACGATGTAACACTTTAAATCCAGCTACTTTGTTGCCTCTTCCAGTAGACAAAGATGACCAAGAACAACATGATTGTTTCCTCCGTACTGAGGAAGAGACAAAAGGAAGAATTGACTTGAAAGATACGCCGCTAGAAAATCCGGATGGAATTCTATGGGTGGATGGTTCTTGTTTCAAGCTTCCTAATGGAGATACAGTTTCAGCCTATGCTGTTACTACTTTACATACAGTTGTGGAAACAGCACGTATCAGACACAATTCAGCTCAAGCAGCAGAACTGATAGCTTTGACGAGAGCATGTGTGTTGTCAAAAGGAAAAAGAGTGAATGTGTACACTGACAGTCAATACGCCTTTGGTGTGGCGTTCAATTTTGGGCGTCTTTGGAAAGAAAGGGGATTCCTTACTTCACATGGCACTAAAATACAACATGGTCAATTGGTGACTGATCTTCTTGAGTCACTTTCTTTGCCTACCCAAATAGCAATTGTGAAGTGTAGTGCGCACAAGAAGATTACTGACGATGTTGGTCGAGGAAATGCATTTGCAGATGAAGTAGCGAAAAAGACAGCGAGAGATGCTACAACTCGAATGTATGTTGCGGGTCCTGCGAATTGGGTTAGAGAGAGAGGAATGTATGAGGATACAGTAGAAAGTGTAAGGTCGATTCAGAAAGAGGCTACAGAAAAAGAATTGAGCAAGTGGAAAGAAAGTACAGGAATGTTGGATGAGATGGGATGTTGGGTGGAATTGTCTGAGCACCAACGTTGGCTGTTACCAGACGCTTATGTGCTACCAGTAGTCACTATGGCGCATGGTCCAGCCCACTTAAGTGCGAAAGGTATATGCAAGCTTCTGGCTCCAGTGTGGCAGAATGAAGGAATCCCAAAGTGTGCAGACAATGTAGTGAAACATTGTATTGTTTGTTTGATGTACAATCCGGGAAAGGGAACCCCAACTCCGGCAGGTCACTTTGCTCCTCCGACATATCCATTTGAGGTGTTGCAGATCGATTATATTCATATGGAGCGATGCAACAACCTCAAATATGTTCTGGTGGTAGTATGCGCCTTTTCTAGATGGATAGAAGCATACCCTCTAAAAGACAACACAGCCTTATCCACAGCTAAAGTTCTACTAAAAGAATTTTTCCCCAGGTTTGGTTTGCCGCGCATTGTCTGGAGTGACAATGGGAGCGAATTTGTAGGCCAAGTCATGCAAAAAGTTTGTGCAGGTCTTGTTATCAAGCAAAAGTTCCATGCGGCAAATCATCCACAGTCAGCAGGTTTAGTAGAATGCTAAAATGGAACTTTAAAGCTAAAACTAGCGAAAGTTCAGGCTAGTACAGGACTTAATTGGCCCGATGCTTTACCATTGGCTCTTCTATCCACCAGAACTGCAGTACACTCTCGTTTGGGACTTAGCCCTTACGAAGTGGTTTTTGGACGCCCAGCTAATGTATGGGGAGTCCCTCGCCCTAAGAAATAATCAGACTTACCATATCCAATGTTAATTGACTACTTGCATGACCTTACGACTAAATTGCGTGTTCTCCATCAACAGGTTCAGAGTGCTTTGCCGGAGGTTTCCACAGACCCAGGTGATTCCATTCGGCCAGGTGACTGGGTCTGCACAAAGAACTTCCAAAGGACGAAAAATTTGGAACCCAGGTGGAGAGAGCCCCGAATGATTTTGCTCACCACGAGAACAGCAGTGAAAGTCGAAGGAAAGAAAAATTGGATTCACGGTGTGCATTGCAAGAAAGTGCCTTTGCCTCTTCTGTTCGATCAGTGGATACGTAAGGGCATTAGAGACTCTGAGAGCGAAAAGGTTCCACGATTTGTACCTTTCAGTGATGCACGCCTGAATGGAACATTGTCTGAGAAAGAGGACGACGACATTCTTCAGGAAGCAATACCACCACATCGTCGCTTGAATACGACCAATCCGCGAACATTGTTCCGTGACCAAACTGTACCTGATAAAGAACACTATAACCTAAGGCCTAGACTAAAGAACACTTAAGATTTCTCAATCCTATGTAGTATTCTGTCCCGGTTGCAGGGTCACGGTAGGAGTCTTGGTTGCGACCTGAGTAGTGGCAATAGGCCTGCAGGACTTGCAGTGTCATAGGACAGCAGACAATCGTGATTAAGTGATTGAGGAAGATTACCGTGAGCATCCACTTAGAAAGATGGAGACTACATTAGGCAAAAGAGAAAGTAAAGATAAAATGAATCATTGTAAAGAAATGTATAGTCGTTGTGGTATTGCTTTATGTATTATTATATTATTGTGTATACTTTTGGCATGTATAAATTGGATTGTTATTGCTCTGCAGCGGAAAGTTGTCTCTCCTTCTACCTCTTCGTCTTCTTCTACTGTCTCTCCACATCTATTTCATACACTTCCTCAACATGAACTCATTAGAAGAACCGAATATTACAACAATTCATTTGTCCAGTTATTACATCAACATCAATTAGTGATAAATACAACAAACTGTTGGGTGTGTGGACTTATGCCACATACCGTAGAAAAAGGAATGCCATATTTAGTTCTTCCGTTCTCCTATGAAGGTTCTGCTTGGGCTTATTTTGTTATCTTCTCCAATGCCTATCAAAGCAAATTCAGACGATCCGTTAGTTCACATATTGGTGATCCAGATTTTAGTCATAGTTCATTGATAAAGGGAATGGTAGCTATGGCCAAAATCATGGAAAATAGTAAGATTTTAGTTGACGAAAGAAAAGCGTACACTAACTGGAACGTCACCCATTATGTCACTAGCCTCAGTGATAAGGTTAAAAAAGGAAAATCTTCACCGATTTGGACTATACCACATCAGGGCAATTTCTGTCTACAGATAAATGGACAGTCTGCTGACACCGTACAAAGAAATAGCTGTTCCCACACATACGTTTACTCCTCTCAGAATTCACCGCCTCTAGTACCATCTCAGGGTACATATTTCATCTGTTACAATAGGGCTTACACGTGGTTGCCAACTGGTTTTTCTGGTACCTACTATATAGCTTTCCCTCTTCCCCCTACATACACCGCTTCTGCAAATCATCATCGAAACAGATATGGCAGAGGGATTATTAATTCCAAGGACACAGCAGGACAAGAGGGAGGAGATTTCCTCAAAGGATTTCTTCCTTTTTGGGGTCCAATGGCCAACAGCAGAAATATAAGGCAACTGGTTCGTGTCGTAGAAACCACCATAGACATCACTGTAGGAGCCTTAAGTAATATCACGGCAGAACTACAGGCAGATCGTCTTATGACTTTACAAAACCGAGTTGCCTTAGACTTTGTTCTTGCAGACCGTGGTGGAGTGTGCAAATTGATCGGGTGAAGTTGCTGTATTTTCATACCTAATGACGCTCCGACAGTATACCAAGCTATCTCTAAGTTACATTTAATCTCTGAGTCGATTCATCAGGACGAAGGTGATTGGTCATTATTGGAGTGGTTTTGGGGACTACTGTCCAAATGGGTTTGGAAGGTATTGACATTCCTTGGAGTAGTTTTAGCCGTCGTATTCTCTTGTTGCCTTTGTATGCACTGTGGCCCCGCCATCTGTGACCTTTGTGCTACTATGTGCATCCCTAAACCCAAGTCACAAAGAGCAGAGAATATCAGAATGATGCTACAGCAACAGCTCGATGACCTTATGGCCATCGACATTTACTCAGATTAATGTGACTCTGTGTATCTTGCCTGAGTTCTGGCAAAAGGAGGGTCTGAGGAACTCCGATTTTCGATCGTGATCGTATCGACCAGCCATTTTATGCTCCGCCGCCATTTTGTGTTGCCCTCACTCAGGCAGCACGACGATCGAAGTCTTTTTCTGCTTTTCCTGCAATAGTGTATCGAAATAACCTTGTGCCTCTGTTTACAAAAGCTAGTGTCGGAGACTGGCCGAGTACACTAATCCCTGTCTGGTTTTCCTAATCCCTGTCTCAACTATCTGTTGGTTCACACTATTCTCTTCTGATTTTAGCTTATCGTCTGGCCTTCGCTGTCCTCTGCTCGTATTCTCTTGTTTCACAACTATCCTCCAAAACACACAAACGTATCTCGTCACCTGCAAGACAGCTACAAGTCAGTTAATGAATTAGCTCTTGGGGAGGGGTGACAAACACAGTTAGAGGAGAGGCTTCTTCGAGTTACTCGATACTTTATTTTCAAACCTTTCCTATTGGTTCTGTTCTGTTTTCCAACTTTCCTTATTGGCTCCTTTTATATGTTTTAGGTGTGTTCTTAGTTAATGTATATGTCACATATATACTATATAAGATTGTGCGCCACGGAGTGAAGTGGCAGTCTCCTGAGAACATACCGTGTGTACTTCTAGGACAACTGTACTAGCTGCAGCTAATAAATCTAATCTTTTACGCCGACAGAGTGTCCCCGTGTCTCTGTGTAGCTAAGCAGGAGAACCCAGGAGATTAAGGCGTACCCTGCGCCGCCAGGTCCAAAAGGTTCTGGTTCTTCATCAGCTGTACGCAAAGAGGCAGGAAACACAGAAATGCTGTGCGTGTGTCAGCAGTGGAAAATCAGCTGTACACAAGGAGTCTCAAACGAAGTCGCTAGGCAACGTAGGGAAGCTGTGCGTATCAGTGATGGCGAAAATAGCTGCACGCAACAGAAGAGAACCCACGTTGCAAAGTAACACAGTATAAACAACTTGAAAAGTGACTTTAGGATGGCCGCACATTACATTACAGCATAACGTGAACAAAGCATCCAATTACCTAAGCAACAAGATAACAGTAAGTGATGAAACGTCTACAAGATGGCCGCACGTAACGCTACGGCAGAGACGGAATGAACGTCAAGGCTCCTTACGTTCACTTCAAGAATGGGAGTGTGCTCAGCAATGTTCTCGCACAGGCTCATGCGTCAAGGAGGTTATTGTGGAGGAGTCTTGCATGCTTACGCTCAGCACGAGAATGAGAGCGCACACAGAGGAGTCACCATGCATGCTTACGCGCCAAGGAAATCACCGTAAGGTGTCGCACGTGCCAAAAACAAAACAGATTTGCCTGTACCCCAGAGCCAAAACCAAGGGCTTAAAGGGGACGCAGGGAGGAACAAAAATAAACACAAGTCCGCAAGTCCCAAACCAACCACCTATTCTCCTTACTTGAAAGAAAAAGCGTCTTGAGGCTTGAAGATTACTTTGTGAAGGGTGAGTGAAGGGAGTTAAACTCACGGTGTGGCGGTTGTTGTATTGTTGAGGTGAAGGGGTTGTCCAAGTTGATGAGATGTAGGTTCAGGCTTTTGAAAACGAGGTGGCTGAAATTTGAATAAGAAAGTAGAGTTGAAGTGTTGTCATCCAATGAGTGGGACTGCTCTTCTCCACGTGCTTTGCATGTGTGGGTTCATGTCCCATCCTCGTCGCCAATGAGATGATGTACAGAGGCAGCAGTAGATGGATGATTGAGGATGGCTTATTAAGTTGGATAGTTAACACTGCAGCCTCAGCAGTGCAGCCACCGTCAAGCCAGATCAGGCTCTCTCAAACTGACTTGTTTGAAGTGTCAACATTCTATTACTAGGAACAACCAGAATACAGAGCTAACATTCTAGTTTAGCTAACACTGATTTACAATACATATCAGTGTTAGCTTTAATACAGAATACTATACACAACACTTATAAATAAAGGACACTACACTATAACTATCCGGAGATTTAAAAAACTAATAAAAAGCTTTTTGCCACAACTGTATATGGTAATATTCCACATCTTGAATATCCAAACCTTTGAATTATTAATGGGAAAGGATATATGTGTGTGTGTTTGTTTCTTGTATTCGCGTTTTAGTAGGGTGTTTGTCACGGACCACTTGTCTCCTTTAAAAATGCATTCTTACTGAATGAATGAACCACCACTGCCCCTCATTATGGGAGGGGTGGTAATATTTTTGCACCTGGTTGCAACATTTGCCATTGGAAATCTGGAATGAAAGGTGGCTTGGTGTTTTGCAACAGGTTTTACTGCATGCTGTCCCTGTTTTAATACTGATTTCCCTGTGCAAATTCCTCTAGATATTAGATGTAGCAAACGGCATGATCAAAAATCCTGGACGCAAGCTCTGCTGAACTTAGATTTCAAATGTTAAGCATGGGCTGTTTGCACCTAATTTCAAAGATGCCGCGATACTTATGATTCCTATTGCCTTCCAAGCATCAACTGGTAGTCTGTTGATTGTAAATAAGTGCACAGCCTCACATACGTTATTGTAAAAAGCCTCCAATCATGGGACCAGTTCTTAGCAGGAGCTGCCACCCACGCCAGGTTGTGTGTGCGAATGGAGACAGTTGACATATGAGGTCAATAAAGGGAAATGCATAATTTGCCTCCAGAAGATTCATTTCATAGGGATTATTCACCGTGAAACAAATCAACTCTATGGCAGCTTGCCGGCCTCACACAGAAATAAACAGTGTATGTATGAGTCCAATGACCAATTTTATCTTTACAGAAGTGGTAAAGTTTGATTTGTTTCTGAACATCCTTTCAAGCAGACCAATACCATCACATAATGAGTTAGGTATAGCATGGAGCCCTTCAGTAAGAGTACATTGTGGTGGACAAAAAACTACACAAAAGTAAGTTTGTGTTCTTTTTATTTTGTTTGTTTTCTACACAGTAGAGTTAACCAACCAGGGCTAAACGTGTGTTTCACGTTTGCAAGGAGTAAACGTTGTCACTTTTGTCTGTATTTTATACTGAACGTAAGTCATTGTATGTCACATGACAAGTGATATCTTTCAAAATAGATTAAAGTCTTTTCTCTCAAACTTAAACTCACAAAATGGAATTCCTCCTCCTCCTCTCTCATGCACCCCTGTGCATAACCAGTTCCTAAGTCTTATGGACGTGAACAGCAATCCCACATTGGTCTGGTCTGAAATGGCCTAATATTTACCATCAACAGAAATATCGCCCAGTAGAGAAACATTTCACATTAAATAAAGCTCCATCTTTTTCAAAACATTCAACTCTCTTTCTCAACCGAATACTTCAGAACCACTGTTAGGCCCCTGCCTTCTCACCATTCAACAGGGGTAATGCAGTACTTGCAGTCCTTCCAAGAAGATCACTAGCCCCCCCCCACTAAGTGCCATCCAGCATGCTCCTGAAAGTCGTGTCACAGGCACCAAGAATTCAGACCATATCACCCCATTGTGAAAGGGCTCCACTATCTCTCCCTAAATTCCAGAATCTATTTCAAGCTGACATGATTATTCAGAAAGCACCAGATAAAACTAATGAAAGCGGGTAGAAATAAAAAAGGAAGAAAAACAAAACAAAACGCCTTCGCTTGTCTTACTCACAGACTCTGCCCTAATATGCCTGAAGATATTCGACTAGTGAAAGACTACTATATATGGTTCACTAGAAACATGTAGGCCCACTAATTAAAGTCTATCTCTAAGACTACATTTTCCAATGGGTCCCTCTCAAACATGTGGATCCCCTTACTGATGATTTCATCGATGTTATTACTACTATGTCCTATGTTATATTACTTGTGACTTGTGTAGCACCTCACTGCCCATGTAACTAAGCCCCATTGTATGATTAATCAATAAATCAACTAATGAATAAATAACTAAATTTACACCATCTGCATAATCTTTGACAGAGGGGACACAGTAGCCCTCATTCTCTTGGACCTCTCTGCAGCAGTTTACATGCTCTCACACCAGTTCCTCATCAGGCGCCTGCATGAGATTGGCATCCAAGGACCCAGTGTCCACTTGATTGGCTCCTTCTTAATAGATAAAGCACAAGCTGTCAGCCCGGCACCTCGGTACTAGAGTGTACCTCTTCAAACTTTTTTCGGGCATTTCATGTAATTTCAAGGAAAGAATTACGTTATTTCAAATACACCTAGTCTCAGTCAGTTATATCTAAGAGGCCTTCACAGTTCAAGGAAGACCAGAAAGTTGGTCCAAACGACCTGTCTAGAAATATAGAAAACATTACGCACAGTGTTGAAGAGAATCATTTTTCAAGGGGAGTAATGGAGAGACCAAAAAGCAGCAGGGAAAAGTGATCATATTTGCCCAGCCAAATTTAAAAAAAGCAATCAGTCCTCAGTCCTCTAGGAAAGTGTGCTGACACCACAACTCTGCAATCACTGTACTTCTAACCAATACCATCTCTTGATATCTCCAGTAAACCACACAAGAATACATTTATGAATACCTCTTTTGGGTATTCTGTTTATAGGATGCTGAGCCCTCATGCACCGAAGGATGCTATGCTTCATCATTCTGTGCTCATGTGGAAATGTTTCATCATGAGTCAGATCAACTGTATGATATGGAGATGTGTCTCAGTTCTCTAATAGTGGTGACATGGTCATACTATCTCAACACATGCTGATCTCTTGAGGTAAATGAGGAACAAAAAGTAGGGTCTCAATTAAAATTACCTCCTTCCTGACTTTGACCACTTTATTGAAGTCGCTATTTGGCAAAGTTAAAATTTACCAAGGGGTAGGTTAACCCTGATGGAATGATGACATGCTTTAGCAGTCCCTTAAATATGCACAGATGAGAGGCGGCTATTTTCTTCCACGCTAGAGATCCGATATGTACACTTTTACTGGGCAGATATAGTGGGACAACTATCTAGGCACCTTGTAAAGAAAGTAAAATATAGAGAAAAATATGAGGAAGAGACTGATCTAAAAAAGACTCAGAAACTGCCATTGTATCATTGGAGAGTACAGCACACCAGAGTTGAAGACAATAGTACTTTCTATAGTTCTATTAAAAAAGTATCTTGGATTGAAAGCCAACAATGGACTAACATGACTGAATCACTGCACATTAAGGAGAAGGCAAGAAAGAGTTAGAAGAAAAGACAAACTCAGCAAACTCACCAGCACTTGTGAAACTCATTGCCATGCTGGTTAAATCCAATGAATCTCACTTGCCCCATCACATATGGCCTTGGACAGTTTTAAGGGAGGGTGTGGGAATGCAAACCTTAATTTAGCTTATAGCAAATAGGAACTAAAAATGAAAGTATTACCGTAAACCCCTTGCTTTTGTCAACATAGGCCTAAAAGTCTTATTTATGGTTCACTTAAATAAGGTGGAAACACTGCCTGCACACATAGTACCCAGTCCATAGGCATTTGTACATTGGGTATTCCACCAAAATAACATGAAAAAATATTGTGAGACACAAATATTGTGTCAAAAATACTGTTAGATCAAAAAAATCATGGGACAATATCTAGAAGGAAAGACAATTTTTTTGTTTTCCTAGATATGTAATAGCTGTTTAAAAAATATTGTTGTATATTTTCAATATTTTAGGATAGTTGTATACAATATTGATTTCTATTTAGCTTGATAAATATTAGTTATTGAATCTTTTTACGGTATTAGTATTACTGTAAAAGTTTGTTTTAATAAGTTTTTATATTTTGGTGTCAAATCATTTATTAAAATGTACAGTATTTTTCTAAACTGTTTAGAGATTTGTGCTGTGTTTTGGCTTTATTACTGTGTATGCTGCATGAATACTTCCGGTGCAGGGAGGACCTGGCTTGGCAGAAAGGGCTAGACTGTTCCCATGAGGTACGGGGTCAAGGCTGATTTGCATATGGCTGGACCCAAAATGGGGTGGCGCGATGAGCATAAGAACAATGGATTAAATGCAGATCTTTGTTACTGGGGTTGAATGTTTGCATTGTTCAGCATTCTGTCCATCATTTGTTCCTTTTGCTTTATTTTCCCTAAGTAGAAAGGGTATGCCCAGATGTGAGTCTCATGCTCACTGTTTCACTGGATTCAAACTAGTCTGGCTGAAATGGGGTGATGCCCCGAAACTGGTCCAGGAATCTTGTTTCTGGTTCAGGGAGGACCTGACTTGGCAGATAGAGCTAGACCGTACCGATGAGGAGCAGGGTCATGACTGATTTGCAAATTGCTGGGTCCAAACTTGGGTGGCGTGGTAAGCAAAAGAACAATGGAATAAACCCAGATCCTTGTGACTGGGGGTGAATGTTTGCATTGTTCAGCATTCCATCCATCATTTGTTCTTTTTGCATTTGTTGCCCTGAGTAGGAGTGGTATGTCCAGACGTGGGTCTCGTGCTCACTGTGCCACCGGATTCAAGCTAGCCTGGCTGAATAGGGGTGATGCCCCGAAACCAGTCCCAGAATTCTTGTTTTTGGTCCAAGGAGGCCTTGGCTTGGCAATTCGGGCTGGTCAGCATTCCGTCCATCATTTGTTCCTTTTGCTTTTGTTGCCCTAACTGGGAAGGGTATGCCCAGATGTGGGTCTCATGCTCACTGCACCACTGGATTCATGCTAGCCTGGCTGAGGAGGGGTGATGCCCCAAAACCGGTCCCAGGATGCTTGTTTCTGGACCAGAGAGGACCGGGCTTGGTAGCGCGGGCTAGACTGTTCCCATGAGGAACAGGGTCAAGAGCATTTTGCATATAGCTGGGTCTAAACAGGGGTGGTGTGCTGGGCATTTGTTCCTTTTGCCCATACCAGAAGCCTGACACCCCTCCCACAAGGGAATATGTCTTTAGTATTTTTTTTACAATTTTAGAATTGCTTTTATGGAATTATTTTGAATTATGCATTATGAGTTGCCCCATTGACATTTCCTGATATGTTTTTTATTATTTGCTCACCCCCTCCAAGCTTGTGTTTTGCCTCAGAAACAAGACTTCATGTTATTTAACTCTGAACATTTGCCAAGGGCCGTTTATATTTTCTTCAATCATTTACAAAAAATGCACTAATTATCACTTTAAAAAAATGTCAAACGTTATTGGCTTTATTTTTTTTATATAAATGCAGATTAGTGCATTGTATACTATGGATAAAAAGTTTAGTTCTTTTGAAGATGGTTTCGATATCATAATGCATTTTAATGCAATACAGTTTGAACGTAAACAAAGAACAGAACATAAATAATACTTTCCATTTTAGTAACATCAACATCAAATAGTCAACACAGATGAAAGATAAACCAGGTTTATTTTAAAAAAGGTATACAATATTTTATTTTTTGATGAGTGTGTGTTAGGGATAGAGTAGTGAATTTAATAAAACAAAATTTACATTGGGGTTTTATACTACCCGTCTGCCTATATAATCCTGAAGATGAGACTATCCCAGAGAGTGTTTGTTTTGGGAGTGGTGGAGTTGGTGGGGGTTGAGTGTTTAGTAGTTGAGGATGAGCTAGGGGAGGTGGAGGTGGGTCAGGTGGTTGTGGCAAAGGGGTTATGGCATCAGATGGCGTGTCCCTTCTGGGTTAAGGTGCCACTGTAGAATCTTGTGCATGAGTTGGCCATAAACAAAAACTTTGGCATCGTTTCCTTATTTCCTCTTTTATCTTCATGGCCAAGGCATGTTGCTTTGCACTCTCTTCCCTAAAACTTCAAAGATATTTATGTGCCTCTTTGCAATGTCTCGGTAATGTTTTGGAATGTTATTAAAGGCACAGGTTGGCCTGTCAATCATCTGAAGGAGTTCTTTAAGGGAGATAGCTATCTCATTGACAGTGCCCTAACTGCATGAATTTATGATCAGCCATTAGACAGTTGTTGTAAAAAATGAACATCCCTTAGAGCAGGATTAAGCCATGCCGAGCCTTCACCCCTCATGCTTGTCCCTGTGACACAGCCATTAGGTTGACCATCACGGAGAGGGGTGCCAACTGGGTGGTTCTAAAGTGAGAGAATAAAGGATTCTTTACTAAGGGTGTTCTCTCCCTCAGATGAACGAGAGAAGACCGGAGACACACCTTTATGGGAAGAGTGTGTATGTGATTGCACAGAGGTATCTGTTAGTTAAGGAGGTGAGGCTTGCATAAGAGGAACAATCATCACTGACTGTATGCCTAAAAGCTGGGCACTGGCCATATTCAGAACTGATTTTGGAAAAAGGCAGCTCCCCAGCTGTGAAGTGATGTTCTTGAAGATGTTCTGAGTAGGAGCACCAATTTCCTCCAACTCGTCAAGGTCTTCCTTTTCCTCAACCAGCTCTGTATTCTCTTCTTCCTCTTTTTCTTGAGCAGGGTTGGACAGCCTTAGGGTGGTCTTCCCTAAACGGTGTGACTATTTCCCTTCATTTTTAGGTCGCTCCTATAGCAGCAGTGTGCATGCACTGCTCGCTTTGCGAGGCATGCAGTTATCTAGTATGGAGTTGGAGCTCCGTGGAGGCTCCGTGGAAGCTCCGTGGAAGCTCCTCACACTCCCCCGCCCATGTTTTTAATTGGCTTGTGTCATTGTCTTTCCTAAATTAAGTTTTCTGATTGATTATGACGCTTGTTAGTGCCGCCTTATTATGCCATGTCGTCATTTGTATCCTTCCATGGCTACTGGCCCCTTTACTTCGAGTTTTAGACTGTAAGGTATGTGATATTTAGTGCACTATATTTTTTCCCTTTCCCCCACCAGCACTCCCGCTGCCGGTGCCTTTTCGCCCCCTGTCCCCTGCCCACACTCCATGTTTGCAATGCAATAGGTCTTGCGTAAATGTGAGTCCTATTGCATTGCAAATGCTTGTTGTTGTTAACGGTTTATAGGATACAATAGAAGCAATAAAGCAGCATAGAAATGACGCGGTCTGGGTCCACGTTAGCCTATGTGTGTCTCCTTGACACTTTTCGGATCTTTTACTGCGCTTCAACAATCCGCAACCTAATATGAGAGGTATTGAAAGTTAACAACTAAAACAGGCCTGAGGCTGATATACACACATGCCTTATTAAATTGCCTGGCATTTGTAACATCCCACCCACTCCAAAAACATAAAAGAGGAGCGAAGGGAACTGTTCACCTGTAGCTACAGCTACCACAGAAAGTACCTTGTTGCCTCTTATACAACAGCCGCGTCCCACCAAGACTGGGATCACTTGAATTGCAACTATGAGACGCGGCGGCAGTAACACGAGGGCGCTGAAGATAGCGTTTAACGTCAGTGGATTCGACTATAAATCTAAGAGCACACATTGCTGCCTCCCAGAGGCCAAGCGCTGGGATTACACAGGCCCTCTGTGTCGTGTGTCATGACTTGTCTGTTGTTGCACCAAGGAGCCTTGATGAAGAGAAACGGCTGTGACACATGTCTGTCGGGTTCACGGAGTACTTACTCCCAGGAAATGAAACAGACACAGACATTTACAGTAAAGAGAATTAATTATCAGAAACTAGTCCAAACCCCTGTCAGTGCCTTGAAAGACGGCTACGTCCCGGGTGAGCAGAGGAGCCAGGCACAGCCCTTCACTGGCCCCTCAGGCGAAGCAGAGCTGGTGCGACACATGCGAGCTGCACGAAAACATTGACCAGATTATCTTAAGGTTTATTGTCGGGGTAGGCCCAGAACTAGTGTTCTCGCTTCCTAAAAGCATGATTTCGGTCTCATTTCCAATTAAAAGTGCTATGCGCAGCGGTCGGAGTGCATAAAAAACAAGCATTTGCAAAGCAATAGTTCTCATATACACGCAGGTTTGAGCTATTGGGATTGTAAATGACAATGCCTTTCATTAATGTTTTGGTTTTTTAAACATTAATAAAAGGCATTGTCATTCACAATGTCAATAACTAAAACTTCTGTAAATGCGAGACCTATTGTTTTGCTGAAATTCCCTTTTTGTTGGCCTTAGCGCACTGTACATTTTACTACTAATAGCCAGTACTAAAGTCCTTGTGCTCAATCTTCTAAACATGGTTAAATTGGTTTACACCGGATTGGCATATTTAATGTACTTATAAGTTGCTTGTAGAATGAAATACTATATACCAAGGGCCCATAAATTTAATGCTACTAGTGGGCCTGCAGCATTTATTGTGCCACCTACTTACGTAGCCCCTTAAAACATGCCATTTGAGCCTGAATGCAGTTTTAAACTGCCAATTCGACTTGGCAATATAACCCCTTTACCAAGCCTTAAACTCTCCCTTCTAGTGCATATACTTCACCCCTAAGGAAGGCCATGGGTAGCTCATAGTTCATGTTGTCTAGTAATTAAAAGGTTAGACATGTACATTTATGTTTTACATGTACTAGTAGTGAAAAACTTCTACATTTGTTTTTCCCTACTGTGAGCTTTACCTGCCCTATAGGATAACATTGAGTTGACTTATTACGTTTAATAACTGCTAACTTTTGATTGAGGACAGATAGGCATTTCATGTTTGGTATCTATGAAATTGTAATTAAAAATCCTTCTTAATGGTAAAGTCAGAGTTTAAATTACAATTTTGAAAATGCCACTTTTAGAAAGTTGGCATTTTCCTGGCCTCTGCCATTTGGTGCCTGCATCCTCCCCTAGGTCACATGACTGTGTGTGGATTAGGAGTTTGTAAATTTCTCCCAGACAATCACACAATAGAGGATTTAGGTGTGTCTGAATGGGACATCTGATGGCAGGATGGGGGTAGAGCTGGGCACAACCCCACCTGCAACTGAATAGGCTAAGCTCTGCCTTCACACAAAGGGTTTGTCACCTCCACACTGTCTTTGCAGCCAGCTTAGAGCCAGGGCAGAGGAGTCAGGAAAATCCAAGCACTTCAAAGGAAAACCTCTAGAAACTTTTCCCACATCAATGACGTTTTTAGGTATAAAAATAGGTTAATCAGACCCAGTCTTCAATTCACTTTCTGGACCTGCGGAAGGACTCTTAGAGGACTGATTGCTCCTGTGGCCTGCTGGGTACTCCACAAGACTGATTTTCTGCACCTGGAAGGACAGGTTTGCTTCCCTGGAGCCTGCCTTGAACCCTCAGAGCCTTGCTCTGCTGTTTTAGCCTTGCTTCTCCATCTGAGCCCAGAACTACTAGAGTGACACCAAGGCCTAGTTTGCTAGCCTCCTGTTCAATTCAGACCCATAAATGGCTTAACAGGCTACCAACTTCTTGAACTAGCACCTGGACCTAGCCTGAGTGGGTCCTTTTCCCCCCACCTGGTGCTCCACCAGTCCTGGACCTTTGGTGGTAGTGCTAAAGATTTCCATATAACACAAAATCCAAAACTTGGGATTGTTTTTGTCTAAACACTTCTCTGAGAATCGAGGGAAGACCAGGATTAACCTGCTGATTGATTGGCTCAAGGGGCATCGCAAATCTACCTGATTCGGCTCTGGTTTCCGCTGTGTTCTTCTCCACAGCAGCAAATCCTGTTTAGCTGTCCTATGCCAAAGGGGTATCCGGCCCTTAGAACTCTCATCGGCTACATCCTCCTGCCTCGTCCCACTGGAGATTTGCGATTTTCATTAAAGGGACTAAGTCAGAACCTAGAAACCTTCATCTCCACTTTGTCCAACAGCTGCCTGATGACAATGCTTCCTCCTCTGTCACCTCTAGCGGAAACTAGACCAAAGACATCGGGTATCAGAGAGCCGTACATGAGCACCAGTTTCGTTATAGATTGACACATTAATTTTCGGTAGGCACAGGGAGATTAAGTGATTTGCCCAGAATCACAGGATGTTGAACATCATTGCTGAAAACTCAAACCCGTTACCCCAGCTTCGAGGTTGACCGCTCTAACCGCAAGGCTACAGCCTTACCCCACTGAACTTCTCGGAATTTTTCATCAGAATTTCTTGTAAGTCCAATGGGTTAGGACCGACTGGGCCCAGTCCGCATCTCGTATCCAACACACACTCCATTGCAGTCGGCCATATGTTTTTGTTTTGACTCGGTCTCAAGTGACAAGATGCATGCGGTTGGTGCTTTGATCATTTAGGAGCTAGGTTTTTTAAAAACTTTAAAAATTCTTAAATCAGCTTCTACTGATTGGACTTTTGCCAATTTGTGAGTCAAATAATTTATTAAAATGTACTCTACTTTTCAAAATGTGTGTGGGATTTTTCTTGTGTGATATTTTCACTTTATTACTGTTTGTGTGCTGCATAACTACTTTGCACATTGTCTCTAAGTCAACCCTGACTGCTTGTTGTGACCAGCTACCCACAGTCAAGCACAGGTTAATTTAGTGACTTTTTGTGGTTCACCCTGCCAGGAAGTGTGGCTGTTGCTTGACCAGGGATCACACCCCAGTCACACAACAACCCAATTTCTCACATTGGTGTTCAGCGGTGTGGATCAGGACTTGTGTTTCTGCTTACCATACAGTGATTTGTGCTACACAAAAATCATAGATAAATAATATGCCACCAGATTTGACCTCTTTTCAAATTCTTCTTAGTTTTATTCTGGCTGTTTCCTCTGTTTTTTATATTTAAATGCCCTGCCTTCGTTCTTTTAATTTCACCATGGCGATGATACTGTGCAACTTTGATACCCTCAGTACGGCAGAGCTCCTGAAGCTTTGCAAACAGAAGGGGCTGAAGGTAGACAAGAAGGCTACGAAACTGGAACTCTGGGTAGCCCTCAGAGCATTGGAGAAAGTGGAGAAGTGGCAGTTCACCTCTGGTGATGATGATGATGATGATGGTGAGGAGGAGGAGGAGGAGGAGGAGGACGGGGAGGAGGAGGAGGAGGGAGGAGTACTCTCAGCGAATGAGGAAGACCCAGCCCTGAGTCCGAAGCTTCAAGGAGAGCTCAACTCGTCTTCAGCAGATGCCCAGGATGCGCAGGATGGGATAGGGAGCAGTGTGTCTGCCAGAAGCCTGCCCCCAGAGGAACTGCAGGACAGAAAGGCAGAGCGAGAGTTCAAATTGCAGCTGGTTAAGATTTAACTAGAAGTAGAGGAAAAGGGAGCAGAGGCAAAAGGAGCCTTGCTCAAAGAGAAATCTGAGGCAGAGAGGGCTTTGGCTTAGAAGAAACTTTTGCTGGTGCAGGAGATGGGAATGAAGGAGCTGGAGCTGAAAGCCAAACATACCCCATAGTCTGACAATAGTGGGAGCATGTTTGCAGTGTCCACTGGAGAGGTGAGGGTCTTTTAGGTGCTAGGTTTTACTAAAAACATTTTAAAAATTCATAACTCTGGTTCTACTTACTGGATTTTTGTCATTTTGTATCAAATAATTTATTAAGATTGACTCTATTTTTCAAAATTGATGTAGGATTTTTTTTATGTTGTGGTTTCACTTTATTACAGTTTTTTGTTGCATCAATACTTTACACATTGCCACTAAATTAAGCCTGACTGCTTTATATGCCTAGCTACCCAGGGGAAAGCACAGGTTAATGTAGTGAGTTTTGTGGTACATAGTTGGAGGGATGTGCAGAAACAGAATCTTGGAGGCTCGATATGTTTCTCAATTTGCGCGTATTTATTGGCTGAGTCAGGTGTACATGGGGAAATGTAGTGTTCATGATTCCTGATTTTCTTTGCTGAATCACGTCTTTTCTTTTACTTCTTTCTTTCAGGACAGTCTTCTCTAGGCGGAGGTCCCCAGGAGGCTCAAAAAGAGGAGAAAACAGTGGTGAGTGTCTTTTGGGTTTGTATTTTAGTGAGCTGGAGCTGGGACAGTATCCTTCACCACAGCCAGAGGTAATAGGAAAAGGCAGGGTTCACATACTCTTTTGTTACAAGGATAGGTGAGGGGTAAAAGAATAATGGTAGGGGTAATTCCTCTCTTTCCCCTTTTCATACACACACCTTCTCTCAGTGTGAAATAGTAGGAGAAATCATCTCAAAATAACTGAGAAAAATACAGAGGCCAGTAAGAAAATATCATCTGAGAAAGGCATTCCATTTATACTAGGTTTCCAATCATATCTCAAGGAACAAACACGGCTTGAAATGCTTTTCTATTTGAGTAATACTGATCTTCAGTGCTGTCTAAGCCCAATTCATGTCTCAGTTTCCTTACCCCAAGGTACTAAACAGTCAATAACAAAAAGAAAAAAGACACATTTCACACAAAGGGTATGAAATCCCTCCGTTGCGACCCCACACAACCACAATCAGTGAGAGTAATGCAGCATGATAAATGACTCACGGTGTCTCCTCACCCCACTCCCCACAGGGTTCTGTCTCTTCCCCATTTAAAGTTCCCGCCCGCCTTTTTCCCTGTTTGTGTCACTCACCGCCAGTGCCACAACTCTTGTAAGTTACGAGGCAAATGCACCTCTACTGGAGGAGTCCATCCTCACTCCAGTCCTCGGGCATTTCCTCTCCGGCCTCAGTGTCTTCCTTTGGCTTCTCATCTCCTTTGGTCGGCGTTCCACTTGGGCCTTCTTTCGTGGTGTCCGTTGGCCCTCTCCAGCCAGCCCTTCAATTTTCGGTTCGCCCTCTCCTTCATGTGTGACGTCCATTTCTCCTCCGTGCTGAGCCTCTGGTTGGTTCCTCTGTTGGGTGGATATGCCTTTTTCCTGTATGGGAGAGTCCAGGAGGGATTGTTTAATCCTTGTTCTCCTTTCTTTTTCAAGCCCGGAGACTGTGTTGGCATTTTCCTTGCAGGAGAATGGGATCACACAAGGTAAGTACTGGGATTTTGGGGTCCCTGTTTCAGACTCTTCCCCACATACAATCCGCCTGGGATTGTGGCTGTTGACTCACCAGGGCTCACACTAAGGTCCACTAACAACCAAGTTTCTCACAGTTGGCCACTGAGATAGTTGCTTGAAAGGGGATTGGATTATTTCCTTGGATTGTCCACTGGCTTCCTCCACTTGTAGATGTTTCAGCATCATCATCCAGGACAATGTCCCTAGAACCTGCAAAAAGAAGATGTAAAAAGTTGAAATGAATCAATTACAGTTTTATGTCTAAAGGTTTGTACAGTACATTGTCATTGTTCTAAAAGAAATTCTAATAAAGTTAGTACCAATCGAACATAACAAAACTTGTGAAAGAAAAGTTAGGTTGAGGCATACATGGAATTAATTTATTTCAGCAATGCCAGCTCACTAGCTTGAACCATGGATGTTTCATTTCTGAATGACCCCTTTGATGTTGGCTGCTGAAACATACCTAGTTGGTATGGCCAAGGTATCTCCTGATCTAATAGCTAAAGAGAGAAGAATTATGTTAAATGATTATTGACAAACAATAACATAAATCTTTACTACAAATGCTGGCACCATAGAGACAAAAAAACACAAACGGTGATGGGAGGAATGCTTCCAAATAGTCTAATCACTGGCAATACCTTGGGGTTACACTCCAACCTATTATTTTCCTGCCCACCATTCCACCTCAGATTACACTCATCTAAATGCAAAGTAGCCTTGGTCCTTATCCAGCCCAAATTGTCAAGACAGGCCATGTTTGAGCCGGGACACAAGTAAAGAAAGACCAGTTTGGCCTATTTGACATATTCAGTTGGCTGCAGCTTGGTTCCAGTGGAATAATGAGCCCAGGATGCACATCTGGACATAATCATGGCCGCGTAAGGCATCACAGCAAACACACAAATGATGATAGATGTAATGCTTGCAAAAAATGAAAAAACGAATGGTAGCATTCCCACCCATTGTTTTTTTGCTCACCATGCCATCTCAGATTAGACCCAGTCATTTTCAAGTTAGCCATGGTCCTTGCCAATAGGATCAGTCTCCAGTCCGAACTGCCAAGGTAGGTCCTCTCTATTCAGACTGGGATGTTCCTATTGGCTGTTGTATGAAACAATCTGACAGAAGATAGACAGACAGGTGGGTAGATAGATAGATAGATAGATAGATAGATAGATAGATAGATAGATAGATAGATAGATAGATAGATAGATAGATAACCCCCTTTCGTGTTTGGACTTCAGACGTGGCAGCATGGGGTGGACCGCAGGGGCAGGCCTGCAGCTAGGCCCTACGTCTACCCCTCCCCCCACAGACAGCCAACTCCCCCCCACGCACAGCCTTCGCCTGTTCCTGCAACCGCACTACAGATACTCGTACCTGAACTATTTTATAAAAAGTTTTTTATGAACCTGCAACACTCTCGCAGGATTTGGGAATCTAGAGGGATGCATTTGCTCCCATGGGATACCTGAGGGATCTCAGAAATCCTAACATTATATAGTTTTTTACATTTGATACCGGAGGGACCCCCAACAAGGTCCAGGGGGTCAGGGTAAACTTACCTGGCCCACTTATACACTTATTTATTTTATTTTTCAGGACATAGAAACCAAGTAGACATGTCCTGAAATGGTGGCTGCAAAATTTCTGTTCATGTTCTGCCAGTCAATCAAAGTATGTACCACTGCAGGAGTTTGCAGGAGCCTTTCGCTCTCATGGAGGCGAGGCTTCCAGCAGGGAAAAAAGATCCCCTGGCCAATCAAATCAATCTGTTCTTTGAAGTTGCATGACCTGGAGTCTTCCAAGGCTCCAGCAAACTCAACCGTCCTGATTTACACAGCTTTTGAACCCAAATTTCTCACAAAAGCAACAGAACGCATTTACACCAAATCATAAAGGCACACTTGCTAGACCAACATCTAGCTTTCTTCCGAATTTGGTGTAATTGCTTTCAAACTTTATTGCTATGATAGATAGATAGATAGATAGATAGATAGATAGATAGATAGATAGATAGATAGATAGATAGATAGATAGATAGATAGATAGATAGATAGATAGATAGATAGATAGATAGATAGATAGATAGATAGATAGATAGATAGATAGATAGATAGATAGATAGATAGATAGATAGATAGATAGATAGATAGATAGATCTAAAAAGTTGCAAAGTTTCTTACACTGGAGAGTGAATGAATACACACCTGTTGGCTCGAAGTTCATACTTTTCCGCAGGCTCATATATACCTGGCATAAGAATCTTCTTGCCCCTAGATTACTGATAACTGTGGCATTAACACTGTTATGTATCTCCAACACTACAAGTTATCCATTGACTTCCTTTAGCCATTAGACCCTCCTTCAAGACACTTTACATTGCCCATTCTGTAAGCAATCTTGTCTGAAAGATCAAGCCCTAGATAAAAGTACCACATTTCTACAAATTGCTACTTGTTAGTGCTACTTTCAGTCTACTGGTGCACATTGGAACTATTTATGAACTGCTTGCTTTCCACCGCATATTCAAGACCGGGATGAACCTATGGGCAATTATCACTATACCTGTGTAATGCCCAAAATCTGTATGATTGACACTATACAAACAACAGTCATATGGATCACGGCATGACCCTTCCTATCAAATATCGTAGCTGCCACTTCACAGGTTCTGCTCCACATTGGAAGAACATCTGTGCCCCTCAGGCCCCTTAATTACACCGACACCTCAACATTTTGTCAACCGACATGAAATGTGTTGCACAGCCTCACCCTGCTCAAGTGCTCATTTTAACAACTCTTTACAATGACATTCTTCTTTTCATACTGAGGCAAGCCTAATCCACAATCAGACCACATCTTCGGGTCTCAGAAACATCACCCAACTCTTTACATTCAGGACATATTCAACGGTACTCTTTGCATATATACATGTAAAGAGCACATGGAGTTTCATGGACGATGTAATAGTGTGCTGTGTAAATGATGATGATGGCGCTTGTGCACTTTAAAGTCAGTTTCTTAGGGATCATGCACACAAATGTTTTTGGAACTTCAACAGGATTACTCAGCGGAAGCTGGCAGCCACGCTACTCACTTTGAGAAAAAACAAATACATCAAAGTGATCCTATAAATAACTCCTGTGTTTCTTTCCTCCTTAAATTAGAAAGCTAGCATTACAACATTCTGAACTCCTGGTGGTGATTACAATGACAACTTTGTTGTTACTACTGAACTATCTGTGATGTTTTCACATATTTAGGAATCTTTGAGAGAGGCTAGTACAATATGTTAGCCCCTAATTTATTCCCACATAGCCACCCCCTTTTAGTAACTGAATATCTTTGATGAATTTCGACCTTCGACGCAAGTCTATTATTCATGTTAGACCTCTCTTTTCATCATGGTTTCAAGATTCCTCCTTACTGGTGTTGCCCATCTATGGACCAGCAATAGTTTCCTCCCAAACTTGATTCATGTGTTTGGAATGAAGCACCTGCAATTAATGAAAATGGTCACGGCATGCCCCTGAATAACCAGAATATTAAGGTTTCAAACTATTCAGTATTACCAGCATTGGTGTACTGAGGTTTACGAAGACCTTCATATTACTTTTCCACCGATACCCACTAGATCAATAGCTTGAAGCAGTTCTGAAACGAGTTCTGAAGTCACGAAGTCTGGCTGGCATTTCTAGTGCTGAACTAGGATACTTTCTAGTGTATCCTAAGAAATCGGATTGTTTATGTTCATGTGGAATGACCACTGGGTGGTTTCTGCTTGCAATACACAAAAACAAATAATTTTGGATTCTATCTTGCACACGTCATCAAATGTTCAGATTTGTGGAGATTTGCCTTCTTCTAGTAATTAAGGGCCCTATTATGACTATGGTGGTCCATAGGACCACAGTAGTTGCGGTCAGAGCACTGGTACCACCGGGATTAAGGATCCTGTTGGGCCGGTGGTCCTCAACCGGGGAGGAATACACTGGCGGGGCACCGCCGAGCATATTCTGACTTGCCAGTTGGCTGTCCTTTTCATGGCTGTGAGACCTCCATGAAAAGGTGGTGGAATAGCAAGAAAGTGGGCCTGACAGGGCCCTCTGCCGGATTTGGACCTGGGGTACTAGTGGGGGGCATTGACTTGATTTGCACCCCCAGTTCCTGCACAGTGTGGCATGTATGCCACACCATGCAGGAAGCTGCAATCGGCACTCTGAGAGCGTTTGTCTGCCTGTTAGGCTCTTTTATGAGCCTGACAGACTGCCACTCTCAGACTGGCACAGGACCGCCCGCTAGGCCAGGAAAAAACTCCTGACTCACCACGGAATTAGCGGTTCCTCAGCAGATGGTGGATTGCACCATCCGCTGTGGGACAGCCAAACTCGTAATCAGGCCCTTATTGTTGAAATCTTACTTCATGACGTTTATGACAAACTGATTAAAAAAACTTGACACTTCATATTATTCATCAGAAGATCTTCACAGCCACCAAAAGCAAGACCACCTCACTTTCCTCTGTGAAGTAGGTGATGTCAATTGCAGTGGCCCTGTTGTCCTTCTGTGATGCTCGGAATAAATTTACACAGGCCCTGCAGCACCTGCAGCTCACGGAAACTTTTACCTGCCACTTTAAGGCGGGCTAATTCCTCAAAACTCAAGGTGTCTGCTTCCAGATGGTTCCACTACTGCCTTCTAGATTTGGTAAAAACTGCTCAAGAACTGTTTTTATTGTTCTCATGATGTTGCAATGTGCCTGTGAATCTGTGAATGTCCTTTTCAGTCTGCCAGAAGCTTTAAATGACCTGTGCAGCCGAGCTTACAACTGGAGAAATGTGAAGTGACTTTCTCCTAAACCAATTATGTTTCAGTAAAGTGGCACTATAAGTGCATTCCACAAACCAGCAACTAGATGAGAGAACAGTTTGGTACTCAGGCTCACAACACACCCAAAGCTCAACATAACCTTGGATTTGGCCTAGTGGCTTGGGTGGTCAACCTCAAATCTGGGGAACTGGGTTCGAGTCTCGGCAATGAAGCTGAGCATCCTGTGATTCTGGGCAAATCACTTAATCTCCCCATGCCTAACGAAAATGAATGTGTGTTCTCATGTAATGTAACTAGTGCTATGTACAGTGCTATGATACCCGATTCGGATCGAGTTGGCGCTATATAAAACTCTGTCAAAAAAAAAAAAACCTTAGTCGAACTGATAAGTTAGATTTCTTGTCTGCTGGTTTTCCACCCACAAAACAATATGCAGTGGTGGCTTTTAACATTTAATCTATAAAGATATCACTTTAGTTATTGATCATGCTGCTTTTGTGATTAATGTCCAGCTGTTTAGGTATGTGCGTTTGCTATGGAATAAAACCACTACAGAGACGGAATTTGAGCCAGTTTCCATTCACCTATAGGTTGCTTTTTATGAGCTCCTATCTTCTAAAAAGTGGTTTTACTGTTTTCGGTCAGCCCATAGAAGCAGCTCCATTTCACATGCTTGATTCTTTTTATTTGTGTACAGGGCTGGCTTTAGCACTGGTGGTGCCTGGTGTGACAATCTTTTATGCCCTGCTGCCAGCACCCCACCCCCCTCATATGACCGCCTCCTCTGATTCCCTCCCTACCACTCGGCAAGCGCGTCCTTCATCTCTCCATAGACCCTCTCTCACATACATTTCATTTGTTTTAAATTGCTGGTAAAGGATGGATTTACTAATCCACTCAGTTATCCACATAAAATACAGATCTTTTCTTTGCAGCAGGCATATTAACCCTCTGAGCTACTTTATGGAGAGTTGAAACTGCCACTAGACAAAATTCTGATCCCTCTGTCTCGCAGAAACATTAATCACAAGAGGTATCATGACATTTTTGGTATTTCCTGAAAGCTGGATGCACAAGGAACTCTGCAGCCGGTGCTTTTTAATCCTATGTTATTGCTAAACACAGCGCCCCCCTGATATCAGTCCCTCCTACAGATAGCAGCCAGTGCCGCCATACAGGTTGAACCACACTGAAGCCGGCTCTGATTGTGTATAAGGTGTATCAGCCCACCTATTGAGTCCTTCCATTGAAATAGCAGTCCAATCTTAACATTCATTAATACTCCCAGCCCGAGCATGTGATCATTGGAGCTTGGCCAGGAAGAAGGAACATTTTTATGTCCTCTCACATCACTGTCATGTTTGTGAGGAACATTTTTGCTAGTGTCAGTGAATGAAAGAAAAACTAAAGCTTGATGTTTCCATAGAAATCCTGTGTGATGTGACCATTTCTGAAAGGCCTTACCGTAATTAATTTCGGTAAGAAAGTGAGGCATTGGTAAATAAAATTCCTATATTCTTTAACAGATTAGAAAAGTGTATTGCATATTTTAAAACCCATATGATTTCTGTGAATAAATAAGATTAATAATGAACTCTACAGAGATTATTTAGGAACTCAACACATCTCTTTATGTACCATTTTAATTCGAGATAATATAGGCTTCTCATTTGTACCAATTTTTAAAATAAAATTATTTTGATGGAACCTTTTGATTTCCATTTTGATGTGGCCAAATTCAGTACATCAAGATGACCACTCAGTATCAACAGAATATACAACAGTCTTTTTAAATTGTTTCATTGCAATGTGGCTCTTACACTAGTCTGTCTATGACTGAAACTTGAGGTAATCTTAATCTCTTCAGTTTGAAGGATTGCCTGGTGATGTCCTTCAAACCACCTACACGAACTCTGGACCTGTTGAAACATCAGAAGCATTTTCTTTTCTAAAATTAAAATTAGGATGTGAGAATAACATTTCCCTCATGTCCTGAGTTTGATTTTTTTTTGCATACTTGTAATGTCATCTCACACAGTGCACTGATGTCACAGTAAAACGAAGGGAAACCAAAGAGGTTTCACTCTTATTTGACCTCTGACCTCCCTCAGCACCAATCAACAGAGTAGAGGCAGCGTTGCAAAGGAGACAATATTCACTTTCCTGCAAAATTACAACGCCAACCAAAGGCCCAGCAAAGCATTATGGGGCGAGATTCTAGAGTTTAGTGAATATAATAGTATTAGCTCGCAGCTGAGCCCAAGAGCCTGCCCCGGAGGAATGTTTTGACATTGGATGCTATAATATTCACTGCACTCTAGAATATCGTCCCATAATGCTTTGTAACTTTGGAGTCCTCAAATCCAGGTTCCCTTGCCTTGATGTTTCGGGGGGAAGACTCCTGTACAGGAATGAATTAGTCTTCAAAATAATACTGGTGTGTTGTGTTTTGCACAATATCTGTGTAAGGACCAACACACCTATGCTAGAAGATCAGGAAGTGTCGGGCAATCCGGAGGATGGGCAGGATGAAGAAGTGGATGCAAACCACACCACCGTTTCTGCAGCTGCAACAGGGAGGAGGGATACCATCATCCGGAACATTTTTCCTAATGCCAAACATTTCTTTTAATAAAAAAGTTCCACCTTGTGATTCTGCACAATAAAATATCACTACAACAATGTTTTTTATGCTTGGATTGGGACATCAGAAGGGGAACAATTATGTGAAGTTACGTTATCCAAACGACAGTGTCACTCACCTAGCAGGGGATATGACACCACCTAAAATAAAACTGGGAATGGGACAATATTTTGGGCATCTGAACTTATGACTGCGTGTGGCTTCTCACTGAGTATAAAAAAGTGTATGTTGTTTGATCTCCTGAGCACAATCAGACCCGTTTTCACAGAAGAGCATAGTACAACATACAATGTGTGTCTAATGCATCATTGTAGCTGGGGCCACACAGTTCTAATCCATTCTAAAGTGTGTTAACACGACATCTATGTGTATTCTGTGCCACAGCAAAAAAGGTAAATGATAAACGTCACAAAGATACATGACAAAGGTGGACTGGATCAACTTGTGGGTGTGGAGGATGAAGATTCAAAGGATAGTAGAGCCAGACTAACGGATGTACGAATACAATGCAGGGAATGCTTTTAACACCAACATACCCATTCATTCAACATTAGCAAGTGACACTAACTCCCTAGCTGACACGTGTCACTGTAATGACACAAAAGCATGTCTTGCCTTACTAACACTGTGCATGATTCATCCTGCAACACAGCACTGATCTAACAAGGGTATAGTTTCATACACACAAACAATGACTCATAGGTCAGCCATGGGACAACTGGCAAGGCATCAGCAATGAACAATGTGAATGTAGGACTAGAGACATGGCAATGCAATGGCCAGAAAGTGTTGAAGTAACATAACCAACAACATGAGGATGGCATGGCAATGAATGTGGAGAACTGTCTATATCCTCAGCCCATCACACTGACTCTGTGTTGACACCCACAAGATAGAGAACCAACATACACATGAGAGAAGTGCAACAGGGAAACCAATAAGTACAGCCTAAACTTGCAAGTAACATACAACCAAATATATTAGGAATGTCCATTGTATTAGGTAAGACGGACCACAAAAAACATGGTAGTACCATGAAGTTGCATCTCCACTCTCTGGACGGCTACTGCAACCTTACACATGCCAATTGCATGATGTGTGCAATCTAGGGATTAATCACAACTACACCATGCAAAATAGCCCCACATCTGCAGGCACAGTAGAACACAAATACGACCATGTATCTAAAATTAAATGGCAATGTCGCATACGGTTGTATCTCTCAAGGAATGTACAAAATACTTTTGAAAACACATTATTGCGCTAAATGGCCAGACACCATGTATGACATGTGTTACAGTCCAGTGTGGCCAACTAACCCTTCTCCTCCAGTCAGGTGTAGACAGAAATCTCTGTCCGGATAGCACCAAGAGAAATCCACTGTACACCCAAGAGCTCAATAACATGTGCTGAGGAAAAGCTGCACCAACTGGTTGCTTCATAAATGCCAACTTTGGCAAGCAGATTACATGTTCCACATTCCCATGGAAAACTGGGTGGTACAAGTAGTGCGCCCATGGCTTTTGGACAGATATCACCCCTGGGCCTCCTCCGTTTCACACCCAATCATCTCCCAACCTGGACATTGACACCAGGCCTCAAACCACCTGGCCCTCTCCGAATCAGTGAGTAAGCCAGCTGAATCCTCTCTCCAAATTTCACAAGCCTGTGTACAACAGTGTACTCCTAGAATGCAGGCGAACCTACAGGTGCAAGAGTTGCAACTGGCCCCTCTCAGTTGACTAGTCATAGGTCCCCTGCCACACAAGATTTGCCCAGGTCAGGGGCCTCACCCTCCACAGCGAACAGGCAACACAACCTCCTACAGCATGATGATGTTGAGAGGCGCAGCACAAAATAGGATGTCTCCCCTGTCACACCAGTGTAGTGTTGGTGCATATGACGCACTGCATTCTAACCTTTGATCCTGTTCAGGAGCACCTCGAATGATCACCACTACAAGGTGCACCATGCGGGCTTCTCATGTCAGCAATGTGTCTACATTTAACATGCGAGACTTTTCCACCAGGTAAGGGTCATTGTTGACACAGCAATGTCTACCACCAGGGCCCTCAGGTTCGTGCATGCAAGCATCCCCTTCAATGTCAGTCTCCAGTAACTATGTAGTACCTGTATCTTCCACTCTTGGTCTCATACAAAAGCACAGTGTGGTCTTAAATCCATGGGGACTGCCCGCGCCTACCGGCATTGGACACCATGCTGTTGCAAGGTGTGCAGAGTGTAAAGTGCTGCATTGCTGTTTCCAGCCAACAATGTCCTGTTCACCTGGGACGCTGGGCCTACAACATGTTTGTACATGGCTTTGTGGGGCTTGTTGATCTCTGCATAATTTGGTCATGTCTGCTCAATTCTGCATTCTGGTTCATACATTTCTTAATACCTTAATACCTTTTCAAAAGTGTCTCTGTAAACTCTTATATCCTTCAGAGGCTGAAAAGTGATGGCGGGATTACTCACATCAAATATTTTGACTGCTATCTGTCCAGCCGTCATATTATTTTCTCTTCTATCTTCAAGATGTGTATCGCTGTCATGGTAGACTGATGAACAATTGTGTCTGACACACAGTCTTTGCACAGTCTGTCGTAAATGTGCACATCTTTGCCTCCAGCTAAACAAATACTCAAATTTGAATCTGAAGTCAGACCTTCGCATTGTATGCGGCATCATAAATCTTCTACACAAGTAGCGACTGCCTGTTGTTCAAGTTCATGTGTGTTGCAAGCCCATTAAACTGGAACAGACATCATAGCAATGTGTGATGTAACAGTCTAATATGTAGTCACACATACAACCAATGCTAACCATTGTGACTAGCACTGATGCATGCATTTTCTAACACACACGACTAGGTATGGATTGGCATCCTGGATTACTCTGGATTACTGATATGAGATTGACTAGAGTAACCTACACAACACAGATCACATCCCATAGCCACATGATGTTGTTAGTCATGCTAAATCCTGCAACATGGTACATTTGCTGATTAACTAGTACTTTGTGGCAAAAGATTGCCTGCTATTTGATGTAAGCGATAATATTTGTCATAACCGCCATGGAAAACACTTGCAAAATAGATGTTTCTATGAGGAAAGATTCCCGCTTACCCTTTAGTGGCAACATTTTCATCGCAAAGTCCAAAACGGCCCGCAAATGCCCAGGAAGAGCTGTCAGTCTACATCCTGTTCCATGGAGGAGTACTGCACACTTTCACTTTCTCTTTTAACCAAACGGTGTCTATTGAGAGTTGTGGGGGTGTTGGGATGTATCTGCTGGTGTTGGTGTGTAAGTGGGTGGTTCTGTGTCGAGTCTACTGTCCCTACTGTCCCTGTTGAGTCCTGTGTCTTTCTCCTTACATGTTTCTCCTAGGTGTATATTTGTATTTTATACTGTTATTTGGAGTGTCCATTTGGGTTTTATTTCATATTATTAGTGTGGTTAGTAGTGATTCTGGAGATGTTAGGTTAGGGTAAGGAGGGCAGGATGTCAGAGTGGGCATTGGAGGCTTGTGAAGTTCTTTTTGCCATGGCTGGTGGGGAGTGGGGGACGGGTCCTCCAGTGCTATGATGTGAAAATCAGGAAGGTGAGGTGGGAGCACATCTGCAACCACATGATGCAAATCTTCGGTGTGGACAGGACTGTCCACCGGTGAAAGCACCAATGGCAAGATTGTGTCAGGCATGAGGGAGACCTATTGGATCACCTGGGGATTATTGTTGGCAGGCAAGGTGGTAAGTAAATACCCAACATTGTTTGATATCACAGTGTGTTGTCTTGTTCAACAACTGAAGTCAGAGACACAATGTCATTTCCGTAACAGGATGATGCCATTCCCTTTTGGGAAACATAAGATGCACAGCACTAAAACACCCACACTTGCACTAGTGTGCAAGTGTGCCAGTGTTGATGTTAGTGACTGACCATGTGCATGAATGTGTACCCTCCGGCACATAAACAACCAGTAAGTGCTGCATCACGTTTTTATGTATGCTGCGCAATGCAGCATACATTGATGGTGGCCAAATACTTTTGGGTGAGGACTTGCACTGTGCATGAAGAGCCTATGTGAGCTGCACAACACAGCACACATGGAAAAGCACACAAGCTGATGCAATCACTTGTCTATCCCCGTGGTACAAGGCTGAGAATATTTATCAACTGTTCCCAATGTAGGCGCAGGACCATATCTATGCCACCCTTTTAAATATGCTCCCTTGCATGATGATATGAGTGTTATGGTGTAAAGCCCATTGCAACACACATTCCCATAGGAACTCTTCACACAAATTTCTGGGCAAAAACCAGGCCTGATTTTAACATTCAAGTGTCCTGACACACTGGTGTTAAAAATGCTATGCCCATTTGACTTCACAACATCAAGTATATTGATGTTACGGAGGCAAATAGGCATGTGAATGTGTCCTTCAAGTTGTAGTCACAATATGATCACTTATACTAGCAGGATTGTCTTGTAGTCCAAAAGGCTGGAATGGTCATGTGTTGTGTGTCAGACAGGCAAAGCACATCCCCTCATGTATGCAATGTGAACAGAGACATAACTGTTTCAGTTCTTAAATTTGCATGTAGATGACTTCAAAGATGTACATGAGACATGTGAATAGTAATGTCTATTACAAAATATTTCTTTATCATTCATCTTTCACAGCTGGAAGACAATTGATCACTCAGGAAGATGTTGATGCCTTCATGGACCCACACGCCACTGGTGAGTGCCTTGCTCATACATTTTGGTTGTCGGTGATGACAGACAGGGCCGGACTGGGAACCAAAACCGGCCCTGGCAAAGTGCTCTGCCGCCCCCTCTCCCCTCCCCCAGGGTTGGGGGAGCGGCAGTACTCTTTGTCAGGGCCGGTTTTCGGCCGATTTTGTTACAGGGCCGATTTTGCAGCTATGCTGCAAAAGCGGCCCTGTAACAAAAGCGGCCCCCAGGGGCCCAAAACCGGCCCCCACCCTTGCGGCGCACCGGGGGGATTGCCCAGTGCCCGCTACGGCCAGTCCGGCCCTGATGACAGAAATGTTTTATGTTAATGGTCCTGTATGTTGTTGAACACAGTCTGGCTGTGCATCACATGGACCTCACCTCTAGTGTGATGAGGTAACATCAAGTCGAGAGTTATGCACATAATTCATCAGTTACTGATGTAGACTTAGGTTGCACATCCTCAGTTCCTTCAATTCATCACTGCATCATCCTAGCAACTATATCACTCATTTCATAGTTTGCCCTTTCATAGAGCATATTAGGCAGCATCCAAATCCTTTATGCACTCTGCCAGTATTGTTCAAGGGGACCAGCGTTGGTGCTAGCCATTGCAAGTGGACACTTTGGTAAATTCTATTAAGTGTTTACCCCTTATTATGGCACATTTGTTGATGAAATGCATTTGCAACATGTTGAAGCATATTGTAAAAATAATTGAATAAACAATACCATCCAGCATTCTTTACAAAGGTTGCCCATGTGCAATCCTTTTTATATGATGTTTGCTCCCATGACATCCACTGTGTCACTACTTTTCATATTTCGTTGGAAGCTGTGGCTGTGGGTACACATGCCAAGATCAATGCTATATGAAACTGTCACACAATGGGCCAACAACTTTTTGCGTTGTATCCTGATATCATGTGTGGATTCTCATCCAATTCACAAAGTACATATGGCTTCTTGGTACAGTATCATATGTGCATGGCAGCTTTAGTTCATGTTGCATGGCCACAGCGACATTAAATTTGATTGGTTTAGTCTGTATTGACTTATTTAGCCAGTGAATCTTGTGAAGTTATGGTAACACTTTTACTGAGGCCATGAATGCAAATTGTGTATGTCACTAAAGCCAATGCAGGTGAGTTTCACAGTGTACATACTGGAGAGGAAACATTTGAGGGATGTTGTTGATGGATATGACCTGACATGGAATCCAGGTACACCCAGCCCTGAAGTGGCTTTCACTGATGGATAGTTTATTGGAGCAACAGTTGTTATTGACAGGTATTACTCCAAAGAGGCAGTCTCATACCCAAGCGGAGAGCTGGGGTACGTGACAAAAATGGATGAGTGGCATGGGAAACAATCGCAACTTGTTTGAATTAATCAATACAACTATAAAACATAGTTAAGTCACTAAAATATGTTACAAAACTGATTTACCATCTTGCTTCAGAACTAGTAAATCTTTGCCATGTTGATGCAAATTTCAAGGCTCATGTCGCCACCGCAAACATACCTTGCACAACATTGTATTGGCGAGACTGGCTTAGCCTTAGTCACAAGTCAGCATTAAGCCACTTAAAGTTGCTTAATGCCAACTCATGTGTTAGACACCCTTTCTCACTATATTTAGGTTGAAAGGTGTGTGCAAAGTTACACCGCTAAGCACATTATTATGTATGCAGAACCATTACCACTAGGGTAGCGTGAATATGGGGAGTGCCTGACAGGTAAAACCATGGAAAACATGTTCTCAGACACGCGCAGGAATGTGAAGTGATAATTTTCTCATTTCATTTCTTGTTTTGATGTGTGCTGCATTGTGATGCACACATGGAAACAGCTAAAAGCCATTGATTGTTCATGTGCATGAAGGTGAGACTTCCATCACATAAACTATCTTCTGCTCAATTCAGACACCCTTGCACTATTATGCAATGGTGCCTGCGTTGGCGCTAGCATGAAGAGTTTTACACCGGCTTAAGTGGAAATGTAGTGCAGCAAAAATATGATGTTGAGATGCTGTAGCACTGCATTCCCATAGTGGCACAGCACATCGTGATGTTGAGCAGGATAACAATGTGCTCCGAAACTTCCAGGAAAATATGCCCTTTTGCCTTCTAATCATCAGATGTGTGACCTACGTTTACTCAGATGTTTCTTATAGATGTATACAGCATGACTCAAAGATGTGAAGCTGTGTTTACACCTCCATCTTGGTGTTGAATTGATGAAATTTGATTTGTCATACTGTTCCACATGAGTACCACTGTGGTGCTTAGCTGTCTGCCACGATTGCAAACAGTGCACCCTACTGTCTTTGTGTAAATGTAATGGCCTGATTCTGCATTGGGCCTGTAAATCTTTCTCCCAGAGGAAATTCCCCTGTTGGACTCATTTCTGTGCCTGCAGTATCATTTAACTCAGCTAATCTACCGCTGTTGTTACTCCACTCTGCCCTTGCTCTGTCCCATACCATGTGTTGACATGTCGGTATCACTATCAGGTTGTGATAAGAATTTAAAATAACATTGAACTTGTCAGGTCATGTCGGATGTACCTAACATTTGATAAGAGTGTATATTTCATGTTTTTGTACACTTGTGTTTCTGAGATACATGCTGTAAGGGGTTATTTGTCTCAAATCATAAATCTTTTCATTTTTTTACAGACAACATGTGGCAGGTCCTTCTGTGGAAGGAAAATTATATGCTTAAACGTCGTGTGGCAAAGGACTACAGTTCTGTGGCAAGGAGGTACTGGGAAGAAAGGGCATCAGGATGGTGCAAGTCCATTTCAGACTCCAGCAAGAAAAGTGGACATAAATCTGGTGGCCTGCCTGCCTCGTCAAGTCGCCAGAGACACACTGATCCAATGCCAGGCCCTTCAGGTGTCCAACGGGGTGGCACACATCCACAGCCATCTGCTGTTCCCACAACATCCACATCGGCCCAACCTGCTGCAACTGCCTCATCTTGGCAACCAGGTGCATCCTCACCACCTCCTCAACAAGGCACATCATCCTTGACAACTGCGCAACAGAGACTGAATCCAAGCTTCACCCACAGGGACTGCAGTTTGCTGTAAACCTAAATGTGCGTGTGGCCCAAATTGAATGGGACACTGATGAAATAAAGTCACACATTAAGGACATAAAGCCCCTAGATATGTTACCCACACCCCTTGGACAGTCCCCCTATTCCCTTAGGCATGTTTTAATATGTTTTTGTACTGTAGTTTATTAGGTTGTGCTTAGTGTAGTTTTAGAGTAGGTATATATTAGTGTTAGGTGTAGATAAGGTTTTAGGATTTTCATGCCTTTTACATAGTGTATGGGGTATGTTTCCTCTGCCTTTGGGTGGGGGATTGATGCCTTTTTGACTTGTTTAATAAAGAAAAAAAATACAAAAAAATGAATACTTGTTTAGGATGTAGGTTTAGTTAGTTCATGTCTAGATTAGGCTGTCTTTGTCACGTCTACAGATGTGCCTTAAGGGGGAGGTGAGTTGATGTTTAATATATGTTGTTATGTGTATAGTATTAGGTATGGTAGTTAGTTTAGTGTATATATCTATTAGCATAAGGTAGATTAGTGTAGGTTAGGATAGGTCATTAGTATTAGGTTTAGGTTCGTTAGTATGTTTTTATGTAATACATTTCTAGTGGTTAGTGATGTTTAATGTGATTCAAAGCAATGGCGAGTTGGTAGTTGATTACAACAGATTCATTCACCAGACAATTTGGTAGAATATCTAAGAAAGGAATAACAACCTCTTCAAGGGACTGGCTACTGTCATATTGCTGTTTGAATGTGATTGACAAACATGCATGATATGTAGGCTAGCAAAGTTAAGTTTTGAGATTGCATAGGGATGGTCTGAAGAATACGTATTCATATAATTAGAAATTGCAGATTAGAAAAGACACATGATGCAATGGAGGCATTCTGCTCACACAGCATTGGTTCCTTGATGTCGGTATATTACTTGGTACCTAGGGGCATATCTGCTAGCCCCTGTCCCCACCCCAGCTTCACTTTCTATGAAGTAGTGCTGAGGATATGGGCTTTGTCTTATTTATGAGGCAGCGTTAAGCCACTTTACGCGTATTAACACTGCCTTGTACATTAGAGACAACATTAGGCTATATTTTGCATACAAGTGTAGTTGCAGTGGGTGTTGTGATGGGCCTTCCACTACAACAGTGATATAATTTACCACAGAAACATATTTGAACATTATCAATCCTATGCCATTCCACTTCTTACAGCAAGATTGCTTCATCATCTTAGGGAATATGTAGAGGTCTCTATCTGTACATGTGTCATGGCATGACACCCATCACAACAACCATAGTCCACTACATTTACAATAAGTAAAGGTTCAAAGTATGCCTTGTTTGCAAGGCAAGGTTGAGCCACTTCATGTGGCTTGACACTGACTTCAGTATTGTTCCAAGTACGTTGGAAAAAGTAAAGTTGCAGCAACAATGTTGTCTTGTAGATCTGAGGCCTTGGCTAATTCACACATGTCCTGTCATCTCACTCTCTATCAGGGACACTGGCTCAGCAGACCAAATTTTTCTGAGGGCACTCTGGAATATTTGTGCTGGCTACACTGCTTAGGCATTGATGACATGCCTAAACTTGAATGATCACAGGCAACTCACATCTTTAGATCTTTAGTGCTTTTATTTGCAAGTGCATTTCAGGAGTTAACAGACCAGCCCGGTACTTTTGTCAACAACCACCACAGTGTGTACATAGCCAGTGGAGGGCCAGACAGCGTCCTTTGGGGGTAAGATGTCCAGAGACATGTTGAGGAATAAAGAAAGTTCAGTCAGTAGGCTAATTGCAGTGTCATTGAGGATCAATAGCCACATTGACAGTCCATTAAATGTACAAGGTCAATGTAGCAGAGTCAATCTGAGGACAGTGACATGATGTTCTGAGGCATGATGGTAGGCAGAAGGTTAAGCAGAAACTTGCCATTTGATACAGATTAATTCTACCACTGAATTCTCCTTAAGAATTTTATTTCTTCCACATCTTCCTCCTCTAATGTGTCATATCCCTCCCGTGAGGGTGATGGTGGATCTGCAGCAGCACTGGGAGGCACAGACACATCAGGGACAGAAGAGGTGGATGGTGGAGGTACAGCAGCATTAATCTGTGCCAACAGATGAGGCATCACTGCAGTGATGATGGTCTGCAGGGCCTGCAGGACTCCAGCAACGTCTCATGGCAGGAAAGTGTAAATCATGTTTCTGCTCCATCTTCTTCATGATCTTACGCATTCCCCCCCAACTGTTCCGCAACATCACTGGTGCCACTTTGACAGGACAGTTGTAAGGACTCCAGCTATGTCACCAATGAAATGCTGGAGAGCATGTAGCGGACTGAGGGTACCCAAGTTGTCTGATGTTTGGGCATTTTTGAGCCAAATTTATGGATGTGAAATTGCAGTTTCAAAATCAAGGGGTCCTCGATCAACCAAAAAAGTTGAAATGATATGGTCACATTGGCATTGGTCCTAGCCGATTATGTTGCTCTTTGTATAATTGTGCTGCTTCATTCTGGGATATCCCAGTTTGTTTACAGTCAACTCTCTCTCCCTTCTTTATTTGATCTTTTTGTTTTGTTATATTCTGCTCATGTAAGTGCCTGTATTGACTGTTCTGACTCTTGATAAAATAAAAATAAAAATATATTTTTTTAAAGTTATGACATATGGACTGGCAGAGTGCGGGAATATCCAAAATTCCTCTTACTTCCCATGCTAAATGCCTGTAATCCTCGGGCACAAGCCCCACTGCCATCCTGGGAAACCTATCTAAACCCAGAAATGTCTGAAAATTATGCTACCTTGGATCCAGGGTAGTGTGTCTCGCATGGATCCCATAAGGTTTTCTTATCCATAATCCCATGAAAAACCTCAAACTTTGACTAAAATCATATATTTTCTGAGACTGAAACTCTCTGAATCATGGTCCCACATTTGATCAGTTCCTGTTGCATTTGTTAGGCCCAGCACAGTCAGGTATCACTTGTATTGGAAGAAGTGTGGGAATATTGGGTAGTATGAATTGTGTGGACGTGAACAGATTCCAAAAGTGTGATTTTAGCCAAAGTTTGAAGCCTTCAGGGCACTCCGAGTAAGAAAACATAGCCTTCTCATAAGACAATCGATAAAGAAGCTGCAGCCAGAATTATCCTGGACTTCCCAAACAAACCCACATCACCACCCCACCTGAGAGACCTCCACTGGCTGCCCATCTAGAAGATATGCCAGCTCAAGATCCTCATGTATGCTTACAAAGCCCCTCCATGACCTAGAACCTGCCTATATCAACCATTGACCAAGCTTCCACAAACTCCCTAGACACCAGCACTCCTCTCTCTTGTCATAGCACCACCCCCACACCTGTTGCAGCTGCAGCAGTGGCCGCTCCTTCTACTACATTGCTGCCTAGACCTGGAACAACCAGCACCTCCAGCTCTGTAAAGCCCTACGCTGGCAAACTTCAGACAGAGACTGAAGATCTTGGTCTTCGACAGAGACTCAACACCCAGATACTCCTAGTGGTGACAGTGTTGCACTTTACAAATGCTGTTTAATTGATAGATTGATTGATTGAGGGTATCAATGCAAGTAATACCACCCTGGACTTACCTGGGTATCTAGCTTTTCAAAAACATCTGGTTTTGGTAGGTATTCCTGGGTGGCGGCCAAGCCTAGGACCAAATACTGCAGCTACGGCCATTGCCAAAACAGGTCCTTTTTTTGACAGGAAATGCCCTACATTCTTGGGCCCTTTTTGTTGCGATCGAGGGCTAAGCTACAAAAAGGGTGTCTCCTTTTTATTTGAAGAAGAGGTAGAACACTGGGTGGTAGTGATTGTGTGGCTCTCTGCACGTTTTGGAAGTTTCTGTTGCAGAAATGTGAGGAAAATGCATGATTTTTTGCAATTTTTTATGTTTTCAGGGATTAGTGAGTAAGAAAACTTCCAAGGGATCCACGTAGGTGATATAAACTTGCACTCAACTGAGTGTCTGGTTTTCATAAATGCCTGGGATTGGTAGGCACTTCCCTGAGTGGCAGTCAAGCCCGGATCAAAATACCACAGCTACCCCATAACCAAACAGGTAATTTTTTTTACTGGAAATGTTTATGTCTCCACTTTGCTCTTTGGGGCCTTTTGCATCAAGGGTGCTAGGTTGCGCCACCAAGTGAGGTAGTGTTTTGATTGGCAGAAGCGTGGTAACACAGAATAAGATAACATTTTTTATTATAAATTGAGTTTCTTTCAATTATTGTCTTCCAAACCTAAGCCACTGTGCAAGAAAGATCACATCTTGCAAACTGCACTCTGGATCATGACAGCAAGGTTAACCACAAAATCAGAGGTGTGGAAATACCCACTATTCCTAACTCAGTATCTTTGCACATTTCAAAAATACATACGTTTCCTTCTCACCCATGTTTCATGCATTACATTTTACAATATGAATTGGTTCCAATATACAATGAGCAATCATTAAGAAGCTGGAGCTCAAATGTTGGGGGTGGGTATTGTGTGTGTCCCGAAGATTTTGATGGGCATAATAATATGTTACTTTAGTAAATTGGCCATTTGGGCAAAACATTACAGATGGAGCTGTCACCAAATACTTTTTTTCTGCTTATTTTCCTTTTAAAACATTTTTTTTATCAGTTTCTTTTGAAAAAATAGAGAAATCTACACAAATGTCACCTTATTGAATTGGGAATGTTGCCTAGCTTTCAGAAATGTATAGCATTGCGGATTCACCCATGAGTTTCAACTAAGGACCTGAAGTAGGTTGAAATCAGAAATAAATTGAAAAAATAGGCTACTGGATTGAAAAGAAAAACTCTGGTTTCTCTCTACAACTCTGCTTGTCCCTGAAAGCTTGGAAGATAGTGATCTTAGCAAAGCAAACCTTTTGTTGATGCAATTTTTAGTAAATTAAAAACTGCTTTCAAGCATAGCATTTTTTCCCATTTTTACAACGGAATCCAAATTTGATCTGTATGTTGGCTATTTACTCAGTTTCCTTACACAAAACTTACTTGGATGCTATTAGAATCCTCAAGATGTGGGAGAAATAGATGCACATTTGATCAGGATACTTTATATGTAAAGGAAGTTAGGATGATTTATGTGCAAAGTGCCTAAACATCATAAAATATCTCAGCATTGGGAAGGAAAACTCTCAGCATTGGAAGGAAAAGCCTCAGCATCTAAGGGGATAAGTAATGTTAGGTCTCCCGCTGCATATGGGGGTGGAAAGGAGACTTTGTGGCTAGCTTCATGTGATCAAAGTATCACAATGCAAAATCTGGGGCACAGTCAAAAGTGGTGAAGGTACAACTAAACCTACCTGGATGTGTTTCTCTCAGCTTATGTACAACTATAACGTCTCTGCAAGAGTGCTTCTCCTTCTTAATTCACAAGAAATATCTGAGCAACATACAAATTTGAAATCCAGCTGGACTGCAAACCCATAAACATCCTACTAATCAGGACATTTCGAGGTAACAGTCTCACAAGATGAGTTCACAGACATAGTGGATCCAAGCCCTCGTTTGTTAATGATGACGTTAAGAAACAAGACGTATTTATGCGTGTGGCCAAGCTACCAACAAAGATGGCAGTGTGAGCTTGTAGCTCCGCCGTGTTGCCCCCAGCAATCCTCAAAAATCCCTACACTCATCGATCCGCACAGAATACATTTCATCGGACCCGTAGTGCTGGCAATGCCCTGGATGCCTCAGAGCTGGAAAATGCGACCATGGAGTGAAACCTTGGCTGAGAAGAGATAGGGCCTAGCAGATGGACTTGCGGCCTGCGGGAGGGGCCCGGCATCCCCAGCGTGAGAAGCAGCATGCACAGATTGGAGGTGACCATAAACCCTGACTAATGCGGTCCACCAAGACACGGCAGGCGGCAGCAGGAAGAGGAACCGAGTGCCTCACTGAAGAGGCACGATCGGAGGAGACGGCAGAGGCACGGCGCCGAAGAAGAGCAGCACAGAGGGCAGCAGCGGAAGGAAGGTAAGCGTGCCCATTCTATACCAGAGGCCTCGTAGTGATAGGGACTACGGGTGAGGCTGGGAGGCCGGCTAGGGTAGCCACAACGGGCCGGCTGATGCTCTGCTCACTGCACTGCCAGCCCGCATTGCTAAATTTACAGATTGCCCACCAGGCCGCAAACCAGTCACCCACGTGAGTAAGGGGGGTCAGTCACCTCTCCCCCGCGGGAGGCTAAAATCTTGTAATAGCTCCATCAGCAAATTGGGGAGAACGTTCCACCCACTATTAAACAGCCTGCACGTGCTAAGACACCACTGGGGTTAAAGGGGCTTAAGAAACAGTTGGCACCATACTGTGCTAAGACCCCACGATGAGGTGTTGGGGTGGCGCACTGTGCTGAAGAAAAATACACACTCCTACAGCCCCAGCCGAGAGGCACTCACTGGGAGCACAATGTAACCTAGCTGGGAATGGGATTAGAGGCAGCCTCCGACAACAACAGACAATAGACACAGCACCAAAGTGCACAGAGCACATAAGCCTACACCTCAATTGCACCATTTGGAACTGGACTATAGTACGGTCAGACCCGAAGCAGCACAAGCTTACATTTGACAAAACAAAAACACCATCTACAACACAGGAGTCCGCAATGGCGGAGGCAGCAGGAGAATCAGATGCTGGCACAAAGAGGACTACAGTCAGGCTTCTGGGCAATGGAAGGCTGTTTCGATGTGCTGGACAAGCATCTAGATGCCATGGGGGAGCGAATAGATTGACATGAGTGCAGACTAGACTCCACGGAGGGCAGAATATCAGTCTTGGAGGATGGAGCAGCACAGACTACCAAGAAGCTGGACAGACTGGAGAAAAGAATGAAAAGTATGGCCTTTAAAATCAAGATTTTGAGGCTAGATGCAGAAGAAACAATATATGCCTCCTGGGCATTGAGGAAAGCACAAACCCTGGCAGACTGGAACAGTTTGTGGAACGCTTGTTGGTGGATCTATTTGGAAGAGACTCCTTAACATCTACATTCATAGTAGAGACGGCCCACAGAACCTTAGGGCCATGCCCTAATCCCAGATGCCCCCCGAGACCATTGATAGCCAGACTCCTGAATTTTAGGGACCGCGACATGATACTGAGCCTGGTGCCCGAAAAAGGGCCAATATGATGGCAGGCCACCACACTGAGTATATTCCCAGACTTCACAGCAATGGTCCAGCAGGTAAGAAGGAAATACGAGTAAAGGCTGTGCTCAGGAACCTTGACCTATGTTACGGAATGCTCTACCCGGCCTGTCTACAGGTGGATGTGGACGGCAAGACACATATATTTGAGAATCCATCAGTTGCACAAAAATTTTGCCGCCATTACTCTGCAGATTGCACTGCCCGGATAGCACCAGTAGATGAAACACAGCCTAATGAATGGATGACTTAACAAGAAGCACAAGATCGAAAACGTTTGGGCAGTGCAGTAAACAAAACTCAAACACCGAAAACTAACATAAACAGTAGAATGAGACCTGGGTCACCAACATGGGAATCCAGGACATAACTCTCCTTACAACCATCTAAATACACATAGGGAGCAGTGTGTGGTGTTGCCACACCCCCATTTGTGATTATGAAACAAGTTTGATTATCCAGTTGTATCAGCCAAAATGTTATTCTGGTTAATCTACTGGGTGGATTGCCCTCGGTTTGGGTATCTGGGGATGGGTGGGGGGATGTGGGAGGGGTGAGTTGTCCACAGTTGGGATGCTACACTGACACAGTTCACTTCTGCGCTGCTGTACCTAAGTCTCTAACATACATGTTGCTACCAACACACCATGGCCATGGCTAACATTGACATAAATCCATTTGCTGATGTTACACTAGCGACCTGGAACATTTGTGGCCTTAATAATCAACGTAAAGCTAAACAGGTGCTACAATACCTGCAAAGGCACAAGGTAGATACCGCCTTTCTGCAGGAAACCCACCTCCCCCCTATATAATCCAACACGTATGCCGCGACGTGGGGGCATAATAGATTCTTCTCATATTACAGCTCTTATGCTAGAGGGGTTTCAAAATTGATTCATAAGCATTTACCCTTTCATTCATTAAACTCACACACCAACTTGGATGGTCGATACCTTATCATCACGGGACATTTGCTGGGACACCAAATCACGCTGATTAATACATACTCCCTAAACACGGATAGCCCAGACTTCTATACACACCTGCAGAACACACTCGAGCATGTGGAAACTGATTACATTTGCATGGGAGGGACTCTCAACATGTTACTTAAACCTGAACTAGATAGTACGGCTCAAAACCCCTACAAAAAGCCATGGGTGAGGAAAACGCTATAAGACCTGTGCAATACATGGGCGTTACAGGATGTGTGGTGCCAGTGTTATTGCTCACAACAGGCATTCACTCATCACTCAACTCTGCATGACACCTGGACCCGACCGATTACTGGCTGCTTTCCCACGCCCTCCTCCCATGGATGACCTCAATAACACACCTACCGCACACACTCTCGGACCACTCCCCAGTAAAGCTTACTCTCAGGATCCCTAGAGCAGAGGGGCTTTCGAGGGTATGGACTTTCCCAAACATGGCCCTACTTGATGAAGTGTTCCAGGTAGAGCTTTGAGCCACCATGGTGGAGTACTTCGAACTCAGTAGCCACATGGTTGACCTTGTGGGACGCCTTCAAGGCGTACATCAGAGGGGTCTGCATAGCTAAGCACGCAGGAGTATTGCGGGATCTCTGTAACACATTAAGTTGTATAGAAACAGCCCTAACAGACTTGGAGTCCAAGCAGTGTACAAAACAGGCCCCTGACTATCCCCTAAACATGCATTACTACTGCAGGAATACAACGAGGCGGCTGTGCGTGAAGCGCACTACCTGGGATAGTATGCCAAGGCCAGGCGGGATGGGGAGGGGGAAAGATCGGGGAGGACATTGGGTAGCCTACTTAGACGACTGCGCGGACAATCATACATCACAAAGATTAAACAGCAGGATGGAACGGTCGCCACTGACACTGCAAGCATTCAGGAAACAATACTGTCTTACTTCACTGACTTATTCACTTCAAAAACTCCCCCAAATTCCCAACAACGCACACAATATTTAGAAGAGATTACGATGGTATGACTCTCCAGAGCCCACCAGCAGTTTTTAGAGGAATGCTTCACAGTTAAAGAGATTAAGCAGGTCATCAGCTCAATAGACAGCACTAAAGCACCCGGACTAGACGGCTACATGGGTGCATTCAATAGAACATATGCAGGGCTCCTGGTGCCACTCTTGCAGGAGGTGTATAGTGAAGCCCCAGAAAATGGCGAACTCCCTCGTCTCTTAGAGAGGCAATTATTATACTTTTATTAAAACCAGGTAAAGACCCAGAAACATGTGGCTCATACCGACCGTGTCATTGTTAAACTTTGACAACGAAATTTTAGCTAAAATGCTGGCCACTCAACTTTCCCTCCTTATGAAGCAAATAATATCACCAGCGCAATCGGGGTTTATCCCACATAGATCAACAGCACTAAATCTGCGATCACTGTTTACGGTCATACCTAGAATAGACCCCCATGTACCGGCGGCAGTAGCATTGCTGGACGCCGAAAAGGCGTTCGACTCAGTGGAATGGGAGTTTCTCCATGCCACACTTCGAAAGCTAGGGATACCCGCAGGGTTCGCTGCTCTCATCTGATTGCTCTACACACGACCCACAGCGCGTATCTGCCTCAGTGGCACAATCACACCGGCATTTACCTTTTCAAGAGGCACCAGACAAGGCTGTCCATTATCCCTGCTATTATTTATTATAGCACTGAACCAGCTAATGAAACACCTGCAACTGAAACACTTACATAGAGGAGTACTGTTCTTGATGGTTACAGCATGTGCAGATGAAATTCTCCTCTATGTGAGACACCCAAATGACAACATGGGCCCATTACTTTGAGAGTTCACAAGATATGGCGCTCTATCAGGCCTCCACATTAACCTGGGAAAATCAGAGCTCTTTCCTTTAACACCTGTAACTAAACCCACAGATACTGAATGCCGCTGGTATGGTGTGACTCATCCACGAGATATCTAGGGATCATTATACACTTAGAAAAGGATCAAATACTGCAGTTAAACTATGGCCCAGTGATACATAAACTTGAGGAGTGGGTAGAACGCCGGATAAAGCTTTCACTATCCGTCACAGGCCAAATTACCCTTATAAAAATGATAGTACTACCCCAATTTCTGTAACCATTCCAGAATATTCCCATTACCTTTACAAATGCTTTCTTCACCACACTGAGGTCCAAACTCATTAGGCTAGTATGGGGGGGCCAAAGGCCGCGTATAGAATGGTCCAAACTGATGCATCCTTACGACTGAGGAGGGTATGGTGTCCCAGATCTGCACCTATACTTCCTAGTTGCCAAATGCAGCTTTGCTCGACACTGGGATCATCCAGATGTGCACTTGCCATATGACAAGCTGGAGGCTGATCTAGCCTTGTTGCTACAACTCACGGCAATACTGCCGAAAGGACTGCCAAGAGACCCGCAAGTCTACCACTAGCTGGGCATGGACGAGAATATTAAGTAAAGTGGGTAGACAGTTGCTATATATCCCCGTAATTCCCTTACTAGCCAAGCCTGGGATAGCCATTACTCAAGAAGTACTAGTGCTGCGCACTCTCATGAGACACTTCATAATAACATTCAGACAGTGGCGGCTCCTCCATAGGGGCGTTTGGGCGCCGCCCCCCTGCTTTCTCGCAGTGCGAGAAGGCAGAAACATAAATGGTAATAACTACCATTTATGTTTCTGCCTTCTCGCACTGCGAGAAAGCAGAAGTGCCTGATCGGGGGTGGGCGGTCCTGCTTGAGGGCAGGGGGGAGTGGCTTGCCCACTGTTGTGCATAGGGACTGTTTGGTCCCCACTGGGGCCGATCAAACAGTCCGTATGTACAACAGTGGGCAAGCCACTCCCCCCATGCCCTCGAGCAGCACCGCCCACGGCGCCCACTCTACATAGTGAAAATGGTCCCGGCTGGGGCACTCTCCACTGCGCCTCAGCGTTGTGATTGGCAGAGCGGAGGCAGGGAGGCTGCCTTTCATTGATGACGACATGACGACGAGAGCTTCAGGACGGCGGGAGCGGCAGTTTGGACGCATCCAGAAGCTGCGGTGTTGCAGGACGGAGCGGGAGTTGAAACGCATCCAGAAGATGTTGCAGGACGAGGATGGTAAGTTTTATAATATTCTTTAATTTACCCACCAGCCTCCAACCCCCGTGACGACCCCCACCCCCATCATGCCGGCCGTTACTGTGAAGTTATGAATGTACAAAACTATTTTAGGCCCTCCTTAGGCCTAAAATAGTTATGCACATTCATTACTATTTTAGACCCTCCGGTGCCGTATCAATGCCAGTCAGGGCCGGCTTTAGGGCGGTGCGATCGGTGCCACCGCACCGGCTGCTGGAATCCTGGGGGCGCCGTGTTTGAAAGTTTATTATGCCTTTGAAGCACCTGCTGCAGCGTTTCTTTCACCCCGCAATTACCAGGGCTCACATAAATGTCAAGATAACTCGTGTGATTAATTATCTTCCTGGAGAGAGAGATCAGCATTTTGTATAGTTGTAGTTTTGACTTAGGTGAACTTAGTGCAGAGGGTTAATATGCCTGCTGCAGAGAACGTGTACCATGTAGATTACAGATGTAAACAGATCAGCAGGTTACTTGCAATGTATAATTTAAAGTCCTAATATAGAATAGTGAGGTATTAACTTTCATCCTAGAACTGCATACACTCTGCAAAGTACAGAACATTGATCAATGTTGCAAAAAGGGTTAATTTGGCTAGAAATCGATTCTTATTATTAAAGAAAACTCCCAACTATGCTGTTTCTCTTTCGACTCTGAGTTTGTGCTTCTCCACACCAAGCACTCTTAAACTATGCTGCCTACCAGTATGGATGACATGTGACTCCTACACTTTTAGTCCTTTGGCTTACGTAACATTTCCTACACAGTGATTTACACATGTATGATTGAATGTCTGTGTGTAATATGCGTGTGATGCAAAGTACTCAGACACCCTGCACTGGTATGAGTGGCGCTATATAACTAATTCAATGCATCTGAGAGAGTGTGGTTATGGAGACTTGGTCACTGTTTTCGCCACCCAATCTTTGGCCCTAATGGAGACCTGAGGTGACATATAGTTCATCTTTCTTTGGCAATAAGGTCAGGCGGCTAACGCCAATGTTCCCTATTCTTTTAAAATAATGCAGTCAGGCTAAATGGATGGCACGGGTGCAAGCAGGAATGAAGCACGATATGGGACAGTTTTAAATGTGTTTAATTATTTCAAGTCTACATATCCTACCTACTTTTATAAATATTCTTGCTTTCTGAAATGTGGTTTAACCTGCATCCTTTGGGCCTTTTTTTTTTGTTCTTCAAAATTTCCTTGGCGTGAGGGTCCTGCAGTTCCCTTTTAGTCAATCAGGCTCGCTATGACACAAAACACATTTAGACCCTTTTTTTACGCCCACCACTTTCAAATGTCACCAGCCACCACTGCATTCAGAGACCTCTTCCCGGATGGAAATGCATTCTCACGTACAACAGTCCCATGGTTTTAAAGCGCCCCCCCAATGGATCAGTTTGTGCTCCAATGCTTACAAAGTGCGCTTAAAGCTCAAATGCCAACATACCCCCTAGAGCCCGAGGCATTCACGCCACTTACACTATTGATCGGTGACACAAACGGAGATCCTCTAATCTCCAAACTTTACCGTGCCAGTCCAGCACTGATGTCTGCTCAGGATGACAGGGTTCACGCAGAATGGGAGCGAGATTTGGTACACAAATTGTCTGATCAAACATGGAAGATTTGCTTCGCACAAACTATGCTGGTTTCAATGAATCACAGACACAAGCTACTTCAATTTGAATTCATACGCCGGGCGTATGTCACACCAGCAAAACTTTACAGGCTGGACCCTGCACATTCGGGCAATTGCCCCAAATGCAAAGAGCCCATGGAAGACTTCTTGCATCTGATCTGGACGTGTTGTAAGGTGGCTGCTTATTGGCAGGACATTTTCCAAACAATATCTTGCACGTTTCACATGCAAATATACCCCTCCCGGCTGATGGTGCTGATAGGATATATACAGGAGAACTCTAAAACTATCTGAAGATACGTGGCCACTGTGCTACTCATAGAGAAGAGGGACTTAGCACTACACTGGGGTAGTAGACGGATGCCCAACAAAAACACATGGAATAAAACCCAAGTACATTGTGATACAAACAGTGAACTTTACACTATTCTACAGCCACCCACAGCTAGGCCCCGTCATATCTGTGGTCTCCTGAGGGAATATTTACTTGCAATAGATGGGGAGAGGGAGGAGCGTGCAGCAGACACAGCACAGACTAATGTAGACGGGGATGCATCTGCAGAATAGCGCTAAAAGTGGTACACAACAAGGCCACAAACTATATACTAGGATGAGTGGAGAAAGTATGGATGCTAGCGTAGACACGTTGGAAATGTTGCCAAGGATAAGATATTATCAAATGTCTGGAGGAGATTGATATAAGAGGTGTAATGTGTAAAGCAGAAATACCAAGTGAACTGTGGACCATGTTCAAGTTTGGTATTATTATATGGTCTACAAAAATAAAAATAAAGACTTTAAAAAAAAGAAACAAGACCTATTTTAAAACGTTTATTTTTTATTTTTACATAGTTCATAGAATGTGAATGGTTAACTCGTACCATATGAAAAATAAAAGAGAAAAACGTGATTTGTGGCGCGCAAGGAGTTCATGACACTTCACCATGGGGCCCAAATTACTGTGGGCTTCTGCCGCTGCTGTTTTCCATGCTGTATTAAACAGGAGCATGGCCACCGCCTCTGCAGAGAGTGGTCTGCCTGATGTGTTGTCTACTCAGTGGCGGACGACACAAACAAAAAGAGGTTGGGCAGGTGAAGAGGGTGTGAGGGGAGCTTGGAGAGGGGAGTTAATAATAATAAAAAAAGAAGTCTTACCTTAAGCCGCCGGCCGCCTTGTGCCTTGGTATCCCTCTACTTTCTGTTCCGAGCAGACACTAGGACAGCATCAGAGACTCCCTGTGCAATCCCCTTTCTGCTTTCATGCTATGGAAGCTGCTCAGGGATTGGCCTGAGCGGGCTGGTTAAACACTTCGCTGGGACACAGGGAGTCTGTGCTCCTTCTCCAAACTGGATGTGAAGTATAGCCTAAGTCGGCTGGCCAAACAGACATGCTAACTTAGAAGTGCATGCGACTCTTCTATCCAATGGCCCGCCCGCCCGCCCTATACATGCTGGCTTAGCCAGCAGCTGAAAAATGAAATGATTAGAAAATATTGTTTTCTTTTTTAGCTGCTAGCTCTGAGACCATGAGGTGACGCTCCTCCGCAATTGCAGAGGAGCTGCCGCTGTGTCTACTCCCATCTTTGCACTGCTTACTTTTCTACTTTCCAAACAAGATATGACAATCCATATGTAGTGTCAAAGACCACCTAACTCTTATGCAGGGAATAAAAACACTTGCATCTCCTAATTTGTCAACCCTGTCATGAAAAATGTTGGCCAATGTGATACCATCCATAGTGGTGACCTTCTTCTTTAAAACATTATAGTGCATTTTCACCTGTGAATAATGGCCCTTCCGACTCTTTCTCAGGACATACCAGCCATTTTGCCTTTTCCCTAATGGATCAAGACTAGATTATTAACCTTCTGGTTCGCCTCAGAGAGAATAAACAACAGACACTCACTTTTCCTGAACATCAAAACCTCTTTAACAACCACAGGGAACGATGAGCATCTTAGTGCACCAGTCGTCCTTAATTAACATCATTGGTAACCAAAATACAGTTCTCAAAAATAAAGCAACACTTATGAGCATAAATAAGCCCCTCAGCTTATCATACACACTAAGGGGCATATTTATGAGGCAACTGCACCACCGTAGCATCACTTTTTGTGGCGCTTTGGCGGTTGAAATCATGTCCATGAGGCCACGCAAAGCCACTTTGGAGTAGGGCACGGCTGCGCAAATCACCTTTCTCTGCACTAGGGAGGTGTTCCTTGGGCATTGCGGTGGGGTGTTCAAAGCAACACTCATGGACCAAAAGTTAACTTTACTACTTTTCAGTATTCACAAAGGTAAGTTTCTACTAGTTCTTTTACTACAGGTAAACTTACTAGTAGTAAAGTTACTAGTGATAAAGTTACTAATAGTAAAATGACTATTACTGAAGTTACTAGTAGTAACTTACCTCTGTGAATATCAAAAAGTACTGAAAGTAATGAAGTTAGACATTTGGTGTAAATTAGAATTTTGGTCTAGCGTTACCTTTGTGAATCGGGCGTAACGTATTTTTCAGTGTAACCAGATGTGTTTCAATAAACAACATTTTGGGCAACAAATCAAAGTACCACGTGCAGCTTCTTCCCACCAACAAATGCCAATTCTTGGGATTCAAATCTGGATCCATGATACCGCCAATGCCGATTAAAATTCATTTACCACGGATACAAAAACATTTTGCATGCTGTAAACCCTAACCCTAACAACGACTTTAGTCAATGTGCTCTTTGTAAATGAGTTATTTTACAGATCCTTTATCAAGTGTAAACGTAGAAATAATGTGCTTCCTTTAATATCCTACAAGCCGTCTTCAAAAGACTTTCTGTCACAGATGGTATATGGTCACAATGCTTTGAATAACATTCTTTTGTCTAATGGGGTTACATCCAGAGTAGCAAGTCTCTCCATTCCAAAGCTCCAGCGGAAAAGTACTGTATTTTCATGTTTTATCGGCCTGAGTGAATTTTTGAAAGGTTTGCAGTATTTCACCATCAGCTTTCGTCATGTGCTGATTTACCGACACCTGCTAACATTTTACATGCTCATTGTTTTGGTGGTTTACGGCTTTGCATCTCCAGCTGCTTCACTTCCATCCTCTAAACCCGTTTCACAAGGGACTGCAGGATAATTGCTCTTAATACACCCGCATCATCCATTTCAGGAACAGGCTGAAAGGCGGCAGCAATAAAGGGGGTTCTGAAGGCACTCTGCTTTGCACTAATGGACATAACAGGAAGGATATTCGAGTTGGAAGAAAATGCTGGATATGTTTTATTGTTAAATATAATGACTAATTTAATTATTAACTGTCATTGATGGAGCACAGATCCTGCTCCCTTACTCTCTGGAATGGGGTGTGCTGGCATCAAAGAAATGAACAAAAAGACAACTTACTCTTTTCCTAGTTCTTTAGAATCAATTTATGCATAATTAGGGCCATAATTACAAGCCCCTATAGCCACCACAACATCCCTTTTTCAGATGCTGTTGTAGCGATAGGGGCTTTGCCATAGTTACAAGGCAGCGTTAAGCCACTTAACGTGGTTTAACGTTGCCTTGTAAATAAAGCCCCCTTTCATGCAACACTTAGGGGGATATTCACAAGGAAGTGGCGGAGAGAGGCATTAGCCTTCTTGGCTTAATGCCTCCCTCCGCCACTTCGGAAAAGCAAGGGTGCACTATATTCACAAGGACATGGTGCAGCCTTGCTTTTCCCCCTGTGATGGAGCTAAGTTTCACACCTTAGCGCCAATGCAGGCACCCTTGCACCAGAGTGCAAGGGTGACTGCAAGCAGGGAGATTTGTTTATGTACAGGAAGGTGTCCCTTTCTGCACATAAACATTCATAAAATGCTTCATGCAGCACACATGTAAGTCATAAAATGGCATGTTTTTTAAAAAGGTGTGTTTATGTACAGGAAGGGACACCTTCTTGTACATAAACAAACCATAGCATTTCTCCTCGTATTGCCAACTTAAGACCAGGGTTTTCCTGGAATTGTCCAATAGAAAGGTTAACACTTGTCCTTACGCTACAGCGTGCATTTAATCGAGAACTTCAAAGTTAGCTTGAAACCCAGTCGGAGGCCTGTGACAGTTGTTAAGGGTGGGATATATATTGTGCCATTTTTTCCCTCTCAAATACAAAATATATGCACAGAAGTCAAATCAGCTGTAGTTTGCAAGGTCGAGATACGGGGTATTTGTTTGATAACTCCCTCATTCGCGACAGTGACAACGGACTTTGGCCCTTAATAAAATCGTCTCGAAAGTGTACATTTGCATGCTTTGCCTATGCATTCGTATTGCAGCCTCTGGTCTTTTTGCGGTTTTCTGCAAACCCTTTTTTAGCAGATAAAAACCGGTTGGAAATTTCGGGATTGTCAGAATTACTTGAAAAAATCTATCAGGAGACATCAGTTTCTGTAATAATTCCTCAGTGAAAACTCAGAAGACTGCAGTAATTTCACTAACCGAAATTACCAAACCTCCCTGGATCAGAAATTCTAGGTGCGAAAGTAATGATGCATGTTTTGCAGTTTTATTTAGCATGAACTAGAACTTGAAGTATTGGAGGGATTGACATGAGAACCAGTTATATTATAAAAGGTCGCACTCATGTTTTTAGGCACCAAGAGACAAAGTGATGTTGTCTAGAATCACAACACGTAGATCCGACTCGGAGATTCGAACCTGGTGCCCCAGGGCAATTCCAAAGTTGGCAGACCTGAAGTCAGCAGCCCCGACTGCAACGCCACAACCACTCACTTTGCTCTCTGACTAGATATATTTAGGCAATATCCGAGGTTTAAACTAATAAAACGGAGGGAAGGTTTTGTTCACTAAGCCAAGTAAATGGAGTCTACACTTCCCAATAACATATGTAAATAAAGGAGTAATTTAAGTGAAATAAAACTATATTCCCTTCTTCCATAATGACAGCATTTGCTTCTTGGGTTGTTTCAATGCTACCAGAGGCTCTTCAACTTTGTAAGTACAGAATGTCTGAGTTAAATATTCTTCCAGTTTGCCACACAGGAGTCCTTGCTCTAAGTAGAGTCTGTAGTTAGTGAAATGGTGAATAGATTGGAATGCTGTCTGTGTCTAAGTGCAGTCCCTTACAGTTAATCCAGTCAGTTTTCTCTATCTATCTATCTATCTATCTATCTATCTATCTATCTATCTATATATATATTACTAAATATATTTACATATATATTTAATAAAAGGGAGACATTACTGGGTATAGTACATCTAAAAGATCAACAGTTAAAATTGGCTGTGGAACGGTGTCAAACATGAACACAATAACGCATGCAGATCCACTCCGGGCTGATTCTATCGCAGACATTTCCAATGTCAGTTCAGCCCGGTGGCAGTAGTGTAACGAAACTTGAGGGGGCCCCCCTGCAAAATACATGGAGAGGGCCCCCCATTCTCCGTGCCAGTCAAGAGCTCTCAAGCCAGCGACCTGCCATACTACCCATGAAACACATAAAAACGTGCCTCCCTATGTCTTTAGTCGACCCTCTCTGAAAACCAGGACATGTGCTAAAATTGTCGAAATCTAATGGGACAGCTGGTGGAAAACCTGGACTGTCCTGGCGAATCCAGGACACCTAGTCATCCTAAGCCCTTCAGAGGTTGCTACCTGCGAGGCAGGGGCTCTTAGTGAGGCACTGCAGCAGAGGCAGGAGCCAATGAAAAGTACCAAGAGGAAGGATGGAGCCATGGACTATCATTTAGAAGTCGCCAGGGACCGCACTTGCGACACCTTGCTACCAATGGCACTCCCCTTGCAACACATGGCACTCCCTTTGCGACCCATGGCACTCCCCTTGCGACCGATGGCACTCCCTTTGCGACCCATGGCAGGTAGATCAAAATGGAGAGCAGGAGGCAAACAGGATGCCGAAAATAACTGTTTACTTTCAGAAACTTCTCGTTCATGTGTCAGCCGCTTTCTGGTTTGTGAAATAAATATATTCATCCTGGCAATGTATGCTCTGAAAAACTTTCCCCGGTTGTCTTGATTGCAAAGATTAATACAATATACGATCCTTAAAATGTAAAGCCTTATTTCTCTATTCTGGCCAGATAGATAGATTCCAAATTACAATGCTTTGTAAAAGGAATAGATGGCCCTGAATAGGGTGCCCCTGGTGACATGGCCTACCTGGTAAACTTACTATACATTAATCCCAGCCTAAGGGCCTGATGAAGAGGAGATTGTATATGTGATAGATATTGAGAACAGAGCCAAACCTTGCAATTATAAAAACTTTTTAAAAATAAATTATGTGACACCCTACCAAGTCATCTATACCAGGTTTGACAAACGCCAGACAGTTCTGAACTTCGAGCCACTAGTATTTTGCATTTTTGGAGATGTTATTCATTTCCCTAATCAGAGTCCGTACAATCTAGTGCAGTTACAAAATTAATTAGGAATTTAATCAAAATGGCACAATATATGAGAGCTAGAGAAGAAATACATCAAACACCCTTATTTGTATTGAGAGAGCCTAAATAACTAAAAGCAGACTGTAGCCTAAATAACTGAAAGCAGACCGGCTGTGTGCTTGCGTTTTACAAAAGAATTACTAAATCTATATACATTTAACAGGTTGGCTTTGCGTTTTGTGCTCTGTAAAAAAAGAAAATGCATACACTTCTTTCAGAGAAACGTGATCCGCTTGACTCAACTAGTGCTAGGGTGACCAACCGTCCATAAATTTCACGGACCGTCCGTAATTTGGATCTCATGTCAGTTGTCCGTGACTATCCCTTTTACGGACGCCTTTTGTCTGTAGTTTTGGGCATTGGGGAACATCACTGTTCTCCTGCCAGAAGCCTCACCTCCCTGATGGGGCCGCCACGCACTCATGCTCTGAGCACACTGAGCACAAGGCAAGCCCCATCCACCCATTGTCATTCTGTATGGGGCTGATTGCCACATACAGAATGACAATGGGACAGTCTGTACTCTTAATGCATGTGGTGAGCCTCCTGCAGCCTCGGTCTAAGGCAGGGCATTCAGTCAGGTGGAAGAAATGCACAAAAACGTCAATGCTGCTACACGAAAATCAGGTCCACGAAAAGAAGGCGGTGAAACAAGTTTAAAAAAAAACATTTGAAAACGGACGCATTTTCAGTGTTATATTCAACAAAGCCATGGTTGCTGCTTTTTAATTTTATGCAACTGACAACCATTGACAAAGCCAATAGTTCTGGGTTGTAGGTGTAATTCTACTTGTCGTGTTCTATATCTGGATGCAATGAAAGAAGCAGCAAATTACCAGTCAGGTGGCACACTATGCTAAGCACAGATTTTTAGCTTAGTTGCTTTAAGCCATGCCCTTTGGAGAGACCCCCTAGTTTTTTCAGCCCACTTAAAGCCCTGAAAACAAGACCATGTCACAGTGGTACTTTGCTTCATGCATGACTCATGACTTCCACTTTTTTTGGATTGCCTATGTACAGGGGTGTAGTGAGCCCTCCCCCGTCCCACCCCTTGCTTTAGGAACTACAGCAGGGGGTGAAGCACTTGATGGGCCTGTTCTGTCTGCAACTCTGCAGACAAAGGCTTAGCTCATAATTAATGTGAAAAAGTGAGCAAGTGAAGGTTGGGTGGATGGCTGGATGGATTAGTGAAAGGGTGAATGGATGAATGAAAGGGTGAATGAATGGATAATGAGAGAAAGGATGGACGGATAAGTGAGTGGACAAATGGATGAGAGAAGGTAAATACATGGATGTATGGGTGGAAGGGAAGATGGACAGGTAAATGGATGGATGAGTGAAAGGGTGGATGATAGGCGAGTGAATGGGTGGATGGATGAGTGAACTGATGAGAGGATTGATGAATTGATAAGTGAAAGGATGGATGGATGAGTGAAAGGGTGGATGTAAGGCTGGATGAGTGAGTGCAAGGGAGGGTAAATGGACAAAAGGGTGGATAGATGAGTGAAGGAGTAAAAGGGTGGATGGATGAGAGAAAGGATGGATGGATGAGTGACGGAGTGAAAGGGTGGATGGATGAGAGAAAGGATGGATGGATGAGTGAAAGGATGGATGAGTGGTAGTGTCAATGGGTGGATTCATGAGTGGATGAGTAGATGGATGGAAGGATGGATTACTAAGTGAAAGGGGATGGAGAGAGAAAGGGAGGATGGAGGGATGAGAAAGGGTGAATGGGTGGAAGGATGAGTGACTGGGTGGATTAATGAGTACGTGAAAGTATGGCTGGATGGGTGAAAGGTTAAATGGCTAGATGGATGAGTGAATGGATGGATGAGTGGAAGAGTGGGTGGATGAGTGTACAAATGGATAGGGTGAAAGGATGAATGGAGGGATGGATGAGTGAAATTGTGGATGGAGGGATAGATGAGTAGAATGATGGCTGGATGGAAGGGTGGATGATGGATAGGTTTGCAAATGGTTGAATATTGATATGGATGGGCACACAGATGTAAGGACAGAATGAATGGTGAAAGATTGAATGATGGATGAAAGAATGATTACACCGTGTAACCCCCATTATCTTAAGTAACATTTCCTATACATTGACTTTCACATTTATATGAGTCATTGTCTCTATATAATATGTGTGTGATGTAACGCACCCAACCCTGTCCTAGTTAATGCGATGAGTAGCACTATAAAAGAAATTAAATACACATGAGAGAGGGTCTTTGTGGAGATTAGGGGCATCATTGGAGGGTGGTAGCAAGGCCGGACTGGCCGGTCCAGGCATCATGCGTTTCCCTGGGAGACTGGAAAGGTGGGGTGGGGGCTGTTTTGTAACCACAAAAAGACCCACACATTTGCTCAAAGCTGCGCATACTGAAAAACCATGAAGTGCACAATTGGCTCAACCTAATATAAACTTATTTTCACTTGTACTTAAGTGGTTGTCTATTTACTTACTGATATACGTTTGCGCAACCTCCTTTGATGTGTCTGTAAATGGTACCTTTTGTCCAGAATTTCGACTTCCTGCCCTGAATTTTTGTCCTGAATTTTGACCCTTTGTCCTGAATTTTTACACTCACTGTCCTGAATTTGCACCCATGCCAGTTGGTCACCCTAACTAGAGCCGATTAAGTGGGTTGCAAAGCTATAAAAGACCTCACGTACAAGAATCGAGATACAGTAGAAGAATGTGTAGGGACCGGCCTAATGCAGAATGATGCAGCCAGTCCCATGCGGAGCCTTCTTGACGGCACTGACAAGGGCTTGACGTGGGTCTCGTAATTAAGGGTGTGACTTAAAGAAACTAAATTTCTGTGATTCTGATAGTGTGCCAACCAATCAGTATTTTGGTTCCTCTCTGAGCTTTTGTACTTGTATCCAGATATATAACACAAGTGACAACCTAAAATCAGCCAGGACTATCGGCTTTATCAGTGATCGTTAGCTCTTCAAGATAAATAAGTAACAGCTATTATTTTGCTGTAAATAATTACTATTGATTTTTTTAAATTCTGAAATTGTGGGACCTGTGGAAGCTGTAGTGATCTTCAGAGTGTTTAAATCGCTCAAACACACAACACACCCACTTACCTATAAACACTGTATTTTATTTTGCCTTATCAGCCTTTAGACAGCTGTGTATCTCCAGCGGAAACATTACACAAAATGGCAACTGAAATAGTGACCAATTGCTCTGTGCGCTCTACAGAGAGGCCAACGATTGGATGGCTGTCTTCTGAACAACTTTTTTGACCCAGTAACAGGAAGGTCATAGGATTAATAAACCGCGTGGATGACGATGAGGAGGAGTGAGTGGCTGGGTGCCCCTGCAGCTGGTGCCTGGGTGGCTTTTGTTGATTGGCCGCCTTCCGTTTTTCCTCAAAGGCACTTCCTAGTTACTGATAAGGCCCTGCACATGGTACGTGGGTAGCACCTCTCTCACCCGGGAGTTAGGGTGGAGCTACGCCTGGGGTGCACAGTATGTCTCCTGTTCCCTGTAGGCAGGGGACACGCCATAATTTGAACCACAGTTGGTGGCCGGGGGGTGCAGTCACAGGTAGGGGTTCATGGGTGGGACATGTGGGTACATGCAGGTAGGTGCATGGATGCTACACACGGGTGCATGCAGGTAGGTGTACGGGTGGGACACATGGATGTATGCAAGTAGGTGCACGGCTGGGACACATGGGTACATGCAGGTAGGGTTTCATGGGTTGGACACATGGCTATATGAAGGTAGGGGTTTATGGGTGGGATCACGTGTGTGCATACAGGTTTGTGCAAGGCTGGGGCACGTGTGTGCATGATTTGACTTAGTTGTGCCTCTGGTTTTTCAGAGAGTGCCGAAAAGCCACTCGGGCACGTATGCTCCTCTCGGCCTGTCCCAATCTGCTTTTTGTTCCCTAATTCAAGAAGGCATGAGTTGTCTGTCGCGCTGTTTTGGTGCTGGCCGCGCAGTTATGGAACTTGCACCCTCCTTTGCTTCACTCCACCAAGAATCTATTATCCTTTAGGAAGATATAAAAACCTGGCTCTATGCTCTGTAGGTCACCCCATTTCGCTGGTTCTCCTTCTCCTTCTGTGTGTTTCTCATTGTCCTGCCGGCAGCAGATGGTTATTAGCCGCAGGACATCTTTTGGTAACAGTAACGCACTACAAATGTAAAGAATAATAATGGGGAGAAGCAGGGGAGGCACTAGACCAGAACTTCAGGGGGTGGGGGCTAACACTCCTAGCCACGGCTGGCCCTAACACTGGTTACACACTGTGCAACATTCTTTTTTGGTGCCCCACCCCCGTTTCCTTCTTCTCCATGAATTCCTTCACTACCACTCACCAACAATGCACTTCATCTCTCTATAGCAGCTTTCTGACAAACATTTCATTTTTTATAGCGCTACTCATACTTTAGTCACACTCATTTCTGTGATCGGCATGGTACATATTCTTTGTAGCAGGCACATTAACCCTCTGCACTGTGTGGGTGACAAGAGTGCCCATGTGAGTGCACGGTGAGAGATGCAACAGTGTGAGAGTAGGGTGAGAGCAGTGACTGCAGGGTGAGTGAGGTGGCCGTACGAATTTGAGTGTGGATGCAAGTTCAGAATGGGACGAATGAATGTATGATTACTGATGGGCTTGTTTGAGTGAGTTGTATTTTGAGCAGTGAGGGGGACAGGTGAGTGAAGTGTCACATGAGTGCAGGGTGAGTAGTGTGCTTGTGTGACTGCAGGGTGAGGTATAGGGTGAACAGCGCAAGTGCATTGTGAGTGCAAAGTGATCACTGTGAGTGCAGGGTGAGCAGGTGGATGGTGTGAGTGCATGGTAATCAGTGTGAGTGCATTATGAATGCTGTGAGTGCAGGGTAAGCGTGAAAGGGAAGGGCGAGAATGATGAGTGAGTTGTCTGAATGCAGGGTTTATTCCCAGGCACTTGAAGTAACTCAGCATGTTATTGGAGGCAGCGTAGGGTTTAAGATATAAGTTAAACTATTGCTATTATGGCATCAATCTGGGATCGAGGGTTGAGGAAATAAATAATGTGCTGATCCTGCAACAAACTTCCAGTCCTATGGTTAGGGTAGCCAGCAGATTATTTTGATGGCCCAGTTGGTACAAAAATAAGCACCTAAAACAGTATTTTAAGCACGTATCTGTGCATACCCTGAACAGCAAATATAAATAGAAAGCACTTTTAATTGTGTTCTAGGGATGCCGCAATGATCCATGACTGATAATTAAAGAGAACAAAGACAGAAAAGTCACATAACGAATGAATACATACTTTTTTATTTATAAGTCTATTTGGTGTCAAGAGAAGGTTTTTGTAGGCCCTTTAAATAACACATGGCTCGCATTTTTCTTTTGGCAACCCTACTTTATATTCCTTTTTATTAAATGCATTCTCATACTACAGCAGTAAATCTAAAATACAAATGTAAGGAATAGGCAGAGTGAGGACCCAGGGGGTACTGGAAGGGGGGGACACTAAGCCTTTGTAACCGGTTCACAAAGGCGTGCAAATATGCAAATGGTCTTTAAAGACCTGTGAAAAACTCGGACGGGCGTGCCGGAGATGAGACTCCAGACACTGCCCAGCTGAGCCTCCAGCAGCTCGAGTTGCACTGCAGCAGCCCGGACTGAGACACAGGATGGAGGAAGAGTGGGGCTGAATCCCTTGGGCCTCGGCAGAAGTGTGCTTGGGAATGCGCGACCCCCTTTGCATCGCTCCACGCCCCCCCTGGGGGTCGCACCCCACAGTTTGAAGACCCCTGCCTAAATGCTCATCCCAGGTCTGTAACTCTGAGGGCCCACACCCCCATTATTTTTCCGAGCCTGGCACGCTATGACTGAAGAGAAACAATGTAACCTGTTACTTTGTTTCTCTTCAGTCTTGGGTCAGCGCAGGAGCTCAGAGCAGACAGCACATGCAGCTGCTTTAGAGAGTGAGACAAACAGCTCTCTACCGAAGACCTGAGGGGCCCCCCTTCACCTACTGAAGAATGGCCCCCCCGCACTGCGGGGGCTGCAGGGTTGTTTGTTACGCCCCTGCCCGGTGGAGCTCTGGTGATTTCAGATAGCCAATACCTTATGTCAAGAAATAGTGACTTACAGGATGGCAGATACCCAAAATGATAGCAGTACATACTGCGTGCCGACTACTACTCAGTACACACAATTCAGACTTGGTGGACGATTATATGGAAAGTAATAATCCAGTCAGGTGAATACTCGGCGTGAGGACCATCGTGAAGTGCAATGGATGCAATGAAACAGTTGGATAAATAAAGCTAAAGCAGGAAGGAGCCAGGCAGCCAGGATGTACCAAGGATAGAAGAGAGGAGCATGCTGCAAAGAGTGAGAAGGGACCTCAGGTTTACCATCTGTTCCTACATTTAACACAGCTAGTTAATGAATTACATTCGAAAGTGAAGCCTGCCGCATACATATACATCATTACCATGATGGAATGAAGCCTTTGATTTGGACAAAAATCGGAGTGCAATGGGTGAATGGTGTTTATGAAGTTACCTAAACCCCGGTGCAGAAGAGCAGCTGAGACAGAACCAGCATCACTACCTGCAACACTTCATGCAACATTAATTCCGTTCTCATACTGGTGGTGCTTTTACCAAGTTTCCCTAAAATATTTCAAAATATCATTCTTGGGTCTTCATAAACACCATTCAATCATTCAATCATTCGCCTACTCTTACCCCTCTTTATAATGTGAATCCGAAATGGGTTTAGCAATCAGTGTAGGTTCTCTCTTCAGACAGGCCCTGTTCTTTAACAATTTGCTTGCAACAAATCTGTTCAAAATCATTGAAACTAATCCCTATTTTAAATTAATCGAAATAAATCTTTAAAACTACCTCGAGTTTGTTAAAGTCAGCAACATATCTTCTTTAATGCCCATCCAATTGTTTTTCTTGGGGAACAACCTTTACAACGCAACTTTTACAACGCACTACCTTTACAACGCATTTTTTACAACGCATAATCCATTACAACGCATGACATTACAACGCATGACACTACAACGCATTTTTAAAAACTACCTTTACAACGCATTCCATTACAACGCATACTACCATTACAACGCATACCATTACAACGCATAATATTACACTACACTATCCAACACTTACCCTACTGTTGCACCCCCTGGAGTTAGAATAGTAATTTTTACCCCTATACTATCCAACACTTACCCTACTGTTGCACCCCCTGGAGTTAGAATAGTAATTTTTACCCCTATACTATCCAACACTTACCCTACTGTTGCACCCCCTGGAGTTAGAATAGTAATTTTTACCCCTATACTATCCAACACTTACCCTACTGTTGCACCCCCTGGAGTTAGAATAGTAATTTTTACCCCTATACTATCCAACACTTACCCCACTGTTGCACCCCCTGGAGTTAGAATAATAATTTTTACCCCTATACTATCCAACACTTACCCTACTGTTGCACCCCCTGGAGTTAGAATAGTAATTTTTACCCCTATACTATCCAACATTTACCCTACTGTTGCACCCCCTGGAGTTAGAAAAGTAACTTTTACCCCTATACTATCTAATACTTACCTTAAATGCAATTTAATATTATGCGTTGTAATGGTATGCGTTGTAAAGGTAGTATGCGTTGTAATGGAAATGCGTTGTAAAGGTAGTTTTTAAAAATGCGTTGTAGTGTCATGCGTTGTAATGTCATGCGTTGTAATGGATTATGCGTTGTAAAAAATGCGTTGTAAGTGCATGCGTTGTAAAAGTGTGCGTTGTAACGTCATACATCCGTTTTTCTTTGTGTCTATTGACTATTGAGCTCATCGATTGCCTCGTGAGACATTTGAGTACCAATCTTTCTTTTTGGAGTGACCATAGTACTTTTATCCCTTTTAGGTCTCACCTACAGACAGATTTCAGTTGTCGAAGAGCTATTGTGGACAATATCAATAACTTATAGCGGGCGTTGGACCCACCTGCATCTTACCATTCACTGGCCATCTTGTCAGTCTCATCTGCCTGCTTCTTATCTAAGACTTTCCTTTCTCCTCTTGTGTTTATCCCTTCCTCGAAGCACAATCTCTTTGTCCTCCTTATGATTGTAGAGTTTGTGTCCTTCCACTCTTTACAATGCGGAAAAAAACTATTATTTTTCTTTCAGCCCTCCATAGCAATGCATGTCTTTTGTTGGTCTCCCACCTCCATCCCTGTTTTCTTCTAATCGGCATTCTTGTTTATTTAACAGTTGTGTCTGTGCTGCTTACTTTCTCTTCACCTGCAAAAGTTTCTTTAAAAATAAAAGTTTTACCCTGCTGCCTCATTTTATTTCATCCATCCACAAAATGTTTGGCCTAAACATACGTCTGCCCGTATTGACTAATTTCAATACGGGCAACCTACAGCTGAATACTTTTTCTCTTAGCCAGTATTTCAAGCTTCTACCCTCACTGCGCGTTAACTGATATATTTTCCTTCAGAACTTGTTAGCCAGCAATGACACTTTACTATTTCAAATACTTTAATGTCAATGAAGTTTTTTTCTTGCGTCTGATTTGCAATTTACAGTTACATTATTTCTCCAATGCCTAATTATATTTGAAGCAGCATCAGAAAAATGTGCTGCCTGGTTCATGTCAGCAATACCAGATAAAAAAATGTTTTCCCTGGAACATAACAAGTGCTACCTAATTACTTATTTTATTCATTTGTTTCATAAAAAGATTGTAGCCCTCCACTTGAGCGTAACATATTATCGCAATTGTATATACAAACACATTAAAACGAATAATTAGGAGAGGACAACTATGACCAAATTAAAAATTCAGATTGAAACAGTTTTAGACATTTAATTTTTGTTTTTTTTAATTGACCAAAACCCCAGGAAACTAGTGGAGTTATAGAAGATAAATATCTTCTAGGGCTGTGTCTTGATTTCTAAAACATAGAGGTCCCAGCAGTTTTGCTTTAACTTCAAACATGGTGGGAAGAGGATGTGGCCTAACGACTAGGGCGGTCAACCTCAAACCTGGGGAACCGGGTATGAGGCTCGGCAACAATGCTGAATACCCTGTGATTCTGGGCAAATCACCTAATCTCCCCGTGTCTAACAAAAATGAATGTGTCCTTGTGTAACGCTACTGGTGCTGATGTAAAGAGCTCTGATACCTTCGGGTCAAGTTCGCGCTACATACAAACTCCGGAATGAAAAAATGGTGGGTTAAATAAATAAGAGATTATTCATATCCTGAACAGCCGAATTGCACAAGTTACCCATACGGTTTTTGTAAGACAGATGTTCCCAGCAACTGAGAATATCTACAAGTGGTAAACCATTTGTTCACATTGGAAAGCATAAGTCTTTTGATCTTAGGGGGTGATTACGATGTGGGGCGGACTTGGTCTGCCCGCCATCGTAGCGGTGTTTGGGACCGTCCATCAAACATGCGGCAGTCCCACCACCGCGATTAGGATGCGCCCGCCATACTGGCGGGTGCATCCTGGGCTGCTGGCTGCAGCACCGCACGCAATGTTAAAAGTGCGTGCACAGCATTTCCCTGCACTACGTGGCAGGCACCAAGTGGTGCCTGCCTCTTGGTGCTTGGAAATGGGGGGGGGTACCAGTGCAGCGACACCCCCTACCCCCACAAGGGGGGCCGGCAACGGACCCCCAAACCCAATTCCCGCCTGTCTTTTTGCGGCGGGATGACCACCGCAAAAAGACAGGCGGAAAGGGATTCTATAATCCCTAAGGCGGTGCCTTGCAGGCACCGCCGCAATGCTGCCCTGTGTCCTGGTTCCGCAAGGCAGACGGAAAAGGACCGCTTTGCGGAACCGTGGTAGAGGGACTTTCCGTCCGCTGAGGACACATTGGGATTCCCACCGCCATCCTAATATGGCAGTGGGAATTTCCTGTGTGATGGCGGAAGGACCAACACTTCCGCCATCATAATGAGCCCCTTAGTACTTGCCACAGGGTTAAACAAGACTTGGGGTTGAGTAGTTGTACTGACGTTACTAAAATATGGAACGATTTTAACCTATTACAATGCTTCGAATTTAAACAGAAACTAACATTTAAAATTCTGCCTTTTAAAACTGGTTTCAGCAGGGCAGTGGGGTTCATTGATTCATATTTAGTTTCAAAAGCGAGATAATTCTTAGTGTCACTGAAAGATTTGAAAAGAAACAACCTTTTTTCCTGGTGGCAAATGCTGTTCAACTTTAGCAATTCTCTTAGAGAACAGGGTGTGGCATGTAATTTCGGTAGCTTCATCTTATGATGGCGGCCAAATATACACTTTTTAAGCTATATGCAAGTCTTATTGACTGAACTAAGATTGATTATCAAAATAAGAAGATCGAGAGAAGTATTTCCACTCTTCTCTATCTAACATAGAATAATATTTATTAAGAACTTGGTCGGCACCATGGGTTAGTGTAGAGGGGACTTTTGTTTTGTCTCCAATCCCAGGGCTTGAGAAGTTTACTCAACCCTCTTCTCTAGGCTTGGGCTTTGGAGGACAGATTTCTCATAAGTTGGGAGATCGTCAGGTTGGATGTTAAAGCCATTCCTAAGTAAATATAAATTGTTACAGTTTTTAATATGTGATTGAAGCACCTGTGTCAGTGCTGCCTAGTTGCACAGTTATCTCGATGACATTGGCTCCAAAAATAAATAGCATGATTAAAAACATAGTAAACAAGGATTGGCAAAGCCACTAGGTCTCATTTATGCAAGAGCCTATTGGATTTGCCCATGTATTTTAGCCTTGTTGGTACTGCCACCCGTAGCTCAGAGAGGGAGGTCTACAGCCTATATGCAACATGCTGGTCCGCTTTTGTGATTGCAGTGGTGTTGAGACATTGGTCCCAAATTTCAGCTATATAACATATGGTGTTTCCTGCTTCAGGCTGGAAAACATGGTGCAAGTTGTCTTGAATGGGGTTTCCCAGTGGAGTAACGAATCAAAAGAATTCCCTGTTGTATCAGAAATGGTTATTCCCAGATATATTAAAGACTTTAGATTTTTCAAACAACCAACCCCCCTTCTCCATCTAAAAAAGAAGACGCTTTGAAAGACATGTTTTTGATTTTAGATCTCAGTGTGTGAATGACTCTTGATTTTGTTTTTCAATTTTAGATTGTTCTTTGTGCAGTATGTTATTGCATTACATAAAGAACATAATTAAATTCATAATATTGTACATTTCATCCCATTCTTTGCTAGCAGCCATTATTGGACCCAATAATGCAAACCCCGGTCGAGACTCTTTCACTGCCTGTAATTTTCATTTTGGGTTTATTTTGGTGTTCATTAATAGTCTACGTGGTAGACTGCCTCAGAGATTTCCCCTGGGACAATACCAATACAGGTCCAATCGATATTTCCCAGACGCAAAATTCACAATGGATTCCATGTTTCGATTCTTGCAATGAAAATCAGTTCTCTGCTTCAGGCTGCAGTTGCTACCCAATCCTGTCCTGACTTGGCGACCACTCCAGCATCTGATTTCATAGAAGAAGAATAAGAGAACAAACTAAATAATCTGACATGAGGTATTTTTGCTAAAACTGTTCTCATTTCTTTTGCTCTGAGCTCAGTAGCAGTAGATTCTAAGATTAAAAAATTACCCTTTGATTTTTGAAGCACTCCATAGACTGCAGTGGCAGGGCTATGCCAAGAATAAACCATAATGGTTTTAAAACATTCATTGTTCCCCAGGAGCACATGTTGGGTGAATTCCGGCTTCACACACAGACTATAAATGGGACACTTAGACTCAGGGCATGATAAGTGAGTGTTCAGAGACTTCTTGTGCTGCACTTGGGATGCTACAGGATAATTGTGTTGACATCCATCAAGCAATTCATTAAGAATCAATGCTCCAACTTCACAATGACACAAGCCTCCTGACCGGAAAGACAGAGCACTACTAGATGTCTGTTGGGGTACAAACATAGGACATACCAATACGTTTTGATGATTCTGTTTGATGCCTATATCAATTCACAGATACTCCTCTGATCAGGCGTTCTCACAACACGGTTACACAGGCCTTTTTGAGACCACACTGTAGCTGCGACGGAGGAGCACCACAGCATTTTGTTTATCTTTCTCAATCCCAACCCCCTTTCCCCTAGGGGCCTGCGACTGGTACCTTGTTATTTCCTGTCACAAGAGGTAGAACCTAGGAGGAATAAAGGGATCTAGCCTCAACCTATCGGAACCGGCTGGGATTCAGATGAGTGGCTTGTAACATCAAAATTGCCAAGAAAGGTGATCTGAGTAACTGCGCAAACTACAGAGCAGTAATTCTGCGCTCAACCCCAGGCAAAGTGTTCAACAAAGTCATCCTTAATAAAATTAAGGAACAAGTTGATGCTGAGTTGTGAGATCAGCAAGCTGGCTTCTGCCCAGATAGATCCTGTTCAGACCAGATTGCAACACTGCACATTATCATTTAGCAGTCAATGGAATGGAACTCTCCCATCTAGATCAACTTCCCTGACTATGAGAAGGCATTCATCAGCACGGACAGAGAGACCCTTTGAAAACTCCTACACTACTACAGTGTGCCAGATAAACCTGTAAGAATCATCAGTCACTCCTACGAGGAAATGACCTGTAAGATAGTCCATGGAGGAAAACTCACGAAAGCCTTCCGAATGAGGACTGGAGTCTGCTATGGTTGTTTGCTCTCGCTTTTTCCCTTCCTATCGGGTCATAGACTGGATAATGAAGACATCCACAGCAAGGAGAAAAATGGGATCCAGTAGACACCTTGAATGCAGCTTGACAACCTGGACTTTGCAGATGAGATGTCCTACTTTCACATACCCATCTGCAGCTGCAAGAGAAGACCGACAAGGTAGCAGCAACTTCAGCACAAATTGGCTTCAACATTCACAGGGAAAAACAAGATCCTAAAGGCCAACATGGTCAGCACAACTGCAGTCACTCTTGAAGGAGATGCACTGGAAGAGGTTGAGGCCTTCACCTACATGAGAAGTATCATAGCAAGTGGGGTGGCAGGGACGTGGATGTCAAGGCAAGATTCAGCAAAGCAAGGGCTGCCTTTAAAGAAGACCTGGAGCTCCAAGGACCTAAAGCTGCAAAAAAAGATAAGGCTTCTTTTCAATACCAATGTTAAATAGGCCCTTCTGTATGGAGTAGAAACTTGGAGGACAACAGTGACTACTGCCAACAAAGTCCAGACCTTCATCTACACTTGCGAAAGGAAAATCCTCCAAATCCATTGGCCACACAGCATCAGCAACATTGGCTATGGACACTTTCTAAGGTCTTACAGTACAGCCAGCCTCCTGTTAAGAAGCCTCAGGGACACAAAGACTTCACCTGCAGCATCCTTGAACTCCACTGCTGGATGCTCTCACCCGCCTTGTGGTGCCAATTCCAGTTCTGGCCTCTTGGAGGTTGTTCCTGCTGCAAAGAACTGCAAAGAACTGAAGAAACATACAAAATTGACTTTTTACCCTTCTTGCGGTGCTATATTCCAATGCAGCACAGTTGTGTGGGTAAAAGTCCCAATGCATAGCCCCATGCAGCCTAAGAAACCAATGCTGCGCCTGGCAGTGGCGCGAAGGATCGCCACACGCTGAGTTCAGCGCACCGGTCTCCAAAGTAACAGACCATTGCACTGACTCCGACGAAGGCCCTGCTATGTGGCTAAAAGAAACAACGCATCGTGAGACTGCAGCTGAAGAAATCCACGCAGCGCCTGTTTGCCGCCACTGCATCAAACTCCAGTTTTTTCGACGCAGCACCCAAAAACCACAATCGTCTTGGAATAGTCAAGTTTGCGTTTAGAATACACCAAGAAGGGGTGAGCCAAATACTGCAAGAATTTCCCAAGGTATTTGAAGGGATTGGATTCCTCAAGGACAAACAAGTACACCTTCATATCGATACGTCTGTACAACCGGTGGCCCTTCAACACAGGCAATTGGCATTTCACCTGAGGCCATTGGTTGTGAAGGAACTCCAGAAGCTTGAAGATGCTGGAATAATTGAGAAAGTGTGCGGTCCGACTCCCTGGGTGTCACCCATAGTTGTGGCCCGAAAACCCAAGCAACCAGGGGAAGCCAGGATCTGTGTGGCCATGAGGATGCCAAATGCAGCCATAAAACGAGAGTGGCATCTCACGCCGACGTTCGATGATCTCATATGTGAACTTAGCCAGGCGTGCTGGTTTTCGAAATTGGATCTGAGGGCTGGATATCATCAGTTAGTCCTGGATGAACAATCAAGGTCAATAACGATGTTTTCGACACATGTTGGATTGAGGCGGTATCAAAGATTGAGTTTTGGGATATCGAGTGCAGCTGAGGTGTTTCAGAACACCATCAGAGAGCTTTTGGCTGATCTTCCCGAAGTTGTCAACGTGAGTGATGATATTTTGATCCATGTGGCCTCATTCGTTGAACACAAGAGCTGCCTGAGGAAAGTCCTTCAGAGGATTCAAAACTCGGGTCTCACGCTTCACAAAGAAAAATGTGAGTTTCTACACAACAAGTTGCAGTTCTTTGGATCTACTTTTCCACGGAGGGGATACCCCAGATTCTGAGAAGGTCAGAGACATTAAAGAAGCTCCGGCTCCAACTAATGTGACTGAAATGCTAAGCTTTCTGGGCATGACCAATTATTGTGGTCGCTTCATCAAGGATCTATCATCATTGACCATCCCGTTGAGAGAACTGACCAAAGCCAGTGTCCCTTGGGTTTGGGGCCTTGAACAGCAGGAAGTGTTCCAGAAAACCAAGGAGGCTTTTTCAAGCTCCACTACTTTGAGATATTTTGATCCTCAAGTACAGACTCAAGTCGCCGTGGAAGCAGGACCAAAGGGGCTCGGAGCTGTCCTTCTGCAACGGAAAACAGACGAGCATGAGTGGGCTCCTTTGGCATTTGCGAGCGCTCATTGACAGACGCTGAACAAAGGTATTCTCATTTAGAAAAAGAGGCTATCGCTGTTCATTGGGGGTGCCGGCACTTCCATTTGTTTGTCTACGGGGAGCCGTTCTTGGTCACCACTGATCACAAGCCACTTGTCCCAACTTTTTGCAGGCACCGCGTCCAAACCACCACCTCTTATGGAGAAATGGATGCTCCAGATGCAGGACTACCATTGTAAAGTGGAGTATCAACCAGGGTCCAGCAATCCTGCGGATTATTTGTCCCGACACCCACACTGAGTGAAGTGAGGTAAGCGGAAGAGACAGAAGAATATGTAAGATATATCTGACAGATCACGTCCCATTCCCATATCCATATTTGAATTGTGTCAAGCCACCAGCCAGGATGCTTGTCTGCAGAAGGTGCTGGAAGCGGTCAGGAAAAACGAATGACGTCAGCTCCGGGATTCCGTGGCAAGATGTACCCCGGAAGCCAGGAAGGTGAATGAAAGTCTCTACTTGGTGAGGACAGAGCTGAGTGTTGACCCGAATGGATGCCTCCTGTGGGGTCACCGGCTGGTGATTCCGAGTTTCTTGGTAGATCGCGTGGTGTGGCTAGCTCATGCCGGCCATCAAGGTATGGTGAAGACAAAAGGCAGGTCGCGGACAAAAGTTTGGTTTCCCTGCATGGACAACAAAGTGGAGGAAGTTGTGAAGTCATGCCGATGGTGTCAAGCGACTGGCGAACCGAGTTCTCCAGCCCCCATCATTACTGAGCCACATTCGTAAGGCCCCTGGATGAGGGTGAGCATGGATTTGGAAGCCTCCTGGATGGGAAACACTCCATGGTTGTCATCGATGACTACTCGAAGTATCTAGAGGTGGAAGTGCTGTCCTCACTGACGGCAGGAGAAGTGATTCCCAAACTAGAAAAGGTGATGGCGACCCATGGGTTAATTAAAGAGATCAGAACGGATAACGGCCCATCGTTTCAGGGTCAGGAGTTTGCAGCTTATTTGGTATCCCAAGGGATCACACATCATCACCAAAATGGCCTCAAGCAAATGGGGAAGCTGAACGTTTTATGAGGACATTGAATAAAGTTATCCGCATTGCTGTCGCTAATGGGGATCTGGTGGAGCAGTCAATCTATTAATTCCTATGTTACTACAGACAAATGCACCATGTGACCACCGGGTGTGCCCCAGGCCATCTATCTATGAGAAGGGTTGTGACTGACTCCATTCCTCATCATCCACAATGGACTCCTGAAGAGATTAACGACAGCAGGGTAGAGCTCCAGAGAAGGCATGCCAATGATCAGGTCAGCACTAAATGGCGAGCCAAGCTGGCGACCCTCAGAGTGGGAGATGTGGTCCTGGTTCAAAACAGACATCCAGGAAGCAAGTTCCAGTTACCTTTTGAGAAGGAGCCTTGGCGCATCATCCGCATTCAAGGTACCCAGGTCACTGCCGAGAAGGGTTGGGAATGGATCACTAGAAATTTATCCTTTTTCAAGAAGTACCATGAGACCCAAGACCATACCCAGGAACGAGATATATCTGAGGGTGAGGATCCTCAGTGGGAGGACTGGACTGGGAGTGACTCTCTGCCATCCAGCTCCGGAGGAACAGATGTGCCCCCCAGGCTGTCTGATTGACACGTGAGAAGTGATGGACTATCAGTGACCACCCTAGAAGTGCCCCCATCGGCTTCGAGGGATGTGATACCATGTCGAGGTGAACGCTCTCACTATAATCTGTGGAGTAATCCTGCCCCTTCCAGTCCACTTTGAGACTTTCATTGTTAATCTCATGTTGCGGTGGACTGACCAACCAGGGAAGGTCGTGAGTAATTGAAGTATATTCCAGTAATGACAATGTGTTCCAACCCCCTCTCATGCTGTTGTGTTGTTGTTTGGTTTTGTTTATTGTTTAGGAGGAATGTTATATCGCCTCTTGCAATATCCAGTGGAACAGTCCACCGTGGCTTGTGACTGTTAATGGGGGGAGGGGTTGCCTCTCCCCGGGGAAGTGACACAATTAGTTTAACCCACGTACGGCGGGACGTTGCCAATAAATGGTTGTGGGCACGGTTTCTGTGTTAGAGCAGACATGCGCCTGCAACGTAACTCTCCCTCAGTGTCCGTATATTCTTTCAGCGCACGCTGTGGCTGCAACTTCAAAGACCCCGACCACTCGCAGATCAGGGCCCCCACTGAGCGAAGTGGAGCGAGGCTGTGACCAATACACAAACATTACACCAGTCTACGTCTTCGTCAGGTAAATCCAGGTACCTTGTCCCGTTTACCCAGAGAAACAGTTCATCCTTTTGGTAAAGACCAATAACAAGTGATTTCAAAAGTCATTAAATCTTCAGGACTGACTCACAAGACTCTAGTCAATTGACCCAAGTAGTTATAGGAGGGCAGCAAAGTGTTCTAATTCGAATGTTTCTGGTGATTTCTTAGCAGCAGCACCAGCTTCTTTGTTCAAACGGCTTTCTGCACTCCCCAAAGTAAAGAGATAAGTTAAGTTCCACTAGAGCTGGCATGAGACATATGCAATTCTCAGTCACCCACTGCTTACATTCGTTGCATTTAGAACTGCATCTATTTCTAGGGAAATTCTGCACTCTCTAGTCACAATAGTGAAATTCCAAGAAAAAGGCAGGCATCACTGACAGAGCATGAACCTCTATCGTGAGAGTCAGGAAGAGGATAGTTTCACTAACCCTGGAGCAGCTACTTGGTCTAGAATCTCAGGACAACTCGATCTAAAGGTCTCTGTCAGCCAGTCAATATTTATTCAATGAAGCAAGAGGGAATTATTTTTCTGCTCCTTACTCGCCGAGGATAAGTCAAATAGAGCATTTTAATGGATACACCGTCACAATCATTGGTGATAGATAATATGAAAGAGACTAAAATGTGTAGGGTTCAGTTCTATCTTGGTCAGCACAGGCTACCATGTAACATCTACTGGAAGGTCCCTTTTACCAGAGAAATCGAAAATAGTTGAAATGTTATGCCTTGAGCTGGCCTCTCTCCAAATCTTCATGTTCCACCCTAAATCAGTCTAGTTACTTCCGACCAGGTATTGAAGAAAATGTTCACCTGTATTTCCTCTTCGTTGCCAGGCTTTTGACTCCAAATATCTGAAGCAGGTCTCCCAAATGAAATGAAATGAAATGTACGCTGGAAGACTATTCACAATGAGCTATTACAGGCCTTAGACAAATCTCACTTCCCTTCTTGCCCTTTTGGTACCCTTCTTTTGAAATAACTGTTAGGTGTGAAATACAGGTTGTCAGCTAATGTCAATTCAGTTGTGTTCATCACTGCAGCTGCGCATAGACAGATTGGTTTAAATAATTTAAATTGCTCATGCACGTAATGTAATACAAAAAAAGTGCAAGGTCAATATTCTGCTCATAGTGGAATATGAATGCACTACAAATAAGGTTTTAAAAACACTTTCCTGAGTTTACTTAATGAAAGCTTGATTCCCTTTTTTAAATCAGTAACACTTTACGTAGCCTTCCTGTGGGCAATATGCATTTTTAATAATGTTATACTTTAAGTGTTAGTAGAAAAAAAAACTTCAACCCTGACTCCCAGTATCCCCACATTTTACAACTGAGCAAACATTTATGCATGTGTTGTTAATGTACTAAAGTGGCAGTTATGGCAACTTTAGACTGAAAAGAGTTTTCCTTTTAAGCAGAATATGTAAGGAGACTTGACAGAACACTTAGGGTCATATTATACTTAGTGCTAGAACCCAATGCGCATTTGTGTCTCCTTTTTGTTCCTCCATGCACTATGGTATCACGAAAGTGCCAATAATTGCGTGCACTTGTGTTTTTTCCTGGTACAGGACAAAACTCATATTATTAGTCATTGAAACAAAATACAGAACATTTACTTCTTGGAAAAATGTTTCGAGAAAATTATTTTTTAGTAATGATCTAAGAATTTTTTTGTAATGATCTAAGAAATTCAGAGTCTAATGTAGACTTACTGAGATCCTGTCTAGGGGCCACCATACCACATGTACAAACAGGTAACCAATGTCCCCCACCACACAGCTTTGGCAGTTTGCCTCTTTTTTTAATCCATATTATTTAGGTATATATTGAAATGAAGGGGGCGATCACATAGGCTTGTTTTATGTCAGGGTTGATATGGAGAGTTGGCCCACATTCCACTCTCTAACCATTTGGAAAGACTGAGGAGGATTTTGGTTAAAAGCGCCCTGGCTACATTTCTTTGGATGCTATATGAGGTAAGTCAAGACATCAGTGATGTTTTTTTGCACAACACTGCAAGAGAATGTCAGTCTTTGCAGTGATAACCTGGACAGCATTCAGTTGCCCCAACATCCTTGTGCTGCGCTCAGCTGTGTCAGGAGGGTGATCATGGCAGCTGGACACTACCCCGGTGTCATCTTTGCAAGTCTGAGTAAGATACAATCCAAGCATTCCAACCATCCATCTGTGGAATGTTGCTGCGATTAAGGATGACAAGGGCAGCTTACAGTTGCATTGTGTCATGTTTAAAATTGTGACACCTAGCCAGCTGTCACATATTCCTATGTCAGTTGATCTGAGACTCCTACTGGCCATTGGCCAAGGCCGAGGGTGAGACTTATGTTATTGAAATGTGTAAGGCAGAGTGAAACCTTTGTTGCCCTTGAGGATTATATTAGAGAGATGAGTGTCAGATACAATGTACAAGGCCCTTGCGCCACCGGTGCATCACTTTTAAAATGGGAAAAAGTGAAGTAACGGCAGAGCAAGGGGATTATAAACAAGCCCTGAATATGCAATAGAAACCTCCCTGGCCTAAAGACTGGGGTGTAAGATTCAGGAGACGAGATCAGTACAACTGTCCATAGCCACTTGGCAAGGGTGGGGCAGACTGGCTCACAGGTAAGGCCTGCATGCTATAGTGAACCCTTCCTGATCCTGGTTGGACCAAGGGGTAAAATTAGACCAAGGGGTAAAAAGGGATTACTCTTTAAATGTTCATCACATCCTGGCTATCATAACAGTCAGCAGATGAGGTGCCAAAGTAGCTGGTCATCAACCTGCTGCTTTTGGTTGTCTTTATTTCACTGATATACAATCACATTGTAATTTTTTCACTTACTAAAGGTAATTTGCACCCACTAAAAGATCATGATATGCCATGTGTATTGATAGGGAATATTTTAGCATTTGTAAGGGATGCAAAACTAGTTTACAATCAGTGTGGCCACTCAGTTCACCTCCAGATGTCAATGCACCCCCTTTGCCTGGAGAGTTAACGGCTCTAGCTCAGATGATAATGGCCCGCCTCTGAGGCCAGGGAAAGCAGCTGTGAGGTTAACTACTGTTCAAACTGCTGTTATCTTTCCTTAGATCTATAACATCTCAATGTTCACCGTCAAATGCTAATGAAACAAGAGTGTTGCCCTCTGATGATTTTTTTTCACTATGAACATTAGGCCAAAGATAGGGTTACTTGGCATTCTTACTAACATTCACAAGCAGACTGCAGGCCTCTTTTAGATAAGTACAATAGTAGGCCAGCCATCAAATGTTGAAAGATTACTTGTTCATTCATCTTTACATTATCTCTTATTATGGTTCCGTCCGCCCATTTAGTAGTTTGTGAACTGCTATGTTTATGACTGAAGAACAGCAGCCAACTTCATCACAAGCTTGATTCTGGCATCCGTATGTCACAGAGCTGCTGGTTCTACAGTGTTAGATGGACCGTCATGTTAAGGGACTCAATGCTGCTTTGTTCCAGATCTTGTGCACTACGTTAATACCTGTGTTTTCATGCCATTTATACAAAGCTGGAAGAATTGGTTATTTTTAAGGCAACCTCAAGCGAGACAAGTTTCAGGTGAGAGCGTGCAGTGGTTAACCTTCGCAAGAGTGAGTCGTTTGGTTTTCTTGGTTAACTCAGCGCCAGAGTATCAAGAATATTAAGGAAATTTTTAGGCCTGGGCGGCAAATTCCGTTCCGCTCGCGGAATTTGGGTAATTTCGCGTTCCGCGGAGAACGCGAAATTGGCCAAAATTCTGCTTTCCGCGACTTTACGAAATTTTTTGCTTGTTCGCGTTCTCAAAATGCGTGTTCGTGAGATATTTCTCCCCGAGCACGCAAACAGCAATTGTGAACAGGAAAAAAGCACCGCGAACAAGCAATTCCGCGTGTTCGCGGAATTTCTGCGTGTTCGCGGAGATTTTTTACCGTTTCGCGGAGATTTGCGTAAAGCGATTACGCGAATTCCGCCCACCCCTAGAAATTTTACGCATCCGCGTAACATCCGTGACATCATTCAGCTTCCTTCTACACTACAAGTCCAACCGTACTCGGATCAAAGCATGGCTGTTTCTTAACAATGTGACGTTTTCAGACGATCCAACCGGTGAGCATCATACGTCAGCTGTGTTTGTCAGTCAGCCTGTATCCCAGCAACAAGAGAACACGCACTCGATAAGATCATCCTGTGCGACGCAGAAGCATAATTGATGACACCACGCAGTACGCTTGCATCTCCACGTTGACGGACATTTTGTTTGTGGCAAGATACGTGGTATCCTACCAACTCAGTTACGGAGACGATCTTCGACGGCCCGTTCAGTGTGGAACAACAAAGCAATCTCTTCGGTGATATACACACCTGTGATATATCATGTGGGAACTATTTCTTGTTCCAAGAAGGTATTTCCATTTGTTTAATTTATTACAAACACTCAGATTCACTGTTTACAGTATCTGGCACTGTGATTTTTGGTCACCTCAATTAAGCATGGCATCAGCTCAAATTTCGGTTGTTTTACCTCCGAATTTCAAGCAGGACCACCCAGCATTCCATAGGAAGATTGAATTCTCATGTTTGAGAACTATCTTGATGCTTTTGTTGCTCTTGATGGTCAGGGTTTTCTGCTAAGAGAAAGAAAGCGCTGTTACTCAGTACATTGGGAAAAGAGCGGCAGCGTGCTTTTCGTTATCTGCCATAAGCCCTACAAGCCAATGGTCAACCCATGCCTGACGAGTACAAGGAAGACATTTGTAGACTGGAAGCTAGATATTACAAAGAGTTGAATTTAATAATGAATAGATACAAATGTTATAATCAACTGCAAAAACAAAGAGAAACTGTTGATGAATTTATAGCAAGACTAAGGGAGCTATCTTTAAAATGCAAATTTGGAAAAATCACTGATGAATTGATAAGAAATCAATTAATGGTACAATGTACCAACAAGAAAATACAGGAAAGACTGTGGGCAGCCAAAAATCCTTCACTTAGAACAGCCATTGTCTTGGCCAAAGTAGTTGAGCAATCTGAAGGGAGTATGGAAGAATTAGAGAAGCAAAGTATAAGTAATGATGTTTCTGAAGTGTCAGATGGTCACACATGTAACAATGAACATACTGAGGATGATGTAGGTGCAGTAGGGCCTGCCAAAGACAAAGGGAAGTTTATCAAAAGACCTTTTACTTCTAAGAACCCTGGGCCTAGAAATTATAATCGATGTGGTAGCGGGGCACACTCCTCTGATTCAAAATTTTGCTTTGCTGCTAAACAAGAGTGTCTGAAAAGTGGTCGGGTGGGTGACTACGCTAGGGTGTGTAAAAGTAAATTCCGTCCTAGAGTTGCCTGTGTTCAAAGTGAAGATGAGGTGGAGGTCAACAAAATGTTGGTTGTTGGTGAATATGGATCTGAAGACAATAATAGAAGAAAGAATAGACCCAAAGTAATGTTCATTGTTGATGAGTGTGAGGGGTTTTTGAGGGTTGATACGGGGTCAAAATACACAATAATTCCCAAAGGGTTATTTAAGGAACTATGGGCCGTAAAATGTTATTGCCTAAAGACATTGCTCCTGGTGGATATCAAGGGGAATCCATCAATATTTTGGGATATTTTGTTGCACATTAGTTTTTCAGGGAGACAAATTCAAGGTAAAGTCTATGTGGTAGAACAAGGTTCACCTATCCTGGGGTGGGTGCACCAGTATGATTTGAGGATAATTGTCAACCCCCGAGCACCTACACAGGTTATGATTGTGGATGATGAGAATACTGAAAGTATTCTGGAAGGAGAAAAATCTGTGTTTTGTGATTATATTGGGAATACTCAAAGGATATGTGCATCGCATCTTGCTAAAGAGAGATGCTATACCTGTACAACATAAAGTCAGGAGGGTTCCCATTGTGGTGAGGGAGGATGTCAAGATGCTCATTAAGGAAATTGTGGTTTCTGGAGTCATTGAACCAGTGGAGGCTTCTCCATGGATTTCTCCGGTAGGTATTGAGAAGGCCGATGGAAAATTGAGATTCAGTGTGGACTTGAGATCTTTAAATCAATGTGCTGTTGCTGATACTTTCCCTCTCCCAAATATCACAGAAATAGTTTCTAGGCTCAAAGGTTCGAAACTCGATCTAAAGAGTACCTACCACCAAATCAACATGCATAATGAATCTAAACATCTTACAGCGTTCATAACCCCTGAGGGCACTTATCAATTTACGCGGTTGCCGTTCGGGTTAACTTCAGCCACTAGTGTTTTTCAGCGCATGGTTACAGAAATTTTTATTGGAATTAACAACACAATATATTTCCAAGATGACATTTTATTATACGGGAAATCTGTGGAAGAACACAACCTAATCCTGAAATTGGTGCTGGAGAAATTGTCAAATGTGGACCTCACACTACGCATAGAGAAATGCAAATTCCTAGTTGAACTAATTGAATATTTGGGGTACACCAAAAGTGCTATGGGAGAAGAACCCCAAAAAAGCCTTTATAGCGCTATTGAATTGGCACCTTCCCCACTAGACAAAGATCAATTAAGATCATTCATGGGATTAATTGAATATTATGTAAAGTTTGTAAGGAACTTTACAGATAAAACTGTTTTCTTAAGAAGTTTACTCAAGAAGGGGTTGAGTTTTGTATGGGGTGCTCAGCATCAAGAATGTTTTGAAAATATCAAAAAAGAAATTTGTGAAGCCACTGACTTAGTACCTTTTGATGTCAATCTCAAGTCCATTATAATGATGGATGCTAGTGCCATGGGTTTAGGTGCCATGTTATCTCAACAAAGCGGGTTCCGAAGGTACTGTTTCCTTTGCCTCTAGGACATTATCGCAGGCAGAACAAAATTACTCAGTCATTGAGAGGGAAGCACTTGCTGCATCTTGGGGGGTTGAGCATTTCCATACTTATTTGTGGGGTACCAAATTATTGCTTCATACTGACCACAAACCCTTAGTTAAAATCTTATCCCCGGGTGGTACATGCAAAGGCTCTGCAAGGCTTGCAAAATTAGCTGCTAAACTACAGGAATTTCAGTTTGTGGTGGAATATATTCACGGGTGGAGGTACGTTCAAGCAGACTGTTTGCCTCGAATGTCTGCTGATTGGAAATTGGTGGAAGGACCTCAATTGCACGATGAAGACAAAGATATTGCTATGGCTTTGGTGGATGATGTATTCTTTGTTGATGAAGGTATTTTTGATTCCAAAGATTGGTCACGTGAGATGAACCTAGATGACACTCTCCATGTAGTAGTTCAATTGTTAATGTCTGGATCTAGGAGAGAGAGTTGTGTCTCTATTCAGGTTCGTCCTTACATCAAAATTTTGGATGAATTATCTTTGTGTGGTGAGAATAGGTTGATGAGGGGTGGGAGATTTGTTCCTCCCTTTGGTATTAGAGAACAACTATTAGCCTTGGCTCATGAGAGTCATCTTGGACAAACTTTAACCCAACGACATTTGAAAACGCATTTTTGGTTGCCAGGATTGGATAGCCAAGTTGTTAATTGGGTAGAAAGATGCTTTGTATGCAAGGAGGGTCAGAAGAGATTACAAAGTAGGTTGCAAATCAGGTGTTGGATATATTGATAATCCGGGTAAGGCCTGGCACAGTGTTTGTTTGGGCTTTAATGGTCCGATGGGAAAGTTGCACGAGAAAGACAGGTTTGGCATTGTGGTTGTGAATGTTTTTTCTTAATGATTGACTGTAAAATTTGTGAAGGATCTCACTACAGAGAGTCTGATAAAGTTCATTTGAGAAATATTTAGGGATGAGGGCATTCCCTCTATCCTCATCACGGACAATGTTACCCAACTGGTTTCTAGGGAGATGCAAAGTTTCTTGAAAGATTGTGGTATTGCCCATCATCTCACTTCTTTGTTCAACCCACAGGGTAATAGTTTGTGTGAACGGGCCAACAGAGTTGTGAAAGGAATTATTCAGATGGCTTCTGCCAATGGTTCGGTTGTACGTAAAATGGTTGATGAAATGTTTTGGGCTTACAGGAACACTTGTTTGAGTGATTGTACTAAATCCCCTTTTGAGTTGATGAGGGGTAGAGCTCCTGGTTCCAAATTAGTTACAACTTGGATGAGGGAAGTGGTGACCTTGGCTAGAGTGCATTTGGATTCCAAAACCAAGCTTGTTGAGTCTTGTCATTTCAGAATTGGTGATTTAGTTTAAGTGAGGAGTGGGAGGATTGGGCGTGGTCTCTCAGAGTTTAAGGGGCCCTACAGAGTTTGAAAAGTTTTCAATCACTGTGTATTTCTGAAAATGGTGAGTGGTGGAATTTTTGGTGCATTGCCCTTTACCAAAGAGGTGGTGAAGTTCAAGATAAGCAAAGCGACCAGGTCCAAGTTCAAAGGAAGAGCTCTCCATCTATTAGTGGCTATGTCCTAGCTCAAAAAGCTGAGAACACCACTAGCTCATGTATTTCTGGTGCCACAATTGGTGGGGGTGACTCCTTGGTACTCGTTGGTCAAGTTCACTTGGAGTCCGCAGGTTCTGTTTGTGGATCTGAGGCTTCATTGGGTCAAAGGTCTGCGAGAAGTCGAGGACCACCTGCTTATCTTAAGGATTTTGTTTGCTGAATGTCCTTTTTTTTCTCTCTTCCTTTCTTCTTTTCTTTTTATTATTGGAAATGGGGGAAGATGTGTAGTACACTCTCAGCAGTCTAGTGTTTCAAGAATGTTATCTCTAGTATTGCAAGAATTTTATCTTCTTTGTATTCCATGTATTGGTTTGAGTTGAGAGTTTCCTTTTAAGTCAGTTTGTGTTTTGACCGAATTGGAGGGGTCCGCTCTCACCTCGTCTCTGCTTTAATTAAAGAACCTGAACTTACCTGTGTTCTGGTGTCCAGCGTATTTACTACACATATCTAACCAAGGACAGAAAAAAGTAATCTGTGTCCCCATGCACTAAGATAAAACTCCCAGTGCAACAAAGACATTGCTTTATAAATTCGAGAAATCAAATCCCTGCTTTTGTTATCTGTCCTTGAAAAATATAAACAATGCTGACCAGACTGCCTTGGTGCCATGGCATGCTGGACCAGTCTGCTTGAGGTAATTTTGTTGAAAAGTGCTCCCAGGATGACGGCGAAAGAATTTCAATGAAAAATCCCTACTCATATGGTGGGAGTCTCTTAATATTGTGTCTCGCTCACCTTGGGATCTACAGAGGTGTTAATTCTGCCTCTCCACTGTCTTTATGGCCTGCCTACCGAGTCCTTGATAAGGGCTAACAAATATATCCATAATTCAAATATGAGTATTGTACATTTATATTTACTCCCAAAATGTATTATTTACCTAACTTAAAAAATGAACAGAATGAAGCGGAACACTACGTGCTTTTCAAATTTGTGATTTTTTTTCCAAAGCATTTAACAAACTTTTTTGACTCCCTTCATAGCTTTGGACCCATTGATCAATCTTCACCGAATTTGGCATTAACAACATATGTACATTTTCTGTAGAGATTAGTGCAGTTTGGTCAAAGGATGGCAACGTTATTAGCAAATCAAAACTTGATTTTACAGTAGGCTTGGGAGCTGACCTTAATTACAAAGACACAAATACTGCCTACAAAATAAAGGTTTACTGCTATTTATTCAAAGTTACAGCCTACAAGAAATTGGATAATTAGTGGAGAGGAGTGGAAGTCCTCCCCAAATCATTAACACAATTCGTGTCAGGGTGACACACAAAAGACACTAAATTAATCTTTGGTTAACACTCTGGTAGCTTGTCACAAAAGCAGTCAGGCTTAACTTAGAGGCAAAATATAAAGTATTTGTGCAAAATGAATACAGGGATAAAGTGAAAAAACAACACAAGTAAAATCCCAACCCAGAGTAAATTTTATTGAATGAAATGACACCAAAACAACAAAAATCCAATTGGAAAAGCAAGTGTTATGAATTTTTCATATTTTAGATAAAAATAGCACTCAGCTGACATGGGTTGCAAAGAGGTCAATGTTGACACAAGGATCCGTCATTGCAGGAGCTTCATGTTGATGGTTGAGCTATGGTCGCTTTTTGCGTGAAGAGCAGGTCGATACTGTGAGATGCAGTGACCATTGCTGATGTGAGGTGTCTGCATGCAATCATGATGAGCATCAAACATGTGGATTTTCATCTGGAGTGCACATTTCTTTATATTCAAGGTATTAGGAGTACACTATAATGCCAGCCAGGGGTCCAGGACCCGGGGGCAACTCATGGGAATCAGGAGTCGCTCCAGCAAAGGCCAGTAGCAGGGCTTAGGCCCTGCTACTGGCCCTTCCTGGAGCGAGTCTTGATCTCCTAGCTCCAAACTGTCTATGGTGACACAGGCAAGGGCAGGCCTAGAGTCAGGTTCCTTTGTGTGTGTGATGCAGGCAGGGTCATTTGAAGTGTCCCCAGGCATCAAGACAGGAAGACTCGCCCCCTTTACACCTAGCCCCCTTTTGTCCTCCTGTCTGGAAGAAATACACAACCCACAACAAGAGAGCCATTCACAGTTATGTGATCCTGGAAACTGGCAGAAAGGCACATGTGACGGCATATTTACAATGAAATGGCTCAGCCCAGTGCCGCAAGCAATTTTGCAGCACCAAGTTGCATCATTTCAAAACACAGGGATGTGCTGTATTTACAAGAATAATACACACCCCTGTGCTCTCCCCTGCTCCGAAGCACAATCAGCAGCCATGCACCAACGCACACCTCCTTGCACCATTGTGCATGGGTCCCTGTGTTGGAGGGATGATTGTGTTTGTGAAGGAAGGGACACCTTCCTGCACCAAAACAATCATTCTCAAGGAACTTTCTGTCTCAGAGGCAGTCCTCTTCTCTTCCCTCCTGTGTCTGTGATTGGCTCTTCTTCTTGCTTTCTTCCTATTCTGCCTGTGATTGCCTCTTCCTCTTGCCTTTTTCCTGTTCTGCCTGTGTGAAAGAAAGATAGACCTTCTATAGTGTTTTATCAGGGGCTTGTCTTTTCTCCCAGGTCCGGCTGGCATCAGTGGAACCCGTAGGTGGTGAAAAACATTTAGGGGAGTTGAGAGGGCTTCTATTGGGGGTCCCCTTGTGATGCCCCACATCCCCCTTCCCTAACTTTCTTGCTTGCAAGAAAAGAATCCTGTGGGTATCTGGATAGGTAGCCTGCATTTGCCTGTTCTTTCCCTTTTCTATGTAAGGTGATGATTCTGAAGGGCTGCAAAGCCAGGAACCAGCGTAGTATTCCCTTGTTTGTGATAGCCACTCTAAAGGAGCATGGTCTGTATACAATATAAACTCTCTAGCCTCAAGGTAGTATCATTATGACTGGATAGCCCATTTAAAAGCCATTGCCTCTTTTTCTACAACCGCATATTTTGTTTCACGTGGGAAGAGTTTGTGGCTAATATAGATAATGGGCCTTTCATGATTTTGGTTATCTATCTGAGATGACACAGCCCCAAGTCCGCTTTCAGAGGCATTGGTTTGCAGTAAAAATGGTTTGGTATAATCTGGGCTGAGTAGGAGGGGCTTTGAAGTAAGGATTTGATTTAGGCTGTGGAAGGCTTGTACCGTTCTAGGAGAGGGTTGCTGAAGTTCCTTTTCAGTCGGCACATTCTTTTTTAGGAGATCTGTTAAGGGGGCAGCTATATTATAGAAGTCAGGAATGAACCTCATGTACCATCCCAGGAGTCCCAAGAAGGATCTAAGGTGTTTTCTAGTATAAGGAAAAGACACTTGTGAAATGGAAGCTACTTTTTCTTTTCGTGGTCTGAAATATCCTTTCCCTAGAAGGTACCCCAGATACTTCACCAATTTGGCAGCTAAATGACTCTTAGCTGGATTGATGGTTAAGCTGTTTTCTCCTAAGGTCCGGATTACCTTAGTCAAGTGGTCTAGGTGTTGCTCCCATGAGGTGCTATGAATGATTATGTCATCGATATAGGCTGCTGCAAATGCCTCACAGGGTTGAAGCACTATGTTCTTAAGCCTCTGAAATGTTGCGGTTGCCTTGTGTAGCCCAAAAGGGAGTACTTTTGTCTTATTTTTATTTTTTATTTATTTTCTTCATTTAACACATTTACAAAACAAACATAAAATAGCAATGACCATGAGCATATATCTTGCATTATTCTCAAGACTCCCATCAGAGAGCAATATATATCTTTAAAAATGACAAAGCAAATAATAAAGACCAAAAAGAATTACTCAAAAAAATAAAAAATAAAAACGTATCACGAACATCTGTTTGCAGAATGTAATCAAGAATTACATAGTTGTCTCGGAGTGTAGTCACATTCCCTAGTACAAATATCTGTCTGTCCCTCCATCAGTGCCCTCGTCATCTTTGTCAAACCTCCTCACTCATCATCAGTCGTACTGGCCAGTAGGAAGGCCTGCAATGGCTCCCAGATATCTCGGGGTCTGGCCATTTCTGGCAGTTCTTCCGCATATAGTTCCATATTCTCTCTACAATACACTACGTCTTTTAACCATTGTTCTGTTTTAGGCCTACGCCGTCCCCCCCAGACCATCGCCACTCTGTGTGCCGCCAACATTAGTGCCAATCTCACAAATTTCCCTGTTACACTTCTGAGGTGTGGCACACAACAGAGTAGACAAACAAGCGGGGTGCATTGTATGTCTGCTGACGTCATGTTCACTAAAGTCTGCGCCACTCCCGCCCAGAATTCATTCACCCTTTGGCAGCTCCAGGCCAGATGCATGAAGTCAGCACCCCCCTGTCCACATCGTGTGCAGCAATCTGTGTCACGTATCCCAAAGCTGTGTAAGCGTTTAGGCGTATAATACACCTGATGTATATATTTAAAATGTATGATGCGCAAATTGCCATTTGTACCCAGCGCACCCGTCAGTTCGCAAATGTGTTTCCAATTCTTTTCAGCTATGGGCTCTGTAAGACACAAGTTCCACCTTTCCCAGCTTCTGTCTGGTTCTGGATTCCATTCACTCTTTATCAACTTGTAGAGTCTGGAGACCATACTTCTGTTAGTGGGAGTAGTGAGGGCAAACTGCAATGATTGAAGTGTAGGCGGTTCTAGAGGGTATGTGGTGTAATGTAGTTTGGTCGCATGTCGCAGTCTATGCAGTGCAAATCTAAATGATAGTGTCTGATTGCTTACATACTGCAGATCGTCCGGCGTAAGAAACGCACCTGCCGGATATAGATCTTGCATTCGCTGAAGCCCTGCTTCGTGGAGCAGTCGCTTCGACGGCGCCTCATGAGTCACTGTCAGTGCGGCGTGATGCTCAATGTACAGGGCAGGTGCATAAATCGGTAGCTTCTGCGCCAGATGCCCTATCGCCTGCCAGGCTGCTATTGTCGCATCTATCAAACTGATTTCAGTTTTCGGGGTGCCTCTTGCTCGGTGTGTTATTACGCTGTGTAATGGGACCGGGTAGGCATCACCCTCCTCTACCGCAACATGTGGAGTGTATGCTTGCGGCCTGAGCCATTAGTACACGTACCTGGCCTGTGCGCTCAAATAATAAATATAGAAGTTCGGCACCTCAGATCCCCCCCTGTTGTACCCTTCAGTGAGAGTCGACCATTTCACCCGTGCGTTATTGCCACCCCAGACTAACCGCACCAGCATTCGTCGAATATTGCGAAAGAACTCCTTAGTGAGCACCAGTGGAATATTATCGAATAAATATAAAAAACACGGCAGCACCACCATTTTAATCAGAGCAATTCGATCCGCTAGTGACAGTGGCAGGGAGAGCCATAGCTCTACCTGTTGTTCTAGTTTCGAGCATGCTCTGCCGTAGTTCTCGCGTATCACCATATTCGGGTCCCTGTGAATCCACACCCCCAAGTATTTAACTGGGTCGGTAGACCATACAAGTGGGTATTCCACATCAGTTTGGGAGGTGGACTCCGTTAACGGAATGATTAGAGACTTATCCCAGTTAATAGACAAGCCCGATACTTGTCCGAATCTGATATATTCACGAAGTAGCTGGGGCAGATACCGAGACGGCTCGCGAACAAAAAGCACCATATCATCTGCGTACAGTGAGATGACTACCGGGCGATATGTGAAGTTGAGTGCAGTCTGTCTGTGACGCTGCCTAATAACACACGCCAATGGTTCTAATATAATCACAAATAGCAACGGGGATAATGGGCATCCCTGGCGCGTTCCCCTCTCTATATTGAAAGGTCCCGAAGTTAAGCCTCCAACCCGTACACGTGCCGATTGTACCGCATACAGCACCGCTATCCACTGTATGAACAACGGGGGAAAGCCCATACGCCGCAAGACATAGAACATATATTTCCATTCCACTGAGCCAAACGCTTTTGCAGCGTCTAGCAATACAGCTGCGCAGGCAAAGTTGGTTCAAGGATGTGGAGCATAGAAAAGATGGTTCGGAAATTATGTGATGTGGACCTCTCTGGTATAAATCCTGATTGATCAGGCAACACCAGTCGTGGCATCAGCGGCTGCAGTCTGGTTGCCAGAATTTTGGCCAATATCTTTGCATCTACGTCAATCAACGACAGAGGACGGTAAGAGTCACATCTATCTGGGGGTCTGTCCTTTTTAAGCAGAGTGATTATTAGCGCTTGGCGCATTGTCGGCGGTAATCTTCCGACCTCGTGCGTTTCAGCGTAAACCTCAAGTAAGTGAGGCATGAGTAAGTCTACGTATCTCTTATAAAACTCCACCGTGAGACCGTCAGGCCCTGGCGCCTTGCCATTGGACAAAGCCGAGATAGCTGTTTTAACATCTTGCTCATCTATGGGCTTACAGATATACTCCCTATGGGCGTCTGAGAGCCAGGCGCACGCTACCTCTTGCAAGTATTCCCCTGTCTCGGCCTCCATCGCGCCGCCTCTGGATGTGTATATGTCTTTGTAGAACCGTTTGAATTGCTCTGTGATATCCAATGGATGATAATGTACTACCCCGTCCTCATCTGTAATCATATCTATATGAGTTTGACCTTGACGATCTTTGATCTTGTTCGCCAATGTGCGCCCAGGTCTGCCACCCTCCCCATAACTTCGCTCCGTGTGTCTGCGGGATATGTATTTTAATTCAGTGTCCGCCAGTTTCTCATATTCAGTGATTGTCTCCTGTATGCGAGCGAGTACCCTTGCCGATTGTGATGTTTCATACTCACATTCCAGTTCCCTTAGGGCGCGCTCTTTGTTTACTAGCTGCGTCCGTATATCGCGCAGTATACCCGCCGCTGTGCCGATACATACTCCTCTAATCGTGGCCTTGAAAGCCTCCCACAGCGTGGCTGCCTTGTCAACCGTGCCCGTGTTTGTTTCAAAGTATTGTACGATTGCTCCCCGTATCGTTTCATCGTAGATTGGGTCTAGTAATGCCTCTGACCGTAGTCGCCAGGTGAATGGACGATGTATGACTGTTGGAGTCTCTAGATCCAGCTGGACCGGATTATGATCGGAGAGCGTGCGAGGTAGATGGTCAACCCCACGCAGCCAGCTCATGGACTCCTCCCCCAGCACCCAATAGTCTAACCTCGACCAGCTTCCATGTAGTGGTGTCGCGTGTGTGCCCTCCTTCCCCAGGGGATGTCTCGCTCGCCACCCATCTCTCAAGCCAAACTCCTCAAGTGCGCCCGCTATGCTCCTAGCAACTCGGGGGGTGCGATGAGTCAGTGGGTTAGAATTATCGAAATCTGGGTTTAAGTAAGTATTCAGGTCACCTCCCCATAGCACAGTGACTGCTGGCCAGCTCCTGAGGACAGTGTACATCCGGGAGAAACATACCGGGTCGTCCACAATTGGACCATACATATTAATTATAGTTACCAGTGATCCTTGTAGCTTTCCTTGCACCATCGCACACCTGCTCTCCTCATCAACATGTATATGGACTGGTTTAAATTCCACCCCTTTTTTGACCAAGATCATCGTGCCCCTTGCATAAGAGGAGTATGAAGCCACTATTTTAAACCCCGCCCATCGTCCTGCAATACCCCTCTCCTTGTGCTTTGTCAAATGCGTCTCTAGTAGTACGGCTATATGCACTGATTGTCTGTTTAGGTAGGCCAAGACCTGTCGTACTTTTTTAGGTGAGTTGAGCCCTCTCACATTCCACGTCAGCAATCGAATCGCGTCACTCATAGCTATCTTTATCTGAATATGATCGATCTAGTGATCTCTCGGACAGCTGTAGGAGGGCATCAGTAGGTCCCTCTCCAGGCATACTCATATGTTTCTCATACCACACTCCAACTGACTTCAGCACATCAGATATAACATAAAAACAAAAAGACAGCACAAAGAAACATACCCCACATCTAGCACCCTCCACCCCCCTCCCACTCCAACCTCCCAATTAGTCCGAACTCGAACATCTCCATCTACCCACCCCTTCACCCCTTAACCCCTGTAACACAACAGTTGGGGAATGCCCATTGGGGAACGTGGACCAGCCACGGGTGCACACACCGAGGTGTGGTCACTGGAGTAAAGCTATGAGAGTCAACTGTGCACCATGGCCCCTAATTTTACGCATGGGAAAGAAAATCTATTTGTGACACACGGCTCCAACCCCATCTCGTAGAGCGCCGCGAACTAGCCCATTAGTCAGGTATCACACAGCCAGAATAATGCAACCCACTCTCCGAAAGCTCGCCCATGAAATATAGACCAATACAGTTCAAAAAGGAAAAAAAGCAGTTTGGAAAGTCAAATGGGGATATAAGTATAACTGCAATATCTTTAGAGTCTAAATCCAGTTCCTCGATCATGATGGTCATTCTGATGCCTTGTACCAAAACTAATCCGTGTCTTCCAGGCCCGATGCCGCCGCCACAGTCTCCCCACCGCTACGGCGAGGCGCCAATCTGCCGGCGTGCTTTGCAAATTTAAGCGCTGGTTTTGAGTCAGTGAAAAAGTGTGTTTGACCATCATGTGTCACTTTTAGTTTAGCGTAAGGTATTGAGGCAGCCCGCAGTGCCCCTTTCGCTGAAATGAACTCTTTTCTAGCCGCCTGCACTGCGGGGGTGTAGTCTGGAAAAAAGGACAATGTGTCCCCTTTATATGTAACTGGCGCCCGCAATCTTGCCTCCCGCAGTATAGCGTCTCGATCAGCATAATTTAGGAGGCGCGCAATTATCGGCCGCGGCGGCGTGCCCGGCCTAGGTCTAGGTCCTAGAGAGCGATGTGCCCTTTCTACTATCATCACTGCTGACAGTACGTTGCCAAATAGAGATCCCTCAGCATCCCATCTATGAAAGTCTTCATCTTTGAAAAAGCAGTGGATTCCGGCAGACCTATAATGCGAAGGTTGTTGTGCCTAGAGCGCGCTTCCAAGTCCTCATTCTTCGCCTTTATAACTTCTAAGACCTTCTCCATCTGTAATAACTGAGTTCTGTTCTGGGCTTGGGAATCTTGCGTATCAGACAGTCTATTTTCTATAGCATCCAGCCTACTCTCGTGCTTATCTACCTTCTTCTTGACTATGTCTAGGCCGGTTGCCAGCACATCTATCTTACTGTCAATCGATCTCATGCCGGCACGCAGTTCCAACAGTATAGATCTAGTGTCCTCTTCAACATCCGCAGACGACCCCGGGGCACCTTGCGTTCCGGCCTTATCCCCCATTATTTCAGTGGCACGTGTGCTGCGCTTGGTCTCAAACTGCAGTTTAGGCTGCTTAGGATCAGATTTTCCCATAGTAAAATAGCAGCACCCAGTATGCAATGTCACGCGGTAATCTAGCACGCCACCAGGTTCAGTAGTCCCGCTAGCCCAATGGTCCTCTCAGCGAGCCCTATTCAACCGCTCAAAGACTATCGCACTCGCAGGGAGAAGCCCATCTAGGAACACCGCAAGCGGCCCTCACCGCGACGGCCGGGACCTGCCTCCACGTAGTTCTCTGCTCGAGCACCAGGCCAGCCTCAAAACGCAGTCTCTCTACAGCGTGTTGGCGCCCGTCCCATAGGGATCCAGCCTCCACCCTACACTGGACCTGTGTCAGCTGTCCACCTAGGAGGCTTGCAGGTCACGCGGTCAGCCTCGCAGTCTCTGGGTAGTGACCCGTCGCCCAGCAAGACGGGCCCCGCCAGAACCCTCCCACCGCCACCAGCTCAGCTTAGTACGCCGATCAGGGCATTGGAGTGCCCCGGCAAGGACCCCCCACCACAAAGCACTGGGCCCCCACTCCTTGCGCCTGTGAGGAGTGTGACGGCCCCGCACCGCAGTTGCCCGGACAGACCCAGCCCCGCCAGCCCCTACAGTGCCATAGCACTGCCAGCGTCCAGCAAGACCACTCCGTCCGACCAACACCCGGCCCAGCCGCCGCCCCACACCCCACTTACTGCCTTCTGAGGGCCTCCCCGCCGTCTCCCCACTCCGTGGTGGGTCTCAGCAGCGCATCCGGGGAAGTCTCGCAGTGCTCACACCGCAGCAAGGGGATTTGCCGTGTCCTCCGCCAGTCCGGTCCCCTGATGCGCCACCAGTGGAACCCGCAGTCTCCGCTCGTCGTTTCAGAGCAGAAGATGCACACAGCAGTCCCGGTGACAGGCCCCAACCTCCACAGTCATTGAAATCCCGGGCCGATGTCACATGCCCGGGGGAGCACCATCTAGTCCCCAGGCAGCGACGATGGTATGGCCTCCGCGGCTGCGCTCGCGCGCTCTGCTGCCTCGCACCGCCACAGCAGGGCGGGAGTCACCAGGCACACAGAATCAGCCAGCCCCGGCACCGCACTCTCTCCTTGTACGTCTATGGCCACGGAGGCAGCGAGGCACATCAGATCTGTCGCCTCCTCACGTCTTCAGCTGCGCGGCACCTCCTCCTACGATCTAGCGCGGGCGCCATTTTCCCTTCAGGCCGCTCCCGCATCGGGTCCGGTTTATTGTGCCGGATAGCACACGCCGTCAGTTATAGGGCTCCACAGTGCAGGAGCACGGTCAGCGCGGTCGGGGCCACCAGGTCCAGGCAATGCACAAGTCAGACATAGGATGGTATTTGTCGGATTATGGTCTGGCTGGCTGAGCTCCCTTAGATGGCAGCCATTCCGCTTCGCGCCGAAGCCACGCCCCCCAAAAGAGAGTACTTTAAAGTGATATAGTCCCGCCGGTGTTTTGAAAGTGCTTTTTTTTATCTATGCTGTTTTCTTAATGGGACCTGCCAGTATCCTTTGCACAAATCTAAGGTGTTTATATATTGTGCTTTACCCAACTTCTCTATCTTCTCATCAACCCTTGGAAGGGGATATACGTCAAATTTAGATATTTTATTGACCTCTCGGAAATCGATACCAAATAGAATGGACCTATCTGTTTTCGACATGATCACTATTGGATAATTCCATCCACTCTTAGATGGTTCTATGACTCCCAGTTCTAGCATTTGTTGGATCTCTTTATTTATGGCCTCTCATTGAGACTCTAGGATTCAATAAGGGCGTAATTGTACTTTCTTTCCTGGAAGGGTGTGTATTGCGTGTTCTAGGACCAATGTCCTCTCCGGGTTAGAGAGAATATGTTCTGAAGTGGTTGTAAGCTCGTACTCAATTCCTGTCTTTGGGGAAGAGGCAAGTCTTGATCTATACTTTGTTCACCTAGGGACGAGGCCATCTCCATTAAAACTGGCTTAGTTCCCTCCCATTTTTTTTTAACAAGTTAATGTGGAAGATTTGCGTAAGCTTTTTGAGTGAATCCAATTCCAGGCGGTAGGTCACTGAGGTCACTTTCTGTACAATTTTATAGGGTCCCTGCCATTGGCCTAATAATTTGTGTTCAGAGGTGGTAATCATGAGGAACACTAGACCCCCCACATCCAGGGTTTGTTCTTTCGCTTTCCTGTCATACTGCTTTTTCTGAGAGATCTGGGCCTGTTCTAGGTTGGTTTTTACAATATCTCGCACTTGGTTTGTTGGCACTTGAGGTTGCTTACATGCTCTAACATTGGCTTAGACTCATGCTTTCCACCTCCCACTCTTTCTTTTCCATGTCAAAAAAAGTGCAGGGTTGTCTCCCATATACTAATTCAAACGGAGAGTATTCCAGGCTTTTCTGTTGTCCACAACATATGGCAAACATGCTAGAGGCAAAATATCCTCCCATTGTTGCATTTCTAGGTTTAACAGTATTTAAAGGGTGGTTTTTAATGTTCTATTATACCGCTCTACCAGACCATCTGCTTGGGGATGGTAAGCTGTGTTTCAGATTTGTTTGATCCGAAGCTGTTGGCAGACCTGTTGCATTGACTTGGAGGTAAAATGGGTCCCTTGGTCTGTAATGATTTCTCTTGGAAACCTGACTCGGGGAAAAATATTAATCATGGCTTTGGCCACCTGACCTGTATTGGGGTGTCTCAATGTCACGGCCTCGGGAAACCTTGTAGCATAGTCTACTAAGACCAAGGCATAGCGGTACCCACTGTGGGAGGGAAGAAGAGGTCCAAGGAAGGCCATCCCTACCCTAGCTAAAGGTTTGTCTATTATGGGTAAGGGTCTCAAAGGGACTTTTGGGGGTATTGACTGTTTTTTGGTAGATTGGGCATTCTTTACAATACCTTTGGATCTGCTGAAAACTCCTAGGCCAGTAGAACCTATCTGTTATGGCCTTCTCTGTTTTTTCGTTCCCAAAGTGCCCACCTGACTATAGGCTATGTGCCAGAAACATAACCGGCTTCATGAATGGGTGGGGTACTAATAATTGGGATGGCATATTTCTTCCTCTCATTCTGTACAATAATCCCCGTTGGATAACAAACTGTGGGCCTACTTGATTAAGATCTTCCTCCTTTGCAGCTCGGTCCCAAGCTTCGCAGAGAGTGGGGTCCTCTCTTTGAGCTGCACGAAAGTTCCTGTCATGTTCCCAAATTCCACTCTCAATATTGGGCAGGAGGACGTGATTCCAGTTTTTCTTTTCCTCTCTTCTTTGTTTCCTAGTTTTCTGGGCTTTTCCAACAGCCAAATCATGGATGGATATTTGTAAGAAAGGGGTTGTCTCTCTCCATTCATTCCCTTCTTATCAATTTTCATTAAGCAGGTGTTTATTTGGGGGTAATCGTTCACTATGACTAAGAGCTCAGGTAATATTGGAATCAACCATACACGTAGGGGTACCGGTGGAGCGGACGGCTGGTGTTAAACAGACACTTCTGTCGTTGGATATGCTTTACTGTCTCTATGTACACATTGTATGTTGACAACTCCTGCCATGTGTTGTACTCCTCCTGGGATGGCCTGAGTTCTCATGACGCTATGTAGGACTCCAGAATCAATCAGCGCTTTTCAAGGTTCCTCATTTATGGTTACCTGATGGTGTTAAGGAAGGTTGTCTCCTGAGGGAGTACAATAGAGAGCCCTGGTGTAACCTACATCGATGGGGTGCTCCCTCTGCGGGCACAACCAAGCAATCTGACTAAAAGCCCAACACTGAAAACATTGGGGTCCTAGGTTAGGGGAAGGCCTAAGGGTCCTGGGACCAGAGTCACAGTTTGGGGTCCTAGATTAGGGGAATGCAAAGGTCCTGGGACCAGGGTCACGGTTTCTGTTTTTTTTGTGGGGGGGGAGAAAGAGGCTTCTGGGTTTTGGAAGAGATTCCTATTGAATGTTTCCACAACCCTTCTTCTCGACTTCTTTGTAATTCCTGGGCCCTATTGAAGGTGTTAGCTATCTCCATAGCCCTCTCCAGATTTAGCTGTGTATGCTGGCAAACCCATCGCTGTATGGGGGGATGCAAGGATGTATGCTATTGTTCCAGATAGATTTTTTGTAATATCTCTTCTTTAGAAGAAGTCAAAGGTTTCAATCATCTATCCACCATATCCCTTACTCTATGGTGCATGGCCCTTGAGGTCTCTTGAGGGCCTTCTTTGACTTGTCTTAACCTAATCCTATATGTTTCTATGTCCAACCCCATCCTTTTCAAAATGCTTCTTTTAATCTCTACAAATTGGGTGGTTCAAAGAGTGTTGGCCGCCTGGTAGCCTGCCTGAAGATCACCAGAGAGGAGTGGGCCTGGGTATTGTCCCCATTTTCCCTCGGGCCATGTGGTAGCTCTTGCCATCCTCTCGAAGTTTGAGAGGAAGATGTCAGGGTCCTCCACTGGAACTTTTTTTGTATCACCACAGAGGGCAAGGTGGTGTGGCGTCTTTGTTGGCCAAGAGCTTCTGCTAATTTCCCTACAATGGTTTCTTGTGTCTGGCTTTGGGGCAAAGTGGTGTTGCTTCTTGGTTGGCCGAGAGCTTCTGCCAATTTCCCTGTGATGGTTTCTTGTGTCTGGCTTTGCTCAGTCAGGGTCCTATGTAAGGAATTTCTCCATTATTTTTTCGAGCCTTTCCTGCCCTTTAGCCATCTTGGTGACAAAGGTCTTAATTTCTTCCAATCCCACTTCTGACAGCAACTGTGGGAGCGATGAGCAGAAAAAGAAGTAAGGAGACCATTTAGGTGTAATTGTGACATGCGTTCATTCACAACTCAAATCAGGGGGATCGCGGTAGCAGATTCTCTTCCGTAATGTTCTACTTTTTGCCTTTTTTCTGTCTTGTTTCTTCCAGGTCTTCCACCTTCTTCAGAGGGGGCCCTTGGGAGGCTTGTGAATAAGAGGAGAAGGAAAGAGATGGTAAGTATGTGTGTCTTACCCACAAAGGGTAGGACAGACACCTTCACCACACCTGGGTGGAAGAAGAAAATAATTGTGCCAAACACACCAAATGAGTAAAAGTGCCCAACAGAAAAGGAGTTGAGTGAGGAGTTTCCCTGGGAGTAGGGGTTCCCCTATCCATGATCTATTTCCTGGTGTTCTAGAAAAGCCAAAGAAGTATCAGGGTCCTTTTCCATTTCTCTTGTTCCTTTATGTTGAGAGTAACACCTCAAACCCTTCCTAGTATCAAAACAATAATGCTTCCATACTTTGCTGTATCTCTATTGTGTCTTTGGTGGGATAGTTTTGTTTTCTGTATACGTCCCCCCTTTCCAGTGTAAGAAAGTTTAAAGAAGGAAGAAGAGGGAAAAAAAACAAAGAAACGGTAGGTAGGGAAAAGATGTTAGTCTATAATCTCCCTTCCAACGTCCCCTGACACTCAGCTTCTACCAACCCTCGCCGCGTCACATACCGCATCTGCTGCAACTTTCCTGGGTTGCGGTGGTTCCTGCACATCCTCCTTGGGTGACCACCACACCTGGCACCACTGGTCCAGACTCCCATCGAGTTTAGCATCTCCTCCTCTCAACTTGGGAAGACAGGTCTCTCCATTGTCCATTGGAGTCTCCCATGGTCCTCTAACGGTCTTCTCCTCTGCGTCTTCCTTGTTGCCGGATTAATTCCTCCCTCATTCTACAAGCATCTTCATGTCTCTGAGGCTTTCGTTTTCTTCTCCCTCCTGTGTCTGTGATTGGCTCTTCCTCTTGCTTTTTTCCTGTTTTGCCCGTGTGAAAGAATGAAAGTCCTTCTTGAGTGTTTTGACAGAGGCTTGTCTTTTCTTTCAGGTCCGGCCAGCATCAGCAGAACCCAGTGGTGGCAAAAGACATCGAAGTGAGTCAGGAGGGCTTCTATTTGGGTTCTCTAGTGATGCCCCACAGGCATAATATTGGTCATCCTTCACTATTTTTGGGTATTCTTGGTCTCTTTGTGGTATACAGGCAGCCATCATTGACATACTAGAAGCATGACTGGCCTACCTTTACCTATTCCTGGCATAATAATGGTCATGACTGATATATGGTCTGTGCTCTGGTCCTTATGGTTTCAAGCCTCGGCACCACTGGGCCCTAGTATAATGGTAGGCATTACTGGCATAAAACAGGCATCCTTGGTGCTATGGTGAGCATCCATGCCATTTGACTGTACTACCTGGGCATTTAAAGTAGTCTGTCCATATGAGGCATTTGTACAAGGGAGCACTCGATAAAAATGACAAGCTCATGTTTTGGGACTGTTCACTTCCTAAAAATTAAAACTGATATTTTAAAGGCTGTTTTTGTTTTAAAAATTCAGTTTTTTTCGAAAACATTGGGTCTGTTTTCCCACAACGGAAAGTGGTATTTAATTGAAAAATTAGCATTGTGCAGAAACTGATGAATGATATTTGAAGCTGAGCTGGGGAGATCTATTGCTGTGGTAATGCCCTTTGTGCCACAGGGCACGTCAAGATTTAAATGTTACTTCATAAGTCAGGTGGAGGCATTTAAATTTGATGGAGTTTACCCAGCATTTCAGCTGGTAACTGTGAATGGAATACGTGGGTGGGCACTACTGATAATCCCTGCTTAGAGGGGTCATGGTGTAGTCAATATTTCATAGAATTAAAATGTGTTAGTAGCTCGTGAAGGCTTTCCTTGAGCAGAAATAGCTCTCTCTACAGAAAAGGTTGGAGACGCCTGGCCTAGTGGGCCTACTTGAAAAGCCAGGTGTGGTATTCCCTCATTTAGTTCAATCCTGTTCCCCCATGCCCAATTTACAAGTGTCCCTGCCCACCAACATTCCATCAGCAGTGTTCCGGGGCAGAGAGAGCTGGCCGAAAAAGGAAGGCTGACCTGTGATGTGCTGGTGTGTGATATATCAGTAAAGCTTTGCACCACGTTATTTCTCTCCAGTGTGTTCCTCTAACATCTTCACACAACTCAACCTGTTCAAGGGCCCCCTGGTGAGACTGCTCATTTTCATTTGTGCAAAGGAAACCATATGTATAGCACAATCTAGCACATAGAAAGTATGCCACTCAAAGTAGGGGGGCCAGATTCTGTTATCAGTCAAGCAGAAACACATGCGCAATCGGTACCGGACTGGTTTCGTCATATATTCCTGATCACCTAGTTACTTTATTAATACTGGGGAGTTTGGGTCGCCTTGCGATCGCACTGATCTTGCCTCCCTTTGAGCCAGGCCCGATTCTAGTGGGTGAGCCAGGCCCACCCAAACATGAGTCTGGCCCTGGTAGTGCCGTCTCGAAGTCCAGTAGTAAATGGCCACTTTTAATTTAAAACGTTCTGTTTTTCTTCCTAGGAGTTGCGTGATTGGGCCTGGTCTCTCTCACAGGCACCCCAATCATGCATCGCCTTTATGACGGTGGGCTGTGTCCCCGCCCACTCGTGAAGGTACAATTGGGTGACAGGAAGGGGACAAATCCTTTCTTTGGCACCAGGTAACCTTAACTGTAACCTTAACTGTTCTGCTGCCTGGATATTTCCTATTCTATTCCACGTGCGAGAAAAAAAGTTTGTTTATCCTGATTCACCTTTCCTGGCCCTGCAGCTGCTTATCAGATAGACTGTGACAATGAACCAGTAGGTAAGTGAATGAGTGGCTATTTGTTCTTCTTTTTTTAAATCAGGGAAGGCCAAGCAAGGAGCGGAGGAGCACAGATATAGGCGCAGAGGCGGGGACCATGTCAAGTATCACGTTTTACCTAAGGAGTCTCCTGCCCTCACCCTCCGATGGGGCACAGTGTCCCAACTACAGAGCTTTAGATATAGGCCACATCACGGTGGAGTGTGATCTACATCACCCCACTGAGTGGAAATCCTCTTGCCACAGTTTGGTAAGAGTGGAGCCCGCAGTTTATTTGTTTGTCTTGGTCCTGATGAATGCCAGAGACCCAACTGGTAAACTGAAGTTATGTGGTAGGGAGAGCACTCCGTTTGTAGTTTGTCTTTTTTACAACTTGAATGAGTTTTGAATTAGCGGTGCAACAGCAGGGTAGAAGTTTGTCCTCTTCTACTGTGAAAATGTAGTTAAATGACAAGCCTGGGCTTGTGGAAAGCTGTGCACTGTTCGCCTGGTGTGTACTAAGACACTACAATTTTTTTGAAATTATTCAGAAATTATTCAGTTTATTTCTGACAATCACAACATAAATTCAACCTTTTGTTGCTGTATCACACATTATAGCTTAATAAAGTTTGTATTCAATCTGCTTTGGTGTACATATTGAAAAATGACACACATAAGAATGACTTCATTGTACATCATCATTGGATTTCATCACAACATTACATAATCACTGCATAACATTTTAGTATATATGCCCAATGCATTTCGGAACACAGTGGTTCCTTCATCAGGGGCTAATCTGAAATAAAAGTAAACATGTGTATCCGTAATGGTGTCATTAGGGGCTCAAAATCGTGAGTAAAAATGTGGATAAAAATATGTTGTTATATGATCGTATCCTACCTGTGCTGGATTATTGCATGTTGTACACTAAGAAATAAGGGTACAGAATGAGTTAATGATGCCCGTATTCTAAGTGTTTTGAGGAAGTTTGCTGACTAGATAAAACTGCTAGAGTAACTAACCAAGGGGCTTACCTCAATGAGAATTAAAAGTGCAAGCTGTGGAGAAATGAAAATACTGTTTGAGCGTTTAATCATGCTCAGAGACATAACCAATATAGGAATGAGACTACAATGCTCAAACGTTGAAAATGAGAAGTAACTGCACGCTTACCTCTATGGTGTGATATTCAAAATTACTGGAAAATAATAACATAAGAGAAATCTGTGAAAAACTATTTCCAGGGAAAGTGTCAGATATGAAGATAAGAATGCTGCGGAAACCGCCTTACCTAATGATGGTTTAACGAAGAAAAAAAGAAATTCTCCGTGATTCAGGTATGGTTTGAAAACGCTACGGTTACCGCGTTAAAAAGACATAGTCATAGAAGGAGGACTGTTCGGGTGATATCTGCTCTAGTGCAGTGAGTTATAAGCGCCATCTTAGAACAGGAGAATCCTCGTGAAACGAAAATATAATGCGTGTAACAACGAAAAACGAATAAGAAGAGATATGGCAAAGAACTATTTAGAAAAGAGTAGAAGTTTCAAGAAATATATGGTAATTCAACGTGTTAGTGTTGAATGTAAAATAAAAGCGATAGAGCGGGTCAGGACATGAACCCTGACTCATATAAAAATATGTAAATAAATGAACGTATCGAATTGAAAACAGAGCTGGATATACTATTATATCCAAAAACAGTCATCCTAAAACAATTGCCACTCTCATGAGTACAATAGTGACTCTATACTGTGAAGTATCACGATGTTTCAATGAGTTGAAAGTCACTCATGTATTTGACATTAACTTAAAAGAAATCACTCTATGTGAGCTGAAATAAAAGGAATAAAATGCTCCTAGTGAATGTTCTATACTGTAATAAGTCTGTGGCCCATGAAGTAATAAATGTGCTAATGTGGGGTAAAGAATGTGCTCTAGTTTTTAACTCTGTGGGTGAAAATAAGGAAAAAAACGGTTCCCAGGACCATGACGATCAGGATTTGTGTGTATTCAAATGTTCAATCCTAACGTTGGTTCATAAGTAACATGACATATCTAGTCTGTCATTAATACCCTGTGGAAGCATGGTGTCAAGGTATTGTATCCAATATACTTCACGTTGTAACAATTTAAGGTGGTTGTTAACTCCTTGTTGTATTTGTATTTGTTCAATGACTTGAAATCTCAGTTGAGATATGGTATGGTTTGCTTCTACCCAATGGTTTGCCAAAGAGGAGCTCAAGTTTTTTGTTCTTATGCGACTTTTATGTTCCGTAATGCGGGTCTTGATTTTACGTTCTGTTTTGCTGACATACATTTTGCCGCAAGGGCATTTAATGCCATATATTACATTGCTCACTTTACAGTCACTGGTATGTCTCAATGGTATGTCTTTTCCTGTGATGGGGTGTGTTAAAATATTTCCCACAATCACATTATTGCAATGTGAACAATTTGTGCATCTTAAGGTTCCTTTGAAAGAGGTCATTGGTTTGATTTCTTTATGTGAAGTTAAAAGTTCTCATAAGTTTTTCCCCCTGGTGTAGGCATGTAGTGGAAGATTCCCAAACATGTTGTTAAAGTCTGGTTCTTGTGACAATAATTCCCATCTCTTATTGATTATTTTCTTAATCGCTGTAGCGCTCGTTGTGTATTTTGATACAAATACTATTCTATTTTCTTGTGATGTTGTTGTGGTGGTAAGAAGTTCTCTGCGATCTTTTTTTGAAGCTCTGGTTATACACTCTTGTACTGTTTTCTCTGGGTAACCTCTTTGATGGTACTTGATCTTGTGTTCCTCTATTTTGTCTTGACAATCTTGTGAGTTGGAACAGATTCGTTTGATCCTGATAAATTGTGAGTACAGAAGATTATTGATGAGACTGGTCGGGTGGAAGCTTGAATGATGTAGCGCATTGTTCCGATCCGTGGGTTTGGTATATATCGAAGTTTCTAGACTGTTGCCTCCAATTGTTTTGGTAATTGTTACATCAAGATATTCAATGGTTTGTATGTGGATCTTATGGGTGACTTGGATCCTTGGGTTATATGTAGTAATTGTTTCAATCATGTTTTCCAATGTTTGTCTTGAATCTTTCCAAATTAAAAAAATGTCATCAATGAAGCGACAATATATGTGGATGTTGGCCCACCATTGAGGGTTGTTCATGATATATTCATGTTCAAATGCTGCCATAAAGATATTAGCATACGTAGGAGCCCCCGAAAAACCCATAGAGGTTCCCGACAGTTGAGCATAATATATGTCATTCCATCTGAAATAACTGTGGTGTAAACAGAAATGTAATAGTTGCATTAAGAACACTTTCTGAACATCAATGTCTTCTCTTTGTAAGATTGCCCATTCCACTGCCTCCATTCCTGCCATATGAGGTATCGAGGTATACAATGCCACCACATCAATGGTGCAGAGTAACCAAGATGATTGGATGTCAGTTTGTATTTGCTCCAATTTGTTGAGGAAATCTGTTGTGTCCTTTAAATATGATGACCAGTTCTGTACAAATTTTTGGAAGTAGTGATCAAGATATCGTCCAATTGGGTCAAATAGTGATCCGCATCCTGATACTATGGGTCTGAATGGTGGTTTTGTTAAGTTCTTATGAATTTTGGGTATCATGTATAAATGGGGTCTTCGTGGATTGGTGGTTGTGAGAAATTGCTTCGTAGGTTCATCTATCCAATCCTTTGTTAGTGCTTCTTGTAAGATGTCTTGTAAAAGCCTTTGTAGTTCTGTCGTAGGATCAGTCGGTAAAGGTAAATATATCTCAGGATTTAGTACATGATCATTAACTTGTTGTTGATAAAAGTCTGTATCCATTATTACGATGGCTCCTCCCTTATCAGCCGGTTGAATTGTCTTGGGATTGTTAGCTATCGCTTTAATGATGCCTCTCTCAGTCTTAGTCAAATTCTGACGTTTACTTTTTGTCAAATTAAGTGTTTGTATGTCCTTTTTTACCATTACTTCAAAAGTATCCAGAATTTTGTGAGAAATAGGTGCCTGGAAGGTGCTCCTGGGTTTAAAATCAAGACCCGCATTACGGAACATAAAAGTCGCATAAGAACAAAAAACTTGAGCTCCTCTTTGGCAAACCATTGGGTAGAAGCAAACCATACCATATCTCAACTGAGATTTCAAGTCATTGAACAAATACAAATACAACAAGGAGTTAACAACCACCTTAAATTGTTACAACGTGAAGTATATTGGATAAAATACCTTGACACCATGCTTCCACAGGGTATTAATGACAGACTAGATATGTCATGTTACTTATGAACCAACGTTAGGATTGAACATTTGAATACACACAAATCCTGATCGTCATGGTCCTGGGAACCGTTTTTTTCCTTATTTTCACCCACAGAGTAAAAAACTAGAGCACATTCTTTACCCCACATTAGCACATTTATTACTTCATGGGCCACAGACTTATTACAGTATAGAACATTCACTAGGAGCATTTTATTCCTTTTATTTCAGCTCACATAGAGTGATTTCTTTTAAGTTAATGTCAAATACATGAATGACTTTCAACTCATTGAAACATCGTGATACTTCACAGTATAGAGTCACTATTGTACTCATGAGAGTGGCAATTGTTTTAGGATGACTGTTTTTGGATATAATAGTATATCCAGCTCTGTTTTCAATTCGATACGTTCATTTATTTACATATTTTTATATGAGTCAGGGTTCATGTCCTGACCCGCTCTATCGCTTTTATTTTACATTCAACACTAACACGTTGAATTACCATATATTTCTTGAAACTTCTACTCTTTTCTAAATAGTTCTTTGCCATATCTCTTCTTATTCGTTTTTCGTTGTTACACGCATTATATTTTCGTTTCACGCGGTAACCGTAGCGTTTTCAAACCATACCTGAATCACGGAGAATTTCTTTTTTTCTTCGTTAAACCATCATTAGGTAAGGCGGTTTCCGCAGCATTCTTATCTTCATATCTGACACTTTCCCTGGAAATAGTTTTTCACAGATTTCTCTTATGTTATTATTTTCCAGTAATTTTGAATATCACACCATAGAGGTAAGCGTGCAGTTACTTCTCATTTTCAACGTTTGAGCATTGTAGTCTCATTCCTATATTGGTTATGTCTCTGAGCATGATTAAACGCTCAAACAGTATTTTCATTTCTCCACAGCTTGCACTTTTAATTCTCATTGAGGTAAGCCCCTTGGTTAGTTACTCTAGCAGTTTTATCTAGTCAGCAAACTTCCTCAAAACACTTAGAATACGGGCATCATTAACTCATTCTGTACCCTTATTTCTTAGTGTACAACATGCAATAATCCAGCACAGGTAGGATACGATCATATAACAACATATTTATATCCACATTTTTACTCACGATTTTGAGCCCCTAATGACACCATTACGGATACACATGTTTACTTTTATTTCAGATTATCCCCTGATGAAGGAACCACTGTGTTCCGAAATGCATTGGGCATATATACTAAAATGTTATGCAGTGATTATGTAATGTTGTGATGAAATCCAATGATGATGTACAATGAAGTCATTCTTATGTGTGTCATTTTTCAATATGTACACCAAAGCAGATTAAATACAAACTTTATTAAGCTATAGTGTGATACAGCAACAAAAGGTTGAATTTATGTTGTGATTGTCAGAAATAAACTGAATAATTTCTGAATAATTTCAAAAAAATTGTAGTGTCTTAGTACACACCAGGCGAACAGTGCACAGCTTTCCACAAGCCCACGCTTGTCATTTAACTACAAGGACCCAACTGGGCCATCTGGCAGAAACATGTCGACCCCATTGATGGTGGTGGAGGGACAATCATATCCCCATTACACCGATCATTTTGTTTTAACTATCATATAGATGCCAGCATATTAAAATTTAATTTGAAATCTATAATGGCTTTTTAACCTCACTATTTCCTTCCATGGGCCCCCACTTAGTTTAGAAGTGCATCCCTGTCGTCAGGTGTATGCCCGCCCTATATCAAACCAAGTTTTTAGAGGGTGAGGACTGGTCAATGATGAAGCATGACTCCAGGTGGTGTGTGAGACCAGTCCTTCACTTTTTGTGAGATGCCTACACTCACAGATTAATCGGCACTAGCACTAGCAACCCCACTGGGTGCGGCTCCATTGTGGTAAACAGTTTCTGTTGGAGGCTGCCGGCTCCCAGCACCCCGTGCCTCAGGTACCCTCATCCCAGATTCCGTCTGGATTTTGTGGTTACACAAGGCCAAGCAAGACACATAATTCATGTAGGCTTCATTTACAATAATAAAAAATGTCCACATAACACTGGTGATTAATAATCCTGCTGAAGAGCAATAATTTGTCTGTTGGTAGTTTTGAAATGCAAATAAACTCTTCCTCTGTCACAGAGATTCTTGTGTTACTTGCAGTTCAGAAGTTACTATCCTATCGTAGGACAGTGACCTATGAACTGTCATCAAAGAGCTGCATGCATACCTGAATGGTATAGTTAGAACTTAGCTTTTTTTGTGTTGTAATATAGTAAGAACTTCCCAGTTCTTTCATTGTTCTATAGTTTTAGGTCTCGCAAAGGACAGTGCATGCGCTGCCTCTATGAGGCATCAAGTAATCTGTATATTAGGTGAAACTCCGTCTATTGCTGGTACTTTCTCCTGCACCTTTCCATTAGTTAATTCATTTATTTATTATGTTAGCGGGCTTATCATTGGCTTACGATCCAATGCGGCACTTCCGTTTTGCTTCCCTTTAGCAGGAATCAGCACCGACCAACTACAATTTCGTTCCACTGCTCGGCATTATCTATTCGTGTAGGGACTACTTCCTTGTTTATTTTCCACTGCCGTTCTCAAGTGCCGGTGTGTGCGAGGGGCGGGCAACGCATGCTGCTTGTTTATAACCAGGGGTCACGTCTTATATTTCACCGCTTCCAAAGCTGAGAAGAAGCGGCATGAGATGCGAGGGGTCATCGTGTAGGTAAAGCATTTTTTTTCCAGAATGCACACTTTTTCTCACTTCATATATGCACCCGCATCTCTGACATCGCTCTTCATGGTACTTTATTTTTCCCTAGTTTTTTGAAGCACTGTGCCTCCCTCACAACGCACACCGCCCCTGCAGCAGTAGTCCGCGTTGCTCCTTTGGCACCCGTTTCTCGGACACTGCGCTTCATGTTTTGGACAGCAGGGTGCTAGTAATGCTTTTTTATTTTAGAAAAAATTTACTAAAATAAACAAACATTGTTAGCACCAGGCTGTCCAAAACATGAAGCACGGTAAACTCCAACACCGCGCATCATGATTTGAACAAGGTTTGTTTGTTTGTTGGGCCAACTTTCACCCTCCGTTACTCCACCCGCTGTGCCTCCGCAGCACATACGGCGCTGCCTCTGGCTTTAACTACTTTCAGGCTTGGAGACCAGCCATGAACGAGGGGAGGAGAAAGAGCAAGGAGCCGTAAACCTCCCCACGGCGCAGGTCGGAACCAGATTAAACAAAAAATTCCACACATGGAAGAGTTTTGCAGTCATATCAGATTTCTTTTTTATATTGAATACATTTACATTTTTGAACAAAAATATTTGATTATTTAAGGCCATTATATGTAGTAAATATGCTCCACCCCTCCCCCCCCTGCACGGACGCCGACCGAAGCGGATGCTGGGTTAATGAAACAAACTGCAAACGCTTCCTCCATTGTTCCCACTCCCTCCCCCATCCATGCCCTTCGTCTGGCTTTTTGGATTTGTCAACCTGCCGTGTTTTGACATCGTATTGTCTTCTCCTTGTTGTCTCCACTGAAGGCTGTCCCCTAAGTGTCCACCTACTTCACAGGAACGGTAACTGACTTATTCTAAATTTTTGCTTCCAAACAATATATTCCCACCTAAACATATCTACAAACATCACAGCATTACAAACTGCACATACAATACACGCCATGCAAAGGCCCACAACGTTAAAATCTCTCGTAATCCTTTGCAGCAGCCTAGACTCCTTAAAAAAGATTTGTTTATCCCAACTCTGAAGCCACAAGTTGTAATTTGCTTCCCAACTGCCTTTATAAAATGTTAGCTACACAGAGGGGCTTTATGTGAGACTCCACCATAGAAAACCCTCAAGCTCCTATTTAACATCAATCAAGCTCTGCTTTTTGTGTCGTACTTCAGGTTGTTTTAATTCAGAATGTCTACACCCCAATACATTTATTTTAGGTTACGTCTACATGAACTAAAGCAATCCTTCCAGACATAATTTTGTACTCTAACCCCACCCAGCACGGCGTAGTTTAAAGTCGCTGGGAAAGCAAGTAAAATACAAATATTGCTCATGCAAGGTCGTGCTTTAACTTTAAATGTGGTGGCAACACCTCTTCTTATTTTTAAAAAAACATTCAGTAATGGCACATCTCCTTGCAGCAGGTTGCCCAACTTTTGTTTATTTTTTTTATTGTCGTCTGCCCAAGATCAGGAAGCACAAAGAAAAAAATGATAATGCAGTGGAATCAATATAACAATACTTATTTGTATAGGTAATGGAAACCCAAATTAATCCATCAAAAATAAATTATTCTCTGAAAAAACAATTATATTAATTGAAAAAATACACTCACATTTGGTTGTGGGTTCAATGAATATCATTGAACATGCAATTTTTTATATATATATGAATCTTTGTATCTATATAAACATTATCAGAAAATTGATTTCTATTTCCATAGTGTTAAACACGACATAAAAAAGTGAGTACATACAACAAATTATATGCTTACATATAAATAATACAACAGTATGTCTGGAAACAAACACAAAAAAAAAACACAGAATCCTTTTAGCCCTAGTTTTGAATGTGCTGCGAAAAAAGATTATAAGCACCAAAATTACAGTTCGCAGTCCACATAAATTCAGATCACCCTTAAATCAACAACTCTTAGGGTATTTGTCATTAAACCCTACTATTTCCTGGAGTTGCAATATATTCTTTGTAAATAAATTTAATTTAGGCAGGGCTTCTTTCTGTAGTGAGTCGACGCGTTTCAGCCCATCTAATTAGGGCCTCATCAGGACTGGGGGCCAAAGAGGACCTAAGACAAAAGTGCGTGTTCACATCTATATATATGTATATATATTTTTTACAATATTTACATTTCAACAAATATGTAGAAATCAGCCACAACACATAGTAAAATAGTAAAATTACTGTAATCAAACTGTGGGCAACAGTAGAGCCACAACGCAAAGAAAGAAAAAGACCCAAAAGTGTGAACCCATGCAAAAATGAATTACTACAAAACGTACATTTGTATAACATTCCTTACAATTCCCTGCTAAACGCATGAAAGACAGATATCTGTGCAAGAGGAAAGATCAAAACCCGACTAAACCCAGCTATATAGATGTGCCGAAAAAATAATAATAACTAGAAGTCCATACAGTGGAAACCCTTTGCGAATTTACCTTGCGCTACTGCCTAATTCGAGGTGTAGATGAAGGTCTCCAAGCACAACCGAGCTGATCGCTACTGAATATTTACTCGGCATCTCTGTGGAGAAACGCATAAATTCCTTCAAGACTGAATCTAACGGAATGGTGTACATACTGACTCTATTTTCAAAATTCGAAAAATAACAACTCAGATTAAAACACTGTATTCAACACCCAATATTTATGCTCAATTACAAAGTACAAATACTAACTTACATGATAGACGGCAGCACGTACAAGCAGTTAACTTCGCTCTTTATTCACGCGTTACCGATTAATCGGGGTTCTTCACCCTGGTACAAACTTGTGGGCGAACAATCTACAAGGAATAGAGTGAAGTCCCAAAACAAATGTTCGTATTCTGTGGCTAAATAAATCCGTAAACACTTACTACAGGCAACGGCTGACACTAATTACAGGTAACCGCTTACCTACGAAGAAGTGCTTCCTAACATGCAGTCCTTGCTTCTGGAATTGCAGAACGCTACGTAGACGACGCTACGTGAAATACCTGACGTAGATGATCGAAACTTAAAAAGGACTTAATCGGCATTCTTTTAAATGTAGTATTACTAAATAGCTGGAAACACTAGAATGCTCGCAGAGTAAAGTGAAAATACCTAGCATAGATGGTGACACTAAAAGGACTACTCGACGCTCTTTTATGCGTGATGCACTAAGGGCACTCCAATACTCGTAGATAGAGAAAGGGGAAAGAAAATACCACTCTTTAAATGAGCACTGTTATATATAATAACTGATGATTAAATCAACAAGTAAATAGGGGACCGAAATCAAACGACTAACCGGATCGAGTGTTCTCTTACAACAAGATAACACCATCACCAAAGAAAAAAGATATATAATTCATATATGTGAATGATATCAATATCACTTCACCCGATATAGTGACTGCTCTCTGTTGTCCCTCACAATATATATATTTGTTAGAATATCCGTATAGTTCCATAATTGTGCAAAGGAGCATTATACCATAACAATTATTAATGACTCCGGGAAGAGTACATGTCTAAGATGGAATTGCGATACAAACAACTGTCATTGAATCAAATCATGTAAAACCATTTTCAAGGTCAGAGTGATTATATTTCATAGTCTACATATTTTATCAGCTAGGCTTAACACAAGAGACTAAATTACAGAACTCATCGTATTTTGAGCAGTATAATACTGTATTTCTCTCTAAGGTTTTCAATACAGGCAAAGTGAATCTTCATTGTATCAATGCCCAGATTTCATCTCTATCATTATGGCCCGTGGTAGCTGTATGATATTTCTCGACCAATCTCGCCTCTAATCTATTGAGCCTCATCTGTATGTTATCATGTACGTTGTTTTGCAACGCAAGCAAGACTGTCCAACTGAAGTTGAGTTCATTATGGCCATGGCTCAAAAAATGCTCTACTAAAGGGGCTCCAGTTTTTTTACACTTTATTCGAGATTTGTGTTGTAGGATTCGATTCTTTATTGGTTGAGTGGTTTGACAGATATAGTACATATTGCATGGGCAAGATACACAGTAAATAACATTTCTTGTATTGCAATTAGTAAATGTTTTCTGAATGTGTCGTTGTCCATTAATCATCACTTCTTTAGAGTCTTTAGTCAGTAGACATGCAGCACACTGTTGGCACCTGAAGTGTCCTTCCACAGGCGGAACGCCCAACATTCCTCTCAAATTTTGTTTCTTGTCCGGGGGTTGTACAGCCCTCACAAGTTATTGTTTGAGGTTCCTGCCTTTACGGAAAGCAAACATTGGTTTAGGTAATCCTAGGTGGCTCACCACTCTCCAGTTATTTAAAATGATCTTTTTGATTTTATTAGCTTTAGGATTATATGTTAATACACATGTGAGGGGCGTGCTTTCGGTTCTTTCTTTAGGTGTAAGGAGCTCCTGTCTTGGTGTGTACTATGCTCTTTTTAATGCAGTTTTAACCAATTTAGGAGGATTTCCTCTATTTATCAATTTGTTTTTAAGTACTTCTGCATTTGAGAAATAATCACTTTTGTTGGTGCAATTTCGTCTTATTCTTAAAAATTGCCCGTATGGCAATTTTTCTTTAAGACTACGGGGATGGCTACTTGAAAAGTGTAACAACGTGTTTCTGTCAGTTGGCTTGGTGTATAGATTTACTGCCAACTTGCCGCCACTATTTTGTACCCAAATGTCAACAAAATGTATTTTCTCTTTGTTACTTGCCACAGTAAATGTGAGATCGGCCGATCTCATATTCAACCAGTTATGAAAAAGAGTAAGCGTGTCGTCAGTGCCATTCCATATCATAAAGATGTCAAGAAACAAGATCAGGAAGCAGGCATACCGAACCGGCACCTCCTCACCAATTCCCGTCAGCCAACAGCAACATCCATGCCCGGCGTGCACACAAGACTACACTACCAGGCACAGCGCTACCGACTGCCTGCCTTCCTGTCCACGCACTGTTACCCCGTGGTGCAGCCACAGGACAGTGGCTACATTCCCTGCATCTGCTCCACAACACGTTGTTCTCACCATGGGGGTTTCCCACAGCCGGGTGCAGTTAATAAGTACAGGGATCCAAAGGCATGTGGCATCGCAGAATAAGAACGGACGTGGTACAGCTGCTTCCAAGTGCTTATGGTAACAGCATGTAGATGTAAGGGGCTAGTCAGTCTGCAGGTCTGTAATCCAGGGGTCTCCAACTTAGGTCCATGTGCACTGGCTCCATGCTAGGCTTACGACAGCCGCAAGGAGAATAATTGGTCTAGTCATTCTGCAGGTCTGTAAGCAAAGGGTGTCCAACTTAGGTCTATGTGCCCTGGGTCCATGCTAGGGTCATGACAGCATCTAGAAGAGCAAAGGGGCTAGTCATTCTGCAGGTCTGTTCCCCAGGGGTGTCCAACTTAGGCCCATATGTACTGAGTCCATGACCGGCTTATGACAGCAGCAAAGAAGGGAAAGGGGCTAGTCATTCTGCAGTCTGTAGGCCAGGGATGTCCAACTTAGGACCATGTGCACTGGGTCACATCTCCTCTAGAGGCAGCAGCTTGAGGGAGGCCAGGTTTTGGGTCTGCTGCTTGGTAGACATGAAAATGTTTGCAGGGATATCTGGGGATCACCTGCCTTGGGCCATATTCTGAAGGGGTGTGTCTGCAGGTACTACAGCCTGGCTTTGTATGCACCTTTCCTTCGTTGTACAAAAGGTGAAAAACATTTCCTGCTGCCCCAAATTCTGTAAGGTGATGAGAATGTGGGCTCTTGGCACAGGAGATATGCCAGATCCAATCAAAATGCAAGGTGTCTGCTTAAACTGTAAACACAGGCGCCAAATGATAGCATTGAGTGGATCTCTTAGAGCAGATTCCAGCTCACTCACATTTTTGGGTGATCTCCACTTTGCTTTAGCTGAGGCTGTCTGTGTGTTTTGTTAGGCTCAGTGGGTGGGGCCAGTTGAGGAAGTGGGTGGGGCCAGTAGAGGAATTGGGTGTGGTCTCCTAAATAAAATTGAGCACCTGCACTTAATATTTTACAAATTAAGCACTGACTAGGTTCCCTGGTTCTATAGTGCACCACTTGAAGTGCAGGATTGTAATGCAGTTAAATCCATTCGTAGAGGATTGACAAGGTCCTCAGGAATTTATTTGTAAAGGGCTGCCTTTTCTGGTCTTCGCAGCTGCCCCGGCCGTGGAACTGACTCTGGTTTTTGTTCGTCCCATCTCACACGCAATGTGACACTTTCAAACGGGATGTGAAAACTAGAACCGGGGCAGCTGTGTTGATAAGCTTAACCCTGCTCGAGCATCAGGTTGTTCACTCTTGTAACGCAAATACCATACAGAGGGAGATGTGTAAAGTTACACTTAGTGTGTGGTTCCCAGTTTCCCTTTACATCATTCATTTATTGTCTCCGGTTGAAGAACACTTCTAAAATACCAGTCAATTAGTCTCTGTTTTCTTATTCCAATTTTTATTATGCACTCTTTCAACGTGATAATATTATTGAACTTTAAAAAGCATTTTACATTGGAAAAGGAACAAAGTAACTAAAGAAGCCAATAGAATAGTCTTATGCTTAACGCTGACAAAAGAAAGGTGCAGCTCCACTGGGACATGTAAACCTCCAGCCGGTTCCTCGCTGAAACCCTCAGAGGAAACAAGTTTGCTTGCACCGTAAAATGTATTGTTTATCACGTTTTAAAACCACAGCAATCTACAGAAAAGTACACTTGAGCCCATTTTTAGTGTACCAGTCAGCGCTTAATTTGTGCCGGTTAGGTTTCCGGTGCTCAGCACCCCCACTTAATTGTGATAATAGCTGTCTGCTACATGGTGTCACTTTTTGTGTGATTCAGAGATGAGCACAACAACAATTGTTTATTAATTCAAAAGACATTATAAATTACTAATACCTTGTGTCCCAGCTATTCTTGTAGCTTTGGGGCATGGAAGAGTCTGATTTGTCACACTTGTAGGAGTGTGATTGCTAGGAGTTGTGCTGTTACTATAATTGGCAGCACTGGCAGGGGCAATGGGTAGTGTGAGCTATGGTAGTCTCATTAAGAGAGCCCTGGCGCATATTGTTTTACAAATTAAGCACTGGTGCCAGTGGTAGCTTGATGCACAGCATGGCATTCTATTTACTATCCAGCTATTTTGCATTGGAAAGACGCACATTTCACAGCGTAAAAAATGGAAGGCCCTGCTTTGTGTCAAGGGGCAAACAGGGACAGATTTTGACTCCAGGACCGTAGGCGAAAATAGCCAGACCAGGCTTTACATTAAAATAGCAATGTCTACTTAAAGCAAGTTCAAACAACAGGGAATGTGTTAATTTCTCCACAAAATGACACACTGCATGTGTGCTACAGTGCACAGCACACATCCAATGTGTGGCAACCTTTTGAGTTTGTCTATGCATAGAATTTTGAGGTGGAAATTTGTGCCTCAAGTACAATGCTATGCTAGAAGCTTACACTCCCCTGTGCACCCTGGTGTGAAGCTACCTGCCTCACAGGGCAGCCCTGTTTGTGTGACAGCACAGGGGATGCACTGTATTTTTCTCCACAAATCAGCACAATAAATTCATTTGGATGCTGCACTGTGTGGAAAAAAAGAAAATCTGGGCCTTGTTTACCATGAGCACGAAAGTAAAAGTGTGTAGTTTCGGTTACAGTGCTAACATGTATGTAAAACTCTCTCCTCTCGTTTTACTATGACATATATACACTGACTGGCTGCATAACAATTACACTTGCCACATCTCTTACTACCCCTCTCTCATCTTCTTTCTTTCTCTCTCCATCTCACTCTCTCTTTCTCTCTGTTATGTTTGTCCTATTTCCTTTTCTTACTTATCCTCTTTTTTGTCTTCTGTTTTCTCCTTTGCCACTCTTCCTTGGCCCTCTCTTTCATTCTCTTCTCCACAGCGTTACTTATCTCTCTGTCTTTCTGTGGCACACACACTGTTTTTATCTTCCCTTGTCCCTAAAGCAAAGACAAAACCATTGCTCAGTTTAACAAACATTTGCAATGCAATTGGTCTCGCATTTACGCGAGTTTAAGCTATTGGCATTATAAATAACAATCCCTTTTATTTATTTGTTTTAAAAACGAAAACATAAATAAAAGGCATTGTCATTTACAATGCCAATAGCTCAAACTCAAGTAAATGCGAGAGCTATTGCATTGCAAATGCTTGTATTAGTAAAGCCAACCCCCAAGCACTGGAGTACTCTTTAAATCCTGAGTTAGTGTTTCTCCTGTCGAAACCCTCTTAAAATATACTGCCCACCAGTGTGGGGCACTGGCGGAGGGTGGCAGTGAGGGAGTCCAATGACAAGGTCATGAGGGGGAGGGGCTGCGGAGGGATGAGGGGCACTGGCGGAGGGTGGCTGTGAGGGAGTCCAAAGGGAAATGACATGAAGAGGAGTGGGTGCGGAGGTATGAGGGGCACTGGCAGAGAGTGGCAGTGAGGGAGTCCGAGGAGGAGGTCATGAGGGGGGTGCTGCGAAGAGATGAGGGGCACTGGCGGAGAGTGGCAGTGAGGGAATCCGAGGAGGAGGTCATGAGGGGGAGGGGCTGCGAAGAGATGAGGAGCACTGGCGGAGGGTAGCAGTGAGGGAGTCCGAGAAGGAGGTCATTGGCAGAAGGGCTACAGAGAGATGAGGGGCACCGGTGGAGGATGATAGTGAGGGAGTCCGAGAAGGAGGTCATTGGTGGAAGGGCTACAGAGACATGAGGGGCACTGGTGGAGGATGGTAGTGAGGGAATCCGAGAAGGAGGTCATAAGGGGAAGGGCTACAGAGAGATGAGGGGCACTGGTGGAGGGTGGTAGTGAGGGAATTTGAGGAGGAGGTCATGAGGGGGAGGGGCTATGGAGCGATTAGGGGCACTGGAGGAGTAGGGCAGTGAGGGAATCTTAGGAGGAGATCATGAGGGAGAGCCAGAAAAGTGTCACTTGCATGATAATCCCACCTCCGAAACTTCCCCTCCATGGGAAAAAAAACACTTTTTGAGAGTGATCACATTTGGAAAGAGATTTCAAAAGAAAATAATGCATTTTACTGGGCCCTTGTAAGACTAAGGAGAGAGAGAAAGGAGAGCCCTGAAGCAGGCCTGACATATAAGTGACAAATCGGACCCGCAGTGGCCCACCCAAATGCATCCTTTGCCCACCCAAATAAAAGTTCCTGAATCCGAGCCTGCTTTGAGCTCCTCACCCGCCCTCATATTCTGCTAGGCATAATCTCTTCAAGCCATCACGTTCCGAACGCCCGTTTGAGGCTATGCGCTTCCTTTAGAAGGTGCCTGCGTGCCTGAGGCAATTACTGTAACCGCCCGCAAACATCTTTGATGTCAATTTAAAAAGAAGCATATTTCTAAATATTTGTATGGTCGCAAGAAAATAAAATCAGTAAACTCGAGAAGAGCCTTACCTCTATCTTCATTACCATTCTTGCCTGGTGAACAGCTTTCTAGTGACGAGACCAGTTCCTGTCAGTGCTGGAATGCCTCCAAAATATCCATGTTCCAACAGCGCCATCCAGGGGATCAAATAGAATATACATATATTTAAAGCAAATTACTGTAGAAATATATTACATTTGAAAAAAATAAAAGCAGAATCATCCATTCTCTTAAACTACTGTGGATCCCTCTTAAAGGAATAGTGATCCACACACTATTTGGCAACCTCAATTCACTAGTACTGTGAGCCACACGCAAAGGAAAATTGATTGATGTTAAATTATTCTGAAATATGTAATTTGTATTATTCTGCTGATTAATGTTCGACTGTGCTATTCTGTTATGGTATATATAGTACACAGCTAAAAAGTAATTTCTTATGCACATTTTTACACAGAATTTTGAGATCATATGTAAATACAACTTAGTCCTATTGTAACGCACTATTTTTGACATTCTTACAAAGAGCAGATCACACTACATCATAGCACACTGTGAATGTTACCCTGTATATTTGTCCCAATGCAAAGCATTACACCACCTCCATTTATTTATGAACATCACAGGAGAACCACCAATGTTATGGAGCAGATGTGAGAAAGCTTTTTAACAATTACCTCAAATTATGTGGTTCTAACATAAACATTGAAAGGAAGGTAGCATTGCTTGCACATTGCCTAGGTGCCAAAGGGCAAGAGATATTAGAGCATCTCCTAGATTTGCCTGCTGAGGAAGTAGATGACTTGAATGCATATGAAATATATGTAAATAAAAATTAGAAAAGCACATTCTGCCTAGAATAAGCATCATTCTAGAATGGTAAAATTTTGGCAAGAGTTGTCAGAGAGAAGGTGAGAGCATAGAACAAGTTGTGTCTGAACTCAGAAGACTGTCAGTGACATGTACATTTGGTGCCTATGTTGATGAGCACATCTGTGATCAGTTTTTATTAAACTGAAACATAGGTATAGAGCATGAAGAGTTGTGGCTCAAGGATGATACTCCCCTTAATGAGGTACTCATAGTGTCTAAACAGTGTCCTGTGTCAAGGAATTACAAGTTGAGGGTACAGAATTGCACCAGAATATAAAGGGGAGGTGACTGTAGTATGGGAGAAGAAAAGAGAGACCTTTAAAAGCACTGATCAAAGCTTTATAGACCAGTATTTCAGGTGTGGAATGTTTGGCCACATGGCCAATTGAAGGGAGTGTCCGGCATGATAGACAATATGTAAAGAATGCGGCATGAAAGGGCATTATGTGGCATGTTGCAGATATAAGAAAAATGAAGAGAAAGATAAAAATACAAACGTTTCTTAACTAGATAATGACTGTAGGAAGGTAGAATCTGACTACATGGTTGCCCCCACTTTTTTCCTGGTGTTTTTATGGTTTTTGACTTAATTTGGCTGGGAACCTGCTATTCAGGTCCCCAGCCTATCTGCTTTCTCTTATAAATTGATTCCATGTACTTTAGGTACACTCCAGATTGGATTCTGGGGTACCCTTGTGAGTCCCTAGTATATGGTATACTATGTACCCAGGGCATAGGTACCCCAGAGGCCTACAGGGGCTGAAGCATGTATTATGCCACCCCTGGGAAGTCCTCCAAAACGACACCACAGGTCTGCTACTGCAGCCTGGGTAAGTTGGTGCATGCCCCCTTACAGAGATCTAGGTTCACTATATCTCACCTATCACTGCACATAAAAACCTATAAGTCACCCCTATGGCAGGCCTTATCAATCCTGAAGGCAGGGTGCTTGGTTATAAGTGAGAGGGTGCCCAGGCATGAGCTGAGCCCCTCTGCAGCCTTCGAAATCCATCCTCCGGGGTTGTCTGTAGTGCAGCCTGACCATATACTCTTAAGTGCATTATAACCAAACGGTAAAGGCTAACTTGGGACTGGCTGCACAGAAACATGTTGTGTTTGGTGTCAAACACCTTGGAATGATACTCCCACACCAGTAACTGGTGTGGGAGTATGATCCCACCCTTCTAGAGGTAGAGACATGACAGCACCGGTATACCCAGTGCCAACTTAAAAGAGCCCTGGCATCACAAAATGGATGCTGCAGCAAAAGACACGGATCTGGCCTCCTGCTGCTGACCGAAACTCCGGCAGGGGAGGCCTGGACAATAGGTTTCCTGTCACAGGGAGGTGTAACCACCTCCCAGACAGGCTAATGTGTATTGGGGCAGGGTGGGAGCACTCTCAGAGTGCTTTAAAGTCCTGCACTGGGGGCACATTTGATGTCCCTGTGCATAGTCCAGCTCAAACCAGTTCAGGGGCTTCCAGCCCCTGCTCTGGCACAAAACTGGACAAAGAAAATGGGTGTAGCCACCCCTCCTTCCAAACCCTCCCATAGGTGGGTCCCCTGAGTTAGTCCAACCCATTTCATAGGTATAAGTAAGGAACCCCTGGCAACAGGACTTTAGATATCCCTGGACAAAACTGCAACTGAATCCTGGAACTTCAACGCTCTACTCAAGATTAGAGGACTGAAGAAATCTCCCTTGGGGTCAAGGAGTGACTCCCCTGCTTGGCAGACACCAGCAAAGCAATTGCCAGTCTGCATCTTCGAAGCTCCCGCCGTACTCCAAAGTATCTGCAGCCCACGAAGAGGATTTCCCGACTTCTCAGAGGCCAACCCTATTCCCCAGCAAAGCTGAGACCCGCAGCCCTTGTGAGTAATGTGGAACCAGAACTCCTGGTCACCATGCACATTTGCACGTGCATTGACTTCCCGACGGCTCTCAAAGCAGTGCTTAAGGTTACTTGTAGCCCACACCCCGAGCACCATCTGCATCGAAGATTGTGTGCTTACACTCCACGACTGTTCCGTGAGCCCGCTGCTTGCATTTCGGCTTGAGGCTCCTTCGCGATCCCTGGTCCGTCGACTGGTGGATCCCTGTGAAGGCAACTTTAATTTTCCTTGAGCTTTCCTGGTTGCTCCAGACTTGCCCTGACTCCCCACTGCGTGGTGAGTCCCTCAGACTTTGCTGGTCTGCGCCGAAGCATCTTTCTCCTTTCTGCATGGGTTGCTGTTGCCAAGGCTTGTTGTGTCCAATCCAGGCCCCGATGCTGCAGCACTCGACATCCTTTGGGGGACAGCTCAAATCCAGCTCCTGTTCATCCTCGACACCTCCTGGTCCTCGTGGCTGAAGAGTCAAGTTTCACCTTCTTCACCTGAAATCACCCGACTTCGGTGGGCATTCACCTATCGTGCCCCTGGTCACTGGCTAGTGACCCAGACTCTGTCCCCTCTGCTTTCAGGGTCTTCTCATCTTCAATCCAGGCTTGGATCTCTTCAGACACTTCACATCTTCCCGGCAGCGGCACTTCTTCGCCTGCTCCCATTGATAACAACTACGCGACCCGACACCATTTTACACCTATGCACGCGGATTCCCTGGGTGAGGTAACTCGCGTACTCCTGTGCTCCCTTTGGTGTTGACCCTAAAACTTCCTAAGTCCAAAAGAGTTTGGTCCTAGCTCCTCTCTAAGTGTCCCTAATCTTTAAAAATCTAACCGCGACTTTCCCCATAGAAGCTAACGGGAGCTCGCGGCTGTGTTCTCACACTGCACACGGCCCCCGTGGGTCCCCTGTGTCACTACCTTGGCTGGTTCCTTGGGGTCCCAGCGATTCTACAGGCTATAGGCCTTGTGTCTAGTTAAGTCATGGTTTTTATACCACTATTTTAGTATATGGTTTGGCTTGCCCCTAGGGCCTAACGTGTATTTGTGCTATTTTACTGTAATATTTCAAGTTTAACTTATGTGTTTGGACCTCTAGCCTCATAAAGAGACTAGTAGGGTGTGTTTAGAAATACATACATATATTTTATATATATACCTGGTGTGGTTGCCTTTCATTTAGCAATTCAAGAGATTATAGACTGGTAAACAAGCTGCTTTACATTCCTTCAAAACTTAACCTGAAGGCTGCTCTCCATAGCTACCACTAGGATAGCTTTCAATAAAGGTTGTCTTTAACCTATCATCAATAAGGGCTTGTTTAGACTGGTGCAAGGTGCCCACTATAACTAGTGGACAGCATATACCAGGCCAACTTCTCACAATGACATTTTGCAAATGAAAGGTTGTGGAGAGGTAAATACCAAAGACATCATAAAAATAGATGAAACAAATGTTTAAGCAATGTTTGATTCATGCTCATGATTATCATTTCAGACCAGGCATTCAATAGCAGATTCATTTACAGGGTCCACTTAATAAACATGGACATATAAACTGGTGGATATAAGGGACAACCCATCAACTTGAGAGGCTACGTTTGGTGAAAGAATCAAAATACGGGGAAATTAAACACAAAGTAATGTGTATATGGCTGATAAAACTGACAATATTCTAAGTTAGCCAGTTTAGAAAACCCTAGGAGTAAATTTTGACCCTAATGCTTTGCCATAAATCATAGTTCAAGCAGTCCAGGAAAACTGTTTTGTGAGCAAATTCCCAGAGATATTCAATGAAGAACTAGGATGTCTCAAATCTTGGCGCTAGGTGGTGCACACACGGAATGGCCGCACTGTAGTGGGGCTCCCGCATCCCGGAGACATTCTCCTGCAATTATCCTGCTCAACATTGTGGAAGAATAATATACCCGCAGTAAAATGCTCACAATACCTTGCTGAAGACTCGCTGGAAGTTTGAAGAAAATCGCGCCGGAGGCTCCGGAGCTGCACAGCAGTGAAGTCTAGCCGGGACACAGCAGTGGAGCAAGGAGGCGAGCTGAGGCGGCTGGCAGAGGGACTTTAGACCGCGGCTGCACACGTGGGAGTAGGCCGCGAAACGCGGCTTTGAGTACGGCGGAAAACGACCCGAAAACGGAGCGAGAAAGTCGGTAACAAGTTGCAGATATCCCGGCTGAGCGAAAATACCTGCAAGTCTGGCACACTGGTGGTGCTGCGGCAATTGGGGCCATAGCGGTGAGTGCAGATGAACGGAGGGCTCTGTTGGGGGCTGCCGCCGAAGGTCTTCTGGAGAGTGGCGACAGACGAGTGACGGGGGAGGAAGAGCGGGCATGTTGGCCCCCCCTGATGAGCCAGACAAAGTACAGGAGGCCCCGTGCCGGGTTCTAATGGGGGCATAAATGTCTCAAATCTTACATCCATAAAATAAAATTGAAACCAAACACAAACCCCATTGTCTCCAAGGTCTGACACTCGCCTGTGAGCATTCAGGAATCTGTGAAGAAGGAATTGGAGAAACTGTGCAATCATAGTAGCAGGCAAACCTAACAATAAAGTGAGATTGTGTATCGACTTAAGGGCAATAAACAAAGAAGTGGTGTTGGATAGATTTCCTCTACCTACTATCACAGGCATGTTCACTGTTTTAAAAGGGGCCAAAGTCTTTTCAACTCTCGATTTGGCATCAGATCAGATGGCACCCTGGCTCGCAAGACCTTACTGCCTTCATGAAATCCCTGGGAGCATACAAATTCGAATGCATGCCTTTTGGGCTCATTTTGGCATCTTCAGTATCCCAGAGAGCTATGTGGCCTATGCTCAAAGACACACCAGAATTGTTTTATTATCAAGATGCTGTATTGGTTTGTGGCGCAACCAACAAAGAACACCGGGAAAGAGTTGAAAAGGTACTCGGGAAGTTAAAGGAATTTGGTCTCACCGTGAAAGCTGACAGGTGTAAGAACTAACTCACCTGGGGCACAAACATTCAAATAAAGGTATCAAACCCAAAGTGGACTTGGTGAATTCCATTATAAACTTGTCAATTTCACCTAAGAAATATGAGCTTTACTCATTCTTCGGGATGGAAGACTTTTACATCAAGTTTAAACAAGATTTTACAGAATTAACATTTAACCTGAGATCATTGATAAAAACTAGAACAGAATTCATATGAAGCAATACATGTGATGGAGAACTAAGTGATGTGAAACAATGTCACCAAGCTAAGTGCCTTTATACCGGGTTGAACAGTAATGGTGACGACCGATGCTAGTTCAAAACAATGGGGAGCTGTTCTATCACAAACAGATGGAAAGACAGAAATCACAATAGCCTTTGCCTCAAGATCATTACGAGGAGCAGAGGTAAACTACTCTGTGGTAGATAAAGAGGCTTTGCTGTGTTTTGGGGCATTCAAACGTTGAAGAACGTCATTTGGTGCTGCAAATTCATGGCCAGAACTGATCACAAACCCCTGAAACAAATATGTGAAAAGAAAGGTTTAGATATAATATCAAGCAACATCAAGATATAGATCATCAACCTAAAAGAATACACGTTCACAGTTGAATATATCCTGGGGTAAAAAAATAAAGCATCCGATTGTCTTTCAAGAATGCCTCCCTCCACTGCCAGCATTACAGAGGACAATCACCAGAGTGATGAGGAGGAAGTAGCATTTACGAATGTATGCTTAGTGTCTGATGGGGTGCTAGCAGAGAATGAGTGGAAATCAAGTCTCAGGGAAGATGTGACTCTAGAAATCGTCAGACAGTATATGAATAACAAATGGCCAAGTAAAGAACACCATCAAAGAAGAAGAAAAATCATTTTGGAACATCAAAGAAGAAGTAGCAGAACAGAACGATTGCCTGCTTAGAGGCACAACATTAATACCCGCAGGAAATCTGAGACAAAAAGTCATAAACAAAGGACATGAAGCTCATTTTCGTGTCCAAAACAAAAGAAAGACTAAGGCTGAGTTCTGGTGGCCTGTTTTGGACATTCAAATTGAAAAGTGTGTAGTGAAGTGTGTACCATGCAATGAGAGTGATAAAATATTAACCATGAGAAAACTCTCCCTCCATGTGCGAAAGCTACCTGAGCACCCATGGAACGAATTAGCCCTGTACATTGTCGGACCCTTAGCAGGTGAAATTGCCACTCCCTACATTATAGTTTTATGGGATCTGTACTCCATGTGGCCTAAAATCAAACTTACATCAGACATTAGTTCCTAAATTGTCATAACATTTCCAAATGAAGTTTTCGCAAGAGAAGGATCACCCTCTTCAATACAAACAGACAATCTGGTACAATTTTGTGCAAGTGAAGAGCAAACATTCCTGGAGAGAAATGGCATCACCAATAAACGCTCAGCTCTATATCACCCTGAGGCTAATAGAACAGTAGGGCACTATAATAAGACTTTAAAGGAAGGAATGCAAGTGGAAAAAGTCTACAATCTCAACTGGAGAGACGAAAGAGCTAAAAGAATCACTGAATTTCACCTCACCACCCACCAAACAACCCTGAAAACAGCCTCTGGGCGATTAAAGGGAAAGAAACCTAATTCTCATCTACTCCCTTCATGGATGAAATTGGGAAAAGGCTGACACTAAACAACCATGGAGACGATGAGAAATTAGATATCAAGGGATGAGAAAAGAAAAGCATGACCAAGACAAGCACACCAAGAAATCTAATGTCACCGTTGGGGACTGGGTAAATATTAAGCCTCCCACCTGGTGTGCAAAACACTCACAATTTTAAAAACATGTGAAAGTAGTGAAACACTTCCGGAATGCTGTAAAAACGGATGATGGTAAGGTATGGAACCTTGGAAGAGTGGCGGAACCAAACCACTCTATGTTCAAGAGACATAATGTAACGTGAGGAGTTACAAGCAACTGCAAAAACACATAGCACTGAAAATGGAGCATCAGACCCCAACCTCGAGTACTCCGCAGGAAGTTTTCTCTATAGAGTGCAAACACGTCCCATCAGACCACAAAGATATTTGAAAGAATATGCAATCATATTTAGAGTCTTAGCCGTTGTTCTTTCAAAAGAAATGTATCCGTTAGAATTGTTCACTTCATCCACTATAGTTTACTAGATATGTGTAAGAGAGCATGTATCTCTTGTTCATTTTTACTTGTTATTTTGACTCATTATATGTACCTAAAGCACCCTTGATTCCTCTGCATGCCTGCACCTCTTCCTTCTTCCTCGCTCCAAAGGTATATTTGCTGTGCAACCTTCACTCTCCACGCATTGTCTCTCTCTTCTCTTTCTCACTTCCATTGTCACTTTCCTTGTTTTATTGAAGAAAAGATGGTGTGTGGTATTTCCTCATTCAGTTCAATCCTTACCTGTGTTCTCCCATGCCCAATGTACATTAGTCCCTGCCCACCAACATTCTATCAGCAGTGTTCCATGGCTGAGAGAGCTGGCCAAGGAAGGAAGGTTGATCTGTGATGTGCTGTGGCTGGGGAGTGTTATATCCATAAACATTTGTACCTCTTTATTGCTCCCTGGTGTGTTCCTCTAACATCTTAACACCAGGTCTTTAGCTTCTTGCAGAATTCAGTAAATGAGGAGGCGGCTCGTATGTGTAGTGGCAGGTCATTCCATGCTTTAGAAGCAATGCGGGAGAAGGCTCGACCACCAGATGTGGTGCCTGGAAAGTTCGTGAAAGCAGATGCGATTGGCCACCGAGTCTGAATGGGCTGCAGCCTTCTTGTTTATTTATTTATTTATTTATTTACGTAATTTTTATAGCGCAACAAATACCCTGGGGTGTCTCGGCGCTGTGGAGCTACTGGGGTCAGTCATCCTCTCATTGGTTAAATAACCACGTTTTTTAAGAGCCTGCGGAAGCTCATCAGATTCGGGGCAGTTTTGATGGAATGTGGCAAAAGATTCCAGAGTTTGGGGTGGCCACCAAGAAACGTCTATCTCCCCAGGTGGCCGTTCTTGTGAGTGGAACAGTGAGGAGGTTGGTATTGGCCGATCTTAATTGCCGTCTAGGAGTGTATGGCTGAAAGGCTTCCGTCAGGAACCTGGGTCCTATGCCGTGTACTGCCTTATATGCAATGCAGAGGGCCTTGAATTTAATGCGGCTCTCTACTCTCAGCCAGTGGAGTTGACGAATGCCAAGAGTGGTGGAGTTGCGGCGAGGAATGCTCAGGAGAATCCTGGCTGCCGCATTCTGGATGGATTGCAGCTTTGTTATGACACGCTTCTGGGTATGGAGAAAGAGAGCGTTTCCATAATCCATTTTGGAGAAGACTAAGGTAGAGACCAGAGTCTTCCCAGCTGAGGGAGGGAGATAAGGGAGCAGCCTCTTAATCTTTTTCAGAATAAAGAATGAAGACGACACAACCTTGTTTGTATGAAGGTCAAATACCAACTTGTGAATTTTGTGAATTTTGTTGATTCCCATCATAGAGGGTGATCCTATAGTCCAACTTGCTTGTGACCAGGGTGTGCAAGCCGGTTTTCCAGGTGCTGTGTGGGAGCCATTTGAAAATCTTCCTCAGCATCTTCAGGGTATGGAAGCATGAGACGGTTACAGCATTGACTTGGATGGTCATGTCGAGTTTGCTGTTGATGATGATCCCGAGGTTCTTGGCATGGATTGTGGGGGGTTGGTGTCAGTACTAGCACTGTTGGCCACCAGGTGGAGTTCCGACATGATGTGCTCTTCCTGAATATCATGATTTCAGTCTAGTTGGTGTTCAGCTTTAGACAACTGGGGCCATATGTACGACATCATGAGCCATGTACAAAGCCTATTTAGCGAGACGCAATTTATTTGCGACAAGCTAAATAGGTTTTGCAACTCGCTATTTGGAAGGAGCGTTCCCCTTCAAATAGCAAGTCTCAAAACCATGTACTAATGTTTTGTGACTGCAATTGCGGTCGCAAAACACTCGCAATTACCACTTACTTCAAGTAGGTGGTAATGCATTTGAAAATTTGAAGGGGTCCCAGGGTACCCCTTCCCCTTTGCAAATCATGCAAAAATATTTTTTATGGGCAGGCAGTGGTCCTATGGACCACTGCCTGCCCTTAAAAAATTAAACGAAAACGTTTCCGTTTTCCTTTAAGGACAATGGGCTGCATTTGGGGAAAAAACTGCTTTATTTAAAAGCAGTCCCACACAGGGTAGTCTGCTGAGCCCAGCAGGCCACCATCCCTGGGAGGGCCTGTCATTCCAAATGGGTCCGCAAAATGCGAGAGGCTCATTAATATTAATGAGCTGCGCAATTTGCGACCCCATTGAGAATAGCAAACAGTGTTAAACACACTGTTAAACCAGATTGGTCGCACACTGCTACACCTACCAGGCGTGTTCCCCCAATGAAAATGGTCCCTGAAGGTCAGCGTCGGCGGATACACCTATGCTCGAGTGAGAATGCAAGTATGCGTGGCGTGTGCCATCCCTGGACACGTGTTTCGAGGTAGTTGCCTCTCGTCAGCAGGGAGTAGGAAAATGTGTGGGGTTGCTGTGTAAGCTGCTAAAATCGTTATCAGGTCTAGTACCTCTCGTAGCGCGCAGGTGCGTAACCATGAGTCCGTCGACTCCACCGGCTCAAGGGAGCCTGAATATAAAGTTAAACCAGATTGGTCGCACACTGCTACACCTACCAGGCATGTTCCCCCAATGAAAATGGTCCCTGAAGGTCAGCGTCGGCGGATACACCTATGCTCGAGTGAGAATGCAAGTATGCGTGGCGTGTGCCATCCCTGGACACGTGTTTCGAGGTAGTTGCCTCTCGTCAGCAGGGAGTAGGAAAATGTGTGGGGTTGCTGTGTAAGCTGCTAAAATCGTTATCAGGTCTAGTACCTCTCGTAGCGCGCAGGTGCGTAACCATGAGTCCGTCGACTCCACCGGCTCAAGGGAGCCTGAATATAAAGTTAAACCAGATTGGTCGCACACTGCTACACCTACCAGGCGTGTTCCCCCAATGAAAATGGTCCCTGAAGGTCAGCGTCGGCGGATACACCTATGCTCGAGTGAGAATGCAAGTATGCGTGGCGTGTGCCATCCCTGGACACGTGTTTCGAGGTAGTTGCCTCTCGTCAGCAGGGAGTAGGAAAATGTGTGGGGTTGCTGTGTAAGCTGCTAAAATCGTTATCAGGTTTAGTACCTCTCGTAGCGCGCAGGTGCGTAACCATGAGTCCGTCGACTCCACCGGCTCAAGGGAGCCTGAATATAAAGTTAAACCAGATTGGTCGCACACTGCTACACCTACCAGGCGTGTTCCCCCAATGAAAATGGTCCCTGAAGGTCAGCGTCGGCGGATACACCTATGCTCGAGTGAGAATGTAAGTATGCGTGGCGTGTGCCATCCCTGGACACGTGTTTCGAGGTAGTTGCCTCTCGTCAGCAGGGAGTAGGAAAATGTGTGGGGTTGCTGTGTAAGCTGCTAAAATCGTTATCAGGTCTAGTACCTCTCGTAGCGCGCAGGTGCGTAACCATGAGTCCGTCGACTCCACCGGCTCAAGGGAGCCTGAATATAAAGTTAAACCAGATTGGTCGCACACTGCTACACCTACCAGGCGTGTTCCCCCAATGAAAATGGTCCCTGAAGGTCAGCGTCGGCGGATACACCTATGCTCGAGTGAGAATGCAAGTATGCGTGGCGTGTGCCATCCCTGGACACGTGTTTCGAGGTAGTTGCCTCTCGTCAGCAGGGAGTAGGAAAATGTGTGGGGTTGCTGTGTAAGCTGCTAAAATCGTTATCAGGTCTAGTACCTCTCGTAGCGCGCAGGTGCGTAACCATGAGTCCGTCGACTCCACCGGCTCAAGGGAGCCTGAATATAAAGTTAAACCAGATTGGTCGCACACTGCTACACCTACCAGGCGTGTTCCCCCAATGAAAATGGTCCCTGAAGGTCAGCGTCGGCGGATACACCTATGCTCGAGTGAGAATGCAAGTATGCGTGGCGTGTGCCATCCCTGGACACGTGTTTCGAGGTAGTTGCCTCTCGTCAGCAGGGAGTAGGAAAATGTGTGGGGTTGCTGTGTAAGCTGCTAAAATCGTTATCAGGTCTAGTACCTCTCGTAGCGCGCAGGTGCGTAACCATGAGTCCGTCGACTCCACCGGCTCAAGGGAGCCTGAATATAAAGTTAAACCAGATTGGTCGCACACTGCTACACCTACCAGGCGTGTTCCCCCAATGAAAATGGTCCCTGAAGGTCAGCGTCGGCGGATACACCTATGCTCGAGTGAGAATGCAAGTATGCGTGGCGTGTGCCATCCCTGGACACGTGTTTCGAGGTAGTTGCCTCTCGTCAGCAGGGAGTAGGAAAATGTGTGGGGTTGCTGTGTAAGCTGCTAAAATCGTTATCAGGTCTAGTACCTCTCGTAGCGCGCAGGTGCGTAACCATGAGTCCGTCGACTCCACCGGCTCAAGGGAGCCTGAATATAAAGTTAAACCAGATTGGTCGCACACTGCTACACCTACCAGGCGTGTTCCCCCAATGAAAATGGTCCCTGAAGGTCAGCGTCGGCGGATACACCTATGCTCGAGTGAGAATGCAAGTATGCGTGGCGTGTGCCATCCCTGGACACGTGTTTCGAGGTAGTTGCCTCTCGTCAGCAGGGAGTAGGAAAATGTGTGGGGTTGCTGTGTAAGCTGCTAAAATCGTTATCAGGTCTAGTACCTCTCGTAGCGCGCAGGTGCGTAACCATGAGTCCGTCGACTCCACCGGCTCAAGGGAACCTGAATATAAAGTTAAACCAGATTGGTCGCACACTGCTACACCTACCAGGCGTGTTCCCCCAATGAAAATGGTCCCTGAAGGTCAGCGTCGGCGGATACACCTATGCTCGAGTGAGAATGCAAGTATGCGTGGCGTGTGCCATCCCTGGACACGTGTTTCGAGGTAGTTGCCTCTCGTCAGCAGGGAGTAGGAAAATGTGTGGGGTTGCTGTGTAAGCTGCTAAAATCGTTATCAGGTCTAGTACCTCTCGTAGCGCGCAGGTGCGTAACCATGAGTCCGTCGACTCCACCGGCTCAAGGGAGCCTGAATATAAAGTTAAACCAGATTGGTCGCACACTGCTACACCTACCAGGCGTGTTCCCCCAATGAAAATGGTCCCTGAAGGTCAGCGTCGGCGGATACACCTATGCTCGAGTGAGAATGCAAGTATGCGTGGCGTGTGCCATCCCTGGACACGTGTTTCGAGGTAGTTGCCTCTCGTCAGCAGGGAGTAGGAAAATGTGTGGGGTTGCTGTGTAAGCTGCTAAAATCGTTATCAGGTCTAGTACCTCTCGTAGCGCGCAGGTGCGTAACCATGAGTCCGTCGACTCCACCGGCTCAAGGGAGCCTGAATATAAAGTTAAACCAGATTGGTCGCACACTGCTACACCTACCAGGCGTGTTCCCCCAATGAAAATGGTCCCTGAAGGTCAGCGTCGGCGGATACACCTATGCTCGAGTGAGAATGCAAGTATGCGTGGCGTGTGCCATCCCTGGACACGTGTTTCGAGGTAGTTGCCTCTCGTCAGCAGGGAGTAGGAAAATGTGTGGGGTTGCTGTGTAAGCTGCTAAAATCGTTATCAGGTCTAGTACCTCTCGTAGCGCGCAGGTGCGTAACCATGAGTCCGTCGACTCCACCGGCTCAAGGGAGCCTGAATATAAAGTTAAACCAGATTGGTCGCACACTGCTACACCTACCAGGCGTGTTCCCCCAATGAAAATGGTCCCTGAAGGTCAGCGTCGGCGGATACACCTATGCTCGAGTGAGAATGTAAGTATGCGTGGCGTGTGCCATCCCTGGACACGTGTTTCGAGGTAGTTGCCTCTCGTCAGCAGGGAGTAGGAAAATGTGTGGGGTTGCTGTGTAAGCTGCTAAAATCGTTATCAGGTCTAGTACCTCTCGTAGCGCGCAGGTGCGTAACCATGAGTCCGTCGACTCCACCGGCTCAAGGGAGCCTGAATATAAAGTTAAACCAGATTGGTCGCACACTGCTACACCTACCAGGCGTGTTCCCCCAATGAAAATGGTCCCTGAAGGTCAGCGTCGGCGGATACACCTATGCTCGAGTGAGAATGCAAGTATGCGTGGCGTGTGCCATCCCTGGACACGTGTTTCGAGGTAGTTGCCTCTCGTCAGCAGGGAGTAGGAAAATGTGTGGGGTTGCTGTGTAAGCTGCTAAAATCGTTATCAGGTCTAGTACCTCTCGTAGCGCGCAGGTGCGTAACCATGAGTCCGTCGACTCCACCGGCTCAAGGGAGCCTGAATATAAAGTTAAACCAGATTGGTCGCACACTGCTACACCTACCAGGCGTGTTCCCCCAATGGTCCCTGAAGGTCAGCGTCGGCGGATACAGCTATGCTCGAGTGAGAATGCAAGTATGCGTGGCGTGTGCCATCCCTGGACACGTGTTTCGAGGTAGTTGCCTCTCGTCAGCAGGGAGTAGGAAAATTGTATTTAGTGTTAAACACACTGTTTTAAATTTTATTTTGCACCTTGCCTATCGTATCGCCAAGGTCAGGACTACAATTCCCAGAAGGCAGTTGATTAAAGGAGTGGCCTTTTATACCGGGTGACGTTCCCTCATAGGTGTGCGCAATTCTTGTTTCAGGTTGCTCTCTCTCTCTCTCTCGGCTGAGAGAGAGGCCCGTGGCTACTGGAAGCCGCTCCGTGTGGTTTCATCTGTTCGTTCCTTGAGAAGCGCGGGTCCCCTGAACTTTAGAAGGATCGTTGCCTGGAAGCAGTGTTACGGGTGAGTCAGAACCAGAATTCGGGTTCTTGTAAAGTGCTCCTAATTGGCATGTGATTTCCTGGGTGTGCAGCAGCGAAGATTTCCCGCTGTCACGCCATTTTATGTTGTGCATTGGCATTGCTTAGCTTGGCGGATCGGAGCTAATCGGATGGCCAGAGCGGAATGCGGTGGTGAGTCTTAGCCACGCATTACGGATTCTGTGTAGCAGGAAGCAGTGCTCTTTCTTTGAAATTTCATTTTTTTTCTTCGTTTGGGTTTGGCTCGTTTAAGATAAGGATCTGAATCTGTATCCAAGTAACTATTTTGAAAACAGCGGTATGCTGGACAAAACTTCTTCACTGTTGATGGAAACAAAAGAAGACAACCAATTTTCTTTGGGTTGCTTTTGACATTGCTCTTGGACACTGCGCATTTGGGAAGTAGTAATTTGCTTCTTTATCTCTCTGTGGATTAAGACTCTGTTTACATACCAGCACCTTTTTCTTTTGTTATATATTGGACGTCTTCTCATTACTAAGGGTGTGATAAGGAACCAGTATGTACGGGGTCTGCATGACGAAATATGGCTTGGTGAGGTGTTGTTTTCTGAGGTGCACTAATCTGTTGACTTATGCCTTGTAGATGAGCAAGGTAGAGTGAAGTAACTAGCGTGATCATATGAGAGTCGTTTTTCATGTTTTCATTTATTTATGGTAATGTTATTTGTTTTGCAGGTTCCTTTTCCCCGCAGTTCCTCTCATATCCTTGCCTCACCTGATCACCCTAACACTCTGTGCTTATAGTCAGAGTTGGGGATGTTAGGAGGTGGACCCCTCATTGCTTCACCTGGATTTCGCGGAGTTCTTATTTCTGAGGAAAGAGATTTCTGACAGAGGAAGCTGCTGAACAAGCAGCTCCCTCTGTCCAAAAGAAGTTCTGCTCTGCTTCTAGCAAGCATGAGCATTTATGATGCTCTCGCTAGCTAGTGGCGGAGCAGAGTTCGCTATGGCTTGTCCGGAGCGGTAATGCTCCCACCAATCTATAGCAAACTGCAATGTCCCAGGGATGGGCACCCCGGGACACTGCAGGAGCCGACCCTGGGAGGATGTCAGTCCTCAGGGCCATCCCTGGCTCCAGGATAAGGGCCGTTTGGCCCCTTCCTTGTTAGTCATTTTCCCCGGGGAGGTGGTGGTGCCCAGGGCTGCAGGGAGGCTCATGCCCCCCCACATTCAAATTCGCACAAGCCCTATGTAGGTGGTGGTCACCGGGATGGGGGATCCACGTGGCTCCCTATTCATTAAACGTAAAGCCGGGGGAGGTGGCAGCACCGGGGCATTGGGGGAGTGCGGGGGGATCCCTGAAGCCCCCCCACAATATATTCAGATTAATTCCTATTGCAATTAAAATGGGAAAATGCACTTTTTTTGCCCCCTTTTACTCAGCCCTCGCTTAGCCGATCAATCTGAAACTTCCCACGCACAACAGGACTTACTGTGACACTTATTCTGGGAAAATGTTGTGAAGATTTGTCAACCAGCGCCAAAGGTATAGGCATGTCAAAAAACTATTTTCCTGTGGATACTAGGTCCTAAGTATAACTACCTACTGGCGACGGCCAGTAGATATTATATATATCGCAAATAGGTAGTTATACTTAGGACCTAGTTTCCATAGGAAAATAGCTTTTCGACTTTCTTTTATCTTTGGTGTGGCTTGACCAATCTTCCTGAAAAGTTCCCAAAAATGTGTCAAGGTAGGTTCTGTGTGTGCTGGAAAGTTTGGGGGTGATCAATGTAGTGAGGACCGAGAAAAAGGGGCGCAAAATAAGTGTGTGCTTGTAATGTTAATTCCCAAAGGAACGCGTTGTTGAACACACAGCCAGAACTAATAGAAGGAATTACACCATATTTGGAAGAAAGGTAGATGTTGTTACACAGATTATACTTTTTGTTATTTGGTGTAAATCTGTTCAGTAGTTTTTCAGAAATGTAAGTCGAAAATTATAATGATATCTCTGGTTGCGAAGCCTGAAAAAAGACGAGCATTTGCAAGGAAATGCACATGTTTGATTGAGGGCCAACACGTCAACCAGGAAGTGTTGGCAGCCATCTTGGTACTCAGCTTCACTGAGTCCCCCCAAAAAAGTGAAATAAAGAAAAGGGGAACGGGTAGGAATACCCTGACCCCCAAGCCATGAACTTGGGCTCCCCTGGTACCCCGCCAACACATAAATGCATTAAAAAAAGAACATTTCTATGAAGTTACAATAAATGCAAATTTGAGACAAAACAAAAAGCCTGCACGTCTTTTTACTAAAGCTCCCGGGTGGGCCAAATCCCGGTGGCATGTGGGTAAACAAGGAGGGGGCTCATGGGGCCCCTTTCTGGGCTTTTTCTAAGCCCCAAGGAACACCACCTCCCCGGGGAACTCAAAACTAAAAATGCAGGGGGGGTGCTCAGCACCCCCGTTGCCTCAAGGATCACCAGCTCCCCGGGGCTACAATAAAATAATGAAGGGGGACCACTACCTCCCCAGGGCTTACTTAACATTGGAGGGGGGACGTGCGACCCTCCTCGTGGAGCCCTACATTGCCCTGAGGACCGCATCCCCGTGCCAGCTCCAGCAATGTCCTGAGGTGCCCACCCCTGGGACATTGCAGTTTGATATGGCTTTGTGGGAGCACCACTTCCGCTAAGCTGTAGCAAATATTGCTCCGCTTCATGGAAGCGAGAGCATCAAAAATGAACTCACTCCAACAAAGCAGAGCAAAATTGCTTTTGGACAGTGGGAGCTGCATGTTAGCAGCTTCCTCTGTCCAAAAGTGCCCGCTCCCACTGAAGGCGGCGAGCTGGCAGGGACTGCGGAGCCTTAAGGCTCCCCCGTTAGTCCCCAAATAAGAGGCCTGGCCCCAGGGGATGCAGTCCCTGGTGCTGATATTGGCCTAGGAAAGGGGGTAATGTAGCCCCCTCCCTTGTTTTGGACTTCCTGGAGTTAACAGGAGGGGTATTTGGCCCACAAGGCTGTCCTTGGGGGCCAACTACCCCTCCTGTTATCTCCAATAAGTCCCACACAGCGGGATTGCTAAGAGGTCATCAGAGGCCACACCCCTTTCTCCACCACTATGCAAACATGGCTCATGGTGCACTACTGTTTAGTGGATGAAGTTGACTTTACTTCTGGGGGACCTTGGGGGCCAAGAAGACCTCCTGGTACCTCCGGCAAGTCCTATACAGAGGTACTCCTGAGAGCTGGTCAGAGCCCCAGCCTTGTTTCTCTAACAACTTTGCCAATGTGGCGACTAGTTAAAAAGCATTAGAAATTCACAGAAAAAAACAAAGGTTACAGAGAAATTATAGTCAGGCTCAGGTTTCACTCATGCAAATCCAGAGAAATTCAGCAGTTATAGTACACACATTCACTCAGTCACCCATACAGCCATTCATACACGAACACACTCACTACTACAGCCCCTGTTATATCCACTCATACACCCATACAGCCACTCAAACACTGTCAGTCACCCATAGAGCTACTCACACACCTACTCATTCACCCATAGTCAATCACATACTTATATATACAGTTATACACACACCCACTCACTTATTCATACAGATACTAATACATACTCACCTATACAGTTGCTGACACAAACACACACTCACCCATATAGCCACTCTCACATTCACTCACTCACACAGTAACTCATCTATACTAACACTCACCTAAACTTCCTTTCACATATGCAGTTACTCACCCATATACCACTGACATATCCATTCACTCACCGACACAGCCATACACACACTCAGTCACCCATGCAGCCCCTCACCGACGTACTCACTAACCCATACATCCACTGACTCAACCACTCACTAATTCATGCAGGCAGTCACACACACCCTCACTCACCCACACAGACACTCATGCACCCATAGAGGTACTCAGACTACCAGTCACCCATACAGCCTCTCATGTCCCTTCTCACCAACCAATACAGCCACTTATACACCAACTGACAGACTGATACAGAAATTCACACAACCTAGTCACTCACCCATACATTTACTGAGAAACTTCATCCCTCACTTATACGGTCAGTCACACACCCACTGAATCATCCATACAGACACTCATATACACACCGATTTACCAATACACCTTGGTATATATATTTAACACCCATAAGCTTTTTAAAAACATTCACAGTCACTGGATGATGTCATCAGTGATTCCATTGCAGATGTCATCAGTGATGTACCTGACCATGTCATGAGTGATGTATTATGTTAGGTCATAGCAGTGCATTGCAGGGCGTGAGTTATAGTTACCTCAGCTAACTATAACTGCTGGATTTCTCTGGTTTTGTACGAGTAAAACCGGAGCCCAACTATAATGTCTCTATAACATTTGTTTTTTTAGTGTATTAAAGTTTTTTTAATTCCATTTCCTAACTATAACATCCCTGTAATCTTTGTATTTTTTCAGTGAAAACATAAATGTATATAAATATTTATATATATATATATATATATATATATATATATATATATATATATATATATATATATATATATTCACTTAAAAAACCATAGGTTTCACACATGTTATAGTTAGCTGGACATTTCAGTCGTACAAAACCAATGAAATTCCCCCGTTATAGTTAGTGCAGGCAACTATAACTCACGCGACCGCAATCCTCTGCTGATGATGTCAAATATTACATCACTGTATTTAGACACTTATTTACCCATGTCTTCTTCCATTAATTTTTAGCTATACATATATTACAAATATTTTTTTTTTCAGAAAGACACATATGTCATCAGTGATGTAATATTTGACATCATCAGCAGAGGATTGCGGTCGCGTGAGTTATAGTTGCCTGCACTATCTATAACGGGGCAATTTCATTGGTTTTGTACGAGTGAAATGTCCAGCTAACTATAACATGTGTGAAACCTATGGTTTTTTAAGTGAATTTGCAAGGTTTTTTAAATGCTAATTCCTAACTATAACGTGTGTGAAACCGATGGTTTTTTCAGTGAATTTGTACGTTTTTTTAAATGCAAATTTTTTTTTGAGATTTTTGGTAAAAAATAATATCCAACCTATGTATAAAATAATATATGTACTATATCCTGCATTATGGAATGGTTAATTTTTTAAAAATTAATGTTTACATACAGTTGTACATCACAGTTATTATCTTCTACAACTCTTGAAACTTGTATTTTTTTTTTTATGCATTTTATAATACGTGCTCCGTACGTCATAAGTACGGTGCGCTTACGTGATACGATGTGCGTACGGTAAACTGACGCTACGCGCTCCGTACGTCATAAGTACGGTGCGCTTACGTGATACGTACGTGACGTACGCGTACACGCATGCGCGTTGCGCGGAAGCAACGTTGCGGTTACGCAGGTGCGTGTAATGCGCATGCGCGAGTGCGTCCTACGTACGCGCTCCGTAAGCGCTCCGTAAGCGTCACGTTTGCGCATGCGTACTTGTTTACGAGCGCGTACCGTAAGCTTACGGAGCGCGCACGGTAGGTCATGTGATCCACAAAGAACACTTTTCATTGGTTGAAACTACTTTCAGTTCCAGAAACTTCCCACACCACACCCATTCCCCTCATTACTGCTTGAGATCCCCTAGGAGAAGGAGCTGAACTGACATTGAGATACAATGGCAGAGAAGCAGTCCTCTTCTGAGAGTGATCCTAGCAGCACCATCATCAGACAGAGAAGGAGGAAACAAAAGAATTCTTTTGTGTGGGAGTATTTTACTTTTCCAGAGGGGCAGAAAAAGGTCAATGCTCCATTGGTCACTTGCAGACTTTGTGAGGGTGTTTTATCTAGAGGAGATCCAAGGAAGAAGTATTCCTTTGGAAATCACTCTATGATGAGACACCTTAGGGATAAACATCCCAGGACCTTTGCTCGACATACTGAAGAAAACTCTTCAGTAAGTCACCGGAGCCCAACCTAAGAAGCTCAGCCGAGTACATCATCGGCAGCTCAGCTGAGCCCTTCCTCTGAGGTGGGAGCATCACCTTCTTCAGCTCCTCTGGATATTAACCCTCGATTTCGGAGGGTTTCAATGAGGTGTACAACGTGTTGTGGTCTTATTGTTTTTGGGGAGACCAGTGTTTCCCTTATTAACAATAAGATAGACCAGCACGTTTGTAGACGTTCATAATATTCCCATTCTTTCTTTCCTCTATCCCTGTATTAACCCAACGGCTCTTTTAAGAGCCAACCTTACCTCACAATTTTTTTTATTTTTTTTTAAGCTTTCCTTTTTGAAAAATATTTTTTGCCGTGCGCGTACGGTACGCGTAATCGCGGAATAGTTACGCGAAGTTCGCAAAATTTTTCCGTTTACGCCGTGCGCGTACGCTACGCGCATTCCGCGATTTTTTGAAAAAAAATTAAAATTAATTTTTGCCCTTGGGGGTCCATCTGTGACCCCCTGGCCAAGGCTAGGGGGTCAGGAACTGTCCACCCTGCCCCCTTTTCACGTTCTCCACCTTTGTTTTTCACCCCCTCAGACTGCGAGAGACAAAATGGCGGCCGACACTTCCTGGTTTCGACCGATTCGAATGTTTACTAAGATCTAACAACCAATCAGAATCGCGCTCGTGCACGGCGGCGTGCGCGTAAGTTAAGCTTACGGTACACGCTCGGAGCGCGCCTATAGATATTTATATTGATTTAAATGCTATTTTCTCAGGAAATACTGAACAGATTTACACGAGACCTTCAAAAGGCACATCCCTGACCTGAGGGCTACCTCTCTGCCAAATTTCAAGTGATTCTGTTCAGCCGTTCGGGCTGTAGCTGTGTCTAAAGTTCCTATGGAAAAATGCATGGGGAAAACACGTTTTGGGACCCCCCTTTTTTCTCAGCCCCTGCTTGACGAATCACCCCAAGACTTTCAGGGTAGGAGCTGAGCGGAGCGCCCCATTAGTTTTGAAAATTTCGAAAGGATTCGTCAACCGGCGCCAAAGTTATTTAAAATAGAATATTCAGATTTCCTATGGAAACACGGTCCTAACTATAACTATCTACTGGCGACCGCCAGTAGATAATATATATATATATATATATATCCTAACACAGGATCATGGGGTTCTTAAAGGCACAAGTAACATTGTCAGGCGCTACGTGTCAATCAAACAACATAAACAAAGTATTTATACGAACACAAAATGAAAAATAGCTTCTCGTGCTGATTAGATGCATCATTTGTGTTACATTACTCTCACATAAAATATTACCATTTCAGTGGTTTATTGATCCGAAATATTACACTTAATCAGATCATTATCAAGTGTGTTGTTGTCAACAAAGTTTTGCTCAAATTTAAGAAAACGTTACACTTTACAATACCAATGAACATGAAGACAATATGTTCTCACAATATTTCATTTTTTTTGTTTAAATTTCTTTATTTGCATTTTATAACATTTTAACATTAATAGTGCAGAATTCACATGTTACATGGGAGATAATATATGAAGGGATCAGATTCATGGCACTTGTACTTATTAAACATATTATCAAGACATGACAGTTTGGCTGCAACCACCTTAATAGTCATCTGTTTAGATTCACAGTGCATTAGTTACAGTCACGATACCACCATAATGTCCAGGGATGATGATGGTAGGTGTGTCCCGCTTCTATTATGTGCAATGTCGCAGCAGAAACATGAACTGCTCTGCCCACTGCAGCCTGGTTGGATCTATGTGATTCTTGTTTCAGGAAATAGTGCAATGCATATTTAATAACGAGAAAAAATGAGCATGTAAACAAATTACAACAATCCAGCACACTAGAATCATTTCAGGCTATTGTTGGTGCTTCCATCATATGCGTACACGTCCTTCAGTCCCGAGCCCCACCATTGCAGGATACAGAAAGAGAAAAATCTAGAGCTATCCCAGTTCCCTAATACAACAGTACACATTCAGGTGATGTCAATATCAAATTGGTATGTGCGGTATCTAAGTCATGGATCACTCAGGTGTTTACAATTGACCTAGTCCTATCGCTGTTTGGTGAATTATTACCATCAGAGTCCTGGTCTGATTGTTTTTATTTCAACAGTATTGTGTCCCAGTATTGCGCGATGGGGTATTTATGCCAGCCTGCTACTTCCTCCCTGTGCAGTGTCGTGCTTTTGGCCTGTGTCCATACCACTAGTGAATTGTGGAAGACAGGGGGTTGTTTACTTTTTCACCGCTTAGTGATTAATTGTTTAGCTACAATAAGACCCAAATCTGTAAATCTGGAGGTAACTTTGTGTTTCTTGGGTCTAGGAAATCAGACCCAATATACATTCTGCCCATGTGCACAATTAGGGTCCATCAGTGTAGGCCGCTAGCAGTGCTGTCACTTCCTACCTATAAAGCTGTAGTGTAGGGCAGGACCACAGCATGTGCAGTAAATTAGCGGCCACCTGTATGCAGCGCGGGCAAGCGGAATTGGTTATTTGGAAATAGTTGTTTAGTTTGTCTGGAGATAAATACGCTCTGTGTGTAATATAGGTTTGAATAACACGAAATTTGGCATTTCTTGTTATCTGCGTGGAACTGGCCAGATTTGTACCCAATCGCCATCCGACCATGGAGTGCCCCTGTCCTGGTCGCACTACGAGCACAGAGACATCAGAGGCTGCAGAGTGTGTGCTAGCCAAGCCTCTGTCAACCAGAGTATAATGTGGCTTCTGTTGCCCATAACGTGCAAGTACTGGAGCAGTAGGTGCATTTCAGGTTCAGTGCTCACATCTCCCCTTGACATTGTAAGTGATCTGACAATCGAATTATGAAGTAGGAATTGACCTGCTGGCAATTCATACTGAAAAGACAGTCTTTCAAAGGGTATCAGAGTACCATCCTCGTATAAATTGCCAAGCGTGTGTATCCCGGCGGTGTGCCAGGGCAAAGGTACACTATTGGGGGTGCCTGTTTTGTTCCTCAGTGTCCCCAAGAGGGGCAGCACTGGGGCATATGGAGTTTTGCTCCTGGTGCGGTATAGACTGCGCTTGTGGTAGCGAAGGGCCAAGGCCAGGTAAGTCGGAGATGGAGTGGGAAGTCGGGCCATTAGGTGAAACAGATGATAAATCTGAGAGTGAGACCATTGAGGTAGTGTCAAGGTTGTGTCTGCTAAATTAAGTCCTGCAAGCCATTCCGCTACCCATTGGAGCTGTGATGCTAAATAATATAGCTCCATGTTTGAGACAGCCAGTCCCCCCTTATTTGTGGGCGCATATAGTTTCCAGAACGCTATTCTAGGATGGCTTGAATTCCAAATAAAACCCCGAAGCAGCTGTTCCAGCTCACAAAACATTTTGGTAGGGACATAGACGGGGAGGTTAGAGAAGTAATACAGGAGCCTGTGCAATATCACCATTTTGGTCAAGGCAATTCCGACCATCACATTTAATGGCAGCGTTATCCACAATTTCACTCGTGCCCTAATGGAAAATACAGCTCTAATCAGATTGCCCTCCAAAATGTCTGAAGGACTATGGTAGATGAAAACACCTAGATACCTGAAAGTGGAAGGCTGTCAGTTAAGAAGTGAGTTGTGTATGAGAAACTCTGGGTTACAGGCTTTGCTTCTGAAGGGGTAGAGACACGACTTAGCCCAATTCACGTTCATGCTCAACGTCGCCTTAAACTGTCCTAATGTGTCTGCTATAAAACTCGGTATATTATGTACGTCCCAGAGATATAAGAGGAGGTTGTCCGCATATAGCGAAACCACATGTAAACCATCTCCCAGTTGGATACCCCAGTCCCCTCTCCCGCCAAGCAATTGTATTGCTAATGGCTCCATCGCTAGTGAGAAGAGAAGTGGGGCAGGGGGCAACCGTGCCTAGTATCACTGTGAATGGTTATGTTCTCTGATGTTATGCTACCTATGCGAACCCTGATGGTGGGCTGTGTGTAGAGCAGTTTGATCAGTTGGAGAATGTTATCCCCAAACCTGTAGTCACGTAAAACCACAAAAAGATAGGTCCACTCTAGTGAGTCGAAGGCCTTCTCCAGGTCCAGGACCAAGCAGCCTAAATTGGGCCAGGGAGCTGTAGCATATTCCTGAATTCTGAAGAATCTACATATATTCAGGGAGGTGTTCCGGGTGGGGACAAAACCATTTTGTCTGGATGTACTAAGGACTTTAGCAGTGGAGCCAGTCTAGCAGCAACAATGGATGCTAAAATTTTATAATCTCTATTGAGTATAGCCAGCGGCCTGTAAGATCCTAATAAGGCTGGATCCCTGCCTGGTTTGGGGAGAGAGACCAGTAAAGCTTCTCTCTGTGTAGTTGTGAGTGTGAAGTCTGCAAGCGCAGCGCCATATACTCTTTTGAGCTGTGGTGCTAATATATCAGCGTAGGCACTGTAGAATATGGATGGAAGTCCATCCAGACCCGTGGTTTTCTCCGGGGCTAAGGTGCGCATACTTACCAGTATCTCCTCTATGTTTACTGTGGTGTCACGTTGGAGCCTCTGTTCCGGGGTGATTTTGGGAAGGGTGATGGCAGCTAGGTATTGGTGAGTCTCCTCTGTCGTTATATTGACTGTGGACATGTATAGAGTGGCATAGTGAGATGTGAATTCCCGGTGAATGTTGTGTTGTTAGTAAAAGTACATTGTCGGACCCTTAGCAGGTGAAATTGCCACTCCCTACATTATAGTTTTAAGGGATCTGTACTTATGTGGCCTAAAATCAGACTGACACCAGACATTAGTTCCAAAATTGTCATAACATTTCCAAATGAAGTTTTCGCAAGAGAAGGATCACCCTCTTCAATAACAGTAGACAATCTGGTACAATTTTGTGCAAGTGAAGAGCAAACATTCCTGGAGAGAAATGGCATCACCAATAAACGCTCAGCTCTATATCACCCTGAGGCTAATAGAACAGTAGGGCACTATAATAAGACTTTAAAGGAAGGAATGCAAGTGGAAAAAGTCTACAATCTCAACTGGAGAGACGAAAGAGCTAAAAGAATCATTGAATGTCACTTCACCACCCACCAAACAACCCTGAAAACAGCCTCTGGGCGATTAAAGGGAAAGAAACCTAATTCTCATCTACTCCCTTCATGGATGAAATTGGGAAAAGGCTGACACTAAACAACCATGGAGACGATGAGAAATTAGATATCAAGGGATGAGAAAAGAAAAGCATGACCAAGACAAGCACACCAAGAAATCTAATGTCACCGTTGGGGACTGGGTAAATATTAAGCCTCCCACCTGGTGTGCAAAACACTCACAATTTTAAAAACATGTGAAAGTAGTGAAACACTTCCGGAATGCTGTAAAAACGGATGATGGTAAGGTATGGAACCTTGGAAGAGTGGCGGAACCAAACCACTCTATGTTCAAGAGACATAATGTAACGTGAGGAGTTACAAGCAACTGCAAAAACACATAGCACTGAAAATGGAGCATCAGACCCCAACCTCGAGTACTCGGCAGGGAGTTTTCTCTATAGAGTGCAAACACGTCCCATCAGACCACAAAGATATTTGAAAGAATATGCAATCATATTTAGAGTCTTAGCCGTTGTTCTTTCAAAAGAAATGTATCCGTTAGAATTGTTCACTTCATCCACTATAGTTTACTAGATATGTGTAAGAGAGCATGTATCTCTTGTTCATTTTTACTTGTTATTTTGACTCATTATATGTACCTAAAGCACCCTTGATTCCTCTGCATGGCTGCACCTCTTCCTTCTTCCTCGCTCCAAAGGTATATTTGCTGTGCAACCTTCACTCTCCACGCATTGTCTCTCTCTTCTCTTTCTCACTTCCATTGTCACTTTCCTTGTTTTATTGAAGAAAAGAAGGTGTGTGGTATTTCCTCATTCAGTTCAATCCTTACCTGTGTTCTCCCATGCCCAATGTACATTAGTCCCTGCCCACCAATATTCTATCAGCAGTGTTCCATGGCTGAGAGAGCTGGCCAAGGAAGGAAGGTTGATCTGTGATGTGCTGTGGCTGGGGAGTGTTATATCCATAAACATTTGGACCTCTTTATTGCTCCCTGGTGTGTTCCTCTAACATCTTAACACCAGGTCTTTAGCTTCTTGCAGAATTCAGTAAATGAGGAGGCGGCTCGTATGTGTAGTGGCAGGTCATTCCATGCTTTAGAAGCAATGCGGGAGAAGGCTCGACCACCAGATGTGGTGCCTGGAAAGTTCGTGAAAGCAGATGCGATTGGCCACCGAGTCTGAATGGGCTGCAGCCTTCTTGTGAATTTTGTTGATTCCCCTCATAGAGGGTGATCCTATAGTCCAACTTGCTTGTGACCAGGGTGCGCAAGCCGATTTTCCAGGTGCTGTGTGGGAGCCATTTGAAAATCTTCCTCAGCATCTTCAGGGTATGGAAGCATGAGACGGTTACAGCATTGACTTAGATGGTCATGTCGAGTTTGCTGTTGATGATGATCCCGAGGTTCTTGGCATGGATTGTGGGGGGTTGGTGTCAGTACTAGCACTGTTGGCCACCAGGTGGAGTTCCGACATGATGTGCTCTTCCTGAATATCATGATTTCAGTCTAGTTGGTGTTCAGCTTTAGACAACTGGGGCCATATGTACGACATCATGAGCCATGTACAAAGCAATTTATTTGCGACCAGCTAAATAGGTTTTGCAACTCGCTATTTGGAAGGAGCGTTCCCCTCCAAATAGCAAGTCTCAAAACCATGTACTAATGTTTTGTGACTGCAATTGCGGTCGCAAAACACTCGCAATTACCACTTACTTCAAGTAGGTGGTAATGCATTTGAAAATTTGAAGGGGTCCCCAGGGTACCCCTTCCCCTTTGCACATCATGCAAAAATATTTTTTATGGGCAGGCAGTGGTCCTATGGACCACTGCCTGCCCTTAAAAAACTTAAACGAAAACGTTTCCGTTTTCCTTTAAGGAAAACGGGCTGCATTTGGGGAAAAACTGCTTTATTTAAAAGCAGTCCCAGACAGGGTAGTCTGCTGAGCCCAGCAGGCCACCATCCCTGGGAGGGCCTGTCATTCCAAATGGGTCCGCAAAATGCGAGAGGCTCATTAATATAAATGAGCTGCGCAATTTGCGACCCCATTGAGAATAGCAAACAGAGTTAAACACACTGTTTTAAATTGTATTTTCCACCTTGCCTATCGTATCGCCAAGGTCAGGACTACAATTCCAAGAAGGCAGTTGATTAGAGGAGTGGCCTTTTATACCGGGTGACGTTCCCTCAAAGGTGTGCGCAATTCTTGTTTCAGGTTGCTCTCTCTCTCTCTCTCGGCAGAGAGAGAGGCCCGCGGCTACTGGAAGCCGCTCCGTGTGGTTTCATCTGTTCGTTCCTTGAGAAGCGCGGGTTCCCTGGACTTGAAGCAGTGTTACGGGTGAGTCAGAACCAGGATTCTGGTTCTTGTAAAGTGCTCCTAATTGGCATGTGATTTCCTGGGTGTGCAGCAGCGAAGATTTCCCGCTGTCACGCCATTTTATCTTGTGCATTGGCATTGCTTAGCTTGGCGGATCGGAGCTAATCGGATGGCCAGAGCGGAATGCGGTGGTGAGTCTTAACCACGCATTACCGATTCTGTGTAGCACGAAGTAGTGCTCTTTCTTTGAAATTTCATTTTTTTTCTTCGTTTGGGTTTGGCTCGTTTAAGATAAGGATCTGAATCTGTATCCAAGTAACTATTTTGAAAACAGCGGTTTGCTGGACAAAACTTCTTCACTGTTGATGAAAACAAAAGAAGACAACCAATTTTCTTTGGGTTGCTTTTGACATTGCTCTCGGACACTGCGCATTTGGGAAGTAGTAATTTGCTTCTTTATCTCTCTGTGGATTGAGACTCTGTTTACATACCAGCACCTTTTTCTTTTGTTATATATTGGACGTCTTCTCATTACTAAGGGTGTGATAAGGAACCTTTATGTACGGGGTCTGCATGAAGAAATATGGCTTGGTGAGGTGTTGTTTTCTGAGGTGCACTAATCTGTTGACTTATGCCTTGTAGATGAGCAAGGTAGAGTGAAGTAACTAGCGAGATCATATGAGAGTCGTTTTTCATGTTTTCATTTATTTATGGTAATGTTCTTTGTTTTGCAGGTTCCTTTTCCCCGCAGTTCCTCTCATATCCTTGCCTCACCTGATCACCCTAACACTCTGTGCTTATAGTCAGAGTTGGGGATGTTAGGAGGTGGACCCCCCATTGCTTCACCTGGATTCCACGGAGTTCTGATTTCTGAGGAAAGAGATTTCTGACAGAGGAAGCTGCTGAACATGCAGCTCCCTCTGTCCAAAAGAAGTTCTGCTCTGCTTCTAGCAAGCATGAGCATTTATGATGCTCTCGCTAGCTAGTGGCGGAGCAGAGTTCGCTATGGCTTGTCCGGAGCGGTAATGCTCCCACCAATCTATAGCAAACTGCAATGTCCCAGGGATGGGCACCCCGGGACACTGCAGGAGCCGACCCTGGGAGGATGTCAGTCCTCAGGGCCATCCCTGGCTCCAGGATAAGGGCCGTTTGGCCCCTTCCTTGTTAGTCATTTTCCCCGGGGAGGTGGTGGTGCCCAGGGCTGCAGGGAGGCTCATGCCCCCCCACATTCAAATTCGCAAAAGCCCTATGTAGGTGGTGGTCACCGGGATGGGGGATCCACATGGCTCCCTATTCATTAAACGAAAAGGAGGTGGCAGCACTGGGGAATTGGGGGAGTGCGGGGGATCCCTGAAGCCCCCCCACAATATATTCAGATTAATTCCTATTGGAATTAAAATGGGAAAATGCACTTTTTTTTGCCCCCTTTTACTCAGCCCTCGCTTAGCCGATCAATCTGAAACTTCCCACGCACAACAGGACTTACTGTGACACTTATTCTGGGAAAATGTTGTGAAGATTTGTCAACCAGCGCCAAAGGTATAGGCATGTCAAAAAACTATTTTCCTGTGGCTACTAGGTCCTAAGTATAACTACCTACTGGCGACGGCCAGTAGATAATATATATCGCAAATAGGTAGTTATACTTAGGACCTAGTTTCCATAGGAAAATAGCTTTTCGACTTGCTTATATCTTTGGTGTGGTTTGACCAATCTTCCTGAAAAGTTCCCAAAAATGTGTCAAGGTAGGTTCTGTGTGTGCTGGAAAGTTTGGGGGTGATCAATGTAGTGAGGACCGAGAAAAAGGGGCGCAAAATAAGTGTGTGTTTGTAATGTTAATTCCCATAGGAACGCGTTGTTGAACACACAGCCGGAACTAATAGAAGGAATTACACCATATTTGGAAGAAAGGTAGATGTTGTTACTCAGATTGTACTTTTTGTTATTTGGTGTAAATCTGTTCAGTAGTTTTTTAGAAATGTAAGTCGAAAATTATAATGATATCTCTGGTTGCGAAGCCTGAAAAAAGACGAGCATTTGCAAGGAAATGCACATGTTTAATTGAGGGCCAACACGTCAACCAGGAAGTGTTGGCAGCCATCTTGGTACTCAGCTTCACTGAGTCCCCCCAAAAAAGTGAAATAAAGAAAAGGGGAACGGGTAGGAATACCCTGACCCCCAAGCCATGGACTTGGGCTCCCCTGGTACCCCGCCAACACATAAATGCATTAAAAAAAGAACATTTCTATGAAGTCACAATAAATGCAAATTTGAGACAAAACAAAAAGCCTGCACGTCTTTTTACTAAAGCTCCCGGGTGGGCCAAATCCGGGTGGCATGTGGGTAAACAAGGAGGGGGCTCATGGGGCCCCTTTCTGGGCTTTTTCTAAGCCCCGAGGAACACCACCTCCCCGGGGAACTCAAAACTAAAAATGCAGGGGGTTGCTCAGCACCCCTGTTGCCTCAGGGATCACCAGCTCCCCGGGGCTACAATAAAATAATGAAGGGGGACCACTACCTCCCCAGGGCTTACTTAACATTGGAGGGGGGATGTGCGACCCTCCTCGTGGAGCCCTACATTGCCCTGAGGACAGCATCCCCGTGCCAACTCCAGCAATGTCCTGAGTTGCCCACCCCTGGGACATTGCAGTTTGATATGGCTTTGTGGGAGCACCACTTCCGCTAAGCTGTAGCAAATATTGCTCCGCTTCATGGAAGCGAGAGCATTAAAAATGAACTCACTCCAACAAAGCAGAGCAAAATTGCTTTTGGACAGTGGGAGCTACATGTTAGCAGCTTCCTCTGTCCAAAAGTGCCCGCTCCCACTGAAGGCGGCGAGCTGGCAGGGACTGCGGAGCCTTGATGCTCCCCCGTTAGTCCCCAACTAAGAGGCCTGGCCCCAGGGGATGCAGTCCCTGGTGCAGATATTGGCCTAGGAAAGGGGGTAATGTAGCCTCCTCCCTTGTTTTGGACCTCCTGGAGTTAACAGGAGGGGTATTTGGCCCACAAGGCTGTCCTTGGGGGCCAACTACCCCTCCTGTTATCTCCAATAAGTCCCACACAGCGGGATTGCTAAGAGGTCATCGGAGGCCACACCCCTTTCTCCACCACTATGCAAACATGGCTCATGGTGCACTACTGTTTAGTGGATGAAGTTGACTTTACTTCTGGGGGACCCTGGGGGCCAAGAAGCCCTCCTGGTACCTCTGGCAAGTCCTATACAGAGGTACTCCTGAGAGCTGGTCAGAGCCCCAGCCTTGTTTCTCTAACAACTTTGCCAATGTGGCGACTAGTTAAAAAGCATTAGAAATTCACAGAAAAAACAAAGGTTACAGAGAAATTATAGTTAGGCTCAGGTTTCACTCATGCAAATCCAGAGAAATTCAGCAGTTATAGTTAGCCGAGCTAACTACAATTTGAGCCTCCGCAATACTCTGCTTATGACCTCACATATTACATCACTCATGACATGGTCAGTGACATCACTAATGACATCACTGATTACATCTCAAATGACATCAATGATGACATCATCCACAGAATCTCTGATGCACCCACTCACACCCCAATATAACCTTTCATACATACACCCACTCCAACTTCCACACTACCATTCTCAAAACCATTGACCCACACCAATACTTACACACCCACTCACTGATTCATAGGCCTACATACACACATTCACTCAGTCACCCATACAGCCATTCATACCCGAACACACTCACTACTACAGCCCCTGTTATATCCACTCATACACCCATACAGCCACTCAAACACTGTCAGTCACCTATAGAGCTACTCACACACCTACTCATTCACCCATAGTCAATCACATACTTATATATACAGTTATACACACACCCACTCACTTATTCATACAGATACTAATACATACTCACCTATACAGTTGCTGACACAAACACACACTCACCCATATAGCCACTCTCACATTCACTCACTCACACAGTAACTCATCTATACTAACACTCACCTAAACTTCCTTTCACATATGCAGTTACTCACCCATATACCACTGACATATCCATTCACTCACCGACACAGCCATACACACACTCAGTCACCCATGCAGCCCCTCACCGACGTACTCACTAACCCATACATCCACTGACTCAACCACTCACTAATCCATGCAGGCAGTCACACACACCCTCACTCACCCACACAGACACTCATACACCCATAGAGGTACTCAGACTACCAGTCACCCATACAGCCTCTCATGTCCCTTCTCACCAACCAATACAGCCACTTATACACCAACTGACAGACTGATACAGAAATTCACACAACCTAGTCATTCACCCATACATTTACTGAGAAACCATCCCTCACTTATACGGTCAGTCACACACCCACTGAATCATCCATACAGACACTCATATACACACCGATTTACCAATACACCTTGGTATATATATTTAACACCCATAAGCTTTTTAAAAACATTCACAGTCACTGGATGATGTCATCAGTGATTCCATTGCAGATGTCATCAGTGATGTACCTGACCATGTCATGAGTGATGTATTATGTGAGGTCATAGCAGTGCATTGCAGGGCGTGAGTTATAGTTACCTCAGCTAACTATAACTGCTGGATTTCTCTGGTTTTGTACGAGTAAAACCGGAGCCCAACTATAATGTCTCTGTAACCTTTGTTTTTTTAGTGTATTTCTACGTTTTTTTAATTCCATTTCCTAACTATAACATCCCTGTAATCTTTGTATTTTTTCAGTGAAAACATAAATATATATAAATATTTATATATATAGAGTGCCGCTCTTCTCAGTACAGAAGAATTCAAATTTTTGAATGTGAATCACCCCATAATTCCGGTCTTTTATCTTATCCCCAAAATTCATAAGAACGTCACCAAACCTCCAGGCAGGCCAATCATCTCGGCCAGAGGCAGTATTTTGGAAAAGACCTCTTTATACATCGATTTTTTTCTACAAAAATATGTGAAGAGACTTCCCTCTTACATACAAGACACTAATGACTTCCTGAGGAAAATTGACAACATTGAGTGGCAGGATGATTACTGGTTAATTACCCTTGACGTAACCGCTCTTTATACCATTATACACCACCAAGATGGGATAAAGGCGGTGGAACATTTCCTGAGGACTGAACCCATGTACATGATGGACCATTGCAAAATGATATTGGCAATGATTACTATCTGCCTCAATAACAACTTTTTCCTATTTCAGAATGTTGTGTTCCAACAATTGAGGGGCGTGGCGATGGGGGCTTGCTTTTCCCCAAGCTACGCATGTTTACACATGGGCTTGTGGGAGGAGCAAGTCCTCAGCAAAGATTTTAGTGATGTCATGGCTAACAACATCATTGCCTGGCATCGCTATATAGATGACTTATTTTTGGTTTGGAAGGGGTCAGACTTAGCTGCTTCCAACTTTATTCAGGCCATCAATGTCAACCAGTTGAACTTGCAGTTGACAGCACATATCAGCCAAACCCAGGTTAATTTTCTAGATGTAGAAATTTTCATACTCAATGGGAAACTCCAAACAAAACTTTTTCGCAAAGAAACTGCAGGTAACACAGTGCTCCATGCAAGTAGTCACCATCCAGGGCCCCTTATACGCAGCATTCCCTATGGGCATAAGACGGATTTACAGCACTGATGAGCATTGTTGGGCAGCCCAGGAAGAGATCAAACACAGGTTCTTAGCAAGGGGATATTCTTCAGCAGTTATTGACAAGGCCATGTCCAAAACCAGATCCCTGGCCAGAGATCTAGTTCTGAGTTCAAAATCTGAAAAATCTGATTCTTCTGCTGCTTCCAGCCCTTCATCCATTCAAGAGGATGCATCCAGATTGATTTTAACATACAGCCGCCAACAACATACATTGCGGAGAATTTTTAAGAAAAACTGGTCTCTCATACGCAATGATCCTGTTATTGGTGGAAATGTACCGAACGCCCCTGCCATTACATTTCGGAAGGCTCGTTCAATGAGCAACACTAGTAATTGGCTACAGGCTAGCAAAGGATTCATTAAATGTTCCTCTTGCAAAGCTTGCAGTTTGGGCAAAAGCACGACAACATATGCTTCTCCGTTTTTTGAAACACCCTGCAAAATCACCAAGAAACTAACGTGCAGGACAGACTTTGCAGTTTATGTGCTGAAGTGTACTTGTGGCCTGCAATATATTGGTAGCACCAAATTGCAGGCACACAAACGTATACTCCAGCACATGAGGGCTATCACTAATCATGACGCTTCATATCCAGTAGCAAGACACTTCAAAGAGAAACACAAAAGTAGTCTTGAACACCTCAGCTACTTCGTCATTGATTCAGTGCCACCACTCAGACGGGGTGGGGACCGAGAAGCCCTTCTCAGGAAACTGGAAACACGGTATATTTTGGAGCTGGACTCCAAAATGCCGAATGGATTAAATTCCAGTGAAGACTTCTTCATGTGGCTTTGAAATCCACAGCCACTGTTTACCTGGCCCCTGACACACCATGTTAGTTTAATCAACTTTTGATCCTCCAGAAACTGTAGATGTGATGAAATTGGTAGTCACGCTTGTCAAATTTTCCTTATGTTTCTTTTTCTCCCCACCTCCCTTTTTCCCTTCCCTTTTTTTAGAAGTCACGACAATGAATGTTTCATTGTTTCAATCACTTTAGCACGAGCACTTTTTTTTAACATAGATAGGTTCAGGAGGCCTCAGTAACAGCAGTAGCCAACCTATTTCAGGCAGTATTTAGTATAGTCACATTGGAATTAAACCTTTCTGGCGCAGGGATTAAAACATGTTAAAGCAAAGAGATATCACACACTGGTATTTAAAGTTTTAACCTACGCATAATTAACTATGTGTTTGAATTTCACATGCATATGTGCCAGCTGCTTGAAACAATAGACAATATGTCACTTACATTTGTTTTTGTGTTTTACAATGCATATGAATTTTAATCCAGTTATTAGTTGCTACTAAGATTTGCCATGTTTCCGCAGTATGCCTAAATGGGCGCGGATACCTGATTTACATGTTCCTGTGGCCCGTATGCGCTCGCTCCTTCCTGGTGTCAATAACGTATTTAACAGTTATTATATATATATATTTTTATACATTGTACACTTGTATTCCATATCAGTGATACAGTCTGTTGTCTATGTTCATTGATAGGATGGGACACATGATCTTGCACTGGCACTTTAAAAATTTAGGCTTCTGACGACAGCGCCATGTGATCAAGGCCTCTGGTAGGCCGAAACGCGTCATGGCGGTGGTGCAGTTTTGGACTGAATAAATGAAAATCAGCACTTACTACTGGGTCCGTGTTCGTCTCTTTGTACGGTTATGGAGTGCATCTCGTGAGGCGATTCCTTGTGGCATATATTTATATATATATATATATATATATATATATATATATATAAATATATATATATATATATTACCTACTGGCGGTCACCAGTAGGTAGTTATAGTTAGGACCGTGTTTCCATAGGAAATCCGCAACATTCTATTTTGAATATCTTTAGCGCCGATTGACGAATCCTGGCGAAATTTTCAAAATAGGTGGGGCGCTCCGCTCCGCTCCTACCCTGAAAGTCTCGGGGGGATTCGTCAAGCGGGGGCTGAGAAAAAGGGGGGTCCCAAAATGTGTTTTCCCCATGCATTTTTCCATAGGACCTTTAGTCCAAGCTACAGCCCGAACGGCTGAACAGAATTACTTGAAATTTGGCAGAGAGGTAGTCCTCAGGTCAGGGATGTGCCTTTTGTAGGTCTGGTGTAAATGTGTTCAGTATTTGCTGAGAAAATAGCATTTAAATCAATATATATATCTATAAGCTCGCTCTGAGCGCGTACGGTAAGCTTACCGTACGCGCACGTTGCCGTGCGCGAGCTTAATTCTGATTGGTGGTTACATCACTTGACTGTAAACATTAGAAACGGTCGAAATCAGGAAGTGTCAGCCTCCATTTTGTGTGTCTCACACTGATAAACAAAGGTGGAGAACGTGGAAAGGGGGGCAACGAAGAGAGTTGCAGACCCCCTAGCGTTTGTCAGGGGGTCAAAGAAGGTCATAAAAGTATGAAAAATACATTTAAATTTTTTTTTTTTAAATCGCGGGGTGCGCGTACGGTAAGCTTACCGTACGCGTATGGCAGAAAAAAAAACAATAAAAAAAATAGAAGTAAAAAACAAATTTAAGTGTTTAGATATTAGGGGGCTCTAAAAAAGAGCCGTTGTGTTTATGAAGTGTTTTTCGGTACCTACAAGTAAGTACCGATGCAGAGTCTAAAGTTCAAGAGGAAGACTCTGTTGCCTTCATCAGTGAAATGTACACCGTCTCCTCTATAAATGCCTTGTAAGTTGTTGTGGTATATAGAACCCATACCATAGTCTCTGAGGAAAGCAGAAATAGATTTGTTGACGTGCTTTATTGCTTTGTCAATCTGTGGACAAAATTGGTTGGACCAGTTCCACTTTTGCCTTTGGCATATGTTAGAATATACAAAGGCAGATTGAGGAAAAAGCGACATCAATTGCACAAAGGTGTCCTTAACAAGCATTTCCAGACCTACCCCAGTTAAAGTGCCTAGGTCATTTCCACCACAGTGCACAATAATAAGGTTAGGCTGTGGGAGATGTTGAAAGGTTTTCACCAAAGGCAATAATTGGTGCCACTTTAACCCTCTCTGACCAATCCATTTAATGTCTACATTCGGCAAAGCAAGGTCTCTCACCATACCTCTTTTTTCTGCATACTTTTCACTCCAGAAGACATAGCTGTGACCTACAATCCACACTGTGAACATCTTTCAAGGAGATCTGGATGCACTCAGAAGGTGTCTGTCAGTAGAATGGCAATATGAAATGAAAGACAGTTGTAAAATGGAGGCATACATATTTTTTTTAAATAAAAAGAACTCATTGGCTGATTCAAATCTTTTTACAGTAAAAAGTAGGCTGGGTGTATACATTTTTAGAAGCATGTTTTGTATTGGTTCAGAAAATTGTGTTCCCACAGAAGATTAATTTGGATTTGCTGTTAGGTTTGACAGGTGAAGCACTCTTGCTCTTTGGATTTGAAACATTGTGTGCTGAACTTCTGACCTCTCTCCTCACAGCAGTGTTCCATGAGCTGTTGCTATGGTAGCAGGCAGAAGTCAAGTTGGGGGAAGGGTACATTTGGAAAAGGGTTGACGTTTTCAACCAATAGAAATGTGTGATTTCATTTGAGAAAATGTGGGAAGCACTGAGATTTGTAATTACCATGTATATGTGTGAAAAAAGAGAGGGAAACATTGCCATTTACTGGTTCTGGAGAGAGGAGAGAGGTGTAGAGCTCTGATATTCTGACTCTGATAGTATGCTGTTTGAGTGCCACATTTCTTTCTCAACTAAGTAATTTTAAAGGTGAGATATGAGTTTGAGAGAGGATGTATGTGGTGATTTTTGATATAAATATTAGAATTGTGATTCTTCTTTAAAAGTTATGTTTTACATTTTGTGGTTTGGGAGATATTTAACTGTCTTTAACTAGTTTAATATTATGGAGTGTGTTTTTACCATAAGTTAAGGTGTACTGGTATCACTGAGGAATACTGTTTTGTGCCTAGAATCAACCCATGAGTCTGTGTGCACACAGGAATTGTTGTTAGAGATTTTAATAGTGATGGTCCGGTTCTGTAAGAATGGCATTTGTAGGAAAGGGGCAGCTTTCTTTTTGTAAATATGATGGTTTCCATTCAGCATAAATCAGTAAGACACAAATGGGAGGCAAATGCTAACACATTTGAAATTGATATCGCAGATTTTGCTTCTAATCATGCAATTGCTGAGCTTGGTCATACATATACAAAACTGCAATTAAACCTTGCCACACATGTACTTTACATACATTACTACAATGTTTAAGCTGTTATGGATGCATGCATGAATATGTCTCTTGCAACTGAAAATACACAGTCTGCATTAGCAGACTGTTAGCACACACCCAGCAGTTTATCCTGTACAATCATGCATAGTATTCACAAGTGAGTGGTGTTTCAGGTAGCAGTGAGTAACGCAAATACATTCAACATCACTAAGGCTGATTTGTTTTGCTGGGGTGCATCAGTCACCAAGGTCACACATGTTCATAGTCTCAAAAAGCTGTTTGCACATGTGCTGTTTTCTGTTTCTGAAAACTGTAATGAAAATGTATCAGACTATTAGAGTACTTATCACTTGCAGAAAAAAACAGCAGTAAGTGTGCTTTCAAATTGACAAGCAAATTTCGTTTTCTGACAAGAATCACAGCATGAGTCTGTGAGCACACAGGAATTGTTGTCAGAGATGTATTTCGTGTCACTCTGGTTCTTTTTGGATGTATACATGCATATGTCTCTTGTAACTGAAAATACACAGTCTGCATAAGCAGACTCTTAGCACACACCCAGCAGTTTATCCTGTAGAATCATGCTTAGTATTCACAAGTGAGTGGTGTTTCAGGTAGCAGTGAGTAACGCTAATACATTCAACATCACTAAGGCTGATTTCTTTTGCTGGAGTGTAGTTAGTCACCAAGGTCACACATGTTCATGGTCTCAAAAAGCTGTTTGCACATGTGCTCTTTTCTGTTTCTGAAAACTGTCATGAAAATGTATCAGACTGTTAGAGTACTTAACACTTGCAGAAAAAAAACAGTAGTAAGTGTGCTTTGAAATTGGCAAGCAAATTTCATTTACTGCCTAGAATCACAGCATGAGTCTGTGAGCACACAGGAATTGTTGTCAGAGATGTATTTCGTGTCACTCTGGTTCTTTTTGGATGTATACATGCATATGTCTCTTGTAACTGAAAATACACAGTCTGCATAAGCAGACTCTTAGCACACACCCAGCAGTTTATCCTGTAGAATCATGCTTAGTATTCACAAGTGAGTGGTGTTTCAGGTAGCAGTGAGTAACGCTAATACATTCAACATCACTAAGGCTGATTTCTTTTGCTGGAGTGTAGTTAGTCACCAAGGTCACACATGTTCATGGTCTCAAAAAGCTGTTTGCACATGTGCTGTTTTCAGTATCTAAAAACTGTAATGAAAATGTATGAGACTGTTAGAGTACTTAACACTTGCAGAAAAAAACAGTAGTAAGTGTGCTTTGAAATTGGCAAGCAAATTTCATTTTCTGCCTAAAATCACAGCATGAGTCTGTGAGCACACAGGAATTGTTGTCAGAGATGTATTTCGTGTCACTCTGGTTCTTTTTGGATGTATACATGCATATGTCTCTTGTAACTGAAAATACACAGTCTGCATAAGCAGACTCTTAGCACACACCCAGCAGTTTATCATGTAGAATCATGCTTAGTATTCACAAGTGAGTGGCGTTTCAGGTAGCAGTGGGTAACGCTAATACATTCAACATCACTGAGGCTGATTTCTTTTGCTGGAGTGTAGTCAGTCACCAAGGTCACACATGTTCATGGTCTCAAAAAGCTGTTTGCACATGTGCTGTTTTCAGTATCTGAAAACTGTAATGAAAATGTATGAGACTGTTAGAGTACTTAACACTTGCAGAAAAAAACAGTAGTAAGTGTGCTTTGAAATTGGCAAGCAAATTTCATTTTCTGCCTAAAATCACAGCATGAGTCTGTGAGCACACAGGAATTCTTGTCAGAGATGTATTTCGTGTCACTCTGGTTCTTTTTGGATGTATCCATGCATATGTCTCTTGTAACTGAAAATACACAGTCTGCATAAGCAGACTCTTAGCACACACCCAGCAGTTTATCCTGTAGAATCATGCTTAGTATTCACAAGTGAGTGGTGTTTCAGGTAGCAGTGAGTAACGCTAATACATTCAACATCACTAAGGCTGATTTCTTTTGCTGGAGTGTAGTCAGTCACCAAGGTCACACATGTACATGGTCTCAAAAAGCTGTTTGCACATGTGCTGTTTTCTGTATCTGAAAACTGTAATGAAAATGTATCAGACTGTTAGAGTACTTAACACTTGCAGAAAAAAACAGTAGTAAGTATGCTTTGAAATTGGCAAGCAAATTTCGTTTTCTGCTTAGAATCACAGCATGAGTCTGTGAGCACACAGGAATTGTTCTCAGAGATCTATTTTGTGACACTCTGCTTCATTTAGAATTGCATTCGTATGAAAGGGGAAGCTTGTTTTCTGGAAATGTGATGGTTAGCATTCAGCCCAAAACAGTATCTCAAATAAGAGGCAAATGCTAACATATTTGAAATCAACATGGTAGGTTTTTCTTCCACTCCTGCAATGGGTCATGTAGTTGCTACATGCTAAAAACTCATATTAACCCTTACCACACATGTAGTCTTACATACATGTTTACAGTGTGTAAGCAGTTATGTAAGGGTCCATTCAAGTCTCTCTTGCACCTGACAGTAGACAGTCTCCAGAACCACACTCTTAGCAGAGAGCTAGCTGTTTTTCCTGTACACTCATGCTTACTAATCAGCACTGTGTGGTGTTTTAGGTAGGAGTGAGGAACGCTAATGCATTGAACATCACCAAGGCTCATTATCTTTGCTGGAGTGTAGTCAGTCAGCCAGGTTACACATGTACATGCTCTGAAAAAGCTGTTTGGACATGTGCTCTTTTCTGCCTCTCTAAACTATAAAGGAAATGTGTCAGACTGTTAGAGTAATTAAAAGTTGCAAAAAAAAAAAAGTAAGTGTGCTTTTGAATTGCAAATCAAATATCGTGTTCTGCCTAGAATCACACCAAGAGTCTGTGTGCACACAAGAATTGTTCTTAGAGATTAAATTCGTTTTGGTTTTGTTGTGTTTTTCACTTGTAGGAAAGGGGTAGATAGTGTTATAAGATTAGAAAAGATCATAACAAATATAGTAATATATTTAAATTACAAAAAGGTATTTTTTTTTAGTTTCTTTCAGGTATTGCTGCAGAGCAGTGAAGGAAATATAAGATGCCTATAAAATCAAGAAAGCGAAAACAACAGAAAAAACATGTATATTTGAAGACAACTGGAGGACCCAAGTTAGTTGAAGATGCTCATGTTGGGAAAAAGAAAAAGTCTTCTGGTAAGCAGACAAAGGAATTCTCTAAAAATATATTCAAAAAAAGGAAAAATTGAAAAAATGGCCCCATTGGAAAAACTGTTTGAAGTAGAAAACAAAAGGACAATAGTGAGAATTTACTAAATGCTAATGTACAAGCAGAAGCAATAAAAATTGACTTGAAAAGAAAATCAGCATTTAAAGAGATCCGTAGGAAAATGTTTCAGAGAAGAGTGATGTCCAATTTGCTAAAGGATGTGAAAAAATATAAGAAAAGAGCTAAATTTTACAAGAGAAAAAAAGATATTGAAGCTATTGTAGCTAAGGCTTTAGAATTAAAAAGAAAACTATTCATTTTAATTTTGAACAGGATGCGTACATTAGAAAAAATAGTCAATGTAATGAAGTCACAAAGCAAAACGAAAAGAGTAGTGAAAAGAAATAACTTTTGTAAAGTGTTTTTAGGAGAATGGATGCATAGTTCAAGTACTGAACCATTTTTTAATGAAGAGAGTTATCTTCAAAGTAATAGTTTGCTGCATGCAGTTGACACCACTGGACGAGCTTATGAAGTAAAAGATGGTTGTATAATGGAAAAGGAGAAAATGGTTCCAAGAAATGGGAAAGAAGTGATTGCGGATGAGGTTATGGGGAGACGTCCTAAAGCCCCAGTGTATACTTGGAATTGTAGTAGTATTTGTACTTTGCGACAGGAATCTATTGATAAGTTACGTGAGTTTTTAAGAGAATATAGTAAAAAGAGTGTTAAACAGACGATTAAGGTGCTTCAAGGACTAGATCCATGCAGAGTGAGAGAGAATACTGGTTTGCAAGGACACTCTCTGGCTTGTCTATCTAGAAAAGTTTGTCAAAGTGTTTTTCACCATTTTAGGATGCTGGCAGTTCATCATACTGAAATTAGAAAATTTGTGAGAAGATTGTATTTTGCTAAAAGTCCAGCACTAAAGTTAAATGAGTTGAATAGGGCTCTGTTCCGTGGAACTGTATCAGATGTTGAGAAGGTTACTGATGAAATTCAGTCAAGTTACTTTGGTCCGGAACAAGAAAGTGCAGGGAATGACACAGTTATTGAGGAAAATGTGGAAGAGAATGTAGAACCCTCCGTAAATAAGAAATTTGAAGATCAAATAACAAAATTTGCTATCATCTCTAATGAAAGACCAAATATTACTTGTATTTGTTGCCGGAGAAGCCATTATAAAATCCAAACAAGGAATGTTGATCTCTACAAAAAAAGTGAAGAAGAAGATAATTATAAGTGGAAGGATTTTGCAACATATATATTTCTTGAAATTGTTTTGATTTGGGTGAAGATCATCGTATTTGTAAATACTGTTACAACAAGTTAAAAGAAAATAAAATGCCAGCTAGAGCTGTACATAATAATTTAGAATTGGTTGAAGTTCCTGCAGAACTTTCTGATTTAAATACATATGAGTCTATACTCATTCATTGTGTTCATCCGTTCCAGATCATAGTACGTATGGAGCCAAAAACAGGCAAATTACCTCCTTCAGATTTACAGAGAGGTTTAAAAGGAAGAGTTGTCTATTTGCCGTTGGATTTGAAAAAAAATATGGAAACTATTGACACAGATACTTTGAAAACTGAACCATTAGTTATTCTGGTTAATGGTGTACCAACAAAGAGTAAGAAAATTTGGCAGGAGCTGGTAGATGTACGGAAAGTACAAAGAGCAAATTTATATTTGAAAAGGAATAATAAATGGTATGAATCAATTTATATGGATGAAGATGAAGAAGATTTAGTAGGAGACACAGACACACCAACTGGGAAAATTGAAAAAGTGGACAAGTCAAAAGAAGAAGAAATTTATGAACATTTCAGCATACATCCTCTTCATTCAAAAGAAGTTATGGCAAACACTATTGATCTGTTTCAGATGAAGAAAGCACAAGGAACTCCCGTGAGTGTATGGGAGGAGAGCTTGGAAGCTCGTTGTTTTCCCCAGCTATTTCCTACAGGAGAAGGTGGACGATACGATGAACGTGCAGTCCAGATTCCTGCTTCGGAGTATCGGACTACAAGATTAT